>NC_142435.1:30397500-32797500 GCF_059453495.1 Arachis ipaensis
CAAATTAAACCAACTACACCAATAATAGCTAAAAGTTATCCATTATATCTCGTACGAATGTCGCCTTTTTCTCGTCCAAACTCCAAAAGGTTGCCTTCAATTCTAGATTTTGCACAAATTTTTTTGCAACTTGCACTATCTCCATTATGTCAAAGCCAAGACTCTTCAATGTTTGGCCAAAATTCACTTGGTCATTTACTCCACTCATTGCATTTTCTAGTACTTGCACATGCTTTCCTTGATCTTCCACTGCAGACTTAAAAGTTTCAGCCAAGTTTGATAGGATTGCAGCATCATTGATTTTTTTAGTTGCAGATTACCATTCTTGATTTTTCTCACTTGATGAAGCAAAAGAGGTCGAAAAGGTGTTGGGTGATTCACTCTCAGCAGCAGCTAAATCCTCCAAGTTAACATCTTCGCCGCCTAATCCCAAGCCACCAGTTGTGGCTGCAGCAAATGTAGACCCCGGAGTTACATCTTCTTCAGCATCTTTTCCACTAGATGCTTCAACACCGATAGCCCTATCCAAACCAAAAATATTGTCAAGACGTTCAAACAAGGAAAATGGCTTGCCGGGAGTGTAGAGTGTGACATTACGACCCTAAACCATAAAACAAAGTCGACATTAATAAATATAGCAAAAGTGAAATTCACATGAAAGTTAAAAATAAAAATAATACCTTTCTCCAAGCTTCAAATACTTGCTTGCTATCTACTTCAACACACATCTTTTCCAAATTCCATCCAAAACCGCTACAACCCAACATCTCATCCACATACATATATTTTTCTTTTAGTCGTTTGTGTTTATTTCTGATGTGCTTCACAGTGAGGCCACATCCAGGAAACTTCTCATTCATCTTATCTGCAAGCTTTTGAAATGCCCCAGGTTTAAATTGACCGGCATCCGCCCTCTTACCTTCAACAACCAATTCCTCCATGAAGACTACAAATTGTTCAGTTTCTTGTTCAGTCCACTGACATGGTATGGAAGCCATTGATGCTGGATAATATAGTTGCACAATAATGAAAAAAGAGGAATTACTATAACAGCAACAACACAATAAATATCAAGCCACTAGCAGAATTTTAGTATAGCAATACTTACTAGCATATTAGTAACAGAGGAACACTATAATAAATTAACAATTGCAACAGAATTTAAATAATTACTAGTAGAATATCAACATAATTCACCAATTTCAATAAAATTAGAAACAAACAAATCGTACAATAATACAACCAACTGTATCTTTAATTAGAATACAACTAATTAACCCGAGTATGCAAATACATTATGCATAAAAAAAACTCAAATAATTTCTAATACAACAATTTATAGTCCACGACAATTGCAGATATAATAAAACTAGGAAAAATTTGAAACTCTACGCGTCATGTTCTCCTCTCCATATTTTCCACATTTTAGTTGCTAAGTCCTCACGCCATTGAGTCCACTCATGGCTACTTTCCACAACATCAATTATGTCGGCTTCATCAACAATTGTGTCATCTCCTACAGGTATATGCTCTGGTAAAAGAGTTGCATCTTCCTCGGGATCAACATCTATGTTCATCCGAATAAAATTTTGTAACAAACAACATGCAATAATAATGTGGCTTTGAATTCTAATTGGATAGAATGAAGGGCTTCGTAGAATTGCCCATCTCTTCTTAAGCAACCCAAAGCACCGCTCAATCACATTCCTAGCCGAAGAGTGCTTCTTATTAAATAACTCTAGACGATTTTGTGGTGCACGGTGACCTTGAGTCCACTACTCATTCACATGATACCTGACATTTCTATAACGAGATAAAAATTCTCTACCATTGGTATAGCCAGCGTCCACTAAATAATAAGACCCTAAAATGGAAGGATGAAAAAATTATAAGGGGTATATTGTAATTCTTTAATAGATAGCTAATGCACTTATCAAAAGATTAATTTAAACATACCAACAAGTATTTTCAAGCCATTACGTCGAGTAATTGCATCTCTAAGTACCCTTGAATCAGATGCCGATCCTTCCCAACCGCTAAGGACATAGACAAAATTTATGTTCCGATTGCAAACTCCTAAAATATTAGTGGATATTCTAGATTTCCTTGTTCGATACCTAGATTTATCACTCTTGGGGACTGTGACATCTATGTAAGTGCCATCTAATGCTCCTAGACAACCCTATCAAATGGACAAAACAAAATAGTTATTACATACGAGTAAACTTGACCAATAAAAAATTAAACTTTATGCAATACCTTACCTTAAACCATTCCCATCTGGAATCTATACAATCCTCTGGTATAGGGTCTGCCTTTGCAAATAACACACTTTGGACACGCAAAACCGAACCTAATACCTTATGAAAATACCTACTAATAGTTTCACCAGGCCTATAAAACCTAACTTGTACGCTGTGATTTTTGGTATGATGAGCTAATATGATCAAGAAAGTTGCTACTTGCTCGCCTATACTAACATGACCATCTTCGTCTAACCCACCTTGAACTTATAGCAATTCACACAAATTTGCAAATGCATTCAAATTCATTCTTAACTCCCATATGTAATTTCTATCTCCACCCGCCCCAATGATGTTATTTAATGCATCTCGCCTTAATGGCAATGTGTTCACTCTTTGCCCAATTGAAGAATGATCCCACCTTCTATTCCTAATATACATATATAAAGTAACTAAAAAAAATAACATCAACGTGTCAAATTGCATTCTCATGATCCAGTAATATCCAACACATAGCTTAATTTGTTCAGAACGATCCATCATCACTTCCTAACAAACAATAAAAAGTAAATGCATAAAAATAAAATAAATTCTAATATCCAGTATGACAACACGAAAAAATAAGCTTTTCTTTATCATTTCAATTAAACTTCAAATAGAGAAAACACTCATTACATAATCACATACTCATATTATCAAGCAAATAGTTTTTGATATATAAATGGAGAACTCTTAATTTAGTTACCATCACTTATAATTTATTTTATTGACCAAAACAGAAAAAACAAGATAACCCAACATAATACTCCAACTGAACCTTAAACATAATACTCCAACCAAACTCCATTAAAAATATAATCATTTCAGATATTTAAAACTATAAATTTGCATACCTAGAACAGGGAGAACAGAAGAGTACCTAACACATATGTGCTCAAAAAGAAAAAAAAAGAATATCCAATATAGCAACATACAAATACAATATACAAACAAACAAAAATATTATAATTATTTCAAACCTTGAGTTGAGTTTTCTAGCACAGATGAAGGAAAAAGATTATGATAGAACAATAAAAAACTTCAGAAAAATGGCAACACACACAAACAAAGCTGCAGAAATTCAGAAACAGAGGAGAAAAGATTAGAATTAGTTAAAGTTTGTGAAAAGGAGAAGGAAATTGTCTTAGAATAATAAAAAGTTTCAGAAATCAACCAACACATACCCATAACGAAGAACACATGAAGCTTCAGAAAATAGAAGACAAGAGCTCATAATTGATTAGGGTTTGTTAAAAGAGAAGGAGAAATTTGGAATTTCAAAAAATTGATGAGGATAAAATGGTCCAAAAAAATGTTTCAGATTCGTGTCCATGGCTTCAATTCCGTGTCTCATCATTTTAGTGAGACACTAAAAATATGTATATTGTGTATATTTATGGGTAAACGTGTCTCTCCTATTTTTGTATCTCACAAACCAAACATGAGACATGTTCCACCGTGTCTATGTCTTGGCTATACACACACCAAACAAACGCAGCCTAAAAGATTGCACTCAGCTAATCTCCATGAAGCCGTTTAGCAGCGATTGCAAACCGTCGCAAAACCCTTTAGAAACTGCCACTGTTGTTCGCCGGTTGTTGTGTAGTGTAATAGTAAGTTTCATATGATATTATACCAGTAAATAAAGGATCCCTTAAAGTAGTTTTAAATTTCCATTTATTTTCATACAATTTTTTGAGGTGCTTATTATTAGTGTACACTTTTGAGTCTTCGTTATCGCTATGGATGGAAATTAAAGGCACGCACCTTTATCACTTTGCTATCATTCCAAATACTATTGATACTCCGAAGCTTACCCTTAACAATGATACATGGAAGTTTATTGAAACCATAATAGATCAAGATCATCTCATGTTGATATGACTAGTATGAATATATATAATTAGTTTATATTAATATAAAATAGACTTAAATGTTCACATTGATGAGTTTTTTATTAATGTAAATTGCAGCTTTTTTTTTTAATCAATTTGCGATGATAGAATTAATCTTAATCGATAAAACATATAATGGGCTGGGAATTATAATTTTAAAACAACTCCACTTAATTATATCAAAAGTTTTTTTTATATCGAAATCGATCATCATTCCGATATAATTTTTTTTTAATAGCACCTCAAATTAGTCCTTTAATAATTTAGGTAGGATATTTACTATCAGATGGAGTTTAATTTCTATTTATTTTTTCCTTTAACTTTCTAAGATATTGGATACCAAAATATGCATGATACATGACTTTATGTAGTTAAATTTGATATGCATGCATTGGTCTGTTTCCATATGTTTCACATTAAACATTTCCTTACAAAATATGTCAATTGATGTCCAGCTGTAGGCTCAAACAACATATATATATATATATATATATATATATATATATATATATATATATATATATATATATATATATATATATATATATATATATATTGCCATTTCACCATTTCATACATATCTTTTTAATTATATATATATATGAATTTATAAAAAAAAAAACAAATAACATTATCAAAATAAAAATAATTGTTGTGCGTGTGTGCGTACGTGTATATGCGCAAAATCGTTTAAAATCTATCTCAAATTTGTCTAAAATTAAAATTAAAGTAGAATGAATTTTGTCTAGAATTTTTGTTTGAGAAAATTATTTTTATTAATAATATGTGTGCATGTTTTCTACTACGTTACTATAAATTAAGAAATAGAGTATCCCAATTAATTTAGATAAATTAGTCATTAAAAATTTTTTAAATTGGTTTTCACTAATTTAGAATATTAAATAATTTAGTCCTTAATAAAACAAAAGAACAAATTAGTGCCTATATTTTTCAGAAAGTGAAACAAGTTCTTAATTTTTCCCTAAAAAATCATATGATGGGGAGATTATTATATTGTCTTAAATTATAAAAAATAATATACTAATTTACAATGTATCCTTTTATTTTATTGTGGACTACTTTGTTTATTATATATACCAAAATATTGGGGTGACCTATTTGTCATATTCTTTTGTTAGAAATGAATTTATCTTTGAAGAAAAATTAGAAGAGGCTAATATATACTAATCAAACTATTACTTTTTATAAATTGAGACTCATACATATTATTTTTTGGATAATACTAGGTAGATAAAAAAAACAGTCAAAATTTGTCTTATTTAATATTAATTAACTGTCGCAATAATTAATAAATACTAAATAAGGTAAATTATGACTATTTTTGGTTGATTTTCTTTGACTACGAAACACTTCCGTTATTTCTCCACAGAATCTATATCAATTAGATCACATAGCTTATTTAATGAAAAAAAAAAGTAATAACAATGAAACAACATGGAACTTAGGACAACTTTTAGCTCAACCCAAATCTTACTCTACACTCTATTATTGAATCCCTCCTAGGCTCCTACTTCATCCTGATCATACCCGTGAATTTTTACTACCAAAACTCACATCTTGTCCGTACCAAACCTACCCCATCTCATATCCTATATATTTGCTCCTACACATTTATATTCATTTTTAAATACTTATAAAAATATTTTAAACACATAATAATAATAATAATAATAATAATAATAATAATAATAATTTTGTTAACTTGTGTCTTAAGGACACAGGTTAAAACATACCATAATAAAATATTTTATAAAAAATATTGTAAAAATTATTTTTTTTATATTTTCAATATATTAAATATCTTAAAAGTATTAAATATTTTTATTATTATATTTTTAAAATGTGTCTTTAGGATACAAATTAGTTAAATTCTAATAATAATAAAATTGTTCTAAACATTTTATATGAACTTAAAATGAGTTTAAATTGGACATATTACAATAATTGGCATTCTTAATTTAATAATAAAGACAAATGAGTATATAAAATAAAAAAAATTCAAAAAGTATAACAAGTAGATAGGAGACCAAAGAGAAAAAAAAAAGGGTTAAATATCCATGATAGCAAAAGCAGTAAACAACAGAAACAATAACTTGATTATTCTTGGCTCCACTTATGCTGTTGCTGCTGATGCTCAGCTTCTTCCAAAAGTACCCATTTTTGATTCCATCATCAGTTCCCTTCTTGTGACCATCCCTTTCTCTCTGCCAAGGGATCATTTTATTTTTATTTATTTATTTATTTTTAATTTCATTATATTCATCAGCTGGGTAAAATTTTTAGATATGGATAATTTCAGTATTTTTATACGATAATATTTTATTATTTTAATATTTTATATTACTATGATGATAATGTTAACGTTTTATAAAAAAATATTATTTTAATTATAAAAGGACAAAATATCATTAATGTTTTATAATTTTTTTTTTAATTATCAAAAGATAAAATGTTACTAAAATTTTGTAAAAAAAAAAAGTATTATTTTAATTATATAAAAACAAAACATTATTAATATTTTATAAACACCCACAACAATATATAATATATGATTTAGATTATCTTTAAAGAGTTTACCACTCAAAATTCAATATACGAAAATAAAAGTTCTCATCAGCTTGTTTAATTTCTTTTATTCAATCAATCAAAATATCCCATCTTTATTGATGAACTATCATGTCTGACTTGAAAACTATCCACACATATCACCCATTGTCCGCATAATAAATCAATTATTTGGACCCTACTTTTGGAATTGCAACCTCCTCCAATTTGGATGAATGTGATAACCAAGAACATTCAAGATTAACCATAAAGCACAAAATTACAAATGCAATGTGTGTCATGTATGTTCATATATATGGAAATGTTTGTATGCTTTTTTCTTTTTTTAACTTTCTCCTTTTTGATCCTTTTGCTAATAAAATTCCTAAAAGTACTCTTTAAAGAATTACAAATAAATATTGTAAGGGATAAGTTAAACTTATATAGTTACTAATAATGCAATTATGACGGCATCAATAATTTCAATTTCTTTACTCGTTAGTTACTATTTAAATATGTTTTTTTTTTAAATTAAAAAACGAGAAAAATCCAATAAAAAGAAGAAAATAAAAGATAACGAATCACTATGGTAGTACCATAAAAAATAAAAATAAAAATAAAAAATCATGATGGAATAGCCAAGATATATATTCATTATTCAGATTATTTCAATGTCCTCGAGACTTTCCAGTTATTTTCCTAATTAAAAAATATATTTATTTAAAACACAATAATTATTTTCAAAGAAAAAAGAAAATAATATAGTATAAACTAAAAAGACAAGAGCAGCAGTGTCCCATGGAGGACCCAAACGGTGTTAGCTTCGCCTTACTGCCACTTATCATTCAACAGCTGAGCTCATAGCCATATATAGGTGATGACACGTAACAGCTCTTAAAATCGACCATTTGGAATTTGGAAAGAGATAATTTTAATTATTTAATTTTGACCAAATTTTTAACCATCATCACTTTATAATTTAAAAATTTATAATTAAATTTTTATTATTTTTATAAAAATATAAAAATATTTGTTTTTAAAATATTTTTATTATAAAAATATCTTATTTATATTAAAAATTATCTGTTAAATTGTTTATTATATATTTTTATATATTACTAATTTATGTTCTTTTCAATTAAATAGTCAGCCACTATTAAAATAACTAAAAATATAATAGATAAGTAATCAAATTTGTATATAGTAGAATAAAATTAATATTTGGTGATTATTTAGTGAATAATTCTTTTAATATACACATAATATAATTGTTTCATACAATTAATATTTTAAAAATATTTTATATTTTTTAACAAAAAAATAAAAATGATCTAATTGAAAATTTCAGAGTAAATTTCACTCGTCTCATCTGAAGTTTTATTCAATTTAGCTTAATTCTTTTTAAGTGATAGATTTCTTTTAATTAAATTATCAAACAAGATTGTTACCAATAAAAGATTCCACCAAAAGAATGTCATCATCACTTAAATAAATGAAAAAAAGATGGTATTGACTTTTACCCCATTTTAAAAATTAAAGAAATAAGTATAATAATATAATATAATATATCCAAATTTTAAAATATAGTTATTACTAAGAGAGGAAAAGACCTACATAAAGGACCATAAACTTAATTTTAGCCTCAAAGGATATAGAGGATAGAACTTAGAAAACAAAATAGGGAAAGTGGTTTTGTTTGTGTAAGCCAAAGTGGAAAACAAAGAAAGAAAAGGCAAGCCATGAAGGGATATGAGCCTCGTTCAAGTTCTTCTTGTGCAGCCTGCAAATTACTCAAGAGAAGATGCATCCCCAACTGCATCTTCGCGCCGTATTTTCGCTCCGATGAGTGCAAGAAATTCGCAAAAGTTCACAAGGTGTTCGGGGCAAGCAATGTGAGCAAGATCCTCATTGAGGTCCCTGAAGAGCAAAGAGAGGACACGGTGAATTCTCTCGCATATGAGGCCGAAGCCAGGCTCCGCGACCCGGTTTATGGATGCATTGGCGCCATAGCGCTCCTTCAGAGGAAGATGGTAGAGCTACAACATGATCTGGCGATTGCTAAGGATCGTCTGGCTCGTGTTGTAGCTTCTACTACATCTGCCTCTGATTCTGCTTTGGTCGCTACTACTAGTAGCGACCAAATCATGCATGGTTCTTCTTCTTATTCCCATGTTAGCTTGCCCCCTTTTCCTTGCAGTGATTTCAGTGATAGCTTCTGCCATAGCTCTTCTTCTTCATCTCAATTCTTGAGCCGACATGATCAAGCGGTTGATGATTTCACTCAAATTCCATACATATTTTAATGTTTTATGTTTCTTTTTTAATGTTTAATTTGTGGGTGCCCCTTTGAATGTAATAACTCGAAATCAATCAAAAGCAGCTATTTTAGTTTTGTATATGCCAATAAAAACTAGGGAGTCATGAAATCATCGTCTTGAATTCGGAACTTGGATACTCTCTCATCTTATTATTAGTCTCAAACAGATTAAACATGTTTTTCTTTTTATATATTATTTATTTGAGTCATGTATTTTTGTTGAATTTCATGGTTCCTGTATTATTAATTAATTTGAACCTAGGATCGGAACTTCTGATAATTATAGGGGTACCTTGGTCTTTCTCTAATAAATTTCATTTTTGTAATAGTAATATGATCAGTTGTCATTATTTGATCATGGAATTCTGATCCTCAATCTCTTGTTCTGACTTAGCTTCTTATCTCAAATATTATCTTTTCTACCACTCCAGATTATTATATCATGCTACAGAAAATATTGTAGAATAGAATTAGGTATTTTAACAATTTTAACCGTTGGTTTCAATCATAAAATTAATCTTAATTATTATTTTAATTATATATATTTTATAATTGACATCAACGATTAAAATCACTTACATCTGATTTCGTGATACTCTTAAATATATCTCCTACCATATATATCAAATTTTGGTTATGGTTCATCGCATAATGAGAAAAAGAAAATAAAAGGAAAGGAAAGAAAAGAAAAGAAAATTGTGTTGGCAAAGTGTGAATTGAGTTGAGGCTTGCATCCATTGTTAGTTGATGGAGACGAGAGGGGAGGGGGTGAGCATTGATTGCCATTACCTACAAGTGTGAGACACCATTTAGCACAAAGAAAGCAACACTACTTATTTTGATTCTCTTCTATATGCTATTATCTTTGAACAATTTGCTGTGCCCCAATTATGTGGGCTCCAATGCCTACTGTTTCAAATGCAATATGAAGCACCATTATGATTTTCACCCCCATCATATATACAAAAACTCATTTGTCTATTTAAATAAATGTCGATTATTCGAATTCTATTTTATTTACACAGTAAATCGTTGATTAGCAACAAACTCTTATTTAAAGTTTTAATCTATGACAAATTAATTTTTGACTCATTGAATTAAAAAATATCGTAAAAAAACCAAAAAATATATTGAAAAAGTGAATCATATTTGTATGTTTAAATTACTCTTTTATATGAAACTAAAAAATTGGTGTCGTAATTTATAACTATTAGCTATATTGTAATTCTTATCTATTTTTTACTTATTGTTAAATTAAAATTAGTATTTTAAGATATACAAATATAATAATCATGATATATCGACTATTAATCTGTCATTATATAAAAATATATATTTGGTATTTATAAAAAAGTTATTATTTTAATGTAAAAAAATTGTGAAAATGTTTGATTATTTTTCTAATTAATTGTTTTGTTGGAAAATTATATAAAATATTATATTATAATTAATCAAATAATTTAGTGATTAATTTTTAATATTTATAAAATATTTTATAATGCGACTCTATATCTCTATATATAAAATCCCTGTACTATTCTAGTATCTTGGGTCCTATCAGTATCAGCAGTAGATATATCTAGGTAAAACCAAAACAAAAAAAAAATTTTAAAATTAAATTTAATTCTTAGAAAAACCTAACATTTACTGTAGAAATATTAGTACTGTTTTTGCCTCCAAGTATCGAACCCCACCAATGGCCCTTGAGCTTTATGATAATTGGGATATTGGAATCCAAAGAATAAGCAAGAAACCGAAAGTTTTTAATTTTGAGTTATGCTTTGTGGTGTGCTCATCTCATCTGAAATGGGTAGCAAGATATGGCCCATAAAGAAAATGCCTACCATTCAAACTACATTATTAGGGCAAGCAAGGTCTTGGTCTAGTGGTATATATATTTTATGTCATATAATAAATATACATAAATTCAAAATTTAGCTGATGCTAAATAATAAATAAAATTAATATTGTATGTGTAAATTTAATATAGATAAATTTATACTATTTAAGATTGAAGATTCTCGAATCCATCTAAAAAAATTATACCATCAGTTAGTAATCAGTTATCCCTTATTATGCATCCCAATTGCTACCTCACATACTTCCAAATGCACCGTAAAGCACATTGGACCTAGTCTTATTAATTGATACCATTCTTGTTTTTGTTATTCAAACTGTTCCTTTGAACTATTTTGGAATACACATGTGATATACCAAAAATGATATTTATACCATTTTTTTGAATAAATATTTAAATTAATTCTTACAAAATTTTATATTAGACATTTTAGTATATAATGTATTTTTATTTTTTAAAAGTCTTTAAAAATTATTCTGTCGGATAAATTAGTCTCTTGTTACTATCAATCAAATTTATTATATATATTAAATAAATAAATTCTTAACAAATTTTATCATAAGACAATTATATCACAAAAATTATTATTATAAGACAGACTACTTTTCCTTCAAAATAATAGAGATCCAATTCGTCCAAAAGAATTAATTTTGAGAACTTCCAGAGAAAATTTTTTTTGTTAAAAACCAAATAGTCCAATCTAAAATTCTTTAAAAACTAATTTTTGTGTTTATTCATTTTTTATGTACACACTTTCTGTAAGTTTCTTTTATAGTGTAAAGACAATTTTTTTTTTTAATCTTATTTCACTTCTTATCAATTACTTTTAGAGTTTGATTTTGATGTATTGTCAGTATAAAACATTTTACACATTTATACAATTATATCTGTTTTTCTTTTATGACCATTCACGCAATCAATGTAAAATATAGTTATTTTTACTGATATAACGTTATGTAATTAAATGCACGTATAAAATTACTCTACAGTAACAGTACATCAAAATTAAATTCTTACCTTTAATATTAAAAGTGAAAAGACCTACTTAAGAAAAATATCAACGGTGTTGTATATATATATATATACAAACAAAAATAATTTTATATTTGATCTAAACAAAAAATGAATTAATTAGTATACAACAGGAAAAAAAAGCAGCAGGTTGGAGTTTGCTAGCTACCAAACAAGATGAAGTCTCGTGACTTAACAAGAGCATAACCATATGACCGTGCTGCTCTCAATGCAACATTGCAACTAAGTTGTCAAATAAAAGCCAATTCTCAATAGCAGCTATTTATTGCATATTGGTCTTGCTCATGGAGCTACAAATACAATGCTTTTGGGTTCTAATTTCTAATTCTTCTAACGAAAATCGTTCCTATTATATTATGGAATAAGAGGTTATTAATAATAACATAGTCCAAAATTGTTCCTGTAGCTCATGCGATCCGAAAAAGTTGGCTAATTACTTTAATGACAACAATTTTAGAACCTCAGTTCCCATCTATGGTCCACCAAATGTAAATTCCATTTGCCTTTAGCTATTGCCTATTGGAGTGAAAAACAAAAATGAATAGAGATGGCAGAGTTGGGACACGTTTGTCCTCCCCTATTCCTGCTAATATGGGATAATGGAACCAATTCTTTTCTAAAGCAATCACTATATGACACTTGTCATGGATGGATTTTATTTTAAAATATATATTGACTTATTTAAAATTTAAATAAATTATCTACAGTAAAAGAATTATCCGTTATATTCGAAAGTAAATACTTTTTAGTTCAAAAACTCAAGTTACACAAATTGCAGGTCAGAACACTAACTGTTAGTGTAGAGTGTCAAAAGGATGAAATTAATCCCATAGCTAAAACTAATTCTGTTAGTTAGCCTTCCTATTTTAGTATATTTAGTTACTAGAGTCTTTAACTGATTCTTGATATATGCATTAAGTGTTAGTGCTGTGTATAATATATAAATGTAGAAATTACTCTTTGAAAATGTAACAAAAAAAAGTGTACAAATACACCATTGAAGATATACAATTTTACTCTCATCTCTCTGTCTTTTCTTTTTTTCTGGTTCTGAATTGGTCCTTCATTACAATTGCATAGCTATTCTTTCATGGTATCAAGAGCTAGGTCCTTCTATAACAGTCGACTAATAACATCAATCAATAGACAGTCATACATATAAAATTCAAAATATTATCATTAGAACAAGTCCTATTGCATGATAGGCACTCAAAATATGCGGTGAATCATAGTCAGTCAACTCCCAAGACTCTACAGAAAGGACTGTTCTGATACCATAATGTAGCACATTACTTTTAGTACGATCATGACATGCTAGAAGTTGGGTCGTTACACCTTCCATGGTCTTGATCGTTCCTACCACTGCAAACAACAAATCTCTTCTCACCCCAATTTCTGATAAGTTGGATGATACTAACTTCGTTACATGGAAACAAGTTGTTCTGTTTGCCATCAAAGGTTAGAATTTGGAAGATCATATCGTAGAAGGAAAACAACGATCTTAGTTTGAATCGAAAACAGCAAAAACTACAGGTACGATCTCTTCCAAATATACTGAATGGCTTCAACAAGATTACAATCTTGGCTCTTGGCTTCTTATTTCCATAGATGTATTTTTCAAGAATCGTTTGGTTCATTGCCATTCAGCACTTCAAATTTGGCATAAACTTCATCAATTGAATGCTGAATGCACAAAATCTAAGATCAAACTGCTTATAACACAACTCAAGAATTTAAAGAAAAAGTCTCTTTCAATCAGTCAGTACCTTGCAAATATCAAGAACCTAGTTGATTCCTTAATTGCTCTTGGTTATGATATTCCAAATGAATCTCATATAGAAACAATTTGTGATGGACTTCCTGAAGAATACTCAAGCTGCATCACTCTTGTTCAAGCTAAACCGGAACTACTGCCTTTTTTATCAATAAAAATCTTCACCATATCAAACCTGATTATACTATATTAAGGATTTTTGGTTGTGTTGCATATCCTCAATATAAGATGGATTATAATTCTGAGCAGTGTGTGTTCTTAGGATATATACCACTATCCAAAGGTTTTAAATGCCTTACTGCACAGGGCAAGGTTATTGTTGCACACAATGTGATTTTTGATATAATCAATTGTTTCTATCTTCAGAACATTCAACCTCTACATCTAATTAATTCATATTATCTCTACATCGTAAGTTTGACTTCAACATTGACTTTTTTAATAGCAAATTAGATGAAACTGATGCCTCTACCAAGGCCATTTATAGCCTGAAATAGGCTCCTTCAGCCTGGTTTGCTACTCTTAGCACTACTCCTTTTAATTTTGGTTTCAATAATACTCTTTATTCGTGTCACACCCTCATCTACAATTTACCTATTAGCTTATGTACATGATATCGTTTTCATTCGAGATAATCCCATTCAACTAGAAAAATTAATAACAAAATTAAATATTGTGTTTTTCTTAAAGGATCTTGGTTGTCTCCATTATTTTCTTACTAACAGTGATCTTCATATTTCACAGTCCAAATATTTTTAGATTTACTCCAAACCTGTTCCAACTCCAATGGTTAGTGACATATGGTTTTTCAAAATTTGCTGATCCTACTCTCTATGGATCTCTAGTTGGTAGTACTAGTATTGTGTATAATATATAAATGTAGAAATTACTCTTTAAAAAGGTAATAAAAAAATGTAATTGATTTTTTTCCACAAATATTAGTGTTGTTTTTATAATGATGCGATGCTATTAGATCTGGCATATCATCTTTTTCTAATCCTAAAGCCTCTGAAGCTCAAAGCTAGTTATGTAAGTCGGTAAACACAATAGCTCAAGTGAGGATACTGTGAGTATTAAAACTTTCAACAAATTTTGCACAAAAAATAAGTAAAACAAATAGAGTAACTGAATTTAAAGTAATTAATTGAGAGATTACGAGTTAAAAAAAATTACAAAGGTTCATTTTATTTTGGTTCGGTACTTCGGTTACATTTTTGTATCTAATTTCAGTTATTAAGACTGGAGATTTATCTATATCTGTCAAACTGTTAGAGATAATCTTAAAATAGTGACAATTTCAAAAACAAGAAAAAGCTACAAAAATCTTCTTTTACTATCTCATGAAGGAAAAATAAAAACTATCCGAAAAAAGTGTATGGATACAAATTGAGTTTTATGAATCAAACTTTGTGTTTCTCTCAAATTTATATAAAATCACTTCGTAAAATATGTAGAAACCATCTGAATAATAAAAAAGCTTAAAATGTTGCTTGGTATTGAGTTATGGCTTAATGGCCTCTGTTTATAAGTATCACAAATCTTGTATCAATTTTAAAGTAAATGGAATCGAGTCAATTTATCAGAATTAGTCATTGCAAATGCAAGCTTTATGACCAAAAAACTCGATTATCTAGTTGGAGAATCGCCTCTTTAACTAATCGTTAGAAGCTGAAGCTTAAAATCTTGACTTCAAATATCGTATTTTCACTGTCTTTCTCAATAAAATAATTAAAAAATTGTATCTCCGCTTGAAGAATCAATTCTCTAACCATATTTTGACATTTTTCATGTTTTCAAAACTATTAACTAAAGTTTCTAAAAAATATTGATTTTCTAACATATTTTATGAAAATTTATATATTAAAAAATACTTGTAAAACATGCAAAGGGACGTACTAGGTTATGATTCTTAACAAGAAATTTACTACGTCCTATTTTACTAATCTCTTGATAACTTGGACTTGATTTTCCTGTTTCCTATCTTGCTTTTCTTGTTATTGCATAACCGATTACGAAAGAGAAAGTAAAATAGACAAATTCATCATAAAATAACATTAATAAAACAAACATTTATTTGAGTGTCAAAGTACTTTTATAAATACTCAAGTTTTTGTATTGAAACCGAAGTATAATATAGTCACAGAGAAATATAATCAAGCTCTCGGCCTAGTTCAAGGTACACAAAAGCATCTATTTAACATGGTGATTTTTTAAATATAAAAAGTGAGATCCAAAAACCAAATTGTACATATGACTTGTGATATGACACTGGAAAATTTCATCGGATCTCAGATTACAACTTTTTCTTCTCTTTTTAAAGATACGCGTGAAGAAAAAGAAAAAGAAAAAGAAAAAATACGCATAATTCCTATTCTATGAGAGGAATTTAACAGTAAATCAACAAGTTTTCGCTAAATGCCAATTTGACATGCATCATTTAACATGACCTCATAAATGACATAACAAGTGGAAGACTCAGTCACAATAATTTATCAAAAGAGAAAAGTGCCAATTATTTGGAATTTTTTCCTTCAATAAATCATGTCCAAATAAGGAAAAGAATAAAGTCAGTTACCATCTAAAATAATAATAATAACGAGCTAGCTCAATTTGTATAAATTATAATCTATATATTAAAAAATTATAAATTAGACAGTTGTTCTAATAATATTGTTTAAAAATTAAAAGATAAATTAGATTTCTTATATATTATTTTATAATACGTTTATTTTGTATACTTTTAACATTTGAAATAGTCACATATACAACTGATGAGGGTTAGAAACTGATTTAAAAAAATTTCAAATTAAAAAGTTTAATTTCATTATAGATTATTATTTTAAATCAGAATTTAACATTTTCAAAAGTATTTAAAAGATGTCACTACTATTTAATTTAATCGGACCGGTCATTGAACCGTTCTCGTTATTAGTTTACTGATTTATTAATCTAATCGGTTCAATTGTGACTTAATCGAAAATACTATTTTATAATAAAATAATAAATAAAATATAAATAAATACACTAAAACATAATTATAGTCTAATGCAAACCTTAAAATGTCATCCAAAAATTTTATTAACATGATGTATTAACATGATTCTTTTGTATAGATAAAAACTAATTATTGGACCAAAAACTTTCCAAGCAAACTAATTAAACATTTTCTTCTATATATAAAAATGAATGAATTTTATTAGAGAGAAAAAGAAACAAAAGTACAATTCATAAGATTATATATTATATGCTATAGAATAATAATTAAAAAATAATCACAAAAAATTATTTATTAGTTTAATTGTATCATAATTCTATTTTTTTTGAAAAATAAGTGTATTTTGTATGTTTTAATTTTTTATATATATATTAAGTTTAATTATGTGTATTTAATTCAATATCTCAAATATAAATATTATTTATTATATGATAAACATTCATTTATTATACATTATTTATCCGTTTAATAATATTTTTATTCTTAATTATTTTTAGTTTTGAACACAAATACGCTTTTAAGGCATATCTAGTTTGGATTAGATATATTATATTAATGTTTTTAAGTTTTAACATAAGTATCAACATACCATAATAACAACAAAAAAATTAAATAAATATTTTTTTGGTTAACAAATTAAATAAATGTTAACAAGAAACTTTTGTTTTTTTGGATTTGGGTTAGAAAGAAAATTAAGAAGGTAGAAAAAAAGGGACAAAAGTTGTGTGTAGTCCAAACAAATATTAGCCCAAATAGTAACCCTAACTGTACTGTGTATATATGTCATCATATATGGCTAATTCTTCAATTAGCGATTTTGAGTAAAGGACCAGACCACTAAGATTGCCGATTTTCGGTTTGACTAACCGGTCCAATCCAGTTTTCAAAATCATCTTACTATTTATCTATTTTACTTACCTATTTATCTCTTCATCGTGGTAAATAAGATGGTCGAACGATCAGCTCTGTTCATCACACTAAGACGAACGTGTCTGACAAACACCCGTGTCTATTTGGGTTCGTGTGAATACGTGACTGGAAAGTACGAGCCAACAGTTATATTTATACATCTCTCAGACGGTTAATCCACGATTTCGTTGGGGACTTCTCGAGACACCAGTTCAGCCGATTTTCGGGGAGATTAGGATCTCCGTGGTATAGGCTAGAATCCAAAGAAGCAGCGTTCTCTGATCCGAAAGATTCGACCTTGTCTGTGGCGCTTTGAGTAGGATCACCAGGAGAATGACTTGCTAAGCGCTTCACCCTCCGTCAGATTGGATGACCACGGCCAATGGCGTTCAATCTGTAGTAGAGGAGATCAATGACCACGGCCCATGGCGTTGATCACATACAGCCTGCCATAGAAGAAGATCATTCACAAGCAGAGAAGACAGTAGTACCAGAGTTAATTCAGAAAGACAAAGCAACTCTAATCCTCAACTCTATCTTTAAAGTATTAGGATCGTGTTATAAAAATCCTAAACTCCATAATCCAACAACCTTCTGATCTGCCTAACTAAGACCTGAAAGATAACCATAGCTTGCTTCAAATCATAATCTCCGTGAGATCGACCCTGACTCGCTCAGGTATTACTTGGACGACCCAGTACACTTGCTGGTACAACAGTACAAAAGTGTGGGGATTCGTGCTACCAGTTGGTCAGCAACTCAGAATCGCAACCAAGTTTCATTATCACAGTTGAAACGGTCACTACAAAGAGCTACCAGAAAATCATCAAGAGCCTTCTACCATGAAATTAGTTTCCCAAAAATTGGTATTCAATGTGATGAGTTTGGAAAACTCTAATCTATTTTGATGATAAACAAACATTATTAAAACAATTAATTACAAAATTATTAATTTGATCTTAATACATACTTGCTTAATTAATAATTTTGTGTGTGCAGATTTGTTATTGGGCCGAAATGAAAAGAAGAGATTCTAAGCCCAATAAAATCAAAATTCAGCCTTATGCAATTTTGTCATATGAATGTTGGCTAAAATGTTCTATTAGATGGGCTAGTTTTACTTATTATTGATACAAGCCCAAATTGTTTTGCTTGCTTGATCCGAAACAAATTAAAAAAGAAAGCAAAACTGCTTCCAACGGATCTCAACTTTTACCATGTGATGGACTCCAAATTCATTCAATTATCATTAACTGCATGGGAACAATGAGAGAGAAAAAGGCATTTGATTTGATTGCAGCACTCAATGCTACACACTACTCAGCAAGGAAAGAATCATTTCATTTAATCTTATTCTCTTTCCTAATTCAATGTTGTTCAAATTTCTCTCTTCTCTCTCTACTTGCTTTTCTTCTCTTTCGGTCATATCAGTCAGCAACCATGGAAGCTATAGCAAGCTACCATAGAGAAGAAGAAGCACGCCTAAAGACCATCAAAATGATGGCAAGAAAAAGCAAACTAAAAGTATGTAGTGGCTGA
Source organism: Arachis ipaensis (assembly GCF_059453495.1). Classification (NCBI taxonomy): domain Eukaryota; kingdom Viridiplantae; phylum Streptophyta; class Magnoliopsida; order Fabales; family Fabaceae; genus Arachis; species Arachis ipaensis. Next base: position 30,416,667 of record NC_142435.1, read on the forward strand.
GATTCTCACCAAGAATGGTAAGATTTGGTGAGGTAATCTCGAGCTCTTCATACCCAAAAAGAAAGAAGAAGATCTCGGCCAGCAAGGAGAAGATCCTTGGAGTTGATGGCTTGTCTCTGATTCTGCTCAAACACCACAGGAGGTAGCTATAGTGGCTACGTGATGGAAGAGGCAGAGATTGGAGCAGAAGAAGCTGTCATCATCATGAAGCATCAAGGGCCAGAAGTTTATCTTGGAGAGCAAGGCAAGGATGAAAGGCTCGGATTGATGAAGAGTAGTGACCAAGGAAGGACTAGAGGTAATTGCATGTTGGGTTTTTGCTGGGTTATCTCTTCTCTCTCTATGGCCGAACCAGTTCTGACTTGAAGAAGAAGAAGGTTGGCTTGGTTTGTTTTGGTTTCAACCTTGAAGGCTTCTCCCTATAAGTATGGGTGAATAGTCAGGGTTTGATTCAAGGAGTGAGAGTGCAAAGCACAGGGTTCTCATAGCTCTCTAAGCTGACAGAATTTTTTCTCCTTCAATGTTCTCATTTTGTAATTTTTTTGTTTAATTTTGTCATGTCTTGAGTCTCATGGAAAAGGCAAACAGTGAGGTTTGTATGAAAAAGCCATAGAGCAGAAAAAGACAGAGAGTGCAAAATTAAAAGAAAAAGCCATAGATGTTCTTAGAGTTCCTTTGTACATCTGTGTTGTGTTTCATGATTCTGTGAGAATTCCCTTGTAAGTTGGGTTAGCACTTTACAGTTGAAATCTTGGCTGTGACCAAGTCAAGTTCAGTTTGGGTTTAGATTCTGGACTTGTCCCGGATAGGAAGGGTAGTTCCTTGGGAGAATTGGTGATTGTAATCCAGGATGATTATAGTGAAATTCCATCATTGTTGTGATGGAGACTGGATGTAGACTGCCTTGCACTTAGCAGTTGAACCAGGATATATCTTGGTGTAATTCTCTCTTTCTTCTACTCTATTTCTATTTCTGCTGCCCAAGAGATAAAACTGAAAATATCTCGTGCTGACTGACGAGACAAAAAGAAAAGTCTCGTGGCTAGTTACGAGATAAAAGGACAAAAAGTTTCCAGAAGTGGTTTCAAAGGTCAGCAAGTATTGTCAAACAAAAAGGGGACTAAGATTCAACCCCCCTTCTCTTAGCCACTGATAACCATCAATTGGTATCAGAGCTTGGTCTCAAAGAGATCAAGCTTTGCAGCTTGGAGTAAAGATCCTTATGGTAGAAAACAGTGGCTCAAATTTGGTGTCCTACAATCTGACCGAAGGACAATCAAGCAACCGACCTCCTCTTTTCAATGGGAAAAACTATACCTATTGGAAGAAGAGAATGAAGATCTTTGTGCAAGCAGTGGACTACAGACTCTGGAAGATCATCCTTGAAGGTCCTCAATATCCAACCGTCACAAGTGCCGAAGGAGTTGTCACTCCTAAACCAGAAGCAAGCTGGACTGAAGAAGACAGAAAGAAGGTTGAACTCAACGCTAAGGCGATCAACTTACTTAACTGTGCTATCAGCTTCGAGGAGTACCGACGGGTATCACGATGCACAACAGCAAAGAAAATCTGGGACAAACTCCTAGTCATTCATGAAGGAACCACAATTGTAAAGAAGACCAGGATAGATATGTTAAACAGAGAGTATGAAATGTTTGCAATGAAGGAATGAGAATCCATTGATGAGCTGTTTGAGCGCTTCAACACCATTATTGTCGGCTTGGATGCTATGGAAATCAAGTATCCTGAATCTGTGCTAGTGAGAAGAGTGTTGAGATGTCTCACAAAAGAGTGGGAAACAAAAGCTTTAATTATTTCTGAGAGTAGTGGTCTTGACTCCATGACTTATGATGATTTGAGAGGAAATTTACTTGCTTTTGAAAATACCTATTTGAAAAAAGATTCAAAAAAGAAAGGAATAGCTTTCTCATCTGTTACTAACCCTCTGGATGATGAATCCAGTGATAACTCATCTGAAAATGAATTTGTGTTGTTTGCAAAAAAATTCAAAAAAATGGTGAAGCTCAAGGAGAGAGGCAAATGAGGCAGCTTAAGAAAACAGAAGAAAGATTTCAGCAAGGTGACTTGCTGCAACTGTAAAGAAACGGCACTTCAAATCTGACTGCCCTAAGTTGAAGAAGGAAGAAAAGCCGAAGAAAGGAAAGAAAAAGGGACTGATGGCATCATGGGAAGATCTTGAAAATGACTCTGAAGACGATGAAGAATCTGAAACAAAGTCTCAACCATGTCTCATGGCTGACCACATTGAGCAGGTAATCATTCCTAACCTTGACACTGAATCTCTTCATCTTATGATAGATCATCTTTCTAAAAAAATAAGATGCTTTTTGCTGGATAATCAAGAACTTGAACAACAAATTATCACTTTAAAGCAGAAAATGGATTTCTAAAAGAAAAGCTAAGGGAGGCCGAAACTGCTTATGATCTTGTTGAAGAAAATAAGCAGTTAAAAGCCCAACTTAGGAGCTATGAAAGTGACCATTCGGTTGTTGCATATGTTGATTGTTTTAAAAAGAATGAAGAGTTGCTTAAAGAGGTCAAAAGGCTTAAGGAAGACTTAACCAAGTTCACACAAAGTTCTAAAAATTTGAATCAAATCTTGGCTAGCCAAAAACCTCTTTATGATAAAGCTGGCTTGGGGTTCTATAAATCTATTGAAAAATCTCATTTTGAAAACATTGCTTCATCTTTTAATGATACAAGATTTCAAAACCCAAGAAGCTTTAACAAAATAGCAACTCCAAGATTTTGTAGATTATGTAACCGAAATGGACACTTTCCCATACAATATTTTTTTGGTGAAAGGATGATAGGTAATAAAGTTTACAAGGTTGTTTTTTATTATAATGGCTTAGGACATAAGAGATGGTTTAACGTGAAAGGATCCAAGAAAATTTGGATACCTAAGGACACTTAAAATTGTTTTGTAGGTATGCCTAGCATCCAAACGGAAAGAAAATATGTGGTATATGGACAGCGGATGCTCTAGGCATATGACCGGAAAGACAGCCTTCTTCATAAAGCTTGATGAATATGATGGAGGATTTGTCACTTTTGGTGATGATGCTAAAGGAAAGATTGTGGCTGTTGGAAAAGTTGGTAAAATCTTTTCATCTTGTATAAATGATGTTCTTCTTGTAAATGGTTTAAAACATAATTTACTTAGTGTTAGCCAATTGTGTGATTTAGGTTTTGAAATTATTTTTAGAAAGTTTGTGTATTTGGTTGTTTGTGAGAAAACTGGGGATATTTTATTTGAAGCTAAAAGGTGCAATAATGTGTATGGATTGACTCTTGAAGACTTGAAAGAACAAAATGTAACATGTTTTACTTCTCTTGAATCTGAAAAATGGCTATGGCATAGAAAGTTGGGTCATGCTAGTATGTACCAAATTTCTAAGCTAGTTAAGAAAAATCTGGTTAGAGGAATTCCAAATATCAAATTTAATAAGGATCTTACTTGTGATGCTTGCCAATTGGGCAAACAAGTAAAATCCTCTTTTAAACCAAAAGATGGAATTTCAACTAAAAGGCCATTAGAGATGCTACACATTGATCTTTTTGGTCCAACAAGAACTCAAAGTTTAGGAAGTAAACACTATGGTCTTGTGGTGGTAGATGATTACTCTAGATTTGGTTGGGTACTTTTTCTTGCTCATAAAAATGATGCTTTTCATGCTTTTTCAACTCTTTACAAGAAAATTCAAAATGAAAAAGATTTAAAAATTGCCCATTTGAGAAGTGATCACGGAAGAGAATTTGAAAACCAAGATTTTGAAAAATTCTGTGATGACTTTGGAATTGCTCATAACTTTTCATGCCCTAGAACCCCTCAACAAAATGGGGTGCTTGAGAGAAGGAATAGAAGCCTTCAAGAGATGACTAGAGCCATGCTTTGTGAGAATGAGATTCCTAAATTTCTATGGACTGAAGCTGTAAATACAGCTTGTTATATTTTGAATAGGACAATTATTCGAAAAGGGTTGAAGAAAACTCCGTATGAGCTATGGAAAGGAAGCCCTCCAAATCTTAAGTATTTTCATGTTTTTGGATGCAAATGCTTTGTACTTAACAATAAAGAAAACCTTGGTAAATTTGATCCAAAATCCTATGAAGGAATGTTTGTTGGATACTCCACCACTAGCAAGGCCTATAGGATTTATCTCAAAGAACATAGGACCATAGAGGAATCCATACATGTTACTTTTTGTGATTCTAATTCAATTCCCAGTGCTGTGTTAGATGATGATACAGATTGTGAAGAGGTTGTCAATAAAGGAACCAATGAAGAAAATTCCAAATCTGCTCAAAATGAAGAATCTGCAAGTCCAGTTTTTTCTCGTCAGATTGGAGGAGACATTTCCATTTTGTCTCCTGAGCAGACACGAGAAACTGAAACAAAGAGACCACCAGAAGCTCATCAAAGCTCAACACCACTCCGGAAGCCTAGAGAATGAAAGTCTATGAGGGGCTATCCTCATGACTTTATCATTGGTGATCCCTCTCAAGGTGTAACAACAAGATCCTCAACCAAAAGGCAATCCGAACCAAGCAATTTTGCCCTCTTGTCACAAATGGAGCCCAACAATGTCAAACAAGCTCTTGAAGATCCTTCATGGGTCAAAGCAATGCAAGAAGAGCTTGCCCAATTCGACAAGAATGAGGTTTGGACATTAGTACCTCATCCAGATGGTAAGAAAGTTACGGGTACTAAATGGGTATTTAAAAATAAACTTGGTGAGGATGGACAAGTTGTTCGTAACAAGGCTAGATTAGTGGCCCAAGGTTACGATCAAGAAGAGGGTATAGATTTTGATGAGTCTTTTGCTCCGGTAGCTAGAATGGAAGCAATTAGGTTGCTTCTTGCCTATGCTGCCCATAAGGGTTTCAAAATATTTCAAATGGATGTTAAATGTGCTTTCCTTAATGGCTTTATTGATAGAGAAGTGTATGTGGCACAACCCCTCGGTTTCGAACACAAAGATTTCCCAAATCATGTTTTTAAACTCTCTAAGGCTCTTTATGGTCTTAGACAAGCTCCAAGAGCTTGGTATGAAAGGCTTAGTACCTTCTTGTTGGAAAATCAATTTCAAAGGGGAACCACTGATACAACTTTATTCATTAAAGCATCTAATGATGATATTCTCCTAGTTCAAGTTTATGTGGATGACATTGTATTTGGTTCGGCCAATGAGTCCTTGTGTGAAGAGTTTGGAAAACTCATGACTAGTGAGTTTGAGATGAGTTTAATGGGAGAGCTTACTTTCTTTCTTGGCCTCCAAATTAAACAAACTCCTAGTGGTACTTTTATTCACCAAAGAAAGCATGCAAAAGAACTTATCAAAAAGTTTGGCCTAGAAAGTTCCAAACCAATGGGAACACCAATGCATCCTAACACAAAACTTGAAAAGGATGATGATGGCCAAGATGTGGATGAAACAAGGTATAGAGGAATGATAGGTTCACTCATGTACCTTACCTCTTCAAGACCGGACATTGTTCAAAGTGTGGGTGTATGTTCAAGGTTTCAATCTCACCCAAAGGAATCCCATCTTTCAGCCGTTAATAAGCGCATCATTAGATACATTAAGGGAACTAGTGATTATGGCTTGTGGTATCCTAAATCTGATGACCTTTGTGCAGTAGGGTTTTGTGATGCAGATTATGCGGGAGATAGGGTGGATAGACGGAGTACATCCGGCATGTGTTGCTTCCTTGGAAGCTCACTCAACATGTGGTCAAGCAAAAAGCAAGTCACAGTGGCTCTATCCACAGCTGAAGCTGAATATATTTCCGCATCTGCATGTTGTTCACAATTAATTTGGTTAAAAACGCAGTTGGAATATTACAAATTAAAGATCAATAGTATACCCTTATTTTGTGATAATATGAGTGCTATTGACATCTCAAAAAATCATGTTTTACACTCAAGAACCAAGCACATTGAGATAAAATATCATTTCATTAGAGAGCATGTGCAAAAAGGTACTATTGATATTCAATTTGTAAAATCTGAAGACTAACTTGCTGACATTTTTACAAAACCCCTCTGTGAAGACAGATTCTGCACTTTGAGAAAAAGTTTGGGCATGATTGATTTAAGTTCTATTGATAACTTGTGAATTTTTTATTCTGCTCAGTTTTGTCTCATAGGAATGGACGAGATAAAAATCAGAGAGTGTTGGAAGAGCTGTATTTAAGGGGGAGACCACGCCAAAATCAATTCTCATGGGCCCCACCAAATTTCTTGTACTCCACTCTGACCGTTTTGGTAGTTTCCTTGTGTATCAATCACAATCTCTTTGTTGTCTCATCAAATCTTGATTGGAAGTGGTTATTGTCAAATCAAATCCTTCTCCTCAACTAATCCCTTGATTCTAGAAAACCACTTTTCAGTTTATTTCAAATAAAAGAGGAAATCCCTTAGGTATTAACCGCCACTTAATGGTCATTTAATTCCCTCTAATTCTCTCTCCACTCCACATTTAATGAATCCCTAACCTCCCTCCTCCCTCACTCCATTCGGTTTCTATTCAACCCCCCATCGTCCACTTCTCCATTTTCACTACCATGAAAAAGAAAACTGCCCTTCGAAAAAGTGAAAGAATTCTATTTTCTCAAAAATCGACCACACCACAATCTCATACCCATATCCATATTCACTCTACTTCATCATCTTCTCCCTCACCTCCCTCAAAGCAAACTGACACCATGAGAAGGAAGGTCATTGCCACCAAAACCTCTTCAAGGAAGAAGAAAGAAAAGTTTCCTGTAGAGGAAGAGAAAGAATCTCACACATCTCCCATTCCGTCTCCACCACCACCTCCACCTAAGAAAACCATGCCTGGGAAGAGTGCTCAGAAATTAAAAGGATTCGCGCTACACAACACCAAAGAACTCGCAAACCTGGAAACCTTGGATTTCAAGAACAAATTCAGCAAGACACACTCTCACTATGACCCTGCCAGATTCAACTCCTGCGCTTCATATGAGTTTCACAAAGAGGTTCTGGAAAAGCGTCATCTCTGTGCAACTTATCTTGTCAACCTTAACTCCCTCACCAATAAAGGGATAAATGTATCTTCTCTTTTTGAACTGCTTCAATGGACTCCATTGCTTCACATTCAAAAACCAGTTTACCCTGGCCTAGTTCGTGAATTCTATGCGAACATGAGACTGATTGATGGTACCATCCATTCATATGTGAAGTGAGTTCACATCACTCTTAACACTGCAACCATTGGGACGGCCTTGGGCTACAAAGAGGAAGGGCCGCGAGCATACATGGCCGAAAAGTGGGACTCACAGGTCGGCATTCCCTACAAGGTTGTTCTTCAACACATTTGTGAGAATCTCTCTGGCTTGGATGGCACTACTCCCACCCACAAAGCTCTCGGACCAACTAACTCTCTGCTTCACAGAATTGTAACCCACATTCTGACTCCTCAAAGCGGCTCCCACAATAGAGTAACATTTTCTGACTCTCTCATCATTTTTGCACATGTTACATCTTCTCCTATATCTTTTGGCTATCTTATGATCCGACATATGTGGGAATCGGTAAAGAGCACCAAAAAGGAAAATCTGCCCTATGGTATATTCTTAACCAGTATCTTTGAATATTTTAAAATTGATCTTCTGAATGAGGCAGTAGAAAACAAAGTGTCTATGATCAAAGGAGGTGGAGCTGTTAAGGGAACTAAGGGCAAGAAATCTGTGGCTTCGGAGAGTGACTATGAGAGTCGGCCCGAATCTTCCAAGGCGACCGAATCTACCAAAGAAATTCTCACAGAATTTCTAAATATGTCGGAACTCATGATACAATTCCATAAGGCTGGACGCAAGCTAGCTTATGAAAATGAAAAAGCCTGGATGAGATGCAAGGAAAGGGTCAGTTTAATGCTGGAGAGTCTTAAGGAGGATCTGGGAGATGCTAGTGAGGAAGGAGCTCAGGAATCTGATCTTAATTTATCTGATGATTGATATGTTTCTTTTAGTATTTGATATTGGCATGTTAGGCTCAATTTGATACTCTGTTCTATTTGGTTATATATTGTTAGTACTATAACTCTGTGATACTCTGAGGACACTTTTGGAAATATTTTGGATATTCTGGTTGCTATGTCAAACTCTTTTTGCAGGTGACCCTTGATGACAAAAGGGGGAGGAATTGGTTCTGAAAATTGAAACTGAAAAACAGGGAAACTGGAAACTGGAAAATAGGGGATGAAATTATTTTGAGAATTCATGATCACCCTTGTTGAAATGATACAGTTGATGCTTGATAATGCATGTTGATAATGCATTTGTTTTATCATGATTGCTGTTGATTGATTACTGTTGATTGCTTGATGTTTATCTTGGTAAAATGCTTGGTTGATTACAATTATGATGCATTTGTCTTACCTTGATAAAATTATTGCTATTTTGGATTTATTTTTGGTAATTCCTTTAAAGTTGAGAAATATAAAATTTACTATTGTTTAAGATGATCATCAATGATTAGAAAATTTTTTCCTTTGCTATGATCAATCTGTTTTGATTTGATTGGAAAATATTCAGGAAACATCATGCTGTTTGTTTTTGTATGATTGAGCAGAAAATCAAACTATTGATAATAAATGAGTTTTGATTATCATTCAAATTCTGCTCATAAATCAAGCCATTCAACATTACATAATAAATCTGTTGAATAACATTGTTGCCTTAGGCTTGATAAAATTGTTACAGGTATAAAGCTTCCCTTGGTAAAATAGTATACATTAAGGGGAGCCATGTGACAATTAGAAAGGGGGAGAAATTCAAATATTCAAAGGGAGTATTCTACACTCTAATCTTTAAATTTCTTTCCATTTCAATTTTAATAATGTTTGTCATCAAGGGGGAGATTGATGAGTTTGGAAAACTCTAATCTATTTTGATGATGAACAAACATTATTAAAACAATTAATTACAAAATTATTAATTTGATCTTAATACATACTTGCTTAATTAATAATTTTTTGTGTGCAGATTTGTTATTGGGCCGAAATGAAAAGAAGAGATTCTAAGCCCAATAAAATCAAAATTCAGCCTTATGCAATTTTGTCATATGAATGTTGGCTGAAATGTTCTATTAGATGGGCCAGTTTTACCTATTATTGATACAAGCTCAAATTGTTTTGCTTTCTTGATCCGAAACAAATTAAAAAAGAAAGCAAAAATGCTTCCAACGGATCTCAACTTTTACCATGTGATGGACTCCAAATTCATTCAATTATCATTAACTGCATGGGAACAATGAGAGAGAAAAAGGCATTTGATTTGATTGCAGCACTCAATGCTACACGCCACTCAGCAAGGGAAGAATCATTTCATTTAATCTCATTCTCTTTCCTAATTCAATGCTGTTCAAATTTCTCTCTTCTCTCTCTACTTGTTTTTCTTCTCTTTTGGTCATATCACTCAGCAACCATGGAAGCTATAGCAAGCTACCATAGAGAAGAAGAAGCACGCCTAAAGACCATCAAAATGATGGCAAGAAAAAAGCAAACTAAAAGTATGTAGTGGCTGAGATTCTCACCAAGAATGGTAAGATTTGGTGAGGTAATCTCGAGCTCTTCATACCCAAAAAGAAAGAAGAAGATCTCGGCCAGCAAGGAGAAGATCCTTGAGGTTGATGGCTTATCTCTGATTCTGCTCAAACACCACAGGAGGTAGCTACAGTGGCTACGTGATGGAAGAGGCAGAGATTGGAGCAGATGAAGCTGTTATCATCATGAAGCATCAAGGGCCAGAAGTTCATCTTGGAGAGTAAGGCAAGGATGAAAGGCTCGGATTGATGAAGAGTGGTGACCAAGGAAGGACTAGAGGTAATTGCATGTTGGATTTTTGCATGGGTTATATCTTCTCTCTCTATGGCCGAACCGGTTCTGACTTGAAGAAGAAGAAGGTTGGCTTGGTTTGTTTTGGTTTAAACCTTGAAGGCTTCTCCCTATAAGTATGGGTGAACAGTCAGGGTTTGATTCAAGGAGTGAGAGTGCAAAGCACAGGGTTCTCATAGCTCTCTAAGCTGACATAATTTCTTTTCCTTCAATGTTCTCATTTTGTAATTTTTCTGTTTAATTTTGTCATGTCTTGAGTCTCATGAAAAAGGCAAACAGTGAGGTTTGTATGAAAAAGCCATAGAGCGAAAAAAGACAGAGAGTACAAAATTAAAAGAAAAAGCCATAGATGTTCTTAGAGTTCCTTTGTACATCTGTGTTGTGTTTCATGATTCTGTGGGAATCCCCTTGTAAGTTGGGTTAGCACTTTACAATTGAAATCTTGGCTGTGACCAAGTCAAGTTCAGTTTGGGTTTAGATTCTGGACTTGTCCCGGATAGGAAGGATAGTTCCTAGGGAGAATTGGTGATTATAATTAAGGATGATTATAGTGAAATTCCATCATTGTTGTGATGGAGACTGGATGTAGACTGCCTTGCACATAGCAGCTGAACCAGGATATATCTTGGTGTAATTCTCTCTTTCTTCTACTCTATTTCTATTTCTGCTGCCCATGAGATAAAACTGAAAATATCTCATGCTGACTGACGAGACAAAAAGAAAAGTCTTGTGGCTGGGGACGAGACAAAAGAAAAAGTCTCGTGGCTAGTTACGAGATAAAAGGACAAAAAGTTTCCAGAAGTGGTTTCAAAGGTCAGCAAGTATTGTCAAGCAAAAAGGGGGCTAAGATTCACCCCCCTTCTCTTAGCCACTGATAACCATCACAATGATATGCCCTTACCCTATAAGCCACTTGAACTCATAAATCATAATCAGCAGGTTGGTAATGCAAGCATCCTAACACCTAAAAACACTTGCAGTATATGCAATCTTGGAATATTGACAACAGGTAAAGTGTCTAGAGGACAAAATTACAGCATGCATCAAAATGAAAAACAGGAGCCAGAAGGCTTACTTGACCAGGATAATAGAATGTAAGCTGTTTTTAGCAGTTTCTCACAAAAAGCACATTATTATACTACATTTTTACACACACACATGATTCATTTTTTATCCAAAGCACCAGTATCCAAAATTCTAAATGCCAAATTCAAATAGGCTGTAACTAATCTTGGTCAAGACATTCACCATGAGGTAAAGCTCTTCACCTAGAGACTTCATTTAAACAAAATAAGTGTTTAATCACTTGATCTATGGAGTCAATCTTTTTCATGAATTTATAAGCATCAACTTATTTTAGCAGAAAATGACTTTCCTTATTGAAAGAAATACCACTTTTCACATACTTAAATAAATCTTTTAAAATAGTCAGTATTCGGATTTTTCCCTTACTTTTTCTTTCAATAAGGAATCATTTTCTCCAAAGCAGAACAAAGCACACCCTATATATCAATATCATGAACACTTAAAGTAAGTAACACTTAGATTGAATTGGAAGGAAACAAAAAATACCAGATAAGATTCCTCCTCCAACCTATCCCTATTAGCTTCAACCCATTCCTCATACTGCTTCAAGAACACCTTGTACCTATCCAATGGAAGCCCACCAGTATCCTTGGTATTATCTTGTCAACATTACACCACCTCCAAGTTGTTCCAAACTCACTCTCCTGGCCAGCATCTTATGCGCCTCCCTCTTGAACACCAGCTCATCCCTATCCACCTCCCATCCCCGCGGTGGCCAATCCTGTGGCGGCAAGTGCACCACCATAGGATCTGCCCAAAGCATCTCAATAGGCTATGGAATCTCCCGTTTGATCTCAAACTGCTTCGTCCATCCTCAATTCCTCCATCTTCTTCTTCCTGTAGCTAGGGCTCAGCATGTTGAATGCTTCAATGGCTTCGGGAGTTTTTAGAGGCACCTCAATATGAACTAATTGAATAACAAAATCTACATAATCAGTATTTCAAATCCAGAACACTAAAAGTAATATACTCAAAAATTAACCAAATCTGAGGATAGATTCTCGATATTCTGGAACAGGAAAATTCTATGAGTGGTAGCAGATCTAGAAGTGCGAGAAGGAAGACGAAGGAGAAAGAAAGAAAGAAAGAAACAAAGCAAAAGAAAAATAAAACAAAATAGCTATGGATGTGTAAGAAGACAACAAAAATAATAAGAACTGGACGACAGAAACCATACCAGGACTAGAACGATGACAGAGCATTGTAAAGTGCGAGGAGCGGCGGTAAATCGGACGAGATGCGAAAAAGCTCGACGAAAAATGGCGACCTGGAGGAGAGGCTGGCGTCAGTGTAGCCGTGAATAGGAAGAGTGATAAAGGCGTGGAAGAGATTAGGGTTACCTGCACAGCTGAGGCGAGATCGAAACGGAGCGATTTCTGTGATTTCTGCAGATTAGAGTTCGATACGACGACGCGAGCAACACACGAAGAAGATCCGGGAGGGGGTGTGACGAAGATTCGGTGTGATGGAAGTTCAATGCGACGGAAGTTCAGTGCGACGGCAGTGCATGGCGTAGAGGCGCCGCCGATGGAGCATTTGGAGGAGATAGGTGTGGAGGCGCCGATAGGTGTTATGTGAAATGAGGAGACACGCTTAAAGCAGAAGTCTTATTTTAATATTTTCGACGGAAAATTTTAAATTACAGACATATTTTCTGTTTATAATAATTTATTAAAATGGAACGTTTTGCTCATTTGAATATAGACGGATTTTCTGTCTGTAATTATTTTTCACGAAAAAATGTAACACCCTACCACATAGAATTTTATGCTAAAGTCATAAGGCTGAGGTCAGTGGCGGAACTTGAAACAAAATTTTGGGGGGCCAGATAGAGGATAATTGTCAAGATGCTTTTGATATGGACTCCATTTAAGATAAGCTTGTCTAATCTCATCTCTCTGGTTTGGGTGATATTGCCAAATTTAAAGCCGTTTTTCAGGATCTCATTCCAAAAAATTAAGATCAAACTCATCAGATGTAACTTTTTGAACTTCTAAAGGTTGTATCTCACTTTTTTCGTGATTCATTAAAGTAGAAGAACTATCTACAGGTGTTGATATTGTAAAAGTTATATATTCTCCTTCTTAAATATTAGCCTTCCTCTTAAAAAATGCATCAATAATTCTTTGATTTTTCATTATTATTTTATATAAAATTTGAATATATATCCTGTAAAATATGTAAAGAAGAAGTTAGAAGGACAAATATTAAAATTTATAATATTTATTGAATTTTTTTTATCAATTTATACAAATACAATAATATTAATATTTATTGAATATTTTATTATTTTTTATCATTTAAAAAATTAAATTAAATAAACAATAAATTAAAATAATATTAAATTAAATAAATAAAAATATTTAATTTTTATATTTGAACTTAAAGATAGAGAGAGTGTTGCTTATTGAACTTATTGGGTACTTTAAGTCATAGTAAAGTATTTAAGTCAATTAAACTATTTTTTATCTTTTAAAAAGTATTACTAATTTTTTTATAAAAAGTTTGGGGGGGCCATGGCCCCCCTTGTCTAAACTAAGCTCCGCCCCTGACTGAGGTGGTGAGGTATTACGACCTCTAAAAGTAAAAATATATATAATAATAGTTGAAAAGTTTTATATCTAGGAGCCTTTGAAGGAAAGCTCAAAGCAAAAGTCGTAACACTCACGTAAACGAAAACTTGTGTACGAAGAAACGTAAGATATATTTGTATGAAATATAAAAAGGAAGTGTCAAAGATATAATTAACAAAGCTTCCAACTCGGTTCGCGAAGATAAACCGGCCAGAACATATAAGTATATATATATATATATATATATATATATATATATATATATATATATATATATATATATATATATATATATATATATATATAAGAGGATCCCAAAATGACCCAAACCAGAAAATGACAACCTGTTTCTTCGAGTCAACTTCTAAGAGGGACAAATATAAAATACAAGGTGGAGAATCTAAATACATATATAAATATAAGTAAAAGTACAACCCTAAGTCCTAAGAGTTCTTCGCTTCATCAGAGTCTCCAGAATACAGAGTGGTGCTTCTCAACCTGCATCTGAAAAATGACAATATTGTATGGGATGAGAATCGGAAGTTCTCAGTATGGTTAAAGTGCCCACATATATAATAAATAAGGTCCCGGGAAAGCCAAAGACAATCCTAGAATGCCGACACTCAGATTATAACACCTAAAGGGATAAACTGAACCATAAATTTGGTAAAACTCTCTAAGGTGCCCAAGTCACAGTATAACTCTAACCCTGTAGTTTACTTTCACTCACACCTAACATAACATTCTATAAATTTTACCATTCACTAACAAGTCATTGCTAACCAACCCTTACCACTTATCCAACCAGTCTCGACCTATGGCCCAAATCAAACCAGCTCAGGCTCCGGCCCAAATAAACTCAACCCAATCTCTATCCCATTTCAAAAAAAATCATCAATACTAATTGTTCATCACCAAAGTACTCAAAACAGAAAGACAATCACAAACATAAGAAATTACAAGACAAACACATTTAAGGAGCAGTTACAGCAAGTATCACAGTTACCAGTTCAACAGAAATTATCAGATAGGTAAAACAAAACAGTTATGCACACCCAAATAGCAAACAAATGTAACATGATGCATGCATGTCCTACTGGCCGTGAGCTCACGTGTCGGTTAAATCGCCAGAACCCAATACATCTGGTAGCTAACCCAGACATTTGTCTCTAGGTTGCGCATCTCCAGGAGGATCATAAACAAAGGAGAGTGCCTTTCCACATTGATGGAGTGTGCCTTTCCACCTTCTCTTGAAGGATATATGAAGGAGAGTGCCTTTCCACATCGAAGGAGTGTGCCTTTCTCCCTTGCAACCAGAGAAGAATGTGGGGGTAACAATACGAAGGAGAGTGCCTTTCCACTTTCCCCACACCCTCATCACGACAAGAGAGGGAACTTCCATCCTTAACTTGCCATCCGCAAACATTTTCAAGTTAACGAGCAAGCGGGATCGCACCCAAATCTTGCCCTTTCGACCATTCTGGCCATACACATCTCGACATTCCGGCCACACACACATCTCGACCATTCCGGCCACACACAGTCATCCTAATTTCATCATTAACACCTCAGTTCAGTTACTCTAGACCTTCCTTTCCTTCTAAGTAACCTTGCTTTCCATAGCCTAACTCATCACTACACTTAAAATTAAACTTTAGGGGCTAAAAGAATGAAAATAGAGGTTTAGAGGGTCAAAATTGGCTTCAAAACACAATATCCATTTGCTGGAAAACAGGGCTATGCGTACGCATGCGTGAGGTATGCGTACGCATAGATACCAAACAGAACCTACCCAATGCGTATTAGGGGGTATGCGTACGGATGCAAGGGTTTCTTGGCAAGAATTTGGTTAAGTTTAGAATCTGCAGAATTTTCATTTTAATCCTTAAACTTCCGACGCGCATAACTTTTTCGTTTTAAAATATTTTTCATCCGTTTTTTGAATGGCATAAACTTCATGGACCCAATTTTTATATAAAATAAGTTTGGAATAATTCGGGAGTCCAAAAGCCAAGTTATGGCTTGCCAAAGTTTAGTAAAAAACCAAATTTTCACCAAAGACTTCTAAACCTCTATTTCACCAATTTTCTTTACCAAAGCCAAAATTCTACATTTCAAAATGACTCCAAACTTACCCAACACATCTCCATATTCAATCACAACCAACCTTGTCTCAATTTGAACCACTTCACTCCATAAATCCTCAAATGTACAACCACAATTATCAATTTATCAACATCCATATGTTCACATTTATAATCCTCATTCATTAGCATCAAAATCATCATTCATCAATCAATTTTACCAACACCAACCACATTCACATCAATAAGTCATCAATCTAGCAATACCTCATCATTTTAACATGTATAGATAACTAAAATTATTAAACATGCTCCGAGCACATATTCAACTTATCCTATAGTCATCTGACCTAAGTTTCCACGAAACATTATATATTAAATATGAGAAACCAAAACTATACCTTAGCTGATTTTTCGATAACCCGGAACACCTTAAGCTTTTCTGAACCACAAGCTCCACAACTCCAGCCCCCTCACCCACGATACCCAGCCTCCAAAGCTAATCCTTGAGCTTCCAATTTCTCAAATTAACTCCAACCGATAACCAATTTCAATCTAACATCACAATTATCATTATAATCAATATAGAGTTCACTAAATTCATATCTCACAAAGGGTTACAGGATTCTTACCTGACCCACAACTCAAACAAGCTAAACTCGACAATACCCGCAGGTTAACTCGAACCTAAACACCGAAATCATGCAAAATTCAACATAATTTCACATTGCGTTTCGAATTTGGGGAAGAGAATATTGAAAAGGAAAACGTGGCTTCCTTACCTAATTAAGTTCTGGATTTTGTAGAACTCGATGCTGTGGTGTGTGGCCGCAAACAGTGCGGCGATCAGAGCTCGAAGCAAGAAGTTGCGTGGAATCAAAGTTTGAGTGAGGGTTTGGCTATAGGAGAGTTCTTCCCCCTCCTTGGTGAGTTCTATGTTTTGCATGTAGAAATAGGAAGGGAAGGGGCTGATGCTTATTTATTTAATGAGTCGGTTGGGCTCACGGGTCCCGTTTTGGACCCGATTTGACCGATTCGGCCCGTTTGGTCCAATCTTGGGTCAATTTTTTAAAATTGGTGTCAAAATTTATATTTTAATTAATTTTACCATATTAAACTCTAAAATTTTATTTTCTAATTTCTTGTATTAATAATTATTTTATTCACTAATTATTTACTAATCTCTCGGATTTTACAAAAAATATTAATTTTTTCGACAGATTTTTATACAGATTCTCTTTTTCATATGTAATTTATGTTAATTCATTTTTTTTTGTTTTTGACAAAAAATTTGTTGCAAAATCTGTCTGTATTTCCGTGGGATAAAATCTGTCGAAAATATTCATCTGTAATAAGTAGTTTTCTAGTAGCGGAAGCTTATTTAACAAGGGGATGGTTTGAATTTGTACGAATTCTAAATGTTTGAACTTACGATGTTGTTTCAGTTAGTTGTCGTTACGAGAATGACTCTAATCTATACGTGTCTAAGGATTAGAATAGATTAAATATTATTTAAATAATTTAATTCTCATATTGGTATTTGATTAAATTAATTTTATAAAAATTTAAATTGTTGCTTCAATTTATATATTACGACTATTCTTCTTGGACATGTTATTTTAAATTTTTGTTAATATAAATTTTTTAAGCATAATTAGTGGCAAATTGATACATACATTAATGGTGACTAATTGATATTGATATCAAATAATAATAATAATAATAATAATAATAATAATAATAATAATAATAATAATAATAATAATAATAATAATAATAAATGTCTAAACAGCACACACGTTATACTTTAAAAAAGCAAAATATATTTTTAAAAGGAATAAGATATCAATAATTAAAAATAAAAAAATAAACATAAATTTATAATTCTAATTCCCAAAAATATGATACTAAAGTTGATAATGGTAAAATGATATTGATATCAATAATTAATTTTTATAATTATTTTTGTACTACTAAAGACTATATATAGTATTTTTTTTGCGGTTCATGAGTTTAAATCTAAGAGTCAAAGTATTCGTTTTGAATATGGTATATAGAAAAATTTTGAGAGCTTATAATGAAAAGTAATTTTTAAATCTCTTAGTCAAATTTATTAAAATTTATTACTATAAATTAAAAAAAATTAAAAAATTCTAGGTACTAATTGGTAATACATTCTTATTCCATATTTACATCTTGAGAATATTAAAATTATCATAATATTATTTCAAGTACATATTTTTCCATCATTAAAGGGGAGTGTTGAGTTATTTTTTATTGATTTTAAATTTTTTATTGTTTATTAAAAAAAATTGTGTATTCGAATTCTCTACTAATTTATTGTTGTTTATTTTAAACTAATTTTTATATATTTTTACTTCACAGTATAACAACATATAAACATTTGTTAGTGAGTTTAAGTATTATTAGGTTATTTAATTTGATATTGAGTATACATGCCTAGCTTATTGAAAAAAAATAAATTAATAAAAACGATTAATAACTACATTAGAGTTGATATACTTAACTAGGAAGTTAGAAAAATTTTAGTTTTTTAAAATTTAAATTAATCTTAATTATAAATGTGTATCTAAAAAATAGGAATATGTTTTAATTAAAAAATAATTAAATAATATCAAAGGCTGACCAAAGACTGAATTTTGTTGTACAAGTAGCATTTTCCAGAATTCCGCTAAGAAACCAATAGGGTATAGCCAACAACAAGCCAACAAGCATATTTAAACTACACTTTATACTAATTAATTGTCATTAATTATTAATTATTTAATTTTTTTTAAAACATACAAAATTAATGATTATTAATTACCTCTTTTTACTCTAATTCATCTTTTACCATTTATTACAAAAATCTTAATTTCTCTTTAAAAAAACATCCAAACTCCAAAAAAATACCAAAACATAAGATAAAGAATCATTCAAATCCTGAGAAAAAAGACATACAAAACATAGGAAAAAGAATCATCCAAATCCTAAGAAAAAATATACAAAACATAAGAAAAAGAATCATCAAGAACTAATAAAAAGAATCATCCGAAATTTATGAAAAAGAAACATAAAAAACTGGTTAAAAGAATCATTCAAAATCAAATAGGAGAGGAGAAGAAGAAGAGCCGTAGGGTGACTGGTGACGATATTTTGGACGGTGTTGCGTGTGCGGTAGGACACTCGTGGTGGCGCGTTGCGAGGAGGAAGCCATGAAGGCCGCACATCGCGGGTGGAGGAGTCGTCATGGATCGGAGTAATTGATCGCGCATCGTGGCGATGCAGATGCATCGGGACAGTGGGCGACGGCGTCGACGAAAAAAGGACGGCGACGGGACGCGTGAAAGAGGCCGCACAGCGCGACGAAAGACGCGACGATGGTCGGTAGGTTTTTGTTGTCGAAATTGCGTGAAGATGGCGGGTTTGAGAAGGAAGAGATTTGACTATTTCCAAATGAATGGAAAGGGATTAGATTTTTTATGGATTGTTTTTATTGTGTATTATAAATGTGATTAGGATAAATATAGAAAGAATCATTTTTTAATTTTAAATTTTAATTTTTTAATTTTTATTTATTTATAAAATTTAAATTATAATAGAATTGGCTTATGTTAATTTGTAAGAGAGTTGTTTTCTATGCTTTTCCAAAATTAGTGAGCAAAGCAAATTCTAGTGCAAACTGCAAAGAAATAATGATAATGATAATGTAATTAAATATTTTTTACCTGTGTTTCAATAGTGTATTGCATCAACTTCGGTGCCCATGTCACTATTAACACCCTTGAAAAGCAAATTAAATTAATTTGAAAAATGAAAAAATAAAATAAAAATTGGGCATGCATGCATGATGCATAGGAGACTCAATTAACATAAACTAGATATTAGAGAAGAGAAGCAAGCATCATCATTATATATGGTTTCACAAGAATGAATCCTTTTCAAAGGCTTAGTTAGTTATCACTCTCTTTTTCTTTAATTTGAACTATGTATCAATTTATGTCATAAAAATCGGAGCAAAAATAGTTCACCCCATAATTTAATAAATAATAGAGTAAAGTATCGTTTTTGTCCCCAACGTTTAGGGTAAATTTTATTTGTGTTCCTAACGTTTAAATCGTCCTATTTGTATTCCTAACGTTTGTAAAAGTGATTCAATATTATCCTGTCTTTAATTACACATCATGAGCGCTTTAGTTTGAGTTTTAAAAATCTCTTCTTGAAATTAGAATACAAATGTCTGGGATAGAATTAATGATCTACTCCGAAAAATAGCTCATCAAATGTTGAAACTAATTCCTACAATATTTACATAATTCACTTTTCTAGGGACATAATTGAATCTAAACACAAATAGTGGGTATAATATTAAAATCGAACACATCCAAGTGAGACCTAATTGAGAATGAATACATTCAAGTGAGAATAATTGAAAAATATAATCTGATTTGTTAGTATAATTGATAGTAGGATAACGTTGAATCACTTTTATAAACGTTAAGGATACAAATAAGACGATTTCAACGTTAGGGACACAAATAGGACTTACCCCAAACGTTGGGGACAAAAATGATACTTTACTCTAAATAATACAATAGAATCCTTTGGAATTAGTTATGAAAATTTATCTATTCTATTACATAAAAATTGAGTTTCTACATTTAATGATGAAATTGATATGACATATTTTTTATAGTATTTATTTATTTATATTTTAATTTATTAAATATAATTTACTACGATAAATTAATTATATCAACTAATTGATTTGATTAGATATTTAAATATCACACAATTTATTATAATTTATATTAATTTATTTTGATAGTATTTTTTATTTATTTCTTTTAATATTCTAATAGTATTTTTTAATTTATTTCTTTTAATTTATTAAACCAAATTAATTATAATAATTATGTATATTAATTAATTGATTTAATTAATTTATTAGTCATTATAATAATAAATCTATGAGTAAAATAAGTAATTGAGATCATTTTTAATTAATAAGCATATCAAATCATATCTATTGAGTCAAATTCAAATCATGTAAATTAAAGACTAAACTAAAATAAGATGATTTCTTACTTATTTGAATACAATAAATACAAATTAATTTTGTTAAATAATCATGACTTTCCTGTACTTTATATATAGATGGCCAAATAAATTTATAAGAGCATCTCTAATGTTTGGTATTAATTTTACTTTGTTTTAGGTCCCACAAGATGCTATTAAATATTTGTGGACTATATATCATAAGACTTAATTTGAAACTTAATGTAAAATTTGTCACTCCAATGCTTGATTTCATTTTGATTTAAATTTTAAATTATTTTTTATTATTTTAAATAAATTTAATTAAATTGTTAACTAAAATAAAAATATAAAATTATAAAATTAATAATTATATAACATATTTAGATGCAGAGAAAAATTAGAATTTATAAATAATTAAAAATAATTACATTAAATTGATTCAGATCATTTTTCTACCAAATTGATATGATAATAAAATACAGATTACAAATAAATAAATTTAATTTATTTGAGTAAATTTTAATTGAATTTTTGTTACAATGTTACAGTAACATCATTAGTGTTTATTTAATGGATAAATTTAAACAAATGGCAACATTTCACTCTCTTTTTTAAAGTGATACGATATCTCCTTATTGATATCAGTATCAAGGTTTAATTTTAAATCAGTTCATTTATTGTATAGGTCAAAATTGATGCCTAAAATTGATCCCGTTGGAGCTGCTCTAAGAATCATTATTTTTATCACTCTTGCTATTTCAACTTTTTTTATGTATAATCTTTTTTGTATAAATGTACTTAAAATGAGAAGACATGGATGAATATTTCATTGATTATTTGTTTGACGAATATCATAGCCTAGAAATGACTCAATTTAAGCATTCTACCATTGTCGATGAAAGTTAGATCTATATTAATTAGGGTGGCCAGCATATTTTTTTTATAATATTGGATAGAAAAATATTTGTTAAAATAAATATACCCATTATAATAAATTTTCTTTACAATTTGTTATCTTTTACCTAATAAATAACATTCATGTTGAATATATTATTTTCATCAGAAGTTATACATAATTGATTGATAATTTTGTGTAAAAATACTCTTGTGGTCATTAAACACCGTACCATTAACTCGCTAAAGTTAATTCTCCTATGATTATCCCAATGTATAACACTATTAGATAGAAACTTATTAGATTATATTTGTTTCTAATAAGGTGAGCGAGCTTTTAGACCTAATCACGGTTAGAGTTGAGAAAGGTAAAAAAAATACTAATAGTACAAACATGGTTTATTTTTAATACCCAATAATAATAATATATAAATTAAACTAATATTGTTTCGTACAAAATAATAAAACGTATATTATACTTGAATAACTAGAATTTTTCCTTATAAATCACATTAAATACATCATTTTAATTTTCTTACATATAATTTTAAGTTCTCATTTGCTATTAACACTCATCATGTCTTTAATTTTGAAATGTTATTTTTCATAATGAATATATCATGAATTGTATTAAATTATATTGAATTGATTATTTTATGACTTTTTTGTTAATTTTTTAAAAAAATATTAAAAGAATATCTATAGATAACTGTATGTATCTGTATTCCCTAAAAGGATAATTAAATAGAGACTTGCGACAAAGATAGAAAGGGGACAGAAGATATTTTTTTATAACAGAAGTAAAGAACGGGAAAAGAAGTCTGCCGCGCTCATTACTATCTCTAACTAACAACAAAAATTCAATTTAAACCTATTTAACATGGGACACGTGGACTTTATCTGTATTGAGTCCTAAGATAATGAACCTAATTAGAATTTGGGATTCGAACAATGGACCTAAGTTGATCTTGCTTACTTGAGTTAATATTTTTAGTCATTATTACGGTAACAAATACCATACTATTAAATATTATTATATTTAGTATATATAAAAGTTGGATATGCTTATAAGAAATTTTTTAATCAAACTAAAAAATTCTAATTATATTTTTTTAGTCTTAAATATTATTTATTAACGTAATAAAAAATAAATAATAATAATAATAATTCACATAATTAAAATAGATCATCCTAATATATACACGATATTACATATATAAAAAATTATTATATATGATATTTTTTATTTTTAATAAAGTTAATTAATGTGTAAATCAACTAATTTTTATACCATATAATTTATTAGATAATTTTTTTCTTTTTAATGAGTAAATTTAATGAATTTAATATATAAAATATAATTTATATTATTTAATATACAACTTAAGCCATTCTCTAGGACAATAAATATACTAGTATAAATATTTATTTATTTATTAGTATTAAAAAATATATAAATAATATAAATATAATCTTTTTGGTAGAAAAATAATAATAAAAATTATTAATTAAGTTAATTACATAATAAAAAATTATGAATAATTTTTCAAATAATAATTAAAAAAATAAGATTACTATTTTCACATACTACAATGTTTATAAAAAATTTTGAATAATAAATCAATCCTCAATAAATTATACATTAATCCTGTCAAAAAATAAATAAATTATACATTAGATATTATTATTTGCGTACTAATATATATATATAATTGATTATTAAGTTATAATTAATTTCTAATCTAAATTTTAAAAATTAAAATTTAAATGATTAAAATTATTAAATACCAAATTTTACAGCTAACTAATTTTGTTTTTATTATTAAAATTAAAAAAGATGAGTTGTTAATCAATTCTAAAGTCAAATTAAATTTATGAATAAAAAATATTTTTAATTTAATCTTATTGACTAGAATTAATTTTAAAATAAAAAATTATTTTATACATCATATTATAAAATAGTGTAGTCATTCATTTTTTTTAATGGTAATTATTGCCAAATAAACTAGTGTAAAAATGAGAGAAAATGCATTTATCAATCTAAGGATAATAATTTTTTTCAATAGAATAAATTATATATTGAATAACAAAAGTTATTAGAGTTTCTTTTTACATAAATTAATACTCATCGATAGTGTTTCGGTAATATTATTAAGGAGTATTATTCAATCTAATAGCTTTTGTAGTAACATAAGTCTATAAGTTTGAAAACTTGAAAATTATGTCATAAAATGTGAAATATTAACCGGTAACAATGTTGATCATATTGTTTATTTTGACTTCATAAGTGAATATGATACCAACAAATAAAGTTATCATATTTAAATTTTAACAAAGACAAATCTCCACAAGTATTGCTATCAATGAGAATTGTTCTACTTTCAAAATAAATACTATTTTTTCACCGTATTTTTCAACTCGACAAGCCGAGAACTAATCCACCACAGATTGAAGTTCATTTATTAAGGGTCTGTCGCTAGTCAATGAGTTGTTACATACACAATGTGAGATTCGAAACCCTAATACTTCCTTAACTGGACGAGTGAGATGACCACTCAACTAACTCAAATTAGGTAAGACAAATACTAATTATTTTTAATATTTTTAACATAAAAATCGTTAACCTATAATTTTAATTATAACTTTATAAAATATTTATAGTAATAATTATTATATATTTGTATTTAATAATTATTATATATTTTTGTTTAATTTTGTAATAAAAACATCGTATATTTGTATTAATTATCTCGTGTACTGCATGAAAATATTGCCAAATAAAATGGTGTAAGAAATTAGAAGAAAATATATTTACCGATTTAGCAAATAATAATTCATTTTACAATAGAATAAATTATATATTGAATAACAAAAATTGTTATTGGTTTTTCTTCCCACAAACTAATACTCAACGATGGTTTTTCAGTAATATTATCAAGGAATATTAACCAACATAATAGCTTTTGTAATGAAATAAGTCTATAAGTTTGTAAACTTAAAAAATTATGTCATAAAATATAAAATTTTAATAAGTAACAATATTGATCATATGATTTTGACTTCAATAATGAATATGATACTAATAAATAAAATTGTCGTATATAAATTTTAACAAAAATAAATCTCCATAAATATTGCTATCAATGAGAAATTATTCTACTTTAAAGACAATAACTATTTTTTTCTACAGTATTTCCTAACTGAACAGGTCAAAAACTAATCCATTACGTATAGAATTGGCAATGGGGTAGATTTTTTCCCTTCCTGACCCCGCCCTGCTGTCCTTAAACTTCTCAACTACCCGTTCTACTTATACCTGCAGATAGTAGAATGTTGTACCCTAACCCTCTCCTGCCAATACCTTTCCACCCCTATCCACCCTATAACAATTAAATAACACTTTAAAATTTATATATTCATACATAAATTAAGATAAAAAAATTAAAATTCATACATAAATTAAAATACAAACATAAAATTTATATAATATCAAATAATATGAAATAAAAAACTAATGTCTGATCACTACAAATTTAATATGAAGTGGAATAGCATTACTCTAAATTTCAATCTCAATATCATTAGGAGCAGCACTGTTGCTTTGTGTGTCTTCTCTAACATTACTAGCAATGAAATAATCTTAAAACACCTATATTAAAAAAATTGAAAAAACTAAGCAAACTATATATAAAGCACCTATTGAAAAAAATGAGCAAACTATTGCAACATCAGCAATTAGACCCATTGCACATAAATAAATCAAACAAAATTACAAAAGTCCTAATTCTCAATCAACATATATAAACTATTACAACATGCCAACATTAGTAATTAGAACCCAAAGTTGATAACAATTTAAAATGAAAAATACAAAATAAACTTTATGTAATGAAAACATAGTCACTTCAATGAAGAATCAATCATAAAACATATTTATTTTTATGTAAAATAATCTTAGAATCAATCATGAAAAATATTAGTACATAATATGGTCATAAATCAGTGAAATGTAGATTAAACCCACTGCACGTATATAAACAAAATCGCAACACAAATTCACAACTTCATCAACAAAATTAAAATACAAATTCACAACTTACTGGATACAGATTCAATGAAATGCATATTCAGTCATTCATAATGTGAGAGAAAGAGAGAAAAAAATTTATCTGCAGACAAAGAGATAGAGGAGGAAGACTGCGACATGCTCAGGAAAAAGGAGATCTGGTGACAAACTTACATAAAACTGTAGCGATCATCAAGTGATAAGACTGTAGAAGAAGAGGAGAAGAATTTAACAGATTCAAAATGTGATGGAGAGAGAGAGAGAAAGAATGAGAATACTATTGCATTATGACTATTTTCTAATAATAATTATAATTTTGTAAAATATTTATAATAATAATTATTATATAATTTTTATTTAATTTTTAATTAATTTTTTTATATAATTTTATGTATTATTTTGTATAGGGTACGAGAATATACACTAGTTAATTATCTATAATTGAGCTAATTGATTGTGTTAATTTGTAAGATGAATAATGCATAATAAATGTTATAAAATTAATTATAATAATTAATAATTAATAAATAAAAAACAAAAAAAAAACTTTTTTATTGTCCTTTGATGACTACAAGATTTTATTTGTTTACTTTTTCTTTATCTCTACTTCCTTTGACATTTGTTTCTTTTAATTTATTGAACTACATCAAGTATACTAATTATTTATTATTAACTAATTAAATATTTTTCAATGGATTATGCTAATTGTGCCCTTAAAACATAGGTTAAAAATATTATAAAAAAATATTTTATAAAAGTTGTTGAAAAATAAATATTTTTAAAATGTGCCCTTAAAACACAAGTTAACTAAATCGTTTTTGAATTTAATGTGTTAAATTCATTCAATTATATTAATTATAATTAATAAATTATATTTAATGTGATTTGATTTGGATAAATAATATTCCATCATTTAATATTTTATTTGATTCATTAAATTACATTAATCATAACTAATCAAATATTTAATTTAATTAGAATAAATATCAAATTATTTAAAATTTTGTTTGATTCATTAAACCAAATTAATTATAACTAATCAATTATTTAATTTGATCGAGATAAATATTAAATAATATATATATATATATATAGTCGGAGGCTTATCAAGCAAAATCTCTTACAAAAGCCTTCTATTCACCTGCCCTAATCTTTCAATTCACTTATCTTCAGCAGAAGAAGGAGAGAAAGGGCTCTTCAGTGGCTTATTTCCTTCACGGTGATGGGGTAGGGAAGGATGCTATTTCATTCTCTTTTCTCAAGGAAGATTCCAAAGGAGCTCTTTCATTGAAGTGTCTGCCGCATTCAGCTTTCAAGTTCGCCCTTCCTGATGAAGCAAGCCAAGTCGAGAAAAGAGCAGCTAAGGGTTGTCTGATATCATACACAGGGAAGGAAAGACATTGAGGCCGAATCCTCTTCCTGTTCTATTGATCAGAAGCATCCAGCAGCGCCACGCCAGTAGAAAGAGTTAAGCTTATCTTTTATAGATCTATTTTGAGTCTTAAACTCCTTCCGTTGCCAAATAAAGAGAATCCTCTGGAGTAGCTAGCAGAGTCAAAATTCTATCAATATCTAAAGGCAAGGTGAGCAGCCTTATTAGTTATGAAAACGGATCGCTTTGTTTGTAATGAAAGGGAGAAGGAGAAACTGAAAGAACTTACATTAGGTCGTGACTTCTGAGGGTTCGGGGCAGGAGTGGTAAAGAAGTCACTCAGATTAATGCAATCTTTCCCTATCAAAGCCTCCGCTATATTATAACTTTGAAATCAAAGCCCTGCCGTCCACATAATGATCGGAAAACGCAGGCTATCTAGAGCCCTTAAGAGCGAAAAGAAGATCAGAAGGAGGAAGTAAGGCCTTCCGCCTATAATAATAATAATAATAATAATAATAATAATAATAATAATAATAATAATAATAATAATAATGTGCTTTTTATCCCTTTCCTTCCCTCTATTTTGTATTTCAGGTGTAATATTTGTAATTGCTTTATTTTGTTTTCTGCTATCTTAATTTTACTAAACTTCTTTTATTATTTTGTTTTATATTAATTCTTTTTTTTATATGTTTTGATTAATAGTTCTTAAGGGTATTATTATTTTATTTAGAGATATTTTAAATTTTTTATAATATTTTTATTATAAAAGTTGATTAATTAATAAGTTCTTCTTAAAAAATTTTTTCTTGAAATTTTTTTAATAAGATTGTATTTTGATTTTTCTCTTTTATCTTTTATATTCATTGATTATATTAATCTTTCATTGCAATACAATTTTTATCTATTTCACATATTATCTTTCTACCTTCTTTTATTTTGTTAATTGCTCTCTTTATTTTATTTTTAATTATTTATTTTACTTTTATTCCTCACACTTAAGTTTATTATAATTCATGTTTTCTTTTTAATTTAAGTAATTTTTTAGGTTATTTTTTACCATTGATGCTTTATTTTGTTTAATGTGTTTGTGTTAAATTTTTTAGTTATCTGTAAATATATTTATAAAAATATGGTTTCATTTTGTCCCGCATTTAATTTTAGTGGATAAATAACAAGATTCTTATTTATTGTTATATTGATGAGTTTGGAAATTTTATTTCTACTTTTATATATTTGTTTGTATTTTATGATTTGTATTTGTTTTAATGGCACACCATACATAAATTTTAAAATTTGTGTAATAAATCTTAGAGATGGTTTTTACAAGTTATAACTTACTTTTGTTTTATCAGTATATTCAATTTTTAATAATAAATTTTATTTATTTATGAATAGATTATTTTCTAGTTTTATTTAAAAAAATTATAAGATTGTAAATGTAATTTTTTTAAATTTTATCCTTAATATTTAGTTTTAGTTTTAGTTTTATCCTTGATATTTCAATATGTTTCAGTTATACTATTAGGGTGAATAACATTAAGTATAAATAATCAAATATATTAATTATTTAATTTGACCAAAATAAACATTAAATTATTTAATAAATAATGAATAAAAAAATGAAATAAATGAATTTAATTTTTCTCTTATTATTATTATTATTATTATTATTATTATTATTATTATTATTATTATTATTATTATTATTATTATTATTATTTAAAATTAGAATGTACTTTATTCTTTCTTTCTCTCTCGCTTTCTTTTAATTTGTGCTTCAGTTATAATTTTTGTTCATTTTTTTATTTTGCTTGTCCTTATTTTTTCAAAATTTTCTATAATTTTGTTTTATATTGTTTTATGTATTTTGATTAATAATTTTTAAGGGATTACTATTTTGTTTGTTAATATTTCAAATTTTATATAATATTTTTTTAGAATTTGATTAATAGGTTCTTTTTCATAATATTTTTTTTTTGAAATTTTTAATAGGAACATATCTTGATTTTTGTCTTTCGTCTTTTATATTCATTGATTATACTAAATTTTTCTTATAGTGTATTTTTTTATTGACTACATGCATAGTCTTTTCTGGCTATTTCTACTTCTTATAGTTGCTTTTTTACCTTATTTTTAATTGTTTATTTAACTTTTACTCCCAATATGATATAATGTACAGACACTGACACAGGATACGCCGACACGCGAATTTTAAAATCTTATAAGACACCGGAACACGCATACATATAAAATATAAAGTATTTTTCAGATAAATCATAATGATATTTTAATATTTTATTGATATTAAAACATAAATTAATTTTTTAATTATTTTTAGTGTCTTATTTTAATTATATAAAGTATTTAAACTATTTTTATTTTAATAAATAATAATATATACTATTTCTAAATTTATTTTAAGAATACATGTTAAGAATAAGATTGGACATGCTGACACGTGATGATATTTAGGCGTGTCCAGAGAATAATTTTTTATTTTTTTATTAAGACATGGTTGGATACAGCAAACACGCATGTCAGACGAGTGTCAGTGAGTGTCGTGTCTGAAATGTGTCCGATACGCAAACATGACAACTCAACAAAATGGCTGTACTTCATAGCCAATATGTTTATTATATTTTTCTTTGTCTTAGATTCAATTTTATGATTATCTTTTAATTGTGTAAAATTGAACAATTTCTTTCAAAACATACTTAAATATATTATCCATTGCAAACAATTATTAGGATAAACAAATAAATATAAATTGAATAAATAATTTAATTTTAATTTAAATTAAACATTGAATGAATTATCAGGAAAATATCAACTAATTTTGTTTTTAATTTTTCTATAATTTTATTTAATGGTAAAAATCTCTCTATAATCATTAACATCGTCGATACAAAAAAAATATAAGTTTCTATCAAGTAAAATAAAATACATATAAAATAAATAACATATATGTAATTCCATTATGAATCATAGACTATAGACAAATTTCTAAAAACAAAATCTTATGAATCAACTAGTAATTTTTTAATATTTTTAATTTTTTATTAAAGTTGTCCAGACTTATCAATATTTTATAATGATTTTATAAGTTATAATGTGTGATATTAGCCATTGTTATATATATAAAAAATGTGACTCATTTAGTGTTTAACCACTTATTTTTTATTAATATTGTTATAACAAAGATATATGTGACTTTATGAGAATGATATAGCCTGGATTTTGATTATCTAAGAATTTACTAAGTGGCTAGAGTAGCTTCACGTCACGAACCAACGAATGCTAGCAATTGGGATGATAAAAAGACCATCCAAATAGATAGTCGCCAGATTACTCGCATTTTAGGACTAAATGAAGATATGTGAAATCATCACAAGTGGGGACCTGTCCACATAAAATGGACTAGAACGGGGACATAAGTACCCTCCCATGAGACCCGTTAAATCCACGTAAATATAAAATTACTAATTTATCCTTATATATATATATATATTAAATTTAGTAATTCTAATTGTTGCCTCCAATTTAACCTCTTTTTTTTTTCTTCTAGACTCATTCTTAGTCTTGATTTTGTATCTCTCTCTAACTAACTTTCTCTGCCTTTTAAGTTCGTCACTACGTCGCTCAATCTTGTCCTAAAAAATTATATTATGTTATTACATTGGAAGATGTTTATATATTTTTTTTCTTTTGAAATGTTATTTTTTATAATGAATATATTATGAGTTGTGTTGAATTATATTGAATTGATTATTTTATAATAATTATATTATAACTTTTTTATTAATTTTTTTTCAAAAATTTTCAAAGAATATCCATAGATAACCGTGGGTATCTGCATTTGCTAAGAGGATAATTAAATAGAGATTTGCAATGAAGATGGAGAGGGAATGGTGCACGAATCCCCACACTTTCATACAGCTGTACCAGCAAGTGCATTGGGTCGTCCAAGTAATACCTAAGTGAGTCAGGGTCGATCCCACGAGGATTGTGGTTTGAAGCAAGCTATGGTTATCTTGCAGGTCTTAGTCAGGCGAATCAGAAGTTGTTGGATTGCTAGAGTGAAAAATGTCTAATATAATAGGGTGCTAATACTTTATGAATTAAATGGTATCAGTAATAGGAATAGGGTTAAGGATTGGAGTTGCTTTGTCTGTCTAAATTAACTCTGGTATTACTGTCTTCTTTGATTGTGAATGATGTCTTCAATGGCAGGCTGTATGTGATTGATGCTGGTTTGAGCAGCTGCCAATACTCCTCCAGATCTGAACCCTAGGGTTAGTGTGGATCCATTCTGATTGAGGGTGAAACTTCTGTAGTTTATTCTCCTTGGTGATCCTACTCAAAACACCACAGACAAGGTCGAATCTTCCAGATCGGAAGACACTGCGCTTTTGATTCTAGCCTCTACCACAGAGACCCTAATCTCCCCGTAAATCGGCTGAACTGATGTCTCGAGAAATCCCCAACGAAGTCGTGGATTAGGCGTCTGAGAGATGTATAGTCAAGCTGGTGGTTCATCATTATTCGATGAAAGACTCACTCTGAACCTATGTAGAATGTGATAACCTTATGCCAGTTCAACGTATTCATATTGATGAAGAACGAATATACATCTTAGAATTGATCAAACACAAATTGAAGAGAAACAGTAATACTTTTATTAATTCATAGGACTCAGCAGGGCTCCTCCCCTACACCTAGGAGGTTTAGAAACTCATACTGAAAAGAAATACAATGTGTAAAACAAAAATAGGGATGAAGATCCTTAACAAAGAGTGGTCTTCTACTTTAAATACTAAACTAATGACTAGTAAGGGTAAAACAGTCTTTCTAGTGCTAAAACCCACATCTGGGGCCTACTTGGTGAGTGTTTGGGCTAAGCTTTGATGAAATACACGTGCTAGGGGACCTCTAGGGCATTGAACGTTGGCTAGGAGGTCCTCTTTGGGTGTTTGGATGCTGGGTATTCTCCTTTGGGTGCTAGACATCTGGAAGAGGGCAGGAAGCTGGCGTTGGATGCTAGTTTTGGGCCTTCTAATCTGAAGCAAAGTATAGACTATTACACATTGCTGGAAAGCTCTGAAAGTCAGCTTTCCATAGCCGTTAAGAACGCTCCATTTGAACTTTTGTAGCTACAGAAAAGCTCTTCCAAGTGCAAGGAGGTCAACATCTGCAGTGTTTTCTCTGTCTTTGAATTAGACTTTTGCTCCAACTCCTCAATTTCAGCCAGAAAATACCTGAAATTGCACAAAAATACAAAAACTCATAGTAAAAACCAAAAATATGAATTTAACACTAAAACCTGTAAAAACTCAATAAAAACTAAACAAAACATACTAAAAACTATATGAAAACTATGCCAAAAAGCGTATAAAATATCCGTTCATCGCATCACCAAACTTAAACTGTTGCTTGTCCCCAAGTAACTAAAAATAAAATAGGATGAAAAGAAAACTAAGATGCAACAAACTTCAAAGTTTCTAGTGAAGCTCAGTTTCTATTAGATGAGTGGGACTTAGTAGCTTTTTGCTTCTGAATAGTTTTGGCATCTCGCTATCCATTGAAACTCAGAATGGCTTGTCTCTTTTGGAACTTAGAATCCAGATAATATTATTGACTCTCCTAGTTTAGTTCTTTTTTATTCTTGAACACAACTTTTTCAGAGTCTTGGTCGTGACCCTAAGCACTCTGTTTTCCAGTATTACCACTAGATACATACATGCCACATACACTTTAACTGGGTGAACCTTTTCAGATTGTGATTCCGCTTTGCTAGAATACCCAGATAGAGGTGTTCAGAGTTCTTAAGCACACTCTTTTTACTTTGGACCACGACTTTAACCGCTCAGTCTCAAGCTTTTCACTTGACACCTTCACGCCACAAGCACATGGTTAGGGACAGCTTGGTTGAGCCGCTTAAGCCAGGATTTTATTCCTAGTAAGCCCTCCTAACCACTGATGCTCAAAGCCTTGGATCCTTTTACTCTTGCCTTTTGAATTAAGGAGCTGTAGGCTTTTTGCTCTTACCTTTTGGTT
The DNA here is from genome assembly GCF_059453495.1 of Arachis ipaensis. Lineage (NCBI taxonomy): Eukaryota > Viridiplantae > Streptophyta > Magnoliopsida > Fabales > Fabaceae > Arachis > Arachis ipaensis. Next base: position 30,449,726 of record NC_142435.1, read on the forward strand.
TAAAGAGTTAATGGATTTTTCTTTTCTAATTTCTTTTTCTTTTCGCCATTTTTTGCCGCTTTTTCTTGCTTCAAGAATCACTTTTATGGATTTTTCAGATTATCAATAACACTTTTCCTTTTTCATCATTCTTCCAAGAGCCAGCATCTTAAAATTCCAACTTCAAATATGCACTATTTATTCATACATTCAGAAAACTAAAGCAATACCACCACATCAAAATAATTGACTATTCTTCACTGTGAAAATCGAAAATTCATGTATCTTTAATTCTTCTAAAAAATTCACAATTTTATTCATGTTTAATGATGATAAGAGGAATAATTTATAGCTAATTGGAAAAAATTAATTACTACTAATGCTTATTTTAATTCTAAAAATTAAAAGACATAAAATGAGAAACTTAAATACTACTAGTGATAATGTAAACCTAAATATGAGACACAGGAATTAAAATAACAGAAATATGAGAAACAGAAATTAGAATAGCCACAGAGTTGAAACTCAACAACCTTCAGCTTGAGGGGCGCTGGGCTCTTCAGGTTGAAGGACGCTAGGCTCTCTAGGGGAGAGCTTCTGGCACTTCAACTCTTCCATCTCATGCCCCTGCTTCTCTTGCTCCTTGATCAGTTTGAAAATCATGCTAGTATGATCTTTCTGTTCCTTTCTGAATTGATCTAAGGTGCTTTGCAAGTGTATCGCAGACACCTTCAGTTGGTTCCAATACTCCATTGGAGGGATCTCTTGGGAAGGCTCAGGTGCCTTTGTTTTAGGGTGGTCTTCTTCTATCTTGGAATTCTCCATCACCTGCTTGGTGATTGGGCTTTCCACTGGAATAAAGTTGTCCACTTGGATCAGAACCTTGGCCTCTTGGCATAGGCGAAAGATGAGATTCGGATAAGCCAGCATGGCATTAGTAGACACCCTGTTTGCTAACTTGTAAATCTCATGGGAAATTATTTGGTGGACTTCCACCTCATTCCCCATCATGATGCAGTGAATCATCATTGCTCTTGGAATAGTGACTTCAGAGCGATTACTTGTGGGGAGTATAGAATTCCCAATGAAGTCTAGCCATCCTCTAGCAATTGGCTTGAGGTTTGCCCTTTTTGACTGGCATGGTTGCCCTTTTGTGTTCTCAATCTATTGAGTTCCAGGCAAGCATATGTCCTCTAGGACTTGATCCAGCTTTTGGTTGGCTACAACCCTTCTGTTGTATGATTCAGGGTCATCCCTTTGCAGGGGTAATTTGAAGATCTCTCTCACCCTATCCAGATGAAAATACATGATCTTCCCCCGACCATAGTGCGAAAGGTATGGAATGCTGTTCCATCTTTCTTTTGCTTATCTATCATCCACAGATTTGCATAGAATTCACAGACCATATTATATCCAACTTTGGACTGGGGATCAGCTAGAATCTCCTAGCCTCTCCTTCAAATTTGCTCTTGGATCTCCGGGTATTCTTCTTCTCCTAAATTGAATCCCACTTCAGGGATTACTGACCTTTTACTCATTATCTTGTGATAATGCTCTTCATGTTGCTTGGTAAGGAATTAAACAGGTTTAAAAACAACTATTGAGTTGTCTTATTTCTTGTTCTTTTGGGAGGTCTTGCCACTTTTTGGAGCCATGGAATTGAATTCTTGATGAGAGAACAGGGCTCCTTCCACACCAAACTTAGATGATTTGCTCGTCCTCGAGCAAAAGTTAAAAAATGAAGAAGAAGAGAAGTGAAATAAAGGAAGAAAAAGAGAATAGAATTCGAATGAGAGATGGGGAGTGAGGAGAGGATCACGGTCACATATGTATATAGGGAGGGGGGGAGGGATTTTCGAAAACAATTTTTAAAGAAAGATAAGGATTTTTGAAAAAGATAGAAAAAGATAGATTGTTAAACTTGAAAGATAAGAAAAGATTTTAAAAAGATATGAAAGATTTTAAAGAGAAGATAAGGAGTATGAGAAAGATTTTAAAGTTTAATAAAAGATATGAACAAAAATTTTAAAGATAAGGATAGATTTTGAAAGAATTTGAAAACAGGGTGAAAAAGATATGAAATTTGGAAAAAGATTTGAAAAGAATTGAAAATATGATAAACTTGAAATTTAATTGAAATAGAAGTATTTGAACAAGATTTGATTTAAAAATCAAAGAATATTTGAAATTGGATATGAAAAAGATGAGTTGAATGAAGAGAATATGAGAATTTTGAAATTACCTCCATGCTGCCTTGCTGGTGTTTAATGCCAGAGTGTTGATGAGCGGATAATTTATACGCTTTTTGACATTGTTTTTAGTATGTTTTTAGTAGGATTCAGCTACTTTTAGGGATGTTTTCATTAGTTTTTATGTTAAATTCACATTTTTGGACTTCACTATGAGTTTGTGTGTTTTTCTGTGATTTCAGGTATTTTCTGGCTGAAATTGAGGGACTTGAGCAGAAATCAGATTCAGAGGTTGAAGAAGGACTGCTGATGCTGTTGGATTCTGACCTCCCTGCACTCAAAGTGGATTTTCTGGAGCTACAGAACTTGAAATGGCGCGCTTCCAATTGCGTTGGAAAGTAGACATCCAGGGCTTTCCATCAATGTATAATAGTCCATACTTTGGCCAAGAATTGATGACGTAAACTGGCGTTCAACGCCAGCCTTCTACCCAAATCTGGCGTCCAGCGCCAGAAAAGGAGCCAAAACCAGAGTTGAACGCCCAAACTGGCACAAAAGCTGGCGTCCAACTCCACAAATGACCTCTACACGTGCAACACTCAGGCTCAGCCCAAACACACACCAAGTGGGCCCAGGAAGTGGATTTATGCATCAATTACTTACTCATGTAAACCCTAGTAGCTAGTTTATTATAAATAGGACCTTTTACTATTGTATTAGGCATCTTTGGTCTCAGTTTTAATCCATTGTTCATCTTAGGAGACTATTGATCTCGTTTAGGGGGCTGGCCATCTCGGCCATGCCTGGACCTACACTTATGTATTTTCATACAGTAGAGTTTCTACACTCCATAGATTAAGGTGTGGAGCTCTGCTGTTCCTCAAAGATTAATGCAAGTACTACTGTTTTCTATTCAATTCATTTTATTTCGCTTCTAAGATATCCATTCGCACCCAAGAACGTGATGAAGGTGATGATTATGTGTGACGCTCATCATCCTTCTCCCTTATGAACGCGTGCCTGACAAACACTTCTGTTCTACATGAAATAAGCTAGAATGAGTATCTCTTAGATCTCCTAACCAGAATCTTCATGGCGTAAGCTAGAATGATGGCGGCATTCAAGAGAATCCGGAAAGTCTAAACCTTGTCTGTGGTATTCCGAGTAGGATTCAATGATTGAATGACTGTGACGAGCTTCAAACTCGTGATTGCTGGGCGTTAGTGACAGACGCAAAAGGAGGGTGAATCCTATTCCAGCATGATCGGGAACCGACAGATGAATAGCCGTGCCGTGACAGGGTGCGTGAGCATATTATTCACTGAGAGGATGGGATGTAGCCACTGACAACGGTGATGCCCTTGCATAAAGCCAGCCATGGAAAGGAGTAAGACTAATTGGATGAAGATAGCAGGAAAGCAGAGGTTCAGAGGAACGAAGGCATCTCCATTCCCTTATCTGAAATTCTCACCAATGAATTACATAAGTATCTCTATCCCTATTTTATTATATAATATTCGAAAACACCATTATCACTTTATATCTGCCTGACTGAGATTTACAAGATGACCATAGCTTGCTTCATACCAACAATCTCCGTGGGATTCGACCCTTACTCACGTAAGGTATTACTTGGACGACCCAGTGCACTTGCTGGTTAGTTGTATCGAAGTTGTGACAATTATGAATTAAGATCAGAGCACCAAGTTTTGGAGCCATTACCAGGATTTGTTCGAGCCTGGAGATCACAATTTCGTGCACCAAGTTTTTGGCGCCGTTGCCGGGGATTGTTTTGAGTTTTCGGCAAGCTTTTGGTCCGGTAACATCAGTGCCAGATTCCCTTTTGATCCGGCAACAGCACCAAGTGTTCATCCCTCTTGGGCGTTAAACGCCCAGCCAGGGCTCCCTAGCCAGCGTTTAATGCCAGGATTGCTGCCTCCATGGGCGTTTGAACGCCCCTTTACCTACCCTTTCTGGCGTTTAACGCCAGAGAGATCCTTACTCCAGGGTATTTTGTTTTCTGTTCTGCACCATTCTGTCTCTGTTTAAGCATTGTTCATGATCACTAACGTTAAAATTAACTTAAAACATAATAAAAAATTAATTAAAAAGAAAACTAATTAAAATAGAAACAACCAGAAAATTAATATATGAGTGATTATTGGGTTGCCTCCCAACAAGCGCTTCTTTAATGTCTTTAGCTGGACCTCACTGTACTTATCTTAGTAACAGTGTTGAGCCTCCTGGCTCTATATCTCCTTCAAGGTAATACTTATCAAAAATATTTTTCTGTTTCTTGTTTGAGTCTTGAGTCATGTTATAAGTTTGGTGTCAATTGCATGTGCATATTGCATTTTTCGAAAATTTCATGCATTCATAGTGTTCTTCATGATCTTCAAGTTGTTCTTGGTAAGTCTTCTTGTTTGATCTTGATGATTTTTTGTTTTGTGTCTTTTCATGTTTATCATATGCATTCTTGAATTCTTAATGTCTAAGCATTAAAGAATTCTAAGTTTGGTGTCTTGCATGTTTTATTTGCATTAAAAAATTTTCAAAATTGTGTCTATGATGTTCATCTTGACATTCATAGCATTCTTGCATGCATTCATTGTTTTGATCTAAAAATTTCATGCATTGCATAATTTTCATGTTTTTCATAAAAATTTCAAAAATAAAAAAAATATCTTTCCCTTTTTCTCTCATCAAATTCGAAAATTGAGTTGACTTTTTCAAAATTTTTTAAAATCAAGTTGTTTCTCATGAGTCAAATCAAATTTTCAATTTGAAAATCTTATCTTTTTCAAAATCTTTTTCAAAAATCAAATCTTTTTCAAAATTCTTAGTTATTTTCGAAAATTCCAAAAATATTTTTCAAAAATGTTTTTCTTATTTTTAAATCAAATTTTCGAAAATAACATAATCAATTAATGTTTTGATTCAAAAATTTGAAGTTTGTTACTTGCTTGTTAAGAAAGATTCAAACTTTGAGTTCTAGAATCATATCTTGTGATTTCTTATGAATCAAGTCATTAATTGTGATTTTAAAAATCAAATCTTTTTCAAAACTAATTTTATCATATCTTTTCAAAAATATCTTCTTATCTTATCTTTTTCAAAAATATCTTTTCAAATATCTTTTCTAACTTTCTAACTTCTTACCTTTTCAAAATTTGTTTCAACTAACTAACTAACTTTTTGTTTGTTTCTTAACTTTTTCAAAACCACCTAACTAACTCTCTCTCTCTCATTTTCGAAAATATCTTCCCTCTTTTTCAAAAATTTCTTTTTAATTAACTAATTATTTTTATTTTTTATTTTTAATTTCAAAAATTTTCGAAAAAAAAAAATATACTAACAATTTTCAAAAACCATTTTCAAAAATCACTAACTCCTTTTCAAAAATTTTCGAAAATTCCCTCCTTCTCTCTCATCTTATTCTATTTATTTATTTATCTACTAACATCTCTCCCTCACATCATCACCAAATTCGAACCCCCTCTTCTATCTGTGTTCGAATTTCTTCCTCTTTTCTTCTACTCACATAAGGGAACCTCTATACTGTGGTAAAGAGAATCTCTATTATTATTATTTTTCTGTGCCCTCTTCTTTGTCATATGAGCAGGAGCAAGGATAAGAACATTCTTGTGGAAGCAGATCCAGAACCTGAAAGGACTCTGAAGAGAAAATTAAGAGAAGCTAAATTACAACAATCCAGAGATAATCTTTCAGAAATTTTCGAACAGGAGAAGGAGATGGCAGCCGAAAATAATAATAATGTAAGGAAGATGCTTGGTGACTTTACTGCACCAAATTCCAATTTACATGGAAGAAGCATCTCCATTCCTGCCATTGGAGCAAACAACTTTGAGCTTAAACCTCAATTAGTTTCTCTGATGCAGCAGAACTGCAAGTTTCATGGACTTCCATCTGAAGATCCTTTTCAGTTCTTAACTGAATTCTTGCAGATATGTGATACTGTTAAGACTAATGGAGTAGATCCTGAAGTCTATAGGCTCATGCTTTTCCCTTTTGCTGTAAGAGACAGAGCTAGATTATGGTTGGATTCTCAACCCAAAGACAGCCTGAACTCTTGGGATAAGCTGGTCACGGCTTTCTTAGCCAAGTACTTTCCTCCTCAAAAGCTGAGCAAACTTAGAGCTGATGTTCAAACCTTCAGGCAGAAAGAAGGTGAATCCCTCTATGAAGCTTGGGAAAGATACAAACAGTTGACCAAAAAGTGTCATTCTGACATGCTTTCAGAATGGACCATCCTGGATATATTCTATGATGGTTTATCTGAGTTATCAAAGATGTCATTGGATACCTCTGCAGGTGGATCCATTCACCTAAAGAAAACGCCTGCAGAAGCTCAAGAACTCATTGATATGGTTGCTAATAACCAGTTCATGTACACTTCTGAAAGGAATCCTGTGAGTAATGGGACGCCTTTGAAGAAGGGAGTTCTTGAGGTTGATACTCTGAATGCCATATTGGCTCAGAATAAAATATTGACTCAGTAAGTCAATATGATTTTTCAGAGTCTGAATGGAATGCAAGCTGCATCCAACAGTACTCAAGAGGCATCTTCTGAAGAAGAAGCTTATGATCCTGAGAACCCTGCAATAGCAGAGGTAGATTACTTAGGTGAACCTTATGGAAACACCTATAACTCAACATGGAGAAATCATCCAAATTTCTCATGGAAGGATCAAAAGCCCCAACAAGGCTTTAATAATGGTGGAAGAAACAGGTTTAGCAATAGCAAGCCTTTTCCATCATCAACTCAGCAACAGACAGAGAACTCTGAACAAAATGCTTCTAATTTAGCAAATCTAGTCTCTGATCTATCTAAGGCCACTGTAAGTTTCATGAATGAAACAAGGTCTTCCATTAGGAATCTGGAAGCACAAGTGGGCCAGCTGAGTAAAAGGATCACTGAAATCCCTCCTAGTACTCTCCCAAGCAATACAGAAGAGAACCCAAAAGGAGAGTGCAAGGCCATTGACATAAGCGCCATGGCCGAACCTGTGAGGAGAGGAGAGGACGTGAATCCCAAGGAGGAAGACCCCCTGGGACGTCCAGTGGTCAATAAGGAGCTTCCCTCTGAGGAACCAAAGGAATCTGAGACTCATCTAGAGGCCATAGAGATTCCATTGAACCTCCTTATGCCCTTCATGAGCTCTGATGAGTATTCCTCTTCTGAAGAGAATGAGGATGTTACTGAAGAGCAAACTGCCAAGTTTCTTGGTGCAATCATGAAGCTGAATGCCAAATTATTTGGCATTGATACTTGGGAAGTTAAACCTCCCTTGTTCATCAATGAACTAAGTGATCTGGATCAACTGACATTGCCTCAGAAGAGACAGGATCCTGGAAAGTTCATAATACCCTGTACCATAGGTACCATGATCTTTAAGGCTCTATGTGACCTTGGTTCAGGAATAAACCTCATGCCCCTCTCTGTGATAGAGAAACTGGGAATCTATGGGGTGCAAGCTGCTAAAATCTCACTAGAGATGGCAGACAGCTCAAGAAAACAGGCTTATGGACAAGTAGAAGATGTATTAGTAAAGGTTGAGGGCCTTTACATACCTACTGATTTCATAGTCCTGGATACTGGAAAGGAAGAGGATGAATCCATCATCCTAGGAAGACCTTTCCTGGCCACAGCAAGAGCTGTGATTGATGTTGACAGAGGTGAAATATTCCTTCAATGGAATGAGAACTCCCTTGTGTTTAAAACTCAAGGATCTCCCTCTGCAACCATGGAGAGGAAGCAGAGAAAGCTTCTCTCAAAGCAGAGTCAACCAGAGCCCCCACAGTCAAACTCTAAGTTTGGTGTTGGGAGGCCACAACCAAACTCTAAGTTTGGTGTTGAACTCCCATATCCAAACTCTAAGTTTGGTGTTGGAGAGTCTCAAAAATGCTCTGAACATCTGTGAGGCTCCATGAGAGCCCACTGTCAAGCTATTGACATTAAAGAAGCGCTTGTTGGGAGGCAACCCAATGTTTATCTAATTCTTATTTTTATTGTTTTTCATGTTTTCTTAGGTTCATGATCATGTGGAGTCACAAAATAAACAAAAAAAAAAAAAAAAATCAAAAACAGGAATCAAAAACAGCAGAAGAAAAATCACACCCTGGAGGAGCATCTGTCTGGCGTTCAAACGCCAGAACAGAGCATAGTTCTGGCGCTGAACGCCCAGAATGGGAGCATCCTGGCGCTGAACGCCTCGAACAAGCATGGTTCTGGCGTTCAACGCCAGAAATGGCAGCAAAGGGGCGTTGAACGCCCAAAATGGGCACCAACCTGGCGCTGAACGCCCAGAGTTGTGTGCAAGGGCATTTTGCATGCCTAAATTGGTGCAGGGATGTAAATGCCTTGACACCTCAAGATCTGGGACCTCACAGGATCACCTCAGGATCTGTGGACCCCACAGGATCCCCACCTACCTCCACTCACTCTCTTCTCTCTTCTCAATCATCCTCTATTCCCAATAAACACTCTTCTTTATTAACCCTTTACCACTCACATCCAAACACCACTACCTTCAAAATTCAACATCTCTCTCCCACCCAATCCCACCCATATGGCCGAATACACACCTCCATCCATCTCCTCCATATCCTCTTCTTCTTCTTCTATTCTTTCTTCTTTTGCTCGAGGGCGAGCAACATTCTAAGTTTGGTGTGGTAAAAGCATAGCTTTTTTGTTTTTTCCATAACCATTGATGGCACCTAAGGCCAGAGAAACCTCTAGAAAGAGGAAAGGGAAGACAAAAGCTTCCATCAAGGGTCTATAGCTTAGTGGTAGAACATTTGACTGCAAATCAAGAGATCCCTGAGATACCTCAGGGGATACATTTTCTTCCACACAATTATTGGAAGCAACTAAGGGTGGAACATCAAGAGCACTCCATCATCCTTCATGAAATCAGAGAAGATCTAAAAGCAATAAAGGAGGAGCAGCCAAGGCAAGGAAGAGACATAGAAGAGCTCAAGGACATCCCTAAGGTGGACTCATTCCTTGTTCTTACTTTCTCTGTTTTTCGTTTTCTATGTTATGTGCTTATCTATGTTTGTGTCTTCATTACATGATCATTAGTAGTTAGTAACTCTGTCTTAAAGTTATGAATGTCCTATGAATCCATCACCTCTCTTAAAATAAAAACTGTTTTAATTCAAAAGAACAAGAAGTACATGAGTTTTGAATTTATCCTTGAACTTAGTTTAATTATATTGATGTGGTGATAATGCTTCTTGTTTTCTGAATGTATGCTTGAACAGTGCATATGTCTTTTGAAGTTGTTGTTTAAGAATGTTAAATATGTTGGCTCTTGAAAGAATGATGACTAGGAGACATGTTATTTGATAATCTGAAAAATCATAAAAAAATGATTCTTGAAGCAAGAAAAAGCAGCAAAGAACAAAGCTTGCAGAAAAAAAAAATAGGCGAAAAAAAATAGAAAGAAAAAGCAAGCAGAAAAAGCCAAAAGCTCTTAAAACCAAGAGGCAAGAGCAAAAAGCCAATAACCCTTAAAACCAAAAGGCAAGGGCAAATAAAAAGGATCCCAAGGCTTTGAGCATCAGTGGATAGGAGGGACTAAAGGAATAAAATCCTGGTCTAAGCGGCTAAACCAAGCTATCCCTAACCATGTGCTTGTGGCGTGTAGGTGTCAAGTGAAAACTTGAGATTGAGAGGTTAAAGTCAAGGTCCAAAGCAAAAAAAAAAAAAAAAAGAGTGTGCTTAAGAACCCTGGACACCTCTAATTGGGGACTTTAGCAAAGCTGAGTCACAATCTGAAAAGGTTCACCCAATTATGTGTCTGTGGCATTTATGTATCCGGTGGTAATACTGGAAAACAAAGTGCTTAGGGCCACGGCCAAGACTCATAAAGAAGCTGTGTTCAAGAATCATCATACTGAACTAGGAGAGTCAATAACACTATTCGAAATCTGAAGTTCCTATAGATGCCAATCATTCTGAACCTCAATGGATAAAGTGAGATGCCAAAACTATTCAAGAGGCAAAAAGCTATAAGTCCCGCTCATATGATTGAAGCTCTGTTTCATTGATAGTTTGGAATTTATAGTATATTCTCTTCTTTTTATCCTATTTGATTTTTAGTTGCTTGGGGACAAGCAACAATTTAAGTTTGGTGTTGTGATGAGCGGATAATTTATACGCTTTTTGACATTGTTTTTAGTATGTTTTTAGTAGGATTCAGCTACTTTTAGGGATGTTTTCATTAGTTTTTATGTTAAATTCACATTTCTGGACTTCACTATGAGTTTGTGTGTTTTTCTGTGATTTCAGGTATTTTCTGGCTGAAATTGAGGGACTTGAGCAGAAATCAGATTCAGAGGTTGAAGAAGGACTGCTGATGCTGTTGGATTCTGACCTCCCTGCACTCAAAGTGGATTTTCTGGAGCTACAGAACTCGAAATGGCGCGCTTCCAATTGCGTTGGAAAGTAGACATCCAGGGCTTTCCGGTAATGTATAATAGTCTATACTTTGGCCAAGAATTGACGACGTAAACTGGCGTTCAACGCCAGCCTTCTACCCAAATCTGGCGTCCAGCGCCAGAAAAGGAGCCAAAACCAGAGTTGAACGCCCAAACTGGCACAAAAGCTGGCGTCCAACTCCACAAATGACCTCTACACGTGCAACACTCAGGCTCAGCCCAAACACACACCAAGTGGGCCCAGGAAGTGGATTTATGCATCAATTACTTACTCATGTAAACCCTAGTAGCTAGTTTATTATAAATAGGACCTTTTACTATTGTATTAGGCATCTTTGGTCTCAGTTTTAATCCATTGTTCATCTTAGGAGACTATTGATCTCGTTTAGGGGGCTGGCCATCTCGGCCATGCCTGGACCTACACTTATGTATTTTCATACAGTAGAGTTTCTACACTCCATAGATTAAGGTGTGGAGCTCTGCTGTTCCTCAAAGATTAATGCAAGTACTACTGTTTTCTATTCAATTCATTTTATTTCGCTTCTAAGATATCCATTCGCACCCAAGAATGTGATGAAGGTGATGATTATGTGTGACGCTCATCATCCTTCTCCCTTATGAACGCGTGCCTGACAAACACTTCTGTTCTACATGAAATAAGCTAGAATGAGTATCTCTTAGATCTCCTAACCAGAATCTTCGTGGCGTAAGCTAGAATGATGGCGGCATTCAAGAGAATCCGGAAAGTCTAAACCTTGTCTGTGGTATTCCGAGTAGGATTCAATGATTGAATGACTGTGACGAGCTTCAAACTCGTGATTGCTGGGCGTTAGTGACAGACGCAAAAGAAGGGTGAATCCTATTCCAGCATGATCGGGAACCGACAGATGAATAGCCGTGCCGTGACAGGGTGCGTGAGCATATTATTCACTGAGAGGAGGGGATGTAGCCACTGACAACGGTGATGCCCTTGCATAAAGCCAGCCATGGAAAGGAGTAAGACTAATTGGATGAAGATAGCAGGAAAGCAGAGGTTCAGAGGAACGAAGGCATCTCCATTCCCTTATCTGAAATTCTCACCAATGAATTACATAAGTATCTCTATCCCTATTTTATTATATAATATTCGAAAACACCATTATCACTTTATATCTGCCTGACTGAGATTTACAAGATGACCATAGCTTGCTTCATACCAACAATCTCCGTGGGATTCGACCCTTACTCACGTAAGGTATTACTTGGACGACCCAGTGCACTTGCTGGTTAGTTGTATCGAAGTTGTGACAATTATGAATTAAGATCAGAGCACCAAGTTTTGGAGCCATTACCAGGATTTGTTCGAGCCTGGAGATCACAATTTCGTGCACCAAGTTTTTGGCGCCGTTGCCGGGGATTGTTTTGAGTTTTCGGCAAGCTTTTGGTCCGGTAACATCAGTGCCAGATTCCCTTTTGATCCGGCAACAGCACCAAGTGTTCATCCCTCTTGGGCGTTAAACGCCCAGCCAGGGCTCCCTAGCCAGCGTTTAATGCCAGGATTGCTGCCTCCATGGGCGTTTGAACGCCCCTTTACCTACCCTTTCTGGCGTTTAACGCCAGAGAGATCCTTACTCCAGGGTATTTTGTTTTCTGTTCTGCACCATTCTGTCTCTGTTTAAGCATTGTTCATGATCACTAACGTTAAAATTAACTTAAAACATAATAAAAAATTAATTAAAAAGAAAACTAATTAAAATAGAAACAACCAGAAAATTAATATATGAGTGATTATTGGGTTGCCTCCCAACAAGCGCTTCTTTAATGTCTTTAGCTGGACCTCACTGTACTTATCTTAGTAACAGTGTTGAGCCTCCTGGCTTTATATCTCCTTCAAGGTAATGCTTAACTCTCTGTCCATTAACAGTGAACCTGTTTTCAGGCTCTTTACCTTGAAGTTTTATGTGCCCGTAAGGTGATACTCTTGTAATCACATACGGTCCCTTCCAGCGGGATTTGAGTTTCCCAGGGAATAATTTGAGTCTTGAGTTGAAGAGTAGGACTTTCTGTCCTAGCTCAAAGACTTTGGAAGATATTTTCTTGTCATGTCACCTCTTTGCTTTTTCCTTATAGATCTTTGCATTTTTAAAAGCAGCTAATTGGAATTCATCCAACTCATTTAGTTGGAGGAGCCGTTTCTCTCCTGTGGCTTTAACGTCAAGGTTGAGGAATCTAGTAGCCCAATAGGCCTTGTGTTCTAGTTCCACTGAAAAATGACAAGACTTCCTATATACCAGCTGGTATGGTGAGGTTCCAATGGGGATTTTAAAAGCTGTTCTGTATGCTCACAGAGCATCATCAAGCTTTCTAGCCCAATCCTTTATAGAGGTGCTTACTGTCCTCTCTAGGATTCGCTTTAGTTCTCTATTTGAGACTTCATCCTGCCCATTTATTTGGGGATGATACGGTGTTACCACTTTATGGTGAACTCCATAACGGCTTAAGACAAAATCCAGCTATCTATTGCAGAAATGAGTTCCTCCATCACTAATTAATGTCCTAGGGACACCAAATCTGCTAAAGATATTCTTTTGGAGAAACTTCGTCACTACTCTGGTGTCATTAGTGGGTGTTGCTATTGCTTCAACCCATTTGGACACATAGTCTACTGCCACAAGGATGTAGGTGTTTGAGTATGAAGGTGGGAAGGGTCCCATGAAATCTATGCCCCATACGTCAAACAGCTTAATCTCTAGGATTCCTTGCTGAGGCATGCTGTGACCATGAGGAAGATTGCCAACTCTTTAGCAACTATCACAGTTACGGACAAACTCTTTAGAGTCCTTGTACAGAGTGGGTCAGTAGAAGCCACTTTGGAGAACCTTGGTAGCTGTCCGCTCACCTCCAAAGTGTCCTCCATAGTCTGAGCCATGTCAATGCCATAGAATTCTCTGTGCCTCTTCTTCAGACACACATCGTCGGATTATTCCATTCGAGTATCGCTTGAAGAGATATGGTTCATCCCATAGGTAATGTTTTGCACCATGCATCAGTTTCTGGATTTGCTGCTTGGTAAATTCCCTGGGGATAAACCTGATAGCCTTGTAATTTGCAATGTCTGTGACGTGGCGAAAATTGGTGAATTAAGAATTATTATGAGATATGCATTGCAAGTATAGTTCTTAACCAACCAGAAATCCGCTTATCAATTTAGAAGGGTTGTCACAAAAATCAAAATTAAAATACTGGGAGTATGAATCCCAGGTCGTCTCCCAACGAGTTGCAGAAAGGTGTGCTATTTTATTAATCAGATATTTTCAAAAAGGGTTTGAGTTGAATAAACAGGAAATTAAATTGGAGAAATTAAGTAAGTTAAATAAAAGCCTTGACTGGGAGTAGATTAGTTGGAAGCCCTATTCTTGTTGAAGTACTCTCAAGATTAATTGATAATTGAAGGTTGTTCTGTTTAGTTATCCCTTACTAGGTAAGGGAAAGTCAAACAAGTTGGAATGCTGTTTCTATTCACAAGTTCCAATCCGCTCAATTGAAAAGGATTAGTGTCGGTGACTAGAAAGTATTCCAACAATAAACCCAATTACAATTTTTCTTTTAAGCATCCCAACTCAAGGGTTCCTTTCAATCAACTCCCCATCAAGTTAGGGAACTACTCGCTCATTGTGAATGTAGAACTCATAACATAGGAAAGGGAATTAAAGAAAGACATGATAAATAAAACTCAAACGAATCAATTAAAAATAAAAGTAATTCTTGTATTAATAAATTCTAAAATAATCCAATAGTAAAATTGAGTAAATTAAAGGACATGGAAGAGTAAAGCCAAGTAAAGAAAATGAACTAGAATGACGAAGTCTTGATGAGGTAATAACTCTTCTCAATATCCCAATGCAAAGAGCAATAGAAATAAAAATCCTAAGAACTATGAATGTGTAGAGAGAAAATCTAGAGGAGTAAAACTAGATCTTAAAACTAAAACTGTGTAGAATGAATGTTGTTCTGGTTTCTGCATGTTCTCTGGCTCTAGTCTGCTTTTCTGGGCCGAAAACTGGGTCAAAACAGGGCCCAAAATCGCCCCTAGCGAATTCTGCAGATTATGCAGATTGTGCACGTCACACGATCGCGTCATTCATGCGGACGCGTCATTCGGCGTTTTGCTTTGCCACACGATTGCGTCATCCACGCCTCCGCGTCACTTGTGCTATTCCAATCCACGCGGTTGCGTGAGCCATGCGGCCGCGTCACTGCGAATTCCTCTCTTTCGCACGGTCGCGTGAGCCATGCGGCCGCGTCACTTTTTGCTGGTCATCTCCTTAATTTCTTGTGTTCCTTCCAATTTTGCAAGCTCCCTTTCCAATCTCTAACTCATTCATGCCCTATAAAGCCTGAAACACTTAACACACAGATCACGGCATCGAATGAAATAAAGGAGAATTAAAATACATAATTAAAAGTCTCTAGGAAGCAAGTTTTCAATCATGTAATAATTTTAGGAAGGAAGTATAAATGCATGCTAATCATATGAATAAGTGGGTAAAGATCATGATAAAACCACACAATTAAGCACATTATAAACCATAAAATAGTGGTTTATCAACCTCCCCACACTTAAACATTAGCATGTCCTCATGCTTAGTTGAAGGAGATAAAATAAATGAGTAGGAACATGTAAAACTCATGCAATGCAATGCAACCTATATATGTGAATGCAACTATATGATTCTTGTCCACTTGATCAATAGTAAATAAGCTCCTCAAAACAATTACAAATCAAATTCCACTTCAATTCTTATACAGTAAGAACAGATAAAAATGCAAGAAGGTAGCTCATGAAAGCAGGGAACATAGAATTTTAAGCATTGAACCCTCACTGATGATGTATGTATGCTCTAATCTCTCTAGTGTATAGGGCAATCACTCTATCCTTCTCTAATCATGCTCTCTAATTTTTGTTCTTCTCCTAATCAATCAACAACATTTAATATACCAATGCAAACATCATGAGGTCTTTTCAAGGTTGTAATGGGGCCAAGGTAATGGTAAGGATACATATATGGCTAAGTAAGCTTATAAACTTAATCTTTAATTAACCCAAGCTTTAACATAACCTATATATATATATTCTATATAACTTTAGAATTCATACCTAGCTACCCATAATTTTCCTTTCACATTCCATACTCATGTATCAACTTTTTATCTTAATTTTATCATACATGCATTGATCTTTGAATTCTTAACTTAACATTGGGGTAATTTTGTCCCCTTATTTATTTATTGAATGTTTTTTTTTCATAAACATAAAAATAAACATAGCTTATCAATGCACATAGATTTTTAATTCTTATAGTTTCACATGAGTAGGTATCCAAATTCCCATTGTATTATCATGACACATTCCCTTATTATCTTTTGTTCCCACAATTTTCCATACTTAATTAGCACACATAATTCTATCTTAAGCTAACCAAAGATTCAGTTTGGGATATATAATTGTTTTTTTGCTTAAGGCTAGTAATGTGGTAAAATATAGAACAAATGGGATTTAAAGGCTCAAAGTGGTTAACAAAGGTAATTGAAAGGGTAGGCTTAATTTGGATAAGTGAGCTAAACAATTAATGGCCTCAATCATATGCAAACATATAAATATAATAAATATTGGACATATAGGATGGAACAAAATATAGATTACAATCATAGAGAAGTAAACACACAAGAATAAAATAATTATGGTTAAATAGTGTAACCATGCATAAAGGCTCAAATCTCACAGGTTGTGTGTTCTTTAGCTTAAAAATTATGTTCCAAATACAACTTCAAGCAAATTTAACATAAAAGTTTTAATTAAAATTAGTGAAATTTTGTTCCAAAAATAGGGTCTTAGAGGAAAACTTATTGTCTTTTCAATCAAGTAGAGCATGCATGCAACTAACCTATTACTATGCAATTTATCCTATTCTACAAAAGAAAAACTAACAAAATATCCTAATTTATTGGTGTTTTGGGAAGAGAAATTACCTCCGGAAGTCAGGTACTGACCGACCTCCCCACACTTAAGGCTTTGCACCGTCTTCGGTGCCATCTGTCAGAAACAAAGGTGGGCTGGTAGCAGTATCTCCACAGTCTGGGCCATCATGGCTTCCTGTACTGGTAAAGGACGTGGAGTCCGGAGTGTCTGAGTCCTTGAATTTTCCCAGAATCAGCTCCTTGAGGTATGTGAATCGGCGCTTGTTACGGCGCTCTCTCATCTTAGCTTTGTGTTCCTACCGATCCAATCTTTCGAGTATCTGATGGAGCAGTTGGTCTGTTGTAGGTACTTGTGGTGTTGAAGAAGGAATATCTTCAACCGGTTCAGTAGGATGGCTTGTGGCGGCTGGTGGAGGTCTGATGTATTTCCCGTTAGGGACATACTGATCATCCCGTGGAAGCATGGCTTTGGTGTCCCCAGCTCTGTAGGAGACTCTGGCTGCTGAGACAAGATCTAAGACCATGGCGGAAAAAGGTAAGTTGTCTGCAATTTGTACGTGTCCCATGGCATTCCGGATGTGTCTTGGTAGGTTCAGAGGTTGGTCTGTAAGGATGCACCATAGTAGAACGGCCATGTCCACAGTGAAGGAGGACTCATGAGTGCTCGGAAAGACGTAATGGGACATGATCTGTGCCCATACGCGAGCCTCCAAGGTAAGTACTAAAGCCGATATTCCCTTAGGGCGGGTACGATGGTATCCGTAGATCCAACGGCTGCCAGGTAGTGTGATAACTCTGAGAACGGCGTCCCAGTCAAATTAGTACATCTGGCACTTGAGTGCGGCTTCTTGAAAGGCATCCAATCCTTTTGGAGTAGGGGGAAGACCTAGAGCTCTTTGAATGGCCTCTTCTGTAATGGGGACTTGCTTCTGACGGACAAAGACAGACTGCAGGGTTGGCAGGTGGAAGTTGGAGTAGAATTCGACTACCCAAGAAAGATTGACCTGCCTCGGCTGTCTCTGTAGGAAACCCCATTGTCTTTGTGCAATTTGCGGCTCAACAAAGGTAGCAATATGGTTTGGGAGGAGAAGAAGGTATTCGTTGTTGTAGCTCCTTTCTGCCAGGATGGGGAACATCTGCTCACAGTAGCGATTGAGAAATCGCGCAGTGTCCTTTGCTGGGAAGGCTTTTTCTTTATCATCAACCTTTATAATCCTCTTAGTTCTTTTTGTTGAGGGTTTAACCGCAGTTGAAGAGGGCTCTACCACTAATGCTCTTTTGGTTCCTCTTCTTGCTGTTGATTTGGGAGTGGCTTTCTCTTTGCCTTTCTTGGTGGTCATCCTGAAAAAGGGAAGAGAGAGTAAATTAAATTTAAAGAGATAGAGCAAGGAAGAGGATTGTATGAGTGATAAGCAATGCACAACAAAGAGTATGGCATTAACACATGGTCAAGACTACATATGAATGGAAAAATAGCAAGTGCAGTTGAGGACAATTAAATGCAAGGGGTTTATTGGCATGCAGGCAAAGGCATGAGTAGCATAGATCAAGCATTTAATTAGTCAAATTTGTTATCACTCGTAACAAACTAGCCATCACGTTTGTATTGACAATTAAATTCAATTAATACAATAGTAAAGGGAATTTGTGAAAAGCAAGCATTGAATGTTAGAGTAGAATAACGTAGAAAAGTGCATAATGCCATATGGGCTTTTTCACAAACACATAGCATGCATGGAAAATAGGGTATAGAAAGTATTAAATTAAACATGCAAGCAACCCTTTAAAAAGGTAATATATAATTGCCAAACAATTTTACAATGATCCACAAGCATATAATGAGAAATAATGACTCAATTAAATTTCCAACACCAAGTAAAAAGGAAAAAGAAAGAAAAAAGAAAATATGGATAATGAAAGTAAAAAGAAAAGAAAAGAAGGTGACATATAAAAATAAGAAGAATAATAGAAAAGTAAGGGGGGAAAGAAGAAAAGAAAACCTTGTTAATGGGAATGAGAGAGAGAGAGAGAGAGAGAGAGTAGAAAGGGGGAAAGAAGGAAGAAGGGAGAAAGAAGAAATAAGGGGGAAAAGAGAAAATATGATTTGGAGAAAAGAAAGATAAGATAATTGGCAAATCAGGGAAGCTGGGCGGCGCAAGCGACGCGGCCGCGCGGGGCACGCGGTCGCACGAATTGCGCTTATAATAATTGACGCGGTCACGTCGGTCACGCGGTCGCGTCGGTCACGCGGTCGCGTGACCCGTTTTATGCTACTGGCGCGAGGGCAGCCTCGCGCTCGCAGAACTCTCTGTTCGAAATTTTATTTTTGCCAAATCTAGGGTGACGCGATCGCGTGGGGCATACGATCGCGTGAGTGGCCATGAGAAGGATATGACGCGGTCGCGTCGGTCACGCGGCCGCGTGGGAAGAATTGTGCGTTCAGCACCAATCCAGCACCACTCTAGCATAACTTTTGGTCGTGCACCCTTTTTACGTCGAATTCCAGGGCACGCGGCCGCGTGAGTGACGCGGTTGCATGGGAGGCCAATGTTCCCATTTGACGCGGACGCGTCGGCGATGCGGTCGCGTGGGGAGATTTGTGCCACTGGCACGCCTCCAGCCACGCTCTTGCGGGACTCTCTGTTCGTTTTATTATTTCCTCCCATCTCCTGCGACGCGAACGCGTCAATGAGGTGGTCGCGTCGTGTGAAAATTTTTTTTAAATATGTAAATGCAGATGCGCAAAATGTACTAATAAAGAGAAGAGTTATTGAATAGGGAAAACTAAGAATAAAGAAAAGAACGATCATACCATGGTGGGTTGTCTCCCACCTAGCACTTTGCTTTAACGTCCGTAAGTTGGATGCTCCACTAGCTCAGGCTTCGGCTATGTGGGGATCTTCCAAGAGGAAGATCTCGAGCTCCTTATTTTTCTTCAGCTTCTCGCCATGGTACAGCTTTAAACGATGTCCATTAACTTTGATAAGTTCAGAGCTTGAAGGATGGCTTAGGTGATAAACTCCGTACGGTTCGGCCTTCTCTACTCTGTATGGACCTTCCCATCTTGATCTCAACTTGCCTGGCATGAGCCTCAGTCGAGATTTGTAAAGGAGGACTAAATCCCCAGGTTGGAACTCTTTTCTCTTGATGTGCTGATCATGTACAGCCTTCATCTTCTCCTTGTATAGTCTTGAGTTCTCATAAGCTTCTAGGCGAAGGCTTTCTAGTTCTTGCAGTTGCAACTTCCTTTCAGCTCCGGCTTTTTCAATTCCCATGTTGCACTCCTTTACTGCCCAAAAGGCTTTGTGCTCTACTTCAACAGGGAGATGACAAGCTTTTCCATAAACTAAGCGGAAAGGACTCATCCCAATGGGTGTTTTGTATGCTGTTCTGTATGCCCAGAGTGCATCTTGTAGCCTGGTGCTCTAGTATCTTCTATGAGGTTTGACTATCTTCTGCAAGATACGCTTTATCTCTCTGTTTGACACCTCGGCTTGCCCATTAGTTTGAGGATGGTAGGCTGTTGCAACCTTATGAATTATCCCATGCTTCTTCATTAATCCTGTTAGTCTCCTGTTACAAAAATGGGTGCCTTGATCGATCACGATTGCTCGTGGTGATCCAAAGCGACAAATAATGTGGTTTCTCACAAAGGAAACAACATTGTTAGCATCATCAGTGCGGGTAGGAATTGCTTCCACCCATTTGGAAACGTAATCCACAGCTAACAAGATATAAAAATAACCATTAGAATTTGGAAATGGACCCATGAAGTCAATGTCCCAAACATAAAAAATTTCACAGAAAAGCATAATTTGTTGAGGCATCTCATCCCTCTTGGATATATTACCAAATTTTTGGCATGGGAAACAAGATCTACAAAATTCAGCAGCATCTCTAAAAAGTGTAGGCCACCAGAATCCACAGTCTAAGATTTTTCTAGCTGTTCTTTGAGGGCCAAATGTCCTCCACTCTCAGATGAGTGACAGGCCTCTAAGATGGACTGGAATTCTGATTGAGGCACACACCGTCTAATTACCTGGTCAGCACCACATCTTCATAAATATGGGTCATCCCATATATAATATTTAGACTCGCTTTTCATCTTGTCTCTTTGATGCTTAGAAAAGTTTGGAGGAAAGGTGCGGCTAACTAGATAATTAGCTACAGGTGCATACCAAGGGACTACCTCAGATACTGCTTACAGGTTATCAAATGGGAAATTATCAGCTATAGGAGTAGGATCATCTGTAATGTGCTCAAGGTGACTTAAATGGTCTACCACTAAATTCTGGTTACCACTCCTATCCTTAATTTTTAAATCAAATTCTTGTAATAGCAGTATCCAACGTATAAGCCTTGGTTTGGATTCCTTTTTAGCTAATAGATACTTTAGAGCTACATGGTCTGAGTACACTACTACCTTCGTACCAAGTAAATAGGCTCGGAATTTATCCAGAGTAAAAATAATAGCAAGAAGCTCTTTCTTAGTAGTAGTGTAATTGGACTGAGCGGCATCTAAAGTTTTAGACGCATAAGCAATAACAAAGGGGTCCTTACCTTCACGCTGAGCCAGTGCTGCTCCTACTGCATGGTTGGAGGTGTCGCACATTATTTCAAATGGCTGGCTTCAGTCTGGTCCTCTCACAATTGGAGCTTGAGTCAGGGCGGTCTTCAGCTTATCAAACGCTTGTTTGCAATCCTCACTGAACTCGAACTCAATATCCTTCTGCAGTAGCCTAGATAAGGGAAGTGCTACCTTACTAAAGTCCTTAATGAATCTCCTATAAAAACCTGCATGGCCAAAGAACGAACGGACTTTCCTCACAGAGGAGGGGTAAGGTAAATTAGAAATAACATCCACCTTTGCTGGATCTACAGAAATGCCAGTATTAGACACAACATGTCCTAGTACAATACCTTATTTTATCATAAAGTGACATTTTTCAAAATTTAATACAAGGTTTGTACTGACACATCTATCTAATACTCTAGATAATCCATCTAAGCAAAGGCTAAAGGAATCGCCATATACACTAAAATCATCCATAAAGACTTCCATACAGTCCTCAATAAGATCAGAGAAAAGACTCATCATGCACCTTTGGAAGGTAGCTGGTGCATTGCACAAGCCAAAGGGCATTCTCTTGTAAGCATAAGTCCCAAAAGGACATGTAAAAGTGGTCTTTTCGTGATCCTCAGGAGCTATATGAATCTGGAAATGTAACCATCTAAAAAACAATAATGTGATTTACCTGACAGGTGATCCAGCATTTGATCAATGAATGGAAGAGGATAGTGATCCTTACGAGTGGCCTGGTTGAGGCGTCTATAGTCAATACAGACCCTCCAGGCGTTTTGAACTCTGGTTGCAATGAGCTCTCCATGCTCATTCTTCACTGTAGTGACTCCAGACTTCTTTGGCACCACTTGTACTGGGCTTACCCATTCACTGTCTGAGATGGGATAAATGATATCTGCCTCCAGTAGTCTGGTCACTTCCTTTTTGACAACCTCTAAGATAGTGGGGTTTAGTCTTCTCTGGGGTTGACGGACAGGTCTTGTTCCCTCTTCTAAAAATATTCTATGCTCACAGACTTGAGGGTTGATGCCTACTATGTCTGCCAAACTCCAACCAATTACCTTCTTATGCCTCCTCAGCACACTAAGTAACTGCTCTTCCTGTTGAGAAGTGAGTTCCCTTGCAATGATAACTGGAAACTTCTGCTCGTCCTCAAGGTAAGCATATTTGAGGTATGGAGGAAGGGGTTTTAATTCTAACTTCTGATCATGGTCAGGCTCTGGGTTGTCTGGAGTTGGTGACAAAGGTAAAGCACTGTCATTGTCCTCTGAGAATGTCCCCACACTTGGACCTTGTCCTATGTACTTCTCTTCAAATTCCTCCTGGTGAACTTCAGCCACGGTTTCATCTATGATGTCACACTGAAGGATAGAATGATCCTCCGGAGGATGCTTCATAACTCTATTCAGATTGAAGATTACTACTCGGCCATCTATTTCAAAAGAGTATGTTCCTGAAAAAGCATCTAATTTGAACTTCGAGGTCTTCAGGAATGGTCTTCCGAGTAGGATTGATGATGGCTTCTCTGAGTCATTTTGGGGCATCTCCAGGATATAAAAATCAATGGGAAATGTGAGCCCCTTAATGCCCACTAATACATCTTCAGCAACTCCAGCCACTGTAATAATGCTTTTATCTGCTAACACAAAATGAGCTGCCGACCTTTTTAAGGGAGGGAGCCTCAAAATATCATATATAGACAAAGGCATTATACTCACACATGCTCCTAAATCACACATGCAGTCAGAAAATACCACACCACCAATAGTACAATTAACCATACATGGACCTGGGTTACTACACTTTTTAGGTAAACCTCTTATTAAAGCAGATATGGAACTACCTAAAGGAATAGTTTCTAATTCATTAATTTTGTCTTTATGTATACATAAATCTTTTAGAAACTTGGCATATTTAGGTACCTGTTGAATAACATCAAAAAGAGGAACAGTTACCTCAACCTTTTTGAATATCTCTACCATTTTGGGATCAGGTTCCAGCTGCTTTTTGGGCTTCCTTGCAAGTTGTGGAAATGGAACGGGAGTGGTGTCTTCTGCAGTGTCTGCGCCCTTTGGTGCTTCCTCCTGTGGTTGAACTTCTTCTTTTTCATCTATGTCCTGTATGTCCTCTTCCTCTTCAACATCTTCTATTTCCACTACCTCTTCAGCTGAGGCGTGTTCTGGTGGGCTTGGCTCCTCCTGATTCCTCTCTTGCAGTGTGGTTCCGGACCTTAGGGTGATGGCATTAATGCTACCCTTTGGATTGGATAATGGTTGAGAGGGAATTCCACTGGAGCTCAAAGGCTGGTTATTGGAGTTATTCATTAATCCAATCTATGAGACAAGAGCTTGTAGGGTAGAGTTCAGACCATTTAGTGTAGCATAAAGGTTATTTTCCATGGTCTGTTGTCTCCAATCAATAGATTGTAGTAAGTCATCATTAGCAGATGAAGAAGGATAAGTAATTTGAGAGGTCTGCTGTTGGGTATTCTGTGGTCCTTGGGATTGCCTCAGGTGAGGTGCTCTGTAAGGCTAGTTCTGGTTCTGCTGCCTGTTGTTGTTGTTATTCCACCTCTGATTTCCCTGATTGTCTCTACCTCCTCTGTTGTTGTTGTCCCTCTAATTCTGGTTAGAATTGTCCTGCCATCCATGGCTGTAATTGCCACTTTGATTGTACCCTTGGTTGGGGCGGTTATAGAAGTTATGAGTGGCTGCCACGGTGTTGTCTTCCTGCTGGAGCTACGGACATTCATCAGTATAATGGCTATAATCAGCACAGACTCCGCAAACTCTCTATGGGACTAACTGTTGGCTTTGCTGTGGTGGAGAAGGTTGAGCTTGCTGAACTTGTTGTTGATTCAATTGCATCTGCTTTAGCAAGTTGGTCATTTCACAGATACTCTGAGTTAGAGCAACAGTCTCTCTACTAGAGGATACTTCTGCGACGGCTTTTGAACGGCCTTGTTTCTGCCTGTGATTTCGAGTAGATTCAGCTAAGTCGCTGATCAATTGCCATGCCTCATCAGTGGTCTTGTACTTTTTCATAGACCCATTGCTAGCACTTTTCAATGTGGTCTTATCTTGGGGCCTCATGCCCTGTGTGACGTAACCGAGTAACACTATCTTGTCAATCATATGGTGGGGGCATGCTTCCAGAAGATTATTGAAGCGCTCCCAGTATTCATAGAGAGTCTCAGATTCGTCCTGAACAATCATGGAAATGTCTTTCCTCAGTTTATCAGTAACTTCAGCTGGAAAGAACTTTTCCAAAAATTATCTTCTAAGTATATCCCAGTTGGATACAGTTGCTGCGGGTTGAGTGTAGTACCACTCTCTTGCCTTTCCCTCAAGAGAAAACGGGAAAGCTTTCAATAAAATTGAAGTTTCATCTGTACCATCACGCCTGACAGTAGAACAGGCTGCTTGAAAATCTCTCAGGTGCTTGATAGGCTCTTGAGCAGGTAAGCCATGAAACTTGGGCATCAAATTTAGCAGTGCAGTCTTTATTTCAAAGTCTGTAGCCACCACTAGGTGATGCGCTTGAAATGGTTGCATTGTAAAATCAGGGGCTCCAACCTCCTGGATAGTAATTCTCGTAGGTTCTGCCATGTTACCTGTACGTAAATCAACTGAATCAGTAGAACGGGGGCTGGTTTCTTCCTTAAATGACGTTTCAGATCTGCCCTCAGAGAGGACTAACCGACGCCGAGCTTGCCTTATTCGTGAAATAGTTCTTTCAATCTCAGGATCGAATACTGACAAGCTTGGATCAGGAAGTGAACGCGTCATCTAGCGAAAGAAACAAACAGCTCATAGTAGCAAGATAAAATAAAATGCAAATAAATAAATTCCAATTAATAACTTTAGCACTCTATTACAACTCCCCGGCAATGGCGCCAAAAATTGACGTGGCGGAAATTGGCAAATTAAGAATTGTTATGAGATATGCGTTGCAAGTATAGTTCTTAACCAACCAGAAATCCGATTATCAATTTAGAAGGGTTGTCACAAAAATCAAAATTAAAATACTGGGAGTATGAATCCCAGGTCGTCTCCCAACGAGTTGTAGAAATGTGTGCTATTTTATTAATTAGATGTTTTCAAAAAGGGTTTGAGTTGAATAAACAGGAAATTAAATTGGAGAAATTAAGTAAGTTAAATAAAAGCCTTGACTGGGAGTAGATTAGTTGGAAGCCCTATTCTTGTTGAAGTACTCTCAAGATTAATTGATAATTGAAGGTTGTTCTATTTAGTTATTCCTTACTAGGTAAGGGAAAGTCAAACAAGTTGGAATGTTATTTCTATTCATAAGTTCCAATCCCTCAATTGAAAAGGATTAGTGTCAGTGACTAGAAAGCATTCCAACAATAAACCCAATTACAATTTTTCTTTTAAGCATCCCAAGTGAAGGGTTCCTTTCAATCAACTCCCCATCAAGTTAGGGAACTACTCGCTCATTGTGAATGTAGAACTCATAACATAGGAAAGGGAATTAAAGAAAGACATGATAAATAAAACTCAAACGAATCAATTAAAAATAAAAGTAATTCTTGTATTAATAAATTCTAAAATAATTCAATAGTAAAATTGAGTAAATTAAAGGACATGGAAGAGTAAAGCCAAGTAAAGAAAACGAACTAGAATGACGAAGTCTTGATGAGGTAATAACTCTTCTCAATATCCCAATGCAAAGAGAAATAGAAATAAAAATCCTAAGAACTATGAATGTGTAGAGAGAAAATCTAGAGGAGTAAAACTAGATCTTAAAACTAAAACTGTGTAGAATGAATGTTGTTCTGGTTTCTGCATGTTCTCTGGCTCTAGTCTGCTTTTCTGGGCCGAAAATTGGGTCAAAACAGGGCCCAAAATCGCCCCCAGCGAATTCTGCAGATTATGCAGATTACGCACGTCACGCGATCGCGTCATTCATGCGGATGCGTCATTCGGCGTTTTGCTTTGCCACGCGGGCGCGTCGTCCACGTCTCCGCGTCACTTGTGCTATTCCAATCCGCGCGGTCGCGTGAGCCATGCGGCCGCGTCACTGCGAATTCCTCTCTTTCGCACGGTCGCGTGAGCCATGCGGCCGCGTCACTTTTCGCTGGTCATCTCCTTAATTTCTTGTGTTCCTTCCAATTTTGCAAGCTCCCTTTCCAATCTCTAACTCATTCATGTCCTATAAAGCCTGAAACACTTAACACACAGATCACGGCATCGAATGGAATAAAGGAGAATTAAAATACATAATTAAAAGTCTCTAGGAAGCAAGTTTTCAATCATGTAATAATTTTAGGAAGGAAGTATAAATTCATGCTAATCATATGAATAAGTGGGTAAAGATCATGATAAAACCACACAATTAAGCACATTATAAACCATAAAATAGTGGTTTATCAGTCTGCAAACCAAGGTATTTTCCGGATGGCATAAAGTTGCTCATTTGGAAAGGATTCGGATATGTCAGTAGAGGGTGAAGAAGTCCCTGCTACTGGCTCAATCCTGGACAAGTGGTCAGCCATTTGATTTTCTGTCTCTTTCCTGTCTCTAATTTCTATATCAAACTCTTGCAGGAGTAATACCTATCTTATATGTCTAGGTTTAGAATCCTGCTTAGTGAGGAGATACTTTAGAGCAGCATGGTCAGTATAAATAATGACCTTAGATCCTACTAGGTAGGATCTGAACTTATCAATGGCATAAGCCACTGCAAGTAGTTCTTTTTCTGTAGTAGTGTAGTTTTTTTGTGCATCATTTAATACACGACTAGCATAATAGATGACAAGCAGAAGCTTGTCATGTCTCTGCCCCAGGACTGCGCCAATGGCATGGTCACTGGCATCACACATCAGTTCAAATGGTAAGTCCCAATTGGGTACAGAGATGATACGAGCAGTGACAAGCTTGGCTTTCAGAGTTTCAAAGGCATGCAGGCATTCTTGGTCAAAGACGAATGGAACATCAGTGGCCAAGAGATTACACAGGGGTTTTGCGATTTTAGAAAAATCTTTTATGAACCTCCTGTAAAATCCTGCATGTCCTAGGAAACTTCTGATTGCCTTGACATTAGTGGGTGGTGGTAATTTTTTAATTACTTCCACCTTAGCTTGATCTACTTCTATTCCCTTGTTTTAAATTCGATGCCCAAGTACAATGCCTTCAGTCACCATGAAGTGGCATTTCTCCCAGTTTAGAACTAGGTTTGTTTCTTGGCATCTTTTTAGAACTAGGGCTAGAGGATCAAGGTAGGAGTCAAATGAGTCTCCAAAAATAGAGAATTCATCCATGAATATTTCAAGGAACTTCTCTACCATATCAGAGAAGATGGATAATATACATCTCTGAAAAGTGGCAGGTGCATTACACAGGCCAAATGGCATTCGCCTGTAGGCAAACACGCCAGATGGGCATGTGAATGCTGTCTTTTCTTGATCCTGTGGATCCACTGCTATTTGATTGTACCCAAAATATCCATCCAGGAAACAATAAAAAGCATGACCTACTAGTCTTTCTAGTAGTAATTTGTCGATGAATGGTAAAGAAAAATTATCCTTTCTGGTGGCGTCATTGAGCTTTCTATAATCAATGCACATTCGCCACCCTGTAACTGTCCATTTTGGGATCAGTTCATTCTTTTCATTATGAGCCACTGTCATGCCTCCCTTCTTGGGAACAACTTGGACAGGGCTCACCCAGGGGCTGTCAGAAATGGGATAAATAATCCCAGCCTCCCAGATCTTAGTGACTTCCTTTTGCACTACTTCCTTCATAGCTAGATTCAATCGCCTTTGTGGTTGCACCACTAGTTTGGCATTATCCTTCAACAGGATTTTATGCATGCATCGGGCTGGGCTAATGCCCTTAAGGTCACTTGTAGTCCACCCAAGGGCTGACTTGTGTGTTTTGAGCACTTGAATTAGTGCTTTTCTTCCTGTGGCTCTAAAGCAGAGCTTATGATTATAGGATAAGTATCTCCATCTCCCAGAAATGCATATTTCAGGGAAGATGAAAGTGGCTTGAGCTCAAGCTTTGGAGGTTTCTCCTTTTCCTCAGGGGTTTCCAGAGGTTCCTCCAAATCAGGCTGGGCATCAATAAGGATGTCATCCAGCCCTTCCTTGAGATTTTCGGCCATATGTACTTCTTCCACTAGGGAATCAATGAGGTCAATGCTCATGCATTCCTCAGGGATGTCTGGATGCTGCATAGCTTTGACAGCATTTAGTACGAATTTTTCCTCATTGACTCTTAGGGTTACTTCCCCTTTTTCAACATCAATGAGGGCCCGTCCTGTTACTAGGAAGGGTCTCTCTAGGATAAGGGATGCAGTCTTGTGCCCTTCCATGTCTAGCACCACAAAGTCAGTGGGAAAAGTAAAGGGTCCAACCTTAATAATCATATCTTCAATCACGCCTGATGGCAGTTTAATAGAGCCATTAGCAAGTTGAAGACATATGCGGGTCGATTTGACTTCATTAGTCAAGCATAGCTTCTTTATTAATGAAGCAGGTATTAGGTTGATGCTTGCTCCCAGGTCACATAGAACTGTCCTTGTACAAGCATCACCTAGAGTGCATGGTATCATGAAGTTTCTAGGATCCTTAAGCTTCTTTGGTAAGCCGTTCTGAATGATTGCATTGCACTCTTCAGGGAGGAGAACTGTTTCTGTCTCTTTCCAATCCTTCTTATGACTCAGAATGTCCTTCATGAACTTAGTATAAGAATGTATCTGTTCAAGAGCCTCTGCAAAAAGGGATCTTGATCTCTAATGTTCTGAGATAGTCTACAAAGCGAGCAAACTGTTTATTCTTTTCCTCTTGATAGTGTTTCTGAGGAAAAGACATCTTGGCCTTATATTCATCAATCTTGGTTGATGAAGGCCGAGTGCCATGTGTGTTGGAAGGGGGGTTACTAGCTTGCTTAGGAGGGTTGTTATCAGTAATGGATTGGCCTCCCTTGCATGGACGTTCAACGCCCATGCTGCTGTCCCCTTCCTGGCATTTAACGCCAGGGGAATCACTCCCTTGTGGGCATTCAACGCTAAGGGTGCTACCTCCTTGGGCGTTTGAATGCCCAATCTCTGCCCTTTCCTGGCGTTCAACGCCAAGAGTTATCTTGTGCAAAGACTTGGTTATCCTCTGTCAGTTGTTCTTTTTCTAGCCTTTTGTTGGCCTGAGATTGGGTATTCAAGATTTTTCCACTCCTTAGTTGAATAGCCTGGCATTCATCTATTATCTGCTTAGATAACTGCTGCCTTGTTTGACTCAACTGGGCTTCTACATTTCTGTTGGAAGCCTAATTTTCTCGCAAAGCCTCTTGTAATTCCAGTATTTGCTGGGCAAGGGTGTGTAGTTTCTAAGTCAATAGGCTATCTTGCTCTGGAGGGTTAGGTTCAATAGATATTGCCTTAACCTTTCCTTTCATAGAAGGCTCAGCAGATGAGTACAGATGTTGATTAGTGGCAACTGTCTCAATAAGCTCTTGAGCTTCTTCAATGGTCTTTCTCATGTGTATGGAGCCACATGTAGAGTGGTCCAAAGACATTCTAGCCATGTCTGAAAGTCCATAATAGAAGATGTCTAATTGTACCCATTCTGAAAATATTTCGGTGGGACTTTTCTTTAGCATCCTCCTATACCTTCCCCAAGCATCATAAAGAGATTCATTATCTCCTTGTTTGAAGTCCTGAATGTCCAGCCTCAACTGGGTCATCTTTCTTGGAGAAAAATATTGATTTAAAAACTTGTCTACTAACTGTGTCCAAGTTTTCAAGTTAGATCTAGGCTGGTTATCCAACCACCTCTTTGCTTGATCTTTTATAGCAAAAAGAAAGAGTAATAGTCTGTAGACATCTTGGTCTACTCCCTCATGGTGTACAGTGTCAGCAATCTTTAAGAAATCTGCTAAGAATTCTGTAGGTTTTTCCTGTGGAAGTCCAGAAAACTGGCAGTTTTACTGCACTATTGTAATGAGATAAAGGTTTAATTCAAAGCTACTTGCTCTGATGTGAGGTATGCTAATACTTCTTTCATAGAAGTCAGCAGTGGGATTTGTATAAGATCCCAGAGTTTTTTCTGGACTCTTCATTTCTATTTGGGTTCATGGTGAAGAAAGGTAGAAGAGGAGAGAGAAGAAGTAGAAGAAGAAATAGAAGTAGAAAACATAGACAAGAATTAAAATATTTTTGTTTTTATTTTATTTATTAATTAATTTTTAAAAGTAAGTTAATAATTTAAAAAAATTGAAAATTAGATAGTGAATTTTCGAAAATAGAAGAGAGAGAAGAAGAGGAAATTTTCGAAAATTAAGAGAGAGAAGAGTTAGTTAGGAAGTTTTGAAAAAGAGGAGAGAGAAGATAAATAATTAATTAAGAGAAGATTTGAATTTACAATAAGATAAGAAATAAGATAAGAAAATATTTGAATTTAAAAATTGAAGTTTGAAAATTAAATTTTAAAATTTTGAAAAAGTCAACAAAATAAGATAAAGATTTGAATTTTGAAAAGTTTTGATTTTGAAATTTGAAAATTGAATTCTTAAATTTGAAAATTGAGAAAGATAAGATAAAATTTTGAAAAAGATATGATTTTTATTTTTGAAAAGATTTGATTTTTGAAAACTTGCAGACTAAGATATGATAAGATAAGATTTTTTAAATTAAAATCTGAATTTTTATTTTAAAATTTTCGAAAAATCAATTAAAAGATAAGAAAAGATATTTTTTTGAGTTTTTTTAATTTAATGATGAAAGAGAAAAATAAATAAAAGACACAAGACTTAAAATTTTTGGATCTAATGCCCTAAGTTTTCGAAAATTTGAAGACAAACACCAAGGGACACCAAACTTAAAAATTTTAAGATCAAACACAAAGAAAACTCAAGAACACTTTGAAAATTAACAAGAACACTAAGAACAAGACTCAAGAAACTCAAAGAACACAAGAACATATAAAAGACACCAAACTTAAAATTTTTAGAAAACTAAACACAAATTTTCAAAAATTAAAAGAAAAATAACAAGAAGACACCAAACTTTAAAGATTAAAACAAGACTTAAACAAAAAGACACTAACTTTGAAAAATTTTAGAAAAAGACTCAAGATTTTCGAAAATTTTAACCACGAACAAAAATAAAAAGACTCAAACAGAAAGCTAAGGATTCTTGAAAATAAACTTTTTGAAAAAGGATATTTTTTTTTGGAAAAAATTTTAAAATTTTTGTTTTGAAATTGAAAAACAGGAACAGGTAAGACTCAAACTAAAAACAAAGATCAAACAAAGAAAAAAAAATATTTTTGAAAAAGTTTTTAAACTTTTTAAAAAATAGAGAAGAAGAAAATAAAAATAAAAGACTCAACAAAATAAAAAAAATTACCTGATCTAGGACGCAAGACAATCCGTCAGTTTGTCAAAACTCGAACAATCCCCGACAACGGCACCAAAAACTTGGTGCACAAATCCCCACACTTTCGTACAGCTGTACCAGCAAGTGCACTGGGTCGTCCAAGTAATACCTGAGCGAGTCAAGGTCAATCCCACGAGGATTGTGGTTTGAAGCAAGCTATGGTTATCTTGCAGGTCTTAGTCAGGTGAATCAGAAGTTGTTGGATTGCTAGAGTGAAAAAGGTCTAATATAATAGGGTGCTAATACTTTATGAATTAAATGGCATCAATAATAGGAATAGGGTTAAGGATTGGAGTTGCTTTGTCTGTCTGAATTAACTATGATATTACTGTTTTCTTTGCTTGTGAATGATGTCTTCAATGGCAGGCTGTATGTGATTGACGCTGGTTTGAGCAGCCGTCAATACTCCTCCAGATCTGAACCCTAGGGTTAGTGCGGATCCATTCTGATTGAGGGTGAAGCTCCTACAGTTCATTCTCCTTGAAGATCCTACTCAAAACGCCACAGACATCGAATCTTCCGGATCAGAGGACACTACGCTTTTGATTCTAGCCTCTACCACAGAGACCCTAATCTCCCCGTACATCGGCTGAGCTGATATCTCGAGAAGTCCCCAACGAAGTCGTGGATTAGCCGTCTGAGAGATATATAGTCAAGCTGGTGATGCACCACTATTTCGTAGTGCATTCTATGCTAAATTTAGGGGGTTTTATCACCATTATCTCACACTTATTCACTAAAATAGCATGATTTTGTATATTCTCCTTAATTTGTGCTTAAGAGTGAAAACATTCTTTTTAGGCCCTTAATTGGTTAATTTTAATTCACCTTTGATTCCACTAGATGCCTTGATGTGTGTGTTAGTGATTTCAGGTTCAAAAGGCTAGGAATGGATCAAAGGAATGAAGAGAAAAGCATGCAAAGTGGAGAACTCATGGAAAATCAAGGATTGGGTGAATATTCATCGACGCGCACGTGTAGAAGACGCACACGCGTGGAACATGAAGTCGCATGGTGACGCGTACGCGTGGAATGCAAATTTCCAAGCAACGCGTACGCGTGATCCATGCGTACGCGTCGATGCTCACATGTGACTTCATTAAAGTGAAAACACTGAGGGCAATTTTTGGGCTTCCCAGGCCCAAATCTAACTCATTTTCTGAGCCTATTATATGCTGAGATCAAGAGGAGTTAGGGGGGAACACATAGTTTAGTTTCATCATGTTTTAGTTAGTTTCTAGAGAGGGAAGCTCTCTCTTCTCTCTAGAATTAGGTTAGATCTAGATTAGGATTTCTTAGATCTAGGTTTAATTCATGCTTTGATTTACTTTTCCTTTACAATTTCTTGTTCTTCTACCTTTCTTTTCCTAGTTTAGTGGTTTAATTCTTGTAATTGTTTACTTTGTTGTTGATTCACTCTTCTTCTCTTCAATGCAATTTAGGTTTGCTTTCTTCTATTGTTGATTTGCTTTATTGTTGTTAATTCCTTGCAATTGGTAGTTATAGATTTACATTTCTTCCAATTCTATCTTACTTTCCTTTTGTGCCTTCCAAGTGTTTGATTAAATGCTTGGAAGGATGTTAGAGTAGATTTTTCTCCTCTTGGCTTTGGTTGAGTAATTGGAGACTCTTGAGTTATCAAACTCTTTTGTTGATTGATAATTGGAAATTGCTAATTGATTTGAATTTTACTAAAGCTAGTCTTTCCTTAGGAGTTAACTAGGACTTGTGAACTCAAGTTGATTATCCCCACTTGACTTTCCTTCATAGTTAGAGGTTAACTAAGTGGAGCAATGGATAATTCTAGTCACAATTTATGATGATAATGAGGATAGGATTTCTAATTCTCATTCCTTGCCAAGAGCTTTCTTAGTTATTAGTTTACTTCTTTTGCAATTTATCTTTCATGTTTCTTATCCAAAACCCCAAAGATATACAACCCATAACCAATAGCAAGAACACTTCCCTGCAATTCCTTTGAGAGAGACCCGAGGTTTGAATACTTCAGTTATTTTTATTGGGGTTTGTTACTTGTGAAAAACAATTTTTTGCATGAAAGGATTATTTGTTGGTTTAGAAACTATACTTGCAACGAGATTTCATTTGTGAAATTCTAAACCGTCAAAAATTCACTCATCAAAATGGCGCCATTGCCAGAAAATTGCAAATGTGCGCTTGCTATTTGTTATTGTATATATATATGAATATTGTGAATACGTTTGCCTTTTGTCTCTTTGTTAGTTTTTGTTAGTTTTAGGATTTAGTTTTCTTTGTTTCTTATTTGATTTTGTTTTTATTTTCTCTTGCTACCATGAATTCTCATCCTTTTGGCTATGAGCTTGGTTGCAACTATGTTGTAGGAAGTGGGAATTTCAATGAGAATGTGCATCAAGGATAGAACAATCAAAGGTGAGAGGAGCCTCAAGCTTATGGACAACCTTCTTGGCAACAACCTCCTCCGGTTTTGTATAGGTATAATTCCACTCCTTATGCATATCAATCTAGTGGATGTGGTAGTCCTTATTGTACTTGTCAACAACCACCACATACCTATGAGCCTCCTCCTCAACATAGCCCTTAACCATACTCACAAGCCCCTTTTTACCAAATACCTTCCTATGACCCTTATCCATCATATAACCAAACACCCTTACCTCATCCTTGTGACCACTATGTTAGGAAATCCATAGAGCTACCACAATTCCGACATCAATACTCCCAAGAACCACAAATTTCATATACACCACCTCTACATTTTCACCAAGAAGAACCACCTTCCTATTATGAGCCATTTCTCCAAAATAATGAACCCTCCTATCCACCCCAAGCCTCAATGGATGATTCTCTCACTTTGCTACTTCAAGGACAAAGAGAAATGCAAATGGAGGTACTAGAATCCACGGCCGCCTTGATAGAGGTGGTAAACCGGTTAGCCTCCCAATGCTTGAACATTCAAAACACTCCCATGGCCACATGTGGAGAATCATTTGAAGAGCATAGTATGAAGGAGAGATTGGAAACTCTGGTGGAAAATAAGGAATGTTACTTTGTATTGGAACAATTAGAGGAACCTATGGTTGTTGAAGAAGAGGAAGAAGTGGTTGAAGACTTAGGAGATGTGGAACCTCCATGGGAATCTAGAGTTAGAGAAAAACCCTCCAAGAGGATTGAAGTTGATGTTGAGGAGGAGAGTGCACAACCTCCAAAACAATTTTTGAATGAAGACTTGGAAGGAATGAAGCAAGAATTGAGTTTTCTTGGTGATGAAGATCATGCATCGAAACTTCTTGGTAGTGAATCCTTTGAACTTGAAGAACCTTCTCCCTATGAAATAGAAAGCAAAGTGGAGGTAGATTTCTCTCATCCTCCCATCTATAATTTGAGTGATGGAGAAGAGTTAGAAGAAACTGATGAACAAAGGATTGAAGTTGAAGAAGTTTGTAAGGAGGTGGGGGTAATCAAAGAAGAACATAAGGGAGTGGAGCTTGTAAGGTCACTAGATATACCTCTCCCCAAGCCATCACCATCCATTCTTTCATTCAAGTGGGTAAATATTTCATCTCTAAGCCTAATTAGTCAACTTGAATATGGTTTGCTTGAGACAGATGGGTAACTTAGAGTCCTTTGTGGCTTTAAGAGCAAAAGGGAGATGGTTAGTTGTTGGCATTATAAATCAAAGTTCATGATGGTTGCATGCTCAAGGCTTAATTGCAAGGGTTAGTGTAGAACTAGATCGCTTGGGTCTAGGATGATGTTTGGTCGCTTTAGTGAGAATTCATCTTGCTTACCACCCGGATGGACTAATGATGATCAATTCAAAGACGGGTGTCAAAATAAAGTGTGGGATCTTGGATCGCACAAGGAGAATCAATTTTGGGAGCTCATGGTTTATAAAGAACTCCATCAAAGCTTGGTAACATTGATTTTGAAGAATAGAGCTTATTGGAGACTCAAGCATTGGTGGATATTCAAGGATGGATTCAAACACAAGCCACCTTGATGAGGAGCTCCCCATAAATCCAACTTAAGGACAATAAAAAAAAGTGTTAGGTGGGAGATACCCGAACATGGTAAAATATTAGTAAAATTAGTTTAATTTCATATTTTGATTGATTTGTTGATTTTTGTTGGTAGTCTAATATGTTAAACAAGGTTTTTTGGTGTTTTGGTAGCTGTTTGGAGGTTTGAAATGCTTGGTTTGGTGCAAGAATATAGAAAAATTTTGAAAAATAGAGCACCAATCCACGCGTACGCGTGCCTCACGCGGACGCGTGACCCAAGTTTTTTCGATCATCCACGCACACGCGTCATTTACGCGTACGCGTGGATTTAAAAATTCCACCTCCCAGCCAAATTCCAGAGAGTTGCGCCTGCATTGTGCGCGTTTTGTGCTTTTCGCGCAAACCAACACACGCGTACACATCGCTTTCTGAATAAGCCATCTGATAAATCACTATTTTATGGTCTATCTTGTGCTAATTTGAGTAGTTTTTATCAACTCTTTATTCACTTATTCATATGATTTGTATGGTTTTATAATTCCTTCCTAGTTTCGTTCTATAATTGGAAACTTACTTCCCAAGCCTTTAAATTACCAAAAATTAATCCTCTCTTATTACCATTCGATGCCTTGATATGTGTGTTAAGTGATTTCAGGGATTATAGGGCAGGAATGGCTTAGAGGATGGAAAGGAAGCATGCAAAAGTGGAAGGAATAGAAGAAGTTGAAGAAATTGCTAAGCTGTCCATCCTGACCTCTTCGCACTCAAACAGTCATAACTTGAGCTACAGAGGTCCAAATGAGGTGATTCCACTTGCGTTGAAAAGCTAACATCCGGGGATTCGAAATGATATATAATTTGCTATAGTTTCCCTGAGGATAGATGACGTGTGCAATCAGCGATTTCTGGGATATTTCTGGCCCAGTTCTCAGCCCAGAAAACACAGATTATAGGCTATAAAGTGGGGAAATCCATTTATTCAAAAAAAAAAACAACTTTCATAATTCACAATTTTAGGTTTTAGATGTAGTTTCTAGAGAGAGATGCTCTCTCCTCTCTCTTAGGATTTAGGATTTCTCTTAATTTTAGGATTGCTTCTTCTCAGATTCCAGGTTAAATGTACCTTTAATTTATATTTTCTTCTAATTTTATTTATTTTATTACTTTAGTTTGTTTATTTTTCCAAATTGGTTTATGGATTCCTATGTTTAATTTGATTCAATACAATTCGAGGTATTTCAGATTTATAATTACTTTCTTCTATTTATGATATAAATAATTTGGATTTTTCCCTTTTGGCTTTAGTTGAGTAATTGGTGACACTTGAGTTATCAAACTCAGCTGTTGATTGAAAATTGGAATTTGCTGATTGATTTGGATTCCTCTAAAGCTAGTCTTTCCACAGGAGTTGACTAGGACTTGAGGAATCAAATGAATTAGTCCACTTGACTTTCTTTTATTTAGTAAGGGTTAACTAAGTGGGAGCAATAAACAATTCTCACCTGATAAGGATAACTAGGATAGAATTTCCAGTTCTCATACCTTGCCAAGAGCTTTTCTAATTAATAATTTATTTTCTTCCAATTAATCATTCTTTCATTCAAGGCTTTTTATTTAGAATAATATAAATCTCTTGTTAATTTTTATCGCTTTAATTTATAATTATTTATTTGCCCATTGCCCAAACTCAACATTCCCCAAAAAACTCATAACCAATAATAAATACACCTCCCTTTAATTCCTTGAGAGACGACCCGAGGTTTAAATACTTCGGTTCTAAATTTTATTGGGTTTTGTTACTTGTGACAACCAAAATTTTTGTACGAAAGGATTCTTTGTTGGTTTAGAGACTATACTTACAACGAGAATTTATTTGTGAATTTCTTTACCGATAGAAAATCTGTTCGTCAGAATGGCGCCGTTGCCGGGAAATTGCAAATGTGTACTTTATTATTGGTTATTGTAAATATTTTATTTTGCTTGTTTATTTGCTTTTATTTTTGTTTTTAATTTTTTATTAGCTACTATGAGTTCTCACCCCCGTCGCTTTGAGTTTGGTTCTAATGTTGTTGAAAGGAATGGAAGCTATAACAGGAACATGCATCAAGGTCGAAACAATCACAGATGGAAGGAGCCACGAGGATCTGATCAACCCTTTCGGCAACAACACCTTCCAAGATACCATCGACAACGACCATCTTACAATGCATGCCAAGACAATAGTTATGGTGGACCCCTTCGTGACAAACCACCTCCACCAAATTACTATGGTCAAGAGCCATTCCGAGGTGCATACCAAGATGATAGATATGGTGGACCCCCTTGTAGTTACCAACAAGCCCCATCATATGCTTATGAACCACCTCCCCAACACACCTTTGAACCACTATACTCACAAGCCCCTTTACACCATTCACCTCCATATGACCCTAACCCATATCCACCCCAACCTCCACTGGATGACAACACCATTGGTGTTATTCACCAAGGGCAAACAGAGCTTCATACCACACTTGCCTCTATCACTAGTCTCACCTCTACTCTTCAAGCACTTATATCCCGCATGGACCAACCTTCTACCTCCAATATTCAACCCTCAAGCTTTAGTGTGCTTCCTTTTTAACCACATAATAATCTTTCCATCCCATCACCACCATCCATGGAAGAGCACCCACATCCATCAATCCAAGAGCAAGATGATCCCAGCTATGCTATTGATAAGGAACAAGAGAAAAGGGATCGTCTTCGCGAATTCATACATCATAAGAAGCTAAAGGAGGCCCTACAGGTGGAGGTAGTAGAGACCCTTGAAGTCGAAGAAGCGGTGGAAGAATTAGTGAAGGAAGACATTAAGGAGGAGTCTGATTTTGTCTTAGAGCAAGAAGAGGCCCAAAATGTGGAGATAGGAGAGACCCTTGCAGACGATGGAGTAGTTGAAGGGAGTTATCATGGAAAGAAAATCATCAAGAAGGAGTACAATTTGATACTAAAACAACTGGACAAAGCAGCAATTATTGAAGAGGAAGAAGAGGTTGCAGACTTAGGAGATGCTGAACCTCCATGGGAAAGTCCAGTCATAGAGCCTCCTTCCAAGATGTTTGATGTTGATGTTGAGGAAGATGTACAACCTCCAAGGCATATCATGGTTGAAGACTTTGCAGAGGTTGATCAAGAGATAGAGATTAAAGAAGAGGAAGCACAACCTCCCATGCCCTTGGTAAGCCATAAAGAAGAGTTTGATTTGGAAGAAAGCTACCAAGAGGAAGAGGTTGGAATTGAAGAAGCTTGCAAAGAGGTGGAAGTTGTCAAAGAAGAGCACAAGGGAGTGGAGCTTAAAATCACCTTGCCAAAGTTGTTGGAGACCTCTCTGCCTAAGTCACCATCATCCTTCACAACATTTAAGTGGGTAAATCTTTCATCTCTAAGCTTAATTAGCCCACTTGAATATGCTTTTCTTGAGACGGACGGGCAGCTTAGAGCTCTTTGTGGCTATAAGAGTAAGAGGGAGATGGTCAGTGGTTGGCAACACAATCCTAGGTTCATTGTGGTAGGAAGCTCACGGCTGGATTATCATGGTTGGAAGAATACTAAAATAATGGGTCTAGGAAATTGTTTGGATGTCTCCGTAAGAATTCCGACTGTTCACCACCCAAGTGGAAAAATGATGATCAACAAGAAGACTGGTGCAAAAGCAAGGTTTGGGACCCCAGAATTCATTTGGGCAATCAACACTCTTGGGGCCTTGTCACTTGCTTTAACTTGCTTGAAGGATTTATGCAACTAGTGTGGGATCCCGGAGGATATTGGAATTGCAAACATTGGTGGGGATTCCTGGATGAGTTCAAGCACAAGCCACCATGACAAGGAGCTCACCGAATGTCCAACTTAAGGACTTTAACTAAAAGTGCTAGGTGGGAGACAACCCACCATGGTATAATCGTTCTTTTTCAGTCTTAGTTTTATTTTATTTCATTTTATTCTTAATTTTATTTTATTCTATTTTTCTTAGTGATCATTTATAATATCTGTATCAGCATCTGCATTTTGCATTCTGTATACTGCATATATATATATATAAAAGCACACGACGCGCAAGCGTCGCTGACGCGTACGCGTCATATGTGCATGCAAGACAAGGGAGAACGAAACAAAAAGTTGCGCGGGAGCGTGGATGGAGGCGTGCTTTAGGCACAAACGTGCCCACGCGTGCGCGTCCCTGATGCGTCCACGTCAATTGCAAAATCAGCCTTCCACGCGTACGCGTCACCCACGCGTACGCGTGACCCTACAAATCGGCGTAAAGAGGTGTCAGGCCGAAAGTTGTGCTGGCTTGGTGCGAGCACTGTGCCCAAGGCACAAAATTACCCACGCGTACGTGTCCCTGACGTGTGCGCGTCATTTCGCTTTCAGACCACCCACGCGTACGCATTGGTGATGCTTACGCGTCGAATGGCCAACTCGGTTTTCACGCGTACGCGTGATGCACGCGTACGCGTCGCGCCCCGTTTTTAAATTCTCTTTTCTCATTCTTTCTTTTTCCTTTCTTACTTTCTTCTTCTTCATTCCTTTAACTTCTCATCCTTCTTCACTTTTATTCTATTTTACTTAATTTATTTGCATACTTTTATTCATTACATTTTAATTTTGTGCATATTTTTATTTTCTTTTCTAAATTTATTATTTTCCATTGGTGTTAAAATTTTCTTCTTCAACTGTTGCATCTTTTCTTGAATTATTCTGGTGCTTCATGACTTGTTTTACTCTGACTGGGTATTATTCTTCATAATTCAATGCTACTCCTTTATGATACTTATATTATCTTGCATTGACATGAACTTACACTATCTTGCATTACCCACACTCTCTCCCCCATTGTTGCAACTTTTGCACCACTGGTATGCCATGTGCTTCTATTGTTTTCTCACTTGCATGTTGTAGCTACCATTTAATTGAGACCCTCATTATTTAGCATTAACCCACCCAGACTTTATTTATTTTCTTATCTTTATTTCAAGTTTACTTTTTCTTCTTTTTCCTCTTCTTTCAGGCTGGCCACCGAGAAAGGGAAAGGGAAAACTTTTACATAGGGCGATAAACAAGTTCCATCTGCACAATCTTTGGAGAAAAGCATCAGTATAGCAACCCGTCCACTTGCACATCTTAGTATGCACCGAGGACGGTGCAATCTTTAAGTGTGGGGAGGTCGATACCGATATCCATGAGTTAGTTATTTTCTTCTCAACACCAATATATTACTTTATTTGTTAGTTTATTGTTGCATTTGCATGTTTAATTGCATGTTTGTTTGATTTTATGCATTTAGTTACTACTTGGTTAAAGTAATAAATTTCTTTTCAAGACTCTATTTTATAATATTTCACTAATTTAAATTGAAAAAAAAAATTTTGTGTTAAAACTTGTTTGAAGATTGTAAATTGGAACATGAATTATAGCTAAAGAACACACAACCCGTGAGATTTGAGCTTAATTACATGGTTACATTATTTAACCATAATATTTTATTCTTGTATGTTTTCTTCTCTATAATTGTGATCTTTACTTTGTTCCATTCTATATGTCCACTATTTAGTGTATTTACATGCTTGCATATGATTGAGGCCATTATTTATTTTTGCTCACTTATCCCAAACAGCCTACCCTTTTATGTCACCCTTGTTAGCCACCTTGAGCCTTTTTATCCCCCTTGTTCTATATTTTACCACATCACTAGCCTTAAGCAGAAAAACAAATTAAATACCCCAATTGAATCTTTGGTTAGCTTAAGATAGTGTGTTAACTAAGTGTGGAAAAACTGTGGGTACTTGGGTTAATGAAAGTGTACAGTGTTTAAATGATAAAATATTAGGAATTTGGGTACCTACTCATGTGAAACCAGAAAAATCAAATATCCATGTGCATTGATATGTTATGGTTTGCTTTTATATAAAAAAACAAAAAAAAACAAAAAAAAAAACAAAAAAAAAACAAAAAAAGAAAAAAAATAAAAAAAGAAAGAAATAAAAAAATAAAAAAATATATTTCCAGCATAAATAAATAAATAAGTAATTAAATAAGGAGACAAAATTACCCCAATGTTAAATTTAATAAAAGATCAATGCATATGTGATAAAATTAAAGAAAAGTTGATACATGAGTATGTGAAAAATACAAAAGTGGAAATTTTGGATAGTTAGGCATAATTTTAGAGTATGTGTGTATGTTAGGTGATAGCTTAGGCTACTCAAGGATTCAATTTATAGCTCACTAAAGCCATACATATATCCTCACCCTTACCTTAGCCCCATTACAACCTTAAAAAGACCTCATGATGTTTGCATTAGTGCATTAAATAATTGTTGATTGGTTAGATGAAGAACAAAGTCTAGAAAGCATGATTAGAGAAGAGTAGAGTGATTAACCCTAAACACTTGAGAGATTAAAGTGCATATACACTATCAGTGAGGGTTCAATGCTTGATTCTATGTTCCTTGCTTTCATGAGCTATCTTCTTACAAGTTTACTTGTCTCTTATTGTGTGATTTGAATTAGTGAAATCCATCTTATATTTGTTCTTGGAGAATTTATTTACTTTTAAACCAAGTAGGAAAGAGCATTTTGCATTTAGTTGTATTCATATAGATAGGTTGCATTTCATACATTCTACCATTCATCTTCACTCTTATAGCTTCTCTTGAGCTTAGCATGAGGACATGCTAATGTTTAAGTGTGGGGAGGTTAATAAACCACTATTTTATGGTTTATCTTGTGCTAATTTGAGTGGTTTTTATCAACTCTTTACTCACTTATTCATATGATTTGCATGGTTTTACAATTCCTTCCTAGTTTCGTTCTATAATTAGAAACTTGCTTCCCAAGCCTTTAAATTACCAAAAATTAATCCTCTCTTATTACCATTCGATGCCTTGATATGTGTGTTAAGTGATTTCAGGGATTATAGGACATGAATGGCTTAGAGGAGGGAAAGGAAGCATGCAAAAGTGGAAGGAATACAAGAAGTTGAAGAAATTGCTAAGCTGTCCAGCCTGACCTCTTCGCACTCAAATGGTCATAACTTTAGCTACAGAGGTCCAATGAGGCGATTCCACTTGCGTTGGAAAGCTAACATCCGAGGCTTCGAAATGATATATAATTTGCTATAGTTTCCCTGGGAATAGACGACGCGGACGCGTGCATCACGCGAACGCGTCGCATCTATGAAAATCAGCGTGACAGAATTCGCAATCAGCGATTTCTGGGATGTTTTCGGCCCAGTTCTCGACCCAAAAAACACAGATTAGAGGTTATAAAGTGAGAAAATCCATT
This sequence comes from Arachis ipaensis, assembly GCF_059453495.1. Lineage (NCBI taxonomy): Eukaryota > Viridiplantae > Streptophyta > Magnoliopsida > Fabales > Fabaceae > Arachis > Arachis ipaensis. Next base: position 30,492,619 of record NC_142435.1, read on the forward strand.
CATTCAAAAAAACAACTTTCATAATTCAAAATTTTAGGTTTTAGATATAGTTTTTAGAGAGAGAGGCTCTCTCCTCTCTCTTAGGGTTTAGGATTTAGGATTTCTCTTAATTTTAGGATTGCTTCTTCTTAGATTCCAGGTTCAATGTTCCTTTAATTTATATTTTCTTCTACTTTTATTTATTTTATTACTTTAGTTTGTTTATTTTCCCAAATTGGTTTATGGATTCCTATGTTTAATTTGATTCAATACAATTCGAGGTATTTCAGATTTATAATTGCTTTCTTCTATTTATGATATAAATAATTTAGATTTTTCCCTTTTGGCTTTGGTTGAGTAATTGGTGACACTTGAGTTATCAAACTCAGCTGTTGATTGAAAATTAGAATTTGCTGATTGATTTGGATCCCTCTAAAGCTAGTCTTTTTACAGGAGTTGACTAGGACTTGAGGAATCAAATTAATTAGTCCACTTGACTTTCCTTTATTTAGTAAGGGTTAACTAAGTGGGAGCAATAAACAATTCTCACCTGATAAGGATAACTAGGATAGAATTTCCAGTTCTCATACCTTGCCAAGAGCTTTTCTAATTAATAATTTATTTTTTTCCAATTAATCATTCTTTCATTCAAGGCTTTTTATTTAGAATAATATAAATCTCTTGTTAATTTTTATCGCTTTAATTTATAATTATTTATTTGCCCATTGCACAAACTCAACATTCCCCAAAAAACTCATAACCAATAATAAATACACCTCCCTGCAATTCCTTGAGAGACGACCCGAGGCTTAAATACTTCGGTTATAAATTTTATTGGGTTTTGTTACTTGTGACAACCAAAGTTTTTGTACGAAAGGATTCTTTGTTGGTTTAGAGACTATACTTACAACGAGAATTTATTTGTGAATTTCTTTACCGATAGAAAATCTGTTCGTCACCATCCACGCGTACGCGTGACACACGCGTACCCGTCGCGTCCATTTCACCTCACCACGTGCACGCGTCATTGCACGCGCACGCGTGGATTGCCTTTCTTTCACACACTTCTTTTCTCATCTTCTTTCCATTTCTTTCTTTCTTCTTTCTTCTTCTCTTTTCTTCCCCTTCTCTTTCCATCATCTAACACTTCCAAACACCATTTATAACCATTCCTTTTAGATAATTAGTTGTTTAGATTAGTTTCATTTTTGTTTAATTTTTATTTTTCATTATAAGTGTTGGATCATTAATTTGGTTTACTGTTTATTGTTGCTGATTATTAACGAGATGTTAGTTTAACATCATTGTTGTTATTCGTTGTTGGATTTTCTTGTTGAGGTTACAAGTTATTACTTGGTTTTGAATTTCTCATGTTTAATGTTTGTGAACACCAAGTACGTGAGAATTGCCCTCAAGCTTCTTAATCCTTTTGAATTGCATGACTTGGCCACCATGTGATTTGAATCCTATTCTTTGATTAGGCAATCTCTTGATGGATGATGTGCATTTATCTTAATGCATTGTGCTTCTTGATCATATGCATCCATATATGTTTGGCTTGAATATTTTTGTGCTTCTTTATTGCTTGTCTCAACTTAAAAGTTTACTTAAAATATTTCAAGCTCACTAGAATGAGTAAAGTGCATGCTTCTTTTGTAACATAGCTCTCTATGATAGTGTGTGTGTCTAAAGGGCGCCTAATTTAGAATTCACACACCTAATCTTTCTTAATGTCACACAAAATTCACTCACTCCATTCTAGTGATTATTACCTCATTCCAACAATTTATGCTTCCTTACTTTTGTATTTACTTTTCTTACTATCCTGTCTTCTATTTTCAGGATGAGTCATTATAAGCTAAAACGGAAGCGGAAGAAAGAACACGCAGCAACCGGTTGACCTACCAACTGAAGGTGGCAACTCGGCAAGTCGCCGTACCCCCTTGCTCATCTTTGAATGCACCGAGGACGGTGCAAACTTTTAAATGTGGGGAGGTCGTCGGACCAGTCGGCGTTTTTGGATGACAAATTTCTAATCCAACACTTGTGCATTTCATTTTTAGGATTTTTAGTTGTACTTGCTTATTTTTGCATTTATATACATAATAAGCTTAGTCAAAATAATGAAATTTTTCGAGAAATTCATCTAGAGGACATTGACATCCCAATTGATTTGAGTAAAAATTTTTCATCGAACTTGCTTGAACTATATATATTGTGGAACATGTTTTGAGCTAAGAACACAAGCATGTGAGTTTTGAGTCTAATGGTGTGGTTACATCTTATAACTACTTATTGTCCTTCTTGTGTGCATTATTCTCTTTCTATGATTGTAATCCTTGATTTGTTTGATTCTTTATGTCCATTATTTTGTGTAGACATGCATTTATATGATTGAGGCCATCATTTCATTTAGCTCACTTACCCAAATAGCCTTACCTTTTATCTTCCATTGTTAGCCAACTTTGAGCCTACGATTAATCCACTTTGTTCTTTAATTTAGCACATTACAAGCCTTAAAGCGAAAAACAATAAATGTCCTTTATTTGGATCTTTGATTGGCTTAGGCTAGTGAGTGTATATCATTAAAGTGTGGGGAAACTTGGGACATTAGTTGAGAAAAAGGTGTGTTTTTTATTTCTATTGTAAATATTGGGAATTGGGTACATACTCATGTGTTAATTAAATGTAAAACCGTATGCATTGATAATTTTGTATATACTTTATTGAAAAAAGAAAAAAAATGAATGAGAAAATAAAAAGAAAAATATACATACAAAAAGAAAAAAAATGGAAAAAGAAAGAAAAAGAAAACTAATAAGAATTGTGATCAAGAAAAGAATGCATATGAGTTGTGATCAAGAAAAGAATGCATGAGTATATGAATAAGTGAGGAATAGGTAGTTAGGTTAGCTTTGAATTTGTATAGGTTGTTATATAGGTTAGGTAAGAAGTTTAAGCTTGTCAAAGATTCAAATTTCAAGTCCACTTGACCATATGCATCCTTACCTTGACCTAGCCCCATTACAACCTTGGATAAGACCTCATGATATTTGTATACATGCATGAAATAATTGTTGATTGTTAGATGAAAAACAAATCTTGGAAAGTATGATTAGAGGAGAATTGAGTGGATTGACCCTATACACTTGAGCAAATAGGGCATATACACATCCGGTGAGGGTTCGATTGCTCAATTACAAAATCTTTAATAACTCAATTAAATTGTGGTTTGGCTTGGTTGTTAATACCTTTAGCCCTTATGCTTATATATTCTTGGAAGTTGATTTGTTTTGACCAAGTAAATTGCATTCATTTAGATAGTTGCATATAGATAGGTTGCATTTAGTTAGTTTACATTTGAATAAATGTTGATATTCTTTGTCTTTCTCTTAGTTAAGCATGAGGACATGCTTGGTTTAAGTGTGGGGAGATTTGATGCACCACTATTTCGTGGTGCATTCTATGATGAATTTAGGGGGTTTTATCACCCTTATCCACACTTATTCACTAAAATAGCTTGGTTTTGTATATTCTCCTTAATTTGTGCTTAAGAGTGAAAACATACTTTTTAGGCCCTTAATTGGTTAATTTTAATTCACCTTTGATTCCACTAGATGCCTTGATGTGTGTGTTAGTGATTTCAGGTTCAAAAGGCTAGGAATGGATCAAAGGAATGAAGAGAAAATCATGCAAAGTAGAGAACTCACAGAAAATCAAGCATTGGGTGAATATTCATCGATGCGCACGCGTAGAAGACGTGCACGCGTGGAATATGAAGTCGCATGGTGACGCGTACGCGTACATGACGCGTACGCGCAGAAGGCAAATTGCCAAGCGACGCATATGCGTGACCCACGCGTACGCGTCGATGCTCGCACGTGACTTCATTAAAGTAAAAATGCTGGGAGCGATTTCTGGGCTTCCCAGGCCCAAATCCAACTCATTTTTTGAGCCTATTACATGCTGAGATCAAGAGGAGTCAAGGGGGGACACATAGTTTAGTTTCATCATGTTTTAATTAGTTTCTAGAGAGAGAAGCTCTCTCTTCTCTCTAGAATTAGGTTAGATCTAGATTAGGATTTCTTACATCTAGGTTTAATTCATGCTTTGATTTACTTTTCCTTTACAATTTCTTGTTCTTCTACCTTTCTTTTCCTAGTTTAGTGGTTTAATTCTTGTAATTGTTTACTTTGTTGTTGATGCACTCTTCTTCTCTTCAATGCAATTTAGGTTTGCTTTCTTCTATTGTTGATTTGCTTTATTGTTGTTAATTCCTTGCAATTGGTAGTTATAGATTTGCATTTCTTCCAATTCTATCTTACTTTCTTTTTGTGCCTTCCAAGTGTTTGATTAAATGCTTGGAAGGATGTTAGAGTAGATTTTTCTCCTCTTGACTTTGGTTGAGTAATTGGAGACTCTTGAGTTATCAAACTATTTTGTTGATTGATAATTGAAAATTGCTAATTGATTTGAATTTCACTAAAGCTAGTCTTTCCTTAGGAGTTGACTAGGACTTGTGAACTCAAGTTGATTATCTCCACTTGACTTTCCTTCATAGTTAAAGGTTAACTAAGTAGAGCAATGGATAATTCTCGTCACAATTGATGATGATAATGAGGATAGAATTTCTAATTCTCATTCCTTGCCAAGAGCTTTCTTAGTTATTAGTTTACTTCTTTTGCAATTTATCTTTCATGTTTCTTATCCAAAACCCCAAAGATATACAACCCATAACCAATAGCAAGAACACTTCCCTGCAATTCCTTTGAGAGATGACCCGAGGTTTGAATACTTTGGTTATTTTTATTGGGTTTGTTACTTGTGATAAATAATTTTTTGCATGAAAGGATTATTTGTTGGTTTAGAAACTATACTTGCAACGAGATTTCATTTGTGAAATTCTAAACCGTCAAAAATTCACTCATCAGCTGGTGGTTCATCATTGTTCGATGAAAGACTCACTCTGAATCCATGTAGAAGAGAAACAATAATACTTTTATTAATTCCTAGGACTCAGCAGGGCTCCTCCCCTCAACCTAGGAGGTTTAGAAACTCATACTGAAAAGAAATACAATGTGTAAAACAAAAATAGGGCTGAAGATCCTTAACAAAGAGTGATCTTCTACTTTAAATACTACACTAATGACTAGTAAGGGTAAAACAGTCTTTCTAGTGCTAAAATCCACATCTGGGGTCCACTTGGTGAGTGTTTGGCCTAAGCTTTGATGACATACACGTGCTAGGGGACCTCTAGGGTGTTGAACGCTGGCTAGGGGGTCCTCTTTGGGCGTTTGGACGCTGGGTATTCTCCTTTGGGCACTGGACGCCTGGAAAAGGGTAGGAAGCTGGCGTTGGACGTCAGTTTTGGGCCTTCTAATCCGAAGCAAATTATAGACTATTATACATTGCTGGAAAGTTCTAGAAGTCAGCTTTCCATATCCATTGAGAATGCTCTATTTGAACTTCTGTAACTCCAGAAAATCTCTTTCGAGTGCAAGGAGGTCAAATCTGGACAACATCTACAGTGTTTTCTCTATCTTTGAATCAGACTTTTGCTCTAGCTCCTCAATTTCAGCCAGAAAATACCTAAAATTGCACAAAAAACAAAAACTCATATTAGAATCCAAAAATGTGAATTTAACACTAAAACCTATAAAAACTTAATAAAACTAAACAAAACATACTAAAAACTATATGAAAACTATGCCAAAAAGCGTATAAAATATCCGCTCATCAGGGGACAAGGGGTATTTTTTAAATCAAAGTAGTGAAGGACGGGAAAAGGGGTCTGCTGTGCCCACACGAATATCTATTATCATCTTTAACTAACAATAGAAATTCAATTTGACACGTGAACTTAATCTGCATTGGGTCCTAAGATAATGAACCTAATTCGGATTTAGGATCCTAACAATAGGCTTAGGTTGATCTTGTTTACTTGAGTTAATATTTTGAGTAATTGCTGTAACAAATACTATACTATTAGATATGATTATATTTAGTATATATAAAAGTTAGGTATACTTACAAGAGATTTTATAATCAAACTAAAAAAAGTTCTAATATCTTTTTTTCTCTTTTTTAGTTTTAAATATTATTTACTATCGTAATGAAAAAGTGAATAATAATAATAATCACTGACATAATAAAAATGAGGTAATGCCCAAAATAGTCCCTGAAATTTTCAACTCGCTTCGGATTAGTCCCTTACTTTTTAAAATGACCATATAAGTCCCTCACTCTCAGAATCGTGAATCTCTGTTAGTCTAAAAATTACTAAACATTTTAACGGCACTGAGGTGTACAGTTAAGTGCCAAGTTGGCACTTAACTACACGCTGATGTAGACAAACAATGAATTCAACTCAAATTGGTGTTCCAAATTTGATTGAAATGCCCAAATTGATCCAATTTTCACTTATAAAATCCTAACCCCCAAATGTTCATCTTTGTTCATCGTGTTCATCTTTGTTCTTCGTCTCCACTCATCTCCTCCTCGTTTTTGTTGTTCTAGCCATAACAAACTTTACACATCAGAATCATAAGCAACAAAACACAAAAAGAAAGAAGAAAGTAAATTAAACAAAAATAAAAATATTAAAACAATTTTCTAATTTCTATTTTTGTGGAATTCGAACTATTCTGAACTTTCAAGTTTCTTCTTACACATCCACCACCTTTGTAAGCAAGAAACAACCTCAAAGAAAAGAAAATTGAACCTTGAAAATAAACTAATAATTAATAAAGCAAATCAAATGCACCCTTATTCCAATCAACGCAATAATGGATCCAAAAGTAGCATCACCCTTTGATTGATCCTAACCACCATCTTACTCTACATTTTATATTTTTTCAACCTTCTCCTCTTCAACAACAATGACCAACAAGATTGCCCCCATCACCACCACTACCAGACTCGACGACATCGCAACACAACAAATCCTCCAAATTAGTACCAACAACAACACATCCATAACCACATCAACCGAAGAATAAGCTTCCAATGAGAATAAAAAGAAACAATAATAATAAAAGCTTCTAATGACAAAAAAATCGAAGACGAAGAAGAAGCGATTACGTCGTCAGAAGAAAAAGTGAAAAATAACTACCCCGTGGTGGTTCGGTTAACCCCGAAACAAACGGCACAAACAACTGAAACAGAATTGAAGCACGTTGTTTTCGGAATTGTTGCATCATCGAACTTGTGGGAACAAAGAAAAGAATACATCAAGGTATGGTGGAGACCAAAAGAAACTAAAGGCATTGTTTGGTTGGATCAGAAAGCAACAACAACAAAAAACGAAAGGTTACCGAAGATTGAATATCCTTTAAATTAGTGCCAAGATCAACAACTTCAATAAGAATGAGAGGAGTGAAGACGAAGAACAAAGATGAACATTTGGGGGTTAGAATTTTATAAGTGAAAATTGGATCAATTTGGGCATTTTAATCAAATTTGGAACACCAATTTGAGTTGAATTCATTGTCTGTCCACATCAGTGTGCAGTTAAGTGCCTAACTGTACAGCTTAGCGCCGTTAAAATGTCTAGTAACTTTTGGACTAACGGAGATTCATGATTCTGAGAGTGAGGGACTTATTTGGTCATTTTAGAAAGTGAGGGACTAATCTGAAGCGAGTTGGAAATTTCAGGGACCATTTTGGGCATTACCTCTAATAAAAATAGATCATCCTAATATATACATAACACTACATAAATAAAAAATTATTATATATGATAAATTTTTTTTTGTTTTTTTTTCAAAGATAATTTATGTGTAAATTAACTAATCTTTATAACATATGATCTATTGCATAATTTTTCTCCTCTTAATATGGGTAAATTAATGAATTTAATATACAAAATATAATTTATATTATTTAACATACGAAATAAAAAACTCAAGCTATTATTTAGGATAATAAATATAATAGTATAAATACTTAGTTATTTATTAATAATAAAAAATATAGAAATAATATAAACATGATTTTTTTTGTAGAAAAATAATAATAAAGGTTCTTAATTAAGTTAATTACATAATAAAAAAATTATGAATATTTTTTTAAATAATAATAAAAAATAAGATCACTATTTTCATATACTACAAAGTTTATAAAAAAAATTAGACAATAAATCAATCATCAATAAATTATACATTAGTTCTGTTAGAAAAAAATTAAATTATATATTAGATATTATTATTTATGTACTAATATATGTATGTATGTATGTATGTATGTATGTATGTATGTATGTATGTTTGTATGTATGTATTGTATTGTATATATGTATGTATTATCGGTTATTAAGTTATAATTAATTTCTAACCCAATTTTTGGTAATTAAAATTTAAATGATTGAAATTATTAAATGCTGAATATTTTGTACTTAATTAATTTTATTTTTGTTATTAAAATTAAAAAAAAGTAAGTCGTTAATTAATTCTGAATTCAAATTTAAATTTAAATTTGTGTAAAAAAATTATTTTAAATTTTATCTCACAAACCAGAATTAATTTTAAAATAAAAATTTATTTTATACATCATATTATAAGATAGTGTAATCATTCATTTTTTAATAGCAATTATTACCAAATAAATTAAAATAGTATAAAAATGAAGAAAAATATGTTTACTAATCTAAGGATAATGTAAAACCTGTGAAATTAATAAATAATTAGTCAATAAATTAATTATTATTTAAGCAAATTAAAAAATTAAATTTTATAATTTAAAGAAATAGAAATAATTAAAATATAAATTTTGACACTAATTTTAAAGATTTTGACCCAAAATTGAGTTGTCGAACCAAATCGGCTGAACTAGGCCCATTTTAGGCCCAAGGCCGAACCCACTCACCCATTAAATATAGCATTCAGCCCTTCTTCTTCCCCATATGAATAAGGAAGCACGCTGAAAATAGGGAGAAAAGGGAGGAACGTTGCAAACCCTTGGCTCGAATTTCTATTCGCTACAACTTTTAATCTGGAGCTCCGATTAACGAGCCATCAGCGGCCACGTGTTCATCACGGAATTCTCTACAAAACCCACCGAATATTTTTTTTAGAATCTAGTGATATTTCACTCATCCATTCTTCCCCTAATTTAAAAAATTTGAAGTTTTAATTTTGAGAGATTATGTAATTTTGGTGTTTATGATCAAATTAACCTTGTGGACTTGTCGAGTCTTGTCCCAAATTTCTGTTGGTAAGGTGAGAAACTACTAACTCTGGGAATCCTTAATGATTATGAAGCCTAATTTGATTTTTATGGTATTTATGTGGAATTAGAGTGAGATATATCTTTTGGAGACAAATTCGGTGATATCGGTGACTAGAAAGTGAACTGTGGAGGTTGGGTTTTTGTTCGGTGAGGATTCGGGACTTTGGACACTTGAGAAACAGAAATAATTGAAGTGTTTCAGCATTAGGGAGAAATTGGCCAAGGTATGATTTTGGTTTCTCATAGATAATATATAATGTATCGTGAAAACTTAGGCTAGATGATCTAGGATAAGTTGAATTATGTGTTGGTGTATACTTGGTGGTTTTAACTAATGCAACATGTATTGAGTTGATGTGGTTGATGTTGGTAACATGATGATTTTGATGATTGATAATGATGTATTGATAATTATGTATAGGGTGTTACATTATGGTATCAGAGCAGTTCGTTCCTGTAGAGCCTGAGAGACGGACTGTCTATGCTTCTGAGCATACTCTGGTGTCTGTATATGTTAAATTAGGATATCTAATTGATATATGAGGCATATTTGTTCATGAGCATGTATTTGGGACTTTGAAGCACTAGACTTGAGATATTGAGAATGATCACCTTGATATCACTTGTTTGGTGTGAACAGGGACCAAATGGCGACTCGTGGACGCGGACGTGGCCATGGGAGTGGTAGAAACAGTAGTACGGAACCCAAAATGACAGGAAACAACCCCGTGAACTTCATGGCTGCCCTTGAGACAATGGCTACTGCTATGCAGGCCACGGTTGTGGCGTTAGGAAATCAATCCAGCAATGGGAATGGCAGTAATGGAGAAAACAGACCAATGACCCTAGCAACCTTCTTGAAAGTAAACCTACCCATTTTTAGAGCAACGACGAACCCCACGGAGGCAGAGCCCTGCAAGCGCAACAAGTGCATGAGGATCAATATGTTGAATTTGCCACTTATCAGTTAGTGGGGGAAGCACAATTCTGGTGGCAGGGGACCCGACGTCTCCTACAGTAAGGCAATACCGCAATACATTGGGACGCTTTCCGACTCGAATTCTAAAATAAATATTTTTCTAACTTCGTCAGGATAGAAAAGGAGCTTGAGTTGCTACAGCTTAAGCAGGTTCCCTGTCTGTGGTTGAATACACTAGTAAGTTTGAAGAGCTATGTCAGTTTTCAAAAATTTGTCAGGGTGTTCCGGAGGGCTTCAAAGAATGAAAATGCATTAAATATGAATGTGGACTTCAGAGCGACATTCTGGGTACCGTGAGCCCAATGAAAATCAGAACTTTCTTGGAGCTAGTGAACAAAAGTAGAGTTACTGAGGATTGTTTGAGAAAAGGCGGCATCAGATAAGGGTGACCACGAGCCTTTGCTAGGGGAGATCAAGGGAGAAATTTTGTGCCTAAAGATCTAAATTTCAAGCGAGACAACAATACTCCACGACAACATCAGGGTCAGAGTAACTTCTGAAGGTTCAACAATGACAACAACCAGGGAAGAGGCCAAGGAAAACAGGCTTAGTTTTTGCCGAATGATTTGACTTGTAGGAGGTGTGGAAGATACCAACCGAATACTCCGTGTAGAGACGGTTGAGGTTTATGTTATTATGGTAGGAAAGCCGAGTATTTGTCCTGGAATTGTCTGAAAAAGAAGAGTCAAAAAGCTAGGAGAGCTCAGCATTCGGGACGCGGGTACACTATGGCGACAGATGGTGCTGAGGGCATAGATGCTCCGATCAGAGGTCATTGCGAAACTATTATTTAGAACCCTGTGATGGTGAATTACGAGGATGGGACGTGACACAGATTTAACCTTTAACTGCTAATTTGTTAGGTGTCGAGAGAGGGAGTAGATAGCAATAGACTTAGTGCCGAGAACTGGACCATTCTCAATTGCCTTATGTATGACGACACTGTTAGAATCGGTAGAACTTAGGAGCTAGATGAAGTGAGTAATAGAAAATAAATTCTGTTCAATCAAATGTTCCCGGTATGAAGCACCGATTATGTCGGAGGAAAAAGGAAGATGACCACAGGACGATTTATGCGAGAGGGAGTACGTCAACAAATCTTCGCGGGTCGACCTAACCTTACATTGGGATTTTATCTTGAATTCCTTCTTAAATAATGAATTGATCAACTTCTCATTCCTATTTTTTGATTGCATAAATTTCATTTTTTCCGGGATGAGCCTGAACTTGTCCTGGTGTAATCATGTAAATCCTTAGATTTTAGGGGTTTGTTGCGAGTGGAGTTATTTTCTTTTGTAAATCTGCGTTCCTTTGACATCAGCTAAGATTTATTTAATTTGGTATGATTTGTTCTCTCTCTAACAAGCTTGGATTTCAATTCCTTCCTTGGTGTGCACCTTAAATTCTTCTTCTTGTATATTTTTCTATCTTCTAAGACTTGATTCAATCACCTTACAAGACATCCCCTTATCTGCGAGCGAACACCGTTTGTGTAGTTTAATTGCCTTTGGGCCTAATATCATTTCGAAAATCAACTTGAGCTTAGTTAGCACCTCGTATAACTCCTAGATATAACCATTAAGATGCTAGCTCCTTAAAACAAAATGCCTGGACACGGAAGAAGGAAGTTATGCATACTTAAAAGTTACTTCAACAGATTAGAATCGGTGAGCAATCGAGACTAAAGGATTAATACTGGGATGTATTGAACCATTTGTAGTATTAAGATGGATTTTGGGCTGGAATGGAAGAACACACTTGAGAACTTGAACTCGAGAGGAGAAATGGCTACTGCACCTATCTTCAGATAACTGAACTTGATTTTGGGGACAAAATTCCTAATTAAGTAGGTAGGATGTAAAATCCGTGAAATTAATAAATAATTAGCTAATAAATTAATTATTATTTAAAGAAATTAGAAAATTAAATACTATAGTTTAAAGAGTATAAATAATTAAAATATAAATTTTGACACTAATTTTAAAGATTTTGGCCCAAAATTAAACCGTCGGACCAAACCAATTGAACTGGACCCACTTTGGGCCCAAGGCCCAACCCACTCACCTATTAAATATAACATTCAGCCCATCTTCTTTCCCATATGAATAAGGAAGCACGTTGAAACAAGGGAAAAAAAGGGGAAAACATTGCAAAGCCTTGGCTCAAATTTTTATTCGACACAACTTTCAATCCAGAGCTCCAATTGACGAGCCGTCAGTGGCCACGTGTTCTCAGAATTCTTTACAAAACCCACCAAACAATTTGGTAAGAATCTAGCGATTTCACACTCAGCCATTCTTTCCCAAATTTAAAAAATTTGAAGTTTTAATTTTGAGAGATTATGTGATTTTGGTGTTTAGGATCAAATTAGCCTTGTGGACTTGCTGGGTCTTGTCCCGAATTTTCGTTGGTAAGGTGAGAAATCACTAACTCTTGTAAACCATTAATGATTATGAACCCTAATTTGATTTTTGTGGTATTTATGTGGAATTAGAGTGAGATATATATTTTGGAGACAAATTCGGTAATATTGGTGACTAGTAAGCGAACCGTGGAGGTTGGATTTTTGTTCGGTGAGGATTCGGGTATTTGGACACTTGAGAAATGGAGATAATTGAAGTGTTTCAGCATTAGGGAGGAATCGACCAAGGTATAATTTTGGTTTCTCGTAGATAATATATAATGTATCATGAAAACTTAGGCTAGACGACCTAGGATAAGTTGAATTATATGTTGGTGTATACTTGGTGGTTTTAACTAATGCAACATGTATTGAGTTGATGTGGTTGATGTTGGTAACATGATGATTTTGATGATTGATAATAATGTATTGATAATTATGTATAGGGTGTTACAGACAATAATTCATTTTTCAATAGAATAAATTACATATTGAATAGCTAAAGTTATTATAGTTTTTTTTACACAAACTAATACTCAACAATGGTGTTTTGGTACATTACCAAGGAATATTAATCAATCTAATAATTTTTATAATGATATAAGTCTATAAGTTTAGAAGCTTGAAAAATATGTCATAAAATATAAAATTTTAACCAATAACAAAGTATATCATATTGTTTGACTTTCTTAATGAATATGATACCAGGAAATAAAACTGTCACAGTTAAATTTTAACAAAGGTAAATCTCCATAAGTATTGCTATCATCAATGAGAATTATTCTACAAATACTATTTTTTACCGTATTTTTTAACTCGGCAGGCCGAGAACTAATCCTCCATGGAGTAAAGCTACATTTATTAAGGGTCTCCCGCTAGCCAATGAGTTGTGATATACACAAAGCGGGATTCAAAACCCTAATACTTACTTAGGTAGACGAATGAGATGCCCACTCAATCAATCTAAATTAATTAAGACAAATACTAATTATTTTTAATATTTTTAACATTAAAAATCGTTAAACTTTGATTTTAATTTTAACTTTATAAAATATTTATAGTAATAATTATTATATATATGTTTCATTCAATTTTATTTAATAAAAAACTTCATATATTTTTCTTAATTATCTTATACAGTGTACGAAAACATACACTAATGTATACTAATTAGCACATATAATAACAAATGCAAAGCTGGTGCAATGGTAAAGTTATGCTTGTTAATCTTTATATTGCAGGTACACATTAGTTTGATTTAAAAAACTACCAACTATATTGCTAATCATAGTTATTAGAATCGGATTAGACCGATCGATTCAACTAAAATCGATGAACTGATAATCTGATTGGTTTAAATTAGTATCTGAATCGTACTTATAATCGAGCTGATTAACAATAGTCAAATCCGTTGAAAACTGTTCGATTCACGTCGAACCGCTCTTCAACCCACATGGGTCCACGAATGCTGAAGTGGTCAGCTGAAGCGTAGAAGCGCGCAAATCCACCCATGATTTTTCGGTCGAACTAGCTGATTAGATCCAATTCTAATAACTATGATTAGCAGTATAGTTAGCAATTTTCTGAATCAAACTAATGTTTGCCTTTCAATTCTAATACATAATCTCTTCTCATAATAGTATTATCCCTCTTTTTTATGTACCGTAAAAAAGCCTAAAAATAGTACGTTTCATAGAAAATCTCACAAAATATAGTAAATTAGACAAAAATAAATATATACATAAAACAAATCAAACATATTGTTAGCAAAATTCAAATAAATAATCTACTATATATAAAGGAGACAGAAAAAAGGTTAGTTTCTAATTTTTTCCCTTTAAAATACCTATTTTCAATTATTAAAATACCAAAAATATTTTTCCTATTTCTAAAATTTAACCTAAGATAATTTGTTGAGTTAAAAACTATTTATTATCTTGAATAATGCTATATATGCTATTATTATACGTAAAGTATATTATTATTATTATTATTATTATTATTATTATTATTATTATTATTATTATTATTATTAACTATACTAGATATACACTAAAATCAACTACTAATGTAAAATATAAATTGAAATATAAAATATATATTAAAAATAAATTAAACTATACATGTATTTTTATATAAATATATAATAATTAATATTAATGACTAATTTTAGTATACAACTAATATTTTTTTATTACTATTATACATGTTTGATAAAAAAAAATGGTCAATTGATAGCCATGATTATTAACTTTTGCAGATAATATTTATTTACTTCAACAAACCAAAGACGTAAACTTGTTATTCGTAGTACATAGCATGTAACCTCTATATATATCTATATATATATATATATAGATATATATATATATGTTCCGAGGACCTGAAATATTGAATTGGGTCTGAACATGAGATCTAGATTTCTTTGTGTGGCAACGTCTAACTTGTTATTGTTGAGGTGCCACCTGTCCGAGTTCCTCGTGAGGAGGTGAGGGGTGGTACATGCAAGAGACTCTGATGCTTAAGTTAGCAAGGGCTTTAGGTAGATTTTTAGTAGATTAGAATATAAATTATACCTGAAGGGTGTCAGTGGATTTATAGTAGAGTTGATAACCACTTTTGTTGGAGTAGTTCCATCTTCTCAGATGGATAACCGTTCCCTTTATCTTGGGAGTTTGTTGGGATCTATCTTTTTAATGAAGATAGAGATTGTAGGCGAGATTTGGGGAGGCAGTTACTTGCTTTTGGGCAGGTAGAGCTGGGCTCCTTTGTCGATGTCCGACCACTTTAAAGAGGTCGGGCGTGTCGGGGAGGCCACCCTTCTTGGTGGACCTTTTTGTCTTATTAGGCCTAGCTTTATTTATTGGGGCATGGTATGAACAGTGCCCCTACTTGAGTCTTAAGCTTTCTGTAGGTCAGGCTCAAGCATTTCGTGGATTCTGCTTTGACGTCGGGTGCCCTCCTTTCCAAAGGTTGGGTGCTCGACGTGTTTTTTGAAAAATTTGAACGTTGCCTTTTTAATGAGAGGCGAACGTTGCGCAGCAGTTTCCTTAAATTGTGCGCATGTTTTAAAGAGGAGTAAATAGGCCCGTTACTCTTTGTTTCTTATGAAAGCACTGTGGCCTTTCTTCTTCTCCTTTTTCCCATTTCGAAAAAAGCCTTTTCATTTGCTATCATTGTGAGAAAGAAGCTCTTTTCTTCGTTCGTTTTACTCTGTGACTCCATTTCTCAAGCTTTCCGAAATCTCGTCCTTCTTGGAAGAATTCTTTGGAGAGGATCATTCGTGTTTTGCCGCTTGACATCCCCTTCTCAGATTCGAATCCTCTTCAAGGTTGGTGTTTTTCTTTTTCTAACGTTTTTTGTGTTGTCATCCTTCATGAAACTGCTCTGAGTGTTTTCTCTGGAAAATGTGCTTTGTTTGTTGATTCTTGAGGTTGTTTTGATTGTTGTTGTGTCATTTTGGTTGCTAGGGAGTATTTTGGTTTTTCCCACCGACTGAGGTTGGTGTAGAAAGCTTGGATGAGTGTGTTGTTTAAAGACTCTCTTTTGATGGTTGATTGATATCACCCGGTTGATTATTTTGGAGATTTTTGGATTTTCTGAACTTGTAGATTTACGACCTAGCTATTTTGCTTTTTTTGGTATTCGTATTGCCCCTAATGGTTTCGCTACAATGTTGTATGTGTGCTGATAGTGTAGGAGAAAGCACCATTTTGGTATTTTTGTATTTTGAAAAATTGTTGAACAGTGTTGATTAGTTTTGTGTGCTTTTTCCTAACCTGTTTGGGACGATGTCTGAGCTCTTTTAGTAACGGCTTCTTTACTTTGCATTTATAGGTGTAGATTTTATGTCGTGCTCTATTGTTCTCCGTATGTCAACTAAGGTCCCTCCTAGTCTCCTTAATTGGGTAGATACCTCCGTTATTTCTTGTGTCCCCGTGGTTGATAAATAGTATTGTGAGAAGTTTTGTAGGCACTATAAAATTTGTGAGAACAGAGAGGATGAAAGGAATTATGAGCTAGTCATACTTGATCCTGAAAAGAGGGTGTGCTCCCCCCCCCTTAGACAACTCGGAACACCCTTTCTTTTATGCGTATGATTGTTTTTTCTCGAAGCAAGATGTGTCACTCCCTTTTATTGATTTTGAGTCGAACGATCTTTAGGTTTGCAATGTTGCCCCTTCTCAACTCCACCCAAACTCTTAGGCCTTTTAAAAGATTTTTCAACTTCTCTGCCGAGAACTTGATGTCCGACCTTCTACGAAGGCCTTCTTTTACCTGTTTGTCTTGACCCATTAAAAGGTAAAGATTTTTGGTTTTTCTTTCGTGGTGTCTAGGGTAGAAAAGTGTTTCCATTTTTTACGAGTCTTTCATTACTTCAAAAATTATTTTTCAAAATTCGAGCCGTAGAGGGTATCCGACCTTTCTTTTTAGATAAGAACGATGAACTTTCCTTTCTCTTATATTGGCAATTGGAGCCTGTGATAGCCAAATGTACTATAGATAAGCTTGATGAAGTCGAGAAGTGTTTTGTGGATGCGTTGCAAGAGTGTTGGGGCCGAGCTCCTCAGTTGATATCTTCCGACCCGCCTTCAAAGAGCTTGGGTGCCCCATCTTCCTCACTACCGTCAAGGCCTCCTCCCAAAAAATAGAAAACTGTTGGAGAGCTGGGCATTAACAATAAGGATTTTGACTGGTTCGCTTGGAGTGAAAGAACATTTTGCCCCAAAGCCAAATAGCTATGCATGATGTGGTTGTCCAGAATCACCTCCACCATATGGCCCGTAATTGTATCCGTATGGCGGGGATGAGCACTGCTTTGGCTAGGGAGCTGAGAAAGACTCCTATCTGTGCTACTCAGGCTTTCCTTAACTCTTCCAGAGCTGAAATGGAAAGGTTAAATGGCTTGAAGGAGGAGCTAGAGGAGAAGAATGCCAGGCTGAAGTCTGACCAAGAGAAAGCCCGTTCTTGGATAGTAAAGGCTGAGGCGGTAGTGTTGATGACAAAGGGGGTAAAGAAGAAGGCCGAAGAAAGTTACGCTTGGACCAACGGGGAGCTTATTGACCTTTGAGATGAATTGAAAGCGGCTCGGGAGGAGCATGCCACCCTTCAGGAGAATGTGGTTGTGGGAATGGATGAGATGTTTGAAAATTTAAAGGCTCAAGTCCAAGTCCTTTCCCCCAACGTAGACCTTTTCCCGCTTAGTCAAGATAACATCATTGTTGATGGGAAGATCGTGCTGGCCCCTGATGAGGATGAGGGGCTTTCTCTCTTTCACTAGTTGTTTATATAACTTCTTACATTAACTTGTACCTCGTTGCTTCATCTTGCCAACCATTTTAGGTCGGGCAATAATTTTTGCAGTTTGTCGAGCTTAAATTAATGCATTCTAAATAGGAAACTTTTGAAGAAAGAAATAGAAATTTTTATTAATAGTCAATAAATTCCTTTACAAAAAACTACGTACTAGGGGCTTGAGTACCCCCAGCCCTTGTGTTGGTGCCTTGTTAGAAAACCCTCAAAGTCTGAAAAAAGAGTGCACCAAGGAACAAGGTTTGCTACTTAGCTGTAGTAATTTCTTAGGTTACATGTGTGCCAAGACCTCAGGAGCTCTCACCCTTAGAGATCAAACACTTTATAGTAACCTTTGCCTAAGACCTCAACTATTTTGTAAGGTCCCTTCCAATTAGCAGCCAACTTTTCTTCTCCTAATTTTTGTACTCCGATGTCATTTTGGATCAGGATGAGATCATTGATGGCGAAGCTCTTCTTGATCACCTTTTAGTTGTATCTTAGAGCCATGCTTTGCTTTAAAGGTTCCTCCTTAATCTGAGCTCTTTCTCGGACTTCGGGGAGGAGGTCGAGCTCGTCTTTTTGTGCTTGGAAATTAGCTCTTTCACTGTAGAATATGATTCTAGGTGATTCTTCAGCTACTTCTATGGGGATCATTGCTTCCATTCCGTAAGCAAGTTGGAAAGATGACTCCCTTGTTGTAGAATGCGGGGTGGTCCGATATGCCCATAAGACTTGGGGAGCTCGTCAGCCCAAGCCCCTTTTGCATCTTGTAGTCGGCTCTTTAACCTGGTCAGTATCACTTTGTTGGCAACTTCAGCCTGTCCATTAGTCTGGGGGTGCTCTAACAATGTGAATTGGTATTTTATTTTTAGGTTGGCCACCAGATTTCTAAAGGTTGAGTCAGTGAATTGAGTCCCATTGTCTGTGGTGATGGAGTGGGGGACTCAAACCTTGTAACAATGTTCTTATACAAGAATTTTTTATTTCTCTGGGTGGAGATAGTTGCTAAGAACTCTGCCTTAATCCATTTAGTGAAGTAGTCAATCCCTACTATGAGGTTTTGACTTGTCCTGGTGCTTATGGAAATAGTCCAAGTAGATCGAGACCCCATTTTACAAATGGCCATGGTGAGATAACGCTAATAAGCTCCTCAAGTGGCACAACATGTAAGTTGGCATGTTTCTGACAAGGTGGGGCACTTCTTAACACACTCGGCCGCTTCCCTTTGTAAGGTCGGTGATAGGAGGAAAAAATGCCAGTTAAGAATTCCTGAAAAAAAATATTTTCTAAAACAGCATTGCAAGTACAGTCTTAACCGAAAAAATTTCCACTATCAATTTCAAATATGTCACAATTAATAATAAATAACCGGGAGTAGAATCCCGGGTTGTTTCCCTAAGAGTTGACACAAGATGCAAATTATTGGTTAGATTTTTCTGAATATTTTTTTTTGAAATTGAGAACGGAAAAGTAAATAGCTAGAAATTAAAGCAATGAATAACTAACAAGAGGTGATAAGTATTCAAAATGAAAGGCCTTGGTTAAGGGAGAGAATTGGAGGTTCTATCCTTGTTGTCTTTCCCAAGTATAAAAATAAAGGTTCATTGCTCCCACTTAGTTATCCTCTAACAATTGAAGGAAAGTCAAGTGAGTATCACTAACTCTAGCTCACAAGTCCTAGTCACTTCATGGGAAAGGACTAGAGTTGGTGAGAATTGACCTAGCCAGCAAGTTCTAATTACAGATTAATACTTGAGTTTAACAACTCAAGGGTTTCCAATTACTCAACCCCCAACCAAGTTGGGAGCTTTACTCCATTAACATGAATGCCATTTTCTTAAACACAAGATAGGAGTAAATAAAAGACATGATAATTAAGAAAAATTAATTAAATCAAAATTGGCACTAACAATAATTAACAAGGATCAAACACGCAATAAAAATAAACATAAAATTACTTCAATGCATTAATAAGATTCAAAAGTGACAAGATCCGAACATGAATTCAAAGTAATCAAATGGAAAAGAGTAATAGAGAAATTAAAGAGGAAAGATATAAGGGAAATGACACCAATTGAAGGTAATAGCAACTCTCAAGGTCCAAATCAAAAGCAAAACTAAGAATGTCAAAAACCCTAGGAGAAGTAGTGATTTTTCTCTCTAGAATTCAGAACTAAATCAAAAACTAAAGTGAAAAGTGTAGCGTCCTTAGTCTCAGCTCTATCCCTGCCTCTAGTCTGCGTTTTCGAGCTTGAAATTGGGTCCAAATCAACCCAGAAATCGCCCCCAGCGAGTTCTGTTAAGTGCAGTACGTGACGCTCTGTCACGCGTACGCGTCACTGAAAGACGCTCCTGATCACGCGCACACGTCAGTCATGCGTGCGCGTCGCTCCTTGCTTATCAAGTCTTTTATTTCTTATATTCCTTCCACTTTAACATGCTTCATCTTCATCCTTTAAGTCATTCATACCCTATAAACCTGAAAACACTTAACAAACACATCACAGCATCGAATGGTAATAAAGGAGAATTAAAAATTAACAATTTTAAGGCCTAGGAAGCATATTTTCAATCATAGCACAAAATTAGGAAGGGAACTTAAAAACATGCAATTTACATGAATAAGTGCGAGAATAGTTGACAAAACCCACTCAATTCAGTCCAAAATATATCATAAAATAGTGGTGTATCAAATCCCCCCACACTTAAACATTAGCATGTCCTCATGCTAAGCTCAGATGAGCCAAAAGAGTGAAGGAAAAAAGGTGAGACTTATGCAATGCAATTTATCTATAAAAATGCAACTACATGCTAAATGCTTTTACCTACTTGGTTAAAAGTAAACAAATTCTCTCAAAACAAACATAAACTGGATTCCACTAATTCACATCTCAAAATAAAGTACAAGTAGACTTGCAAGAAGAAAGCTCATGAAAGTCGGGAACAAAGAATCGAGCATCGAACCCTCACTGGAAGTGTATACACTATAGTCACTCTAGTGTTTGAGGGTCGATTCTCTCGGTTCTCTACTAATCTTGCTTTCCAAGGCTTGCTCTTCTTCTACCAATCAACAAAAAATTTAATGCACAAATACACATATCAAGAGGTCTTTTCAAGGGTTGTAATAGGGTTAGGGTCAAGGTAGGAATGTATTTGGTTAAGTGGACTAAAATTCGAATCCTTGATTAACCTAAACTTTCCACCTAACTTAAGACATTCCATGTAATTACAATATAAATCCTAACTACCCATTGACTATTTTTTTCACAAATTCATGCACTTTGATATCTTTTGAGTACAAATCATATGCATTAGTTCACTTATTAGCCTTGGGCATTTTGTCCCCTTTTTATTGCTTTCTCTTTTTCTTTTCTTTTCCTTATTATTCATATTTTTTTTTCTTTTGTTTTTTTTTCACTTTTTTTTCAGTGAAATAATGCATGTGATTAATGTGCTGGATGCATGAACAAGTGCCCAAACTGTTTTCACATTTTTATATAAGAATATAAAATACCCAATTCCCTAACCAAGTAATTCCCAAACCCAAATTCCCCACACTTAGTTCATATGCACTCTCACTAGTCTAAGCTAACCAAGGATTCAAATTAGGGACATTTATTATATTCCGCTTAGAGTTAATGATGTGCTAAAATAAAGAATAAATGGGGTAAAATAGGCTCAAAATTGGGTTGCAAAGGGTAATGAAAAGGTAAGGCCATATGGGTATGTGAGCTATAGTGAAATAAGGCCTCAATCACATAAGTGCATGCATACATCAAACAATGGAAATATAGAATCAAGCAAGACAAAGATCATAATTTTAGAGAGAACAACACACACCAAAATAAAACATTGGTTGATAAGATGCAACCAATCAAATAGGCTCAAAATATCACTTGTTTTGTGTGTTTGAGCTCTAAACCCATGTTCCAAATAAATTTCTTCAAGCAATGTTCAACAAAAAAAGATTTTCAAATTAGTGAAGTGCTTTAAAGCAGTGTCTTGTAAAAGAAATTATCACTTAAACCAAGTAGTACCTAAATGCAAGCAACTAACTACTCATGCAAGTTATCCTATCTAACAAAAGAAAATTAAAATACTAGTGTTGAGAGAGAGTTGTTACCTTCGGGAGTCAGTTACCGACCTCACCACACTTAATGCTTGGTACGGTCCTCCGTGCCATCAGTGATCCGCAAGGTGGGTCTAGGATCGCCACATCCAATGGCTAAATGATGGGGGGACAAGGGTGCCTCCATGTCCATATCTTGATTGCTCGCGTCGCCATCAATGGAAGCAGAGTTCGAGGTGTCGGGTTCCTCCATAGGTGGGTTAGAACACCCAATGAGCTCCTTCAAGTAGTCATAGCGGTGCTTGTTACGTCTCTCCATCTGCTCAATTCGCTAGCCTTGCCAGTCTACCTTCTCGATGAGCTCAAGTAACAACTGGTGGGTGGATAGTGGTGGTGCATGTGGTGGCGATGATGGTGGAGTAGAGGATGAAGGGGCGTCGAAGGATCGGTCTTCAATCCGACTCACAGGTGGCGCTGGAGGCCTGATATATTTTCCATTCGGGACAAATTCGTCAGCCCTAGGAATCATGGTCTTTACATCCCCAGCCCGAGATGAAACTCCCGCTGTAGAAACCAAGTTCATAATCAATGTGGAAAACGGTAGGTTGCCCGCTATTTGCACTCGGCCCATAGCTTGTCGGATCCGTCGTGGCAAGTTGAGAGGTTTCTCTGTGAGGATGCACCAGAAAAGAACGGCCATGTAGACAGTAAAAGTGGACTCATGAGTACTCGAAAAGATGTAATGGGACATGATCTGTGCCCACACTCGAGCCTCCATAGTGAGGTCCTAGGCGAAGATGCTCTTGGGTCTAGTCAGGTATTGCCCATAGTTCCACTCGCTTCTGGGTTGGGCGATGACTTTGTGGACGAGGTTCCAGTCAAATTGGAATGTCTGGCACTCAAGCTGTGCCTCTTGATAGGAATCCATCCCATCTGGAATAGGTAAAAGATCAAGTACTTTCTGAATGGCACCTTCTAAGATATGGACTTGCTTTTGGCACACAAAGACTAACTGAAGGGTAGGCGAGTGATAGTTGGCGTAGAATTCAACTACCCATGAGAGATTAGCTTCTCGCGGCTGCCTCTTTAAGAATCCCCACTGTCTCCTTTTAATGCGGGGCACCACAAATTCAACGAAGTGCTCTAGAAGAATGAGGAGGTGCTCATCGTGGTAGTTTCTCTCTACTAAGACGGGGAACATCCACTCACAATAGTGGTTAGTGAATCGTGCGGAGTCCGGTACGGGAAATTCCTTCTCCGCTTCATCGACTCCGATGGTCTTCTTCACCTGCTTAGTAGGTGGCTTGACCTTTGAGGATGGTTGCGCCTTATCCATTGCTCTTTTAGTTCCCTTCTTCGCCGGTGTCTTGTTAGAAGCCTTCTCTTTTCCTCTCTTGATGGCCCTCCTGAAAAAGGAAGAAAAAGAAGGAATATTAAATATAGAGAGCTAAACATAAGAATTAGGAAAGTGCAAGTGATATTGAATGCCAAAGAAGAAAGTGCCTTACATACATGGTAGCTACAACATGCAAGTAAGATATCAATTAAAATCATGAAGGCATGTTACTAACACTATATACAAGAGGGATAGAGGCATGCAATTATAAAGCATGAGAAGAATAGCCCAAGCATCAAAATAATCCACCAAATGATATTCCAACTCCAAAACAAAAATGCAAGAAGAAAAAGGAATTAAAAAGAAATTACGAATAACAAAACTATCATGCACTTAGAAATAATTAAAATATTCAAATGCAAGAAACAAAAGAAGAATTAAAGAGTAGAAGAAAGTAAGAAAAGAAACCTTGAAAAGAAGATGAAAAGAGGGAGGTAAATGGGAGTAAAAATGAGAGAAGATGGGTAGGAAGAGAAAAAAAAAAGGAAAGGAAATTGGAGCTGTCGGAGGTGGTGGTTGACGCTGGTGGTCCGACGGTGGTGGTGGAGGGGGAAAGAAAGAAGGAAGAAGTAGAAAGAAAGAAAGAAGAAGAATGAAGAAGAATTATGATTTGAAGGAGAGAAGAATTTATTGCAGCAGGGGCGGCGCGCTGATTTAAGTGATGCGGCACTTATGACGTGTGCGCGTCATCCATGCGTACATGTGGATAAGCAGAAAATTCAGTGACGCGTAAGCGTCGGTCACGCGTACGCGTGACCACTCGTCATGCCAGACGTACGATTCCAGCATAGTACCGGCATAACTCTCGGGTTTTTGGCTTGGAGTACGCCGATTTGAGGTACGACCCGTACGCGTCGCTCACGTACACGCGTGGAAGGACGAAATGCCTGGTGACGCATGCACGTCGGTCACGCGTACGCGTGGGGTGAGTTGTGCGCCAGGCACCCCTTCCGGACAGTTCAAGCACTACTCTTAAGTTTTTGTACCAAAGAGCGCCAGTACCCCTTATGACGTGTGCGCGTCGATAACGCTTACGCGTGGGATGCTTTTCTTTTTTTTTAAACATAACTTAGACCAAAAGGGAGACATGCTTATGGGAAAATTAACAAAGACACTTAATGAAACAAATATAAGCGAATAAATAAAATAGAACTATAAAAAAAGGAAGATCATACCATGGTGGGTTGTCTCCTACCTAACACTTTTCTTTAACGTCCTTAAGTTGGACGGTCCATAGGGTCAGTTCTCTTCTTTTGCTGGATCCTTCAAGAGGAAGAACTCCAGCTCCTTGTTAATCTTCACTTTTGCCCATGATAAAGCTTTAAGCGGTGTCCATTAACTTTGAAGAAGGTAAGGCTTGAGGGGTGACTTAGGTGGACAACTCCATACGGCTCAACCTTCTCCACCATGTAGGGTCCATCCTACCTTGACCTCAGTTTGCCCAGCATTAACCTCAACCTTGAGTTGTTGAGAAGGACTTGATTCCCAGCTCTAAACTCTCTTCTCTTGATGTTCTTATCGTGTATCGCCTTCACCTTTTCTTTGTAGAGCCTTGAGTTTTCATACGTTTCTAGCCGAAGGCACTCCAATTCCTCCAGTTGTAATTTTCTTTCAATTCCAGCTCCTCCCAATCCCGAGCTGCATTCCTTGACACCTAGTAAGCTTTGTGTTCCACCTTTACCAGAAGGTGACAAGCCTTTTCGTAGACTAGGCAGAACGGACTCATGCCGATGAGTGTCTTGTAAGTTGTCCGATAAGCCCATAGCGCATCTCCAAGCCTAGAGCTCTAGTCCCTTCTATGAGGTTTAACAATCTTCTCGAGTATGCACTTGACCTCTCTATTAGACACCTCGTCTTGCCCATTTGTTTGGGGATGGTAAGCCATCGCCACCTTGTGAATGATGCCATGTTTTTTCATCAAACCTGTCATTCTTCTGTTACAAAAATGAGAGCCTTGATCACTCATGATTGCTCGTACAAAGCGACAAATAATATTATTCCTAACAAAAGAAACAACCACGTTAGCATCATCAGTATGGGTAGGAATTGCTTTCACCCATTTAGAAACATAATCAACAGCTAACAAAATATATAAGAAACCATTTGAGTTTGGAAATGGACCCATGAAGTCAATACCCCAAACAAAAAATTTCACAAAACAACATGAGTTGTTGGGCATCTCATCCCTCTTGGATATGTTTTTAAACCTTTGGCATTGGTGGCAAGAGTCATAGAAAAGATTAGCATTCTTAAAAGTGTGGGCCACCAAAATTTACAGTCTAAAATTTTTCTTGCAGTTCTTTGAGGACCAAAGTGTCCACCACTCTCAAAAGAGTGGCATGCCTCTAAAATTGACTGGATTTCGGATTGTGGAACACACCTTCTAATTATTTTATCAGCACTACATCTCCATAAACATGGGTCATCCCATATGTAATGCTTGGACTTACTCTTGAGCTTGTCCTTTTGATGTTTAGAAAAATTTGGAGGAAAGGTGCGACTAACCAAATAATTAGCTATGGGTGCATACCAAGGAACCACCTCAGATATTTCTTGCAAGCGATCAAGTGGAAATGCATCATTGATAGGAGTGGAGTCACTTTTAATATGTTCTAGGCGACTCAAGTGGTCTGCCACCAAATTTTGGGAACCACTCCTATCTTTGATCTCTAAATCAAACTCTTGCAATAACAATATCCAACGGATTAACCTTGGTTTAGATTCTTTCTTAGCTAGCAAGTATTTCAAAGCCGCATGGTCTGAATATGATACCACTTTGGTTCTAAGTAAATAAGCCCGAAATTTATCCAACGTAAAAACAATGGCTAAAAGTTTCTTTTCAGTGGTAGTATAATTAGACTGGGAACCATCTAAAGTTTTAGAAGCATAAGCAATAATATAGGGATCCATACCTTCGCGCTGAGCCAGCGCTGCTCCTACCGCATAGTTAGATGCGTCACACATAATCTTGAATGGCCTACTCCAGTCAGACCCTCTCACAATAGGACCTTGGGTCAAGGCAATCTTCAGCTTGTCAAATGATTCCATGTAGTCTTCACTCAAGTCAAACTCTACGTATTTCCGCAGCAGACGGGAAAGGGGTAGTGCAACCTTACTGAAGTCCTTGATAAAATGCCGGTAGAAACCTGCATGACCAAGAAAAGAACGGACTTCCCTCATAGAGGAGGGGTAAGATAAATCCGAAATAATATTAACCTTTGTAAGATCAACAGATTTCCCAGTATTAGAAACAACATGGTCTAGAACAATACCTTGCTTTACCATAAAATGACATTTTTCAAAATTAAGCACAAGGTTTGAACTAGCACATCTTTCTAATACTCTAGCAAGATTATCTAAACAAAGATCGAAAGAATCACCATAGACACTAAAGTCATCCATAAATACTTCCATACAATGCTCGAGAAGATCCGAAAATATACTCATCATGCACCTTTGAAACGTAGCTGGTGCATCAATAAACCAAAAGGCATTCTTTTATATGCATACGTTCCAAAGGGGCATGTAAAAGTTGTTTTCTCCTGATCTTCTGGAGCAATATGGATCTGAAAATAACCAGTATAACCATCTAAAAAAATAGTGTGATTTACCTAACAGGCGATCAAGCATTTGATTGATGAAAGGTAGTGGATAGTGATCCTTGCGAGTTGCCAAGTTCAAGCGCCTGTAGTCGATGCACACTCTCTAAGAATTCTGCACCCTTGTAGTCATGAGTTCCCCATTCTCATTCTTCACTATTGTGACGCCGGACTTCTTCAGAACCACTTGTACTGGACTAACCCACTCACTATCCGAGATTGGATAGATAATGTCGGCTTCAAGTAGTCGGGTCACTTCCTTCTTCACAACTTCCAGAATTGTGGGGTTCAACCGCCTTTGAGGTTGACGGATAGGCTTGGCTCCCTCTTCTAGAAAAATATGGTGCTCACAAACTTGAGGGTTTATACCAACTATGTCTACAAAAGTGGTACACGAAATCGTGCTCTCACACTTTCTCATAACTCCGTGCAGCTAACCAACAAGTGCACTGGGTCGTCCAAGTAATACCTTACGTGAGTAAGGGTCGATCCCACGGAGATTGTCGGTTTGAAGCAAGCTATGGTCATCCTTGTAAATCTCAGTCAGGCGGATTCAAATGTTCATGAGTTTGATAATTAAAATATAATTAAAACATAAAATAAAGATAGAAGCACTTATATAATTCATTGGTAGGATTTCAGATAAGCGTATGGAGATGCTTATTGCTTCTGAACCTCTGCTTTCCTATTGCCTTCATCCAATCATGCATACTCCCTTCCATGGCAAGCTGTGTGTTGGGGGATCACCGTTGTCAATGGCTACCGTCCGTCCTCTCAGTGAAAATGGTCCAGCTACGGATTACGTAGGGCTAATCATCTGTCGGTTCTCACTCATGTTGGAATAGGATCCAATGATCCTTTTGCATCTATCACTACGCCCAACACTCGCGAGTTTGAAGCTCGTCACTGTCATCCCATCCCAGATCCTACTCGAAATACCACAGACAAAGTTTAGACTTTCCGGATCTCAAGAATGCTGCCAATTGATTCTAGCTTATACCACGAAGACTCTGATCTCACGGAATGAAAGGCTCTGTTGTCAGGAGAGGCAACCATGCGTCGTGAACCAGGAGGCTAAGAGATACACACTTAAGCCAGTGCAGATAGAACGGAAGTGATTTTCAGGCACGCGTTCATAGGTGAGAATGATGATGAGTGTCACGGATCATCACATTCATCAGGTTGAAGTTCGAGTGAATATCTTAGAATAAGAATAAGCTTGAATTGAATAGAAAAACAATAGTACTTTGCATTAATTCATGAGGAACAGAAGAGCTCCACACCTTAATCTATGGGGTGTAGAAACTCCACCGTTAAAAATACATAAGTGATGAAGGTCCAGGCATGGCCGAATGGCCAGCCCTCTAAACGTGATCAAGAGATCAAAAGATAGTCTCAAAAATGATCTAAAGATAAAAATACAATAGTAAAAGGTCCTATTTATAATGAACTAGTAGCCTAGGGTTTACAAAAATAAGTAAATGATGCAGAAATCCACTTTCGGGCCCACTTGGTGTGTGTGATAAACCACTATTTTATGGTTTATATTGTGTTTAATTGTGTGGTTTTATCATGATCTTTATCCACTTATTCATTAAATAAGCATGCATTTATAATTCCTTCCTAAAGTTATCGTATGATTGAAAACTTGCTTCCTAGGGACTTTAATTATGTATTTTATTTCTCCTTTATTCCATTCGATGCCGTGATTTGTGTGTTAAGTGTTTCAGGCTTTACAGGGCATGAATGAGTTGGAGATTGGAGAGGAAGCTTGCAAAAATGGAAGGAACGCAAGAAATTGAGGAGATGACCAGCGAGAAGTGACGCGGTCGCATGGATGACGCGACCGCGCAAAGAAGAGGAAATCGCAGTGACGCGGCCGCATGGATGACGCGACCGCGTGGCAAAGCAGAAAGCCGAATGACGCGGCCGCATGGATGACGCGACCGCGTGACATGCGTGATCTGCATAATCTGCAGAATCGCTGGGGGCGATTTTGGGTCCTATTTTGACCCGGTTTTCGGCCCAGAAAAGCAGACTAGAGCCAGAGAACATGCAGAAACCAACAACAACATTCATTTCGCATAGTTTTAGTTTTTATATCTAGTTTTCCTCTCCTCTAGGTTTTCTCTCTACACATTCATAGTTTTAGGATTGGTTATGTTCATTGTTTTTGCATTGGGATATTGAGAAGAATTATTGCCTCATCAAGACTTCGACACTCTAGTTCGTTTTCTTTACTTGTCTCTTACTCTTCCATGTTCCTTAATTTACTTAATTTTACTGTTGGATTATTTTAGCATTTATTAATACAAGAATCACTTTTATTTTTGATTAATCTTTTGATCATTATTTTTTATGTCTTTCTTTAATTCCTTTTCTTATGTTATGAATTTTACATTTACAATGAGCGAGTAGTCCCCTAACTTGATGGGGAGTTGATTAAAAGAAACCCTTGAAGTTGGGATGCTCAAGAGAGAGATTGTAGTTGGGTTTATTGTTGGATTGCTCTCTAGTCACTAACACCAATCCTCCCTAGAGTGGATTGGAACTTGTGGATAGAAATAGCATTCCAACTTGTTTAACTTTCCCTTACTTAGTGAGGGACAACTAAACAGTATAATCCCCAATTATCAATTAATCTTGAGAGTACTGCAACAAGAATAGGGCTTCCAACTAATCAACTCCCAATCAAGACTTTTATTTAAATTTATATAAATTCTCTAATTTAATTTTCTGTCATTCAACTCAAACCTTTTTTGAAAACATCTGATTAATAAAATAGCACACTTTTCTGCAACTCGTTGGGAGACGACCTGGGACTCATACTCCCAGTATTTTTATTTTAATTTCTGTGACACCCTTTTTAAATTGATAAAGCGGATTTCTGGTTGGTTGAGAACTATACTTGCAACGCATATTTTATAATCATTCTTAACTCGCCAATTTCCACCCGTATCAGTGTGTTTGGGCTGAGCATTGAAGCTTTCACATGTAGAGACTTTTCTTGGAGTTAAACGCCAGCTCTGGTGCCAATTTGGGCGTTTAACTCCAGCTTTTATGCCAATTCTGGCATTTAACGCCAGAATATGGTAGAAAGTTGGTGTTTAAACGCCAGTTTGCGTTATCAAAATTCAGGCAAAGTATGGACTTTTATATATTTCTGGAAAGCCCAAGATGTCTACTTTTTAACGCAATTGAGAGCGTGCCAATTGAGCTTCTGTAGCTTGAGAAAATCTATTTCGAGTGCAGCAGGGTCAGAATCCAACAGCATCTGCAGTCCTTTTTCAGCCTCTGAATCAGGTTTTTGCTCAGGTCCCTCAATTTCAGCCAGAAAATACCTGAAATTACAAAAAAACACACAAACTCATAGTAAATTCCAGAAATATGATTTTTATTTAAAAACTAATAAAAATATAATAAAAAGTAACTAAAACATACTAAAAACTACCTAAAAATAATGCCAAAAAGCGTATAAATTATCCGCTCATCACAACACCAAACTTAAGTTGTTGCTTGTTCCCAAGCAACTAAAAATAAAATAGGATAAAAAGAAGAGAATATACAATAAATTCCGAAAACATCTATGAAGATCAGTCTTAATTAGATGAGCGGAGCTATTAGCTTTTTGCTCCTGAACAGTTTTGGCATCTCACTTTATCCTTTGAAGCTCAGAATGATTGGCATCTATAGGAACTCAGAATTCAGATAGTGTTATTGATTCTCCTAGTTCAGTATGTTGATTCTTGAACACAGTTACTTTATGAGTCTTGGCCGTGACCCTAAGCATTTTGTCTTCTAGCATTACCACCGGATACATAAATGCCACAGACACATAACTGGGTGAACCTTTTCATATTGTGACTCAACTTTGCTAAAGTCCCCAATTAGAGGTATCCAAAGCTCTTAAGCACACTCTTTTTGCTTTGGAACACAACTTTAACTGCTCAGTCTCAAGCTTTTACTTGACACCTTCACGCCACAAGCACATGGTTAGGGACAGCTTGGTTTAGCCGCTTAGGCCAGGGTTTTATTCCTGTGGGTCCTCCTATCCATTAATGCTCAAAGCCTTGGATCCTCTTTATTTTACCCTTGCCTTTTGGTTTAAAGGGTTATTGGTTTTTTCTACTTGCTTTTTCTTTTTCTTTTTTTTTTTCTTTTTTTTTTGCAAGCTTGTCACTGCTTTTTCTTGCTTCAAGAATTAATTTTATGATTTTTCAGATTATCAATAACATTTCTCCTTTTTCATTATTCTTTCAAGAGCCAACAATTTTAACATTCATAAACTTCACTATAAAAAACATGCACTGTCCAAGCATTCATTCAGAAAACAAAAAGTATTGCCACCACATCAAAATAATTAAACTATTTTAAAATTCAAAATTCATGTACTTCTTTTTCTTTTTCAGAAAACATTTTTTATTTAAGAAAGACGAAGGATTCATAAGACATTCATAGCTTTAAGGCATAAACACTTAGACACTAGTGATCATGTAATAGGACACAAACATAAATAAAACATAAAGCATAATTTTCGAAAAAAAAAAAAGAAAAATAAGAATAAGGAAGTTAAAGAACGGGTCCACCTTAGTGATGGCGGCTTGTTCTTCCTCTTGAAGATCTGATGGAGTGCTTAAGCTCCTCAATGTCTCTTCCTTGCCTTTGTTGCTCCTCCCTCATGGCTCTTTGGTCTTCTCTAATTTTATTGAGGAGGATGGAATGCTCTTGGTGCTCCACCCTTAGTTGTCCCATGTTGGAACTTAACTCTCCTAGGGAGGTGTTAATTTGCTCCCAATAGTTTTGTGGAGGAAAGTGCATCCCTTGAGGAATCTCAGGGATTTCATGATGAGGAATTTTCTCATGCTCTTGTTGAGGTCCATGAGTGGGCTCTCTTGTTTGCTCCATCCTTTTCTTAGTGATGGGCTTGTGAGATGAATCTCTCCATCTCCCATGACTCGGATGTGGAAGCAATTGTCTTCCCTTTTCTCTTTCTAGAGGTTTATCCGGCCTTTGGTGCCATTAGTAGTTATAGAAAAAAAACAAAAAAAAGCAATGCTTTTTCCACACCAAACTTAAAAGGTTTGCTCGTCCTCGAGCAAAAGAAGAAAGAAAAGAGTAGAAGAAAAAGAAATGGAGGAGCTGGAGGGAGGTGAGTGGTTCGGCCAAGGGAGGTAGTAGTGTGTATGTTGTGTTTGGGAAAGTGGTATTGAGGTGATTGGTCAATGGTGTATGGGGAAGAGTATTATGGAAAGGTGTGAAGAGGAGAGAAGAAGGGGTTGACGTGGGTGGGGATCCTGTGGGGTCCACAGATCCTGAGGTGTCAAGGATTTCTCATCCCTGCTCCATTCTGGCGTGTAAACGCCCTCTGACTTCCAATCCTGGCGTTAAATGCCAGCTTTGTGCCCCCTTTCTGGCGTTAAAACGCCAGTCTGTTGCCCTTTTCTGGCGTTAAATGCTAGTCTGGTGCCCTTTTCTGGCATTAAACGCCCAGAATGGTGCCAGACTGGGCGTTTAACGCCCATTCTGCTACCCTTACTGGCGTTTAAACACCAGTAAGATCATCCTCCAGGGTGTGCTATTTTTAATGCTATTTTTCATTCTGTTTTTGATTTTTCAGTTGTTTTTGTGACTTCACATGATCATCAACCTAAAGAAAACATAAAATTAACAATAGAAAATAGAAATTTAACATAGATAAGTAAAGATTGGGTTGCCTCCCAATAAGCGCTTCTTTAATGTCAATAGCTTGACAGTGAGCTCTCATGGAGCTTCACAGATATTCAGAGCATGGTTGGGGCCTCCCAACACCAAACTTAGAGTTTGAATGTGGGGGCTCTGTTTAACTCTGCATTGAGAGAAGCTTTTCATGCTTCCTCTCCATGGTTACAGAGGGAGATCCTTGATCCTTAAACACAAGGTAGTCCTCATTCACTTGAAGGACCAACTCTCCTCTGTCAACATCAATCACAGCTTTTGCTGTGGCTAGAAAAGGTCTGCCAAGGATGATGGATTCATCCTTATTCTTCCCAGTGTCCAGGATGATAAAATCAGCAGGGATGTACTGGCCTTCAACCTTCACCAAGACATCCTCTACAAGTCCATAAGCATGTTTCCTTGAATTGTCTGCCATCTCTAGTGAGATTCTTACAGCTTACACCTCAAGGATCCCTAGTTTCTCCATTACAGAGAGGGGCATGAGGTTTATACTTGACCCCAGGTCACACAGAGCCTTTTCAAAGGTCATGGTGCCTATGATACAAGGTATTGAGAACTTTCTAGGATCCTGTCTCTTCTGAGATAATTTCAATTGAACCGGATCATTCAGTTCATTTATGAGCAATGAAGGTTTATCCTCCCAAGTCTCATTACCAAATAACTTGGCATTTAGCTTCATGATTGCTCCAAGGTACTTAGCAACTTGCTCTTCAGCAATATCTTCATCCTCTTCAGAGGAAGAATACTCATCAGAGCTCATGAATGGCAGAAGGAAGTTTAATGGAATCTCTATGGTCTCTGTATGAGCCTCAGATTCCTTTGGTTTCTCAAAGGGGAACTCCCTTTTTCTCAGAGGACGTCCCATGAGGTTTTTCTCACTGAGACGCACGTCCTCCTCACTCTCTCCAGGTTCGGCCATGTTGGTCATGGTTATGGCCTTGCACTCTCTCTTGGGATTTTCTTCTATATTGCTTGGGAGAGTGCTAGGAGGAGTTTCAGTAATTCTCTTACTCAGCTGACCCACTTGTGCCTCCAGATTTCTAATGGAGGATCTTGTTTCATTCATGAAACTTAGTGTGGTCTTAGATAGATTAGAGACTATGGTTGCTAAGTCAGAACGACTCTGCTCAGAGTTCTCTGTTTGTTGCTGAGAAGATGATAGAAAAGGTTTGCTATTGCTAAACCTATTTCTTCTACCATTATTGTTGTTGAAGCCCTGTTGAGGCTTCTGTTGGTCCTTTTGATGAGCGGATAATTTATACGCTTTTTGGCATTATTTTTACATAGTTTTTAGTATGATTTAGTTAGTTTTTAGTATATTTTTATTAGTTTTTAATTAAAATTCACATTTCTGGACTTTACTATGAGTTTGTGTGTTTTTTTGTGATTTCAAGTAATTTCTGGCTGAAATTGAGGGACTTGAGCAAAAATCTTATTCAGGCTGAAAAAGGACTGCTGATGCTGTTGGATTGTGACCTCCCTGCACTCAAAGTGGATTTTCTGGAGCTACAGAACTCCAAATGCCTCGCTCTCAATTGCGTTGGAAAGTAGACATCCAGGGCTTTCCAGCAATATATACTAGTCTATACTTTGATTAAGGATAAACGACGTAAACTGGCATTCAACGCCAGTTCCATGCTGCATTCTAGAGTCAAACGCCAGAAACAGGTTGCAAAGTGGAGTTCAACGCCAGAAACAGGTTACAAACTGGTGTTCAACTCCAAGAGAAGTCTCTACACGTGTAAAGCTCAATGCTCAGCCCAAGCACACACCAAGTGGGCCCCGGAAGTGGATTTCTGCATCATTTACTCATTCTGTAAACCCTAGTAACTAGTTTAGTATAAATAGGACTTTTTACTATTGTATTTACATCGAGAGTTTCATCTTTAGATCATGTTTGGGGGCTGGCCATTCGGCCATGCCTGAACCTTCATCACTTATGTATTTTCAACGGTAGAGTTTCTACACACTATAGATTAAGGTGTGGAGCTCTGCTGTTCCTCATGAATTAATACAAAGTACTACTGTTTTTCTATTCAATTCAGCTTATTCCGCTTCTAAGATATTCATTCGTACTTCAATATGATGAATGTGATGATCGTGACAGTCATCATCATTCTCAACTTATGAACGCGTGCCTGACAACCACTTCCGTTCTACCTTAGATTGAATGGATATCTCTTGGATATCTAATACAGGAGAACGAGTCCGAGTTATTAGTGTCTTCGTGGTATAAGTTAGAACCCATGGATGGCCATTCCTGAGATCCGAAAAGTCTAAACCTTATCTGTGGTATTCCGAGTAGGATCTAGGAAGGGATGGCTGTGACGAGCTTAAAACTCGCGAGTGCTGGGCGTAATGACAGACGCAAAAGGATCAATGGATCCTATTCCAGTATGATCGAGAACCAACAGATGAATAGCCGTGTTGTGACAGAGCATCTTGGACCATTTTCACTGAGAGGACGGGAAGTAGCCATTGACAACGGTGATGCCCAACATACAGCTTGCCATGGAAAGGAGTAGGAATGATTGGATGAAGACAGCAGGAAAGCAGAGGTTCAGAGGGACGAAAGCATCTCTATACGCTTATCTGAAATTCTCACCAATGAATCACATAAGTATCTCTATCCTATTTTAATTATCTTTTAGTACACTATAATCTCTTAATACATTTGAATCCGCCTGACTGAGATTTACAAGGTGACCATAGCTTGCTTCAAGCCGACAATCTCCGTGGGATCGACCCTTACTCATGTAAGGTTTATTACTTGGACGACCCAGTGCACTTGCTGGTTAGTTGTACGAAGTTGTGAAACAGAATTAAGAACATGAACGTGCGTATTGAGTTTTTAGCGTCGTTACCAAGGAAGGAATGATCACGATTTCGCACACCAAGTTTTTGGCGTCGTTGCTGGGGATTGTTCGAGTTTGGACAACTGACGGTTTATCTTGTTGCTCAGATTAGGTAATTTTATTTTAATTTTAAGCTTTTTATTTCTTATTTTCGAAAACTACAAAAAAAAATTTCTTCTTTTTCGTTTTTCCCAATTAAATTTTCAAAAAATCAAAAAAATTTTTAATAAAATCATAAAAAATATATATTTTGTGTTTCTTGTTTGAGTCTAGAGTCAAGTTTTAAGTTTGGTGTCAATTGCATCTTTTTAATTTTCTAAAAATTATTTTTGAAAATTTCATGCATTGCATTCTTCATGATCTTCAAGTTGTTCTTGGCCAGTCTTCTTGTTTGATCTTCATATTTTCTTGTTTTGTGTTTTTTCTTGTTTCCCATATGCATTCTTGAAACATTAATGTCTAAAGAATAAAAATTTTTAAGTTTGGTGTCCTGCATGTTTTCTTTTCTTGAAAATTTTTCAAAAATAAGTTCTTGGTGTTCATCTTGACATTCAAAGTGTTCTTGGTGTTCATCTTGACATTCAAAGTGTTCTTGCATGCATTAGTTGTTTTGATTCATAATTTCTATGTTTTGTGTCAATTTTGTGTTTTTCTCTTTCATCATTAAAAATTCAAAAATCAAAAAATATCTTTCCCTTTTTCTTCGCATCAAATTCGAAAATTTGAGTTGACTTTTTCAAAAAAATTTTAAAATCTAGTTGTTTCTTATGAGTCAAATCAAATTTTCAATTTAAAAATTCTATCTTTTTCAAATCTTTTTCAAAAATCAATTTTTTTTCATTTTTCTTTCATACTTTTCGAAAATTTCAAATTGATTTTCAAAAATCTTTTTCTTATTTCTATTTCATATTTTCGAATTTAATACCAACAATTAATGTGATTGATTCAAAAATATTAAGTTGTTACTTGCCTATTAAGAAAGGTTCAATCTTTAAACTTAAATTTTAGTTTCTTGTTAGTCAAGTAATCAACTTTAATTTTCAAAATCAAATCTTTTTAAATTTCTTTTTCAAATCTTTCTCAAAATAAATTTTAATCACATCTTTTTCAAAATCAATTTAAAAATCTTTTCTAACTTCTTTTCTAACCTCTTATCTTTTTAAATTGATTTTCAAATCTTTTTCAATCAATCTTATCTTTTTGTTTCAATCATATCTTTTTCAAAACTACCTAACTAATTCTCTCTCTAATTTTCAAAAATCCCTTCCCTCTTTTTCAAAAAAATTCCTTTTTAATTAATTAATTGTTTTAAAGATTTAATTTATTTGATTTTAATTTCAATTTTCAAATTTTAACTTTAAATTTTAATTTTAATTTAATTAATTTTCGAAATTTTCTCTCTCTCATCTCCTTCTAATTATTTATTTATTTATTTATTTACTAACACTTCTCTTCATCTCAAAATTCGAACCCTCTCTTCCTCTTAGTATTCGAATTTCTCTTCTTCTATTCTTATCTTCTTCCACTCACATAAAGGAATCTCTATACTGTGACATAGAGGATTCCATATTTTCTGTTCTCTTCTTTTTCATATGAGCAGGAACAAGGATAAGAACATTCTTATTGAAGCTGATCCTGAACCTGAAAGGACTCTGAAGAGGAAGCTAAGGGAAGCTAAAGCACAACTCTCTGGAGAAAATCTGACAGAAATTTTCGAAAAAGAAGAAGATATGGCCGAAAATAATAACAATGCAAGGAGGATGCTTGGTGACTTCACTACACCTAATTCCAATTTACATGGAAGAAGCATCTCAATCCCTGCAATTGGAACAAACAATTTTGAGCTTAAACCTCAATTAGTTTCTCTGATGCAATAGAACTGTAAGTTTCATGGACTTCCATCTGAAGATCATTTTCAGTTCTTAACTGAATTCTTGCAGATCTGTGATACTGTTAAGACCAATGGGGTTGATCCCGAGGTCTACAGGCTCATACTTTTCTCGTTTGCTGTAAGAGACAGAGCTAGAGTATGGTTGGACTCTCAACCTAAGGATAGCCTGAACTCTTGGGATAAGCTGGTCAAGGCTTTCTTAGCCAAGGTCTTTCCTCCTCAGAAGCTTAGTAAGCTTAGAGTGGATGTCCAAACCTTCAGACAGAAGGAAGGTGAATCCCTCTATGAAGCTTGGGAGAGATATAAGGAACTGACCAAAAAGTGTCCTTCTGACATGCTTTCAGAATGGACCTTCCTGGATATATTCTATGATGGTTTGTCTGAGCTATCAAAGATGTCATTGGACCATTCTGCAGGTAGATCCATTCACCTAAAGAAAATGCCTGCAGAAGCTCAAGAACTCATTGACATGGTTGCAAATAACCAGTTCATGTATACTTCTGAAAGGAATCCTGTGAGTAATGGGACGCCTATGAAGAAGGGAGTTCTTGAAATTGATACTCTGAATGCCATATTGGCTCAGTACAAAATATTGACTCAGCAAGTCAATATGATTTCTCAGAGTCTGAATGGAATGCAAGCTGCATCCAACAGTACTCAAGAGGCATCTTCTGAGGAATAAGCTTATGATCCTGAGAACCCTGCAATAGCAGAGGTAAATTACATGGGTGAACCCTATAGAAACACCTATAATCCCTCATGGAGAAATCACCCAAATCTCTTATGGAAGGATCAACAAAAGCCTCAACAAGGATTTAATAATGGTGGAAGAAACAGGTTTAGCAATAGTAAGCCCTTTCCATCATCCACTCAGCAACAGGCAGAGAATTCTGAGCAGAATCCATCTAGCTTAGCAAATA
Organism: Arachis ipaensis; assembly: GCF_059453495.1. Lineage (NCBI taxonomy): Eukaryota > Viridiplantae > Streptophyta > Magnoliopsida > Fabales > Fabaceae > Arachis > Arachis ipaensis. The sequence continues at coordinate 30,530,943 of NC_142435.1, forward strand.
TAGTCTCTGATCTATCTAAGGCCACTTTAAGTTTCATGAATGAAACGAGGTCCTCCATTAGAAATTTGGAGGCACAAGTGGGCCAGCTGAGTAAAAGGGTCACTGAAACTCCTCCTAGTACTCTCCCAAGCAATACAGAAGAAAACCCAAAAGGAGAGTGCAAGGCCATTGAATTGATCATCATGGCCGAACCTACAAGGGAGGGAGAGGACGTGAACCCCAGTGAGGAAGACCTCCTGAGACGTCCAGAGATCAATAAGGAGTTTCCCTCTGAGGAACCAAAGGACTCTGAGGCTCATCTGGAGACCATAGAGATTCCATTAAACCTCCTTATGCCATTCATGAGCTCTGATGAATATTCTTCTTCTGAAGAGAATGAGGATGTTACTGAAGAGCAAGTTGCCAAGTACCTTGGTGCAATCGTGAAGCTGAATGCCAAATTATTTGGTAATGAGACTTGGGAAGATGAACCTCCCTTGCTCACCAATGAACTGAGTGATCTGGATCAACTGAGATTGCCTCAGAAGAAATAGGATCCTGGAAAGTTCTTAATACCTTGTACCATAGGCACCATGACCTTTGAGAAGGCTCTATGTGACCTTGGGTCAGGGATAAACCTCATGCCACTCTCTGTAATGGAGAAACTGAGAATCTTTGAGGTGCAAGCTGCCAGAATCTCATTAGAGATGGCAGACAACTCAAGAAAACAGGCTTATGGACTAGTAGAGGACGTGTTAGTAAAGGTTGAAGGCCTTTACATCCCTGCTGATTTCATAATCCTAGACACTGGGAAGGATGAAGATGAATCCATCATCCTTGGAAGACCCTTCCTAGCCACAGCAAGAGCTGTGATTGATGTGGACAGAGGAGAGTTGGTCCTTCAACTGAATGAGAACTACCTTGTGTTTAAAACTCAAGGATCTCCTTCTGTAACCATGGAGAGGAAGCATGAAAAGCTTCTCTCAGTACAGAGTCAACCAAAGCCCCCACAATCAAACTCTAAGTTTGGTGTTGGGAGTCTACAAAATTGACCTGATCACCTGTGTGGCTCCGTGAGAGCCCACTGTCAAGCTATTGACATTAAAGAAGCACTTGTTGGGAGGCAACCCAATGTTATTTAAATTATATCTATTTTATTATTTCGTGTTTTATTAGGTTGATGATCATGTGGAGTCACAAAAACTACAAAAAAAATTAAAAACAGAATGAAAAACAGCATTAAAAACAGCACACCTTGGAGGAAGGACTTACTGGCGTTTAAACGCCAGTAAGGAGCATCTGGCTGGCGTTTAACGCCAGAACAGAGCATAAAACTGGCGTTAAACACCAGAAACAAGCAGCAGTCTGGCGTTTAAATGCCAGGATTGCACCCAGAGGAAAGCTGGCGTTAAACGCCAGAAACAAGCATCAGACTGGCGTTTAACGCCAGAAACATGCACCATACTGGCGTTCAATGCCAGAAACATGCTATGAACTGGCGTTGAACGCCCTAAACAAGCATGGAAGTGGCGTTTAACGCCAGAAACATGCTGCAGTCTGGCGTTAACCGCCAGGATTGCACAGCAAGGGCGTTTTACACGCCTAATTGGAGCAGGGATGTTAAGTCCTTGACCCCATAGGATCTGTGGACCCTACAGGATCCCCACATCTTCTTCTCTTTTCTTCACACCTTTTCATAACTCTCTTCCCCAAATAACCTCCACCAATCACCTCTAATTCCTCTCCAAAACCATCATACACCCACCTACACCCACCCACTCAAATTCAAACCATCACTACTTCCTTTTCACATCATAACCACCTAAAACCCCCTTGACCGAACCATTCCCACACCTCCATCTCCTCCATTTTCTTCTTCTTCTACTCACTTCTTTCTTCTTTTGCTCGGGGACGAGCAAACCTTCTAATTTTGGTGTGGTAAAAGCATTGCTTTTTTTTTCATAACCATTTATGGCACCTAAGGCCAGAGACATCCTCATTGAAGAGGATAAGCCCATCACTAAGAAAAGGATGGAGCAAACAAGAGATCATGGACCTCAACATGAGCATGAGGAAACTCCTCACCATGAAATCCCTGAGATGCCTCAAGGGATACACTTCCCTCCACAAAACTACTGGAAACAAATCAACACTTCCCTAGGAGAATTAAGTTCCAACATGGGACAACCAAGGGTGGAGCACCAAGAGCACTCCATCATCCTCCATGAAATTAGAGAAGATCAAAGAGCTATGAGGGAGGAGCAAGAAAGACAAGAAAGAGACATAGAGGAGCTCAAGAGCACCATTGGTTCTTCAAGAAGAGGAAGCGCCACCCTCACTAAGGTGGACTCATTCCTTATTCTCCTTGTTTATTTATTTTCCTGTTTTTTTATTTTTGAGCCTTATGTTTTATTTATATTTGTGTCTTATTACATGATCATTAGTGTCTAAGTGTCTATGCCTTAAAGTTATGAATATGAATCCATCACCTCTCTTAAATGAAAACTGTTCTAAAAACAAAAGAACAAGTACATGGTTTCGAATTCATCCTTGAAACTAGTTTAATTATTTTAATGTGGTGGCAATACTTTTTGTTTTTTGAATGTATGCTTGAACAGTGCATATGTCTTTTGAAGTTGATGTTTATGAATGCTAAATATGTTGGCTCTTGAAGAATAAGGAAAAAGGAGAAATGTTATTTGATAATCTGAAAAATCATAAAAATGATTCTTGAAGCAAGAAAAAGCAGTGAATACAAAAGCTTGCAAAAAAGAAAAAAATTGGCAAAAAAAAAATATAGAAAGAAAAAAAAAAAGAAAAAGCAAGCAGAAAAAGCCAAAAGCTCTTTAAACCAAAAGGCAAGAGCAAAAAGCCAGTAGCCCTTAAAACCAAAAGGCAAGGGTAATAAAAAGGATCCAAGGCTTTGAGCATCAGTGGATAGGAGGGCCTAAAGGAATAAAATCCTGGCCTAAGCGGCTAAACCAAGCTGTCCCTAACCATGTGCTTGTGGCGTGAAGGTGTCAAGTGAAAACTTGAGACTGAGCGGTTAAAGTCAAGGTCCAAAGCAAAAACAGAGTGTGCTTAAGAACCCTGGACACCTCTAATTGGGGACTTTAGCAAAGCTGAGTCACAATCTGAAAAGATTCACCCAGTTATGTGTCTGTGGCATTTATGTATCCGGTGGTAATACTGGAAAACAAAGTGCTTAGGGCCACGGCCAAGACTCATAAAGTAGCTGTGTTCAAGAATCAACATACTGAACTAGGAGAATCAATAACACTATCTGAACTCTGAGTTCCTATAGATGCCAATCATTCTGAACTTCAATGGATAAAGTGAGATGCCAAAACTATTCAAGAGGCAAAAAGCTACAAGTCCCGCTCATCTGATTGGAGCTAAGTTTCATTGATATTTTGGAATTTATAGTATATTCTCTTCTTTTTATCCTATTTGATTTTCAGTTGCTTGAGGACAAGCAACAATTTAAGTTTGGTGTTGTGATGAGCGGATAATTTATACGCTTTTTGGCATTGTTTTTACATAGTTTTTAGTATGATTTAGTTAGTTTTTAGTATATTTTTATTAGTTTTTAATTAAAATTCACATTTCTGGACTTTACTATGAGTTTGTGTATTTTTCTTTGATTTCAGGTAATTTCTGGCTGAAATTGAGGGACTTGAGCAAAAATCTGATTCAGGCTGAAAAAGGACTGCTGATGCTGTTGGATTCTGACCTTCCTGCACTCAAAGTGGATTTTCTGGAGCTATAGAACTCCAAATGGTGCGCTCTCAATTGCGTTGGAAAATAGACATCCAGGGCTTTGCAACAATATATAATAGTCCATACTTTGATTAAGGATAGACGACGTAAACTGGCATTCAACGCCAGTTCCATGATGCATTCTGGAGTCAAACGCCAGAAACAGGTTGCAAAGTGGAGTTCAACGCCAGAAACAGGTTACAAACTGGCGTTCAACTCCAAGAGAAGCCTCTACACATGTAAAGCTCAATGCTCAGCCCAAGCACACACCAAGTGGGCCCCGGAAGTGGATTTCTGCATCATTTACTCATTCTGTAAACCCTAGTAACTAGTTTAGTATAAATAGGACTTTTTACTATTGTATTTACATCGAGAGTTTCATCTTTAGATCATGTTTGGAGGCTGGCCATTCGGCCATGCCTGAACCTTCATCACTTATGTATTTTCAACGGTAGAGTTTCTACACACTATAGATTAAGGTGTGGAGCTCTGCTGTTCCTCATGAATTAATACAAAGTACTACTGTTTTTCTATTCAACTCAGCTTATTCCGCTTCTAAGATATTCATTCGCACTTCAATATGATGAATGTGATGATCGTGACAGTCATCATCATTCTCAACTTATGAATGCGTGCCTGACAACCACTTCCGTTCTACCTTATATTGAATGGATATCTCTTGGATATCTAATACAGGGGACCGAGTCCGAGTTATTAGTGTCTTCGTGGTATAAGTTAGAATCCATGAATGGCCATTCCTGAGATCCGGAAAGTCTAAACCTTGTCTGTGGTATTCCGAGTAGGATCTGGGAAGGGATGGCTGTGACGAGCTTAAAACTTGCGAGTGCTGGGCGTAGTGACAGACGCAAAAGGATCAATGGATCCTATTCCAGTATGATCGAGAACCGACAGATGAATAGCCGTGTTGTGACAGAGCATCTTGGACCATTTTCACTGAGAGGACGGGAAGTAGCCATTGACAACGGTGATGCCCAACATACAGCTTGCCATGGAAAGGAGTAGGAATGATTGGATGAAGACAGCAGGAAAGCAGAGGTTCAGAGGGACGAAAGCATCTCTATACGCTTATCTGAAATTCTCACCAATGAATCACATAAGTATCTCTATCCTATTTTAATTATCTTTTAGTACACTATAATCTCTTAATACATTTGAATCCGCCTGACTGAGATTTACAAGGTGACCATAGCTTGCTTCAAGCCGACAATCTCCGTGGGATCGACCCTTACTCACGTAAGGTTTATTACTTAGACGACCCAGTGCACTTGCTGGTTAGTTGTATGAAGTTGTGAAACGGAATTAAGAACATGAACGTGCGTATTGAGTTTTTAGCGCCGTTACCAAGGAAGGAATGATCACGATTTTGCACACCACCTTCCATGAGAGATTTGGATGATTTCTCCATGAAGGATTATAGGTGTTTCCATAGGGCTCTCCCATGTAATTCACCTCCTCCATTGCAGGGTTCTCAGGATCATAAGCTTCTTCTTCAGAAGATACTTCTTTAGTACTGCCTGTTGCAGCTTACATTCCAGACAGACTCTGAGAAATCATATTGACTTGCTGAGTCAATATTTTATTCTGAGCCAATATGGCATTCAGAGTATCAATCTCAAGAACTCCTTTCTTCTAAGTTGTCCCATTATTCATAGGATTCCTTTCAGAAGTGTACATGAATTGGTTATTTGCAATCATGAGTTCCTGGGCTTCTTCAGGCGTCTTCTTCAGATGAAGAGATCCACCAGCAGAGTTGTCCAATGACATCTTGGACAGTTCAGACAGACCATCATAGAATATGCATATGATGCTCCGTTCTGAAAGCATGCCAGAAGGACACCTTCTGATCAATTGCTTATATCTTTCCCAAGCTTTATAGAGGGATTCGCCTTCCTTCTGTCTGAAGGTCTGGACTTCCACTCTAAGTTTACTCAATTTTTGAGGTGGAAAGAACTTTGCCAAGAAGGCATTAACTAGCTTTTCCCAAGAGTTCAGGCTTTCTTTAGGTTGTGAGTCCAACCATGTCCTAGCTCTGTCTCTAACAGCAAAAGGGAAGAGCATAAGTCTGTAGACCTCAGGGTCAACCCCATGGGTCTTGACAGTATCACAGATTTGCAAGAATTCAGCTAAAAACTGATGAGGATCTTCCAATGGAAGTCCATGATACTTGCAATTCTGTTGCATTAAAGAAACTAATTGAGGCTTAAGCTCAAAGTTGTTTGCTCCAATTGCATGAATTGAGATGCTCCTTCCACAGAAGTCAGAAGAAGGTGCAATGAAGTCACCAAGCATCTTCCTTGCATTGTTGGCATTGTTGTTATTTTCGGCTGCCATGTCTTTTTCTTTTTCAAAAATTTCTGTTAGGTCCTCTTCAAGGTCCTTTTAGGTTTAGGATCAGTTTCAACAAGAATGTCTTTGTCTTTGTTCCTGCTCATATGAAAGAGAAGAGAACAAGAAAGTATAAAATCCTCTATGTCACAGTATAGAGATTCCTTGAGGTGTCAGAGGAAAACAGGAACAGAGGGATGAGGTAGGTAGATAAGAATTCGAACATATGAAGAAGGAGAGAGAGTCTGAATTGCTAATTGAAGAGGAGTGTTAGTACTTAAATAGAACAAGGTGAGGGGGGAAGAATTCGAATTTAAATTAAAATAAAAGGAAAACATTTTTGTTTTTATTTTAAAATGTAGTTAGAATTCAAAAATTCGAAAGGGAAATAAAATGAAATTTAAAAACTAAATAAATTACTTAATTAAAAAGATTTTTAAAAAAGTGGTTAGTGATTTTCGAAAATTAGAGAGAGAATAGTAGTTAGGTGGGTTTGAAAAGGATATGATTGAAATAGAAAACTTTTAAAATCAAACAAAAAGTCAAGTAGTTAATTTGAAAAGATTTGAAAATCAATTTTGAAAAGATAAGAAGTTAGAAAATATTTTGAAATTGATTTTGAAAAAGATATGATTGAAATTTATTTTGAAAAAGATTTAAAACGGAAATAAAAAGGATTTGATTTTGAAAATTAAAGTTGATTACTTGACTAACAAGAAACTAAAAGATATGATTTCAAAATTTAAAAATTGAACCTTTCTTAAAAGGCAAGTAACAACATGAGATTTTTTAATCAATCACATTAAATGTTAGCATTAATTTTGAAAAATTATGAAGATTTGAAAAAGATTTCAATTAAAAACTAACTTACCTCCTTTGTGTTGTCCTGGCGTTTAACGCCCAAAATACTACCCTTTTGGGCGTTTGACGCCCAGCCAGGTACCCTGGCTGGCGTTTAAACGCCAGTTTTCCTTCCTCACTGGGCGTTTTGAACGCCCAACTTTTTCTCTGTAATTCCTCTGCTGTATGTTCTGAATCTTCAATTCTCTGTATTATTGACTTGAAAAGACATGATTTTGAAAATTTTTGAAATTTTAATGATGAGAGAGAGAAAAACAATAGAATGAGACTAAACATGGAAAATCAAGATCAAAATAAATAATGCATGCAAGAACACTTTGAATGCCAAGATGAACACCAAGAGCGCTTTGAAGAACATGATGAACATTAAGAACACACTTTTGAAAATTTTTCAAGAAAACAAAGACATGCAAGACACCAAACTTAGAAGTTTGTATACTAGGGATAATAACAATTTGAAAATGCATATGAAAAACAACAAAAGACACCAAACAGGAGAGTTTAAAGATCATAACAAAGAAAATTATCAAGAACAACTTGAAGATCAACAAAGAACAAGTTTCGAAAAATGCAAGAAAAAGGAAAACATGCAATTGATACCAAACTTAAAATTTGACACTAGACTCAAACACAAAATATTTTTGGTTTTATGAAAAAAAAATTTATGAGAAAGAAAAGAAAGAAATTCAAAATTTTTAATAAGAATTCTAGGAATCATGCAATGTTAGTCTAAAACTCTGGTCCAGGAATTAGACATGGCTTACTAGCCAGCCAAGCTTTCAGTGAAAGCTTCGGTCCAAAACACTAGACATGGCCAATGGCCAGCCAAGCTTTAGCAGAACATTACATACAACAGCTAAATTGATGAGAAATACAAAGAAGCTCTTCTAAGGATAAGTGAAACCTCGGTCCAGAAGTTTAGACATGGCTTAATAGTGATGCGCATAAACTTGTTATGCTACGATTTAGGAAATTGCACGATCGGCAAAATTCCTTCCGGCAAGTGCACCGGTTATCGTCGTCAAGTAAAAACTCACAATAGAGTGAGGTCGAATCCCACAAGGATTGGTTGAGTGAGCAATTCGGATTAGAAGTGTGTTCTAGTTGAGCGGAATCAAGATTTAGATGAGAATTTGCGGAATGTAAAATTGGCGGGAAACGTAAATGACAAGGAATTGAAATGGCGGAATCTTAAATTGCATGAATTAAAGAGCAGAATGTAAATTTGCTGAAAGTAAAAGGGAATGGGGGTGATTGCAAGAATTGAGTTGCGGAATGTAAAGAGAAATAGGAAATCAGAAATGGGGAATTCATTGGGTGTTAGGAGATATTGAGATCTCCGAATCAAAGCATGAATATCTCTTCTTCAACCAATGCGTTCATTAAATTTTGCTTGGCAATCTTATATGATTGGATCCCAATCCCTTGGCTCACCAATTCTCTCTAAAAACAAACAAATTCCCAATCCCTTGGTTTAAATGTTCATAAGAAGAGATGATGCTCATTCACTGATTATACCACACAGTTTCATGAACCACAATTTGGTAGGATTACATGTCACAATATCCATCCAAACCCCAATTCAATTCACTGTGAGAAAGCTTCTCTAGCATGAATCCTCCATTCCTTTCCCAAGGTTCCGAAGGATTCCAATTATGGGTAGTTTCTTTCCCAAGACAACTACCCAATGGAATTAGATCGAGAAGCTTTCTAACAAAATTCAAGAGAAAAGATTGAAGAAGAAGATAAACTATTATTGATTCATTGAATTACAATAGAGCTCCCTAACCCAATGAAAGGGGTTTAGTGAGTCATAGCTCTGAATTCAATTACAAAACTAAAAGAAAATGATTTCCAGTTCTCTCCCCCTCAGGGGCTGGATTCCCCTTCAAATCCCCCTCCCTTTCAAATGCAGAAACTAAGGCCTTTAAATAGGCTCCCTAAATTACAAAATGAAAATGAAATTCAAAGCAAATTACAATCAAATGAAAATAAACTATTCTAGATGATTCTTGTGGCCTTGATTTGGTGTTGTTGATGGGCCTTGCTTGCTCGCAGGGTAGAGTGACATAATTGATCCAAAAAGGATAATGATCCATTAAACTACACTCAAACGTTGCACCCTCCTTTCTTGAGTCGTCACTTTGTTCTCTTGTCAACCTCGCCAATTTGATGCCAAATATAGACTATTATACCTCGTTGGAAAGCTATGGATGTCAGCTTTCTAACGCAACTGGAAGCACTTCAATTGGATCTCTATAGCTCAAGTTATACTCCATGGAAGGTGAAGAGGTCAGCTGGCCTGATTGCATGTTGGTACTATGCTCTTCTATGCACATTACGGGGCTGTTTTCTCCCTCAATTTTTAGTATCCACCATGCATGCCATATATGCTTGGAAAGCTCTAGATGTCTTCTTTCCAATGCATTTTGAATCACCTCATTTGGAGTTTTGTAGCTCAAGTTATTTATGTTTGAAGAAGGCATGGTCAAGCTGTTCCATATAACACGTTTAAGCTTCAGTTTAAGGTTAAACTGAAGCTTAAACGTGGAAATGGAAAGGGTAGCCCTGGAGGTCGAACACGTTTAAGCTCCAGTTTGAGGTCAAACTGGAGCTTAAACGTGGAAATGGAGAGAGCAACCCTGGAGGAGAGTTCTTGGTCGAACACGTTTAAGCTCCAGTTTAAGGTCAAACTGGAGCTTAAACGTGGAAATGGCTCCCTGGTGCACTTCCCATTTCTGGCGTTTAACCTCCAGTTTAAGGTTAAACTGGAGGTTAAACGTGGAAATGCTTCCTGATTGGCATTCTCATTCTGGCGTTTAACCTCCAGTTTGAGGTCAAACTGGAGGTTAAACGTGGAATGCTTCTTTGGTGAGACTTTTCATTCTGGCGTTTAACCTCCAGTTTAAGGTTAAACTGGAGGTTAAACTTCAATTTCAGCATTTCTTAGCCTTCATGATTCTGGCGTTTAAGCTCCAGTTTAGGCTTAAACTGGAACTTAAACTCCACATGTGATATTCAAGCTTCCTTTATTGATTTTGTTGCTTCCTTGCTTAGCCTCTTCTTCCCTGAAATCATCCAAAACAAATGCATCAAAGTCTTGCAAAAATTCATGAGAATTCTTCCATTCATAGCTTTCAAGGAATATAACTAAAAACTCATGGAATTTGCATCAAAATCTTCATGTTGAATGATTTAAGACAAGCATGACTATTTGGCCCAAAATGATTACTTAAGGCTCAAGAAAATGCATAAAACAACTAAAAATAAAAGAAAAAAGGCTAGTGAAACTGGCCTAAGATGCCTTGGCATCACAACACCAAACTTAATCCTTGCTTGTCCCCAAGCAAGTTCTGAATTATTGAGAAGAAAGAATGAAACAGAAAGTAAATTCATTAGCCATATAAGTAAGTAATTGACATTGATTAATGGGGTGTTCATGCAGAAAGTTGTTGCAGCATCACTTTATTGTTTCTTAGGTAAGAATGTCACTTTTTATGTTTCCACTAAAACACTGCTATGGCCTCTTGTTATTCACATATCCTTGGCAAGTTTCTTTTCTTTGTTTTTCTTTTCCTTTGAGCTTATTTGCTCCTTGTTGCTCAGTGTCATGTGTTGCACAAGCCTTTGGCATTTTCTTTTTCTTATCAGTGCACTACACATATCCACTACAGGCATTTTAGTTCACATTTCTTCTTGAGACATTGGTGCCCAGCACCTCTTTGTGTGACTAAATGTTTTGTATTTAGGTTGCTCTTGATAATGGACTTTTGGTTGATAATCCCGGGTTAGTTAACCCAAGTTACCAAGTGTTGAAACACTCCTCAGAACCTATTCATCCAAGCATATCCTTAATACATAAACACCACAGGCATTTGTCTAAGAAGTTCAAACCATTGGTGCCTAGCTTATTTTCTCAATTTTTTGCTTTTTGGTTGCCCTTTTTCAGTGGCTTTTTCTTCTTCTTTTTCTTTCTTTTTCATGGCCAAAGACATTTATTCATCAAGATCCATAGACAGCATCCTAATTTCCACTAAAAGTGACAATTCTAACTTAATTTCTTAGTGAGCTGACTATTCAATCAAACATGCATACCACCACTTAATCTTATTTGATTTCTTACCAAATGGAATTGAGTTACTTTTGTTCAAACTTTTCTTTTATTTTTGGAAACAGAACAAGCATGGCAAGCATACATTTAAGCAAGTGAAGTTTATCCAGACACTTAGACTATCACTTATTTGGAAATTAAACAAACAGACAAACAAAAACTGCAATGACTCAAACTTAAAGCAGGGGTGCATGCAAACTTCCAATATCAGCAATTCAAAGTACAAGCAATTAAGTGACAATACAACCTTTTAGCATCTTCTTTGTTGTTCATCATCCTTCCTAGCCTTGGTGTTCTCTTTGATGATGATGTATATTCCTTCCATGAGATTGATTGTCTTCCTGCAAAGCTATTAGAAGTTGCTTGTTCCCCAAGCACTTTGAGAATTGGTTAGCATGCATGTATGTTTGTAGGCCTCTGAACTTAGATTGGTGTGTGAACACCAAACTTAGTTCCTTGCCATATGCAGCAATTTGGATCATATGCAGAAAACCTCATGTGCTTTTATTAAGAAAATAACTATGAACTAGAAAAAGAAACTATGAACTAGAAATTAAACTATTGTTTAAGTAGTTTTCCTGATTGGTTGGAGCTAGTGACTAGTCATGCTGAGGTAGAAATGTGCTTTTAATGAAGTTTTTGGTGGAACACCAAACTTAGAATCTCACATTCACCCTTGAATTGTTTTGGTGTGCAACACCAAACTTAGCTCCTTGCAATACAGATAAATCTACTTAACTCTTTTATTGAAATAACTAGAAAAGAAAAACTACCTTTGGTTGGGTTGCCTCCCAACAAGCGCTTCTTTAACGTCATTAGCTTGACATGCTGTTCCTGACTTTCTTCCTCTTCCTCCAGTTTGTTAAGAGGAATGACTTCAAGTGGATAAAGGAGCTAGTTAGTGCCCCTTGTTGTGAATGCTTCTTTCCAGCAAGCTTTCCCTTGTGATTGGCTTGAGTGAACTTGCTTGTTGGCTCAGGAGTTGGATTGTTCTTCGACCTTCTCTTCTTCATGGATATGGTCCTTTGTTTCTCGGTCACAATCCTCATTTTGGTGCTTGTTTCTACTGCCTTCACATCCTTGATCTCAGAACTTGGTTGTTGTTGGACAGTTGGAGTATCCTGTTCATCAAAAGCTTCCTGAATTTGTGGTTCAATGAACCCTTCCTCTTTGCAACTCTCTGTGTCATTGGAGTGTGATCTCCCTTGATTGACTTTCTCCCTTTCTTGTTCTTCTGATTCCTCCCTTGGGTTTGCCATGGTATCACTAGAAGAATTGTGGGTAGGGATTTGCTTTGATAGATATCCAATTTGTGCTTCTAGCTTTTGAATGGCAGCACCTTGATTTTGTAAGTTGGATATCACTTCTTCCTTAAAGCCTTTCAAATCGGCCACATCTCTGCCCATAGTTGCAAGCATTCCTTCTATCCTGTTTAATTGATCTTGAAATTGTTGGTTCGGATTGGGTTGATGAGGTTGATTATCTTGGTTATGATATGGTGGTTGGGAGTATGTGTTTTGTGTGGGCTGATAGAGTCTTTGGTTGGAGTGTTGGTAGTGGTATGACTCTTGTGTGTAGTGGAATGAGTCTTGTGGATAATGAAATGAATTGTATGAATTTGAGAAGGAATTTTGTGCTGAGAAATGCTCAAGTGATGAAGAATTTGGATATGTAAAACTAGGAGGTGAGGTTGGATAATTCAGAGGTGATGGCTCTTGATGAATGGGGTGTGAATAAGTGAAATCTCTTTGGTTTTGATCTTCCCAGCCACAACTTGAGTAGTGATCAAATTCACCAAAACATGGACCATTTTGTGGCTCTGGGAAGTACCTCGTTTCCTGTTCCTGATACTCCCACCCACCATGAGCATAATAACATGAATCATTCTGTGGTGGTGGAGAGTTTCTCATGAATTTTGATTGACCAAAAGATGATGGATACTCCTTTCTTTTTTGCAATGTGCTCAGTCTCAAACAATACTCATCCAAAGATAGTGGAAATTCCATAGTGAGGCAATATCACAAACAGCTAGTGGTTAGTATGCTAACAAGTGAATAAGCAAAGAAAACAAATTAAAATTTACAGAAATTAGCAGTAATAAACTGAAACAAAAACTATTAACAAAAGAAAAGAAAAATTGCTCAATCTAGTTAACTTCCAATTGAAGAATTGTCAATCGAAAACCAATCCCCGGCAACGGCGCCATAAACTTGATGCGCATAAACTTGTTAATGCTACGATTTAGGAAATTGCACGATCGGCAAAATTCCTTCCGGCAAGTGCACCGGTTATCGTCGTCAAGTAAAAACTCACAATAGAGTGAGGTCGAATCCCACAAGGATTGGTTGAGTGAGCAATTCGGATTAGAAGTGTGTTCTAGTTGAGCGGAATCAAGATTTAGATAAGAATTTGCGGAATGTAAAATTGGCGGGAAACGTAAATGACAAGGAATTGAAATGGCGGAATCTTAAATTGCATGAATTAAAGAGCAGAATGTAAATTTGCTGAAAGTAAAAGGGAATGGGGGTGATTGCAAGAATTGAGTTGCGGAATGTAAAGAGAAATAGGAAATCAGAAATGGGGAATTCATTGGGTGTTAGGAGATATTGAGATCTCCGAATCAAAGCATGAATATCTCTTCTTCAACCAATGCGTTCATTAAATTTTGCTTGGCAATCTTATATGATTGGATCCCAATCCCTTGGCTCACCAATTCTCTCTAAAAACAAACAAATTCCCAATCCCTTGGTTTAAATGTTCATAAGAAGAGATGATGTTCATTCACTGATTATACCACACAGTTTCATGAACCACAATTTGGTAGGATTACATGTCACAATATCCATCCAAACCCCAATTCAATTCACTGTGAGAAAGCTTCTCTAGCATGAATCCTCCATTCCTTTCCCAAGGTTCCGAAGGATTCCAATTATGGGTAGTTTCTTTCCCAAGACAACTACCCAATGGAATTAGATCGAGAAGCTTTCTAACAAAATTCAAGAGAAAAGATTGAAGAAGAAGATAAACTATTATTGATTCATTGAATTACAATAGAGCTCCCTAACCCAATGAAAGGGGTTTAGTGAGTCATAGCTCTGAATTCAATTACAAAACTAAAAGAAAATGATTTCCAGTTCTCTCCCCCTCAGGGGCTGGATTCCCCTTCAAATCCCTCTCCCTTTCAAATGCAGAAACTAAGGCCTTTAAATAGGCTCCCTAAATTACAAAATGAAAATGAAATTCAAAGCAAATTACAATCAAATGAAAATAAACTATTCTAGATGATTCTTGTGGCCTTGATTTGGTGTTGTTGATGGGCCTTGCTTGCTCGCAGGGTAGAGTGACATAATTGATCCAAAAAGGATAATGATCCATTAAACTACACTCAAACGTTGCACCCTCCTTTCTTGAGTCGTCACTTTGTTCTCTTGTCAACCTCGCCAATTTGATGCCAAATATAGACTATTATACCTCGTTGGAAAGCTATGGATGTCAGCTTTCTAACGCAACTGGAAGCACTTCAATTGGATCTCTATAGCTCAAGTTATACTCCATGGAAGGTGAAGAGGTCAGCTGGCCTGATTGCATGTTGGTACTATGCTCTTCTATGCACATTACGGGGCTGTTTTCTCCCTCAATTTTTAGTATCCACCATTCATGCCATATATGCTTGGAAAGCTCTAGATGTCTTCTTTCCAATGCATTTTAAATCACCTCAGTTGGAGTTTTGTAGCTCAAGTTATTTATGTTTGAAGAAGGCATGGTCAAGCTGTTCCATATAACACGTTTAAGCTTCAGTTTAAGGTTAAACTGAAGCTTAAACGTGGAAATGGAAAGGGTAGCCCTGGAGGTCGAACACGTTTAAGCTCCAGTTTGAGGTCAAACTGGAGCTTAAACGTGGAAATGGAGAGAGCAACCCTGGAGGAGAGTTCTTGGTCGAACACGTTTAAGCTCCAGTTTAAGGTCAAACTGGAGCTTAAACGTGGAAATGGCTCCCTGGTGCACTTCCCATTTCTGGCGTTTAACCTCCAGTTTAAGGTTAAACTGGAGGTTAAACGTGGAAATGCTTCCTGATTGGCATTCTCATTCTGGCGTTTAACCTCCAGTTTGAGGTCAAACTGGAGGTTAAACGTGGAATGCTTCTTTGGTGAGACTTTTCATTCTGGCGTTTAACCTCCATTTTAAGGTTAAACTGGAGGTTAAACTTCAATTCCAGCATTTCTTAGCCTTCATGATTCTGGCGTTTAAGCTCCAGTTTAGGCTTAAACTGGAACTTAAACTCCACATGTGATATTCAAGCTTCCTTTATTGATTTTGTTGCTTCCTTGCTTAGCCTCTTCTTCCCTGAAATCATCCAAACAAATGCATCAAAGTCTTGCAAAAATTCATGAGAATTCTTCCATTCATAGCTTTCAAGGAATATAACTAAAAACTCATGGAATTTGCATCAAAATCTTCATGTTGAATGATTTAAGACAAGCATGACTATTTGGCCCAAAATGATTACTTAAGGCTCAAGAAAATGCATAAAACAACTAAAAATAAAAGAAAAAAGGCTAGTGAAACTGGCCTAAGATGCCTTGGCATAAAATAGCCAACCAGGATTCAACATATCTCATGAAACTCTAGAATTCGTTCTTAAAAACTCTGAAGAACAAAATTTTTTTGAATTTTTTTTTTTGAAAATTTTTTTCAAAAATAAAAAGTTTAAAAATAAATTGAAATTACCTAATCTGAGCAACAAGATGAACCGTCAGTTGTCCAAACTCGAACAATCCCCGGCAATGGCGCCAAAAACTTGGTACACGGAATTGTGCTCTCACACTTTCTCACAACTCTGTGCAGCTAACCAGCAAGTGCACTGGGTTGTCCAAGTAATACCTTACGTGAGTAAGGGTCGATCCCACGGAGATTGTCAGCTTGAAGCAAGCTATGGTCATCCTTGTAAATCTCAGTCAGGCGAATTCAAATGTTCATGAGTTTGATAATTAAAATATAATTAAAACATAAAATAAAGATAGAAGCACTTATGTAATTCATTGGTAGGATTTCAGATAAGCATATGGAGATGCTTGTTGCTTCTGAACCTCTGCTTTCCTATTGCCTTCATCCAATCATGCATACTCCCTTCCATGGCAAGCTGTGTGTTGGGGGATCACTGTTGTCAATGGCTACCGTCCATCCTCTCAGTGAAAATGGTCCAGCTACGGGTTACGTAGGGCTAATCATATGTCAGTTCTCACTCATGTTGGAATAGGATCCAATGATCATTTTGCGTCTGTCACTACGCCCAACACTCGCGAGTTTGAAGCTCGTCACAGTCATCCCATCCCAGATCCTACTCGGAATACCACAGACAAGGTTTAGACTTTCTGGATCTCAAGAATGCTGCCAATTGATTCTAGCTTATACCACGAAGACTCTGATCTCACGGAATGGAAGGCTCTGTTGTCAGAAGAGGCAACCATGCATCGTGAACCAGGAGGCTAAGAGATACACACTCAAGCTAGTGCAGATAGAACAGAAGTGGTTATCAGGCACGCGTTCATAGGTAAGAATGATGATGAGTGTCACGGATCATCACGTTCATCAGGTTGAAGTTCGAGTGAATATCTTAGAATAAGAATAAGCTTGAATTGAATAGAAAAATAATAGTACTTTGCATTAATTCATCAGGAACAGCAGAACTCCACACCTTAATCTATGGGGTGTAGAAACTCCACCGTTGAAAATATATAAGTGATGAAGGTCCAGGCATGGCCGAATGGCCAGCCCCCTAAACATGATCAAGAGATCAAAAGATAGTCTCGAAAATGATCTAAAGATAAAAATACAATAGTAAAAGGTCCTATTTATAATGAACTAATAGCCTAGGGTTTACAGAAATAAGTAAATGATGTAGAAATCCACTTCCGGGCCCACTTGGTGTGTGTTTGGGCTGAGCATTGAAGCTTTCACATGTAGAGACTTTTCCTGGAGTTAAACGCCAGCTCTGGTGCCAGTTTGGGCATTTAACTCCAGCTTTTATGCCAGTTCTGGCGTTTAACGCCAGAATAGGGTAGAAAGTTGGCGTTTAAACGCCAGTTTGTGTTATCAAAACTCGGGCAAAGTATGGACTATTATATATTGCTGGAAAGCCCAAGATGTCTATTTTCCAACGCAATTGAGAGCATGCTAATTGGGCTTCTTTAGCTCGAGAAAATCTATTTCGAGTGCAGCAGGGTCAGAATCCAACAGCATCTGCAGTCCTTTTTCAGCTTCTGAATCAGGTTTTTACTCAGGTCCCTCAATTTCAGCCAAAAAATACCAAAAATCAAAGAAAAACACACAAAATATTGAGTATATTGACATGGTTGTTGTGGAGGAGGTAGAGGTTGTTGTTAATTGAGTTGGAGTTGCTTGAGTATATTGGTCATCTCCCCCAAAGTCTTGGTGAGAGCAGCGGTCTCACTACTCGAAGAAACTTCCGCAATAGCCTTGGGATGATTATTCCTTTGCCTTGCATGTTGGGTAGACTCAGCTAGTTTGGTGATAAATTGCCACGCTTTTGCCACCATTTTGTACTTTGTCAAAGAGCCATTACTCGCAGCATCGAAGAGGGTTTTATCTTGAGGCTTCAATCCTTGGCAAAAGTAACTAATTAACACCAACTAGTCAATCATATGATGGGGGCACGAATCAAGGAGATTCCTGAAGCGTTTCCAATACACATAGAGAGTCTCTAAATCACCTTGAATGACGCAAGAAATTTCCTTCCTCAATGTATATGTGACCTCCAGTGGAAAGAACTTGTCCAATAATTTCCTTCTAAGCAAATTCCAATTAGTAACAACAGCTTCGGGTTGAGTGTAGAACCACTCCTTTGCCTTTTCCTCAAGAGAAAATGGGAAGGCATATAACCAG
Source organism: Arachis ipaensis (assembly GCF_059453495.1). Classification (NCBI taxonomy): domain Eukaryota; kingdom Viridiplantae; phylum Streptophyta; class Magnoliopsida; order Fabales; family Fabaceae; genus Arachis; species Arachis ipaensis. Next base: position 30,548,902 of record NC_142435.1, read on the forward strand.
ACTGCAACCTCATCCGCACCATGCCACCTAATAGTTGAACAAGCTGTTTGGAAGTCCCTGAGGTGCTTGATAGGCTCTTGAGCGGGTAAACCATGGAATTTAGGAAGAAGGTTGATCAATGGAGTCTTCAGTTCAAAATTAGCAGTCAAATTAGGATGGCGCGCTTGAAATGGTTGGAGAGTGAAATCCGGAGCTCTTGCCTCCTTGAGAGTAATCCTTCTAGGTGCTGCCATAGTATCTACACCTAAATCAATAGAAGAGATGTCAATGGATTTAGTAGGAGATGAGTTAGTTTCTTCCTCAAATGACGCTTCAGACTCAACCTCGGATAAGATTGGTGAATTGGGTGAAACTCCTTCACCACCCTCGGAGGCTAACCGACGCCGAGCTCGCCTAATATGTGAAATAATTTTTTCGATTTCAGGATCAAATGCGGCTAGGCTCGGATCCGGTAATGAACGCGTCATTCAATAAAAGAAACATAGAGCTCAAGGCAACAAAATATACTAAGAAAAATAAATAATAATTACTACTAATAAACAGAAAACATACAAATAAAAAAATGCAATTATGTAAATATAAATATATTTACACCAACCAATAACTTAGCACACATATGCAACTCCCTGGAAACGGCGCCAAAAATTGATGGGAGGAAAAAAATGCCGGTTAAGAATTTCTAACAAAAATATTTTCTAAAATAGCGTTGCAAGTACAGTCTTAACCGATGAAATTTCCACTATCAATTTCAAATATGTCACAATTAATAATAAATAACCGGGAGTAGAATCCTGGGTCGTTTCCCTAAGAGTTGACACAAGATGCAAATTATTGGTTAGGATTTTTCTGAATTTTTTTTTTTTTTGAAATTGAGAATGGAAAAGTAAATAGCTAGGAATTAAAGCAACAAATAACTAACAAAAGGTGATAAGTATTCAAAATGAAAGGCCTTGGTTAGGGGAGAGAATTGGAGTTTCTATCCTTGTTGTCTTTTCCAAATATAAAAATAAAGGTTCATTGCTCCCACTTAGTTATCCACTAATAATTGAAGGAAAGTCAAGTGAGCATCACTAAATCTAGCTCACAAGTCCTAGTCACTTCATGGGGAAGGACTAGAGTTGGTGAGAATTGAGCTAGCCAGCAATTTCCAATTACAGATTAATACTTGAGTTTAACAATTCAAGGGTTTCCAATTACTCAACCCCCAACCAAGTTGGGAGCTTTACTCCATTAACATGAATGCCATTTTCATAAACACAGGATAGGAGTAAATAACATGATAATTAAGAAAAATTAATTAAATCAAAATTGGCACTAACATTAATTAACAAGGATCAAACACGCAATAAAAATAAACATAAAATTACTTCAATGCATTAATAAGATTCAAAAGTGACAAGATCTGAACATGAATTCATAGTAATCAAATGGAAAAGAGTAATAGAGAAATTAAAGAGGAAAGATATAAGGGAAATGAGACCAATTGAAGGTAATAGCAACTCTCAAGATCCAAATCAAAAGCAAAACTAAGAATGTCAAAAACCCTAGGAGAAGTAGTAGTTTCTCTCTCTAGAATTCAGAACTAAATCAAAAACTAAAGTGAAAAGTGTAGTGTCATCAGTCTCAGCTCCATCCCTGCCTTTAGTCTGCGTTTTTGGGCTTGAAACTGGGTCCAAATCAGCCCAGAAATTTCCCCCAGCGAGTTCTGTTAAGTGCGGCACGTGACGCTCTGTCACGCGTACGCGTTAGCCATGCATACGCGTCGTTGAACCTTGCACCTCACCACCCGTACGCGTCACGGAAAGACACTTCTTATCACACGCACGCGTCAGCCATGCGTGCACGTCGCTCCTCGCTTCTCAAGTCTTTCATTTCTTGTATTTCTTCCACTGTAACATGCTTCATCTTCATCCTTTAAGCCATTCATGCCCTATAAACCTGGAAACACTTAACAAACACATCACGGCATCGAATGGTAATAAAGGAGAATTAAAAATTAACAATTTTAAGGCCTAGGAAGCATATTTTCAATCATAGCACAAAATTAGAAAGGAAACTTAAAAACATGCAATTTACATGAATAAGTGTGAGAATAGTTGACAAAACCCACTCATTTCAGTCCAAAGTATATCATAAAATAGTGGTGTATCAGTCGGCCAGAAGAAGCCAACTCGGATAACCTTTTTGGCCAGTGACCGTGCTCCTAAGTGATTTCCACATATGTCACTGTGTACATCCTCTAAGACTTTCTTTGTATTGGTGGTCAGGACGTATTTTAAGAGGAGTGTTGAGATTCCTCTTTTGTATAGAATATTGTAGATCAATGTGTAATTTTTTTGCTTATTTAATAAGCCTTCTGGCTTCTTTTTCATCCTTGGGGAGGACATCAAATTTGAGGTAGTTGACTATAGGAGTCATCCATCCTAAATTTTGTTTGGATATGGTTAATACCTCTGAATTGCCCTCATCTTTTGATATTGATGGTGTTTGTAGAGTCTCCTGGATAATACTTTTATTGTTGCCCCCTAGCTTGGTGCTGGCTAATTTGGAGAGGGCATCAGCTCGGGTATTGGATTTTCGGGCTATATGTCGAACTTTTCCTTCCAAAAAGTATGTCAGTTGTTCGTGGGCTTCATTCAAGTGCTTCTTCATAGTGGGGTCTTTAGCTTGATAGGTGTCGTTAATTTACAAATTTATAACTTCCGAATCATTGAACACTATCAATTTCTCAGCCCCTAATTCTTTAGCCAATTTCAAGCCAGCAAGCAAGGCCTCATATTCTGCTTGGTTGTTAGAAACTAGGAATTTGAACCTTAGTGAGAGCTCTATCCGAGTTTTTTGGTCGCTTTCTAAAATGACATCAGCCCCACTTCTGGCTTTGTTTGATGACCATCTACATATAGGCTCCATGTAGCTGGATCTCATGGGCTTTCAGTGTACTCAGCAACAAAGTCATCAAGTTATTGTGACTTAATTGCCATCCGAGCTTCGTACTTTAAATCAAACTCGGACAGTTCCACAGCTCATTGTAGCATTCGTCTAGCCAAGTCCGTCTTTTATAAAATGTGTTTCATTGGTTGATTAGTATGAACTTTAATGGTATGAGCCTGAAAGTAAGGTCGGAGTCTTCGAGATGTGAGGATAAGGACATAAGCAAACTTTTCTATCTTTTGATAGTTCAACCCTGCCCCCTGTAAGGCTTTGCTGATGAAGTAGATAGGTGGATGCCCCTTTTCATCTTCTCAAATCAGGGCTAAAGCTATAGCTCGGCTTCCTACTACCAAGTACAGTACAAGCTCCTCCCCTTCAATAGGTCGAGTAAGTATGGGGCGTTGTCCTAAAAATGCTTTAAAGTCTCGAAAGGCTTGTTTGTATTCTGAGGTCCACTCAAATTGATTCCCTTTTCTTATGATGAAGTGATTTCAGAGTTGATCCGAGTAAGAATCTGGATAGAGATACCAACCTTCTATTTAATTGTTGGACCTTTTTAACACAAGCCAGGCTCTTCATCTTGAGTATAGCCTGACACTTGTCTAGATTTGATTCTATACCTCTTTGGGTTAACATGCCCAAGAACTTTCCAGCTTCTACTGTGAAGGTGCATTTTGAGGGGTTCAACCTCATTTCGTGCTTCCTTATTGTAGAGAACACCTCGGAGAGATCGGACAACAATGTTGTGTTCTTTTTTATTTTGATGAGCATGTCGTCTATGGTGCAGATTTTCTATATCCACAAACTGGCAAGTGCACCGGGTCGTACCAAGTAATACCTCAGGTGAGTGAAGGTTGATCCCACGAGGATTGATGGACTGAGCAACTATGTTTGGATGACTCACTTAGTCAGGCCAGCAGAAAGTTGTGTTTTGAGGGTTATAAAATGCATTAAACAGAAATTCAGAAAGTAAGAAAGCAAACAATAAAAGTGAGGTGAAATCTATAGGAGAAAGCAGTTAAGATTTCGGAGTTGTTTATTCGTCTGGATTAAGTTTTCTTACCAACTATTTTAATCATGAAAGATTTATTTCATAGCAAACTGTAATCGAATAAACCCTAATATTTTAGTGATTTAGTCTCTTCTAACCCAAATCAACCGCCAATATCTTGGTCACTTAATGTAGATTAGAGGGTTAAGTTCAATTCTAGTTTATGGCCACAAAAACCCTAATTACCCAAAGCTAAGAGGATTATATGTCACATATCCCGATTAGTTCAAGTAATTAGCAATTTAGGAGGAATTTGCTTTCAAGCTATTGTTCAAGTGAGATAACTCTTTCAAGAATCACAAGAACACATATAGAATAAGGGTTATACTGTCGTTCTACCCAGATTCATAAGATGAAGAACGAAAGCAATTCTTGAAACTGAATCCATACATTAATTAAAATAGAAAAGCAATAGTCTTAATTTATAGAAATAAACAGAGCTCCTAACCTTAATCGAGGAGGTTTAGTGGCTCATGACTTATAGAGAAAACAAGGGTTTCGAAAAGTCTGAACGTGTGGAAGTGAGAAGATCCTCATAAAGGGTGAATCTTTTCCCTTTTATATGTAACCTAATTTGATTTGAAACTAAATAAAATAATCAATTCTAAACCTAAAAGATTTTGTTTGTAAATAAAAATAACAAAAATAAAAGATAGAATATTAATTAAAAGCTAAATCCAACTAAAGATGCTCCAAGAGAAGGTTTGATCCGAATTCCCTAGAACGCTCCTGACTTTGTTGGGTTGCTGGTATTAAACGCTAGCTTGGTGTTTAGCACACTGATGGGCAACTTCAAAACTCCTCTTTTTTGCATAAAACTCTGCCAAATTGATCCGAATTTCACCTAAAATAATTAAAACACAACAATTCAAAGTAGCATCCAGAGAGGATTTTAATAGTAAAATGTACTTAAACTCATTAAATTCTAACTTAAAATAAGCAAAAAATGGGTATAAGATGCTCACGCATCAGTCTACGTATACCTCCATGAGTTTTCCCAATTGAGAGGAAAATACTTTGTTCATTAGTCGTTGGTAAGTAGCCCCCGTATTTTTTAACCCAAAAGGCATTACTATATAGCAATAGTTAGCCTTTGAAGTGATGAACGATGTCTTTTCTAGATCAGGCTTGTACATCAGAATTTGGTTGTATCCCGAGTAGGCTCCATAAAGGACAGATATCGGTAGACTGAGGCTAAGTCGACCAGGGCATCAATGCTAGGAAGAGAGTATGGATCCTTGGGACAAGATTTGTTGAGGTCGGTGTAATCAACACACATCCTCCACTTTTCATTTTGTTTTTTCACCAAAACGACGTTAGCTAGCCATAATGGGTATTTTACCTCCCTTATGAACCCTGCCTCCAGCAAGGCTTGTACTTGCTCCTCCACGACCTGTCCTTTCTAGTCCTAGCTTCTGAAGCTTTTGCTAAATAGGTAGGGAGCCGGGATAGACTGCGAGTTTATGGGACATTAGGTCGTCTATGCCAGGCATGTCGGAAGCTTTCTAGGTGAAGAGGTCGGAATTCTACCTTAGTAGATCGTTGTTCCTTCATGTTTTCCTCCAGGTTAGCCCCTATATTTGTTGTTTTGTTAGGGTGGTCCCTGATTTGTACCTCCTCTACCTTGCTTCCAAGTTGGGAATGCAGTTCTTCTCGAGTTCGGACTCCACCCAATTCAATCGTGTTGACCTTTTTGCTCCCAAGACTGCCTTTTAAATTAAGGCTTTCAGTGTATCACTTACGTGCTAGCTTCTGGTCCCCTTTAATGGTGGCAATTCCTTCCGCTGTGCAGAGGTGAGGTGTTGAGACGACAGCTACAAGTTTATTCAAGGTGGTCTGACCTATTAAGGCATTGTATGCTGAGGTTACATCAACCACGATGTAATCGATACTTAATGTCTTCGACCTCGTTCCCTTTCCAAAAGTGGTGTATAAGGAGATATACCCAAGAGGTCAGATTGGCGTGTCTCCCAGTCCGAATAGGTTGTCTGGGTAGGCCTTTAAGTCCTTTTCTTCTAGTCCGAACTTGTCGAAGGCAGGTTTGAACAGAATGTCCGCTGAGCTACCCTGGTCTATCAGGGTTCTATGAATGTTAGCGTTTGCGAGGATCATTGTTATCACCACGGGGTCATCATGCCCAGCTGTTATCCCTTGGACATCTTCTTTAGTGAACGAGATAGTAGGCAAGTCGGGAAGTCTATTTTTCTCCCTGATTTGGTATATCTCTTTGAGATGTCTCTTCTGTGATGATATTGACATTCCTCCCCTTGTAAATCCTCCATTGATCATGTGTATGTGTCGCTTTGGGGGGTCTGAGGTGGATGTTCTTGCCGTCCTTCTTCTTCCTCCCTCATTCCCTTCATCGGGTCGTCCGATCTATCCGCTAAGTATCTGTCTAATCGGCCTTCTTTGGCTAACTTTTCTTTGACATTCTTCAAGTCGTAACAACCATTGGTGGAGTGTCCATAGAGCTTATGGAACTCACAGTATTCTGTCCGACTTCCTACCTTATTATGTTTGATCAGACGAGAAGGTGAAAGCTTCTCTGTGTGGCATATCTCTTTGTAGACATCCACTAGAGAAACTCGGAAGGGAATATAGTTGTGGTATCGTCGGGGATTTTCTGAGTTTTTCTCTTCCCTCTTCTTGGGCTCTTTTTCCTTTTCCTGAGATGATAGAGCAGGTTTGGCCGTGGAAAAGGTTCCCCGAGTCAGGAATTCTCCTCCATGTTGATGTATTTTTCTACCCTTTCTTGAATTTTATTCAGGGAAATTGGGTGCCGATTGGCTACGGAATGAGAGAATGGCCCTTCTCTAAGGCCATTGGCTAATCCCATGATCACAGCTTCAGTAAGTAGATTCTGAATCTCCAAGCATTCCTTGTTGAATCTTTTCATGTAGTCTCGGAGGATTTTTCCGACCTCTTGCTTGACTCTTAGCAGGCTCAAGACGTGCTTTGTTTTATCCTTTTGGATAGAAAATCTGGTCAAAAATTTTCTAGCCAGGCCGTCGAAGCCAGTCACCGACTTAGGGGTAAGTTATCGAACCACTTCATTGCCGCTTTAGTCAAAGTGGTCGGAAAGGCTTTGCAACGGGTGGCATCAGAGGCATCAACTAGGTACATCCTGCTTTTAAAGTTGTTGAGATGGTGTCTTGGGTCGGTCGTTCCGTCATAGAGATCCATGTCGGGAGTTTTGAAGTTCCTAGGAACTTTAGCCCGCATGATCTCTTCTATGAATGGATCTCCACCTAAGGAGCTTTCTTCCGGATCTGTTCGGTTATTTTGATTGTGAAGGTCGGCTTCTAACTTCAGGAGCTTTTCCTATAGCTCCCTTCGTCGCCTTACATCCCTCCGTAATTCTCGTTCTACTTCTTGTTGTCCCTCAACCTCATGCTCGAGTTGTTCTAGTCATTTTTGTTGGCCACGGACCAGACCCAGTATCTCTGCTGCTTGAGGGGGCTCTTCATCTTTGGGGTGATGAATTTCCAAAAGAATCCGCCTTAGCTGGGGGTTCCTCGATGGCCGTTTTCCATGAGTACCATGTGTTTGGTGTGGTGGAGGTAGTATAATGGCGTTGCCCGCTGGTTAGGGCTCGACTTCAGATTTAGACGCCGTATGGCCATATTCATATTGGTGGTCTGCCATTTGTCAAGGCATGAATTCCAGGTCCCCGGCAACGGCGCCAATGTTCCAAGAGTTACCTGAAACGTTGAATTGGGCCTGAACGCGAGGTCCATATCCCTTTGTGTGGTTGCGACCGACTTGTTGTTGTCGAGGTATTGTCTGCCCGAATTTCTCGTGAGAAGGTGGGGAGTAGTACCTGCAAGAGACTCCGATACTTAAGTTAGCAAGGGTTTTAGACAAGTTTTTAGTATATTGAAACGTAAATTATACCTGAGAGGTGTAGTATATTTATAGTAAAGTTGATAACCACCTTTGTTGGAATAGTTCCATCTTTTCTGATGGATAACCGTTTCCTTTATCTTGAGAGTTTGTTGGGATTTATCTTTTTAGCGAAGATAGAGATTGTAGGCGAGATTTGGGAAGACAGTTACTTGCTTTTGGACAGGTAGAGCTGGACCCCTTTGTCGATGTCTAACCTCTTTAAAGAGGTCGAACATGTCGAGGAGGCCGCCCTTCTTGGTAGGCCTTTTTGTCTTATTAGACATAGCTTTATTTATTAGGTCAGGATATGAACAATATATATATATATATATATATTCCAGGTCTTTGTCTTAACCTCTGTAAAGCTTGTTGACTAATCTAGTGATAGATCTCTCTTAAAAAAGGCCTAATTGATAAATTATCATTAGATTAGACTAAGCTTGTAAAAAGGATTCATGTCTTTTTGAAAGGTCCATGGGAAGTAAATAAGTCAGACTCAAATAATATGTTGAGGAAATAAATCAAATTAATTATAAAAAAAAAACTTTTTTTTCTGTAAAACAAAACCTTAACATTACGATCTCCCCCCCCCCTTCCTTTTGGGTAATGTTCACATGATTTGCTAAAATTACAATTATTATTTTCAAGAATAATTTATGGAACTAACTTTTTTTTAATTAATATCAAGTAATTTTTTTATAATTATTTTGTTTATCTTAAATTTTACAGTCAACATTTTACATCATTAACCCTAAACCTAAATTATAAAATACTAAGCTTAAATTCTCCAAAATAAGGATGTGTGATTTTCACTATCAAAGATTTTTTCCCAATAATTTTTTCTAATCCTATAGACATAATTTAGTTAGATATTCATGTTTATGTTGATGCTGTCTCTCGTTTAAGTGACTCAGAAATTAAATACTTAACTTAGTCCTTTGAATTTAACTTATGTCTCCACCAACGATCACATTTTTTGAACAAAAAAGCATGGACAAAATTATAACGTGACAATTGATTAAAAAATGATGGCCAGAAAGAATAAGTTACAGCTGAATAGGAGACACTTTGAAAAAACGTGGCAGTAACTAAAAAAGCATGGCAACTTTTAATGGCCACGTTTTTTTCCAACTTTTTGACAGTTTAAAAGCATGGCAAAAAGAAAATTATCTTGTAGTATTCAATTTGGTCTAATAAATTTCAACTGATCTAAAATAGTCTATCAAATTTAACTTCGTAACTTAATTTGATTATTTAATTCTCAATTGACTTAAATTTGATCTCCTTCTCACCCGCACATACAACAAAAACAACAATAACAATAACACATTGACTGTAATCCTCATCTCCATCTCCATCTCCATCTCCGTATGCTCTTCCATGCAGCTTGACCATAAACCCTTTATTGAAATGCCCATTTTCTTCCCATGAAGAACTTCATCTACATCTAGATTTCCAATGGGCATGTACACATACGACAAAAAATTGGTTTCATGGTTTTTACAAAAACCTGGTAAGCTAAAATGTGTATATGTCAAATCCGCTCCAATGTTTGAATCTCTGCATTGATGATTGATCCATGATCATGAAAAGAGCCCCGTCACGCCAACCTATTTCTCCGCTGGCGTTTGCGCCTTTTTACAATGCATGAACCTGCTATATATATATATATATAGAGAGAGAGAGAGAGAGAGATTTAATTCTCAACAAATTTTAATCACTAAATCAATCCCTAATTTTTTATTGTTAGAGAAAAAATAATCCTCATATCAAATTTTAGTAAAAATTAGACAAATGAGTCACTATTGTTATCTGATTAAGATATAACAATAATTAAGATATAACAATCTCTCAAAATTTTTAAATTCTCAAATTAATCCATCTGTTTAAACGAACAATCTGATATAAAAAGACTAATTTATCTAACAAAATAAAAATTTAGAGGCCAATTTAATAATTAAAATTTGGAGTATTACTCAACGTCTTCCTTTTATAAACTTTAGTTCCATTAGGAGCTCTATCCCTTACACATTGCCTCTTGAAGCAGCCACACCCTGGCACTGCTGGGATGTGCACTGTAGTTAGTGGTTTGTGTTACATGACCAAAAGGGATAAAACTTGACAATCTAAAGCCTCACAAGTTTATAAAAATTATACAATGTGCCTAATTTACATTGAAAGTTTAGAAATTTTTTTTTTTTAAAGATAAATGACATAGAAAGCTACCTTCTACTACGTTCAAATGATTTCCAAGTTGCTAGAGATCCAAGTTTTCTGTCAATTTCAGAGATCGTTGATTCTTCTATTGTTGAACTCAAATATCATTTTCCGTATTCAAGTCTAACAAAGAAATGGCAACTAGCCAAAAACTAAACCAAATTTCATAAAGTTCTTGCACCTATAGTCTAACCTCAATGGCAACAAAAGCTCTGCCAGACATTATTGATCTGAAATGCATATCCAGATTCACTAATTCAAGAGATTTGAAACGGTGGGAAATTTTATTCTCTCCTCCTTGGGTATCTCTGCATACCTACAAGGGACAAATTTTAATAGATTAGCATTTTGTAACAAAGAAGAATGACAAAAAGGAGTTTGAAGTTTGAACACAGTTTTTTTTATTTTTTTGGTTTCTCAAGGTATTTCTCAACCCAACAGGCCAAGGACTAATCCGCCACAATACTGAACTCCATTTAAGGGTTTGCCATTGGCCAACGGATTGCTGCACACAAGGCAAAATTCAAACCCCCGACGCTTGCTTAAGCGGACTAGTGAAATTTGAACACAGTTAGCGGTTATCTTTTACATATCTTATTTGAGCTTAGGGTGTCTTACTTGACTTCCATCCCTCCCCAAATAGGGCGTGTCATTAGAAGAATGTTTTTACATCTATGGAAATTTTACACAAAACCCTTGCATCGAAATGATTTTACAACGTAAGATTCCCAGGAATTTAAAACTTTTTCACGAACCACATGCTTCCTCAGAAAATTCTAGCTCTATTACCTTTGTTATAAAAAAGAATTAAAAACAAGAGAATAATTTGAATTACCTTTGCTCATAGCCATCGGGTTGAAAAATTGGATCCCATAAAAAATCAGTGGATCCTCTTGGAGGAACAATCTTCCCCTATCATGACAGCAAAACATGAGTTAGCAAAACATCAAGTCACGCATGGAACTCCGTAACTGAATTTATTTACTTTTGCAACTTCAAGAAATAATTAGATTCATGTTTGTTTACTAAAACATGACGGTCAATTCAAAGAAAATGTGTATAATATACAACAATAAAGTCTTGTCCCACTAAGTGGGGTCGGTTACATGAATCAAACGACGACATTGTGCTTTGTCATGTATCATGTCTACAGAGAGACCATTTACATGTAGATCTCGTTTGACCACCTCATGGATGGTCTTCTTAGGTCTTCCTCTGCCTTTCGCCCTTTGTCCATCTTTCATCTCATCCACCCTCCTGACTGGATGTTCTATTGGTCTTCTTCTCACATGTCTAAACCATCTGAGATGCGATTCAACCATCTTTTTCACAATGGGTGCTACTCCAACTCTCTCCCTTATATCTTCGTTCCTTATTTTATCCAATCGCGTATGACCACTCATCCATCTCAACATCTTCATATCTGACACACTCAGCTTATGTTCGTGCTCCCCTTTAGTCGCCCAACACTCCGTACCATAAAACATAGCCGGTTTTATAGCGGTGCGATAGAATTTACCTTTAAGTTTTAAAGGCACCTTTTTGTCGCATATAAAACCAGATGCCCAACATCTCCATTATCCTGTATGATGCACCTAAGATACTTAAAATTTTTAACTTTTCGTAGGATGTTTTCTCTAATCGTCACCTCTATATTAGGGTTTTCCCTTCTCAGACTGAACTTACATTCCATATATTCCGTCTTGCTACGGCTTATGCGTAGACCATACACTTCTAGAACTTCTCTCCATAACTCTAACTTCTTATTTAGGTCTTCCCTTGACTCTCTCATAAGGACGATATCATCGGCAAAAAGCATGCACCATGGCACAAGCTCTTGGATGTGCTCTGTGAGTACTTCCAAGATTAATGTGAAAAGATATGGACTTAGAATTATCCCTGGTGTAATCCTATACTAATAGGAAATTCCTCTGTCACACCACCTTGAGTCTTCACATTAGTTGTGGCCCCATCATACATGTCTTTAATTGCACAAATATATGCAATCATTACTCTCCTCTTTTCTAAAACCTTCCATAAGACCTCCCTTGGTACTCTATCATACGCTTTTTCCAAATCAATAAACAACATATGTAGATCCCTTTTATTACTACGATACCTCTTCATTATCCTTCTTAATAGGTATATCGCTTCAGTGGTAGATCTGCCTGTCATAAATCCAAATTGGTTCTCTGTTACTTGTGTCTCTTTTCTCAATCTCCGTTCTATCACCCTTTCCCATAACTTTATAGTATGACTCATAAGCTTGATTCTTCTATAGTTTCCGCAACTTTGTATATCCCCCTTATTCTTGTAGATAGGTACCAAGGTGCTCTTTCTCCACTCATCAGACATCTTCTTTGACCTTAAAATCTCATTAAATGACTTGGTTAACCAGTTAATGCCTTTTTCTCCAAGACCCTTCCAAACCTCAATCGGGATATTATCAGGTCCTACTGCCCTGCCATTTTTCATCTGCTTTAGAGTCTCTTTTACCTCGAAATCTCGAAACCTTCGATAGTAGTTAAAGTTTTGATCTTCTTCCCTGGTGCATAACCAACCAAGGCTCGAAAGAGTCTTTTGTCCCTCATTAAATAACTCGTAGAAGTAGCTCTTCCACCTTTCATTAATCTTCTCCTCTTGAGCCAACACCTCTCCATCCTTATTCTTTATGCACTTAACCTGATCCAAATCTCTCGTTCTTTTTTCACGGCTCTTTGCGATTCTATATATAACTTTCTCCTTTTCTGCCCAAAGACTGGTAGAGACCATCATATGCTCTTGTTCTTACTTCACTTACAGCCATTTTTGTCTCTTTCTTAGCCGCCTTATATTTTTCCCAGTTATCTGCGTTGCGGCATAAAGACCACTCTTTAAAGCACTCTCTTTTTATCTTTATCTTTTCTTGTACACTCGCATTCCACCACTAGGACTCCTTGTCTCTTGGTCCTATTCTTTTAGATTCACCAAAACTTTCTTTTGCTGTTCTTCTAATAACTTCTGCTATCTCCCTCCACATCTCTTCCGCGCTTCCATTCATATCCCACTTTGCCTCTTCTCCTACCTATCAAAGGAAGTTTCTTTGTTCCTCACCTTTCATCCACCACCACCTCGTCCTTGGGTTCTTCGTATGATGTCTTTTCCTCAACTTTTGCTCAACGTGAAAATCCATGACGAATATTCTATGTTGTGTTGTCAAACTCTCTCCCGGAATAATTTTACAATTAATGCAAAATTTTCGGTCGACTCTCCTCAACAAGAAGAAGTCGATTTGAGAGCTTGTCATGCCACTCTTATAGGTTTAAGATGTTCGTCTCTCTTTTTAAAACATGTATTTGTGATGAAAAGATCAAAGGTTGAGAAAAAGTCCAAAATAGTTTTACCTTCATCATTGATCACCCCGAAACCATGGCCTCCGTGAATACTCGCATATCCAGTCACTTCTCTCCCAACATGGCCATTTAAATCTCCTCCTAAGAAAATCTTATCTTCCAAAGGTATGTCCTGAACCAAACTCTCTAGATCCTCCCAAAACCTTATCTTGTGTTGTTCGTCCGAACCCACTTGCAGTGCATATGCGCTAATCACATGGAAAGCACATCCCTCCACCACAAATTTGATAGAGATGATCTGATCTCCTACCATCTTGACATCCACTACGTCCTTCTTCCACTGATTATCCACAACTATTCCAACCCCATTTCTATTCTTCACATTTCCTGTATACCAAAGTTTGAAACCAGAAGTATCCAACTCCCTAGCCTTCGCACCAACCCATTTTGTTTCTTGTAGGCATGCAATGTTAATCTTCTTCCTTGTCATGGTGTCCACCACCTCCATGGACTTTTCTGTTAGAGTGCTTATGTTCCATGTCCCAAATCTCAACCTTCTGTCGCTCCAACCTTTACCTTTTACTTTGTGAACTTAGCTTATTTACCCTCGTCCGTTCACGAAAACGCGAGAACCCTTGCTCATTTAACACTACATCCGGGCACCAATGCAGCTGCTCTTGCTCATTTGACACCGTACTCGAGCCATACAGCACGTTGCTTCCGGGCAACGACCTAGCTTTAGCGCAATAATGTCTTTGATTCATGTCACGGGAATTCGACTATATTTTTATGTTGGTTGTCGAAGACCTAACACAACCCTCCTCCTTTATCCGGACTTGGGACCGGCTATGTACCGCAAATGTAACATAGGCGGAGTTAAAATGTGTATAATATGTGGTAGACAAAAACACCATATGGGATTTCAGAGAAATACCGGAGTTTTTCCAAGCAAATGTGATAGGTTCCCTATTTGGGCCAATCGCAAAGGAAAATACACATAAGGCATAAGCTGATTTATTATCATATGCCCTCAACAAATTGTTGAGACCTGGAAAATAAGTTGGAAATGAGTAGATCAGATTCTGAGATATCCTGAAGAAAGGCACTCAAAGAAGTGAAGGTTAATTCAGAATAAATCAGCTTACGGACAACCTTCATGACCAATCTTCTGCAAAAACCATTTGCTGCATGATTTATTAAACTCGTTAGACTATGACAAAAGATTGCATATAACCTTAGGTAGATCCACATATGAATAATATATTAGAATAATCCAACTTCTTAGTGATTAAAAACTAGTTTTGGTATTGACTAAGAGTCTAAGACTTAAGTCGTTCAGCTAGCTATACATTCAATAGTTGTTATAAGTTAAAATTCACATTTCTAACATTTTTCCCTGTTCGATTATACATCTTAACCCTCCCAAAAACTCTTCTAGTGATTTTTGAGTAGTAGAATATTTAGCTTCTTAAGAAGTATTTAAAACACTAAAAGGAAGCGGCTGTCACTGCATATCCAAACACAAAAGAACTCAGTTGCAAATTTAGTTCTTTACACACAAGCGCTTAAATTCTTTTTACACAAATAGGCCCTAACCGACTCTTCCACCCCCTTTCTATTGATCTGTAAATGTTCAACCTTTGTTAACAGCTTTTCCTGCCAAGGTTATTCTTATTCCTGCTGCCTTATTATCTATATCACTCTTATTGGCTGGTATTATTCGATTCGAATAGGTCCTAGAAGGTAAACTTTTACTGAATTACAGTCAAAGAATGTTGGACTGCAGAATTCTAATCATGTGCAAAGACAGTCATAATGGATGGGCAGAGAAACTGGGATGAATATGATTAGAAATGTCAAAAATGTGGAAAGGATTGGATTAGCTATGCATTCCCTAGGTGGAGTCTAAAACTGACATAAGTGGATAGAAAGAGATAAGTGGATTTATGATACAATATCAAGCCCAAAGCCAAACGAAAATCCATGTAACAAACCCGAGTTTGTAGGAAGATGGGTTTGTTGTTGCAGTGAAAATGCATTTCTACAACACACAGTGAATAATAAAGCATAGCACTCTTGATTCAACCCTTGTTCGAAAGTATTCAGTAGCTCCACTGGAACAAGTCTATGAAAAACATATGAGAAAGATCACTTATCATCGGAAGGAAGAAGACGGAGTGGAATTTGGCTAATTCAGAAAAAGCGCAGAGGAAGAAAATCAGATTTCAGAAAGTCAAGCGGAGGTGAGAAAAAAAGAAAGATAATCACTGTGCTATCATACAATTGGAACACTGCAAATAAGGCTGCATCAATAAGAAGTTCCAACTTTAATGTACACAATGGATCCATTTTGAGTATTTACTTTAAATAAATTCATCAACATTGAGCCTAGACCCCTTAAGAAATATAATTAACTTTAAGACCACTTGTACAACTTCTCAGCTATAGAGCTAATTTCAGGGCTGAAATAAAAACTGACAAGATAAAACATTTTCTTAACCATTTGGATGATGTATATGGTCATAATCTTACTAGAACAAATGAATCATATGCAAATGGTGAATCAAATATAAATTGGTAGCATATAGTGATTTCCACTACCAAGACAGTACTACCATCACAGATTTATGATCAAGAAATAAAAGTGGGTTTAAATTTTGATATGAACAATCTGACACAGTGCTTATTCAGCAACTATTCTTACATACAAGGGAACCCATTCCTAAAATGTTATAGAATGACCCCCTGCTTTCATTTGTCGATCTACCACCGTATTATTAACCAATTTTGAGAAATTGTCCTTTTCCTTATTCTTTTATTTTCATAGTATCAAGGTATTGGTCTTATAGAACAGACATAAAATAAAAAACACTTTTTGTGAACCCAAAAAGAGAGTAACTTAAGATGATGATAAAATGTGAAATAGAACTTACATGTAAGGCCCTGTAAAAAAAAAATTAAAAACATTCAAACAAAAGCAGTGTCAGGTTGAATACTACTCCCAACTTAGAATGATGTAAAATAAGATAATTATACCATCCTGGAAGACCTTTCATCGCATTTAAACAAAGGCAAGTGTCTTCAACCAACACAGGTCCATTAACCTTAACATACATTTGAAAAGCCATCAGAAAGGTTAAAAAATTGAGGGAAAAAAAGAAAATTCGACCCTAAAATCACACACATAATGGAATCAGTGAAAGCCAGATTGTGAGTGAATAACTGGAGCAGCCAAACGAGCCTTCTCTTTGGAGATATCTTCAGGCCCTCCTTGCATCTCTGGCACTGCAAAAACAAAACAAAACCCTTATAAGAATAAAAACAAAAAACAAACAGAAGAAAGGGTTAAATTAAAAGAATTAGAGAGAAAGAGTGAAGTATTACAGTCAAGTTTGAGGGACTGAAATGGTATGGACCGGCCCAAGATGGCACGAACTTCATCAATCTTTTTGGCATTGCCAGTTACAAAAGTAACAGGACGTGATAGTACCAATCCAGAAGCCATTTCGCCAAACCAAAGCTTCTTCCGGCTTTTATTTTGCTTCTGGTGTTAGAAGGTACAGAGAGAACCACACACCAGTAGTGTATAGTGAGTTCTTGACTCCTTGGGAATTGGGAGTGGCTATAGTGGCTGCAAGCAATGCTTTGCATCAACTATGAGAAAGAGACAAACCGCACTGTTGATAATTTATAATTTCTATCAATTGGATTTTTGACTATTTATTGTATATTGATATGTTTTGATGCTAGTGTTTTGAGTTGTTACCAAGGTTATGTGATTGTTCTTTATTGTATATTAATCTGTAATAGGCAAGTCAATTGGATTTTTTTTTTTTTCTTTAGTTGTTGTACATTGATCTATTTTGATGCTGGTGTGTGAAGGTTAGACTCCCTCATCTCATGCCACTCTTCAATTGGATTCGCACCTTGAAGCTGTGTGTCATCTTGTTGAACGAGGGACATTAAGAGTTGCCTTTGTTCTAGTGATAATGAAACTTTGGAGTTATTATGATCTGCAAACTGAGATGAGGTTAGGCTGCCTTTATCATTACATTTCTCTTTGGGAGTCATATTATTGATGCTGACTCCTTTGGATTGTTGCTTCATATGGGGAGGAAACCCATGCTTTTGGTAGCATACGTCTACCAAGTGACCGACGTTGTTGCAGAAGGAACAAATTTTGGTGTAACCTCCTCTACTAGAATTACCACAGCCTCTGTCACGTGCTCCTCTACCAAAGCCACCTCTCCCAAGTGAAGTGTTTCTCGTAGTGTCATCTCGGTTGTTGGAGTTATCACTATTGGTAGCAGCCAAAAAATTTTGTAGATTTCGAGTAACTCCATCACGCAGTTGTCTTGCTGTGTGAGCAAAGAAAAGACTTCGTTACGCTTAACCACTGCTTCAATTCTCCTCTTTCAATCCTAAAAGACCATACTCTTACATCAAAGTAGATCGTCACCAATAAAAATCAGGTTGACAATGCAACGAGCAACCAAAGCCTGCTTTGTCATACAAGGTCTTAATTTAAGGACATCCTTCTCAAACTCCCAAACTTTAGCGACACTACCAGTAATCACCGCATGAGCAAATCCCATGTTTGAAGTGATGGAAGCGATTTGAATCCCTCATAATAATGTCCCTCTCAGTAATTTTGGATATGAACTTAGCTGCATTATGGCAATCACCACAGACACGCAAGTTCTTGAATATCCTAATGGGACTTCTTGGTGGGGTGCTAATAATACCAAATGCCATTGCCAATCTCTCGCAATGACTCATCAAAATCTGCTCTTTCTCGTCATCCTCAACATCTTGCAGGACAAAACTGTAGTCCGGAACATAACCGAGGCTCTTCATTTTGGAAGCCAAAACCCTTAATTCTTCGTATATCTCTGTGCATTTAGGATGGGTTTGGTTCCCAGTGTAGAAGACTTCAACTATATTTCCCACTACAACAGAACTCCATCCAGGAATCTTCTTCAGACCGCGACCTCTGGCCAATGATCTTACTTTAGTCACCCCTTCCCATTTGCCAACGTTTGCATACATATTTGACAGCAAAACATAATAGCCAACATTTTCAGAATCAACTTCCAACAAACGACTTGAAGCAAAGGTACCCAAATCTACATTTCCATGTATTCTACAAGCACTTAGAAGAGCACCCCAGATCGACGCATCAGGCTGCATCGACATGCTGCTCACTAAATTATACGCCTTCTCCAAATATCCAGCTCTTCCAAGCAAATCAACCATGCAACCATAATGTCTTAAATTTGGCTTGATTCCATACTCTTTCTGCATCAAATCAAAACAGCGTTCACCCTCATTCACTAACCCAGAATGACTACATGCCGACAACAAAGATATGAATGTGATATGATCTGGCTCTACCCCTTCAGCTAGCATATCCTTAAAAAGTTGGAGTGCTACTTCTCCATCCCCATGAATCCCAAGAGACGATATTATGGCATTCCAAGGAACTGAAGTTTCCCGTGGAATTTCATTGAATAATGACATGCCATCAACTAACCTCCCACATTTTCCGTACATGTCAATTAGGCTGGTAGCCACAAAGACATCCTTGTACAGACAGTTCTTAATTAACCTTCCATGAATTTTCATTCCCTGTTGCAAAGCTCCAACGTGTGAATATGCAGGGAGAATGCTCACCCATGTCCCTTGGGTGGGGATTATCTTTGTACACTCTTCCATCATGTTGAAAGCATCAATTGCCTCACTTGCAAGACCATTCTGCGTGTAACCTGTGATCAAAGTGTTCCATGATATTATATCTTTAACAGGAAGTTGTTCAAAAACCGTGCAAGCACAATCCATAGCTCCCAATTTTGCATACATATTCACAAGTGCATTTCCAATCACAACATCCTTTTCAAGCCATTCATGCCTAATAATGAATCCATGAATTGAACTGCTTATCCTTCGATCACTTAACTGACCAAAGATTGAAGCCAAACTCACAATTGTCAAAAACTCAGGCTGAATTCCAACAAACTGCATCTCTTTAAACAACCTGAGTGCAGTAGTTGGATCATCATTCTGCTCGTATGCAGCAATTATAGAATTCCAAGATACCCGATCCCTAACTTCCATGTGATCAAAAACCCTCTGTGCATCCCCAAGCCTTCCAAACTTTGAATACACATTGATCAAAGCATTTGATACAAACACGTCCATCTCCAAACCATGCTTTATCACATACAAGTGAATCAACATCCCGCTAACAATATCACCCGACTGCGCACAAACAGGAAGTACACTCGACACAGTAACAGGATCCATCTTCAGCCCCTCACTTCTCATCCTATTCAAGACATGCAATGCCTCGTCAGCATTCCCATTCTGACAAAACGCGGAAATCATTGCATTCCACATACCCACATCTCGATCAGGCATTTCATCAAACAGCTCATATGCAACATCCAAAGCACCAAACCGCGAATACAAGTTGATCAATGAGGCAGCCACAAATACATCCCGTTCAAAACCCAACTTCACAACATAGCAATGTATCTTCTTGCCATCAATCAGATTCACACAAGCTTTCAACACAGGTGGAAACGTATAAAAATCAGGCCTTAAACCAGATACTAACAAGAATTCATTGAAACAGCTCAATGCCTCATGGCGCCGGCAGCTGCGAACATAAGCAGCCACCATTGAATTCCAAGAAAAGATATTCTTTCTCTGAAGCTGGTTGAAGGTGGAGCGAGAGAATGTGATGTCCCCAAGAGATGCATACAAATTAACCAGCTTTGTTGACAAAATAACATCTTGAGCTTTTCCCAGCACAATGAGAAGAGTGTGAAGCATCTTAGCGATGTTGATGTCCCTGCAAACTCGGATCAGAACGTCGAAATTGAAATCGAAATCGAAACCGGAAGTGGAAGTGCCAAGTTTGATGCTCTTGTGGAAGTGTATGGGAGTTGCATGTGCATGGTGAAGCCATCTCTGCAATGAAAGAACCTTGGAAACGAGACGAGGTTGAGTTTGGAAATGGGCACAAATGTGAGAAGTGAACACATACATAGGAGTGAAGAGTGGCATGAGATGAGGGAGCCTAACCTTCACAATGCCAGCATCAAAATAGATCAATATATAATAACTAAAAAGGAAATTCCAATTGACAGCAATTGCCAATCACAGATTAATAAAGAACAATCACAACCTTGGTCACAAGAATACTAGCATCAAAACCAAAGTTTTGAAAACTGAACCGGTCATCGAACTATTATAGTTACTGGTTCACTAGTTTACTGGTCCAACCGGAAAAACCGTTTTATAATAAAATAATAAATAAAATATAAATAAGCATACTAAAACATAATTATAGTCTAATATAAATCTTAAAATGTCATTCAAATTTAAAATATTATATCAACTAAAGTCTTATGATCTTATCAAAATACAAATTCAAAAGTCAAATAAAAAAAAAAGATATCTAAAGATTAACAAGTTAACAAGGTTTCGGCGTAAACTTTTTCAGATTAACAATGAACAGCAACAATGAGCATAATTTCAGCATAATTTTAAGAAAGGCTAATAAACCTTTTCAAATATTAATAATGAGTAGTAGCAATGAGCATAATTTCAGCTAAATTATTTTTAGCACAGCACAAAACAAAAAAAAATTAACAATGAGCAGTAGCAATGAGCATAATTTTAGCATAATTTTCAGCATAATCTTAACAAAGGCTAAATAAACTTTTTCAAATATTAACAATGAGTAGTAGCAAGGAGCATAATTTCAGCTAAATCATTTTCAGCACAGCACAAAAAAAAAGCAACAAAACAGAGTACAGCACAGCACAGTAGTAGCCATGAGCTAAGCTAATCATTCAACAATTCAATCTGAACAGCACTAACAGTAGTAGAATCCTAAATCAAAGAACAAAGAACCAAGAACGAAAAATTCAAAAAGAAAAACGAAGAAATCAATCTGAGTAGCACTAGCAGAATCGTAAACCTTCATTCTGACTTCTGAGCAGTCTGAGTAGAGGGGCAGAAGCGCGCCGGAGACAGAGGCTAGGCGACGAGCACGACGGTGGTGGGTTGGAAGAAGCTGCAGCTAACAAACGAAGAGCAGACTCTAACACACCGAGCTCGAGGAAGAAGCTGCGATTGGTGGGTTAGAAACTTCAAGCACCACGACCAAACGAAGACGGTGGTGCCTAAGCGCGACGAACGGCGGCAGTCCTTGCAGCAGTGGAGAAGCTAGGGTTTCGGTGGCAACACAAGTCTGAACTGAAGAGAAGGAGAAGATAGGGTAACTGGGTAGCGTTTCACATTTTTCTTCCCCAATTAAACTTCAAAACGGCGCCATTTCCTTCAAACCGGCAGGTTCCCGGACCGGTCCAACCGGCCAGTTCTCGGTCAGTTCAGCAGCCCTCCACCAATTTTTTTTATCGCGGTTTTACATGGCTGGCTGGACCGTTAATGCTGCCAGTTCACAGTTGGACCAGTCTGACCAGCCTGTCCTGTCTAGTTTTCATAACATTGATCAAAACTAAGGTTGCAAGAACCGAACCGGTCAATAGTTTAGTG
Organism: Arachis ipaensis; assembly: GCF_059453495.1. Classification (NCBI taxonomy): domain Eukaryota; kingdom Viridiplantae; phylum Streptophyta; class Magnoliopsida; order Fabales; family Fabaceae; genus Arachis; species Arachis ipaensis. The sequence goes on from NC_142435.1 coordinate 30,570,883, forward strand.
GTTCAACCGGGATTCAACCAGTTTAATTAAATAAAAATAAAATTATTAAAAATTTTATATAATTTCAAATATTTAAATTCAATGAATTGTAAGCTAATAGAATTCAAAATTTCACAATTTCACATAATAAATTATCTATAATTTACCATTAAAAGTTCACAAACAACTTCAAACATCAAAGTTTATAATTAGAAAAATCGAAATGCACATATATGCTCCTCATCACAAATCATAATCATCACAAAGTAAACTAGCGCAACTGATCAATATTAGCTAAGAGCAATTATTTGGTATTCTTCAGACTAATTAAGGTATTCCCATATAAAGTACACTATTAAGGAAACTAACATTAAGTCATATATGATACTAAACAAACTTAACACAGGTTCATATAACTTAGAATGCCACATCCCCAAAAAAATAACATAGTGAAATTTCAGGGCTTTCAACAATTTTCTGGTCAGCTTTAGATGAAGCTATGTATTTTGCAACATTGGCGCAGCAAACAAGCTTATCAGTTTTCTCATCCGGGATTTCAACTGAACTCTTTTTCCAGCATCAATCAGAGCCAAATCCAATTGAAGAGCACAAGTATCTCAATTACATATTGACACACTCATTCCCAGCAAAGCACCAACGAGTCAGATTCAGAAAAATCAGTAACCAACAACTCAGAAATCAGAATCAATATAACAAAACTTAACAATGCAGTGAAACACATAAAGGATAACACTTATCCGCCACCAGAAGAAACAACAATAAAAACAAGTTTTTAAGTTTAACTAATTTTACTCACGAACAAGCCAACAACTAATAAATTAACTCCGAATTAGAACAATAGCACAAAAATAACTCAGAAAATTACCAATAATCAACAATAATTAAGCCAGAAGTCAGAACAAAATAACAACAATCCAGCTCAGTTAATACCAATGAACAAGGAAGAAAAATAACTCAGAAAACAAGAATTAACCCAGGAAAACAACAATCAACAATCAACATAATTAAATCCAGAAAAATAGCAATTAAATCCCAAAAATGAAACTGAACAAGCAGTGGAGCGATGGAGGCTTACAAACTCAGAAATTCAGTAACCCAAAATAAGCATAAATTAACAAAATCAGAAATCAGAAAACCAAACAAAAGTTCAAAAAACAAGCAAAATAAATTGAAGCAGCAGTGCTTACTGGCGGCCAAGCAGGAAAGTGACGGCGACGGAGGAATGGGAAGTGACAGCAACGGACGACAGGAAGTGAGCTCGGACAGAGAGTAAGGGACAGCTTGAAGAGGGATGCTGGCCTCGGACAGAGAGAGGGAGCTCGAAGAGACGACCGATCAACCTTCACGACGGCGACGCCACCGGATCAACGCGTCGAGAAGAGGAGCGATGAGAACTAAGAAGAGTTCGGCTCTGCGATGAGAAGAGTGCGACGGCACCCACGCTTTGTCCCCGCCGGCGGCGACAGCACCCTGTACTGGAGGAGAAGAGCTCGGCGATGAGGGACGGTGATGGTAGCTGGCTGGGCTTAGGGTTAGGTTTCAGAGGGTGAGAGAAAGGGTGAATGGGGGTGGGATATTTCCTCGTTCTTTTCCTTCTGATTGCAAAACAGCGTCGTTTTTCATTGATGCCCCGAACTGGAAACCATGACAAAACCCGGCTGGTTTCGGTGATTCACCAATTAACCGTTGATTTGGTCGATTTCCTTATGGATTTTTTAAGCTGTGTTTGTTTATGTAGACAGGACACTGAGATTAAGATATAGAGATATAAAATTGTATTTAACGGAAGAGATATAGATAAAGACAATGTGTCTAAAGATACTAAATTAATATATTTTGTATTTAGAAACATTAAATTTAAGGATGGCAATTTTTTCTGGCGGAGCGGGTATCCGCGGGAAATTACCCACTGGGGGACAGATTGGGGATCATTTTCTCCCCGCGGAGACGGGGGACGGGTATCCATTTAATAAACGGGGCGGGAGCAGGGAGAGAAGTACCCGTCCCGTGATACCCGTATAATATCCGTATAGATGAAATTACATAAATATCCTTATATATATATATGATGGAAACCTAAAAATCTAATTCACGCCTCTCTCTCTCACTCACTCACTCCCTCATCAGATCGCTCTCACTCTCTCAGGTCTCACCCTCTTCTTCTTCCATCCTCCCTTGTTGGTGTCGCTATGTGCTTGGTTATCACAGTGTTGGCGCCGCCTGCACCCGTGTGGCCTAGAGGAGAATCGTCGCAGTTTTCATCATCTTCAGATCTGTCATCACCAGATCTGTCATCATCATCTTCTTCATATCTGTCTCACAGCCATGTCTCTGCTATCATCTTCTTCTTCAGATCTGTCATCACCAGCCATGCCTCTGCGTCTAGAGGAGAGGAGAGCTGTCTTCACGCTGCGCGCCTGAGGAGAAACGTCGCAGTTTTCATCACCGTTCATAGGAGAGTTGTCTTCGTTGTTGCCGTCATAGGAGCGAGATCTGCCTTCGGCCCCGTCTAGAGAAGATCGTCCTTCATCGCTGTCAGAGGAGAGCCGCTGCTGCTCACCTTCCTCCTCCGCCTCTGTTTTGCCGTTTTAATGTATATTTTGATTTTTAATTGATGAAATTCCTTTAGTTTGAATTTTATTACTGTGAAATTGGATTTAGGATTAGGGTTTGAATTTTGTTAATTGGTAAATTTGGATTTAGAGATTGATTTTGATGCTGTGAAATTGAATTTAGGGTTCGGAGTTTGAACTCTTACTGGAAAATTGGGAAATTGGATTACAGTACTGAGTTTGGGTTTAAACTATGTATCTTTTATTTTTCAATTTTGCTGTTCTTTTTATATGTTTTTGAATTTTTTTTAAAATCCGTGGATATCCGCGGAGACCCCGATCCCCGGCAGATACGAAGTCCCCGTTACCCGTCGCGGAGACAAGGCGGGGACGGGGACGGATTATGGGTGGTGGGGGCGGGGGACGGGGGCATGTCCCCGCCCCCATGGGGAACCGTTGTCATCCCTAATTGAATTAGTATATTTTGTGTCCATTCTGACAAGAAGGACACAGAAACACTAACAAGGAACATAACTTATTTTTCATTTTTTCTTTCATTATTCTTATTATTTTTTCATAATATTTTTTACTATTATATTTTTCATCTCAAATTTTTTGAATGAAAAAAATAGAATAAATTGGATTTTCATCATTTGTTCTAGTTTATCACCAAAAAGAATACAAGAACACAAAATTTTGTGTCTCTGTCCTTTATATCTTGTTCTCGGTGTCTTGTCCTATCCTGTTCTCAAAAACAAACACAGCCACAGAACGGTTTTATATCTTAACCGAACTGATTAAGTGACCGATTAATTCGGTCGAATTGGCCAATTTGGTTCAATTTTCAAAACATTGATCAAAACAGATCAATATATAATAAATAATCAAAATTTCAATGGATAGAAATTACTAACTACATATCAAAAAGATCAATATATAATAAAATTCACATAAAAAAGAAAGCAATCAGATTCATAAATAATAACATAAAAAAAATAAAGACCCAACTCGATCCTTGTCTATTTTTAGTTGTTTACGATGGATAAGGCACTCCTTTCAAAAAAAAAAAGGGACACTTCGATTCTCAATTTTTTTATTCTAGGGCAATAGGATTCCTCTATTAAAAAATTCGTTAAACAGTAACAAAAATTAGTTTTGTGAGAATTTTATTTGTAATTTGTGGGGGTTTTAATTTCTCACAAAGTTCTTTTCAACAATATAACCAACTTACAACTATGATTACTAGGGGTTTTTTTGTAAATAAAATAAAATAATTAATTATTTCCCCAGAAAAGATTTTTCAACTTTATTTTCAAGGATACGATTTTTTTTTTTTAAATAACAGCAATTTCGCCGCACCCTCAGCGAACTCTATAATTTATACAGAGTTTGCCGTACTCCTGGCAAACTCTATAATTAGCTTGCGTTGTGAATTAGAAGGTAATTAATGGAATAATTAAAAATTATAGAGTTCGCCGGGAGTGCGGCGAACTTGCTGTTATTTCCAAAAAAAAAAAGTCGTATCCTTGAAAATAAAGTTGAAAAATCTTTTTTGGGGAAATAATTAATTATTTTATTTTATTTACGAAAAAAATCCATGATTATTACTACTATCACCTTCTTCATTCTCATAATTATCACTTCCATATCTATTATTTCTATTATGTAACCATACTTTATCACTATTGTTATCTCCTCTATTGTTAATCACAAGTATTCAACATGAATTTAAACAAATAAGCATCTTGAGTTAAGTGATTAAGTGCAAATTGAAGCACAAACACAACAGCAATAACAATTTTAACTTAGGCATTGAGCACAAATTACCACTGCACAAATACATCTAGAAATTGAGTAACTATTACAAGTAGAGACGGACCTAAGTTAGAGAGAAAGAGAGGGCATTTGCCTCCATTTGGTGATGAAAAATTAATAATAATTATATATAAATAAATATATTTGATTCTATTATTATATTATCTTAGTTCCTATATTAAATTATAAATTATTTTTTTGAGAATTATGTTAAAAAAATTTTGTTAAATTTAATATGCAATTATATATGTCGCATTAAATTTAATTTAGTATCAAAATTAAAAATAAAAAATAATAAATAATGATAATGTTCTTTTTAAAATAGTCAATTAATTAATTACTAAATTGATAGATTGATGCTTAGTTTTTTAAATATAAATAAAATTTTTATTTTTTTTAAATTTGTTGAGATAAAAAAATTTTATTTATATATTAAATAATAAAAAATTATAAGAAACTGATTTTTAGTTATCTAACATTAATTTTTTTTAATTATAAAAATTCTCAATTTTTTAGAGACTTGAGGGTTTAAATTTTAAGATAAATAACATAATTTTAAGAAATTGACTGATATTAATTGAAATTAGTTGAAAAAAGTTAACTTTTTAAATTTGAATTCTATTTCATATTCTTTATTTTAACTCTTATACATAATTATTATAAATATAAGTAAAATTATTATTATTATTATTATTATTATTATTATTATTATTATTATTATTATTATTATTATATAATTTTAGTTTCAAAAATTATAAATATTTTTTTTGTGTCTTTCAAATTATAAATATATTGATGTTTAACAAAATTTATTTTAGTATATTTTTGTCCCCATTATTAAAATTTTCTAGGTCCGTCACTAATTACAAGAATGCAGCAGTAGTGATAACTTAGACTCAGAAATTCATCAAAGTTATCATTACTGCACAAATCATTCAGAATTTGTTCACTCCAGCAGCAGCCATCAACAGGAATAAAGCAATAATAAACAACTATGCAGCAGCATCAAACATATCAGTTTAGCACAGGACAAATCAATGAAGCAGCAACATTTTCAAACAGTAGCATTAATTAAAACAAACCCAAATCTACTATTCACGCCAGATTCTCTAACCACCTAATCAACTAAGCATGCATAAACTAACTAAACTAAATTAAGCAAAATTAACTATAAGGCAAAAAAGCATATTTTTACACTTAAGCACAATTTAAAGGAGAATTACAAAATCATGCTATTTCGTTGAATAAATGTGAGAAAAGGGGATAAAATCTCCCAAAATAAGCACAAGATAAACCACAAAATTTGGGTTTATCAAACCTCCCCACACTTAAACCAAGCATGTCCTCATGCTAAAATCAAGAAAGAAACAAAGGGTGTCAACATTTATTCAATGTAAACTACCTAGATGCAATCTATCTAAATGAATACAATTACTTGGTCAAAATAAATCAATTCCCAAGAATATATATACAGTACAAGGGCTAAAGCAATAGCAATCAAAGCAAACCCACAATTGAATTGAGTTATTAAAATAGTTCACAAACTTGCAAGAAAGATGATCATGGGTAGAGGCATGTAATTGAGCGACCGAATCCTCACCGGATGTGTATCTGCTCAGTTGCTCAAGTGTTTGGGGTTGATTCACTCAATTCTCTCCTAATCATGCTTTCCAAGATTTGTTTTTCATCTAACAATCAACAATTATTTCATGCATGCATACAAATATCATGAGGTCTTTCCCATAAGGTGTAATGGGGTTAGGATCGAGGTAAGGATGCATATGGTCAAGTGAGTTTGAGATCTGAATCTTTGATAAGCTTAAACTTCCCACGTAACCTATATAACAACCTATACATTTTCAAAGCTAACCTAACTTCCCATTCTTCATTTTTTTACATAGTCATGCATTCTCTTTTCACTTCACCGCACGTATGCATTGATTTTTATTGAACTTTACTTTGGGGTATTTTGTCCCCTTTTTATTACTTTTCTTTTTCTTCTTTTTCTATTTTTTTTCTTTTATATATATATATATATTCTTTTTGTTTTTCTCATTTTTTTTCTTTTCAAACAAAAATATATACAAGAATATCAATGCAAATGGTTTAACATTCAATGCATGAGTGTGTACCCAATTCCCATGATTTTCAACAAAATCACAAAATACACTTTTATCTCTACCTAATGTTCCCAATTCTCCCAAAATCAAATGATAAACATTCTCACTAGCCTAAGCTAATCAAAGATCCAAACAAGGGACATTTATTGTTTTTCACTTAGGGCTTGTAACGTGCTAAAATTAAGAACAAATGGGTTAAGCATAGGCTCAAAGTTAGTTAACAATGGAAGATAAAAGGTAGGCTATTTGGATAAGTGAGCTATTCGAAACAATGACCTCAATCATATAAATGCATTCATATACAAAATAATGGACATAGAGAATCAAACAAATCAAAGATTACAATCATAGAAAGAGAATAATGCACACAAGAATGAAAATAAGTGGTTGTATGATGTAACCACACAATTAGGCTCAAATCTCACATGTTTGTGTTCTTAGCTCAAAAATCATGTTCCACAATATATGTAATTCAAACAAGTTCTAAAAAATTTTTTTTCTTTTTTTTAATCAATTGGAGTGCCTATAGATAAATTTCTTGAAAAATCTCATTATTTTGACTGAGCTTATTATGCAAAATAATAAAATGCAACTAAAATTCCTAGAAGACCTAAAATGAGATGCAAAAGTGTTGGGATTAGAAATTTGTCACCCAAGAACGCCGACTGGTCGGACGACCTCCCCACACTTAAAAGTTTGCATCGTCCTCGGTGCACTCAAAGATGAGCAAGGGGGTATGGCGACTCTTCGAGTTGCTACCTTCAGCTGGTAGGTCAACCGGTTGCTGCGTGTTTTTCCTTCTGCCTCCGTTCTTGTTTATGGTGCATCATTCATGAAAAATAAAAGAATAACACCGTAAGATGAGAAAGTACAAAATCAAGAAAGCGTGCATTGTTGGAATGAGGTGAATCACTAGAATGGAGTGAGTGAATTAGTGTGACATTAGTGAAAAATAGGTGTGTGAATTCTAAATCAGGCGCCCTTTAGAACACACACGCTATCATAGAAAGCTATGTCACAATTACACAAAGAGAGTATGCACTTCACTCATTCTAGTGTGCTTGAAATACTTTAAAAGACTTGTAGGTTAAGTCAATCAAACATGTGAAGAAGCATAAAAGCATTCAAGCAAAGTCAAGCAATTGTGAATTGGATAATGGATGGACATTGATTGATGCGCAAGGTAACTTTAATGAACAAGATGGAATGTGAAACTTACCCATCAAACAATGACACATATTGAAGTTTATTTGCAACACCTAAGTGACGTAGAGGTGGATCACATGGATGCTATGGAACTTAAGAAAGAGAATATAGAAGTGAAAACCAATCACATAGCAAGCATGGTCCACAAAGCTCAAAAAGCTCAAAAAAATGTCACTAGGTAAGCTTTCGATCCAATTTCCCAATTCCAAAATCTCAACGCATGAAATAGGTGATGTGAATACGGATCAAACATAGCAAGCATCACCTAAAGAAAATGCATTGATAATGTACAATTGCCTAACGATGGATGATGAATGCATGGTGGCCAAAACATGTAATTCAAAGAGTTAAGATGCATGAAGGCAATGTAACATGTACTTGATATTCAAAACATTAAACATTAAGAACTCGAAACCAAGTAACAAAATTGTACCCTCAACAAAGAATCCAATAATGAATATCAAAAACAATTATGCTGAAATAGCATTAAGTTAATAATAAGCAGTAAACAAGATTAATAATCCAACACTTATAATGAAACAGAAAAAAAATAAACATGAAACAAACTAACTAAACAACTAACTAATCAACTAACTAAAAGAAATGGTGTTATATGGTGTTTAGTAGTGTTGGATGATGTTTGAAGGGTGGAAAGAAGAGAAGAGAAGAGAGAAGAAGGAAAGGAATGGAAAGAAGAGAAGAAAAAGAGATGGGTCATGCAGGGTATCCACGCGTACGCGTATGTCACGCGTGCGCATGAAAGTGGTCAAATGGGGACGACGCGTACGCGTGTATCACATGTGCGCGTCAATGGGTTATTTAAAGAGCGACGCGTACGTGAGGTGCGCGTACGCGTGGGTAGCTTTGCGCAAAAGGCACAATGTTCGCACATTGTAGGCGCAACTCTCTGGAAAATTGCCTGGAGGTGAAATTTTTGCATCCACGCGTACGCGTGGGTGACACGTGCACGTGGATGGTTGAAAATGCTTGTGTCACACGTACGCGTGATGCACGCATGCGCGTGGGTGGATGCTCTGTTTTTCAAAAAAAAAATTTCATGTTTTTGCACTAAACCAAGCATTCCAAACCTCCAAATAGCTACCAAAACACCATAAAACCTTATTCAACATATTAAACTACCAACTAGACTCAACAAACCAATAAAAACATGAAATTAAACTAATTACCAATATGTACAAAAGAGAAAAAAGAAAGATTTTACCATAGTGGGGTGTCTCCCACCTAGCACTTTTTTTATTGTCTTTAAGTTAGACTTATGGGGAGCTCTTCTTCATCAAGGTGGCTTGTGCTTGAATCCATCCTTGAACATCCACCAATGCTTGGACTTCCAAGAAGCTCCATCATTCAAAATTGATATCTCCAAGTTTTGATGGAGTTCTTCACAAACCATGAGCTCCCAAAGTTGATCCTCACATTGTAATCTGGGATCCCATACTTTGTTTTGACACCCGTCTTGAAGTTGATCATGATAATTCTCACTAGGTGGTAGAAAAGGTGAATTCTCACGAAGGCACCAAACTACCCTCCTAGACCCATCCAATTGAGCACTATACCAATCCATGCTCCTCAAGTTTGAGCTTCCCACCATAATGAGTCTAGACTTACAATGCCAACCACTAAACATCCCCCTCTTACGCTTAATTCCACAAAGCGCCCTAAGTTGGCCATCCGTTTCAAGCAAACCAAATTCAAGTGGGATAATAAAGCTAAGAGTTAGGAGTTTTACCCACTCAAATGAAGGATTAGATGGCAACCTAGGTGGAGGAGTTCCCAGCGGTCTTGACAAAGCATGTTCCACTCCCGTCCATCCTCTTCTAGAGGCTTTCACCACTTGGCAAGGTTCTTCAAGCTCTACCTCTTGCCAAGCTTCCTCAAGTTCAAGCTCTTCTTCACCAATTTCTTCAAGCTCTTCCCCATCACTCAAATCATAGATAGGACGTTTAGTGAAATCTACCTCATCATCAATTCCAAGCATAGTGGGGAAGGACTCATCATGCTCAAAAGGATCATATGTTGATGCGAAATCATCATAGATAGGAGGGCTTGTTGCTTGGAACACTTCTTCCAATTCTTCACTCACAATATGCCTTGGAGGTGGCACATCTTCTCCAACATTGCTTTCTAGTCCAATGGAAGAAGACTCAACAAGATCATCAAGGGGATTGGTCAATGTGAACAAAAAATCACTAATGATGGAATCCACTTCTTGATCAATTTTTCTCAACTTTCTATCTACTTCCTTAACATCATTCTCCTCCTTAACATCAATTTCATACTCCATGGAAGGAGGCTCTTCAACTTGAGATTCCTCTATGTGCTCAACATATCCTAAACACCCAACCACTACTTCCTCTTGTTTAATAATCTCTACATCTTCCTCTTGTTGTACTTCTTGCTTTAACTCCTCTTCCTCTTGGCTTCTAGCTCCCTAAACTCCTTTTCCGTCCCCTCTTGTTGCCTTAGAATACGAGATTCTAGATCTCTTAGTTCTAGCATAAGGGTTTCATCGGAGGGCGGTGGTGGAAGAGAGCATTCATTGTTTGAGGAAAAGGGATTGTAGTTGGAAGGTGGTCCATATTGGTGAAAGTCTTGAGGTGGTGTATGTGGAATTTGTGGTTTATGGGAGTATTAGTATTGAAATGGTGGTGGCTCTAGATATGGTTCATAGGGTGGTTGGTATGGTGGATATGGGTTAGGATCATTTGGGGGTGAATGGTAGTATGAAGCTTGTGAATGAGGTTGTTGGGGACTATGTTGAGGGAAAGGGTCATATGTATGTGGTTGTCGTGGTTGGCAATCACAATAGGGGTCGTCACACACATTGGATTGGTATTCATTAGGATTTGGATTGTACCCATGAGAATCCGGAGGAGGTTGTTGCCAAGAGGGTTGTCCATAAGCTTGGGCCTCCTCCCATCTTTGATTTCCAAAGCCTTGATGCATGTTGTCATTAAAGCTTCCATTTCCTATAACATAATTTGAACCACACTCATAGCCAAAGTGATGAGAATTCATGGTGACAAGAGAAAACAAAAACAAAAACTAACAAGGAACAAAGAGAGCAAAATCCTACAACTAGCAAAAACCAACAAACAAACCAAAAATCAAGCTATTCACAATATATACAATAGCCAATAACATAGCACCATTGCAATTCCCCGGCAACGGCGCCATTTTGATAGTGAAAATATTGTCGTGTCGGTTTAGAATTTCTCTTATAGAAATAAGAACTTTGTTGTAAGCATAGCTCCAAACCAACAAACAATTCTCACATAAAAAATTTGAGTTGTCACAAGTACAAACCCCAATAAGAATTAACCGAAGTATTTAAACCTCGGATCGTCTCACAAGGAATTGTAATGAAGTGTTTAATTATTGGCTTTGAAGATGCAAGGGGGTTTGATTTATAATTGGCAAAAAAAGTAAATAACAAGAAAGTAAATGACAATTAACTAATAAAATAAAGAAAAAGAACTCTTAGCTAGACATAGGTAATTGAGATCACCATCCTTGTCTACAAACTATACATTAATAATTATGAGGGACCAAACCATTAAGTCTACTTCTAAAAGCTTTAAGTACGTCAAATAGGCTTGATCAACATCAACCATAAGTCCTAACCTAGCTACTAATTGACTTAGTAGTAGGCCAGAGTCAATGGTTATCAAATTGATCACTAAGGGTTCTCAAATCACTAATTCATTGGGACCCAATGACTCAAAGTCACTCAATTCCCTTAGCCTAGGCCAAGAGTAAAGAAAACTACTCAAAAATTAGAGAAAACATTTCATCAAACACCAAGAGTGCAATAAAAGTAAACATCACAAAATACAAGGATTAACAAGATCCATAATCATCATGAGCAAGAAATTAACAATAGCAATGAAGATAAACATAAAATTGCATTAGAAGAAATTAAGATCCAACAATGGTTCATCAACAAAAAAGAGAGCATAAAAGGGAAAATTAACACTACAAACTAAGAGAATCAAGATGTAGAAACAAGAAATTGTAAAGGAAACAAGATGAAATCAAGTAATCAAATCTAGATCCAAGAGAAATTAACCTAATCCTAACCTAATTCTAGAGAGAAGAGGGAGCTTCTCTCTAGAAAACTAACTAAAGGCTCATCATGACTAACTAAGTGCTCCTCCCTTTGCTCAAGCTTGAATTCTGCATGAAATACTCTCATAAACGAGTTGGATTTGGGCCTGGGTAGCTCAGAAATCGCCTCCAGCGATTTCACTTTAAGTGGGTCACGTGCCAAGCGTCACGTGTACGCGTGGGTGACGCGTGCGTGTGGCCCTCAATTCTCCAAAAGCTCATTTCTTCATGAATTCTCTATTTTGCATGCTTTTCTCTTCATTTCTTCCATCCAATACTTGCCTTATGAACCTGAAATCACTCAAAAAATACATCAAGGCATCGAATGAAATTAAAGTGAATTAAAATCACCAATTTAAGGGCCTAAAAAGCATGTTTTTACACTTAAGCACAATTTAAGAGAGAATTACAAAATCATACTATTTCATTGAATAAATGTGAGAAAAGGTGATAAAATCCTCCAAAATAAGCATAAAATAAACCACAAAATTGGGGTTTATCAGTCATCTTCCTAAGGAACTAGTGACTACAAGCACATAAGTTTGGTTGTGAAATCGGGGGTTTCAATAATGAAGCAAACAATTAAAGGAATTAAAGAACAATCAAAATTGCAATTAATTAACTAATAAATGAATTAAAGAACTATCAAGGTAGTAAGAACAAATAAAGCTCAAGATGATCGAAATGTGGTTAAAAACATAAATAGAACCTTGGCTTGGGATGAGTTAGGGAATTCCTTCCTTGTCATAACCATAACTATGGTAATTATAATGGATTAATCTCACCTAGTCAACCCTTAACATCGAAGAGTAAGTCAAGTGAGCATAATTGTTAATCCACAAATCCTAGCTAACTTATTAATTGCCTTAGTAAAAAGCTAGTGTTAGTGGAAACAAGAACAACTAACAATCCAAGAATTATCACTAAATGTCAGACATTATGACTCTAGTATCCCATATACTTATTTTCCCAAGTCAAGGAGAGAAAATCTACTCCATATTCAAAATTGGCATTTCAACAAACACATGGTAGGCATAGTCACAAAACATGGCAAAATTGCAAAAATACTTAAAGCTATGGACAACCAATGAACAAAATCAACAATGGCAACTCAACAAACATATAATAACCACTAAACATCAATTTCATTAACTAGAACTCAAAATTGCAAAAGTATATATGTATTGATAAAGTGAATTAGAATATAAGAAAGTGTAGAACAAGTAGTGTAATAAAAGAGAAAATTAAGAAATACTTACAATGAAAATAAGTTAGAATCCAAGATCAAAAATAGAAAATGTAAGCTTGTAGTATAAATCCTAATTAAACCCTAAGAAAATTGAGAGAAAAACCTAAGAAAAACTAAAACTCAAACTTTCTAGAAACTCTCTAAGAATGCCTAAGTGTGTTGTGTATCTTCTCCCCTTGCCAGCCCTTTCATATATGCTTTAAACTAAGCAGAAATGGGCCTAAAAGCCTCCAAAATTGCGAGTCACGTGACTTTTTAATGAAGTCACATGTTGGGACTTGTGCGTACGCACGAGAGGTTGTGCGTACGCACACTCTGGAAAGCTCTTCCCCTTTGTTTCTTCATGTTTTCTCTTAATTGCATGCTTCTCTTCTACCCTTATCAAGCCATTCCTACCTATTACACCTAAAATCACTCTTCAAAAACATCAAGGCATCAAACTTAATGAAAGTGGAATAAAATTGATTAAATTAAGCACAAAATAGCATGTTTTCACAATTAGACATAATTTAGAGAGAAAACACAAAAGTATGCTATTTAAGTGAATAAATATGGGTTTATATGATGAAATCCACTCAATTCAATCCAAAATTTATCATCAAATATGGATTCATTAATTCCCCCACACTTAAACAATAGCATGTCCTCATGCTAATCATAATCAAAGAAGAAGGGTAAAAGGGCAAGCATCTTATTCAATGCAATTACCTACATACATGCAACTATGCTGAATATTACCTATATCTATACTAAGGTTCCTACTAAATTCGGTAAAAACAAACAATAGAATTCCAATCAATCCAAAGTAGATCATTAGGGCTACGAAAAGGAATTAATGCAATATGATCAATGTCCAAAGATTTGATTTGAAGTTTTCAAAAATTAATCCGGCAACTTGCAAGAAAACACAAGATAAAAGATGGAATCATAGAATTGAGCAATTGAACCCCTCACCAGATGTGTATACGCTCTAATCGCTCAGTGTTTAGTACTTAATCACTCAATTCTCCTTTAATAATATTTTCTAGGATTTGATAGTCATCTAACAATCAACAAATACTTGATGCATGAATGTAAATATCAGGAGGTCTTTGGAGGGTTGTAATGGGGTTATGGTAAGGGTAGGATTAATATAGTTAAGTGAACTAGTAGATTGGACCTTTAATTAGTTCAAGTATCTCATCTAATCCTATATCAACCTATTCATATAAAAGAAAACAACCTAACTTCTCATTCATCTCTTTTTTCATACTCACTCATGCATCTTCTTTTTTATTCCCATACATATGCATTCTTTATTTAGCATTGTTATTATCATCCCTTTTTTTTAAAGTATATACACCAAAAATTTCTTTTCTTTTATCATAAAAAGAGATGCATATTTTTTAAGTAATGAATCCATGAGTATCTACCCATATTTTTCCAAATTTTCTCAATGAAAACCAAAAGTAAACTTGCTACCAATGTTTCTCCAAAAATCTCCCCATACTTGATTAACACACTCTTCAACCCAAGCCAATCAAAGATACAATTCATAGACATTAATGGTTTTTTCGCTTAGGGAGAATGATGTGCTTAAAATTAGAATAAAAGGAGAATTAAAAGACTCAAAAGAGGGTTACAATGGTAGATATATGGGTATGGCCATATGAGTTAGTGAGTTTTGATTCCAAAAATGGCCTCAATCATACTAAATGGATTCAAAACACTAAATATAAGACATAAAGACTCAAGCAAATATAAGATCACAATCATAAAATGAGTATAGCACACAAGAACAAAATTTTGCGGTTGATAATATGCAACCACACATTTAAAGCTCAAATCTTACTTGGTGTTTTGTTTTAGCTCTTTTCTATATTCCACAAAATATTTCAAGCAAGTTGAAAAACAAGTTTCCAAATCTAATTAATGGAACGCCCTAAAAGAAATTTCTTGAAAATTTCTTTGTTGTTTTTACCAACTTATTTCCTATACTAGAGAACATGCAAATATTTACTACAATAAAACTATAAGCAAGCTAATATATATATATATATATATATATATATATATATATATAAGCAAACTAAGTAAAGTGCAATATAATGAAATACTAATCAAATATTCACAAAAAAACATAACTACTAAAAACTAGAAAATAGTGCAAAGTGTTTAGAAAGAGAAATTTACGCCTCAAAGTTGCGGATCCCCCCCACACTTAATCATTGCGTGGTCCTCCGTGCATGCACATTATATGGGAGGTAAAAGCTATGAGGCCCCACCTTCAGCTGGTGGGCACTGGGGCTCGGGTTGCTGTATAAAACAAATAAACAGGAATTGAGGAAGAATTCGTATGAGTGTAGTATGATAAAAGACAATGTGTGTATTCTAAGTGTGCACACTGTTTAGAACACATACTTTGGTCGGGTAAAACGGTAGCCACACAATTAAAGATATAGCATGTGTTCCTCAATTAAGTAGCCTAGGTTGCAAATAAAGAATAAGCAAGAGTTAAGACACAAACAAACCTAGGTGACCATAACTAAAGTGAATGAAATATATGAGATATTATTGGATATTGAAATTGTGCACGTGAATGTGCAAGATTAATATAAAATAGCACAACAAACAATAACTAATTCAATGATGAAAAGAGAACTACTTATTCACTTTTTAAGAATAGTAAAATAATCACATTGATAAGGTGCTTGTTACAAAAAGTGACAAGCTTGATAAGAATCAAGTCGAGTCAACTCAAACAAATGCAAAGCATGGACAAGAAACAAGTACCTGTTATGTGATTAAATTGATATGAAAATCATGATGAACAAGTAATTCAACTCAATTCACTAATATTTAATGCACTTGTTGAAAATTTTGCCTAATATGAAACAAAATGTAAATGTGCACATGTTTATCAACTTCCAAGATAATTTCAACCAATATTCAGCCCACTTAATCATCAAAGAAACACTTGCAACTTATTTAAGCAACAACTAAAATAAAAACTAAAGGATGCACAAAACAGTACTTGTGTGTACGCACAGCTAGGTGTGCGATGCACACAAGTTGGAAAATAGATGGTGCACGTACGCATACAAATGTGCGAACGCACCCGGCAGAGAAGCAATTAAGAAGTGTGCATACGCACAGTAGAGTTTTTTTTTTTCTTTTTTTTTTGCAAAAGGATAATGTGTGCATGTGCACCATGGCATGCGTACGCACAGTGGTGCACGAATTGTGAATCACACTTTTCACAACGCGTACCACTAACCAGCAAGTGCACTGGGTCGTCCAAGTAATACCTCACATGAGTAAGGGTCGAATCCCACGGAGATTGTTGGTTTGAAGCAATCTATGGTTATCTTGTAGATCTTAGTCAGGAAGTCAATTATGTTTATCAGTTGAATTGCAAATAAACAATAGAGCATGGATTAATGATTACTTGTTATGCAGTGATGGAGAATATGTTGGAGTTTTTGGAGATGCTTTGTCTTCTGAATCTCTGCTTTCCTCTGTCTTCTTGTTCACGCACGCACGTCCTCCTATGGCAAGCTATGTGTTGGTGGATCACCGTTGTCAATGGCTACCTTCCATCCTTCCAGTGAAAACTACGCTCACGCGCTCTGTCACAGCACGGCTAATCACCGGTTGGTTCTCGATCCGGTTGGAATAGGATTTACTATCCTTTTGCGTCTGTCACTAACGCCCAGCCTTCAGGAGTTTGAAGCTCGTCACAGTCATTCAATCCTGGAATCCTACTCGGAATACCACAGACAAGGTTTAGACTTTCCGGATTCTCATGAATGCCGCCATCAGTTCTAGCTTATACCACGGAGATTCTGATTAAGAGATCTCAGAGATACTCATTCAATCAGATATAGAACGGAGGTGGTTGTCAGGCACACGTTCATGGTTTGAGGAAGGTGATGAATGTCACTGGTCATCACCTTCATCACAGTTAAGCGCGAATGAACATCTTAGATAGGAACAAGCGTGTTTGAATAGAAAACAGAAATACTTGCATTAATTCATCGAGACACAGCAGAGCTCCTCACCCCCAACAATGGGGTTTAGAGACTCATGCCGTCAGAGAATACAAAGTTTAGATCTGAAATATCATGAGATGCAAAATAAGTCTCTAAAAGTTGTTTAAATACTAAACTAGTAGCCTAGGTTTACAAAAATTGGATAAACTATGATGGATGATGCAGAGATCCACTTCTGGGGCCCACTTGGTGTGTGCTGGGGCTGAGACTTAAGCAATTCATGTGCAGAGGCCATTTGTGGAGTTGAACACCAGTTTTTATGCCAGTTTGGGCGTTCAACTCCAGCTTTTGATCCTTTTCTGGCACTGGACGCCAGAATTGGGCAGAGGACTGGCGTTGAACGCCAGTTTACGTCATCTATTCTTGTGCAAAGTATGGACTATTATATATTGCTGGAAATCCCTGGATGTCTACTTTCCAACACAATTGGAAGCACGCCATTTCGAGTTCTGTAGCTCCAGAAAATCCACTTTGAGTGCAGGGAGGTCAGAATCCAACAGCATCAGCAGTCCTTTTTCAGCCTGAATCAGATTTTTGCTCAGCTCCTTCAATTTCAGCCAGAAAAATACCTGAAATTACAGAAAAACACACAACTCATAGTAAAGTCCAGAAATATGAATTTTTCCTAAAAACTAATAGAAATAGACTAAAAACTAACTAAAACATACTCAAAACTATATGAAATTATCCCCAAAAAGCGTATAAAATATCCGCTCATCACAACACCAAACTTAAACTGTTGCTTGTCCTCAAGCAACTAGACAAATAAAATAGAAGACTAATAGGTTGAGAAGCAATAATATCTCAGAGTTTTTTATTGAAGCTCAGATCCTAATTAGATGAGCGGGACTAGTAGCTTTTTGCTTTTGAACAGTTTTGGCATCTCACTGTATCCATTGAAGCTCAGAGTGATTGGCATCTATAGGAACTCAGAATTTAGATAGTGTTATTGATTCTCTTAGTTCAGTGTGATGATTCTTGAACATAGCTTCTTTATGAGTCTTGGCCGTGGCCCTAAGCACTTTGTTTTCCATTATTACTACCGGATACATAAATGCCACAGACACATAACTGGGTGAACCTTTTCAGATTGTGACTCAGCTTTGCTAAAGTCCCCAATTAGAGGTGTCCAGAGTTCTTAAGCACACTCTTCTTTTTGCTTTGGACCTTGACTTTAACCGCTCAGTCTCAAGTTTTCACTTGACACCTGCACGCCACAAGCACATGGTTAGGGACAGCTTGGTTTAGCCGCTTAGACCAGGATTTTAGTCCTTTAGGCCCTCCTATCCACTAATGCTCAAAGCCTTGGGATCCTTTTTATTTGCCCTTGCCTTTTGGTTTTAAGAGCTTTTTGCTTTTTCTGCTTGCTTTTTTTTTTTTTTTGCAAGCTTTGTTCTTTGCTGCTTGTTCTTGCTTCAAGAATCATTTTTATGATTTTCAGATTATCAATAACATGTCTCATGTTCATCATTCTTTCAAGAGCCAACATATTTAACAGTCTTAAACAACAAATTCAAAAGACATATACACTGTTCAAGCATTCATTCAGAAGACAGAAAGCATTGCCACCACATGTTACTAATTAGAATTTTTCTTATTAAAAACTCGAAATTTTATTACCTCTTATTCAAAAGATCTACTATTTTATTCATGTTTGCTGATGATGAGAAAAATAGACTATAACTTAATTGGGGATAAAATCAAACTAGACGCTAATTACTACTAATGATCATGTAATGAAGACACAAACATAGATAAGCACTTAACATAGAGAAAACGAAAAACAGCGAAAGTAAGAACAAGGAACGAGTCCACCTTAGTGATGATGGCATTTCCTTCTTGAGGCATGATGAGCAGATATTTTATACGCTTTTTGGGGATAATTTCATATAGTTTAGAGTATGTTTTAGTTAGTTTTTAGTCTATTTCTAGTAGTTTTTAGGAAAAAATTATATTTCTGGACTTTACTATGAGTTGTGTGTTTTTCTGTAATTTCAGGTATTTTTCTGGCTGAAATTGAAGGAGCTGAGCAAAAATCTGATTCAGGCTGAAAAAGGACTGCTGATGCTGTTGGATTCTGACCTCCCTGCACTCAAAGTGGATTTTCTGGAGCTACAGAACTCGAAATGGCATTCTTCCAATTGCGTTGGAAAGTAGACATCCAGGGCTTTCCAGCAATATATAATAGTCCATACTTTGCACAAGGATAGACGACGTAAACTGGCGTTCAACGCCAGTTCTCTGCCCAATTCTGGCGTTCAGCGCCAGAAAAGGATCAAAAACTGGAGTTGAACGCCCAAACTGGCACAAAAACTGGCGTTCAACTCCACAAATGGCCTCTGCACGTGGATTGCTTAAAGTCTCAGCCCCAGCACACACCAAGTGGGCCCCAGCACACCAAGTGGGCCCCAGAAGTGGATCTCTGCATCATCCATCATAGTCCACTCATATTTTGTAACCCTAGGCTACTGGTTTAGTATTTAAACAACTTTTAGAGACTTATTTTGCATCTCATGACATTTCAGATCTAAACTTTGTATTCTCTGACGGCATGAGTCTCTAAACCCCATTGTTGGGGGGTGAGGAGCTCTGCTGTGTCTCGATGAATTAATGCAAGTATTTCTGTTTTCTATTCAAACACGCTTGTTCCTATCTAAGATGTTCATTCGCGCTTAACTGTGATGAAGGTGATGATCAGTGACATTCATCACCTTCCTCAAACCATGAACGTGTGCTTGACAACCACCTCCGTTCTATATCTGATTGAATGAGTATCTCTGAGATCTCTTAATCAGAATCTCCGTGGTGTAAGCTAGAACTGATGGCGGCATTCATGAGAATCCGGAAGGTCTAAACCTTGTCTGTGGTATTCCGAGTAGGATTCAAGGATTGAATGACTGTGACGAGCTTCAAACTCCTGAAGGCTGGGCGTTAGTGACAGATGCAAAAGGATAGTAAATCCTATTCCAACCGGATCGAGAACCAACCGGTGATTAGCCGTGCTGTGACAGAGCGCGTGAGCGTAGTTTTCACTGGAAGGATGGAAGGTAGCCATTGACAACGGTGATCCACCAACACACAGCTTGCCATAGGAGGACGTGCGTGCGTGAATCAGAAGACAGAGGAAAGCAGAGATTCAGAAGACAAAGCATCTCCAAAACTCCAACATATTCTCCATTACTGCACAACAAGTAATCTTTAATTTATGCTCTCTTGGTTATTCACAATTCAACTGATAAACATAATTGACTTCCTGACTAAAATTTACAAGATAACCATAGATTGCTTCAAACCAACAATCTCCGTGGGATTCGACCCTTACTCACGTAAGGTATTACTTGGACGACCCAGTGCACTTGCTGGTCATGTGTGCGAAATTGTAAGAGAGTAATGTGTGCGAAATTGTAAGAGAATAACAATTTTGTGCACCAAGTAACAATTTTGTGCTACCAAGTTTTTGGCGCCGTTGCCGGGGATTGTTCGTGTTTGAACAACTGACGGATTATTTTGTTGCTTAGATTAGAAAAAATCTTCTCTTTTTTTTGGTTTAGAGTCTTTTATTATTTATCCCTTGTTAAAACACTTTAAATTTATAGCTCAGTTAATTAGAACGTGGTGTTTATGTTCATGGTAATTGGCTATCATATTTAAAAAAAAAAAAAAAACCTTTTTCAAAAATAATTTTTCTATTAAATCCTGTGCCAAACTTTAAGTTTGGTGTTTTCAAAAATAATCTTTCTTAAAATTTTTGAAGGTCCCATAACTCATTTGGCTACAACATTAATTTGATTGGGTTAGAATCTTTTATACTCTTTTCAAAACCTTCTTTTTCAAAAATATTTTTTCTATTAAATCTTGTGCCAAACTTTAAGTTTGGTGTTTTCTTGTTGATTCCCCTTTGATTTTCGAAAATTTTGGTTTGGTTTTCTAAAAATTTTAAGTTTGGTGTTCTTCCTTCATGTTCTTGTGTTCTTGTGAGTCTTCAAAGTGTTCTTGAGTTTTCTTGTGTCTTGATCTTAAAATTTTTAAGTTTGGTGCTCCTTGGTGTTTTCCCTCCAAAATTTTCAAAAACAAGGAGCATTAGATCTAAAAATTTTAAATCTTGTACTATCTTATTGTTTTTCTCTCTCCTCACTAAATTCAAAAATATCTTTTCAAAATATCTTTTCTGACTTCCTATCTTTTCAAAATTTGTTTCAACTAACTAACCAACTTTTTGTTTGTTTCTTAACTTTTTCAAAACTACCTAACTAACTCTCTCTCTCTCAAATTTTCGAAAATATCTCCCCTCTTTTTCAAAAATTTCTGTTTTTTTTAACTAATTATTTTTAATTTTTTACGAAAAAAAAAATTTTCAAAATTCAAATTCTTTTTAGTTATTTTATTTTATTTAAGTATTTACTTCTTATAAAATAAAATAAATAAAAAGGAAAATCAGTCCAAGTTATATCCATAGATCCATCATGGACATAAGTGGAGATGGACAGTCCAGGAGGACTTTGGGGTCATATTCTAACCCCTCTACTGCTTCGTATGGGAGTAGCATATGCATACCCTCCATTGGAGTTAGTAGCTTTGAGTTGAATCCTCAGCTCATTATCATGGTGCAGCAAAGTTGCCAGTATTCCGGTCTTCCACAGGAA
The DNA here is from genome assembly GCF_059453495.1 of Arachis ipaensis. Classification (NCBI taxonomy): domain Eukaryota; kingdom Viridiplantae; phylum Streptophyta; class Magnoliopsida; order Fabales; family Fabaceae; genus Arachis; species Arachis ipaensis. Next base: position 30,592,624 of record NC_142435.1, read on the forward strand.
GAACCCACAGAGTTTCTGGCACAATTTTTACAAATTGCTGACACAGTACATGATAAGGAAATAGATCAGGATGTCTACAGACTATTACTGTTTCCATTTGCTGTAAAAGATCAAGCTAAAAGGTGGTTAAATAACCAACCTAAGGCCAGCATAAGAACATGGAAACAGCTGACAGAAAAATTCCCGAATCAATATTTCCCTCCAAAAAGGATGACACAGCTAAGGCTGGACATCCAAGGCTTTAAACAAGGAGATAATGAATCTCTTTATGATGCCTGGGAGAGATACAGAGAGATGCTATGAAAATGCCCCTCTGAAATGTTTTCAGAGTGGGTTCAGTTAGACATCTTCTACTATGGGCTTGCAGAAGGAGCTCAGATGTCTTTAGATTACTCAGCTGGTGGATCTATCCATATGAGAAAGACAATTGAAGAAGCTCAAGAGCTCATTGATACAGTTGCTAGGAATCAGCATTTGTATCTAAGCAGCAACCCTTCCATGAATGAAGAGGTTAAAACAGTAACTGCTGAATTCAGTACTGTAAAACAAGCTGCTGAATTCAATCAGCAATTAGATTTTCTAACAAAGCAGCTAGCTGAATTCAAAGACAGGTTACAGGAGACAAGGATAGCTAATATACATATGGAAGAACAGTTTAAGCAAACAAAGCAGCAGCTATCAAAGCAAATAGCAGAAGAATGCCAAGCAGTGCAATTAAGAAGTGGGAAAACATTAAATACCCCACCTCAAGGCATCAAAAATTCAAGAAATGAGCGACCCAACAAAGATTCCCCTGAGGACAGTAAGAGCCCAGGGAAAAATAATTCTGGCACTAAAACGCGAGAAAATGGGTGGAAGACTGGCACTGAACGCCCAGACCATGCCCAAAACTGGCGTTCAGCGCCAGAAACAAGGCAGGATTGGCGTTCAACGCCAGAAACAGGCAGGAATCTGGCGTTGAACGCCCAACAGGGGCACATTTCTGGCGTTCAGGCGCCAGGAACAGACAGTGAGTTGGCGTCTAACGTCACTCCAGCTTCTGACTCTGGTATTCAATTGCCAGTGAGGGATCAGACACACACAAGCGCTGATAACAACCCCTCTAAAAAGGCTTCTTTAACCACTAAGGTTGAGGAATATAAAGCCAAGATACCTTATCCTCAAAAACTCCGGAAAGAGGAGCAGGATAAGCAATTTGCTCGCTTTGCAGATTATCTAAGGACTCTTGAAATAAAGATTCCTTTTGCAGAGGCACTTGAGCAAATACCTTCTTATGCCAAGTTCATGAAAGAGATCTTGAGTCATAAAAAGGAGTGGAGAGAAACAGAAAGAGTTCTCCTCACTGAAGAATGCAGTGCAGTCATTCTGAAAAGCTTTCCTGAAAAGCTTAAAGACCCTGGGAGTTTTCTGATACCATGCATATTGGAAGGTGATTGCAGCAAGACAGCTTTATGCGATCTTGGGGCAAGCATCAACCTGATACCTGCATCCACTATCAGGAAGCTTGGCTTAACTGAAGAAGTTAAACCAACCCGGATATGTCTCCAACTTGCTGATGGTTCCACTAAATACCCATCAGGCGTGATTGAGGACATGATTGTCAGAGTTGGGCCATTCGCCTTTCCCACTGACTTTGTTGTGCTGGAAATGGAGGAGCACAAGAGTGCTACTCTCATTCTAGGAAGACCCTTCCTAGCAACTGGACGATCCCTCATTGACGTCCAGCAGGGGGAAATAACCCTGAGAGTCAACGATGACGAGTTCAAGTTGAACGCTGTCAAAGCCATGCAGCATCCAGACACATCAACAGACTGCATGAAAGTTGACCTTATTGACTCTTTGGTAGAAGAGATCAACATGGCTGAGAGTCTCGAATCAGAGTTGGAGAACATCTTTAAAGATGTTCAGCCTGATTTGGAGGATTCAGAGGACATGAAAGAGCCTCTGAACTTTCTTCTGAAAGAGGAAAAACCTCCTAAACCAGAGCTCAAGCCACTGCCACCATCCTTGAAATATGCATTTCTAGGAGAAGGTGACACTTTTCCAGTGATCATAAGCTCTGCTTTAAATTCACAGGAAGAGGAAGCACTTATTCAAGTGCTAAGGACACACAAGACAGCTCTTGGGTGGTCCATAGGTGACCTTAAGGGCATAAGCCCAGCTAGATGCATGCACAAAATCCTATTGGAGGATAATGCCAAACCAGTGGTTCAACCACAGAGGCGGCTAAATCCAGCCATGAAGGAAGTGGTGCAGAAAGAGGTCACCAAATTACTAGAGGCTGGGATTATTTATCCCATTTCTGATAGCCCCTGGGTGAGCCCTGTTCAAGTCGTCCCAAAAAAGGGAGGCATGACAGTGATTCATAATGAAAAAAATGAACTGGTTCCTACAAGAACAGTTACAGGGTGGCGCATGTGTATTGACTACAGAAGGCTCAATACAGCCACCAGAAAGGATCATTTTCCTTTACCATTCATAGACCAGATGCTAGAGAGACTAGCAGGTCATGATTATTACTGCTTTTTGGATGGCTACTCAGGCTATAACCAGATTGCAGTAGATCCCCAGGATCAAGAGAAAACAGCATTCACATGTCCATCCGGAGTGTTTGCTTATAGAAGGATGCCCTTTGGGCTATGCAATGCACCTGCAACCTTCCAGAGATGCATGCTCTCTATTTTCTCTGATATGGTGGAAAAATTTCTGGAAGTCTTCATGGATGACTTCTCAGTATATGGAGACTCATTCAGCTCCTGTCTTGATCACCTGAAACTTGTTCTGAAAAGATGCCAAGAAACCAACCTAGTTTTAAACTGGGAAAAGTGTCACTTCATGGTGACTGAAGGAATTGTTCTTGGGCATAAAATCTCAAACAAGGGAATAGAGGTAGATCAAGCAAAAATAGAGGTAATTGAAAAATTACCACCACCTGCCAATGTTAAGGCAATCAGGAGCTTTCTGGGGCATGCAGGATTCTATAGGAGGTTTATAAAGGATTTTTCAAAAATCGCAAAACTCCTAAGCAATCTGCTAGCTGCTGACACGCCATTTGTGTTTGACACAGCATGCCTACAGGCGTTTGAAACGCTGAAAGCTAAGCTGGTCACAGCACCAGTCATTTCTGCACCAGACTGGACATTGCCATTTGAGTTAATGTGTGATGCCAGTGATCATGCCATTGGTGCAGTACTGGGACAGAGGCATGACAAGCTTCTGCATGTCATTTATTATGCCAGTCGCGTTTTAAATGATGCCCAGAAAAATTACACAACCACAGAAAAGGAATTACTTGCAGTGGTTTACGCCATTGACAAGTTCAGATCCTACTTAGTAGGATCAAAGGTGATTGTGTACACTGACCATGCTGCTCTTAAGTATCTACTCACAAAGCAGGATTCAAAACCCAGGCTCATCAGATGGGTATTACTTCTGCAAGAGTTTGATATAGAAATAAGAGACAGAAAAGGGACAGAGAACCAAGTAGCTGATCATCTGTCCCGGATAGAGCCAGTGGAAGGGACGTCCCTCCCCTTCCTTGAGATCTCTGAGACATTCCCTGATGAGCATCTATTTGCCATTCAGGAAGCACCATGGTTTGCCGATATTGCAAACTATAAAGCTGCAAGGTTCATACCCAAGGAGTACAATAGAATACAAAAAAAGAAACTAATTACTGATGCAAAGTACTACTTGTGGGATGAGCCCTATCTCTTTAAGAGATGTGCAGACGGAATTATCCGTAGGTGTGTCCCCAGAGAGGAAGCACAGAGAATCTTATGGCATTGCCATGGATCTCAATATGGAGGTCATTTCGGAGGTGAGCGAACAGCCACCAAGGTCCTCCAATGTGGCTTCTATTGGCCCACACTCTATAAAGATTCCCGAGAGTTTGTACGTAATTGTGACAGTTGCCAAAGAGCTGGTAATCTGCCTCATGGTTACGCCATGCCTCAACAAGGAATCTTGGAAATAGAGTTGTTTGATGTATGGGGAATTGACTTCATGGGACCTTTCCCACCATCATACTCAAACACTTATATTCTGGTGGCAGTTGACTATGTATCAAAATGGGTTGAGGCTATTGCCACACCCACCAATGATACTAAAACAGTGCTGAAGTTCCTCCAGAAACATATCTTTAGCAGGTTTGGTGTCCCTAGAGTGTTAATCAGCGATGGGGGTACTCACTTCTGCAATAAACAGCTTTACTCTGCCATGGTTCGGTATGGAATTCGCCACAAAGTGGCCACTCCATATCATCCACAAACCAACGGGCAAGCTGAAGTCTCTAACAGAGAATTAAAGAGAATCCTGGAACGGACAGTAAATACCCGTAGAAAGGATTGGGCAAGGAGCTTGGATGATGCTCTGTGGGCTTACAGAACAGCATTCAAGACCCCTATAGGGACCTCTCCATACCAACTCGTGTATGGTAAGGCATGCCACTTGCCCGTGGAACTGGAACATAAGGCCTACTGGGCAACCAGATTCCTAAACTTAGATGCCAAATTAGTAGGAGAAAAACGATTGCTCCAGCTAAATGAGCTAGAGGAATTCAGATTCACAGCTTTCGAAAATGCCAAGCTTTATAAAGAAAAATAAAAAAAGTGGCATGACAAAAAGCTGTCATCTAGAATCTTTAAACCAGGACAGAAGGTCCTGTTGTTTAACTCTAGACTCAGGCTATTCCCCGGGAAACTGAAATTCCGGTGGAGGGGACCATACGTGATTACAAGTGTGTCACCATATGGTTATGTGGAGCTTCAAGATATTGATTCTGATAAGAAGTTCATTGTCAATGGACAGAGAATCAAGCATTATCTTGAAGGCAACACTGAGCAAGAATGCTCAAGGCTGAAGCTAGATTAAAAGCTCAGCAAGGTCCAGCTAAAGACAATAAAGAAGCGCTTGCTGGGAGGCAACCCAGCCATGGGGCAACAATCCTCTAAGCATTTTGCCCTATTTTTATTTTTATTTGTTTATATAAAGTTCACTGACACTAAGGTAAAGAATCATTTGCATAAGTTTACAGGGTTACAGAAGGAATCTACACACAAAACAAAGATAAGGAGCTTACTGGCAAGAAAACGCCAGTGAAGGCCATTTTGGGCGTTCAGCGCCCAAAATGGGCATCCAGTGGGCACTGAACGCCAGTAAGGATAGCTATCTGGCGTTCAACGCCAGAAAAGGGCAACAACTGGGCGTTGAACGCCCAGGAGAGCAGCATTTGGGCGTTGAACGCCCAAAACAGGCAGTGTTTGGGCGTTCAAACGCCAGGATGGTGGGGAGGAGCTCTCCTTCTACCCATCTCCTTCTTTTTCTTTTGCTTGAGGACAAGCAAAGCTCTAAGTTTGGTGTGCTTATCCGTGATCACTAAGATCATGGCCCCTAAAGGAAAACAACCCACTCTAAGAGGAGCAAGGGCGTGATTTAAAGGAACTAAAGCGCAGAAATTCTCTCTTGAAGGACCAAGCACCTCACAGACTAGAGGAACATCCACTTCCCAAACCTCAAGGTTGTTGAGTTCTAATCTTAGCCTTAACTCTGTGACAACTGTTCTTATTTTAATTTTACCTTAGGAGTCATATAGTAGTGATGAGCGGATAATTTATACGCTTTTTGACATTGTTTTTAGTATGTTTTTAGTAGGATCTAGTTACTTTTAGGGATGTTTTTAATAGATTTTGTGTTAAATTCACATTTCTGGACTTTACTATGAGTTTGTGTGTTTTTCTGTGATTTCAGGTATTTTCTGGCTGAAATTGAGGGACTTGAGCAGAAATCAGATTCAGAGGTTGAAAAAGGACTGCTGATGCTGTTGGATTCTGACCTCCCTGCACTCAAAGTAGATTTTCTGGAGCTACAGAACTCGAAATGGCGCGCTTCCAATTGGGTTGGAAAGTAGACATCCAGGGCTTTCCAGCAATATATAATAGTCCATACTTTGGCTAATAATTGACGACGTAAACTGGCGTTCAACGCCAGCCTTCTGCCCAAGTCTGGCGTCCAGCGCCAGAAAAGGATCCAAAACCAGAGTTGAACGCCCAAACTGGCACAGAAACTGGCGTTTAACTCCACAATTGGCCTCTGCACGTGCAACACTCAAGCCCAAGCCCAAGCACACACCAAGTGGGCCCCGGAAGTGGATTTATGCATCAATTACTTACTCATGTAAACCCTAGTGACTAGTTTATTATAAATAGGACCTTTTACTACTGTATTAGGCATCTTTGGACGCCTGGTTCTTAGATCAGAGGGGCTGGCCTCTCGGCCATGCCTGGACCTTCACTTATGTATTTTTAACGGTAGAGTTTCTACACTCCATAGATTAAGGTGTGGAGCTCTGCTGTTCCTCAAAGATTAATGCAAAGTACTACTGTTTTCTATTCAATTCTTCTTATTTCTCTTCTAAGATATCCATTCGCACCCAAGAACGTGATGAAGGTGATGATTATGTGTGACGCTCATCATCCTTCTCCCTTATGAACGCGTGCCTGACAAACACTTCTGTTCTACATGAATTAAGCTAGAATGAGTATCTCTTAGATCTCCTAACCAGAATCTTCGTGGCGTAAGCTAGAATGATGGCGGCATTCAAGAGAATCCGGAAGGTCTAAACCTTGTCTGTGGTATTCTGAGTAGGATTCAATGATTGAATGACTGTGACGAGCTTAAAACTCGCGAGTGTTGGGCGTTAGTGACAGACGCAAAAGGAGGGTGAATCCTATTCCAGCATGATCGAGAACCGACAGATGAATAGCCGTGCCGTGACAGGGTGCGTGAGCATATGATTCACTGAGAGGAGGGGATGTAGCCACTGACAACGGTGATGCCCTTGCATACAGCCAGCCATGGAAAGGAGTAAGACTGATTGGATGAAGATAGCAGGAAAGCAGAGGTTCAGAGGAACGAAAAGCATCTCCATTCGCTTATCTGAAATCCCTGCCAATGAATCTACATAAGTATCTCTATCCCTTTTATTGTTTATTTTAATCTAATAAAGTATCATGTTTAAATCCGCCTGACTGAGATTTACAAGGTGACCATAGCTTGCTTCAAGCCAACAATCTCTGTGGGATCGACCCTTACTCACGTAAGGTTTATTACTTGGACGACCCAGTACACTTGCTGGTTAGTTGAACGGAGTTGTGTCCACACATAGTAAAGAGCCATAATAATGATTCCATACAATAACAAAGAGTACTACATTAATGTGATCACAATTTCGTCCACCAAGTTTTTGGCGCCGTTGCCGGGGATTGTTCGTGTTTGGACAACTGACGGTTCATCTTGTTGCTCAGATTAGGTAATTTTCTTTTCGTTTTGTTTTCAAAAATCTCTCATCTGTTTTCGAAAAAAAAATAAAAATGTTTTCAAAAATATATTTTTCTTCAAAATTTTTGAGAATGAATTCTAGTGTCTCATATAACATGTTTTAGCTTGGCTGGCTATTAAGCCATGTCTAATTCCCAGGATTTTGATTGAGGACTATGAATTCATTGCTTCCTTTTTCCCAAATATTTTCGAAAAAATTAAAAGAAAATACAAAAAAAAAATTAGAAAATCATAAAAATCAAAATTATTTTTCTGTTTCTTGTTTGAGTCATGTGTCATGTTATAAGTTTGGTGTCAATTGCATATGCATCTTGCAATTTTTTCGAAAAATCATGCATTCATAGTGTTCTTCATGATCTTCAAGTTGTTCTTGGTAAGTCTTCTTGTTTGATCTTGATGATTTTTTGTTTTGTGTCTTTTCATGTTTATCATATGCATTCTTGAATTCTTAGTGCGTAAGCATTAAAGAATTCTAAGTTTGGTGTCTTGCATGTTTTCTTTGCATTAAAAGTTTTTCAAAATTGTGTCTATGATGTTCATCTTGGCATTCAAAGTGTTCTTGGTGTTCATCTTGACATTCATAGCATTCTTACATGCATCACATGTTTTGATCTAAAAATTTCATGCATTGCATATTTTTCATGTTTTTCATAAAAATTTCAAAAATAAAAAAAAAATATCTTTCCCTTTTTCTCTCATCAAATTCGAAAATTTGAGTTGACTTTTTCAAAAATTTTTAAAAATTAAGTTGTTGCCAATGAGTCAAATCAAATTTTCAATTTGAAAATCTTATCTTTTTCAAAATCTTTTTCAAAAATCAAATCTTTTTCAAAATCCTTAGTTATTTTCGAAAATTCCAAAAATATTTTTCAAAAATCTTTTTCTTATTTTTATATAAAATTTTCGAAAATAACTAATCAATTAATGTTTTGATTCAAAAATTTGAAGTTTGTTACTTGCTTGTTAAGAAAGATTCAAACTTTAAGTCCTAGAATCATATCTTGTGATTTCTTATGAATCAAGTCATTAATTGTGATTTTAAAAATCAAATCTTTTTCAAAAACTAATTTCTATCATATCTTTTTAAAAATATCTTCTTATCTTATCTTTTTCAAAAATATCTTTTCAAAATATCTTTTCTAACCTCCTAACTTCTTATCTTTTCAAAATTTGTTTCAACTAACTAACTAACTTTTTGTTTGTTTCTTAACTTTTTCAAAACTACCTAACTAACTCTCTCTCTCTAATTTTCGAAAATATCTCCCCTTTTTCAAAAATTTCTTTTTTATTAACTAATTATTTTTATTTTTTATTTTTATTTCAAAAATTTTCGAAAAATACTAACAAATTTTCAAAAACCAATTTTCAAAAATCACTAACTCCTTTTCAAAATAATTTTCGAAAATTATACCTCCCACATCCTATTCTATTTATTCATTCATATCCTAACATCTCATCTCACATCTCTTCCATTCTCACAGTTGTGTTTCTTCCTTTACATCACATTCTTTATCTCCCCCTCTTCTTCCACTCACAAAGGGATCCCTATACTGTGGTATAAAGGATCCCTATTATTATTATCATTTTTCTGTCCATTCTTCCTTGTATTATGAGCAGGAGCAAGGATAAGAACATTCTTGTGGAAGCAGATCCAGAACCTGAAAGGACTCTGAAGAGAAAATTAAGAGAAGCTAAAATACAACAATCCAGAGATAATCTTTCAGAAATTTTTGAACAGGCAGAGGAGATGGCAGCCGAAAATAATAATAATGTAAGGAAGATGCTTGGTGACTTTACTGCACCTAATTCCAATTTACATGGAAGAAGCATCTCCATTCCTGCCATTGGAGCAAACAACTTTGAGCTGAAACCTCAGTTAGTTTCTCTAATGCAGCAGAACTGCAAGTTTCATGGACTTCCATCTGAAGATCCTTTTTAGTTCTTAACTGAATTCTTGCAAATATGTGATACTGTTAAGACTAATGGAATAGATCCTGAAGTCTACAGGCTCATGCTTTTCCCTTTTGCTGTAAGAGACAGAGCTAGATTATGGTTGGATTCTCAACCCAAAGATAGCCTGAACTCTTGGGATAAGCTGGTCACGGCTTTCTTAGCCAAGTACTTTCCTCCTCAAAAGCTGAGCAAGCTTAGAGCTGATGTTCAAACCTTCAGACAGAAAGAAGGTGAATCTCTCTATGAAGCTTGGGAAAGATACAAACAGTTGACCAAAAAGTGTCCTTCTGACATGCTTTCAGAATGGACCATCCTGGATATATTCTATGATGGTTTATCTGAGCTATCAAAGATGTCACTGGACACTTCTGCAGGTGGATCCATTCACCTAAAGAAAACGCCTGCAGAAGCTCAAGAACTCATTGACATGGTTGCTAATAACCAGTTCATGTACACTTTTGAAAGGAATCCTGTAAGCAATGGGACGCCTATGAAGAAGGGAGTTCTTGAAGTTGATACTCTGAATGCCATATTGGCTCAGAACAAAATATTGACTCAGCAAGTCAATATGATTTCTCAGAGTCTGCATGGAATGCAAGCTGCATCCAACAGTACTCAAGAGGCATCTTCTGAAGAGGAAGCCTATGATCCTGAGAACCCTGCAATAGCAGAGGTAAATTATTTAGGTGAACCTTATGGAAACACCTATAACTCAACATGGAAAAATCATCCAAATTTCTCATGGAAGGATCAAAAGCCTCAACAAGGCTTTAATAATGGTGGAAGAAACAGGTTTAGCAATAGCAAGCCTTTTCCATCATCCACTCAGCAACAGACAGAGAACTCTGAACAAAATACTTCTAATTTAGCAAATCTAGTCTCTGATCTATCAAAGGCCACTGTAAGTTTCATGAATGAAACAAGATCTTCCATTAGAAATCTGGAAGCACAAGTGGGCCAGCTGAGTAAAAGGATCACTGAAATCCCTCCTAGTACTCTCCCAAGCAATACAGAAGAGAATCCAAAAGGAGAGTGCAAGGCCATTGACATAAGCGCCATGGCCGAACCTGAGAGGAGAGGAGAGGACGTGAATCCCAAGGAGGAAGACCTCCAGGGACGTCCAGTGATCAATAAGAAGCTTCCCTCTAGGGAACCAAAGGACTCTGAGGCTCATCTAGAGACCATAGAGATTCCATTGAACCTCCTTATGCCCTTCATGAGCTCTGATGAGTATTCCTCTTCTGAAGAGAATGAGGATGTCACTGAAGAGCAAACTGCCAAGTTTCTTGGTGCAATCATGAAGCTGAATGCCAAATTATTTGGCATTGATACTTGGGAAGTTGAACCTCCCTTGTTCATCAATGAACTAAGTGATCTGGATCAACTGACATTACCTCAGAAGAGACAGGATCCTGGAAAGTTCATACTACCCTGCACCATAGGCACCATGGTCTTTAAGGCTCTGTGTGACCTTGGTTCAGGAATAAACCTCATGCCCCTCTCTGTAATAGAGAAACTGGGAATCTATGGGGTGCAAGCTGCTAAAATCTCACTAGAGATGGCAGACAGCTCAAGAAGACAGGCTTATGGACAAGTAGGAGATGTATTAGTAAAGGTTGAAGGCCTTTACATACCTACTGATTTCATAGTCCTGGATACTGGAAAGGAAGAGGATGAATCCATCATCCTAGGAAGACCTTTCCTGGCCACAGCAAGAGCTGTGATTGATGTTGACAGAGGTGAAATAGTCCTTCAATCAATGGAATGAGAACTCCCTTGTATTCAAAACTCAAGGATCTCCCTCTACAACCATGGAGAGGAAGCAGAAAAAGCTTCTCTCAAAGCAGAGTCAACCAGAGCCCCCATAGTCAAACTCTAAGTTTGGTGTTGGGAGGCCACAACCAAACTCTAAGTTTGGTGTTGGAGAGTCTCAACAAAGCTCTGCACATCTGTGAGGCTCCATGAGAGCCCACTGTCAAGCTATTGACATTAAAGAAGCGCTTGTTAGGAGGCAACCCAATGTTTATCTAATTCTTATTTTTATTGTTTTTCATGTTTTCTTAGGTTCATGATCATGTGGAGTCACAAAATAAATATAAAAATTGAAAACGGAATCAAAAACAGCAGAAGAAAAATCACACCCTGGAGGAGCATCTGTCTGGCGTTCAAACGCCAGAACAGAGCATAGTTCTGGCGCTGAACGCCCAGAATGGGAGCATCCTGGCGCTGAACGCCCAGAACAAGCATGGTTCTGGCGTTCAACGCCAGAAATGGCAGCAAAGGGGCGTTGAACGCCCGAAATGGGCACCAACCTGGCGCTGAACGCCCAGAGTTGTGTGCAAGGGCATTTTGCATGCCTAAAGTGGTGCAGGGATGTAAATGCCTTGACACCTCAAGATCTGTGGACCCCACAGGATCATCTCAGGATCTGTGGACCCACAGGATCATCTCAGGATCTGTGAATCCCACAGGATCCCCACCCACCTCACCCTCTAAGAACAAGAAGTACATGAGTTTTGAATTTATCCTTGAACTTAGTTTAATTATATTGATGTGGTGACAATGCTTCTTGTTTTCTAAATGTATGCTTGAACAGTGCATATATCTTTTGAAGTTGTTGTTTAAGAATGTTAAATATGTTGGCTCTTGAAAGAATGATGACTAGGAGACATGTTATTTGATAATCTGAAAAATCATAAAAATGATTCTTGAAGCAAGAAAAAGCAGCAAAGAACAAAGCTTGCAGAAAAAAAAAAAAAGAAGAAGAAAAAAAAATAGAAAGAAAAAGAAAAAGCAAGCAGAAAAAGCCAATAACCCTTAAAACCAAAAGGCAAGGGCAAATAAAAAGGATCCCAAGGCTTTGAGCATCAGTGGATAGGAGGGCCTAAAGGAATAAAATCCTGGTCTAAGCGGCTAAACCAAGCTGTCCCTAACCATGTGCTTGTGGCGTGTAGGTGTCAAGTGAAAACTTGAGACTGAGCGGTTAAAGTCAAGGTCCAAAGCAAAAACAAAGAGTGTGCTTAAGAACCCTGGACACCTCTAATTGGGGACTCTAAGCAAAGCTGAGTCACAATCTGAAAAGGTTCACCCAATTATGTGTCTGTGGCATTTATGTATCCGGTGGTAATACTGGAAAACAAAGTGCTTAGGGCCACGGCCAAGACTCATAAAGAAGCTGTGTTCAAGAATCATCATACTGAACTAGGAGAGTCAATAACACTATCTGAAATCTGAGTTCCTATAGATGCCAATCATTCTGAACCTCAATGGATAAAGTGAGATGCCAAAACTATTCAAGAGGCAAAAAGCTATAAGTCCCGCTCATATCATTGAAGCTCTGTTTCATTGATAGTTTGGAATTTATAGTATATTCTATTCTTTTTCTCCTATTTTGATTTTTAGTTGCTTGGGGACAAGCAACAATTTAAGTTTGGTGTTGTGATGAGCGGATAATTTATACGCTTTTTGACATTGTTTTTAGTATGTTTTTAGTAGGATCTAGTTACTTTTAGGGATGTTTTTAATAGATTTTGTGTTAAATTCACATTTCTGGACTTTACTATGAGTTTGTGTGTTTTTCTATGATTTCAGGTATTTTCTGGCTGAAATTGAGGGACTTGAGCAGAAATCAGATTCAGAGGTTGAAAAAGGACTGCTGATGCTGTTGGATTCTGACCTCCCTGCACTCAAAGTAGATTTTCTGGAGCTACAGAACTCGAAATGGCGCGCTTCCAATTGCTTTGGAAAGTAGACATCCAGGGCTTTCCAGAAATATATAATAGTCCATACTTTGGCCAAGAATTGACGACGTAAACTGGCGTTCAACGCCAGCCTTCTGCCCAAGTCTGGCGTCCAGCGCCAGAAAAGGATCCAAAACCAGAGTTGAACGCCCAAACTGGCACAGAAACTGGCGTTTAACTCCACAATTGGCCTCTGCACGTGCAACACTCAAGCCCAAGCCCAAGCACACACCAAGTGGGCCCCGGAAGTGGATTTATGCATCAATTACTTACTCATGTAAACCCTAGTGACTAGTTTATTATAAATAGGACCTTTTACTACTGTATTAGGCATCTTTGGACGCCTGGTTCTTAGATCAGAGGGGCTGGCCTCTCGGCCATGCCTGGACCTTCACTTATGTATTTTTAACGGTAGAGTTTCTACACTCCATAGATTAAGGTGTGGAGCTCTGCTGTTCCTCAAAGATTAATGCAAAGTACTACTGTTTTCTATTCAATTCTTCTTATTTCTCTTCTAAGATATCCATTCGCACCCAAGAACGTGATGAAGGTGATGATTATGTGTGACGCTCATCATCCTTCTCCCTTATGAACGCGTGCCTGACAAACACTTCTGTTCTACATGAATTAAGCTAGAATGAGTATCTCTTAGATCTCCTAACCAGAATCTTCGTGGCGTAAGCTAGAATGATGGCGGCATTCAAGAGAATCCGGAAGGTCTAAACCTTGTCTGTGGTATTCTGAGTAGAATTCAATGATTGAATGACTGTGACGAGCTTCAAACTCGCGAGTGTTGGGCGTTAGTGACAGACGCAAAAGGAGGGTGAATCCTATTCCAGCATGATCGAGAACCGACAGATGAATAGCCGTGCCGTGACAGGGTGCGTGAGCATATGATTCACTGAGAGGAGGGGATGTAGCCACTGACAACGGTGATGCCCTTGCATACAGCCAGCCATGGAAAGGAGTAAGACTGATTGGATGAAGATAGCAGGAAAGCAGAGGTTCAGAGGAACGAAAAGCATCTCCATTCGCTTATCTGAAATCCCTGCCAATGAATCTACATAAGTATCTCTATCCCTTTTATTGTTTATTTTAATCTAATAAAGTATCATGTTTAAATCCGCCTGACTGAGATTTACAAGGTGACCATAGCTTGCTTCAAGCCAACAATCTCTGTGGGATCGACCCTTACTCACGTAAGGTTTATTACTTGGACGACCCAGTACACTTGCTGGTTAGTTGAACGGAGTTGTGTCCACACATAGTAAAGAGCCATAATAATGATTCCATACAATAACAAAGAGTACTACATTAATGTGATCACAATTTCGTCCACCAAGTAGTAATTAGTATCTATTTTGATTTTATCTCCAATTAAGCTATAGTTTATTTTTCTCATCATCAGCAAACATGAATAAAGTAGTAGATCTTTTGAATAAGAAGCAATAAAATTTCGAGTTTTAATAAGAAAAATTCTAATTAGTTAAATGTGGTGGCAATGCTTTCTGTCTTCTGAATGAATGCTTGAACAGTGCATATGTCTTTTGAATTTGTTGCTTAAGATTGTTAAATATGTTGGCTCTTGAAAGAATGATGAACATGAGACATGTTATTGATAATCTGAAAAATCATAAAAAAATGATTCTTGAAGCAAGAAAAATCAGCAAAGAACAAAGCTTGCAGAAAAAAAAAAGTAGCGAAAAAAAAAATAATATAGAAAGAAAAAGAAAAAGCAAGCAGAAAGAGCCAATAGCCATTAAAACCAAAAGGCAAGGGTAATGAAAAGGATCCCAAGGCTTTGAGCATCAGTGGATAGGAGGGCCACGAAGGAATAAAATCCTGGCCTAAGCAGCTAAACCAAGCTGTCCCTAACCATGTGCTTGTGGCGTGAAGGTGTCAAGTGAAAACTTGAGACTGAGCGGTTAAAGTCAAGGTCCAAGCAAAAAGAAGAGTGTGCTTAAGAACTCTGGACACCTCTAACTGGGGACTTTAGCAAAGCTGAGTCACAATCTGAAAAGGTTCACCCAGTCATGTGTCTGTGGCATTTATGTATCCGGTAGTAATACTGGAAAACAAAGTGCTTAGGGCTACGGCCAAGACTCATAAAGAAGCTGTGTTCAAGAATCATCACACTGAACTAAGAGAATCAATAACACTATCTGAATTCTGAGTTCCTATAGATGCCAATCACTCTGAGCTTCAATGGATAAAGTGAGATGCCAAAACTGTTCAGAAGCAAAAAGCTACTAGTCCCGCTCATCTAATTAGGATCTGAGCTTCAATCAAAAACTCTGAGATATTATTGCTTCTCAACCTATTAGTCTTCTATTTTATTTGTCTAGTTGCTTGAGGACAAGCAACAGTTTAAGTTTGGTGTTGTGATGAGCGGATATTTTATACGCTTTTTGGGGATAATTTCATATAGTTTAGAGTATGTTTTAGTTAGTTTTTAGTCTATTTCTAGTAGTTTTTAGGAAAAATTTATATTTCTGGACTTTACTATGAGTTGTGTGTTTTTCTGTAATTTCAGGTATTTTTCTGGCTGAAATTGAAGGAGCTGAGCAAAAATCTGATTCAGGCTGAAAAAGGACTGCTGATGCTGTTGGATTCTGACCTCCCTGCACTCAAAGTGGATTTTCTGGAGCTACAGAACTCGAAATGGCATGCTTCCAATTGCGTTGGAAAGTAGACATCCAGGGCTTTCCAGCAATATATAATAGTCCATACTTTGCACAAGGATAGACGACGTAAACTGGCGTTCAACGCCAGTTCTCTGCCCAATTCTGGCGTTCAGCGCCAGAAAAGGATCAAAAACTGGAGTTGAACGCCCAAACTGGCACAAAAACTGGCGTTCAACTCCACAAATGGCCTCTGCACGTGGATTGCTTAAAGTCTCAGCCCCAGCACACACCAAGTGGGCCCCAGCACACCAAGTGGGCCCCAGAAGTGGATCTCTGCATCATCCATCATAGTCCACTCATATTTTGTAACCCTAGGCTACTAGTTTAGTATTTAAACAACTTTTAGAGACTTATTTTGCATCTCATGATATTTCAGATCTAAACTTTGTATTCTCTGACGGCATGAGTCTCTAAACCCCATTGTTGGGGGTGAGGAGCTCTGCTGTGTCTCGATGAATTAATGCAAGTATTTCTGTTTTCTATTCAAACACGCTTGTTCCTATCTAAGATGTTCATTCACGCTTAACTGTGATGAAGGTGATGATCAGTGACATTCATCACCTTTCTCAAACCATGAACGTGTGCTTGACAACCACCTCCGTTCTATATCTGATTGAATGAGTATCTCTGAGATCTCTTAATCAGAATCTCCGTGGTGTAAGCTAGAACTGATGGCGGCATTCATGAGAATCCGGAAGGTCTAAACCTTGTCTGTGGTATTCCGAGTAGGATTCAAGGATTGAATGACTGTGACGAGCTTCAAACTCCTGAAGGCTGGGCGTTAGTGACAGATGCAAAAGGATAGTAAATCCTATTCCAACCGGATCGAGAACCAACCGGTGATTAGCCGTGCTGTGACAGAGCGCGTGAGCGTAGTTTTCACTGGAAGGATGGAAGGTAGCCATTAACAACGGTGATCCACCAACACATAGCTTGCCATAGGAGGACGTGCATGCGTGAATCAGAAGACAGAGGAAAGCAGAGATTCAGAAGACAAAGCATCTCCAAAACTCCAACATATTCTCCATTACTGCACAACAAGTAATCTTTAATTTATGCTCTCTTGGTTATTCACAATTCAACTGATAAACATAATTGACTTCCTGACTAAGATTTACAAGATAACCATAGATTGCTTCAAACCAACAATCTCCGTGGGATTCGACCCTTACTCACGTAAGGTATTACTTGGACGACCCAGTGCACTTGCTGGTCATGTGTGCGAAATTGTAAGAGAGTAATGTGTGCGAAATTGTAAGAGAATAACAATTTTGTGCACCAAGTAACAATTTTGTGCTACCAAGGCACCAATGATGTTCTTGAGCTCTTTTATGTCTCTTTCTTGCCTTTGTGGCTTGATTCCTAGTGATTTTTGGTATTTCTATCCTCAGTTGCTTCCAATAATTATGTGGAGGGGAGTGCATCCCCTGAGGTATCTCTTGATTTGCAGCCACATGTTCTACCACTGAGCTATAGATCCTTCACATAATTGTGATGTCCACACCAAACTTAGAATGTTGCTCGCCCTCGAGCAAAAGAAGAGGGAATAGATGAAGAAGAAGATGTGGAAATAAAAAACTAGGATTATGAGGAGGGAGGGTGGGGATCCTGTGGGGTCCACAGATCTTGAAATGATCCTATGAGGTCCACAGATCTTGAGGTGTCAAGGCATTTACATCCCTGCACCAATTTGGGCATGCAAAATGCCCTTGCACACAACTCTGGGCGTTTAACGCCAGGTTGGTGCCCATTTTGGGCGTTCAACGCCCCTTTGCTGCCATTTCTGGCGTTGAACGCCAGAACCATGGTTGTTCTGGGCGTTCAGCACTAGGATGCTCCCATTCTGGGCGTTTGATAGTGTGGAAAACGATCCAACACAAAACTCACCGGCAAGTGTACCGGGTCGCATCAAGTAATAATAACTCACATGAGTGAGGTCGATCCCACAGGGATTGAAGGATTGAGCAATTTTAGTTTAGTGGTTGATTTAGTCAAGCGAATCAAGTATTGGTTGAGTGGTTTGTGCTTTGCAGAAACTAAATTGCATGAATTGTAAAAGGGGAAGGGTGAATTGCAGTAAATGAAAGAGCAGGAAAGTAAATGTGCTGAATCTTAAAGAACAAGTAAAGTAAATTGCAGAAACTTAGATTGCAAGAAATGTAAATGACTGAATCTTAAAGTGCAAGAAATGTAAATTGCTTGAATTGTAAAAGGGATTAGGAGTTGGAATTGCAGAAATTAAACAAGCAGAATTAAATTGCATCAAACAGCAAAGTAAAAGATGAATTAAATTGGAGTGGATCTCAAACAGAAGAGTAAAAGTGCTTTGAGAATTTAGAAACAGAGAAAGCAATGCTTAATTTGCAGCAAAGTAAAAGAGGGTGAAGATCTCAGGGTGGAAGAGACTAGATAACAAGTCTAGATCTCAAATCCTTCCTTGATCCAACAAGAATAATTGCAAAGGAAATAAAGAAAAATAAATTGCAGAAGTAAAGAGAAGATGAAGCAGTAAAGTAAACAGAAAATAGAATTCAATTGTGCAGAAAAATTAAACAAGATCTCAAGGTGAGATTGAAACAGAAGTTCTTCAATTCTTCACCCAAGATCCAAAGCAAGAAAATAAAAGAGTGCTCAAGCAAGAACCAAGAAGAAGAGAGAGCAATTCCCCTTCCAAGTTCTCAGAGAATTCAAAGTAAAAACTCAAAAATGAAAATGACAATTAAAAGGAAAATTCAAAGTAAAAAGTAGCCCTCCTTTTACATTAAACTAACTCCTATTTATACACTTTCTATTCTTGGATTTTAGAATTTGGGTGGGCTTTTGATTTGGTGAAGAAATGAATTAAATTGGATTTTTAATCAAATTCCTAGCCCAATTTGCACTTCCAGGGGAAAGCTCAGTTGGAAAATCCAACTTAGCTTTCAAGCATGCTCCATCCATGTCAAGTGTGGTGTGCATGGCAAGCTTGGTGCGCTTCAATTGTTGCTGGGCCGTGTCATGATGCCTTGGTGTGCTAGGATTGTGCGCCAAAGTGTGGAGGCTTGGGGGAGAGGCAATGCTCAGTTGGAATTTCCAACTTAGCTTTCCTTGTAGCGCCTTTGCTTGAGACTTCAAGGTCCCAGGTTCAACACTTGGTGGAGGAAGTGGAGGAAATCTTTGGAGCTAATTTCCTTGGATGAGTGGGCACTCCTCCTTAAGTTTCCAAGAATACCCAAGTTCGAAACTTGGAGGAAGCAATAAAGCTATTTTCCTTGTATTTCCTTGCAAGCTTGGTGGCACTCCTTCCTTATGTTTCAAAGAATACCCAAGTTCAAGTCCTGGAGGAAGCATTCTAGCTATTTATTCTCAAATTCCCTTGCAAGGAGTAGCGTGTGGTTCCAAGTTCGAACCATGGAGGATGCATTTTGGCTATTTCTTCTTGAATTCTTTTGTGAGGAACGTCCCTTGCCTTCTCCTTGGTCCTTGGTTCGAATCTTGGTGGCTTCACTCATGGAATTTCATCTTGAATTAATTTGAAGAGGTCCCCGATAAAGTTAACTTAGTTAACTTAGCTTTGCACCCATTCCTTGCTTTCTTTAGTGCTAAGTTAACTATTTTAACTTAGCTTTGTAGCTTCCTTCTCCTTCCATCCCTTGTGAAGCTCAGTTAGCTTTTTCAACTTAGCTTCCCTTTCTCCCTCAATGTGGTTATGCTTTTTCTTCCTTTTGGCACGCTTCTTGTTCCTTTGGGCACACTTCTTGTGCCACGCTTTTCTTCTTTTCTTTCTTTCTTCACCTGCAAGTAATCAAAACAACCAATCAAAGTATCACTAAATTCACAAGGTTTATAATTAATTAAAATTCAATTAAATTTAGCTTAAACCTCATGATTTAGCATCAATTACATGGTGGTTGTTTGATTCAAAGAAGTCATGCATTTTCACTCCAAATTACTTACTTAGAATGCAAGAAAGTGAATAAAACCTACTAAAATTAAAGAAAAAGGCTAGTGAAACTAGGCTAAGATGACTTGTCATCAGCGTTCAGCGCCAGAACTATGCTCTGTTCTGGCGTTTGAACGCCAGACAGATGCTCCTCCAGGGTGTGATTTTTCTTCTGCTGTTTTTGATTCCGTTTTTGATTTGATTTTTTTTTGTTTATTTTGTGACTCCACATGATCATGAGCATAAGAAAACATGAAAAACAATAAAAATAAGAATTAGATAAACATTGGGTTGCCTCCCAACAAGCGCTTCTTTAATGTCCTTAGCTGGACTTTGCTGAGCTTTTAATCTAGCTTCAGCCTTGAGCATTCTTGCTCAATGTTGCCTTCTAGATAATGCTTGATTCTCTGTCCATTGACAATGAACTTCTTATCAGAATCAATATCTTGAAGCTCCACGTAACCATATGGTGATACACTTGTAATCACGTATGGTCCCCTCCACCGGGATTTCAGTTTCTCGGGGAATAGCCTGAGTCTAGAGTTAAACAACAGAACCTTCTGTCCTGGTTCAAAGATTCTAGATGACAGCTTTCTGTCATGCCACTTTTTTTATTTTTCTTTATATAGCTTGGCATTTTCGAAAGCTGTGAATCTGAACTCCTCTAGCTCATTTAGCTGGAGCAATCTTTTTTCTCCTACTAATTTGGCATCAAAGTTTAGGAATCTGGTTGCCCAGTAGGCCTTATGTTCCAGTTCCACGGGCAGGTGACATGCCTTACCATACACCAGTTGGTATGGAGAGGTCCCTATAGGGGTCTTGAATGCTGTTCTGTAAGCCCATAGAGCATCATCCAAGCTCCTTGCCCAATCCTTTCTACGGGTATTTACTGTCCGTTCCAGGATTCTCTTTAATTCTCTGTTAGAGACTTCAGCTTGCCCATTGGTTTGTGGATGATATGGTGTGGCCACTTTGTGGCGAATTCCATACCGAACCATGGCAGAGTAAAGCTGTTTATTGCAGAAGTGAGTGCCCCCATCACTGATTAACACTCTAGGGACACCAAACCTGCTAAAGATATGTTTCTGGAGGAACTTCAGCACTGTTTTAGTATCATTGGTGGGTGTGGCAATAGCCTCAACCCATTTTGATACATAGTCAACTGCCACCAGAATATAAGTGTTTGAATATGATGGTGGAAAAGGTCCCATGAAGTCAATTCCCCATACGTCAAACAACTCAATTTCCAAGATTCCTTGTTGAGGCATGGCGTAACCATGAGGCAGATTACCAGCTCTTTGGCAACTGTCACAGTTACGTACAAACTCTCGGGAATCTTTATAGAGTGTGGGCCAATAGAAGCCACATTGGAGGACCATGGTGGCTGTTCGCTCACCTCCGAAATGGCCTCCATATTGAGATCCGTGGCAATGCCACAGGATCCTCTGTGCTTCTTCTCTAGGCACACACCTACGGATAATTCCGTCTGCACATCTCTTAAAGAGATAAGGTTCATCCCACAAGTAGTACTTCGCATCAGTAATTAATTTCTTCTTTTGTATCCTGTTGTACTCCTTGGGTATGAACCTTGCAGCTTTATAGTTTGCAATATCGGCAAACCATGGTGCTTCCTGAATGGCGAATAAATGCTCATCAGGAAACGTCTCAGAGATCTCAAGAGAAGGGAGGGACGTCCCTTCCACTGGCTCTATCCGGGACAGATGATCAGCCACTTGGTTCTCTGTCCCTTTTCTGTCTCTTATTTCTATATCAAACTCTTGCAGAAGCAATACCCATCTGATGAGCCTGGGCTTTGAATCCTGCTTTGTGAGTAGATATTTAAGAGCAGCATGGTCAGTATACACAATTACTTTTGATCCTACTAAGTATGATCTGAACTTGTCAATGGCGTAAACCACTGCAAGTAGTTCTTTTTCTGTGGTTGTGTAATTTTTCTGGGCATTATTTAGAACGCGACTGGCATAATAAATGACATGCAGAAGCTTGTCATGCCTCTGTCCCAATACTGCACCAATGGCATGATCACTGGCATCACACATTAGCTCAAATGGTAATGTCCAGTCTGGTGCAGAAATGACTGGTGCTGTGACCAGCTTAGCTTTCAGCGTTTCAAACGCCTGCAGGCACTCTGTGTCAAACACAAATGGCGTGTCAGCAGCTAGCAGATTGCTTAGAGGTTTTGCGATTTTTGAAAAATCCTTTATAAACCTCCTATAGAATCCTGCATGCCCCAGAAAGCTTCTGATTGCCTTAACATTGGCAGGTGGTGGTAATTTTTCAATTACCTCTATTTTTGCTTGATCCACCTCTATTCCCTTGTTTGAGATTTTATGCCCAAGAACAATTCCTTCAGTCACCATGAAGTGACACTTTTCCCAGTTTAAAACTAGGTTGGTTTCTTGGCATCTTTTCAGAACAAGTTTCAGGTGATCAAGACAGGAGCTGAATGAGTCTCCATATACTGAGAAGTCATCCATGAAGACTTCCAGAAATTTTTCCACCATGTCAGAGAAAATAGAGAGCATGCATCTCTGGAAGGTTGCAGGCGCATTACATAGCCCAAATGGCATCCTTCTATAAGCAAACACTCCAGATGGACATGTGAATGCTGTTTTCTCTTGATCCTGGGGATCCACTGCAATCTGGTTATAGCCTGAATAGCCATCCAAAAAGCAGTAATAATCATGACCTGCTAGTCTCTCTAGCATCTGGTCTATGAATGGTAAAGGAAAATGATCCTTTTTGGTGGCTGTATTGAGCCTTCTGTAGTCAATACACATGCGCCACCCTGTAACTGTTCTTGTGGGAACCAGTTCATTTTTTTCATTATGAATCATTGTCATGCCTCCCTTTTTTGGGACGACTTGAACAGGGCTCACCCAGGGGCTATCAAAAATGGGATAAATAATCCCAGCCTCTAGTAATTTGGTGACCTCTTTCTGCACCACTTCCTTCATGGCTGGATTTAGCCGCCTCTGTGGTTGAACCACTGGTTTGACATTATCCTCCAATAGGATTTTGTGCATGCATCTAGCTGGGCTTATGCCCTTAAGGTCACCTATGGACCACCCAAGAGCTGTCTTGTGTGTCCTTAGCACTTGAATAAGTGCTTCCTCTTCCTGTGAATTTAAAACAGAGCTTATGATCACTGGAAAAGTGTCACCTTCTCCCAGAAATGCATATTTCAAGGATGGTGGTAGTGGCTTGAGCTCGGGTTTAGGAGGTTTTTCCTCTTTCAGAAGAAAGTTCAGAGGCTCTTTCATGTCCTCTGAATCCTCCAAATCAGGCTGAACATCTTTAAAGATGTCTTCCAACTCTGATTCGAGACTCTCAGCCATGTTGATCTCTTTTACCAAAGAGTCAATGAGATCAACTTTCATGCAGTCTGTTGATGTGTCTGGATGCTGCATGGCTTTGACAGCGTTCAACTTAAACTCATCATCATTGACTCTCAGGGTTATTTCCCCCTGTTGGACGTCAATGAGGGATCGTCCAGTTGCTAGGAAGGGTCTTCCTAGAATGAGAGTAGCACTCTTGTGCTCCTCCATTTCCAGCACAACAAAATCAGTGGGAAAGGCGAATGGCCCAACTCTGACAATCATGTCCTCAATCACGCCTGATGGGTATTTAGTGGAACCATCAGCAAGTTGGAGACATATCCGGGTTGGTTTAACTTCTTCAGTTAAGCCAAGCTTCCTGATAGTGGATGCAGGTATCAGGTTGATGCTTGCCCCAAGATCGCATAAAGCTGTCTTGGTGCAATCACCTTCTAATATGCATGGTATTAGAAAACTCCCAGGGTCTTTAAGCTTTTCAGGAAAGCTTTTCAGAATGACTGCACTGCATTCTTCAGTGAGGAGAACTCTTTCTGTTTCTCTCCACTCCTTTTTATGACTCAAGATCTCTTTCATGAACTTGGCATAAGAAGGTATTTGCTCAAGTGCTTCTGCAAATGGAATCTTTATTTCCAGAGTCCTTAGATAATCTGCAAAGCGCGCAAATTGCTTATCCTGCTCCTCTTTCCGGAGTTTTTGAGGATAAGGTATCTTGGCTTTATATTCCTCAACCTTAGTGGTTAAAGAAGCCTTTTTAGAGGGGTTGTTATCAGCACTTGTGTGTGTCTGATCCCTCACTGGCAATTGAGTGCCAGAGTCAGAAGCTGGAGTGACGTTAGACGCCAGCTCACTGTCTGTTCCTGGCGCCTGAACGCCAGAAATGTACCCATTTTGGGCGTTCAACGCTGGATTCTGCCCCATTTGGGCGTTCAACGCCAGATTCTTGCCCATTTCTGGCGTTGAACGCCAATCCTGCCTTGTTTCTGGCGCTGAACGCCAGTTTTGGGCATGGTCTGGGCGTTCAGCGCCAGCCTTCCACCCATTTTCTGGTGTTTTAGTGCCAGAATTATTTTTTCCTGGGCTCTTACTGTCCTCAGGTGAATCTTTGGTGGGTTGCTCATTTCTTGAATTTTTGATGCCTTGAGGTGGGGTATTTAATGTTTTCCCACTTCTTAATTGAACTGCTTGGCATTCTTCTGCTATTTGCCTTGATAGCTGCTGCTTTGTTTGCTTAAACTGTTCGTCCATATGTATATTAGCTATCCTTGTCTCCTGTAGCCTGTCCTTGAATTCAGCTAGCTGCTTTGTTAGAAAATCCAATTGCTGATTGAATTCAGCAGCTTGTTTTACAGTACTGAATTCAGCAGTTACTGTTTTAACCTCTTCATTCATGGAAGGGTTGCTGCTTAGATACAGATGCTGATTCCTGGCAACTGTATCAATGAGCTCTTGAGCCTCTTCAATTGTCTTTCTCATATGGATAGATCCACCAGCTGAGTAATCTAGAGACATCTGAGCTCCTTCTGCAAGCCCATAGTAGAAGATGTCTAACTGAACCCACTCTGAAAACATTTCAGAGGGGCATTTTCGTAGCATCTCTCTGTATCTCTCCCAGGCATCATAAAGAGATTCATTATCTCCTTGTTTAAAGCCTTGGATGTCCAGCCTTAGCTGTGTCATCCTTTTTGGAGGAAAATACTGATTCAGGAATTTTTCTGTCAGCTGTTTCCATGTTCTTATGCTGGCCTTAGGTTGGTTATTTAACCACCTCTTAGCTTGATCTTTTACAGCAAATGGAAACAGTAATAGTCTGTAGACATCCTGATCTATTTCCTTATCATGTACTGTGTCAGCAATTTGTAAAAATTGTGCCAGAAACTCTGTAGGTTCTTCCTGTGGAAGACCGGAATACTGGCAACTTTGCTGCACCATGATAATGAGCTGAGGATTCAACTCAAAGCTACTAACTCCAATGGAGGGTATGCATATGCTACTCCCATATAAAGCAGTAGAGGGGTTAGAATATGACCCCAGAGTCCTCCTAGACTGTTCATTTCCACTTATGTCCATGATGGATATATGGATATAACTTGGACTGATTTATGTTTTTATTTATTTTATTTTATAAGAAGTAAATACTTAAATAAAATAAAATAACTAAAAAGAATTTGAATTTTGAAATTAATTTTTTTTAAAAATAAAAATTAATTAGTTAATAAAAAAGAAATTTTTGAAAAAGAGGGAAGATATTTTCGAAAATTAGAGAGAGGGAGAGTTAGTTAGGTAGTTTTGAAAAAGTTAAGAAACAAACAAAAAGTTAGTTGGTTAGTTGAAACAAATTTTGAAAAGATAAGAAGTTAGGAAGTTAGAAGAGATATTTTGAAAAGATATTTTTGAATTTAGTGAGGAGAGAGAAAAACAATAAGATAGTACAAGATTTAAAATTTTTAGATCTAATGCTCCTTGTTTTTGAAAATTTTGGAGGGAAAACACCAAGGAACACCAAACTTAAAAATTTTAAGATCAAGACACAAGGAACACTCAAGAACACTTTGAAGACTCACAAGAACACAAGAACATGAAGAAAGAACACCAAACTTAAAATTTTTAGAAAACCACCAAAATTTTCGAAAACCAAAGGGAATTCAACAAGAAAACACCAAACTTAAAGTTTGGCACACAATTTAATAGAGAAAATATTATTTATGAAAAAGAAGGTTTTGAAAAGAGTATAAAAGATTCTAACCTAATTACCAAGAACACAGATTAACGCTCTAGCCAAATGAGTTATGGAATTTTCGAAAATTTTAAGAAAGATTATTTTTGAAAACACCAAACTTAAAGTTTGGCACAGGATTTAATAGAAAAATTATTTTTGAAAAAGGTTTTAAAAAATTATGATAGCCAATTACCATAAACATAAACACCACGTTCTAACTAACTGAGTTATAAATTTAAAGTGTTTTAACAAGGGATAAATAATAAAAGACTCTAAACCAACAAGAAATATTTTTTTCCTAATCTAAGCAACAAAATAATCCGTTAGTTGTTCAAACACGAACAATCCCCGGCAACGGCGCCAAAAACTTGGTGCACGAATTGTGAATCACACTTTTCACAACGCGTACCACTAACCAGCAAGTGCACTGGGTCGTCCAAGTAATACCTCACGTGAGTAAGGGTCGAATCCCACGGAGATTGTTGGTTTGAAGCAATCTATGGTTATCTTGTAGATCTTAGTCAGGAAGTCAATTATGTTTATCAGTTGAATTGCAAATAAACAATAGAGCATGGATTAATGATTACTTGTTATGCAGTGATGGAGAATATGTTGGAGTTTTTGGAGATGCTTTGTCTTCTGAATCTCTGCTTTCCTCTGTCTTCTTGTTCACGCACGCACGTCCTCCTATGGCAAGCTATGTGTTGGTGGATCACCGTTGTCAATGGCTACCTTCCATCCTTCCAGTGAAAACTACGCTCACGCGCTCTGTCACAGCACGGCTAATCACCGGTTGGTTCTCGATCCGGTTGGAATAGGATTTACTATCCTTTTGCGTCTGTCACTAACGCCCAGCCTTTAGGAGTTTGAAGCTCGTCACAGTCATTCAATCCTTGAATCCTACTCGGAATACCACAGACAAGGTTTAGACTTTCCGGATTCTCATGAATGCCGCCATCAGTTCTAGCTTATACCACGGAGATTCTGATTAAGAGATCTCAGAGATACTCATTCAATCAGATATAGAACGGAGGTGGTTGTCAGGCACACGTTCATGGTTTGAGGAAGGTGATGAATGTCACTGGTCATCACCTTCATCACAGTTAAGCGCGAATGAACATCTTAGATAGGAACAAGCGTGTTTGAATAGAAAACAGAAATACTTGCATTAATTCATCGAGACACAGCAGAGCTCCTCACCCCCAACAATGGGGTTTAGAGACTCATGCCGTCAGAGAATACAAAGTTTAGATCTGAAATGTCATGAGATGCAAAATAAGTCTCTAAAAGTTGTTTAAATACTAAACTAGTAGCCTAGGTTTACAAAAATTGGATAAACTATGATGGATGATGCAGAGATCCACTTCTGGGGCCCACTTGGTGTGTGCTGGGGCTAAGACTTAAGCAATTCACGTGCAGAGGCCATTTGTGGAGTTGAACGCCAGTTTTTATGCCAGTTTGGGCGTTCAACTCCAGCTTTTGATCCTTTTCAACCCAAGCCAATCAAAGATACAATTCATGGACATTAATGGTTTTTTCGCTTAGGGAGAATGATGTGATTAAAATTAGAATAAAAGGAGAATTAAAAGACTCAAAAGAGGGTTACAATGGTAGATATATGGGTATGGCCATATGAGTTAGTGAGTTTTGATTCCAAAAATGGCCTCAATCATACTAAATGGATTCAAAACACTAAATATAAGACATAAAGACTCAAGCAAATATAAGATCACAATCATAAAATGAGTATAGCACACAAGAACAAAATTTTGCGGTTGATAATATGCAACCACACATTTAAAGCTCAAATCTTACTTGGTGTTTTGTTCTAGCTCTTTTCTATATTCCACAAAATATTTCAAGCAAGTTGAAAAACAAGTTTCCAAATCTAATTAATGGAACGCCCTAAAAGAAATTTCTTGAAAATTTCTTTGTTGTTTTTACCAACTTATTTCCTATACTAGAGAACATGCAAATATTTACTACAATAAAACTATAAGCAAGCTAATATATATATATATATATATATATAAGAAAACTAAGTAAAGTGCAATATAATGAAATACTAATCAAATATTCACAAAAAAACATAACTACTAAAAACTAGAAAATAGTGCAAAGTGTTTAGAAAGAGAAATTTACGCCTCAAAGTTGCGGATCCCCCCCACACTTAATCATTGCGTGGTCCTCCGTGCATGCACATTATATGGGAGGTAAAAGCTATGAGGTCCCACCTTCAGCTGGTGGGCACTGGGGCTCGGGTTGCTGTATAAAACAAATAAACAGGAATTGAGGAAGAATTCGTATGAGTGTAGTATGATAAAAGACAATGTGTGTATTCTAAGTGTGCACACTGTTTAGAACACATACTTTGGTCGGGTAAAACGGTAGCCACACAATTAAAGATATAGCATGTGTTCCTCAATTAAGTAGCCTAGGTTGCAAATAAAGAATAAGCAAGAGTTAAGACACAAACAAACCTAGGTGACCATAACTAAAGTGAATGAAATATATGAGATATTGGATATTGAAATTGTGCACGTGAATGTGCAAGATTAATATAAAATAGCACAACAAACAATAACTAATTCAATGATGAAAAGAGAACTACTTATTCATTTTTAAGAATAGTAAAATAATCATATTGATAAGGTGCTTGTTACAAAAAGTGACAAGCTTGATAAGAATCAAGTCGAGTCAACTCAAACAAATGCAAAGCATGGACAAGAAACAAGTACCTGTTATGTGATTAAATTGATATGAAAATCATGATGAACAAGTAATTCAACTCAATTCACTAATATTTAATGCACTTGTTGAAAATTTTGCCTAATATGAAACAAAATGTAAATGTGCACATGTTTATCAACTTCCAAGATAATTTCAACCAATATTCAGCCCACTTAATCATCAAAGAAACACTTGCAACTTATTTAAGCAACAACTAAAATAAAAACTAAAGGATGCACAAAACAGTACTTGTGCGTACACACAGCTAGGTGTGCGATGCACACAAGTTGGAAAATAGATGGTGCACGTACGCATACAAATGTGCGAACGCACCCGGCAGAGAAGCAATTAAGAAGTGTGCATACGCACAGTAGAGTTTTTTTTTTCTTTTTTTTTTTGCAAAAGGATAATGTGTGCATGTGCACCATGGCATGCGTACGCACAGTGGTGCACGAATTGTGAATCACACTTTTCACAACGCGTACCACTAACCAGCAAGTGCACTGGGTCGTCCAAGTAATACCTCACGTGAGTAAGGGTCGAATCCCACGGAGATTGTTGGTTTGAAGCAATCTATGGTTATCTTGTAGATCTTAGTCAGGAAGTCAATTATGTTTATCAGTTGAATTGCAAATAAACAATAGAGCATGGATTAATGATTACTTGTTATGCAGTGATGGAGAATATGTTGGAGTTTTTGGAGATGCTTTGTCTTCTGAATCTCTGCTTTCCTCTGTCTTCTTGTTCACGCACGCACGTCCTCCTATGGCAAGCTATGTGTTGGTGGATCACCGTTGTCAATGGCTACCTTCCATCCTTCCAGTGAAAACTATGCTCACGCGCTCTGTCACAGCACGGCTAATCACCGGTTGGTTCTCGATCCGGTTGGAATAGGATTTACTATCCTTTTGCGTCTGTCACTAACGCCCAGCCTTTAGGAGTTTGAAGCTCGTCACAGTCATTCAATCCTTGAATCCTACTCGGAATACCACAGACAAGGTTTAGACTTTCCGGATTCTCATGAATGCCGCCATCAGTTCTAGCTTATACCACGGAGATTCTGATTAAGAGATCTCAGAGATACTCATTCAATCAGATATAGAACGGAGGTGGTTGTCAGGCACACGTTCATGGTTTGAGGAAGGTGATGAATGTCACTGGTCATCACCTTCATCACAGTTAAGCGCGAATGAACATCTTAGATAGGAACAAGCGTGTTTGAATAGAAAACATAAATACTTGCATTAATTCATCGAGACACAGCAGAGCTCCTCACCCCCAACAATGGGGTTTAGAGACTCATGCCGTCAGAGAATACAAAGTTTAGATTTGAAATGTCATGAGATGCAAAATAAGTCTCTAAAAGTTGTTTAAATACTAAACTAGTAGCCTAGGTTTACAAAAATTGGATAAACTATGATGGATGATGCAGAGATCCACTTCTGGGGCCCACTTGGTGTGTGCTGGGGCCCACTTGGTGTGTGCTAGGGCTGAGACTTAAGCAATTCATGTGCAGAGGCCATTTGTGGAGTTGAACGCCAGTTTTTATGCCAGTTTGGGCGTTCAACTCCAGCTTTTGATCCTTTTCTGGCGCTGGACGCCAGAATTGGGCAGAAGACTGGCGTTGAACGCCAGTTTACGTCGTCTATTCTTGTGCAAAGTATGGACTATTATATATTGCGGAAAAGCCCTGGATGTCTACTTTTCAACGCAATTGGAAGCACGCCATTTCTTGTTCTGTAGCTCCAGAAAATCTACTTTGAGTGCAGGGAGGTCAGAATCCAACAGCATCAGCAGTCCTTTTTCAGCCTGAATCAGATTTTTGCTCAGCTCCTTCAATTTCAGCCAGAAAAATACCTGAAATTACAGAAAAACACACAACTCATAGTAAAGTCCAGAAATATGAATTTTTCCTAAAAACTAATAGAAATAGACTAAAAACTAACTAAAACATACTCAAAACTATATGAAATTATCCCCAAAAAGCGTATAAAATATCCGCTCATCACACAGGCAGGTGCGAGCGCTCCCGGAAGAGGGGGTGTAAATGGGTTTGCGTACACACAGTGGTGTGTGTACGCACAACATGCAGGATTTGGTGTTAGTGTGTGTACGCACACTGCCTTGTTTCTGCAAAATTTTAATGCCTCTAAGACACCAAGCATGATATCAATTAAAGATTTCCAGCCCCAAAATATCCAGAACATCACAAACTCATGATCCATACCAAAAATCAATATAACTAAGCTAAAAAATAAGATGAAACGTAAACTGGCTAAAAGAAGCAAAATGCAAGAATTCAAGACTATAAACAAGGAAAGGGTTAGGAAGATGTTACGATGGTGGGGTGTCTCCCACCTAGCACTTTTATTTAAAGTCGTTAAGTTGGACTTTTTTGAAGAGACTCTTGTTAAGGTGGCCTATGTTTCCATTCTTCTTTGAATCCCCACCCAAGTTTGCACTTCAAAGGTCCTCCGGGATCCTATACTCTAATCATTCACTTACCCTCTTGTTGATCTTTATGCTTGCACTCGGATGAGCAAACTCTCAAAGCACTCCAATACTTTTTTAAATCCACTCAATTGTGCTTTACATCCCACTTGAACTCTTTTGGCAACCAATACCCCTTTCTCCACCATGTAAGAACCCAAGAAGGACCTTAAGTTAGTAATCCGTCTCCAAGATAGCATATTGATGCGGGCCAATAAAGTTCATCGGTGAAATTGCCACCCACTCAATTTTCTCCTTGAATGGAGTTACTCTTTTAGACTCCACCTTTTGGTTGTCAACTCCTTCCTACCAATCTCTTCCCACTCTTCTCCATCACTTAAGTCATATTTTGGAGGTTGTGAGAAGTTCACATCAACCTCCTCTTCAAATCCAATGGGGGAAGGTTTATCAAGATAATTGAGAGGATTGACCAATGTGAACAAAAAATTGTTGATGATGCAATTCACTTTTTGATCAATCTCCCTCAATTCTCCTTTTACCTCTTCCAGCTCACTCATCTTACCTTCCCCCTCTTGTTATGGTTCAAACCTCAGCTCTTCTTCTTCCACTTGAGATTTCATGTTCTCCTCCTCACTACTTCCCTTAGTTGATCCTCCATATTCTTCAAGGGTAATGCTTTGATTGGTTGAGCATAGTAGGACCAAGCGATTCACCGCTTTGGCTATGGTAGCCATGAATTTCCCTTGCTTTTTTTGAAATTCTTCTTACTCTTGGAGAAAAGCTTGAAAGTCTTGTTGTTCTTGGGACAAGGGTTGGAGAACTTCACATTTAGAAGAGAAAGAAGGTTCATTGGTTGGAAGAAAGGCTGCATAATCAGAAGGTGGTTTATGTTAGTGAGTATATTGAGGTGGTAAGGAAGGAGATGAATGATGGTAGTGGTGTGGTGTTTGAAAATATGGTGATTAAGGATTATGTTGAGGGTATGGGTCATAGGTATATGGTGGTGGAAGTATATAATCATTGTGAAACCCACCATATCCTTGGCTTGGATATGCACATTGGGGAGGGTTTGACTCATTGTGACATAGAGGAGGTTGCTCCTTCCACAATTGATTTTCCCATCCCATGATGTAATCCAAAGTCGAAGTTATCATTCCCTACAAAATGATCACAATCAGGCTCCAAACAAGCAGGGTGATAACTCATAGAGAAAATAGAAAATAAAAACAAAGGAACATCAATAAACAAGAGAAATAAAATCCTAATTACTAACAAAACAACCAAACAACCAAAAAGTAGCTATTTAGACTATTCACATATTCACAACAACCAAAATTATAAAACTCATTGCACTAGCTCCCCGGCAACGGCGCCAAAAACTTGATGCATAGAATTAGTGCCGGTTTAGAATTTTACAAAATAGAAACTCGTTGTAAGCATAGTCTAGACCGACAAGTAACCCTCGATCAAAGTTTAATTCAAAGGTTTGTCACAATTAAAACAAATATTTACCGAGAGTTTGAAGTCCCAGGTCGTCTTCCCAGGGAACTAGTGACTACAAGCGCACAAGTTTGGTTGTGAAATTAGGGGTTTCAATAATGAAGCAAACAATTAAAGAAATTAAAGAATAATCAAAATTTCAATTAATGAACTAATAAGTGAATTAAAGATCTGTCAAGGTAGTGAGAATAAATAAAGCTCAAGATGATCGAAATGTGGTTAAAAACATAAATGGAACCTTGTCTTGGGATGAATTAGGGAATCCCTTCCTTGTCATAACCACAACTATGGTAATTATAATAGATTAATCTCACTTAGTCAACCCTTAACATTGAAGAGTAAGTCAAGTGAGTATAATTGTTCTTAATCCACAAATCCTAGCTATCTTATTAATTGCTTTATTAAAAAGCTAGCGTTAGTGGAAACAAGAACAACTAACAATCTAATAATTATTGCTAAATGTCGGACATTATGACTCTAGTATCCCATATACTCATTTTCCCAAGCCAAAGAGAGAAGATCTACTCCATATTTAAAATTGGCATTTCAACAAACACATGGTAGGCATAGTCACAAAACATGACAAAATTACAAAAATACTTAAAGTTATGAACAACCAATGAACAAAATCAATAATGACAACTCAATAAACATATAATAACCACTAAACATCAATTTCATTAACTAGAACTCAAAATTGCAAAAGTATATATGTATTGATAAAGTGAATTAGAATATAAGAAAGCGTAGAACAAGTAGTGTAATAATAAAAGAGAAAATTAATAAATACTTACAATGGAAATAAGCTAGAATCCAAGATCAAAATTGAAAAATGTAAGCTTGTAGTATAAACCCTAATTAAACCCTAAGAAAGTTGAGAGAAAAACCTAAGGAAAACTAAAACTAAAACTTCTTAGAAACTCTCTAAAAATGCCTAAGTGTGTTGTGTATCTTCTCCCCTTGCTAGCCCTTCCATATATGCTTCAGACCAAGCAAAAATGGGCCTGAAGGCCTCTAAAATCGCGAGCCACATGACTTTTTAATAAAGTCACGCACTGGGACTTGTGCGTACGCACATTCTGGAAAGCTCTTCTCCTTTGTTTCTTCATGTTCTCTCTCAATTGCATGCTTCTCTTCCACCCTTATCAAGTCATTCCTACCTATTACACCTGAAATCACTCATAAAAAATATCAAGACATCGAATAAAATAAAAGTAGAATAAAATTGATTAAATTAAGTACAAAATAGCACGTTTTCACAATTAGACATAATTTAGAGAGAAAACATAAAAGTATGCTATTTAAGTGAATAAATGTGGATTTATATCATGAAATCCACTTAATTCAATCCAAAATTTATCATCAAATATAGATTCATCAATTGTATTGGCTAACTATTCAAAGAGATTGTATAAATTATGCTAGGTCCTATGAGGAATGCTAAAAATATGAAAGCCTTCAACATATTCCAACGTCAAAATTGCATGTTATACTTAAACGATGTCCATTTAGAGGTTGAGTTTTAGATCTGATCGGGTAGATTCACCCACCTTCTTCTAAAGGTCATAAGTTCATTTTGGTTGGTGTTGATTATTTTTTTAAATGGGTAGAGGCTATCCCTTTAAGGAGGGTGACTCACAATGAAATAATTGAATTCATTGAGGAGCATATTGTGCATAGATTTAAAATTTCTCAGTCTATTATCACTGATCAAGGAACCATGTTTATTGGGAAAAAGGTCATGGAGTATGCCAAGTCTAGGGATATAAAAATGTTTTCTTCTATACCGTATTATGCCCAAGCAAATGGACAAGTGGAGGTAGTGAATAAAATTTTGATTGTATTAATTAAAAAACACATTGGAAGGCAGCTAAGGAATTGGCACCAAACTCTCAATCAAGTTCTTTGGGCTTATCGAAATTTTCCAAAAGGTTTTATTGAAACCACCCCGTATAAGTTAGTTTATGGTCATGATGTGGTGTTGCCAATTGATATCAATTTGCAAAGTATAAGCGTGGCTACACAAGATGAGATACCAGTAGTAGATTATTAGAATTCTTTGTATAATGAGCTCAATGAACTAGATAACGAAAGGTTGAGAGCTTTAGAGCATGTGATTCGACAAAAAGAGATTATGTCAAAATCATACAACTGCCGAGTTAAAGCAAAGACATTTGCAGTTGGAGATTTAGTGTGGAAAATAATTTTGCCTATAGAAAAAAGTCAAAAACTTATGGTAAGTGGTCTCCAACTTGGGAAGGACCTTTTGTGGTTGACAAGATTTATTCTGGAAATTCCTATAAGATTATTGAAGTCGGATCAAGAAAAAGAATTCCTTCAATAAATGGTAAGTATTTGAAAGTATATAGGCCAGACATTCATGAGATAAACATTCCACATGTTTAAGGATACAAAAATGTCCAGTTGAAGTGTCAAGGGCTAAAATAAAGAGCTAACTAATATTTGCAATTTAGTTTGTAAAAGCTAACATATCCATGTGATTTCTATGAACTGCAAGTTCTATTGACAGTGTAAAGCATTAAGTTTATGAAGCAAATATGTGTCCAAAGCATTAATTTAAAATAAGAGTCAATACAGAAAATAACTTATCATTTTTTGAGTGCAGTACAGTATATGCCAACATATAGAAATAAAAGGTTTAGTGAATAAACCTGTGTAATGTAACAGCCCAGACCACCCGCTAGCACGATATTGTCCGCTTTAGCACACAAGGCCTCACGGTTTTGCCTTTGACGATAGGGATGATAGCCAAAGCCCCCACACTCACTCGTCAAAATGCGTCATGCTAGGGAGAGGTATCCACACCCTTATAAGGCATGCTTCGTTCCCCTCTCCAACCGATGTGGGCCTTACAATCCACCCCACTAAGGGAGCCCAGCGCCCTCGCTGGCACATCGATCCGGGTTCTGGCTCTGATACCATCTGTAACAGCCCAGACCACCCGCTAGCACGATATTGTCCGCTTTGGCACACAAGGCCTCACGGTTTTGCCTTTGACGATAGGGATGCTAGCCGAAGCCCCCCACACTCACTCGTCAAAACGCGTCCTGCTAGGGAGAGGTATCCACACCCTTATAAGGCATGCTTCGTTCCCCTCCCCAACCGATGTGGGCCTTACAATCCACCCCCCTAAGGGAGTCCAGCGCCCTCGCTGGCACATCGATTCGGGTTCTGGCTCTGATACCATCTGTAACAGCCCAGACCACCCGCTAGCACGATATTGTCCGCTTTGGCACACAAGGCCTCACGGTTTTGCCTTTGACGATAGGGAGAGGTATCCACACCCTTATAAGGCATGCTTCGTTCCCCTCTCCAACCGATGTGGGCCTTACAATCCACCCCACTAAGGGAGCCCAGCGCCCTCGCTGGCACATCGATCCGGGTTCTGGCTCTGATACCATCTGTAACAGCCCAGACCACCCGCTAGCACGATATTGTCCGCTTTGGCACACAAGGCCTCACGGTTTTGCCTTTGACGATAGGGATGCTAGCCGAAGCCCCCCACACTCACTCGTCAAAACGCGTCCTGCTAGGGAGAGGTATCCACACCCTTATAAGGCATGCTTCGTTCCCCTCCCCAACCGATGTGGGCCTTACAATCCACCCCCCTAAGGGAGTCCAGCGCCCTCGCTGGCACATCGATTCGGGTTCTGGCTCTGATACCATCTGTAACAGCCCAGACCACCCGCTAGCACGATATTGTCCGCTTTGGCACACAAGGCCTCACGGTTTTGCCTTTGACGATAGGGATGCTAGCCGAAGCCCCCCACACTCACTCGTCAAAACGCGTCCTGCTAGGGAGAGGTATCCACACCCTTATAAGGCATGCTTCGTTCCCCTCCCCAACCGATGTGGGCCTTACAATCCACCCCCTAAGGGAGTCCAATGCCCTCGCTGGCACATCGATTCGGGTTCTGGCTCTGATACCATCTGTAACAGCCCAGACCACCCGCTAGCACGATATTGTCTGCTTTAGCACACAAGGCCTCACGGTTTTGCCTTTGATGATAGGGATGATAGCCAAAGCCCCCCACACTCACTCGTCAAAACGCGTCCTGCTAGGGAGAGGTATCCACACCCTTAATAGGCATGCTTCGTTCCCCTCTCCAACCGATGTAAACTTGCGGAAGCAGTAACACAGGATAGCTACAACTAGGAGCTGTAAAAGTTTACTATAATATCTTAAGTTTGAATACTAGAAGGGTTAAGTGGGTTACTGCAAGTAATGATCCCCAAATAGTTGGAATTGATTGCGGCTGCGAGCTTTGATGGTTCTAAAGCAGATGAGGAAATTATCATTGATGCATAATTGGATTTAGATGATGAGAGAGTGCAAGTTGTCTGTGTTTGAGAGATGAGTACCATGATGTTTGGTTATAGTGACCTTGGAATTAGATTGAGATTTATAATGATTGGTTTTGAAAGACGAATGTGAAAGCCACTAAATTGAAATACAGATGCGGTACTGAGATTGGTTTGAGGGAGCCCATGACGGGTGGTAAACTCCAATTTTTGGGGAGGTACTGTTGAAAATTTTTCTCCAAAAATTTGAAAGAGTGTTGGTTATGGTTTTGAGGATAATTTTTGATATGAGTAACTTTAACGAAAGAGATGTGTCTCGAATGCTTTTATAGATTATTAAAGGAAGGCGGATTCTTATGATTTTGTTAAATTGTTATTTCAAACTCATTTGCTTTCTAGAAATGAAAGGGGTTTTTGATTGATGAGTCAGAGACTTTATAATAGCAAGTCATGTAGAAATTTGAGGGTTTGAGAATAAGAAAGTAAGTTTGGAGGTTATGCTTAGAGTTGAGCTGTGATTAGTGGTAATTGGCTTGGTAGAGGGAGAGGATAGTGATGAATGGAATTTTCGAGGGCAAAAATTTCTGTTAGGGGGGTAGAATGTAATACCCGGTCTAACCGAAATTAATTAAATAATAAGTTAAATAGGAGCGAATATGGTTGGAATATTTGGCAATTGGAATTTGATAATTTAAATATGATATTTGGATTCAGTGAATTTTTCCGAGTCGAAAAACATAGTTTTCTGCGTAAAAGCGCGCAGTAGAATTTTGACCGGCAGTACCGGCTGAGATCTGTCTGGTACTACAGCTGAGAAAATTGATTATGAGTAAATGAGATTAAGAAATGAGGAATTATAATTAGGGAAGGTAGAAATATTTAAAGTGCGATTTAGAGCGCTAATCTTAAAGGTTTTGGCCCAAAATTGGGCCAACGGACAAAAATAAGTGAACCGGGCCTAAGTGGGCCCAAGACCCAACATATATAAATATTAGTTATGAGCATTTCAGCTCATTTTACCCTACAAAGAAGGGTTGGGGCGCTGAAATTGAGAAGAGAGAAGAGAAGAGAGAAAACCTAACTCTCTTTGATCTTCAAACCACCATAACTTGAGCTACGGAGCTCCGATTGACGAGCCGTTTGCGGCCACGCATCGCTCTTCTCATCCTCTACAATTCTATCTAAGTTTTGTGGTGAGTATTCTATTTATCTCTGCCCAGTTTTCGAAATTCCCCACTGTTACACGTTTTTGGGTAGTTAGTGTTGAAATCTTGTGATTTTGGGTGTTTAGGGATACTCCAACATGGATTCTAAGTGGGTTCTATCCCTACTTCATATGGGCTGAGGTAAGGTGCTCAAACCCTTGTGATTTGTCATTTTTATGAGTCCTAGGTTGATGTATGTATGTGATATTGGTTATGTTAGTGTATTTGGTGATGTTGGTGCACAATTGGGAGATTGGTATTGCTTGAGGAGCTTTGGTAAGGCTTGGAGCTAAGGTTGGTGAAGACTTTCAAAGAAGAGGCTCAATTGATTTGGCTACAAGAGGTACGGTTTAAGTTTCATTTAATTACCGTGTGTTGTGATGAGAATTCCTAGGCTAGATGCCCCTAGGATTAAGTTTGGATTGTGTAAATGGTTGGTGCTAATATGCATAGTTGGTATGTAATGTGAATTAATGATTGGGTTGAGAATTGTGTGGCCTTGTATGCTTGGTGTATTGAGAATTTGATGTATTGGGTAATGAGTATTGATTTGTGGTTTATGCATTTAAATTGTGAAAATTGGGCCGGAGGCCGTGAATTTTGGGCCGGAGGCCGAAAAGAGGTAAGAAAGGTAAGTGATGTGTGCATTGTATGATGACACAAGTGATTGGATGAATTTCCGGTAATGAATATATGAATGATTGGGTTGGTTATTGAATAATAAGGTTTGAGGAGTTGAAGTGTGGAATTTGGTAAATTTGGGTGAAATTATATAGATGAGGTATGTTTGGTTTTGGTTGAGACATATTATGTGGTCATATATGTGATTATGACTATTGATGCCTTGATGGTATGATGATGCATTAGAGATATGTATGTTGTGATATATGCTTGAGGAATGATTAAGGTTGATTTGTGGGTGAAACCACGTGATAGTGAGTATGATATTGATTATGTATAATGATGGTTGATTGGAAATAGTGTTGTTGAAATTTGGCATGAGGAAGAGTGTATGATATGTAAATGTGTTTGAGTTTGAGAAAGTGTCAATGTGTGAGTTGAGGAGGCTTGATGTTGATTTTAGTATATTTTGATTGATTTCAAAGAAAGGGATGAAATTGGTATGTTTTGGTTGATTTTGAAAAGAGTTGAAAATGGCTTGTTTTGAAAATGGCACCTTGTGGTTTTGTATGAAAACATGGTTTTTGGGCATATTTTGACGGGACATAACCTGGACTACAAACCTCCGTTTTCTGCCAAATCTGTTTAGAAATGAAATTGAATCCGGGATGTCCATGCCGTTCGAAGAACGGGTGAAAAATGATTTAAAATGAGGAAGTTATGACCGTCAGAAGATTGGGGGTTGAATCTGTAAATTCTACAGCTTTTAACTTAGAAAATTTTTAGCAGAACGACCCTACGCGCGTAGGCGCACTTGGCGCGTGCGCGCCGTTCTTCCAGAAAGCACCATCCACGCGTGCGCGTGGTGTGCGCGGGCGCGTCGATGCACTGCACCATATGCCCAGCTATTTTTCAGAGAGTTGTGCCAGAGTTGTGCCAGTTTTGTGCCTGGGCGCAAGAGCACCCACGCGTACGCGTGGTTGACGCTTGCGTGCCGTTTGGATATTTTTCAACCCGCGCGTTCGTGCGTATGACGCTTGCGCGTTGATGAGTTTTTGTCCATCCGTGCGTGCGCATGGAGTGCGCGTACGCGTGGCCCTGTTTTCATGCCAAAGTTGATTTTTGAGTTTTTAAAGCCAAATCTCATACTTCTAAGCCTCCAATTTCACCCCTTATGTATTAAATCATTATGATATGCCTAGCAATGAGAAAGGAGCTAGGGGATGTGGTAACTTGCGAGTGAAGCAAGGGGAAAAGTTATGATCAATGATGATCAAAGATGATTATATGAGATATGGAGGGTGACGGTGGGAGTACCGTGTATGCCATGAGCCGAAGGGCTATATTTGTTGATAAATGGCCGGTTCTTGATTGAACCATGGGCCGGATGGCTGAGTTATTGCCGGGTTACGGCAAAGCCATTATTGTTTATGGATGAGTATAGCATATATGATTAATGAATGAATGTGTTACACGGATAACAATGAAAAGGGTTGAAATGTGATGTGTGACCCCGGGTAGTAGGCAGTGGCGTTGTCCACTTGCTCCGGGTATGAGACGGGAAAGGATATTTATGATAAATGAGTTTAATTATGGAGTTTTGAATACATGTATGTTTTGAGATCCTGTTTAGTAGCAAGGGTTGTGGTTCGTCCCGCTTGCTCCAGGTTAATGTTTGAGATTTGATAACAGTGATGATTGCTTCTAAACTGAACGAATGTATGTTTTGAGATCCTGGGTAGTAGCAAGGGTTGTGGTTCGTCCCACTTGCTCCAGGAGAGAGATTGAGACCCTGGGTAGTAGCAAGGGTTGTGGTTCGTCCCACTTGCTCCAGGTCAGAGATTGTGACGCCTGGGTAGTAGCGGTAGTAGTGGTGATTCCACTCGCTCCAGGTTGAGCTTTTAAACACCCGCCTGGGTAGTAGCCGTAGTAGTGATTATTTCACTGGCTCTGGGTTGAGCGGACAGTAGCAAGGGGGTTGTAGCTCAAACCTACTTGCTCCGCAAGGGTGTTTCTGTCCAATGGTTAGCTACCAGGACATGTCGGGTTGGCTATATAACTGACAAATGATATCATCAGCCATAGGGCAGGCATTCATCATTTGCATATGTTTGAATTGTTTGGGTTTGCCATTTGTCTTGGATTTCTACATCATATATGCCATGTTACCTGACTATATGTTACTTGTTCTACTTGTATCATGTTTGTGTATTACTTGCCTGTATTGCTTGTGTTTGTACAACTGAGAGGCCCCTCATGCTGGTGTCGGTAGGTGTTGAGGGCTGTTCTTGATGAGATGAATTGATGATGTGATTGCATGATGATGATGATTATTGAATGAGATAACTGGAGCTCCCTGGGTAGACACAGTGATGTGGTTTCACTAGCTCCAGGCGAGTGTATGATGTATTGATATAGAATTGCTGAGGCAGAACAACTGGTGATGGTTTTGTTTATAATTCTGAGTCTGATTCGTGGAAGAGTCAGTGAGTTGGAAAACATGTGAAACATGAATTAGATTTAGCACTCCCTTATGACAGTTGCCTATTCATGGATTAGCGAGAACCTAGGATGAATAATTGGCGAAGAAGTTTAGGATGCTTAGTGAGTTTTCATTGCAGTACATTGAATTTATTTGGCACTTTTACCGTACTGGGAACCCATGGGCCCAGGGTTCTCATTCCGTATATATCTCTTGTTTTTCAGATACAGGTCCAGGTGCTCAGAAGTGAGTTGTGGGTCGTCTGAGAGACGGCGAAGATCTTTATTTTTTCTACTTTGGGTTTTGCTTAGAATCTCTCCACCTTTGTTTCGAAAAGATTATATTATGTATTGAACTCTTTTGAATTGCCTATAGAGGCTCTCATGTTTCCTTCGGGAGAGATTAGGATATACTGTTATCAACTACTTTCATACTGTACCCTAGCCGGCCTAAACTTCGCGGGTCGCGACTAGTGGCTATTTACTTATGTTATATATATCTATCTGTTATCTATCTCTTAATCTCCTCTACGCCTTGTCCGTATAACATTTTCGGCTCCGCAGTTTATCTTTTGTTGTCGAAACGTGAGTGATACGTCTTCGCGATTTTATTTCTACTCTTTTCAGGCTTCTCGATTAATACTTCTTTCGAAAGTACCTATATTTATTTATTAAAAATCCTCCTGAGAGTCGTACCACCGTAATATCATTGACTTATGACTCAAGCATAAGGATTTGCATATTAGGGTGTTACATTATGGTATCAGAGCCAGAACCCGAATCGATGTGCCAGCGAGGGCGCTGGACTCCTTTAGGGGGGTGGATTGTAAGACCCACATCGGTTGGAGAGGGGAGGGTGTGGATACCTCTCCCTAGCATGACGCGTTTTGACGAGTGAGTGTGGGGGGCTTTGGCTATCATCCCTATCGTCAAAGACAAAACCGTGAGGCCTTGTGTGCTAAAGCGGACAATATCGTGCTAGCGGGTGGTCTGGGCTGTTACATGTAAAGCTAGAAGCATGTCAACAAATGCACATTTGATTTACTTTGACAGCACTTGAGGCGAATGCACACGAGATGGCATGTACTAGTGCAACCTGATATAGACAGATATGGAGGCCATCTCAAATGAAACACAAAAAAGGTCACTGTGATATTAATAATTGGTTTAGTGTGAAGTAATATAATAACTTCCCAAAGATAGCAATTGTCAACTAGTCTACAAAATAAAGATAGGGTGCATACAAAAGCAAATAATAAAAAAACTCTAAAAGTTCAAAAAGTGAAGATTGCAGGGACATATTAAAAGGATAGAAGTTCACATAAGAAATACAAGACTAAGCTTCAAAGATCTCTTTCAAACGAGTAACTTCAGTTTGGAGAGCGGTTTGGAAGTTCCTGGCTTCCTTTGTAGCTTCATGTGAGGAAAGCATTTTCTTTTCAAGGGACTGTAAGGATGCATTGTAACTATCAAGCATGTTGCTTGCTTTGGCAAATTGACATTCATTCTTTATCAAATCAGCATCCAGCCTATTTTTTATCTCTCTTTTGACAGTCAGCTGTTGTTCCAAGTCTCAAATCTCCTCAGATAACTTATGAGTCCGATCTTTAGCTTTTGCAATATGGGCAGATAGGGTAGTTTTAGCAATCTCAAAAGATGAGGCGTCTTGTTTCAACTTAAAAAAAGCTTCAGTTGATTGTTGATACGATGAGATAGCTATTTAAAAGTTTGGAAATTTAATGTAAAGGTCCTTATAAACCTTTCGCAAGCAAGCCAACAAAGGATCAATAGTCTCAGGATGTGGTTTACTTAAAAATCTCTAAAGAATATCAGAAAGCTGAGTCTTAAGGTTCGGATCGGTGACAAGTATCAAAAGAGGTTTGGATAGAATGGCACTGAGTTGTTGGACTAGTGGAAGCAGGATGGATTTGTCAACAATCCTTGTTGTGGGAGCTGTAATATGGAGCTGTTCTGTTGGAAGGTGACTTTGAATGGTAGAACAAGATTCAACTATGGCCTTCTGTGTATCCATACTACATGCATATGCTTCATTTAAACTTTTTAAGTCAGACAACAAATCATTCACCATATTAGGGGGATGAGCATGAACGAAAATGATTGGCATTTGTTTTTCTGACCATTCACTCGGAGAATTTCAGAATTTTGAATCCAAACAAAAATGCAAAAGAAGGTGTCAACATAAAAAAGGGGATATAATAGAGAGATACTAATAATCAGGCTAAATGACATATCATACCTTATTAGCTTTGGGGTTAGGTGTAGTGATGTAAGGATTTATGTTGATCTAGAATTCCTCAATAAATTGAATCACTTCGTTGCAAGTATAGTCTAGACCAACAATGGATCCTCCATTAAAGTTTAATTTGGTTGTCACAAGTCCAACCCAATAAAAATAACCGAGAATATTAGTCCCGGGTCGTTCTCCCTAGGAATTACAATCGAGCACTCAATTATTGGTTATGAGTTTCAAAGGGTTGGGTTGATAAGAAGGTGAGAAATTAAATGGCAAGAAAATAAAGAAAACAACTAAGGAAAGCACTTTCTAAAAAGAGGCATTCATTGGCAAGGATTAAGAATCAAGACTTTCTATCCTAGTCATTAATTATCATACAATAGCTAACAAGAGCAAATCCTATTTAGTCATCTCCAACATCGGAAGAAAGTACAATGTTATCTTCATATTGAGAGAAAGTCAAATAGGACTAGTTAATCCCAATCCATAAGTAATGTTAATGGACGCAAGACTAACTAATCACTCTAGATCACCAATCTAAATTGGGTATTAATGACTCAAGATTGCCCAATTTTTCTTTCCAAGCCAAAAATGCTCAAAAACTACTCTAAACCTAAGGCAAGCATTTTGTCAAATATTTGGAAGGTATAAAAGGAAAACATAGTAAATTGCAAGAAATAGTAAATCCTACAACTACCCAATGCAAGAAAATGACAATAACAACTCAATTAAACACTAAAAAAAATACAAAACATCAAAATTGCATTAAAGAGAATCCAAATCCAACAATAGTGCATCAACATAAAAATGATATAAAAGGAAAATTAACAATGTAAAATAAGAGAACAAGATGTAGGAACAAGAAATTGAAAGGAAAACTAGATGAAAACAAAAATCAAAACCTAAATTTAGAAGGAAATTAAACTAAAAACCCTAATTTCTAGAGAGAAGAGGGAGCTTCTTTCTCTAGAACTAACCTAAGGCATATTTCCTACACTACCTAATTGCTCCCCCTTTGTTCTCTCTAGAATTCTACATCAAATAGCTTCAGAAATGAGTTGGGTTTGGGCCTGGATGGTTCAGAAATCACCCCCAGTGTATTCACTTTAATG
Organism: Arachis ipaensis; assembly: GCF_059453495.1. NCBI lineage: Eukaryota > Viridiplantae > Streptophyta > Magnoliopsida > Fabales > Fabaceae > Arachis > Arachis ipaensis. Next base: position 30,637,013 of record NC_142435.1, read on the forward strand.
AGGTCACGTGCCCAACGTCACGCGTGCGCGTGGTCGACGCGTGCGCGTGGTCGACGCGTGCGCGTCGCGTTGCAAATTTCCTCCTCACGCGTACGCGTGGATGACATGTGTGCGTGGCCTTGAATTCTCCAAATGCTCATTTCTTTATGAATTCTCCACTTTGCATGCTTTTCTCCTCACTTCTTCCATCCAATCCTTGCCTTATAAGCCTGAAATCACTCAACAAACATATCAAGGCATCGAATGGAATTAAAGTGAATTAAATTTAGCAATTTAAAGGTCTAAAAAGCATGTTTTCACTCTTAAGCATAAATTAGGGAGAATTACAGAAGCATGCTATTTCATTGAATAAATGTGAGATAAGTTGATAAAATCTCCTAAATTCAACACAAGATAAACCACAAAATTGAGGTTTATCAAACATCCCCACACTTAAACTAAGCATGTGCTCATGCTAAACTCAAGAAAGAGACAAAGGGTATCAACATTTATTCAATGCAAACTATCTAGATGCACTCTATCTAAATGCAATCTATCTAAATGCATGCAACTACTTGGTCAAAATAAATCAATCCCCAAGAAAGCTTGTATAAACATAAGGGCTAAATCAATTACAATTAAATGAAATCCACAATTGAATTGAGTTATTGAAAAGATTTTACAAACTTGTAAGAAAAGAGATTATCATAGGTGAAAACATGTAATTGAGTGATCAAACCCTCGCCGAATGTGCATCCGCTCTAGTCGCTCAAGTGTATAGGGTTGATTCACTCAATTCTCTTCTAATTATGCTTTTCAAGATTTGTTTTTCATCTAACAATCAACAATTATTCAATGCATGCATACAAATATCACGAGGACTTTTCAAAGGTTGTAATGGGACTAGGGTCAAGGTAAGGATATATATGGTTAAGTGAGTTTGAAATTTGAATCTTTGATTAACCTAAGCTCTCACCTAACTTACAACCTATTTAATTCAAGTACAAACCTAACTACTCATTCTTCACTTTTTCACACACTCATGCATTCTTTTCAATTCACATTCCATATGCATTGCTATTATTACTTTACTTTGGGTCATTTTGTCCCCTTTTTATTGCTTTCTTTTTCTTTTCTTTTTCTATATTATTTTTTCTTTTTATTTTTCTACATTTTTTTATTTTTCTGTTGTTTTTATCTTTTTCTTTTGAAGAATTATATACAAGGATACCAATGCATATGGTTTAAATATTTAATGCATGAATATGTACGCAATTTCTAAGATTGCAACAGAACTTTAAAATACACTTTTATCTCTACCCAATGTTCCCAAATTTCCCACAATTGAATGATAAACACTCTTACTAGTCTAAGCTAATCAAAGATCTAAATTAAGGAGATTTATTATTTTTCACTTTAAGACTTGTAATGTGCTATAATTAAGAACAAAAAGGGGTTTAACATAGGCTCAAAATTGGTTAACAATGGTAGATAAAAGATAAGGCCATTTGGATAAGTGAGCTAAATGAACGATGGCCTCAATCATATAAGTGCATTTATACACAAAATAATAGACGTAAAGAATCAAACAAATCAAATATTACAATCATAGAAAGAGAACAATACACACAAGAATGAAAATAGTAGTTATATGATGTAACCACACAATTAGGCTCAAAACTCACATGGTTGTGTGTTCTTAGCTCAAAAACAAGTTCCACAATGTATAATTCAAGCAAGTTCAATGAATTTTTTTTCTCAAATCAATTGGGGTGCCCTATAGATAAAATCCTTAGAAAATTTCATTATTTTGACTAAGCTTATTATATATATATATATGCAAACTAAGGAGATGCCACTAAAAATTCTAAATGACCTAAAAATAAAATGCGAACGTGTTGGGATTAGAAATTTGTCACCCAAAAATGGCCACTCGATCGGACAACCTCCCTACACTTAAAAGTTTACACCGTCCTTGGTGTATTCAAAGATGAGCAAGGGGGTACGAGAACTTTTCGGATTGTCACCTTCAGCTGGTGGATCAACCGGCTACTGCGTGTTCTTTCTCTTGCTTCCATTTTTGCTTATGATGACTTATCTTGAAAATAGAAGACAAGATAAGAAGGCAAGTAAATGCAAAAGCAAGGAAGTATATATTGTTGGAATGAGGTGATGATCACTAAAATGAAGTGAGTGACTCAATGTGTAACATGGATGAAAACAAGTGTGTGAATTCTAAATTGGGTGCCATTTGGAACACACACATTAGCATAGAGAGCTATGTCACAATTACACAAAAGAAGTAAGAACTTCATTCATTCTAGTGTGCTTGAAATACTTCAAAGAAAACTTGTAAGTTTAGATAGACAAACAAGTAATAAAGAAGTATGAAAGCATTCAAGCAATAATCAAGTACATGTGAAATGGATGATGAATGGGCATTGATTGATGGGCAAGGAAACTTAATGATCAAAATAAAATATGAAACTTACACATCAATCAATGACACACTTTGAATTTTGGCTCACATCACCTAGTGGACATAAAATGGGAAACATGGTTGCTACGCAATGTAGTAAAAGAGAACTAGAGGTGAGAATTAATCACATAGCAAGCATGGTCTATATAGCTTGAGCATTTCAAAAGGATGTCCCTCGGTGAGCTTACAATCCAATTTCACAACTGAAGTATGATAAACCACTATTTTGTGATTTATCTTGTACTGAAATTAAGTGTTTTTATCAAGTCTTCACCCACTTATTCATATGAATTTGCATGGTTTTGCAACTCCTTCCTTGTGGTATGACATAAGTGAAAACATGTTTCCTATGCTTTAGAAATATTAAAAATTAATCATCCTTTATTACCATTCGATGTCGTGATCTGTGTGTTGAGTGCTTTCAGGCTTTATAGGGCAAGAATGACTTAAAGGATAGAAAGGAAACATACAAAGATGGAAGGAAAGCACAAAATGAAGTTTTTGAAGAAACTGGAAGTGACGCGTCCGCGTAGACTACGCGAACGCATGCTTTGCACAAACTGGCATCCGCGCGAACGCGCGCATGACGCGAACGTGTGACTCGTGCAAAATACAACTGACGCAGAAGCATGCCTGACGTGATCGCGTTGAAGAGCAAAACTCTAGATGACGCGACCGCATGACCCACGCAGACGCGTGACAGACGCCACGTGCAGAAACTGTAGAAGACGCCCCCAGCGATTTCTGAAACCCTTTTGGCCCAGATCCAAGTCCAGAAAACACAGATTAGAGGCTATAAAGTGAGAGAATGCATCCATGTCAAAGGTCTGGAATAATTCACAATATTAGGTTTTAGATGTAGTTTTTAGAGAGAGAGGTTCTCTCCTCTCTCTTAGGATTAAGATTAGGATTTCTCTCAATTTTAGGACTGCTTATCTTCATTATAGGTTCAATGTTCCTTTTATTTATTTTATCAATTTAGTTTATGAACTCTTTATGTCTAGATTGATTTTCTATTATTAATGCAATTGAGGTATTTCAGATTTATGATTCTTATTTAGCTTTTTATATTCTTGGCTTTAATTGATTAATTGGAGACTCTTGAGTTATCAAACTCATCGTGATTGATAATTGTTATTTTTGCTAATTGAATTGAATTCCAATAACTCTAGTCTTTTCTTAGAAATTGGCTGGGACCTGAAGATCAAGCTAATTAGTCCACTTGACTTTCCTTTGCTTTAGTAAAGGTTAACTAGGTGGGATTAAAACTCAATTCTCATCACCATCGATAAGGATAACTAGGATAGGACTTCCAAATTCTCATACCTTGCCAAGAGTTTTTTTAGTTATTGATTTACTAATTCCTGCAATTTATTTCTTTTGTTCAAACCTTTTCAAAACCCAAAAATACTGTTTTCCATAACAATAATAAATCATACTTCCCTGCAATTCCTTGAGAAGACGACCCGAGGTTTAAATACTTCGGTTTATAAATTTTATTGTGTTTGTTACTTGTGACAACCAAACGTTTGTACGAAAGGATTTTCTGTTGGTTTAGGAACTACACTTACAACGCGATTATATTTATAAAATTTCTTTACCGATAGGAAATACGATCGTCAAAATGGCGCCGTTGCCGGGGAATTGCAAACGTGTGCCTTATTATTGGTTATTGTAAATATTTTTCTTTTACTTGTTTATTTGTTTTTGTTTTTCCCTTTTATTTCTATTAGCTACTATGAATTCTCACCTCTCTCACTTTGAGTTTGGTTCTAATATTGTTGAAGGGAATGAAAGCTATAGTAGGAACATGCATCAAGGTCAGAGCAATCAAGGATGGATGGAGCCACGAGGACTTGATCAACCCTTTAGGCAACAACACCCTCCACAGTATCACAGATGACGACCATTCTACAATGCATGCCAAGGCAATAGATACGGTGGATCCCTTTGTAGTTACCAACAAGTTCCACCCTGTGCTTATGAACCACCCTCTCAACATAGCTTTGAACCACCACACCCACAAGTTCCTTTTCACCATTCACCACCGTATGACCCTTACCCACCACAATTCCAATCCAATTACTCCCTAGAACCACCACCGCAATATCCACCATCTCCATATCTTTATCAAGAAGAACCACCTCTGTATTATGAGCTCTCTCTCCCAACCAATGAACCCTTGTATCCACCCCAATCTCCAATGGATGACACCCTTCGTGTTCTTCTTCAAGGGCAAGCGAAGATGCAAAGGAATGTACTGGAACTCACTACTGCCTTAACCGAGGTAGTAAATAAATTAGCTTCCCAACATCTGAGCACTCAAAGTACTCCCATGGCTACATGTGGGGAATCAAAAGAAGAGCGAAGCATGAAGGAGACACTAGAAACTTCGGTGGACAATGAGGAGTATGGCTTTGTATTGGAACAAGTGGAGGAAGCCATAATAGTTGTAGAGGAAGAAGTGGTTGAAGATTTAGGAGATGCTGAACCTCCATGGGAATCGAGAACTGTAAAGGATTCCGCCGAGAAGTTCGAATTTGATGCCAAGGAGGATGGTGCACAACCTCCAAAGCATATACCTTGTGAAAAATTGGACGGAACAGACCAAGAAGTTGATTCCATAGGCAGTGATGATCATGAATCAAGCTCTCCTAGTCATGAGCTTACATCCGCAACTGAACTCCTTGAGCCTGAAGAACCTCATCCAAGTGAATACGAAGATGATGTCGAGGTAGATTTCTCTCAACCTCCAACTTATGACTTGAGTGATGAGGAAGACATAGAAGACTTTGATCAAGACGTAGTTGCAGTTGAAGAATTTTGCAAAGACGTAGAGGAATTCACAGAAGAACACAAGGGAGTAGAGCTTACAGAATCACTGAAAACACCTATCCCAAGGCCATTACCACCTAATACAAGCTTCAAGTGGTTACAATCCTTAACCTTTATCTTTAATTTTCCACTTGAATATGGTTTGCTTGAAACAGATGGCCAGCTTAGAACTCTCTGCGGCTTTAAGAGTAAGAGGAAAATGGCTCGTACTCAGAGCTAGTGTGCAAGATTCAATAAAGTTCCACGCTTCAATCCGAAGTGCACGGCTTGGTATCAAGTTCAATTGAATGGGTCTCGGAAGGCGTTTGGTCATCTTGGTGAGAATACAACTTCCAAACTGCCCAGCTGGAAAAATACAATTCCAGACAAAGGCGGGTGCAAAAGCAAGGTTTGGGATCCTGGAATCTATTCTGACATTCGTCACCCCGGGAGCCTGAGAATCAGTTTGAAGCTGCTCAAAGGCTTTACGTGCCTTGTTTGGGACCCCGGAGGCTGTTGGCATTCCAAACATTGGTAGAGATTTATGGATGAATTTAAGCACAAGCCACCATAGCAGGAAGCTCATCAAATCTCCAACTTAAGGACTTCAACTAAAAGTGCTAGGTGGTAGACAACTCACCATGGTATGATAGTTTCTTTTTTCAATTTTATTTCGTGTTGTTTATTTTTATTTTATTTTAATTTCATTGAACCTGGAATTATTCATAGCATCTACATTAGCACTGTATATTGTATATTGCATAATTGCATTAAAAAAAAATCACCCCACGCGAGCACGCAGGCCACGCGTGGGCGTGAAATGGAAATCGGCGTCAATATCCAACGCCCAGAAAGTTGGGCTGGAATCGTGCGGCTGGTGTGCGTTTAGCACAAAATGACCCACGCGTTCACGTCCCTGACGCGAACACGTCACTTGCACAAACACTCATCTCACGCGAAAGCGTGAGCGACGCATCCGCGTCGCGTGGATATTATGGCCCCCTAAATGGAAACAGAGAGTTGCGCCAAAACGACGCTGGGACTGTGCGTCTAGCACAATTCACAGCGATGCGAGCGCGTGCCTCACGCGTCTGCGTCACTCATCTTTTACCCAACTTATGCGATTGCGTCAATCACGCGACCGCGTCTAACCCATTTCACCCTAGTCACGCGATCGCGTGCTCCATGCGTTCGCGTGGATTCAAAAATCACTAACCCAACCCACGCGAAACCCTACCCCTCGCGCAACCATTCCCCTCCCCTCCCCTCTGCACTCTCTCCTTCCCCCCTAGCCACCAACAACCACCCTGCTTCCACCACCACCGCTGTGCCAACCACCCCCAACCACGCAGACCACCCCGCGACAGCCCCCTCTCTTCTTTCTCCCCTTCTTCTCTTCCCTCCCCTCCCTTCCTTCTCTTCCACTCCCCTCCGCCCCTGCTCCACCACTGCGCTGCTGATAAACCCCGATTTTGTGGTTTATCTTATGCTTATTTTGGAGGATTTTATCAATATTTCTCACACTTATTCGCAAGAAATGCATAGTTTTGTGTTCACTTCTCAATATTGCTCCATGATGGAAAACATACTTATTTTGCCTTAAAGTTGCCATATTTTAATCCTCTTCTATTGCCATTCGATGTTGTGATGTATTTGTTGAGTAATTTCAGGAATTATAAGGTAGGAATGACTTAGAAGAGAGGGAGAAAGCATGTACAAAAAGGGAGGAACATGAAGAATTGAAATCTTGGGAGAAGCAGCATCGGCGCGCTCGCGCACTCCACGCGCACGCGAGGATGAGGTTGGCTGGAAGCGGCGCACAAGGATGGACGCATCCGCGCGGATCAGAAGATTCCTATCGATGCGCACGCGCACTTGGCGCGCACGCGTGGATCGCAAAAGCAATCGGCGCGCGCGCACGCATGGCGCACACGTGTGGGAAGCTGCACGTGACCTCATTAAAGGAAATCATGCCTGGCGATTTCTGAGGCTCATCAGGCCCAATTTCAAGCTGTTTTTGCATGGAAAAGACCCAAGGATGCTAGGGAGAAAGCGGGGATCAATCATTTGACACTAAGACACAATTTTAGCTAGTTTTTGGTTCTTTGGTTATTCTAGAGAGAAAAACCCTTGTTCCTCTCTAGATCTAGTTTTAATTTGATTTTCCCTTGTTGGATTGTGAATTGGATCTTGTTAATTACTAGTTTTAATTGTTCAATTTGAATTCCTTGTTACAATTTTGCTTATATCTAGTGATAGTTTTATGAATCCTTGTTAATTGTCATTTTATACCCATTTCATGAATGTTGTGAATCTTGACTTGTTGATATTACATTGATGATTTCTATGTTTAGCTTTGTTGTTTGGATGATTGTATGTTGATAATTGTTAGTGGGTACTTGTAGATTTTAATTTAATTGCTATTTTGAACATGTCTTTTGTTAATGCTTACCATGTGTTTGATGAATTATTTACTTTGACTATGGAGTAGTCTTCTTTACTCTTAGCCTAGGTCAATGGGATTGGGTAAACTTGAGTCATTGGGTCTAATGGATTCGATGATTTGGGAGCCCTTGGTGGTCAATTTGATACTCATTGACGCCAACCCACTACTAATCTAATTAGTAGGTAGGTTGGGATTTATGGGTTGATGTGATCAAAGCCATTTGACGTACTTCAAGGTCTAGGAGTAGATATTACGTACTTAAGACTTTTGGGAAGTAGACTTAATGAGCTTGGTTCCTCATAATTGTCAAGATATGGTTGTTAGACAAGGATGGTGACCCCAATTCCCATACCTAGCCAAGAGTTGCTTTTATTATTCATATTTGAAAACCAAATTTCTCAATTATTTGCCTTAGTTATAGTTACTTGTTTGGTTTATAATAGAATTAAGTGAAATGTTGCTTGTTCATTGGAATTGCTCATGTTTTGCTTAGTTAATTGAATTAGTTTGTTGCAATTTAAGATTACTTGCTTGTTAAGATGCCCATTTATTCTCATGCTCATAACTTACAACCCCAGATTTCTAACCAATGTTGAAGCACATGTTTGCCCATTCCTTGTGAGATGACCCGAGGTTTGAATACTTCGGTTATTTCTATTGGGGTTGAACTTGTGACAACCAAATCCCTCTTCTAAATTTGACACCCGAGGATTGTTGTTGGTAGAGCTATACTTGCAACGCAATTTTATTGAAGAGAATCTTTACCAATACACCCTTGGGGAGCCATCAGCTGCCGGGCTCCCTCCCAACGGCGCCGCGTCACCACCACCATCTCTCTGCCCTCATCTCTGTTCATACACATACCAGATTCTGCCAAACACCGATTTCTCTATCATCTGTAGTTAATTGCATATTTTTCAGATTCTGTTCATATTAGGATAGTTAGAGATGCATGTTTGTAGTGGATTCTAGGTGGTTAGGTAGCTAGGATATGGTTAGTGGATTTAGGCCTGATAATTGCGCCGTTCTTGCTACTTGTTTTACCTATTTCGCAATTCTGATTTTGCTGTGATAATCATATTGTTCATATTTTGTTCTTCCTTGTTTCTTGCTGCTGTTACACTGCTCTTTCATGTTCATGTTATTTGTCTCTCTTTGCAGCTCTATTTAATTTTATATGAACTCATTTTTCCTGCTGTTTATTTCCCGGGTACATCCAATTTTAGTCGGAATGCTGCCCAATTTTCTGCAAATTGTTTCATTTTTACATTCATGTATTGGTTTTGGCAATTTTGAATTTTGCACTACTTAGATACAACCAAACCAATTCATGAATGCACGGGCTAGCATTCTTATTCCTTTCAATTCCCTGGTTAATAAATTGCATTATTGATGATTTCGTTTTAATTTCTGCTATCCTCGTATCTATCTGAATTATCATCAATAACTTGATATCCTTGCTTGAATATGAGTTGACTGTTCTATAAATTTGTGAATCTCTTGTTACCTAGGAAACCGATCATCATGCCACTTACTTTAACTTTCTTTTTACTAACTCACCGCTTTAACTTTCTAACCTCATTTCTCACTCCTAACCATTTTCACTTTCAAACTTCTCTTTTCGGTTTTTCACTACCTACTTTAACTTTCTAACTCAAGGCATGATCATTGTTTTCCCTATTTAACTTGAATTCCGCTTATCATATCTTTTGGATTGTATTTTTTCTTTTCAGACTTTTTCACTCGAATACAATTCATATTGCACATATATTTAACTCCTTTCATGCTTCTCTTACTCTTTTGCCACTCTGTGCTTATATTGCTACCATTCTATTTGCCTACTTGTTTTCTTGCTTTTGTTCTTCAATTATATCCTAGAATTTCTGATTTTCAGGATGTCTGACCCTCAACGCAAAGGAAAAGGCAAAGCAACCACTGGCAAAAGGAAAAGAGGCGAATCCTCTATGACCATCCTTGATATTTTTCATGACGACTCCTGGCGGGAAAAACACTTTACCCTGCAGGAGAAGGCTGACCAGCTCCTCACTGCCACAGATCCAGTTAAATTTGTAAACAGATACTGTGAGCTAAAGTATCCTGTGTTTGCCACTTCCAGGAACCTGTACCTGGAAAGAAATCTAAAAATTCCAGAAGAACTACAGCAGTACACCTCCGAACAGATAAAACAGAGAGGCTGGTCCTTCTTGGAACGAAACTTGACAGAGGTCAATGCTTCCTGGGTCAGAGAATTTTACTGTAACTATTTCAAGACTTCCCTGGATGCAGTGCACCTCAGAGGGAAACAGATTTTGGTCACTGAGGAAGCTATTGAGGACATCCTCCAGCTTCAGCCTAAGTCAGATCAGCCTGACGGATACCAAAAGGCTGAAGAGGATATGTGATTTATGAGATTTGACTGGGATGCTGTCAAGCAGAGAATTGCCCTTGATCCTACTGTCCCATGGGTCATGGGAAAGAATACAGCAATGCCTAAGGGAATCAAGCTGATATATTTGAATGATGAGGCTCGGCTCTGGCACCAGATTTTGAGCAACTATGTGATGCCGAGCACTCATGAGACAGAGCTGCCCGCTGCTATAATCACCCTCATCTGGTGTATGATGGAGGGTAAGGACCTGTATCTTCCACGTTTCATCAGGTATTATATGGCCAGGGTCCATGTCAGAGGCACTCTCCCTTTCCCTTATCTGATCACCCAGCTAGGCCGCCGAGCTGACGTGCCTTGGGAGCTGGCCGACGCAAAGCCGACTGCTACAGATTGCAAGAAGATCATTCCGCACAGCAGGAAGTTTCTGGCATTTGGGTACAGACGTCCCTTTCTCACTGCCTCAGGTGAGGCAGCCACATCTTCAGCTGCCCCTTCTGCATCCACTACTGCACCAGCCTCATCCACTACACATCCACCTGCTCCTGAGCCCGTTTATCATTTGGTGCATCGACTCTTTGCCCGCCTGGATCAGATGGAACGCCGCCACAAGCGGCACTATGAGCACCTTAAGTTGATGATCCGATCCGGCAGCGACATCCCCTCCGAGCTCGACACCCCTTCTGATACATCTGAGGTAGAGGCGGATGATCACAAGGAGGAGACACATGCCCAGGCTAAGCAGGCAGGACCAGAGCAGGCTGCACCACAGCATGAGGAGCCACACCAGATCCAGGCCACAGACCCAGAGATCCCTCTACAGTCAGCGCCTCCACTGCAGTAGACAGATCCTCCTACACTTATCCAGTCTGCAGACCTTCAGGCCACCACAGAGACTCCAGCAGCCCATCCTTCCGGAAATGACACTTCTTCACACCCAGCTTGAGTGAGCATCGAGGACGATGCTATATTTTAAGTGTGGGGAGGTGGTCGCCATCCCTGGCTTATGTTTTTGGTGAACCACTACAGACTCTTCTATCTTATTTTGTTTATTTTTCTGTATTTTTATTTTTATTTTTATTTTTATTTTTCAGTACTTGCACATTGTTCTTTTGCTGTATTTTTACTCTATTTCCGCATTTTGCACTTTAGTTTATATCTTAGACATTTAGTTTAGTTTGCAATTCTAAACTTATTAGTTATAGAATATGTGGATTAATTAGTATAGTTTACCCTTTTAGCATATAATAGTTTGATTTAATTGAAAATAAAAAAGAAGTAAACTAGAGACTTTAACATAATCAAACATCCACACACCTTGTATATATTGCATTACATGTTAGTTAGTTAACAACATTTCTTCAAGGAGGAACACTAAAATTTTAAGGGCCACCCTAAGATTTACATTGAGAATAATGGGAACTCTTGATTTCTACTTGCATGACATACATAACTGATATATGGTTTTTGAGTGAAAAGAACACACAGCCTGTGAGTTTTGAGCTTAATTGTATGGTTACATTCAAACCATAAATTTCATTCCTGTGTGTTTTGCCTTCTTTTTCATTCTGGTGTTCTTTACTTTGTTTTAATCTATATGTCCAATATAGAATATAGATACATACCAAGAGATGATTGAGGCCATCGTTTAAATTTTTCCTCACTTATCCCAATTTAGCCTACCTTTTACATCACCCTTGTTAACCCCCTTGAGCTTTTAATAACCCTCTTGTTCTATAATCATATTACTAGCCTTAAGTAGAAAAACAAATTAAAATTAATCTAAGTGAATCCTTGGTTAGCTTAAGATAGATATTGTGCACAATTTTAATATGGGGAATTTTATGGGAACATGGAATGATAGAAAAAGTAGGAAATTAAAATTGAATAAGTTATTTGAAAATTTAGGAAGCATGCTCATGTGAATTCAAATAAATTAAATTACCATGTACAAATTTTTTTTTAATATTTTAGTAATTAAATAAGGGGATACAAAAATTACCCCCGATGCAAAATAAAAGAATCAATGCACATGGGACAAAAATTTAAAAGATACATGAGCATGTAACACAAAAGTGGGAAGAAGTTTGGGTAGCTAGGTAAAGCACTTGAAAATTATATAAAGTATGTATATGTTAGGTGAAATCTTAGACTAATCAAGGATTCACTTTGTTAGCTCACTTAGCCTTATACGTATACCCTTACCTTTACCTTGGCCCCATTACAACCTTGAAAAAGACCTCATGATTTTTGTATGTTTGTATTCCATATTTGTTGATTGGTTAGATGAAGAACAAAGTTTTAGAAAGCAAGGATAGAAAAAGAATAGAGTGATTAACCCAATAAACACTGAGTGACTAGAGAGTAAACACAAAATCCAGTGAGGGTTCAATAGCTCATTCCCATATATCTATGTTTAAATTGTTAATTGTCTTGCAAGTTTGTGAAATATTTTAACCCAACTCAATTGTGAACATGTTTTAATTTGGTTTGGCCTTATCTGTACATATATGATTCCTTGAAAATATGAAATAAACTAACCGCATGTAAGCTTTATATATACATAGGTGGATAATAATTAGAATTACATGATTCATTTAGGTAGTTGCATTTAGGATAGATTGCATTGCATGAAATTCCACCACCTTACCTTATTCTTTATCTTGGATTTAGCATGAGGACATGCTAATGTTTAAGTGTGGGGAGGTTAATAAACCACTATTTTGTGATTTATCTTGTACTGAAATTAAGTGTTTTTATCAAGTCTTCACCCACTTATTCATATGAATTTGCATTGTTTTGCAACTCCTTCCTTGTGGTATGACATAAGTGAAAACATGTTTCCTATGCTTTAGAAATATTAAAAATTAATCATCCTTTATTACCATTCGATGCCGTGATCTGTGTGTTGAGTGCTTTCAGGCTTTATAGAGCAGGAATGACTTAAAGGACGGAAAGGAAACATACAAAGATGGAAGGAAAGCACAAAATGGAGTTTTTGAAGAAACTGGAAGTGACGCGTCTACGTAGACGACGCGAACGTGTGACTCGCGTGAAATACAACTGACACGGAAGCATGCCTGACGCGATCGCGTCGAAGAGAAAAACTTCAGATGACACGACCGCGTGACCCACGCGGACGCGTGACAGACGCCACGTGCAGAAACTGCAAAAAACGCCCCCAGCGATTTCTGAAACCCTTTTGGCCCAGATCCAATTCCAGAAAACACAGATTAGAGGCTATAAAGTGGGGGAATGCATCCATGTCAAAGGTCTGGAATAATTCACAATAATAGGTTTTAGATGTAGTTTTTAGAGAGAGAGGTTCTCTCTTCTCTCTTAGGATTAGGATTAGGATTTCTCTCAATTTTAGGACTGCTTATCTTCATTACAGGTTCAATGTTCCTTTTATTTATTTTATCAATTTAGTTTATGAACTCTTTATGTTTAGATTGATTTTCTATTATTAATGCAATTGAGGTATTTCAGATTTATGATTCTTATTTAGCTTTTTATATTCTTGGCTTTAATTGATTAATTGGAGACTCTTGAGTTATCAAACTCATCGTGATTGATAATTGTTATTTTAGCTAATTGAATTGAATTCCAATAACTCTAGTCTTTTCTTAGAAAATGGCTGGGACCTGAAGATCAAACTAATTAGTCCACTTGACTTTCCTTTGCTTTAGTAAAGGTTAACTAGGTGGGATTAAAACTCAATTCTCATCACCATCAATAAGGATAACTAGGATAGGACTTCCAAATTCTCATACCTTACCAAGAGTTTTCTTAGTTATTGATTTACTAATTCCTGCAATTTATTTCCTTTGTTCAAACATTTTCAAAACCCAAAAATACTGTTTTCCATAACCAATAATAAATCATGCTTCCCTGCAATTCCTTGAGAAGACAACCCGAGGTTTAAATACTTCGGTTTATAAATTTTATTGGGTTTGTTACTTGTGACAACCAAACATTTGTACGAAATGATTTTCTGTTGGTTTAGGAACTATACTTACAACGCGATTATATTTATAAAATTTCTTTACCGATAGGAAATACGATCATCAAAGCATTATGCCAAAATGACTAGTTTCAAATATATGTAGAGCACATAGTTAAACAATTAATGGTCAACATGTCATTAAGGCATAAGCATAACATATGGATGCGTATGATCAAGCAACACAATGCATTAAGGTAAATGCACAACATTCAACAAGAATTTGCCTAGTCAAAGGAAAGAATTCAAATCACATGGTGGCCAAATCATGTAATTCAAAAAAGATTTAGAATGCTTTAAAGGCAATTTTCATGCACTTGGTGTTCACAAAGGTTCAACATGAAAACTCAAAATTAAGTAACAAAATATAATCTCAACAATGAAATCCAATAATGCGTAATAGCAACACTGACACTAAAGTAGCATCTTATCAGTAATTAGCAGCAATAAACAATAAACAAGATTAATAATCCAACACTTAGCACCAAAAACAGAAATTAAGCTAACTAACTAACCAATTAGCTAATTAATTAACTAATTAACTAAAGAAAATAGTGGTCAATGGTGGTGGTAGATGATGGTTGAAGGATGGAAAGAAAAGAAGAGAAGAGAGAAGAAGAAAAGAAATAGGAAGAAGAGAAGAAAAGAAGAGTGAAACAGGGCAGGGGGTCACGCGTGCGCGTGAGTGGCAGAAATAGGATGCGACGCCTATGCGTGGGTCGTAGGCGTGAGGAAAGAGAAGAGGGTGTCACGCGTACGTATCGTCGACGTGCACGCGTGATGGCAGAGAAAAGAAGATGATGCGTACGCGTTTGCGCGGGCCAAAATTGTGCTAAACGCACAATTGCAGCACCCTTTTCGCACAAGTCTCTGGTTTTTGTACTGCACCTGCAAAATTTTGGAGGTCATGCGTACGCCCGGGTGACGCATATGTGTGGGGGGTTGGAATCTTGGGGTCACGCGTACGCGTGGGTGACGCGTACGCGTGGCTGGGTGCTCTGTTTTTCAAAATTTTCAAGTTCTAGCACCAAACCAAGCATACCAAACATCCAAACAGCTACCAAAACACTATCAAACCTTATTTAACATATTAGACTCCTAAATAAACTAAACAAACAAAACCAAACATGAAATTAAACCTATTTACCAACATGTACAACTAAGCAATATATACAAGAATATAAAAGGAAGAAAAGTACCTAACAATGGCAATTCAATTCATTCATTGATTATATATACAAGAGAATGGAAAGAATTTACCATGGTGGGGTGTCTCCCACTTAGCACTTTTATTTTAAGTCCTTAAGTTGAACCATTGATGGGGTCCTTGCTATGGTGGCTTATGTTTGAACTCTTCCTTGAATCCCCACCAATGCTTGCATCTCCAATGTCCACCGGGATCCCAAACTAGGCGCATAAAGCCTTCAAGCGAATTGAAACAAGTGACAAGGCCCTAAGAGTGTTGATTGTTGAAATGAATTCCGGGGTCCCAAACCTTGTTTTCGCACACATCTTCTTGTTGACTACCATAGTTAAATCTGGGTGACAAGGCTTATGAATTCTCAATTGAGCATCCAAACACCTTCCTAGATCCTATCAATTGAGTAACACACCAATCCTTGCTCCTAAACTTTGAGCTTCCAACCATGATGAACCGAGAATTATGATGCCAACCACTAATCAATTCTTTCTTGCTTTTCATTCCACAAAGAAATCTAAGTTGACCATCCATTTCAAGCAAACCATATTCAAGTGGAATAAGAAAGCTAAGGGATATGAATTTTACCCACTTGAATGGTGTAAAGGATGATGGTGACTTAGGAAGAGAGATCTCCCCACACTTTGACAATGTGAGGTCCACTCCCTTGTGCTCTTCTTTGGTTACCTCCACCTCCTGACAAGCATCTTCCATGTTCACCTCTTGACAAGGTTCTTCACATTCAATCACTTTCTCACCAACCTCTTCTAGCTCTTCTCCATCCTTCATGTCACAACTTGGAGGTAATGTGAAACTTATCTCAACATCAACCTCAATTTTATTGGAAGAAGACTCCTCAAAATACAAAAAGATCATGTGTTGGTGTGGAATCATCATCAAGAGGAAGATTTGTTGCTTGCTCAACTTCTTCCAATTCTTCATCATTCACCATATGCTTTGGAGGTTGTGCACTGACAAACCACTATTTTATGGTTTATCTTGTGCTCAATTGAGTGGTTTTTATCAAATCTTTGCACACTTATTCATACTAATCGCATGTTGTGCATTTTCCTTCCTAATTCTGTGCTTTGATTGAAAATATGCTTCTTTGGCCTTAGATTTGCTAATTATTAATCCTCTCTTATTACCATTCGATATCTTGATATGTGTGTTAAGTAATTACAGGGTTTATAGGGCAGGAATGGCTTAGAGGATGGAAAGGAAGCATGCAAAAGTGGAAGGAATACAAGAAACTGAAGGAACTGCTAAAGCTGTCCAGCCTGACCTCTTGGTACTAAATCGACCATAACTTGAGCTACAGAGGTCCAAATGACGCGGTTTCAGTTGCATTGAAAAGCTAACATCCGGGGCTTCGCAACAATATAAAGTTTTTTTATAGCTGCCCCAAAGATAAGCGACGCACACGCGTGGATCACATGCACGCGTCACTTGGCGAAAACTCAATCCACGCATACGCGTGGACGACGCGTACGCGTGACAGTGCCGCAACCTGAACGTATCAGAAATCGCTGGAAGCAATTTCTGGGCTATTTTTGACACAGTTTTTGGCCCAGAAAACATAAATTAAAGGCTATAAAGTGGGGGAATCCATTCACACAATTGATACAACATTCATTATTCACAATTTTAGGTTTTAGATGTAGTTTTAGAGAGAGAGAGGCTCTTTCCTCTCTCTTAGGTTTTAAAATTAGGATTTCTTTTACTTTATGGTTATTACTCCATTCCAGGTTCAATGTTCCCAACTTTAATTTATGTTCTCTTCTATTTTTAATTATTCTAATGCTTTTACTTGTTAATTACTTATGTTGCCAAATTGGCTTATGAACTCTTCATGTTAGATTTGAATGTTCTATTTAATATAATTTGAGGTATTTCATATTTATGATTGTTTTATTCTATTTATGATACTTTCAATTTAATTTAGATTTTTCTCCTTTTGGCTTTGGTTAAGTAATTGGTAACACTTGAGTTGTCAAACTCAGCAGTTGATTGAGAATTAGAAATTGCTGATTGATTTGGATTCCTCTAAAGCTAGTCTTTCCATAGGAGTTGACTAGGATTTGAGGAATCAAATTAATTAGTCCACTTGACTTTCCTTTATTTAGTAAGGGTTAACTAAGTGGGAGCAATAAACAATTCTCATCACACCTGATAAGGATAACTAGGATGGGATTTCCAGTTCTCATACCTTGCCAAGAGTTTTTATAATTATTAATTTATTCTTCTGCCATTTAAATTACTTGTTCCCTATTTCAAAAAACCCAAAAACATACCTTATTCCATAACCAATAATAAATCATACTTCCCTGCAATTCCTTGAGAAGACGACCCGAGGTTTAAATACTTCGGTTATAAATTTTATTGGGTTTTGTTACTTGTGATAACCAAAGTTTTTGTACGAAAGGATTCTTTGTTGGTTTAGAAAGTATACTTACAACGAGGATTTATTTGTGAATTTCTAAACCGTCAAAAGTCCGATCGTCAAAATGGCGCTGTTACCGGGGAATTGCAATTGTGTGCCTTATTATTGGTTATTGTAAATATTTTATTTTGCTTGTTTATTTGCTTTTATTTTTGTTTTTAATTTTTATTAGCTACTATTAGCTCTCACCCCCGTCGCTTTGAGTTTGGTTCCAATGTTGTTGAAAAGAATGGAAGCTATAACAGGAATATGCATCAAGGTCAGAACAATCAAAGATGGAAGGAGCCACGAGGATCTAATCAACCCTTTCGGCAACAACACCTTCCAAGATACCATGGACAACGACCATTCTACAATGCATGCCAAGACAATAGTTATGGTGGACCCCTTCGTGACAACCCACCTCCACCAGTTTACTATGGTCAAGAGCCATTCTGAGGTGCGTACTAAGATGATAGATATGGTGGACCCCCTTGTGGTTACCAACAAGCCCCATCATACGCCTATAAACCACCTCCTCAACATAGCTTCGAACCACCATACTCACAAGCCAACCACAACCATTCACCTCCATATGTCCCTAACCCTTATCCACCCCAATTCCAATCCAATTATTCCCAAGAACCACCACTTCCATATGCACCATATCCATGTCCATCGAACCAAGAATCACAGGATCGTCTCAAGGACTCAGTAAACCAATTTCATGCAACCCTTCATCAATTGGAGCAAGCGATAAATCGATTAGCCCCCAGTACAAAGGAGACACTAGAAGCTCCGGTGGATAGTAAAGAGCATGACTTTGTACTGGAACAAATAGAGGAAGCTGAAATTATCAAGGAAGAAGAATTTGTTGAAGACTTAGGAGACGTTGAACCTCCATGGGAATCAAGAATTGTGGAGAATTCCGCCCAGAAATTTGCAATTGATGCTAAGGAGGATAGTGCACAACCTCCAAGGCATGTATCTTATGAAGAACTGGACGGAACAAATCAAGAAGCAAGTTTCCTTGGTAATGATGATCATGAATCAAGCTCTCCTAGTGATGAACTTGCATCCGTAATCGAACTCTTTGAGCTAGAAGAATCTTCTCCAAGTGAATATGAGGATGATGTGGAGGTAGACTTTTCTCAACCTCCAACTTATGACTTGAGTGATGAAGAAGAAATTGAAGACTTTGATCAAGACGAGGTTGCAATTGAAGAGGTCTGTCAGGAAATGGAAGAATTCACAGAGGAGCTCAAGGGAATGGAGCTGGAAATCACCTTGCCAAAGTTGTTGGAGACCTCTTCCCCAAAGCCATCACCATCCATTCCTTCATTCAAGTGGGTGAATCTCTCATCTCTAAGCTTAATTAGCCCACTTGAATATGCTTTGCTTGAGACGGATGGTCAGCTTAGAGCTCTTTGTGGCATTAAGCGTAAGAGGAAGATGGTTAGTGGTTGGAATTGTCATGCAAGGTTCAATATGGTTGCACACTCCAAATCTAAGTGCAATGGTTAGTATCAGTCTCAATTGAATGGGTCTAGGCGGCTGTTTGGATGCCTTAGTGAGAATTCAGATTGCTTACCACCCAGATGGAATCATCATGTTCCACTTGAAGATGGGTGCAGAAACAAGATTTGGGATCCAGGCATACATGAGGATCAAATTTGGGAGCTCAAAGCTTGTGAAGAACTCCATCAAAGCTTGAGAAATTTACTTGGTATTGATAGAGCTTATTGGAAGTCCAAGCATTGGTGGCAATTTCAAGATGAGTTCAAGCACAAGCCACCATGACAAGGAGCTCACCAAATGTCCAACTTAAGGACTTGAACTAAAAGTGCTAGGTGGGAGACAACCCACCATGGTATGGTCATTCCTTTTCAGTCTTAGTTTTATTTTAATTTGTTTTATTCTTAGTTTTATTTTATTCTATTTTTCTTAGTGTTCATTCATAATGTCTGGATTAGCATCTGCATTTTGCATTCTGCATACTGCATAAAAAAAAGAAGGGGGATTGACGCGCAAGCGTCTACGACGCGCATGCATCGTTTGTGTATGCACAACCAAATAGAGAGTGGCGTGAGAGACGCGCGGGAGGGGTGCGTGAAGCACAAGCCACCCCACGCATATGCGTACCTCACGCGTATGCGTTCCCTGCAGAAAAGTGCAACCCACGCGTAAGCGTCAGCGACGCGTACGTGTGGGGATGAAAATCGGCGTAAAAAGCACCTGGATAGAGAATTATGCTGCCCCCACGCTCGAACTGTGCTAGAGGCACAAGTTCATCCACGCATACGCATCCCTGACGCGTGCGCATCCTTTTGCTTCCAAGACCACCCACGCGTACGCGTGGGCGACGCTTACGTGTCACATGGTTAATGTAGTTTTCACGCGCACGCGTGCCCTGTGCGCGCGCGTCGCTTCCCGTTTTTAATTTCCGTCCCTTTTCTTCTATCTTCTCTCATTCTTTCTTCCTCCTTTCTTACTTTCTTCTCCTTCATCCCTTTAACCTCTTATCCCTCTTCACTTCCATTCTATTTTGTTTAATTTATTTGCATACTTTCATTCATTATATTTTATTTTGGTGCATATTTTTTTTCTTTTCTAAATTCATTATTTTACCATTGGTGTTAAATTTTTTTATTCAACTGTTGCATCTTTTCTGGTATTATTTTGGTACTTAGTGACTTGTTTTCCACTGTTGGGTAATATTATTTAAGTCAATGTTGATCTTTTATTGTATTCCTTTTGCATTGACATGCACCTATATTGTCTTTCATTACCCACACTCTCTCCCCCATTTGTTGCAATTTTTACACTATTGATATGTCATTTGCTTCTACTATTTTCTCACTTGCATGTTGTAGTTACCATGTAATTGAGACCCTCATCATTTGACATTAACCCAACCATATCTTATTTGTTTCCTATCTTTGTTTTTGGGTTACTTTTCTTCTTTTTCCTCTTCTTTCAGGATGGCCACCGAGGAAGGGAAACAGAAAACTTTTATATGGGGAGACAAACAAGTCCATCTACACAATCCTTGGAGAAAAGCATCAATTGTAGCCACCCGTCCACTTGCATATCTTAGCATGCACCGAGGACGGTGCAATCTTTAAGTGTGGGGAGGTCGATACCGACTTCCGTGGGTTAGTTATTTCCTTCTCAACACCAATGTTTTATTTTCTTTGTTTGTTCATTATTGCATTTGCATGTTTGATTGCATATTTGATTGATTTTTGTGCATATTTTACCACCACTTGGTTAAAGTAATATTTTCTTTTTTCAAGAAACCTTTTTATAACATTTCACTAATTTGATTTAAAATTTTTGATAAACTTGTTTGAAGGAATATTATACTGGAACATGGTTTAGAGCTCGAACACATAAAGCCAGTGAGATTTTGAGCCTATTTGATTGGTTGCATTTTACCAACCAATATTGTGTTTTAGTGTGTATTTTCTCTCTCTAAAATTGTGATCTTTGTCTTGCTTAATTCTATATTTCCATTATTTGATGTATGCATACACTTATATGATAGAGGCCTTTGTTTCACTGAGCTTACATACCCATATGGCCTTACCCTTTCATTGTCCCTTGCAAACCAATTTTGAGCCTATTATACCCCTTTGTTCTTTACTTTAGCTCATCACTAACTCTAAGCGAAAAACAATAATGTCCTTAATTTGAATCCTTGGTTAGCTTAGACTAGTGAGAGTGCTCATAAATTAAGTGTGGGAAAAAGTGGGTTTGGAAACATTGGTTTAAGAATTGGGTGTTATATATCTTTATGAAAATGTGAAAAAAATGTTTAGGACATATTCATGCATTCAATAATTTAATCATATGCATTGAGAAAAATAAAAGAAAAAAAAGAAAAAAGAAAAATAGGCATATATAAAAAAAAAAGAGAAAAAAATAAAGAGAGAAAAAGAAAAGAAAAAGAGCAAATAAGTAAAAGGGGACAAAATGCCCCAAAGTAAATGGTGAAAGCAATGCATATGTACTGGACTCGAAATTAGGATGCATGAATATGTGGAAAACATAGTTAATGGATAGTTAGATGTTGTATTATAATTACATGGATTGTCTTAAGTTAGGTGGGAAAAGTTTAAGTTAATTAAGGATTCAGATTTTAGTCTACTTAACCAATACAATCCTACCTTGACCCTAACCCCATTACAACCCTTAAAAGACCTCTTGATTTGTGTATTTGTGCATTAAATTTCTGTTGATTGTTAGATGAAGAGCAAGCCTTAGAAAGCAAGATTAGTAGAGAATTGAGAGAATTGAACCTTAAACACCTGAGCGATTAGAGTGCATACACTTCCAGTGAGGGTTCGATGCTCGATTCCTTGTTCCCGGCTTTCATGAGCTATTTTCTTCTGCAAGTCCACTTCTACTTTATTTTGTGATTTGAATTAGTAAAATCCAGTTCATATTCGTTCTTGAAGGATTTGTTTACTTTTAACCAAGTAGGAAAAAGCATTCTGCATTTAGTTGCATTCATAGGTTGCATTTCATACATTCTACCATTCCTCTTCACTTTCTTATAGCTTCTCTTGAGCTTAGCATGAGGACATGCTAATGTTTAAGTGTGGGGAGGTTGATAAACCACTATTTTATGGTTTATCTTGTGCTCAATTGAGTGGTTTTTATCAAATCTTTGCACACTTATTCATACTAATCGCATGTTGTACATTTTCCATCCTAATTCTGTGCTTTGATTGAAAATATGCTTCTTTGGCCTTAGATTTGCTAATTATTAATCATCTCTTATTACCATTTGATACCTTGATATGTGTGTTAAGTGATTACAGGTTTTATAGGGTAGGAATGGCTTAGAGGATGGAAAGGAAGCATGCAAAAGTGGAAGGAATACAAGAAACTGAAGGAACTGCTAAAGCTGTCCAGCCTGACCTCTTGGTACTAAATTGACCATAACTTGAGCTACAGAGGTCCAAATGACGCGGTTTCAGTTGCGTTGGAAAGCTAACATCCAGGGCTTCACAAAAATATATAGTTTTTTATAGCTTCCCCGAAGATAGGCGACGCACACGCATGGATCACATGCACGCATCACTTGGCGAAAACTCAATCCACGCGTACGCGTGGACGACGCATACGCGTGACAGTGCCGCAACCTGAACGTATCAGAAATCGCTGGAAGCAATTTCTGGGCTATTTTTGACCCAGTTTTTGGCCCAGAAAACACAGATTAGAGGCTATAAAGTGGGGGAATCCATTCACACAATTGATACAACATTCATTATTCACAATTTACTTGTTCCCTATTTCAAAAAACCCAAAAACATACCTTATTCCATAACCAATAATAAATCATACTTCCCTGTAATTCCTTGAGAAGATGACCTGAGGTTTAAATACTTCGGTTATAAATTTTATTGGGTTTTGTTACTTGTGACAACCAAAGTTTTTGTACGAAAGGATTCTTTGTTGGTTTAGAAACTATACTTACAACGAGGATTTATTTGTGAATTTCTAAACTGTCAAAAGTCCGATCGTCATGCACCCTCCTTGACATTGCTTTCAAGATCAATGGAAGAAGGCTCAATGGCATCTTCGAGGTGATTTGTTAGTGTGGACAAGAACTCATCAATGATTGAGTCCAATTCTTGATCAACCTCTCCTAATTCTTCAACCGCTCCTTCCGACTCAATTATCTCAACTTCCTCCTCTTGTTGCAATTCTTGCTTCAACTCCTATTCTTCACTTTGAAGCTCCAAATTCACTCCCTCACTATGATCCTTGGTTGATCCTCCACATTTTTCAATGGGAGTGTCTTGAAATATATGAGCTTAGGTAGGAGGTCATGCGGTTAGCGGCTTCAGTCATGGTAGCCAACATGGTTTCTAACCCCTTCTGCTCCTCTTCTTGCTTTTGAAGGCGGGAGTAGAGATCTTGTTGTTCTTGCATGAAGGATTGGAAAGCTTCATTCTCCGAAGGTGATGGTGAGAATGAGGGTTCATTGTTTGGGAGAAAGGGTTCATAACTGGAAGGTAGTTCATCTTGGTAAGGGTATAAAGGTGAGGTATCTGGAATTGATGGCTTTTGAGAATATTGATGTTGGAATAGTGGTGGCTCTAAGTATGGTTCATATGGTTGTTGGTATGGTGGATATGGATTAGGATCATATGGAGGTGAATGGTAGTATGGGGCTTGTGAGTAAGATTGTTGAGGACTATGTTGAGGGAAAGAATTATATGCATGTGGTAGTTGTGGTTGACAATCACAATGAGGGTCACCACATCCATTAGGTTGGTATGCATTAGGAGTTGCATTATACTTATAAGAAACCGGAGGAGGTTGTTGCCAAGTAGGTTGTCTATACGCTTGAGGCTCCTCCCATCTTTGATTTCCAAATCCTTGATGCAAACTTCTATTAAAGCTTCCATTTCTTACAACATAGTTTGAACCAAACTCATAGCCAAAGGGATGAGAATTCATAGTGAAAAGGAAAAACCAAAATAAAACTATTAAGAGATAAAGAAATAAGAACCTAACTAGTGACTCAAACAAGCTAACAAACAAAGAGCAAACTATTCACAATATCAACATATGTACAATAACCAATAACAAGCACACATCGTAATTCCCTGGCAATGGTGCCAAAAACTTAATGTAAGGATTTATGTTGATCTAGAATTCCTCAATAAATTGAATCACTTCATTGCAAGTATAGTCTAGACCAACAATGGATCCTCCATCAAAGTTTAATTTGGTTGTCACAAGTCCAACCCAATAAAAATAATCAAGAATATTAGTCCCGGGTCATTCTCCCTAGGAATTACAATCGAGCACTCAATTATTGGTTATGAGTTTCAAGGGATTGGGTTGATAAGAAGGTGAGAAATTAAATGGCAAGAACATAAAGAAAACAACTAAGGAAAGCAATTTCTAAAAAGAGGCATTCATGGCAAGGATTGAGAATCAAGACTTTCTATCCTAGTCATTAATTATCATACAATAGCTAACAAGAGTTAATCCTATTGAGTCATCTCTAACATCGGAAGAAAGTACAATGTTATCTTCATATTGAGAGAAATTCAAATAGGACTAGTTAATCCCAATCCATATGTAATGTTAATGGACGCAAGACTAATTAATCACTTTAGATCACCAATCTAAATTGGGTATTAATGACTCAAGATTGTTCAATTTCTCTTTCCAAGCCAAGAATGCTCAAAAACTACTTTAAACCTAAGGCAAGCATTTTGTCAAACACTTGGAAGGCATAAAAGGAAAACATAGTAAATTGCAAGAAATAGTAAATCCTACAACTACCCAATGCAAGAAAATGACAATAACAACTCAATTAAACACTAAAAGAAACATAAAACATCAAAATTGCATTAAAGAGAATCCAAATCCAACAATAGTGCATGAACATAAAAATGACATAAAAGGAAAATTAACAATGTAAACTAAGAGAACAAGATGTTGGAACAAGAAATTGAAAGGAAAACTAGATGAAAACAAGAATCAAAACCTAAATCTAGAAGGAAATTAAACTAAAAACCCTAATTTCTAGAGAGAAGAGGGAGCTTCTCTCTCTAGAACTAACCTAAAGCATGTTTCCTACACTACCTAATTGCTCCCCCTTCGTTCTCTCTTGAATTCTGCATCAAATAGCTTCAGAAATGAGTTGGGTTTGGGCCTGGATGGCTCAGAAATCGCCCCCATCATATTCACTTTAATGAGGTCACGTGACCAATGTCACGCGTGCGCGTCGCGTTGCAAATTTTCTCCTCACACGTACGCGTGGGTGATGCGTGCGCATGGCCTTGAATTCTCCAAATGCTTATTTATTCATGAATTCTCCACTTTGCATGATTTTCTCCTCACTTCTTCCATCCAATCCTTGTCTTATAAGCTTGAAATCACTCAACAAATATATCAAGGCATCAAATGGAATTAAAGTGAATTGAATTTAGCAATTTAGAGGTCTAAAAAGCATGTTTTCACTCTTAAGCACAAATTAGGGAGAATTACAAAAGCATGCTATTTCATTGAATAAATATGAGATAAGTTGATAAAATCCCCTAAATTCAACACAAGATAAACCACAAAATTCGAGTTTATCATGTAGGCTTATCAGATGTGGTAGCTGGTGCGCGGAATTAAACTTTGCACAACTGAACCAGCAAGTGCACTAGGTCGTCCAAGTAATACGTGAGTGAGTCAGGGTTGATCCCACGAGGATTGTGATTTGAAGCAACCTATGGTTATCTTGTAGATCTTACTCAGGTGGATAAAAAAGTTGGTTGGTTGTTTAAAATGCATAAAAGTAAAATAAAGATAACGTTACTCAGTTGATGGTGAATGCAATGATAAGAGGATGGTTAAGGCTTCGGAGATGCTTTATTCTTTTTGATCAATTTGGTTTTACTGTCTCCTCCAACTGTGAATGACTTCTTCTATGGCAGGCTGTATGTGATCAACGCCTTTCTTGAGAGGTCGCCGATTCTCTTATAGTGCTGAACCCCAGGGTTAGTGCGGATCCAGTTTGATTGAGGGTGAAGCTCCTGCAGTTCATTCCCCTTGATGATCTTACTCAAAACACCATAGACAAGGTCGAATCTTCTGGATCAGAGAATGCTGCACCTTTGGTTCTAGCCTCTACCACAAAGACTCTAATCTCCCCATACCTCGGCTGAACTAGTGTCTTGAGAAGTCCCCAACAAAGTCGTGGATTAGCCGTCTAAGAGATGTATAATCAAGCTAGTGGTTCATCATTGTCCGATGAAACACTCACTCTGAACCCATGTAGAATGAGATAACCTTGTGCCAGTTCAATGCATTCATAATGATGAAGAATGAAGATACATCTTAGAATAGAGAATCAAACATGAATTGAAGATAGAACAATAATACTTTTATTAATCCATAAAACTCAGCAGAGTTCCTAGCATTAACCTAGGAGATTTAGAGACGCATACTGATAGAAAATATAATGAAAGGTGTAAAGTGTTTGGAAAAAGTGATCAGCTCCCCTAAAAATATAAAATTTCTCAAATAAATACTAGACTAATGACTAAGGATTACATAAGAAGGGTAAAACAGTCTTTTAGTGCAAAAATCTACTTCCGGGACCCACTTGGTGAGTGTTTGGGCTGAGAAAAAGAGTGAGCCACGTGCTAGGAGGGCTCTAGGCCGTTGAACACTGACTAGGGGCACCTTCTTGGGCATTGGACGCTAGTCTCTCCTCCCTTGGGCTTTGGACGCCAGAATAGGGCAGATGGCTGGCGGTGAACGCCAGTTTTGGGCCTTCAATTCTGAAGCAAAGTATGAACTATTATACATTGTTGGAAAGCCGTAGATGTTAGCTTTTCATATCTGTTGAGAATGCTCCATTGGACTTTTGTACCTCCAGAAAAGCTCTTTCAAGTGCAAGGAGGTCAGATCCTAACAGCATCTACAGTGCTTTCTTTGCCTCTGAATAAGACTTTTGCTCCAACTCCTCAATTTCAGCCAGAAAATACCGAAAATTTCATAAAAACATACAAACTCAAAGTAGAATCCAAAAATATGAATTTTACACTAAAACCTATGAAAACTTAACTAAAACAAAACATACTAAAAACTATATGAAAAAGACACCAAAAAGCGTATAAAATATCCGCTCATCAGCAGCCATCAAATCTTCAGTATTAGGCACAATTAGTGAAGTGATAGGAGCTGCGGTGACCTAAAGCAAGAAGTGAAATGAGGACGAAGGTAATTAATGAGATTAAAATCAGCATGAGACATCATCATCATTTAAGATCTTCAAGATAATGTTATTTTTAATACGGAGGATGTGAGAATATATGAAAAATAACTGAGAAGCAAGTTGACCACTGAGGCTAAGGGCATCGACATCATTATCTTCCGAAGAGGAGTTACTCACTGGTTTATCACTAGACGAGTTGCTCTCATTTTCCTCTTCATTATTCTGAGAGACTACCGGTCTGTCAAGGTTGTCATCGGATGTATTTGATGTGTCATCCTTATCATCACTATTTGAAGATGTTGACACTGCAATTGGTTCAAGTCTTCTTTTTACCTGGCGGCTTGAGTAATTAAAACTGAGTTTCTTTTTTCCTACAAGCCTACCAGAAGTCTTTCTCAAAGGAAGATTGGCAGCAAGTGAGGTAGTTTTTTTCTCTATAAAAAATATATAATAATAATAATAAAATAATTAAAACAGGTGCCATTATGATATTCTTAGAAGGCATTATGCATGAAGGAAATAATATTAATAATAACAACACAGAGAAGAGCATAATTTTTTGAATTCAAATGAGCAAATAATTTAGTTGTAATTACCTTTTTTGACGATTGATTCTCTCCTCACTTGTTGCATTACAAGAGCAGTGGTCATCCTTTGACAACAGGTACTAAAAGTGACCTTAATGGAAGAGTAATAGGTCTTCCACCAAGAGAAGTATGACTATATGGTCAACAGACAAGGTTTAAAAGCGAATAGGTGGAATTTATTTTTCTACGAAGCATTGTCCTTCTGAAAGTTTAACAGATCCTCTAGTGAAGTAGCTTTGATATGCAAAGTGTAACTGCCCAGACCACCAGCTAGCACAATATTGTCCGCTTTGGCACACAAGGCCTCACGGTTTTGTCTTTGACGATAGGGATGATAGCCGAAGCCCCCTACACTCACTCGTCAAAACGCGTCATATTAGGGAGAGGTATCCACACCCTTATAAGGCATGCTTGGTTCCCCTCCCCAATTGATGTGGGACCTTACAATCCACCCCCCTAAGGGAGCCCAGCGCCCTCGCTGGCACATCGATCTGAACTCCAGCTCTAATACCATCTGTAACAGCCCAGACCACCCGCTAGCACGATATTGTCCGCTTTGGCATACAAGGCCTCACGGTTTTTCCTTTGACAATAGGGATGATAGCCGAAGCCCCCCACACTCATTCGTCAAAACACGTCATACTAGGAAGAGGTATTCACACCCTTATAAGGCATGCCTCGTTTTCCTCCCCAACTGATGTAGGACTTACACAAAGATTGAGACTCTTGAAGATGGTAAGGAGATAGAATGGCTTGAGCTAACCCAAACTGTCTAGAAACGTCATTTGGCATGTAGACTACTATTCTTAGGTCATCTTCACCTGGAAATCCAGCAAAACATAGTTGGAGAGTCAAGAATTGTGACCAAATAGTGATACTTTCCTTTTGTGAAATCTTAGCTGGGGTAAGAGATCGCGTCAACCATTTCGGACCAGTTTGACAATTAGCAAAAGGAGTTAAATTAATGTTGTAGTCTTTCTCTGACAAGTAATAGAAAGCACGGAAGAAGTGTTTCATTTTATCATGTGAGACCATCAATTTGTCAGAAAAAAACTAAGTTGAGCAGATGGTGTCCTGCAATCACAGAATCTGTAGGACCTTTTTGGGTTAAACATGTAATACCCTAATATTCAAATCCTTATGCTCGAGTCATAAGTCAATGATATTACGGTGGTACGACTCTCAGGTGGATTTTTAATAAATAAATATAGGTAATTTCGAAAGGAGTATTAATCGAGAAGCCTGAAAAGAGTAGAAATAAAATCGCGAAGACGTATCTCTCACGTTTCGACAACAAAAGATAAACCGTGAAGCCGAAAACAATATACGGACAAGGCATATAGGAGATTAAGAGATAGATAACAGATAGATATATATAACATAAGTAAGTAGCTACTAGTCGCGACCCGCGAAGTTTAGGTCGGCTAGAGTACATTATGAAATTAGTTGACAACAGTATATCCTAATCTCTCCCGAAGGAAACATGAGAGCCTCTATAGGCAAATTCAAAGAGTTCAATACATAATATAAACTTTCCAAAACAAAGGTGGAGAGATTCTAATCAAAACACAAAGTAGAGGAAATAAAGATCTTCGCCGTCTCTCAGACGACCCACAACTCACTTCTGAGCACCTGGACCTGTATCTGAAAAACAAGAGATATATACGGAATGAGAACCCCGGGCCCATGGGTTCCCAGTACGGTAAAAGTGCCAAATAAATTCAATGTACTGCAACAAAAACTCACTAAGCATCCTAAACTTCTTCACCAATTATTCATCCTAGGTTCTCACTAATCCATGAATAGGCAACTGTCATAAGGGAGTGCTAAATTCAATTCATGTTTCACATGTTTTCCAACTCGCTGACTCTTCCACGAATCAGACTCAGAATCATAAGCAAAACCATCACCAGTTGTTCTGCCTCAGCAGTTCTATATCAATACATCATCATGCAATCGCATTATCAATTCATCCCATCAAGAACAACCCTCACACCCACCGACACCAGCATGAGGGGCCTCTCAGTTGTACAAACACAAGCAATACAGGCAAGTAATACACAAACATGATACAAGTAGAACAAGTAGCATATAGTCAGGTAACATGGCATATATGATGTAGAAATCCAAGACAAATGGCAAACCCAAACAATTCAAACATATGCAAATGATGAATGTCTGCCCTATGGCTGATGATATCATCTGTCGGTTATATAGCCAACCCGACATGTCCTGGTAGCTAACCATTGGACAGAAACACCCCTTGCGGAGCAAGTAGGTTTGAGCTACAACCCCCTTGCTACTGCCCGCTCAACCCAGAGCCAGTGAAATAATCACTACTGCGGCTACTACCCAGGCGGGTGTCTAAAAGCTCAACCTGGAGCGAGTGGATTCACCACTACTGTCACTACTACCCAGGCGTCGCAATCTCTGACCTGGAGCAAGTGGGACGAACCACAACCCTTGCTACTACCCAGGTATCTCAAGCATTGGCCCGGAGCAAGTGGGACGAACCACAACCCTTGCTACTGCCCAGGCATCTCAAACATATATTCATTCAATCTCAATTCATATTATCAACATTCATTGTTATCAAATCTCAAACATTAACTTGGAACAAGTGGGACGAACCACAACCCTTGCTACTACCCAAGTATCATAAATAAACATTTATTCATAATCACCCTTCATTATTATCAATCCTCAGACAATGACCCGGAGCAAGCGGGACGAACCACGACCCTTGCTACTACCCAGGTATCACAAATACACATTTATTCAAAACCCCACGATTAAACTCGTTTATCATAATCCTCCTTTTCCGTCTCATACCCGGAGCAAGTGGATAACGCCACTGCCTACTACCCGGGGTCGCACATCACATTTCAATATTTTTTCATTATTATCCATTTAACATATTCATTCATTAATCATATATGCATTTATACTCAGCCATAAACAATAATGGCTTTGCCGTAACCCGGCAATAAGTCAGCCATCCGGCTCATGGTCCAATCAAGAACGGGCCATTTATCAATAAATATAGCCCTCCGGCTCATGGCATACACGGTACTTCCACCGTCATCCTCCATATCTCATATAATCATCTTTGATCATCATTGATCATAACTTTTCCCCTTGCTTCACTCGCAAGTTACCACATCCCCTAGCTCATTGCTAGGCATATCAGAATGATTTAATACATAAGAGGTGAGATCGGAGGCTTAGAAGTATGAGATTTGGCTTTTAAAACTCAAAAATCAACTTTGGCATGAAAACAGGGCCACGTGTACGCGCACTCCACGCGCACGCGTGGATGGCCACAAAACTCATCGACGCGCAAGCGTCATACGCGCGGACGCGCGGGTTGAAAAATAGCCAAACGACGCGCAAGCGTCAGCCACGCGTACGCGTGGGTGCTCTTGCGCCCTAGGCACAAAACTGGCATAACTCTGGCATAACTCTCGGGAAAATAGCTGGGCATTTGGTGCAGCGCATCAACGCGCCCGTGCACACCACGCGCACGCGTGGATAGTGCCTTCTTGAAGAACGACGCGTACGCGCCAAGTGCGCCTACGCGTGGAGGGTCATTCTGCTAAAAATTTTCTAAGTTAAAAGCTGCAGAATTTACAGATTCAACCCCCAATCTTCCAACGGACATAACTTTCTCATTTTAAATCATTTTTCACCCGTTCTTCAAACGGCATGGACATCTCAGATCCAATTTCATTTCTAAACAGATTTGGCACAAAACAGAGATCCGTAGTCCAAGTTATGTCCCGTCAAAGTATGCCCAAAAACCATATTTTCATACAAAACCACTAGGTGCCATTTTCAAAACAAGCCATTTTCAACTCTTTTCAAAATCAACCAAAACATGCCAATTTCAACCCTTTTTGAAATCAATCAAAATGTACCAAAATCCACATCAAGCCATCCTCAACTCACACATTGACACTTTACCAAAAATTCCCAAAACCACATCTAACCATTTTAACACTTCTCAATCAAATGGCTAAAGGACAAACACAATATCATGTCATACATCCTTCCTCATCCCAATTTCCAATAATACCATTTCCAATCAACCATCATTATACGTAATCAATATCATACTCACTATCACGTGATTTCACCTACAAATCAACCTTAATCATTCCCCAAGCATATATCACAACATACATATCTCTAATGCATCATCATACCATCAAGGCATCAATAATCATAATCACATATATGATCACATAATATATCTCAACCGAACCAAACATACCTCGTCTACATAATTTCACCCAAAATTACCAAATTCCACACTTCAACTTCTCAAACCTTATTCTTCAATAACCAACCTAATCATTCATATATTCATTATCTGAAATTCATCCAATCACTTGTGCCATCATACAATGCACACATCGACTTACCTTTCTTACCTCTTTCCGGCCTCCGGCCCAAAATTCACGGCCTCCGGCCCAATTTTCACAATTTAAATGCATAAACCACAAATCAATACTCATTACCCAGTACATCAAATTCTCAATACACCAAGCATACAAGGTCACACAATTCTCAACCCAATCATTAATTCACATTACATATCAACTATGCATATTAGCACCAACCATTTACACAATCCAAACTTAATCCTAGGGGCATCTAGCCTAGGAATTCTCATCACAACACACGGTACTTAAATGAAACTTAAACCGTACCTCTTGTAGCCAAACCAATTGAGCCTCTTCTTTGGAATTCTTCACCAACCTTAGCTCCAAGCCTTACCGAAGCTCCTCAAGCAATACCAATCTCCCAATTGTGCACCAACATCACCAAATACACTAACATAACCAATGTCACATACATACATCAACCTAGGGCTCATAAAAATGACAAATCACAAGAGTTTGAGCACTTCTTACCTCAGCCCATATGAAGTAGGGATAGAACCCACTTAGAATCCATGTTGGAGTATCCCTAAACACCCAAAATCACAAGATTTCAACACTAACTACCCAAAAACGTGTAACAGTGGGGAATTTCGAAAACTGGGCAGAGATGAATGAAATACTCACCACCAAACTTAGATAGAATTGTAGAGGATGAGAAGAGCAACGCGTGGCCGCAAACGGCTCGTCAATCGGAGCTCCGTAGCTCAAGTTATGGTGGTTTGAAGATCAAAGAGAGTTAGGTTTTCTCTCTTCTCAAATCAGCGCCCCAACCCTTCTTTTTAGGGTAAAATGAGCTGAAATGCTCACAACTAATGTTTATATATGTTGGATCTTGGGCCCACTTAGGCCCGGTTCACTTATTTTTGTCCATTGGCCCAATTTTGGGCCAAAACCTTTAAGATTAGCGCTCTAAATCGCACTTTAAATATTTCTACCTTTCCTAATTATAATTCCTCATTTCTTAATCTTATTTACCCATAAGCAATTTTCTCAGTTGTAGTACCAGACAGATCTCAGCCGGTACTGCCGGTCAAAATTCCACTGCGCACTTTTACGCAGAAAACTATATTTTTCGACTCGGAAAAATTCACTGAATCCAAATATCGTATTTAAATTATCAAATTCCAATTGCCAAATATTCCAACCATATTCGCTCCTATTTAACTTATTATTTACTAAATTTCGGTTAGACCGGGTATTACAAAACACGGTTGTAGCTTAGACTCAAAAGTGGCAGACAGCCACAATTGAAAAAATCAAACGGGACCGTCAACATTAGTGATTCTCTTTTTTCCCCTCACAAGGTCTGTGATCCAATCCAGAGTGAGATATAGTCGAGCCAAAAATAATTTGGCTAAACACAACTTTCTACCTTCAGCTAACATAATGGCCAATGGAAGATTAGTGACTTCGACTTGAATACTCCGGGCACAGAAAACAATGCCGCTCAACCAATAGAGAAGAAAGGCTATGTGCTCATTATCAGAAACATGTTCTTCATCTTGACCTTTGTTATTGAGAATGAAGCTCTGGTAGGTGGTGGAAGAGATATCAATGGCATACTCAACTTTTGTGGTCGACTTGGTAATAGTTAAAATTTTCTCTACCAAGGGAGGTAGGCCAGTTATAGCAGCTACATCCAGAAGAGTAGACGTAATCATACCATATGGGGTGTGAAAAGTATGAGAAGTCTCATCCCAGAAATACAATGCATCTTCCATTAGTCTTGAATTGACAGTGTAAGAGTTTTTACTAATTTGAATTAGATCGTATATTCCAATCTCTTTCCACAGGGTCATCTTCTCAGTTTCAATCCTATCTAACCAAGTACGGTAACCTCCAATGTTGGTCTTTGAGGGATTTTTGAATAGCCTGTTGTCAGAGTCAAAGTATCCAATGGGAATGGAGTCTTGAAAAGCAATGGATTTTCTTTGAAGGTGACCAGGAAAATAATTTTTTTATCTTGTTTGCGACTTTGGGAGAGATAATAGGGCCGATGAAAGTTGAGTCTACACTGTCAATGGTGAAAGGGAGTAGCACCTGAGATTCTCATATTTTTTATTTTGAGGCCTCTAGTTTAGAAGCAAAATCTTTGCCGTTTTTGATAACAAGCTTATCACAAATGACCACTTTAAATGAAGAAGGAGGACTTGTTGACAGATTGTGCCTTGAGGTAGCCATAAGAGTACAGGTTGAAAAAAATTCCAAGTATTGAGTGCTGAGGTTATCAACAATCAACAAACAAGCTATAAAGATAGAAAGTAATGCATAAGAAATGAATAAAAGATGAGCTTATATAGGTTTAATTTGGTTTAGACAGTAAGCAAGGACTTAACATGGAACAAGACTTAATACTGCTTGCATATATATATATATATATATATATATATATATATATATATATGTATATATATATATATATATATATATATATATATATATGTATATATATATATATATATATATATATATATATATATATATATATAATTTAGCAGCCTATTTATTTAGAATTTTATCATAAATTCACAATAAGACCAAAAAGAAGAGATGCTTCTTTAGAAATTAGAACATTCTAACATTTTTTCAATTAAAAAAGACTAAGATAAAGAGCATTTGAATTCCAGCACATATGAACATGTCCAAGAAAGTAATTTGCAATTTTTGGTTGATAAAATTTAATACAATAGAGCATGCATGTATTTGAGGAACAGAGAACATATTGAGCAAGATCATAGTTTCAAAAAAAAAATAGCAACATAGTATAATTGAAGAATAAGGGTTCAACAGTCAAATATTAATTTGAGTCAAAGAATGTAAAAGAAAAAAAGAGAATGCTCTTCAGAGTAAGATTCTAGTACTCATAGATAACACAATTATTCACACCATTTTTGAGAATTAGGGTTCCTCTAAAAATCAACAATGAAAAAGAGAAAGATAAAAATGGAACTAACAATTAAATCCTACTTGAAATATTAAAAAAATTAGGTATAGTTAAACCCTTGTAAATGGAAGATACAGAGTTGAGAAAGAAGCTTCTGAATGTTCAAACATAATAATATAATTGAGAATTATAATATCTAGGTTGCAAGTTGTTAGTTCATAGTTTAGAGTACAAAAAAAAAAAAAAAAGAAGCAAAGAGCAATAATAACATGGAAGAGAAGAAAAGAAACTTACTGGTTGATGAGCAAATCAAGAGAGACGCAAAGAAAATTATTTAAAGGGAGAAGAACTTCATCGTTAAAATTAAAATGCTAATTTAACTTTTACTCACTGGTTGTGTTACACAGTTTTTTTATTTAAATAAATATATAAAATTATTAATTTCTAAAATGTGCATAGATGAAATTGTTGATAAAAATGCGCACAGTCAATTTACAGAAAGAGCTGCTCACAAAATAGAATTTGCTATCAACTCAGTCCAAGCGTCCACGAATGGAGGCCTACATAGCGGAGCTAGAGTTGGCGTCTGCGAGTTAGAGCCGTCATGTCCAATCACTTGGTGGCTCACGCGAATTGGAGCAACTCATCTGCGGTGCTAGCGAAATGGAGCACCTCTGGGGGCAACTACAAATTGGCCTAACCTAGTGATGGAAGCCACGAAATGAGGTATCTCATTGATGCCACCCATGAATTGGACATGGAAGCAATATAAAAGGGTTTCGGAAGACTAATTTCTTTATCTCTCATACAAAATTGATGTTGATGAGGTAGGAGAGAAAAATGAAAAAAAAGTGTAATATTATTGTTAAAATTTTTTTATTAAAATGAGTGGGAGTGGGATTAATATAAAAAAAAATCTTAGGATGTAGTATTAAACCTAATTTTATTTTTTTGAAAGCTTCACTTTTTTTTGGTTATTTTTTCTCTAAATGCAAATATGATTTTACCCTTAAACCCAGCTTTACCAAAAGCTACAAATTCTAGCTTCTGCGATTACTTTTTGTGGTTGAACTAAAATTTATTTTCTAGGTAAAAATTGTGTCCTTTATTATTCATATGATGAATTTTGTTTTTTCAATAATATTTTTTCTCCAATACTCTCCTATGCATATTATTATTATTCTTTATAAAACTCTTATTATTTTTTATTTATATGAATTTTTATACTGTTATTGTTATTTCTCTTTTGTATGGAATAATTTTTTTGTTTTGTATTATGATTCTATTAATCCTGTTAGAGTACTAAAGAATACTGAAAGTACTAAAAAATATTAAAATTATAAAATAATATAAAATAATTATTTAAATTATATTATTTTTTGTAATCTTTCATCTAAACGTGATTTTGAACAATATATCCAAACAATATTTAGTTTATAATAATTCATTTTAAATAAAATTATCAAACATAAATCACGTTAATATTAACTCACTTTTGATCAAAATTAATTTTATACAAACTTCCGTCAATATTTTATCCAGAGTCAAGTTTACTATAATTTCTTACTAATTTTTTTTATTTTATCAGTTTCACTTTATTAGTTATGGAATATAAAAAAATGCTTAGTATTATTTTGATTATTGTTTACGTTATTATTTTTCGTCTTTCTTGTTATTATTATTATTATTTTATATTAATATTTTTTATATGTGTTACTTTTCTATTGTTTTTTAAATAATTTTTTTTGTTTAATATATTATTCACTCTTTAAATTTATTAGATAAATATTTTTTATTATTTTAATATTGATGATATCTTATTTATATCATATTTTTTTTTACTTTAAAATTACTATAAAAAACTTTTAACATGTTAAATTATAAAAGCACACAATAATGAGGTATATATATTATCAGAAAAAACATAGTTCACAAAATAATGATAATAATATTAGCTTGCTTCAAAATGAGTATATATAAACTAAAATGCATGTTAGTTATTTACAAAAGATAATTTTGCTTAAATGTCATGGATATTCATATTTGTCTTTATTTTTTTTAAGTGGTAGGCCAAAATATAGATTTGGATCTGAAGAGGCCTTCATTTTCCTATAAATAGTGAAAAACAAAAGAAATGAGAATGCTTATTTTTTTTTTGTTTTTAAATATCAAATTATAAGGATAATTAATCAACAAAATAGGAGAATATATATAAAAATTGTGTACCTGAAAAAATCATTCGTAATTAATCATACATCTCCTTATCAATAACTTTTTGAGTCTTGAAAAATTGTCACATTTATTGACCATAAAAATAACTATATAAACGATTCAATATTATTCAATTAAATTGATTCTTTATTACAGGGACGAATTCAATTAATTCAATTAAAATCTGTAAAATTGAGATATCTTGTTTTGCACTGAATTTTCTGAAAAGATAACTAAAAGTGATATTAATCTTTGTTATGTATGACAAAATATAAATTAAATGATATTACATCTGATTTATTAGAAATTTATATTTAATAACAGTTACCTGCAATGATATTGTTTGTGATCAAAATGAGTTAATTGTGCTTTTCTGAGTATATGGCTGAGTTTTTTATCTTAAAATTTTTAAGTTAGGTGTCTTTTACTTGTTTTTCTCTTTTCTCATTAAATTCAAAAATAAAAAAAAATATTTTCTAACTTAAATTTAGTTAATTTTCAAAAATTATTAATAAAAATTCAGATTTTGATTTTAAATTTTTTATCTTATCTCATCTTAGTTTTCAAAATTTCAAAAATCAAATCTTTTCAAAATTAAAAATCTCATCTTTTTGAAAATTTTATCTTTTTTTTCAAATTTCAAAAAATTTTATCTTATTATTTTTTTCAATTTTCAAATTTAATAATTCAAATTTCAATTTTCAAAATCATATCTTTTTCAAAAATTAAATTTCAAAATCTTATCTTTTTCAAAGCTTTTTCAAATCTTTTTGTTTCTTATCTTATCTTTTCTAATTTCAAATTTTTAAATTAAATCTTTTTCAAATCTTTTTAATTTCTTTTCTTATCTTTTCTAATTTCAAATTTTTAAATTCAAATCCTTTTTTTCTCATCTTATTTTAAATTCAAAGCTTTTCTTAATTAATTATTTATCTTCTCTCTCCTCTTTTTCAAAACTTCCTAACTAACTCTTCTCTCTCTCAATTTTCGAAAACTTCTTCTTCTTCTCTCTCTTCTATTTTTGAAAATTTACTAACCAATTTTCAATTTTTTTAAATTATTTAACTTATTTTCGAAAATAATTAATTAATTAATAAATAAAATAAAAACAAAAATATTTTAATTCTTAACTATCTTTTCTATTTATACTTTTTCTCAAATTTACTTCTATTCATTCGAATTCTTCTTCTCTCTCATCTTCAATCTTCACTTTTCTACTTTCTTCTTCTTGCTTCACATCTCACTGGGAGTCTTCTATACTCAAATCAGACATAGAAGCTTCTTTGCTTTCTTTTCTTCTCTTCTTATTTATGACTAGGAACAGGAATAAAGAACCCCTCTTTAATCTTGATCCTGAACCTGAAAGGACAACAAGCTAGAGCACAACACTACGGAAGAAGCCTTTCAGAAAATCTTGACAAGAAATAGGAGACATGGCCGAACCTGAAGGTGATGCCAGAAAGGTCCTTGGTGACTTCACCATGCCTACCTCTGACTTTTATGGCAGAAGTATCTTTGTACTTGCTATTGGAGCTAACAATTTTGAGCTTAAGCCTCAGTTAGCATCTCTTCTACAGCAGAACTACAAGTTCCATGGACTTCCAATGGAAGATCCACATCAGTTCTTAGCTGAATTCTTACAGATCTATAATACTGTAAAGACCAATAGAGTAAATCCTGAAGCCTACGAGCTTATGCTCTTTCCCTTTGCTTTAAAAGACAGAGCTAAGTTATGGTTGGATTCTCAACCTAGAGAGAGTCTTGACTCTTGGAAAAAGCTGGTTAATGCTTTTCTGCCTAAATTCTTTCCCCCTTAGAGAATGAGCAAAATTAGAGTGGAAGTTCAAACTTTCAGACAAAGAGATGGTGAATCTGTCTTTGAAGCTTAGGAAAGATACAAGCAGCTGATAAGGAGATGTCCTCCTGACATGCTTTCAGAATGGTCTATCATAGGCGTGTTCTATGACGGTCTCTCTGAATTGTCCAAAATTTCTTTGGACAGCTCTACAGGTGGATCACTCAACTTGAAGAAAACACCTGCAGAAGCTAGAGAACTCATTGAGATGGTTGCTAACAACCAGGTCATGTACACTTCTGAAAGAAATCCTGTAAACCATGGGACCTCTTAGAAAAAAGGAGTTCTTGAAGTTGATACTTTGAATGCCATATTAGCTCAGAACAAGATCTTGATCCAACAGGTCAATATGATCTCCCAGCATTTGACTGGAAAGCAAGCTACAAATGGCAGTACTCAGGAAGCTTCTTCTGAAACAAAAGCTTATGATCCTGATCAACCCACGATGGAGGAGGTGAATTACATGGGAGAACCCTATGGAAACACCTACAACCCTTCATAGAGAAATCATCCTAACCTCTCATGGAAGGATCAATAGAAACCTCAGCAAGGTTTCAATAACAATCAAGGTCGAAGGAACGAGAATAGGTTCAACAACAGACCATCATTCCCATCTTCTCAAGGGAATATGGAAACCTCTAATAAGAACCTTTCTTACTTAGTCACCTTGGTTTCCAACCTCTCTAAAACCACTCACAGTTTCATGAATGAAACAAGGTCCTCCATTAGAAATTTGGAGGTACAAGTTGGTCAACTGAGCAAGAGGATCCCTGAGACTCCTCCTGACACTCTTCCAAGCAACACTGAGGTGAATCCAAGAGAAGAGTGCAAGGCCATAACCATAGAGGTAGAGGCCAAATCTAAGGAGACTGGGAAGGCATTGAACACCAGTGAAGAAGGTTTCACTGGGCGTTCAACGCCCATCCTGGCAGCAGAGCTGGCATTGAACGCCAGCCAGGAAGCACTGGCTGGGCGCTCAACGCCCAAACATCCAGGAATATTGGCGCTGAACGCCAGTGAGGAACACCTCACTGGGCGTTCAACACCCAAACATGCAGGCATTCTAGCGCTGAACGCCAGTGAGGAACCCCTCACTGGGCGTTTAACGCCCACACACCCAGGGAAGCTGGCGTTGATTGCCAGCAAGAACATCCCTGCTGGGCATTCAACGCCCAAAATGACAGAGGGACTGGCGTTTAACACCAGTAAGGGTGCACAGCAAGGGCGTTCAACGCCCAAGGAGCTAACAGAGTTGGCATTGAACACCAGTCAAAGCACACCTTCTGAATGCTCAAAACCCACTCAAGAACCCTCTATCCCAGAACCAAGGAAGCCAAAGCTCACATAAAGACCATAGAGGTTCCTTTGAATGCACTTCTGTAGTGCATAAGTTCTGATGGCTACTCATCCTCTGATGAGAATGAAGACACCAGGGAAGAGCAAGTTGCTCGGTACTTAGGAGCTCTTATGAAGCTGAATGCCAAGTTATTTGGTACAAAGCCTTTGGAGGAAAAACCTCCATTACTTTCCAAAGAACTCCATGCTTTGGCCCAACAGAGGCTACCTCAGAAGCTTCCAGATCCTGGACACTTCCTTATCCTTTGCACC
Source organism: Arachis ipaensis (assembly GCF_059453495.1). Taxonomy (NCBI): domain Eukaryota; kingdom Viridiplantae; phylum Streptophyta; class Magnoliopsida; order Fabales; family Fabaceae; genus Arachis; species Arachis ipaensis. Next base: position 30,678,069 of record NC_142435.1, read on the forward strand.
ATAGGTACCATGACCTTTGAAAAGGCTCTGTGTGACCTAGGGTCAAGTATTAACCTCATATCACTCTCTGTAATGGAGAAGCTGGGAATTCTTGAGGTACAAACTACAAACATCTCATTAGAGATGGCAGATAAGACCATGAAGAAGCCATATAGCTTAGTAGAAGATGTCTTGGTAAAAGTTAAAAAGCATTACATCCCTGCAAACTTTATAGTCATGGATATTGGAGAGGATGAGGATGACTTTGTCATCCTTGGAAGACCTTTCCTAGCCACTGCTAATGCTATCATTGATGTGGCTAAGGGAGAACTGACTCTACAACTAGGGGAGGATAACATCTTGTTCAAAATGCCTCATCTCAATTCTCCCTCTGACAAAAGAGAGATAACTGTGCAACACTTAGTGTTGCAACCTTCTCTTTCTGTGTAGAGCTTTGCAGAGCCCCTAAATATCAATTCTAAGTTTGGTGTTGGGCAGCCATCAACAAGCTCTAAGCACAAAGGTACTAAGAAGAAAGTACCTAAAGGATGGAGGGACAAGAAAGTCCCAACTGAAGGCCTCTCACCTGACATGAGAGTTGTCTTCACCAAGAAGCCAGTCTTACCACATACAGTGAGTCGTATCCTGTCTTTAGAGCATGTGGAGCTCATTTATGAGAAGACAGGAAGAAAGTTCACTGTAAAAAGCAAAAAATCTGAGCCCATACTCACCTCCGTAAGGAGCTAACTGTCAAGCTAATGACGTTAAAGAAGCGCTTGTTGGGAGGTAACCCAACCTTAATTAATTATTTATTTCTATTTTCTTTCATTTTGTTTTTTTTATTTATTATTTAGGTTTATAATCATATACAGCAGTCAGAACAGAGACAGAATTGTTAAGCAGTAAAAACAGAACACTCTGGATGGAGTGTTGTTGAAGTTGAACGCTAGCCAGGGTATCCCTGCTGGCCGTTCAACGCCCCTCATGGGCAGCTGATAAAATACTATTTTATGGTTTATCTTGAGCTCAATTGAGTGGTTTTTATCTACTCTTTACCCACTTATTCATACTATTTGCATGGTTTTACATTTGCCTTCCTAATTATGTGCTTTGATTGAAAACATGTTTCTTTGGATTTATATTTGCTAATATTAATCCTCTCTTATTACCATTAGATGCCTTGATATGTGTGTTAAGTATTTTCAGATATTATAAGGCAGGAATGGCTTAGAGGATGGAAAGAAAGCATGCAAAAGTGGAAGGAATACAATAAGTTGGAGAAATTGCTAAGCTGTCCAGCCTGACCTCTTCGCACTCAAACGGCTATAACTTTAGCTACAGAGGTCCAAATGACGCGGTTTTAGTTGCGTTGGAAAGCTAACGTCCGGAGCTTCGATTTGATATATAATCTGATATAATTTCTTTGACGCTAGGCAACGCGAATGCGTGATCCATGCGGTCGCGTCGCAGTGACAAAAAACCAGCGTGGCAAAATTCGAAACCAGCGAATTCTGGACTGTTTTTGACCCAGTTTGCGGCCCAGAAAACACAGATTAGAGGCTATAAAGTGAGGGAATGCATCCATTCATAATTAGGCTTTTCATTCACAATTTTAGGAGTAGATGTAGTTTTTAGAATTAGGATTCTTTTCACTTCATGATTATTTCATCTTTTGCGATTACAGGTTCAATGTTCTTTTTATTTATTTTCTCAATTTAATTTATGAATGTCTATGTCAGATTTAAGTTCTTTTGTGAATGCAATTTGAGGTATTTCAGATTTAAGATTGCTTTGCTTTATTTATATTGATGCTTTTAAATTTATGTAGATATTTTCCCTTTTGGCTTTGGTTAAATAATTGGAAACACTTGAGTTATCAAACTCATTGTTGATTGAAAATTAGATTTCTTCATTTCATTAATTCAAGTTCCAATAACTCTAGCCTTTCCCAAGGAAAGACTAGGACCTGAGGAATCAGAATTAATTCATCCACTTAAATTACCTTCATAGTTAGAGGTTAACAAAGTGGGAGAAAAATCCAATTCTCATCACAATTGATAAGGATAACCAGGATAGGACTCCCAGTTCCTCATACCTTGCCAAGAGATTTTATTATTATTATTTTATTTTACTTTTCATATAACATATTCCCACCTTACTTCCAAAACCCCAATTTACAAACTCATAACCAATAATAAGAACACCTCCCTGCAATTCCTTGAGAAGACGACCCGAGGTTTGAATACTTCGGTTATCAATTTAAAAAGGGGTTTGTTACTTGTGACAACCAAAACGTTTGTATGAAGGGATTTCTATCGGTTTAGATACTATATCTACAACGCGACTGTTTTTATGACATTCTTTACTGGCAAAAATCCTAACGTCAAAATGGCGCCGTTGCCGGGGAATTGCAAACGTGTGCCTTATTATTAGTTAATGTAAATATTTTCTTTTGCTTGTTTATTTGTTTTTATTTTTATTTTTTTCTTTTTTTTCATAAATTAAGAGGTTATTGGTTTTTATTTAGTTATTAAAAAAAAATTTTCAAAAATTTGTTCTTAGTGTTCATCTTGATCTTCAAGTTGTTCTTCACGTTCATCTTGACCTTCAAGCTGTTCTTAGTTGTTTTCTTCGTTTTGATCTAAAAATTTGAAATTTGGTGTCATTTTATTGTTTTTCTCTTTCCACATTAAATTCAAAAATATTTTTCATTAATTTTTTTCGAAAAAAAATAATTTTCAGATTTTTATTTTTAAAATTTTTATCTTATCTTATCTTATTTCAAAAATCAAATTTCAAAAATTCAAAATTCAAATTTCAAATTTTAAAAATTCAAAATTCAAATTTCAAATTTTAAAATTTCAAATTTCAAATTTCAAATTTTAATTTTCAAATTCAAAATTTATATAACCTTTTAATTTCAATTTGTTTTTATTTTTGTTTTTAATTTTTATTTGCTACTATGAACTCTCACCCCTTTGGCTATGAGTCTGGTTACAATTATGTTGCAGGAAGAAGAAATTACAATGAGAACAGGCATCAAGGTTGGAACAATCAAAGATAGGAGGAGCCACAAGGATTTGATCAACCCTCATGGCAACAACCACCCCCAATGGACTATCAACAACCACCACCATGTGCCTATGAACCCTTTCCCCAACATAACTTTGGACCACCATACTCACAAGCCTCTTTCCGCCATTCACCTCCATATGACCCTAACCCTCAACCACCATACCAACCACCTTATGAGCCATATGAACCATATATTGAACCACCTCAATTCCAATCCAATCACTTCCAATCACCACCACTTTCCTATGTATCATGTCCAAGTCCGGCAACCCGAGAAGCAGAGGTTCGCCTAAAGGAAACAATAAATAAATTTCAAACAACCGTTCGACAACTGGAGCAAGTAGTAATTCAATGGGTTTTTAGGCGCTCAAATACACAAGGATCAGCCACAGCCCCATGTGAACAGTCTAACGAAAAGCGTAGCAGGAAGGAGATACTAGAGGCTCCAGTGGACAAGACAGAGCATGAATTCATACTTGAACAAGTAGAAGAAGCTGTCATCGTTCAAGAAGAAGAGTTGGTTGAAGACTTAGGAGATGCAGAACCTCCATGGGAAAGTCCAGTCATAGAACCCCCTTCCAAGACGTTTGAAATTGATGCTGAGAAGGGTGTACAACCTCCAAGGCATATCACAGTTGAAGACTTGGAAGAGGTTGATCAAGCGATGGAGATTCAAGAAGAAGAAACACAACCTCCCATGCCCTTGGAAAGCAATGAAGAGAAGATTGAATTGGAAGAAAGCTACCAAGAGGAAGAGGTTGAAATTGAAGAAGCTTGCAAAGAGGTAGTAATTATCAGAAGAGCACAAGGGAGTGGAGCTTGCAATTTCATTAAAAACACCTCCCCCTAAGTTGCCATCATCCTTCACAACATTCAAGTGGGTAAAATTCATATCCCTTAGCTTTCTAATTCCACTTGAATATGGGCTACTGGAGACGGATGGTCAACTTAGAGCTCTTTGTGGCATTAAGAGTAAGAGGAAGATGGTCAGTGGTAAGAATTATCCTGCAAGGTTCATTATGGTTGGAAGCTTTAAGTTTAAACGCAAAGGTTGGTGTAAAGCTCAACTGAATGGGTTTAGGAAGTTGTTTGGCCGCTTTAGTAAGAATTCAGATTGCTTGCTACCCAGATGGAATCATGATAATTAACACAAAGATGGGTGTAAAAGCAAGATTTGGGATCCTGGAATCTGCTCTGACTCTTGGTACCCCGGGAGCCTAAAAATCTGTTTGAAGCTTCTTAAGGGCTTTACATGCTTAGTTTGGGACCCCGGAGGTTACTGGAGCTACAAACATTGGTGGGAATTCCTGGATGAATACAAGCATAAGCCACCATAACAGGGAGCTCACCAAATGTCCAACTTAAGGACTCTAACTAAAAGTGCTAGGTGGGAGACAACCCACCATGGTATGATCGTTCCTTCTTTATTTTTTATTTAGTTTTATTTGTTTTCAATTTTTATTTTATTATATTGAACCTGGAGTTTTGCATCACATTCATATTAACATTACATTCTGCATTTTTTCATATTTAAAAAAAAAAAGCGAGCACGCGACGCGACCGCATCAGCGACGCGTCCGCATCGCAAGGAGATGGGAGACAATATTAATATGAACAGAGAGTTTCGCAGGAGCAGCGCTGGAGGCGTGCCAATGGCACAAATCACCCCACGCGACAACGTCGCTGACGCGACCGCGTCATATGGGAATAATGGCCTCCCACGCGACTGCGTCACCCACGCGGCCACGTGACCTAAAATCGGCGTAAAAAGGGTGTATGGCAGAAAGTTGAGCTGGAGTTGGGCTGGACCCGTGCTAGTAGCACAAGCCCTGCCACGCGAACACGTCACCCACGCGTCCGTGTCATATTGGAAATAAGGCCACCTGCGCAATCGCGTCGACCACGCGACCGCGTCACCCTGAATTTTGGCAATATTAAGGTTTGAACAGAGAGTTGTGCGACCGCGAGGCTGCACTCGCGCCACTAGCACAAATCGAGTCACACGATCACGTGCCCCACGCGTTCGCGTCACCCAACCTTATCACGCACCACGCGACCGCGTCACCCACGCGACCGTGTCGCCAGCATCGCACAACCTATCCAGATTAGTGCCAATTTTCTTATCTTTTCTTCTCTGAATCCTTATTCTTCTTATCTTTTCTTATTTCTTTCTTCTTCCTTTCTTATTTTCTCTCACTTCCATTCTATTTTATTTAATTTATTTGCATACTTTCATTCATTGCATATTTTTATTTTTCTAAATTTATTATTTTTCGTGTTCAAAAGTTCTTATTCAACTGTTACATCTTTTCTTGAATTACTTTGGTGCTTAATAACTTGTTTTACACTGTGGGATGATATTAATTATCTGCCAATGCCAATCTTTTATAATACTTGCACTTCATTTGCATTTCCATGAACTTACATTGTCTTTCATTACCTACTCTCTCCTCCCATTGTTACAAATTTTTGCACTCTTGATCTGCCATGTACTTCTATTGTTTTCTCACTTGCATGTTGTAGCTACCATGTAATTGAGACCCTTATTATCTGGCATTAACACCCATATTTTATTTATTTTTTATCTTTATTTTTGGGTTACTTTTTCTTTTCCCTCTTCTTTCAGGATGGCCACCACAAAGGGAGAGGAAAAGCTTCTTAATGGGAGAGACAAACAAGTTCCTACGCACATTCCTTGATGAGAGGAGCTTTAGTTGAAGCAACCCGTCCACTTGCACATCTTAGCATGCACCGAGGACGGTGCAATCTTTAAGTGTGGGGAGGTCGATACCGATCTCCATGGGTTAGTATTTTCTTATCAACACCAATATTTTATTTTCCTTGTTAGTTGTTGCATTTGCATGTTTGATTGCATATTTAATTGATTTTGTGCATTTAGTTACTACTTGGTTAAAATAATAAATTTCTTTGTAAGACCCTATTTTTGAAAAATTTCACTAATTTAAATAAAAAAAATTATTAAATTTTTTTTTTGTGTTAAATTTGTTTGAAGTTGTATTTGGAACATGGTTTTTGAGCCAAAGAACACACAACCTGTGAGATTTGAGCTTATTTATATGGTTACATTATTTAACCATAAATATTTTATTCCTGTGTGTTTCCTTCTCTATGATTATAATCTATTTTTTTGTTCCATTCTATATGTCCAATATTTAGTGTATTTACATGCTTGTATATGATTGAGGCCTTGTTTGATTTTAGCTCAGTTATCCCAAAATTAGCCTACCTTTTACATCACCCTTGTTAGCCCCCTTGAGCTTTTAAATCCCTTCTGTTTTATAACCACATTACTAGCCTTAAGCAGAAAAACAAAATAAGAATCCCAAGTTGAATCCTTGGTTAGCTTAAGATAGATATTGTGTAAAATTTAAGTGTGAAGAATTTTATGGGAACATGGGATGATATGAAAAAGTAGCGGATTAAATTGAATAAGTTATTTGAAAATTTGGGAAGCATGCTCATGTGAAATCAAAATAATTAAATTGCCATGTGAATTGAAGAAAAATATATTAAGTAATTAAATAAGGGGATACAAAAAAAAAAGAAGAAGAAGAAAAGAAAAATGAAAAAAATATATTACCCCAAATGCAAAATAAAAAGAATCAATGCACATGGGACAAAATTCAAAAATAAGTTTGATACATGAGCATGTAATACAAAAGTGGGAAAAATTTGGGTAGTTAGGTAAAGTATTTTAAAATTGTATAAAGTATGTGTATGTTAGGTGAGATCTTAGACTAATCAAGGATTCACTTTACTAGCTCACTTAGCCTTATATATACCCTTACCTTTACCTCAACCCCATTACAACCCTGAAAAGACCTCATGATGTTTGCATTGGTATGCTAAATATTTGTTGATTGGTTAGATGAAGAACAAGGTTTAGAAAGCATGATTAGAGAAGAGTAGAGTGATTGACCCTAGACACTTGAGAGATTAGAGCGATATATACTACCAGTGAGGGTTCAATGCTTAATTCTATGTTCCCTGCTTTCATGAGCTATCTTCTTACAAGTTTACTTGTCTTTATTTTATATGATTTGAATTAGTGGAATTTGAATTATTTTTGTCTTGGAGAACTTGTTTACTTTTAACCAAGTAGGTAGAAACATTGCATTCATGTATATAGGTTGCATTTCATATATTCTACCATTCCTCTTCATCTTTATAGCTTCTCTTGAACTTAGCATGAGGACATGCTAATGTTTAAGTGTGGGGAGGTTGATAAACCACTATTTTATGGTTTATCTTGTGCTCAATTGAGTGGTTTTTATCTACTCTTTACCCACTTATTCATACTATTTGCATGGTTTTACATTTGCCTTCCTAATTATGTGCTTTGATTGAAAACATGTTTCTTTGGATTTATATTTGCTAATATTAATCCTCTCTTATTACCATTAGATGTCTTGATATGTGTGTTAAGTGTTTTCAGATATTATAAGGCAGGAATGGCTTAGAGGATGGAAAGGAAGCATGCAAAAGTGGAAGGAATACAATAAGTTGGAGAAATTGCTAAGCTGTCCAACATGACCTCTTCGCACTCAAATGGCTATAACTTTAGCTACAGAGGTTTAAATGACGCGGTTCAAGTTGCGTTGGAAAGCTAACGTCTGGGGCTTCGATTTGATATATAATATAATATAGTTTCCCTGACGCTAGGTGACGCGACCACATGATCCATGCGGCCGCGTCGCAGTGACGAAAAATCAGCATGGCAAAATTCGAAACCAGCGAATTCTGGACTGTTTTTGACCCAGTTTGCGGCCCAGAAAACACAGATTAGAGGCTATAAAGTGGGGGAATGCATCCATTCATAATTAGGCTTTTCATTCACAATTTTAGGAGTAGATGTAGTTTTTAGAATTAGGATTCTTTTTACTTCATGATTATTTCATCTTTTGCGATTACAGGTTCAATGTTCTTTTTATTTATTTTCTCAATTTAATTTATGAATGTCTATGTCAGATTTAAGTTCTTTTGTGAATGCAATTTGAGGTATTTCAAATTTAAGATTGCTTTACTTTATTTATATTGATGCTTTTAAATTTATTTAGATATTTTCCCTTTTGGCTTTGGTTAAATAATTGGAAACACTTGAGTTATCAAACTCATTATTGATTGAAAATTAGATTTCTTCATTTCATTAATTCAAGTTCCAATAACTCTAGCCTTTCCCAAGGAAAGACTAGGACCTGAGGAATCAGAATTAATTCATCCACTTAACTTACCTTCATAGTTAGAGGTTAACAAAGTGGGAGAAAAATCCAATTCTCATCACAATTGATAAGGATAACCAGGATAGGACTCCCAGTTCCTCATACCTTGCCAAGAGATTTTTTTATTATTATTTTATTTTACTTGTCATATAACATATTCCCACCTTACTTCCAAAACCCCAATTTACAAACTCATAACCAATAATAAGAACACCTCCCTGCAATTCCTTGAGAAGATGACCCGAGGTTTGAATACTTCGGTTATCAATTTAAAAAGGGGATTGTTACTTGTGACAACCAAAACATTTGTACGAAGGGATTTCTGTCGGTTTAGAGACTATATCTACAACGCGACTGTTTTTATGACATTCTTTACTGGAAAAAATCCTAACGTCAGCAGCATTGCTGGCGTTGAACGCCAGCCAGGGAGCAGCCCCTGGGCGTTCAAATGCAAGTGCAGAGAAGCAGGGAATCTGAATTCCCTAGCCTCTCAGGACCAGTGGGTCCCACAGTATCTTCACCTACCCCACTTACTTTCTCACTTCCCTACACACACTTCCTTATAAACCCCAACCCAATCACATCCATATCACTTCCCCACACCCATCATAACTCCCACCAAACCCCACCCACTTCAAAATTAAATTTCTCACCCAAAACCCCACCCATGACTGAACCCTAACCTAACCTCCATTCTATAAATACCCCTCTTCATCACCCTTCATACACACACCTCTCATACACTCTTACACCCCACTAGGCCGAATTGCCTTCTCCTTCTATCTTCTTCTATTTTCTTCTTCTTCTACTCCATTCTTCTCTTTACTTTATATTTGTTCGAGGACGAGCAAATTTTTAAGTTTGGTGTTGGAAAAGCATAGCTTTTTTTTTCTTTCTATTACCATTCATGGCACCCAGGGTTAGAGAATCCTCTAGAAAGAGAAAAGGAAAGGCAGTAGCCACCACTTCTGAATCTTGGAAGATGGAGAGATTCATCACCAAAGCTCACCAAGACCACTTCTGTGAAGTCATGACAGAGAAGAAAGTGATCTCTGAGGTCCCTTTCAAGCTCAAGAAGAATGAGTATCCAGAAATCTGAAGAGAGATCCGGAGAAGAGGTTGGAAAGTCCTAACCAATCCCATTCAGGATGTTGGAATTCTAATGGTGCAAGAGTTCTATGCTAATACATGGGTTACAAAAAACCATGACACTAGTGTGAACCCATATCCAAGGAATTGGAGCACCATAGTCTGAGGGAGAATCTTAGATTTCAGCCCGAAAAGTGTGAGGTTGGCTTCAACTTGCCTCTGGCAAAAGGAGACCCACATCTTTACACTAGGAGAGTCAATTTTGATCAGAGATTGGATCAAGTGCTCTCAGATATCTGTGTGGAAGGAGCACAGTGAAAAAGGGATTCCCAAGACAAGCTCATTCAACTAAGAAGGGTTGACCTTAAGCCCATAGCTAGAGGATGATTGTAATTCATCCAAAGATCCATCATTTCCACTAGTAATCGGTCAGAAGTAATTGTTGACAGAGCCATCATGATTCATTGCATCATGATTGGAAGTGAGGTGGAAGTACATGAGGTAATTCCTCAAGAATTGTACAAGGTAGCTGAGAAGCCTTACACCAATGCAAGGTTGGCATTCCCACACTTCATCTGTTATCTATGCAATTCAGCTGGAATTGTCATAAATGGAGATATCTCCATTGGGGAGGACAAGCCCATCACTAAGAAGAGGATGAAGCAAACTAGAGAGCATGCACAAGAGCATGTATAACTGCCTCAGTATGAGATCCCTGAGATGCCTCAAGGGATGTATTTTCCTCCTCAAAGCTATTGGGATCAATGGAAAACTTCTCTTGGAGAGCTAAATACTAATATAGAGCAATTGAGGGTGGAGCATCAAGAGCACTCCATCACCCTCAATGAAATAAGAGAAGATCAAAGAGAGCCATTAGAGAAGATCAAAGGGCTATGAAGGAAGAACAACAAAGGCAAAGGAGTGACATTGAAGAGATCTAGCATCACATTGGATCCTCAAGGAGGAGCACTAGCCGCCACCATTAAAGGTGGACTCGTTCTCTTTTACTCCCTTTCCCTTTTATTATTTTTCTATTTTCTATGTTATTTTTTCTGTTCTCTTGTTCTTGTTGCATGATCATTTGCATTGATGTCTTAAAGATGTAAAATGTTCCATATATCTCTCATCTTGCTTAAAAAAATTTAATTGAAAAGAATTGAGAGATACATGAATTTCAAGTTTAAAATAAGAGTAGTTCAATTATTTTAATGTGGTGGCATTAATTTAGTTTTCTGAATGTATGAATAAACAATGCATATTTGAAGTTGTAACTTTAGAATGTTGGCTCTTGAAAGAATAAGAAAAAAGAAAAAATATTATTGGTGATCTGAAAAATCTAAATAAATTGATTCTTGAAGCAAGAAAAAGCAGCAAAAAGAAAAAGAAAAAGCTTGCATGCGAAAAAAAATGGCGAAAAAAATAAAAGAAAAAGCAAGCAGAAAAAGCCAATAGCTCTTTAAACCAAAAGGCAAGAGCAAAAAGCCAGTAACCCTTTAAACCAAAAGGCAAGGGTAAAAGGATCCAAGGTTTTGAGCATTAATGATTAGGAGGGCCTAAAGGAATAAAATCCTGGCCTAAGCGGCTCAACCAAGTTGTCCCTAACCATGTGCTTGTGGCGTAAAGGTGTCAACTGAAAAGCTTGAGACTGAGCGGTTAAAGTCGTGATCCAAAGCAAAAAGAGTGTGCTTAAGAACTTTGGACACCTCTATCTGGGGATTCTAGCAAAGCTGAATCACAATCCAAAAGGGTTCACCCAGTTAAAGTGTCTGTGGCATTTATGTATCCGGTGGTAATATTGGAAAACAAAGTGCTTAGGGTCACGGCCAAGACTCTAAAAGCTGTGTTCAAGAATAAAAAAGAACTGAACTAGGAGAGTCAATAATACCATCTGGATTCTAAGTTCCTAAAGAAACCAACATTTCTAAGTTTCAATGGGTAGTGAGATGCCAAAATTATTCATAAGCAAAAAGCTACTAAGTCCCGCTCATCTAATTGTAACTGAGCTTCATTTGAAACTTTGAAATTCATTGTATCTTAATTGAGGAGCTGGAGCAAAAGTCTGATTCAGAGACAGAGAAAGCATTGCAGATGCTGTTCGGATCTGACCTCCTTGCACTCGGAAGAGCTTTTCTGGAGCTAAAGAAGTCCAAATGGAGCGTTCTCAACGGCTATGAAAATCTGACTTCCAGAGCTTTCTAGAAATGTGTAATAGTCCATACTTTGTTTCAGATTAGGAGGCCCAAAACTGGCATCTAACGCCAGCTTCCTGCCCCCTTCCAGGCGTCCAGCGCCCACAGAGCAGAGCCCAACGTCCAAACGTCCGAAGAGGACCCCTGATGCACCACTATTTCATGGGCATTTTATGCTGAATTGAGAGGATTTTATCACCCTTTTTTCACACTTTTTCACCAAAATAGCATGGTTTTATAAATCCTCCCTAATTTGTGCTTAAGTGTGAAAACATGCATTTTAGGCCCTTAATTGGTTAATTTTAATTTACCTTTGATTCCACTAGATGCCTTGATGTGTTTGTTAGTGAATTCATGTTGAAAAGACTAGGAATGGATCAAAGGAGTGAAGAGAAAAGTATGCAAAGTGGAGACTCATGGAAAATCAAAGATTCGGGGTGCATTCATCAACGTGCACGCGTGGAACGACATTTATTTGTTTTTACTCAAATCAATTGGGGGGTTGCCCTATAGATAAATTTCTTGAAAAATTTCATTATTTTGACTAAACTTATTATGTATATAAATACAAAAATAAGAAAATGCAACAAAAAATCCTAAAAAGACCTAAAAATGAAATGCAAAAGTGTTGGGATTAGAAATTTGTCACCCAAAAATGCCGATTGGTCGGACGATCTCCCCACACTTAAAAGTTTACACCGTCCTCGGTGCATTCAAAGATGAGCAAGGGGGTACGACGACTTGCCGAGTTGCCACCTTCAGCTGGTGGGTCAACCAGTTGCTGCATGTTCATTCTTTCGTTTCCATTTTTAGCTTATAATGACTTATCCTGAAAATAGAAGACAGGGTAGTAAGAAAAGTAAATGCAAAAGTAAGGAAGCATACATTGTTGGAATGAGGTACTAATCACTAGAATGAAGTGAGTGACCCAATGTGTGACATTAATGGAGACTAGGTGTGTGAATTCTAAATTAGGCACCTTTTAGAGCACACACACTATCATAAAGAGCTATGTCACAATTAAACAAAAAGGAACATGTACTTCACTCATTCTAATGTGCTTGAGATGCTCTAAACTCGTAGGTTAAAACAACCAAACAAGCAATAAAGAAGCATGAAAGCATTCAAGCCAAAAACATATGGATGCATATAATCAAGAAACACAATGCATTAAGATAAATGCACAACATCTGTCAAGAAATTGCTTAATCAAAGAAAAGAATTCAAATCACATGGTGGCCAAATCATGCAATTCAAAAAGATTTAACATGCGTTAAAGGCAATGTCATTCACTTGGTGTTCACAGAGGTTGAGCATGAAAAATTCAAACTAAGTAATAAATTGTAACCTTAACAATAAAATCCAACAATGACAATTAACAACAATGATGTTAAACTAACATCGCATCAATAATCAGCAGCAATAGATAGTAAACAAGATTAACAATCCAACACTTATAATGAAAAACAAAAAGTTAAATGAAAATTTAACTAACTAAACAACCAATTAACTAACTAATCAAAAGAAATGGTGTTAGATGGTGATTGGTAGTGTTGGATGATGGGTGAAGAAGGAAAGAAAAGAGAAGAAGGGAAGAGAAGGAAGGAAATAGAAAGAAGAGAAGAAAAGAAGATGGATGAAACAAGGCAACCCACACGTAGGCGTGGTGTGACGTGTGCACGTGGTGGAGTGAAATGGGATCGACGCGTACGCGTAGGTCACGCGTACGTGTGATGGGTTATTCAGAGAGTCGACGCGTATGCGTGAGGTGACGTATACGCGTGGGTAGGCTTGTGCCTAAGGCACAAAACGCACACAAAGTAGCCAAAACTCTCTGGAATTTGTATAGAGGTGGGAATTTTGTATCCACGCGTACGCGTAAGTGACGCGTGCGTGTGGATGGTCGAAAAGCTTGGGGGCATGCGTACGCGTGGATGGTGCTCTGTTTTTCGAAATTTTTTTCAAATTCTTGCACGAAACCAAGCATTCCAAACCTCCAAACAGCTACCAAAACACTATAAAACCTTATTTAACATACTAAACTACCAAATAAACTCAACAAACCAATCAAAACATAAAATTAAACTAATTTTACCAATATTTACAAAAGAGAAAAAGGAAAGATGTTACCATGGTGGGGTGTCTCCCACCTAACACTTTTATTTATTGTCCTTAAGTTGGACTTATGGGGAGCTCCTCATCAAGGTGGCTTGTGCTTGAAGCCATCCTTGAACATCCACCAATGCTTAGATTTCCAATAAGCTCCATTCTTCAAATTTAATAACTTTAAGCCTTGATGGAGTTCTTCACAAACCATGAGCTCCCAAAATTGATTCTCCTTGTGCGATCCGGGATCCCACACTTTATTTTAACACCCATCTTTAAATTGATCATCATTAGTCCATCTGGGTGGCATGACCTTGGAATTCTCACTTAAGCGACCAAACATCCTTCTAGACCCAAGCAATTTATTTCTACATAAACCCTTGCAATTAAGCCTTGAACATGTAACCATCATGAACTTTGATTTACAATGCCAACCACTAACCATCTCCCTTTTGCTCTTAAAGCCACAAAGATCTCTAAGTTGCCCATCCGTCTCAAGCAACCCATATTCAAGTGGGATTATGAAGCTTAGGGATAAGAGATTTACCCACTTAAATGAAAGAATGGATGGTGATGGCTTGGGGAGAGGTATTTCTAATGACCTTGCAAGCTCCACTCCCTTGTGTTCTTCCTTGATTACTTCCACCTCTAGGCAAGCTTCTTCAATTTCAACCTCTTCCTCTTGGTAGCTTCCTTTCAACTCAATTTCTTCTTCGTTTCTTACCAAGGGCATGGGAGGTTGTGCTTCTTCTTCTTTAATCTCCATTTCAAGTCCAATGGGAGAGGATTCAATTGTAGATAAGAATTCACCAATGATTGAATCCATCTCTTGATAAACCTCTTCAAAATCTTCAACCATGATATGTTTTGGAGGTTGTACACCCTCTTCAACATCAATTTCAAGCTTCTTGGAAGAGGGCTCCATGATTTTACATTTCCATGGACTTTCAACATCTCCTAAATCTTCAACTACTTCTTCCTCTTCTTCAACAATCATAGCTTCCTCCAATTGTTCTAATACAAAATCCCACTCCTTATTCTCCATTGGAGTTTCTAATCTCTCCTTCATGCTACACTCTTCATTCGATTCTCCACATGTAGCTTTGGGAGTTCCTTGAGTGTTCAAGCATTGGGAGGCTAATCAGTTTACCACCTCACCCAAGGCGGCCGTGAATTCTAGTACCTCCCTTTTCATCTTTTCTTGTCCTTGAAGTAGCAAAGTGAGAGAATCATCCATTGGGGCTTGGGGTGGATAGGAGGGTTCATTATTTTGGAGAAAGGGTTCATGATAGGAAAGTGGTTCTTCTTGGTAGAAATATGGAGATGGTGTATATTGAGGTGGTTCTTGGGAGTATTGATGTTGGAATTGTGGTGGCTCTATGGATTTTCTTACATAATGGTCACACGGATGAGGTAAGGGTGATTAGCTATATGATGGATAAGGGTCATAGGAAGGTATTTGGTAAAAAGGGGCTTGTGAGTATGGTTGAGGACTATGTTGAGGATGAGGTTCGTAAGCATATGGTGGGGCTTGTTGGTAACTACAAGGGGGTCTACCATAGCTATTGGATTGATATGCATTAGGAGTGGAATTATACCTATAAGAGACCGGAAGAGGTTGTTGCCAAGAAGGTTGTCCATAAGCTTGAGGCTCCTCCCACCTTTGTCTCATCCTTGATGCACATTCCCATTGAAGTTCTCATTTCCTACAACATAGTTGGAACCAAACTCATAGCCAAAAGGGTGAGAATTCATAGTAGTAAGAGAGAATAAAAACTAAAACTAGTAATAAATAAAGAGAACAACTCCTACAACTACCAAAAACTAACAAAGAAGCAAAAGACAAACATATTCACAATATTCACATATATACAATAACCAATAACAAGGCACACATTCGCAATCCCCGACAACGGCGCCATTTTGATGAACAGAAATTGTGTGTCGATATAGAATTTCACAAATGAAATCTCGTTACAAGTATAGTTCTAAACCAACAAACAATTCCTCAATCAAAAATTTGTTTGTCACAAGTACAAACCCCAATAAAAATATAAACCGAAGTATTTAAACCTCGGGTCGTCTCTCAAAGGAATTGCAGGGAAGTGTTCTTGTTATTGGTTATGGGACAAGTATTTTGGGGTTTTGAATAAGGAACATGAAAGATAAATGGCAAGAAAGTAAGTGAAACTCAAATGTAAAAAAGGTCTTGGCAAGGGTTAATGGTCAAGGATCTTTATCCTTGTTACTAACCACAACATGATAATTGCAAGGATCAATCTCATTAAGTCATCCTCTAACAAGTGAAGGAAAGTCAAATGAGCTACACCAATCCTAATCCATAAGTCCTAACCACTCACTAATTAACTTAGGGGAAGCTAGAGTCAATGGACACCAATTATCAAGACTTGGACATTAGCAACTCAAGTTCACCTAAGTTACCATCCCAAGCCAAGAACACAAAAATCTACTCTAACATCCTTCCAAGTATTTAATCAAATACTTGGAAGGCATAAAAAGAAAGCAAGATAAAATTGCAAGAAATGTAAATCTACAACTACTCAAAGCAAGGAATTAACAACAACAACTCAAATTAACAATAAAGGAAACCAAACATAAATTGCATTAAAGAGAAATAGAAGAAACAAGAGTGCATCAACAACAAAGTAAACAATTACAAGGATTAGAATACTAAACTGGGAAAGCAAAGGTAGAGGAACAAGAAATTGAAAAGGAAAAGTAAATCAAAGCATGAATTAAACCTAGATCTAAGAAATCCTAATCTATATCTAACCTAATTCTAGAGAGAAGAGAGAGCTTCTCTCTAGAAACTAACTAAAGCATGGTCCAAACTAAACTATGTGCTTCCCCCCTTGACTCCTCTTAAATTCTGCATGTGATAGGCTCAGAAAATGAGTTGGATTTAGGCTTGGGAAGCTCAGAAATTGCCCCCAGCAATTTCACTTTAATGAGGTCACGTGCGAGCTGCGACGCGTACGCATGGGTCACGGGTACGCGTCGATTGGCATTTTTACTTCCCACACGTACGCGTCATGTCACGCGTACGCGTCGCCATGCGACTCCATATTCACGCGTGCGAATCGTTCCATGCGTGCGCGTCGATGAATGCACCCCAAATCTTTTATTTTCCATGAGTCTCCACTTTGCATGTTTTTCTCTTCACTCCTTTGATCCATTCCTAGCCTTTTCAACCTGAATTCACTAACAAACACATCAAGGCATCTAGTGGAATCAAAGGTGAATTAAAATTAACCAATTAAGGGCCTAAAAAGCATGTTTTCACACTTAAGCACAAATTAGGGAGGATTTATAAAACCATGCTATTTTAGTGAATAAGTGTGAGAAAAAGGTGATAAAATCCCCTCAATTCAGCATAAAATGCACCACAAAATATTGGTGCATCAACCCCCTAGCCGGTGTTTCACACCCTAGAGGCCTCATAGCACGTGAATCTCATCAAAGCTCAGCCCAAACACTCACCAAGTGGGCCCCAAAAGTGGATTTTATCACTAAAAAGACTATTTTACCCTTACTAGTCATTAGCTTAGTACTTAATGGATTTGATTTATGTTATTCAAAGAAGGAATAGAGACTTTTACACCATATTTGAGTTTTACATTGTATTTTTCCTTTCAGTATGAGTTTCTAAACCTCCTAGGTTGATGGGAGGAGCCCTGCTGAGTCCTATGAATTAATAAAAGTATTACTGTTCTTCTTCAATCCGTGTTTGATTAATTCTAAGATGTATACTCGTTCTTCAACATGGTGAATAGGATGATCAGTCACAATCAGATCTGTTCATCATACTAGGATTACGTGCTTGACAACCACCCGTGTCTAATTGGGTTCATGTGAATACGTGGCTGGAAAGCACGAACCGCCAACTTGATTATACATCTCTCAGACGGCTAATCCACGACTTTGTTGGGGACTTCTCGAGACACCAGTTCAGCCAATTTCTGGGGAGATTAGGGTCTCTGTGATAGAGGCTAGAATCCAAAGAAGCAGCATTCTCTGATCTGGATGATTCGACCTTGTCTGTGGCGTTTTGAGTAGGATTGCCAAGAGATCACGGGCAATGGCGTTTGATCTAGAGCAGAGGAGATTAATGACCACGAGCAATGGCATTGATCACATACAGCCAGCCATAGAAGAGATCACTCACAAGCAAAGAAGACAGTAAGACCGAGTTAATTCAGAAAGATAAAGCAACTCCAATCCTCAACTATATTCCTATTACTAATTTTAATTTATACAATATTAATTGCCTTTGCATCAATCCAACAACCTTCTGATTTCACCTAACTAAGACTTGCAAGATAACCATAGCTTGCTTCAAACCACAATCCTCGTGGG
Source organism: Arachis ipaensis (assembly GCF_059453495.1). NCBI lineage: Eukaryota > Viridiplantae > Streptophyta > Magnoliopsida > Fabales > Fabaceae > Arachis > Arachis ipaensis. Next base: position 30,696,124 of record NC_142435.1, read on the forward strand.
ATGGACCCTGACTCGCTTAAGTATTACTTGGACGACCCAATGCACTTGCTGGTATAGCTGTACGGAGTGTGGGGATTCGTGCACCAAGGGTTAGGTTTCATGGAAGAACACTTCCCTTCCCCCAAATCAGTTTTCAGTGTTTCATTGTGGCAAGGGGAAGGAGAAGCTGAAACTTATGGGTATTAGTGTTTTGGGCCTTGGGCCCGTATTGGGCCCGGTTCGGTCCGTTCAACCCAATCTTGGGCCAAATTCTTTAAAATTAGTGTCAAAATTCTCGTTTTAGTTTTCTCTATCTCATTAAGCTATAAAATTCTATTTTCTAATTTTCTTGATTACTAATTAATTTATTGGTTAATTATTTACTAATTATTCGGGATTTACACATGATATCACTATCCCCATCAAGAACACCATCTCCTTTCTATTTCCTTCTGGATCACCTGAATTTTAGAAAAGGAACAATAATATCAATTACTTAAGGCAACCAAAATGAACTTTCACAAATCACCTGGTCCTTTCTTATCTCGAAATTATTGTCAATATATAAACCCATTGGCCATAATTTCTCTGTACATACAAATCGCCTAGACCATAAAATAACAATACACACAACATTAGTAAATAGGAAATTATATTACACATAATTGATAAACTATACGTAACACAATATCATTTACATATTACTATCGAATATAAAAGAAATGATACGTTAAGAATGCTCTATCCAACAGCTACTATTTTGGACAGATCCGATATAATATATTTTGTGAAAACATAAGATCAATACAAAGGTAGACATAAATAATTAACTTGCTTTCATAAGATCTCCCCCGTCACACCACGTTAGTTTGTATAGTTTCATTAACACTAATAAAATTATAACAAAAAATACAAAAGCAAAAAAATATATATCAGCAACAAATGATTTTTTCTTTTTTAAGAAAGAAAGAAGAAAGATTGAAATAACAATACTAATGTGATACCTATTTATACAAACTAAAACGATTTGAATAACACAATCCAAGACCAACCTATTTTAAGCAAGGAACCATGTACCTAAGTATACAAAAACCACAAACCAATTATTGAACATTATAAACTTCTCCTAAAGGCTTCGTCCTCACTCCACTATTGATTTTTAACAATGGCCAATACCACTAAAAAGTACCACCACTCTTTTAATTAAATGCCTCTGAAATTCAAGCACCCATCATGCAATCAATAACATTAAATATCATAGAGAATGTAACTAATTACACTATCCTTTCTCCAATAATTTTATGTTCCTCTAACTGAAGTCCAAGAAAGCAACTTAAAAAATACTATACAATACATTTTAGAAATTCTAAAAACTTATGAAATTCTGACTTAGAGATGAATAGAAAGACAATAAAATTCAGTTAAAACATGAGAAAATATCTGACAAAGCACAAATCATAGATGAAATAACATGAAAATTTCAAGCGACATAAAAATTTTGACAATTTAATGTGAAGGACAGTTAATGGAATGGTAATTAGGGCATGGAATGTCCAATGTTGGAATAAAACCTTTCAGAAAATAAATAAATAAATAAATAAATAAAACATATAAGACCATAATGAATATATATAACAAGGGACCTCAAATCGCTATCTCATTCCATGATGAAAGTAAAAAATAAAATAAAAAACCCATTTAAATATAGTCTTACCCTGATAACATAAGGTTCAAAGTTTTTCCCTTCCCCTCCCCGATTGTTGTAAATTAATAAATTACAATTAAATGAAATTCAAAATCTAGTGGCAAAAATCAACCTGAACCTCAAGGTAAGAAATAAAAATGAGTTCACTGAACTACCCTCAACTGCGGATTCCATTCTATTCCATTCAGTAAGTTTATGAAAATGAAACTATCAGAGCTCATTTTAGGTGACTTTTATCATTAGCCTTTCCCAAACTAGGCTCACTGTTAGCCCATGCTTTTTGGTCTGCTGGCACTACAAGATAATGACACGTGGTTAAGTTCTGACCCGTTTTGGAGAGTGTGAAATGCTTTTTGAGTGGGTAATGTGAAAATAGGTTTCTGTTGAATTTGTAATGTGACCCAAATGGTGGGTGTAATTTGTAAATACCTATTTCTATGTTGTGAAATATTAAAATAGATATTTATTTTTTTATTGTTGCACACATGTGATATGTTTGGGTCTGGGCTTGAAATATAGAAATTTTGGTAGGTTATATTTGTTGACTAACTTCAGTAGTGGTTTAAAGGCTTTTTAAATTGAGTAAAAAAAATGAAAGCCTGTGGACTAAGAAACTTTGGGATGAATTTATTATTTTATTGAGAAGTCGGTAACCAGGATTACAAAACAAAAGGTGGATCGTCACCTCCTCCAAAGTTCAAGTTCTTGCAAGAAGCGGAAGAGAAACTTAGAAGAAAGTTACAACAAGGTAAAAACAATAAGGGAAATAATAATGTAGATGAGGTTGATGATTGTTCCATGATGACAACCATAGTTGGTAAGAAAACAGAAAGAGAGGTTAAGAACCACTCTCATAATCATCATCATAATAATAATCTACTACAGCACCATTCAAGCTCTTCATAGGTACTTTCCTTAGCTTCTTAAATCTGACACATTTCCACAGGAAGAGACCATGTAAAACTAAAGTTCTGTCAATCAAACTAGAGGGAATTAGAGGGCCACAATGCTGGTCTCGTGCAAGTTGGAGAGGGAGTGTGAGTTTGAACTCTGGATCCAGTTGCTGGGATTGGAGCCTCTGAATCGGGTCTGGGCCAGGTTATTGGCCTGGGTTCGTGAAAAAAAAAGGTGGAAGAAATTGATTGTTACAAAACCCCTAAGTTGGAACTGAAACAAAATTCTGGAGAAGGAGAGTAAAACTGAAGAATCAAAACAAATGAAAGAAGGGTTGAAGCGGTTCCTTTTCTTTGCTGTGACGAAGGGACACTGTCCTGGTATTGATACTAGTTGGGAAGAGGCTAACGAACAAGTAAGTAACTTCACTATTCTAGAGTACCAAGGTTTTAATAGCTATGAACATGCCTCTATGTGCTTCAAGGTAAGAATGTGTTCGTTGTCATGGGAGAAAGCTTTGTGTGGTGAATTTGTTAGTGCAATTGCCAAACAAGCCTCCAGGCATGAGGAGGATCTGTCAAATGAAAGATCACGACGTGATGCAGTTTTCTTGTGTAAGTATTTGAACCTTCAGTTGGTGAATATTTTGAAATATATGTTGTCGCGTTTGTTAAAGTATTTTGTTGATCTATTTTGTTCGAATTGGTGGCTAAAATTTAGTGTTTGGTGTAGTGTAACCCAGGGCTACCTGTTATTCCTAAAGAGGAGCTGAATTTCGACTTTGCTGTTGCAACCAACATGGAGAATTGGTTGGTGAAGATGTGTCATGACGCTCAAATTGCTGGTCCATGATTTTTCAAGCTAGAACATTTTACAAGAGAGAAAGGCCCATCTTACGGGTTCACTATGGTGGTTCTAAGTGATCCATTTGAAGTTGATCTTTTAGCCAGGGGTCGATTCTCTTTGGTTGAGAAAGCTACAAGAGAGGACACAGCGTTTGAGATTTTAGGTCATGTGTTGGATTTAACCGGAAAGGATATTTGGGATTATAGCTATTCGAAGCTAAAGCTTGTAAACGATAGTAACAATGCTCTCTGTGCAAAGGTAAGTCAATTAGAAGAGGCGTACGAGAAGCTGAGGGCTCGGATGCACTCAAACACGAAAAAGTTGAAGGCGATGCAATCTGAAGAGGTGCTTGTTATTTGTTTTAGTTGTGCAACCAAACTTTAGATTCCATTGTTGTTTGTGTGTTGAATGTGTGCTGCGTTTAGGCTGTTCTCTTTTATTGTTATTTTACTTCCTTTTAGGTTGCATGCGTTGCTATGTTGGTGTTGTAATTTAATTAGGGCTATGTTGTTCTTGCTAATTAGGGTGTTAATGCTCATGCTCCATTAGTTAGTTGGCTGAGTAAGTTAGGTGTGGTGCTGTGGACTCTTCTCATGTGGCACCTAGTTGATTTGGCGTGTTGTTATAGTGTGTGCTTATGGATATGTTGCATTTTTTTTAGCTAAACACAATTTTGTAAAAGGTCCTCTAATTGTATTACTTGGAAGAATAGATGTTAATGCTTATCTGATAATTGTATTAATGAAGTAGTTGATTTTAGGGTAGGTGAGTTAATTTATTAGGAAAATGTTTGTCATATAGAAAGATTAATAAACTAAACTAAACTTATGTAACAGAGAGCTTATATCTATGTGGAAGGTTCAGTAAGAATTTCTTATGGAATCCTTTTTTGTCCAGTACAAAGAAGGCTAAAATATTAAGAAAGAATTGTTGTCATTTTGTGAACAGTGCTTTATCGTATGGTAGATGGCACATAGAGTACAAAGCAAGTTTTATAAGTTAATATGATTCTGCTACACATAATGGGATATTTATGGTTTTTGTCTTTAGCTTGTGGTGATAGATTTGTTTAGATCTGCAAGGAAGATGTACAGAAATAAATGCCTTTGTAAATTAAAAATTTGGATAATATATATTTAGCTGTTGGCTTTTGATATAAACATTGCATTAAGAATTATTTGAAATGTAGTGGCACCTAAGATACAAATACCTTACACATGGTGATTAGTTAGATTACTACTTCTTGTTATAATTAATTTACTGTAATTGAAGAATATAACAAGGTAACTTCATCAGAATTTGTAAATTAGTTCCATAATAGAGCATATGATAGGACAACAACACTAATGATTATTATAACAAACAAACAAAGGGGGAACCGATGCATCAAGGGGGTCCTTCGTTGAGAGCTCCCTATTCACGAAGATGGATTAAGTTTTGGCTATAAAAGTCATCATTGGTTGAATAAGAGTCTTTTGAAATAAGGCGGGGTTGTGGTGATGGTGTGGCCTGGTGTTAATACAGCGTTGTCACATAATCGGTTTCAAGAAGATGGCCCTGATGTGCTGCTTCTTGAATGAAAATTCCCTGGCATTGTGCTTGTTCATTTCCCAGGAAGTCCTCCCATGCAATCCTAGCTTAGTTATAGTCCTCGTAAGACTTGTGGAGGTTATCACTGAAACCATTCACCTGAATGAAACACTTTGGCCAATTGTTGTAGATCTCAGGTTTTTTTTTTTTCTGGAAAACAACATTGAATTTCTTTTTGGGCATGACAATTATTTTCAATGCAAAATAAGAATAAGGGATGTTATAGAATAATGGTGTTATAGCGATTGAGTCATGGTTTTTAAATGAAGTAGTTAGGCATCTGTTAGTTGGCATAATGAATTCATTTATTGAATTTTAGATATATGTTCCAACGGTTCCCTTGTGTCCTAATAAATGAGAATTAAGTAAAGTAAAATTTTGGCTCTTCCAACTGTTGTGAAATTTTTTTGTTTCCGGAATGTATACCAGTCCTTGTTTTCAACATATAATAACATTATTCCATCATGTTCCTCTCTTCATATTTTGTTATTGCTAGTTGTTTTATTTATAGTCTAATTATCCTTATTTATTTTTGAATTCTTTGAATAAAATATATTTTTAAATTGAGATTCTAGAAAAAGTTATGTTATAATTTAAATAAGAATCATGAATATAAATACTTATTCTCTTAGATCTTTAATTCTATTTATAATTTATACTTTTACTATTGATTTACATTTGTTAGAGTACTTTTTTAACTGTGACCAAATAAATAACTTAAAAAAAATGTTTTTGAGTGGTGCACGTTGACTAAGTATATTAATGTATTCATTTGGAAGGAAGCTGATATTGCTATACCATGAACTCATATTAAGTTAAATGCATGTGATTTTAAATTTTCTATGAATTACTATGAAATATATGTTATTACACAATTGGACACTTGGCCATTGGTGTAAATCTTAATTTTACATGAAAACTAAAATAATGATAGTATCCACTGATCTAATATAGTACAACATTATACGATGGGTATTATCCAATACTCTCATATGGTGGGAGAGTTCTAGGGCTATCACTATATATTCTACACTTAGTTTGGAGGTTTATGTGCCCAATACTAATTATATTTTTTTCTTCCATCTATATTCAAGTGGTCTACTAGGTACGAAGACATGTTTCCATATCCAAACCATGGACAGTCACTTTCCAACAGCGAAATCTCAGGTGGGTTAATGCTATTTTGAAGTGCATTTTATGTGCATGGTCCTTTATTTCAGTCATGGTAATGTTCTTCTATACTATGTTAACACTTTTGTAGGAAACAAGATGATGCTGCTGCTGCCTTTGTTTTGCATGTACATGCTGGAAATGTGCAAGCTATCGCTGATGATGTTTCTGAATCGACGAACTACAGAGATGCCACCATCTTACAGGGTTCGGTGATTCCAAGCGAAGCTCCAACCCTTCTTCCTCTAGAAATCCTGACCGTTGTTGCATTTGACTCAGAGGAGAATAACCCGCCGCAACCACTCACAGCCCTGGTCCTGAAAGGAAGGAGGCTCTTCCATTCACCCGTTGGGCAATGCACTAGATCAGCGCCAACATAGCGTTCAAGAGCTGCTATTGCTTGCAGCACAACACATGTAACATTTCTTGTTTTAGAACATTTATATGCAGCAGTGGTTTACATTGAAGTAGTTAAATCAAACAAAACCTAATGTGCAAGTCTTGTTGTTTCTAATCAGAAGGTTGGTAAGGCTAGGCCAAAGTTCAAAGCCACTCATGACACGGATTTCAATTGTGAGGATACCCTGTTATTCAACTATTTATTCTCGGATGGACATTCAGATGAATATGTGATGATAATTATTTAGTTCATTTGTTATGTATGACTCTCTTTATCGTTTGCTTCAATTTAGGGAAACCCTTGTCAGAATGCTCCAATATCGACTTACTCGGCGACATATTCAAATGTTGATACCTGGACGACCTATAGATGGTAAGGTTGTTGAAATGGTAGCAATGCGAAACACATGTTCAATCCAACATGTTAGGCATCCATTCTTTTGGTGCCTCCCACCTGCTTTGCCGTATGTAGAGCATCATCGACTTCTATCATTAATCAATGGTTTATGATGTGAGGATCTAATAATGACCTTGGATTCCATTTCATGAAGATGTCGCCAAGGGATTGGCACTAGAGGAACTCATAGAGACATACATTCCATTTTGGGTGAAATCTAGTTGCTTTCTTAACCGCGTGAGTTTCTACATTCCATTATATATGCCAGATCTTCCCATATTGAAGGTGTTGAACTTTACATTTAACATATTGAATCAGATATTTGTTCCAATTGAGGACATTTTGGGGCATTGGTATTGTATGGTGGTTGATTTCAGGGATAAAGATGTCTATCATTAAATATTTATTTTTAAGCTGTAAATTAAATATGACTTGTTCCTTAGATTGTGAATTGCATGTTGGATGTTTCAGCTTGGAACAATCCATGATTTGATGACATCGCCTGTGTATGGTCCTCTTAAAATAAACACACCTAATAATCTTCGGGATTGGCCGATCCCCAGAGGATAAGGAATTCCAAATCGCAACACAAGGTTATACCAATCCAACTTTTATCCTTAAAAGGCTATTTATTCACTATTTAAGCAAAAGATTAATTTACTCACTACTAGTTAACGAATGCATGTTCCCAGTTTTTAGTTTTGGCGCGTAGGTTATATCAAGGTTGAACCCTAAATGTTGCTTTAATTCCTTGAAATAGTGGAGTGGTTAGTACTATGTGACACAAATTATTGATTTTTTTTTCACGAAAAAATTTCATTTAGTTTTGACTTCTTACACAGCTTGACAACTCGACCCTGAAAGGCAGGACTGCTGTGTCCGTTGCCGGTGGACTATTCAATACTATCGGAGGACTGATTAGGCTATAGACACAACGCTGGCAGAGGGGTGGTTCTACTTGAGCACACAGCCATAAATTTCAAGGAAGGGACATCAATGTAGTGTAGGTATTCAAAATAATGTTAAAATTTGTTACATTCCTCATTCAAACTCATGATAGCTTGTACGCTCATGAGTGGAATAAGGTAGTGTGGGATGAAGTATGCTCCAAGAGCCACCTTGTCTGTTGTAGTCAGCTGAAATATGTTTTCAAAGCCACTTTATCTGTTGTAAGCATTTAATACATTTTGTCTTACTAGTTAGAGTTTTAGAACATGTACCCTTCTATTTATTATTTTCAATGTGAGTAACTTTATCTTTAGAAGTGAGTTAGTTGGTGAAGTTGACTCTGGAAGGAAAATGATTTCTTTAATTTATATCTGCATAGGGTTATAGATGGTGATGACTTCAATAAGACAAAATATAGATATGAAAGAACTTGGTCGCTGGTCCACCTACCTTTTCAATAATATAAAATTCATACTCAACTGTGACTTTAATAAACATTTCAAAGGACTTAAAGATATGTTTTAAAAAATACAAACTCTAATTTTTTTTTGTAAAATATAATTTGATGAGAGTGATAGATATATTTTAAATAATTATAAAGTTTTATTTGGACAAAAGTTTTATTTTATAAATTTGTAAAAATTATAATTTTATGAAAGACTTGATGGACATATTTTTAATCTAAAGTACTTTTATTAAAAATTAAAAAAAATGAATGTTTGATCAGTTAATTAAATGTTAAATGGGTTGAATTATTTTTCTAATGTTATTTTTTTTATCTTCATTCAGTCAAGAAACGTCGCATCTAAAAGGTGAATCTGTCCAAAGAGGGATAACACTATTATTAATTAATTAGTAGCGACAAATTGAATCTTAAATTGTATTATTCAATGTCATCAAATAAAGTACTGAAACAAAGGCAGGGTGCAAAAATGTGATAGCCAGATTTTTGGAAATTGTGCTCCTCGATTGATGTTACACATCACCTGTATGCAAAGGTCCACTGTGGCCAATAGCATATTATGAGCAAAACCTTGTATTCATCTTTATCCACTTCTCACGGCATCCTTTCCTGCTAATGGAAATGCTTTAGTATTGTCTCATGGCCAGGCAGGTGTGACATGCTTCAGTCTACTCAGGAGGTATTCCTATAAAAGAAGGAACGATTAAGTTAGAATGCAACGATTATCTTCGCTTCCATTTGCCTATGTCTTCGAAGGAGCAAATGGTTCCGTGCAACAGCTCCTCAAACACACCCACAACATGATCCTCCACCGATAGCAGTGGCCATGGTCATTGAGGGATCCCTACTAAGGGAGAACAACTTGAAACTGCTCGAACACTCCCCAGATATAACAGTCCTTGTAACGCTAATGCAGAAGTCTGAGTAGGTTAATCTCTTATGTCATTACATGCGTTATAATGTACTTGCATTAAGATACTGAGTGTTCGAGTTGTATGTGGAATAGAACATCCTCCTCCTCCTCTCAATAATGTGGACTTGATGGCTACTTTGAAAGCCCTTACTACAGTGGTTGAGGTTTTGACATCTAAGGTTGAAACTTGTGAAGGGCGGCAGCAGGAACGTGATCGTGTTGTCAAACTCCTCTGCTCCCTTAGTCGCCAAAGTGAGCAAACAATGTTGGAATACTTAATTAAAAAGGACATGCATAATGCTAAGGTTGTCGGAGCATCTAAGAAGGCAAGAACAGAGAAAAATGTCTCTAGAGACCAAAATACTAATGTGTTTATATGTATTCCTGACGATGACGACACCGCACCAGACCACCCAAACGTCGCCAGGTACTATGCTCCACCTTGGAAGGGCCAAAAGACTACTAGCCAAGTAAAGTCGGCGGCCAAGGTACATGTATGATGGCCAAAAGACTACTTTGTCCATGGAAATTTCTGATTTGCTCATTGGAAAATACTTTTTTCTTTCAACAAAAAATTGTATCCCGAAACCAAAAAAAAAAATATAACCCAAAATAGAAAAGAGTATATTGTAACAATTTTATTCTTTCTGGGCCAGATTGAGGAATTATTTATATTTTGCATTTCCTTTTTAAATGTAGAAACTTCATTCGTGTAATTATTTAACCTAATACTCAAATTAATATTTGTTGTAAATATTTTTTCTTTGGGCTAGATTGACCAATTATTTTTATTTTACCTTTTTCTTTCAATGAAAATACTTTTGTGAATAAAATAGGTTTTAGTTTTCGGTTAGATTCATACTTTTTTTGTTCTACTTTTTCTTTTGAAGGCAAAAAACTTCATCTAAAAAAAGTTGTTTCCTTTATGGAATGATGTAACAAAAAAAATTTGGGCCAAAATAATTGAGTTGATGAAAAAAAAAAGGAACTCAAGGATACGAAACGTCGCTTGGGCTAATATTGGTTTTCATCAATCTTTTTCTGGATTTGTTGGGTACAGAAATTATTATCTAAAAAAATATTCCACCCGTAGATACCTAATTTCATGGCCCGCCCTATAATCTTCTCCAGGGAAAGAATGATGTGTCTCAGGGTAAAATGCACGCCCGTCACGTGTCAAATGATTTGATGAGCAAAAATCAATCTCAAGGAAGGGTGACAACTTCCCGTCACAGTCGATGTCTTCCTTGTTGGGTAGAGGAAGTGTTGATGTCACAGAAGGAGTCCCTTTTAATCCTCGACCCCCTGTGATTGGCCGGTTGGCGACGAACGTTGGGAATACAATAGGGTGCGTGCAACTGATCTTGCCCCGAATGGGATCCATGTTAGGACTATTTATGCAGCCGTCATCACCCCTTTCCTAATTATTCATGGTGTACCAATCACTAGAAGCCTTGCGATGAATGTCGGTCTCTCTGAGGGCGCCTTGACTACCTCAGTAAAGCTATTTAGGAGCCTCATGAACATGGGTGGTGGGCAATGTATCGAGCAGACCTCTCTTCAAAACTTGGTGAGGCCGAGTGAGAACAAGCTTACTCAACTGCCATCACTCGTGGGAGGCATACATCTTCAAACTCAGGATTGCATCCTTAGGAGGCACCATTTTGCGACCTTGCATCTGGGTCAAATTCCAAATGATATTTTTTTCCATGCATTTGCAATGAGAATGACACTTTCTAATGATGGACTCGATGGGAGAAATTTATATTGTTGACATTTAAAATTTATAGAGGGATGTGTGCAAAGGCAAATTGGTAATGGAATTGATTAACAGCTACAAGAAAATTTGGATGAAGCCGTCCAAGACCCTGTATTATGTGAGTATGTTTCTTCCTCCCTTGTTAAATATTGACAACTCTACTAATACAATTCAAACTACCTATTTTAATTCAGGACTACTTCCCGATTAAGGAACTTTCAAGCCACTGGTATCTTGCAATGATCGGATTTAGAGAGACCGTCATATATCTTTTGGACTCATGCACTGGTGAGGAAGAGAGCATAAACAGGAAGACTTTCGTCTAAAATTTGGTAAAAATGGCTTTCCTCCTTAATTATCTTGTTGGATCGGCACAATCTAATTGGTATTGTTTATAATCTTCGAACTCCATTTCTGCGCAGGGAGATACAGTGTCTCGCATGATTGGCAATGCTCATACCCGATTCAGCTTTCCAGGATAGCTGGTGGCGTTATGAACTTCAGAGTCTCACCAGTAGAGAGAGTTCCTTCTTGCCAACAACGGTAAAAGAGCAGTAATAAAACTTGTTGAATAATATCCAGCTTTCTTTTGAAACATGTGGTCACGAGTAATGTTTCTGAAAAAAATTATGTTGTATTTTATCTATTTTATTTTTTGAACATGGCTTGTGATTTTTTGGCACTGCAACTTGAGTAATTAAAAAGTTCACCATGACAGTGACACATTAGCTATTTTGGTTCTAAACTGGATGGCTCTGGGTGATATATTTCAACATAATCTTCATTACAAAGTAGGTCAAAAACTATTACGAACACTAATTTTTGTTTATGAAGAGGAACCCGCATCTTGTGCTTCAGTACTCTCCAAAAATCTTTTGTTGTTATGTTGCAGATTGATTAATACATGGTTAGGGTGCACATGGCACTTGCATTACTAATAGCTTCATTCAAGGGGGCAACGCATTGGATACCAAAGCTGAACTAGATCTCGTAGATTGCAGAGTAACAAATGGCATTTTCCAAACTTGCTATATTAGGAGTATGCACTTCCTATGTATCAATTTGACCACCTTTTGGAGTAGTAACATGTGGCCGAGCACTACTACTTGCCAATTAGTAGTATTTGCCTTTTCTTTATGAACTTATTGTGTCTTGATACCAATAATTTTGTGTTCAAACTTATTCTTATTATGTTGTGTGCAAGCAAAGACCTTTATGTTGTGTATTTCTATAAATTTCATTGTTATAATGTATGTCATTTCAAACTTTTAAAAAATTATTGCGTGTGAGGGGTATGAAGGCAATGATGCTTGGTGCAATACAAATGGGTCTAATTGGCTAAACACATTTTATTCAGGTGTCAGCTTATAATAATTAGTAGGCCTTCAAATTAGTTAGAAGGTTATAATAATTAGTTGGCCTTGCAGTTGGTTAGAAAATAGGAAAGACTAGCCTTAACATAACAACACTACCTCAAGTCGGGACCTGTCGCAAAGATCTAAACATGGCAGGAATACTACAAAGCACTTCAAATAATTTATATTTGGATGAAATACAAAGTGAATATGCCATATCAAAGCCATTCATACACCAAATTTAAATTAGCCAAATCCTCATGTCAAGGTCACAATAATGACATAATACCAAACCAAATAGACAAAACTACATTAGCAAGGTACCTTCACACATGGTTAGCATATATAATATAGTAGTTCCCTAACAATAATTCATAATAATTGAACCACAGTTACATTCATTCTACTAATGCCAACTATAATAAGAATCCATCAATTGCACTTGGAAGTCCTCTTCATCCGGAGAAAAGTTTTCCTCTTGCCCCACGGGTTGAGAGTGGTAACGAGCATACTCTTGTATCGGATAATATGTAATTAACTTAATATCGTCAAAGAGACAATCTATAACAAAAGAATTAAAAAAAATCCTAAAAAACAAACATCATCAACTTCCTCCCTAAAGTTAGGAGTGTAGTAGTTATCTTCATCGATGTTATCTTCGTGGCTAGGCCGTTGCCCCTACCGGTGATTTAACTGGCAAAAAAGTTAATCGTACCCAACCCGACGACAAACGTTGCACCATCTCACGCCCCTAACCAAAGTACAGTTAATTGACTCGTTCTTTGGCCTCTTTCTTGTGACGCACAACAAGTGGATCTTGAACACACCCCTCGAGTGTGGACGATTGGACAACAACCGCGGGTGGAGAAGGCCCAACTTCCATATCGTGCTTTAATCGAGTGATCTCGCTGCGTACCTTCTCAATGACCGTTGCAGATTGATCTTTTCTCACTGATGCAAGCACAAACATCTCCCTACATAGGTCGTTTAGCATCCAATTGTGGCAAGTTACCATACCATCCCAACAAAATGGTCCCTTGTCAACATATTGTCTCACCTTCGACCGATCATTCTTAGACCACCTCTCTAAAACAAGACTCATTGGAATTTTCATGAAATCAAGATGTACAAGAAGGGCCACAATGTGATCGCATGGTATTCCAAGGGATTCCATCCTTAAACAAGAGCACTTAAAAATTGAATCCTCGGGATAGTGCAAAATATGCCAGTAGTTCTGTGAATTGCCCAACCGTGAAATGATGTATATGTTCGATGTCGGAGTCAACGTACAAGACCGGACCTTTAATGTACATGCATGGGACAGAATGGGCCGAAACAAGAGAAATATCTCCCTTATTAGTAACTTTGCAGTAGACCTCTCCAAATCATGAAAGGGAATTTGCAACACAAAGTGTCCAACCACACTATGCATATCGGATTGTGTTTCCCGAGACCTCATCTCTGATATATAGCAAAAAAATTGTTCAACAAAGTCCCTCAAATTATGGCGGAGTGGACAAACTTAGCAAGCATCGAATGCAAACCCTTGCATCTTGATGTCGTCCGAAATCCACCAAAAAAATGGCCACGAATGTGAGCCGTTGCCCAAATTTTTCTCCGATTATAAAGGTCACAGACCCACTGATTATCCTGAAGCTGAAGCTCAATGACTAATCTTTCCCACCTAACTTCAAACTTTGAAACCTCATAATAAAAAAGCATACATTTCTTAAACTCAGATGTGAATGTTGGATTTGCCAAATTCGATGTTGCATTCCAAAGGAGATGCCATGCACAAAACGATGATAAGCCATAGGAAATACTTTTTCAATAGCCTTTTTCATTATTCCATGCCCATCTGTGATAACACACTCAGGATCTTTCCCCTTCATAGCTTCCAAAAATCTTTCAAGTAGCCAGGAATATGTCTCCCCACTCTCATTTGCAACAAGGGCAGCAGCAAAAACAATGGTTTGGTTATGGTGATTTACGCCAGAAAATACAACCAATGGACACATGTACTTATTCTTCTGATAAATTGCATCAAATGCTACAACATCTTTCAACACATGGTAATCTAATTTACTATAGTTATCAGACCAAAAAAGGTGCACTAAACGACCCTCTTTATCCACTAAGTAATGCACAAACGTTCCAGGATTCTCCTCTGCAAATGATTCCAACCACCGAAGACAAGACATTATATCGCCCCCTATTGGCTTTCTCTGTTTATCAATCTGGTTGTACATGTATCTCTTCAAAAATGGTACATTTTGGAAACCCCCCGCAGTGTGCATAAATGATGATTATATCTGTGGTGTTTTAATCCCAACTTTTAACATCATGTTCATTTGTTCAATTGCGGTAGCATTCATCTTTCTATTCCTAGGGAGCATAAATGTAAGTGTTTCATCAAGCATCTCATGATTGTGAACATCATCAAAGTATGAAATAATGCATCTACCACTCTCCAAATGTAGATGAACACGCATCTGTGCTAGACAGCCACATCTAGTCTCAGGCTTAGGCTCTCGCTTATGTTCGTGGGCCTCTTTATCAACAGCAAAATCTCTGAACCCTTGCTTAAAGCAAACAAACTGCTGTTGTGTCACCTGTTTCTTGGCATTTCACCTTAGCCTGGTCTTCCTTATCAAAAACCCATTCATTTTTGCATATAAATTGTAGAAAGCAAAGGCTACATGTTGATCAGGAAAATGTAACAATCTCATATGATCAAAAGTTATTTCTTTAAAGTTAATTTGGCCAAAGTCAGCAATCTCGTCAATGCCTCTGTCTTCCCAGTTTTCGTAAAAATCATCACCAACATTATCGTCAAAATATCCCTCCATATTTGCATCCTCACCCGCCTCGGATGAAGATTCATTACCTAGACAAGCATCTAGGTCATCGAAAACTAGTTCTTCTTCGTTGCCGACACACAAATTTTCGTCGGCCATAGCTGCTGCACCATGAAAATAGGAGACTACATCTTCCTCTTCCATTCTAGCATATAACCTACGAAGAAAATATTGCATTTTAAAAAAAGATATACTGTAAATATAAATTCTAGATGATGAATTATGGATCAAAACTGAAGCTGAAGCAGATTATAGTAACAACAATAAAATCTACATGCTTATAGTAACAACAATTCTTTATTTCGTTCCTAAATAATTTTGTGAAAAATGAATTTAACTAAGAACTGTTTGTTGCATGTAAACCCTGCAAAAAATAGGGGAATACCTCGAAGGCTATGAACTCAGATGATGAGAGGAGGGAGCGACTGCGTCGTTGAGAAGAGAAGTCGGCGACGTGACTGACCAGACGACAATGGCGTCACTAATAAGAGGAGGGGGCGTCGCAGTGGAAAGGGGTACGATGGACTCTCTCGAGTGTGCCACGATGAGATATACTCATACAGAAAAGGGGTTGCTTCTCTCAAACATCTTTTTTCTTCCAAATCTTTAGAAAGCAAATGCTTTCTTTTTTTAAAACCCTCACATACCTTTACATACAATATTCATCGGCCCATCTTGAACCATTTGAAAAGCTGACCCATTTTTCAAAAAGAATAGCTACGTCTTCTTTTATAATTTCAACTTTTTAACATAGGTCTGCAACAAATAACAATTTTCAGGTGCTCAAAATTGCATTGTCAAAAGACCTACAATATCACCATTAACTAGTGTCAGAAAGAATGAGCTAACAGTAAGCCTCGTTTGGGAGAGGCTAATGCTAAAAGTCACCCTCATTTTAATGAGCAGTTAAATCGCTACTTTACAACATAACAATGGAAAAAGTCACATGTTTGTCAAGCTTCTAACACATTCACCAACCATCATAAAAAAAAGCTGTCTTTTACTTCATCTAACATAAATTGTTACTTTCACAATCAAGTAGACCTAATTTGAGTGTTACTTATTACTATAACTAAGTACTTTTAACTTTGGGGTTTTAGCCACTAATATTTTTTATTTTCTTTTTTTTTTTCTCTTATTCAAATTTAACATATAGAAAAGATAATTTGATTTTTCAACTTAAATTGAAAACAAGAAAACTAAAGTAGATTCATGTTTAAGAAACCCTAACTGTGAATGAAAAATTACAAGAATGGAATTTCACAAAAACATAAATTGGCACCAATGGTTATCCTAAATCCCAAAAAAGAAATGCATGATGGGTTGCTTTGCTACAAATGAGAAGAGCTCAGGTAGGAAAAAAAAAACAAAAAAAAAGCCATAACCCACTTGAGGAATTTGTAGGAGAATAAAATCAAAATTAAATAAATAAACAATTATTTTAAATAAAAATTAAAAGAAAAAGAACAACACCTATGGTAGTAAAGACATTGGTGGAAGTTGATTCTGGGAGAAAATCCATTGCGAGAATCAATAAGATCTTGTTGTTGTTATTATTGTTGTTACTGTTGCTGCTGCAGAAATCGTCCTGAATTGGCAGCATAGTCTAGTCTTGCACGGTTGGTGTGGCGGCAGCAGTGTCGAGGAGGACAGCAGGGTGGTGGGGAGAGTGATAATGACCTCACCTTTTGCAAAGCCAGGGCCATTGGAAAGGGTTGGCGATCTGTTCGATTTCAGCAAAGTAGTGTTCTACTGCCATACAGCAGAAGAAGCGCTTCTTCTCTCTCTTCTCCTTCTCCTCTTCTTCTTCCTCCACCGCATCACCCATTGATAAAAAAAGCGCATGGTTCTAAATGAAACAAAGATATGAGAGTGAAATTAAGAGAAGCATGGGAAACAAGAAGATAGAAGGAAAAATTGAGAAGCACTGGGTTGTCATCTCCTGCTTCATGGCTCAATCCATGTCTAGCAATACATAAAGATCAAAACGTAAACAAGAAAAAAGAAAGAAAAAAAAGAGAATGAAATAAGAAGTGAAAAATTGAGAGAGAAGATGGAAACGGTGCTTTTTACAAAATAAAAAAAAAAGAAAAAATAACTAAGAAAAATGAGAGAGAAAAAGAAAGAAGAGTGTGCTACAATTCACTACCTAATGTCCTTTGACCAAAAAGATACTTCAGAGATTTTATTTCTCTTCTTTTTTAAAATATTCAAAAATACTAAAAAGATTTACATCAACATAGATTCCACGAGAATTCTATGTGATAATATATATATATATATATATATATATATATATATATATATATATATATATATATATATATATATATATATATATATATATATATATAAGTTTATTTTAGAGTTAGGTACGATTTTGGTTCCTAAGGTATAGGCCAAAAAATTTTTCGTCCCTAACCTTTTTTTGTAACATCCTACCACATAGAGCTTTACGCTTAGGACTTAAATCAGAGGTGGCGAAGCGCTACGACCTCTAAAAATAAAAATACGTATATAATATAATCGAAAAAAATTATAACTATGAGCCTTGAAAGAGAAGTTAATAAAAAACGAAACAGAACTCGCATCACTCACGAAAGATAAGCAAGATCGAAAGGAAGGTTAAAAACATATATATGGATCAAAATTCCAAAATACAAATAACGAGCTCCAAACTCGACCTGCGAAGTTAAGGTCGGCCTATATATATATATAACCCATAATACATCCCAAAAGACCAAGTAAATATTCCTGTTTCTCCGACCTAGTCTTTAAGAGAGACAAAACATAATATATACAAGGTGGGAAATCTATACACATATATAAACAAAAACAAAATACAACACTAAGTCCCGAGAGTCCTTTGATTCCAAAGAGTCTCTAGAATGCCATTGCGGTACCTCGCATTCTGCATTTGATAACAACAATATATGTATGGAATGAGAATCGGAGGTTGATGCGTGAGTATCTTTTCTATATTTTTTAGTAATTTAGATGTGAATTTATGGAGTTTTTATTAGATTTTGGTGTTTTAGACTTGTTTGGATGCTACTTTGATGTGCACTATTATTTTGGTTATTTCAAGTAAAGTTCGGGTGAGTTTGACAAAGTTTGTGCAAAGAAAAAAGGAAGAATTTTGATGCTGTCAAGCTGGCGCTAAACGCCATGACTCGGCGTTTAGTGCCACAAGCCTTGTAAGTGTGCAAGCATTCGTGAAGCTGGCACCAAACGCCATGGCGTTTAGCGTTAGGAGCTTCGTAGCTCATGCCAAGGATGTACGCTAGTGGCGCTAAACGCCGCTACCTGGCATTTAGTGGCAGGAGGCCAGTAACACTAGATTTGCTTTCTGTCCAGCGGCGCTAAACGCCAAGCCAGGCGTTTAGCGCCAGTAGCGCATTTTTCACTCTCCACGGAAGTCCTTATTTGATTTTCTTTAATTAATTTTTAATTTAGAAAAAGATATTATTATGTTTATAATTTTAATTTCAAACCAATTAGAATTAGATATAAAAGGAGAAAAGATTATCCCTGTGGCCTCCTTTCTCTTCTTTTCCCTCATTCGGCACTTTCATACTTTTTGCTTTAGGTTTTTCTTTGAGCCATGAGCAACTAAACCTCCACTATTAAGGTTAGGAGCTCTATTCATTTTGATGGATTAATACTATTATTATTCTACACTTAGTTAATGCACTGATTTAAATTCAAAGATTGCTTTCATTCTTCATCCTAGGAATTAGAGTATATTAGAAGATAACTTTTTTTCTAATTGAATTCTTGTTGAATCTTGAAAAAGTTAAATCACTTGAATAACTTGAAATTAATTCCTCATAACTCTCTAATTACCCGGACTTAACGTGATACGTGATATATAATCATCTTATCTTTGGGTACGTAGGGTTTGTGTAGCTCAAAAACTAGAATTGGACTTAATCCTCTAATTTAAATTAAGTGAACAAGGAATTGGCAGTTAATTAGGTTAGGAGAGATTAAATTACTAAGGAATTAGGGTTTAATCAATTAAAGTTTGTCATGAATTGAATCTTTGCATGATTAAAGTAGTTGGTAAGATTTGTTAATCCAGAAAAGTAAACATCTCCAAAACCTTAACTATTTCTCGTCTTATTTTCACCAAACGTTCATTACTTGCTTTCTTGAATTCTCTGATTATTGTTTTATGCAATTCGAACCCAAATCACTCAATTTAGTTTGTCTGACTAGCCTAATCACTCAACCATTATTGCTCAATCCATTAATCCTCGTGAGATCGACACTCACTCACCTGAGTTATTACTTGGTACGACCCGATGCACTTGCCGATAAGTTTGTGGTATTTGAAATCCGCGACCAAGTTTTTGGTGCCGTTGCTGGGAATTAACTGTGATTGACAACTACCTGTTGTTTGATTACCAAGATTAGACGTTTTCTTATATTAATTTGCTTAATTTTTCCTTTTTAATTTTCGAGTTCTTTACTTGAATTCTTCCTTGTTTTATTCAGTTTATTTTCTTAGTTTTCCTTCATAATTTCGAAATTTTTTTCTCTTTAATTTTCTTTTTCATTTTCGAAAATATTGCTTCCTTTTATTTATTTTATTTTTTTACTTAGTTTACCTCACCGGAAATTCTCTTCACTCTGACATAGAGATTTCCACTTTTTATTGTTTTCTGTTTGTTTATGAGTAGGAACAGAGATAAAGAACCTCTTCTTGATTTTGATCTTGATATTGAAAGAACCGTTAAAAGATGCCAACAATAGACTAGCGTTTATAGAGCTGCTGAAAGTCTCAAGGACAATTCCAAGGAGGAAGCTGAAGAAATCACTATGGAGCCAAATAATAACAACAATGTTGTTATTCCAAATGCTCCTAATGTTCCTGAGAAACCTAGAAGAACTCTTGGTTCTCACACTACTCCAAATCCCACTTTTTATGGGAGTAGCATTGTTGTGCCCTCTGTGAATGCCAACAACTTTGAGTTGAAGCCTCATCTCATTACTTTGGTCCAACAAAACTGTCAGTTTCATGGACTCCCTCAAGAAGACCCAAACTTGTTCATCTCTAATTTTTTGCAAATTTGTGATACAGTGAAGACCAATGGAGTCTATCCTGATGTTTACCAGTTGTTGTTCTTTTCGTTTGCTTACGAGACCAAGCTAAGAAGTGACTTGATACACAACCCAAGGAGAGCCTGGATTCATGGGATAATGTGGTTAGTAGATTATTGACTAAGTTTTTTCCACCTCAAAGGCTGACCAAGCTAAGGATCAATCTTTAGACCTTCAGGCAACAAGAGGGTGAATCTCTCTATGAAGCTTGGGAAAGGTACAAGGTTATGCTCAGAAAGTGTCCTCCCAACAAATTTCTGGATTGGATACAGTTGCAGATCTTTTATGATGGGATCACTGAAGCCGCTAAGACCACTTTGAATAATTTTGCAAAAGGATTCCTTCACATGAAGAAAATCACTGAAGAGGCTCTAAGTGAATTGAGATGGTTTCTAACAACCAATATCTATACTCTTTTGAGAGGACCGCCATGAGGAAAGGAGTCATGGAACTAGATGCTCTATATACCATTATTTCTCATAATAAAGCCATGTCTCAACGGATAAATGCCATTACTCAACATTTGGGTGGATTACAAGTCTCAGCCATTAATACCTAACATGCTTCTTATGACATGAGTGGTGGAATTTCTCAAGGTGAGAGTTATAATTGTGGTCAATTTCCTTCTAAATAGGTTAATTACATGGGCAATTCCTCCCGACCCCAATAATGATCCTTTTTCCAAGACTTATAATCTGAGGTGGAGGAATCACCCAAATTTTGGATGGAGAAATCAACCACAGAGATAACCACACTTCAACAACAACAATTCTGCTCTGGGTAATTTTAATTAGAATATTTTCAACAATAATAACTGGTAGTTTTAATTCTCTCAACCCCACCATGCGCCCTCCTCTTCTCAGAAATCTTCTGACTTGGAATCTCTAGTTGCAGAACTTGCCAAGAATACTAATAGTTTCATGTAGGAAGCCAGAGCTTCAATTAGAAACTTAGAAGTTCAAATGGGTTAATTGAGCAAGCCAGTAGCTGAGAGGCCTCCTAACACCTTTCCCAGTGATACAGTGCCTACCCCAAAGAAAGAGTGCAAGGCCATAAATCTGAGAAGTGGTAAGGTAGTAGGTTCAGAAGCACAAATTAGTGAGGAGCCAATTGAAAAAGAAGCTCTAGAGAAGCCTCAGGACAAGGAGGAGCACGCCTTACAAAGGCACTCAGACAACCCCTTTCTGATTGATATTGAGCTACATAAAGTGAAGTCTCCAGTGCCTGAATACAAGCTTAAAATGCCATATCCTCATAGGCTTCAGAAGGCATCCAAGGACAAGCAATTTTCAAGATTTTTAGAGGTCTTCAGGAAGCTTCAGATCAACATTTTCTTTGCCGAGGCTTTGGAGCAAATACCTTTCTATGCTAAATGTATGAAGGAATTGTTGACCAACAAGAGGAACTGGAAAGAAAGTGAAATCGTGGTGCTCACCAAGAAATATAGTGCTATTATTCAGAAGTATCTCCTTGAGAAGATGCAAGTTCCGTGAAGCTTTTTGATTTCTTGCACCATTGGTGATATTACTATTCAGAGGGCCTTATGTGATCTTGGAGAAAGCATCAATCTCATGCCACTTTCTTTGATGAGAAATCTCCAAATTTATGAAGTAAAACCTACTAGAATTTCTCTTTAACTTTCTGACCGTTCAATGAAATTTTCTCTTGGAGTTTTTGAGAATTTGCTAGTGAAAGTAGGACCATTTATTTTTCCTGCTAATTTTGTGATACTGGACATGGAAGAAGATGTGAATGCTTCCATTATTTTGGAAAGACCTTTTCTAGCTACAAGAAGAGTTCTTATTGATGTGCAAAAGGGTGAGTTGACTTTGAGAGTCAATGATGAAGAGATTGTTCTTAATGTGCTTAAGGCCTTGCAATATCCTAGTGATTCTGAGGGATGTACGAGAATTGATATTCTTGAGCCATTGATTCAAGAGGTCTTTGAAGTGGAAGAGCTTGATGGTGTCTTAGAACCCCCTTTTGAGAATGGTCTGCTTGAGACTGATAATTCACCACCACCAAAAGGGGAGCCAAGCACGCCTACTAAGGAAGAAGGGTCACCCAACATGAGTTGAAGCCCTTGCCTCCCTCTTTGAAGTATACTTTTCTAGGTGAGCAGGATTCCTATCCAGTGATTATTAGCTCCTCTCTGAGTCATGATGAGGAAGAAGCTTTGATAAAGGTGCTTAGAAGCCACAAAACAGCTCTTGGGTGGATCATTAGTGACTTAAAAGAGATTAGTTTGGCTATGTATATGCACAAGATACTACTTGAGGAAGATGCTAAACTGGTAGTGCAACCATAAAGGCGACTTAATCCAACTATGAAAGAGGTGGTCTAGAAAGAAGTTATGAAGCTTGACGATCGTGATTTCTGCCAGTAAAGAATGTCATAAAAACAGTCGCGTTGTAGATATAGTCTCTAAACCGACAAAAATCCCTTTCGTACAAACGTTTTGGGTGTCACAAGTAACAAACCCCTTAAAAATTGTTAACCGATTATTCAAAACTTGGGTCGTCTTCTCAAGAAACTGCGAGGAAGTATGTTCTTATTATTGGTTATAAAGGTTGCAATCGGGGTTTAGAAGGTGAGAAGCAAGTAATTTAAATGACGAGTGAATTAAATGGCAATAAAAATAAATAAATAATAACTGTAAAACAACTTTTGGCAAGATAAGGGAAATTAGAAGTCCAACTTAGTTATCCCTCTCAACAATAATGAAAGTTGTATCTTAATTCCACTTAGTTAACTTATGAAGCAAAGGTAAGTCAAGGGACTAATTAGTTTGACCTTCGAATTCTATTTATTTTCTAGGAAAAAGTTGGGATTATTGAAGTTCAGATCAATTAGCAAGATAACGATTATCAATTATGCTGAGTTCGATAATGTTGAGTCACTGATTTCTTAACCAAGACCAAAAGGAGAAAAAGTAAATTGCTGGAATAATAAAAGTGTCCTTAGATGGGAAGCAATGGCAACTTAAATCAAAGAGAACAATCATAAACTGAAAATACCTTGAATATCATTAATTCAAATAGAAATCTGTAACATGGAATAATTCATAATTTAAATTATAATAATCAATTCAAATATTGGAATCAAATAAATAAAGGTAAAATTGAAATAAAGGAACATTAAAACCTGGATCCAGAGTTACTCCCAAAACAAGAAGTCCTAAATCCTAAGAGAGAGAGAGAGAGAATCTCTCTCTAAACTAAATCTAAATCATGAAAACTAGAAATTGGCGAGCTCCCCTTGAATGGATGCATTCCTCCACTTTATAACCTCTAATCTATGCTTTCTGTACTTGGATCTGGGCCAAAAAGGGCTTCAGAAATCGCTAGGGGGATATTCTGTAAATTCTGATACGTGGCCTCTGTCACGCGGTCGCGTCATCTGGAGCTTTTCCTTTCCACGCGGTCGCGTCAGTCACGCGTCCGCGTCGTGAGTGTTCTACTCAAGGCGCGCGGTCGCGTCAGTCATGCGGCCGCGTCGCTGCTGATTCGTGCTTGGCACGCGATCGCGTTGTCCATGCGATCGCGTGAATACCAGTTTCCTTAAAAGCTCCGTTTTGCTTTCTCCTTCCATTTTAGTATGTTTTCTTTTCCATCCTTTTAGTCATTCTGCCTTAGAAAATCTGAAACTACTCAACACACTAATCACGGCATCGAATGGAAATAAAGGTAATTAAATTAATTAATTTTAAAGCTTAGGAAACATGTTTTTCATTTACATCACATAATAAGGAAGGGAAAGTAAAACCATGCAATTAATGTGAATAAGTAGGTGAAGAGTTGAATAAATCACTCTAATTAAGCACAAAAGAACTCATGAAATATGGGTTTATCAAAGCTCTAGGAAGTCGGGATAATATACCCAATTTCTAACAGTCCATGGTTGAGTCTTGTGCAAGTGGTTCCCAAGAAGGGAGGCGTGATAGTGGTCAAGAATGAGAAAAATAAGCTTATTTCTACAAGAACTGTCACGGGGTGGCATATGTGCATTGATTACAGGAGGCTCAACACAGCAACTAGGATGGACCACTTCCCCTTGTCTTTCATTGATCATATGCTTGAGAGGTTAGCTGAACATGCATTCTATTATTTTCTAGATGGTTATTCTGGTTATAATCATATTGCAATGGACCCTCAAGACCAAGAGAAGACAGCTTTCACATGCCCCTTTAGTGTATTTGCTTATCGGAGGATGCCATTTGGACTGTGTAATACCCCATCAACTTTTCAAAGGTGCATGCTTTCCATATTTTCTGACATGGTTGAAAAATTTATTGAGGTATTTATAGATAATGTTTCTATACTTGGTAATTCTTTTAATTCTTGCTTGAGACATCTTTCCTTAGTCTTAAAGCGGTGTCAAGAAACAAGCCTTGTTTTGAATTGGAAAAATGTCATTTTATGGTAACTGAAGGTATTGTTCATGGGTACCAGATCTTAAGCAAAGGAATAGAGGTTGATAAAGCTAAGGTGGAGGTAATTGAAAAATTACCACCACCCACTAATATAAAGGCAATCTGGAGTTTCTTATGACATGCAGGATTTTATAGAAGGTTTATAAAAGATTTTTCTAAAATTGCTAAACCTCTGAGCAACATCTTGGTTGTAGATATTCCTTTTTACTTTGATGATGATTATTTGCATGCTTTTGAAACTATGAAAGCTAAGCTTGTCTCTGCACCCATCATAGCTCCTCCTAACTGGGATTTACTATTTGAATTTATGTGTGATGCCAGTGACCATGCTATAGGAGCTGTCTTGGGGCAGAGACAAGACAAGCTTGTGTACATCATCTATTATGCTATCTGTGTGCTAAACAACGTGCAAAGGAATTACACTAACACAACTACAGAAAAATAACTATTAGCTGTAGTTTGCGTCTACCACCCATAAAATTGGTTTCAATATGAATTCACTAAGAGCGCCTGCAAAATGGCATCTCTGTCCAGACATCTGCGAAGTAGACCATTTCTAGCTCACCACACGAGAAATGGAACCCCATTTTCTTGATGGTATCCACAAAATAAAGAAAGGTTGTAAACATGTAGAAATTCTGAACTGTAGTGCTACTAATAGCAAACTATAATACCATTACTAATGCTCTTGCTGTTGCTATTGTTGCTATTGTAAAAATATATTTTCAAAATAATATTTTGGCTATCGTAAATACAAATAAAATTTTGTTGATAAACAAATTAAAAGAATATTAAAATGAGTTTACCACGAATCATGGTAGGCACTGTCCTTAAGGATTTATTATTGTCCTACCCTTAGGTGGAATGGCTTTGATGAAAATCTCCAAACGTTGATCATCAAGAACATAATCCACACCAATATTCTTGAAAAAATTATTTATTTCAAGCAAAAGCTTGCTAATAATTTTGCGTACGTTACTCTTCAACGTTAATTTTGCTACCGCTGGAGTCCAATTTTATTTGTCCGATTTGCAACATAGAAACCCAAGAAGAAGCAAGTCCATTCCATATGTGAAAGTCCATAAGCATCTTTGATTTCTTTTGAAATATACTTCTTTGGATTAATATATAAAGTCTTAAGATTTCAAAGTTCCCTTTGGGACTAAGTTTGAAACACAAACAAATGTGTGTATGTGTGTGTGTGTGTGTGTATATATATATATAACTGAAGCTGGATTCTAAAATGAAAAGTATCTCAAAAAGTGCCAAATGCAAAAACACATGGGAGGCAAAAAAGGTAAATGGGCGCGACGGCAAAAAATGCCCCTCCCATCATTTGACGTAACGCCTCGAAAACCACGGGCACGATCTCCACGATCGGTAATCACAAGGAAATCGTTCGTTTCCAGCCGAATTGCTAGGATTAATATCATCCAGGATCCACAGAAATGTGACGACCCCGCTGAACTCAGGCACGCCACGTTTGGGGGCACTGTTACGGACTTGGGTCCTGAGATGGCGGCCAAATAATGAGCCAGTCTTCAGGGCCATCTCGCCCTACTCGGCCTAGGATCACGAATTGATTCTGAGTCTACGACATTCCCATCTCACGTTAAATTTTGGATACGCATCGTATCTTTTCGATTTGAGAAGATCCGATGAGGAACACATATATAGGGAGTCTCTAACTCCCCCAAGATATGCAACAGATAACCCTAAATTCAACCTCTTAGACCCATTTTGACTTTGGCATCGGAGTGTCTCTGCAGGTCTCACCCTCTGCTTGCTCAACAACCTGAACAACCGTTGCAACCAGCCAAGTGCAGCCAGGTCATATATCCCATTATTCCAAGTCACCAATGAACAAATTTCATCTACTTTTTCTAAACATGTTCCAAACAATAACACTAAGACCATTATTAAACTTGCTATATATACATTTATCAAAACCATTAGTCACATACTCATTAGAAAGTATAAGTTCATCAAATTTTTCATGCCATTATTTTGGAGCTTGTTTTAAACCATAAAGAGATTTAACAAGTTTACATACCTTATTCTCTTTATCTTTTACCACGTAACCTTTGGGTTGATCCATGTAAATTTCTTCATCAAGATCTCCATTTAGAAATGCAGTTTTACATCCATTTAATGCACAAGTTTAAATATAGATGCAATAGTAAATAAAATTTTAATAGAATGCAATTCTAACAATTAGAACATATGTATCGAAATAATCCACATCCTTTTGTTGTTTGTAACCTTTAGCTACTAATCTAACTTTATATTTATTGATACTACCATCCTATTTTAATTTTTTCTTAAATACCCATTTGCATCCAATAGGTTTTTCATTCAAAGATAAATCAACTAATTCCCAAGTATAATTAGACATAATAAATTCAATTTTAGCATTTACATCATCTGTCTAAAAAGGAGCATCAGGAAAAGACGTAGTATCATTATATGACAAAGGATCACTAGAAATAAAAAAAGTAACATAATCATCACCAAAGTTGTTTTATTTTCTAGCTCTTTTACTTCTTCTTATCTCATTATCTTGTTCATCAATAATATTATCAGACAAGGCACGAATGCTAGAAACATTTTTATCCTTAGACTTACTAAAAAATATATTCTCAAAGAAAGATGCATTACAAGATTCAATTATGGTATTAGATTCAAGTACATCACTTTCAATAATAAGAAATCTATATGCACTACTACTATGAGCATATTCAATAAACATACAATCACATGTTCTTGAACCTATTTTCCTTTTCTTAGGATCCAAAAACATAACCTTAGCTAAACAACCTCAAACTTTCAAGTGATTCAAACTAAGCATTTTATTAAACCAAAGTTCATAGGGTGATTTGCTAAGCTTTTTGTGCGGTATCCTATTTTTATATAGCATGCAGATAGAATGATTTTCTCCCGCATAGAATGAGGTAGTCCTGAACTAACAGGTAGTCATTTCTTTTAAAGTTCTATTTTTTCTTTCAACTATGCCGTTAGATTCAGGAGAATATAGTGGAGTTACCTCATGCACTATACCATGTTTTTCACGAAACTCATTAAAAGGATTAGATTCATATTCATCACCTCTATTAGTTCTTAACTTTTTAATCTTCTTATCAAGTTAATTTTCTACTTCAGCTTTATAATTAATAAAAAAATTGCATGCTTCATCCTTAATTCTTAACAAATACAACTTTATATATCTACAATAATCATCAACAAAAATAACAAAACCTTTTTTCACTTCTACTAGGAGTATGTTTCAAATCACCCAAGTCACTATGCACAAGTTCTAACAATTCATTTTGCCTAGTAACTTATTTAAAAGGTTTCTTAGTCATTTTTATTTTAACACATACATCACATTTATCTAAATTAAAAATATCCAACTTACTAATTAAACCCATTTTTTTTTAATTTTAAAATATACGGTATATTAACATGTCCAAGTTTATTATACCAAACATTGAGAGAATCAACCAAATAAATATAAGCTGAATTTTTTTCTTTATTATTATTATTATTAATAACATTTAAAACAAACATACCATCATTTTGGTAACATTTTTCTACATATGTATCATTCTTAGATAACATGACAATATTATTATCAAAGGTTACCTTGACTTTGGCATTATTGAGAAGATGGACTGATACAAGACAACGTTTGATGGCCGGAATATATAGTACATCTGACAACACAAGAATTTTTCAGATGTTATTTTCATTGACACTTTACCTTTATCTAAAACGGAAACTTTACTAGAATCTCCTAGGTAAACAACTTCATTTCCATTATTTATGGGAATGCACTCGGAAAATAATTTCTTCTTAGCACAAATGTGCTTTGTGGCACCAGAGTCCACAACTCAACCCTTGGAGTCCTTCACTAGATAGCATTCAAAAACCATTGCCACCATGACATCATCTTTGTGATTTGCTATGTTTGCGAGTTGCGAATGCCTTTCCTTCTCCGTTTCCACTATTGTTTTCGCCTCCTTGATTATCACTCTTTTTCATTCTACAAGTTAATGTGAAGTGTCCAAACCTGCCACAAATAAAACAAGCACCTTTCTTTTTGGGGGGATTAAATTCTTGCTTCTTGAAATGAGGCTTAATCACCTTATTATAAAATTTATTTTCATGGTTCGAATAAATTTTGTGCACCATTTTAGCAATATTGGCTTTAGCATACACTTCTTTATTATATTGCTCATTAGCCATAGTTCTATTTTTATCCTCTATTTTAATATGCATTATGGTCTCTTGCAGATTCATGGTTTCTCTTTTTTGCATAAAACTCAATTTATAATCCTTCCATGAATCTGGCAATTTATCAACAAGATTTAAGATGCGAACCTTTCAAGTAGAACATCTCCTTCCTTATCAAATTTATCTACAATCTTAGTAAACTCGTTAAGTTGAGAAGAAATACTTATCTTCTACCATTTAAAATGCATTGAAATTATGAACTAAACATCTTTTACTACCTTCTTCTTCATAAATATACTTTTGTACCAATGCATCTCAAATAATTTTCGCATGAATATAATGATAATAAATACCATATAAGTCATTATTTAATGCTCTTAAAAGTGTATGTCTACATAATTGATTGCGGGCCAAACGTCGGTTTAGAATTTTCTCAAAATGAATTGCTTCATCGATAGTATATTTCTAAACCAACAAATGATCAGTGTCAGAGCTTAAAAGATTGTCACAATTCAAATCAATAAAAACTGAGAGTTTTAAATCCTGGGTCATCTTTCAAAGGAATTACAGTGAGGTGTGCGTGTCATTAGCTATGAGAAAAAAGAGTTTTAAAAGCAATTGACAAGAAATTAAATTGCAAGAAAATAAAGAGCAAACAAGGAATTTAAATACTAAAAGGCATCTTGGTAAGGATTGAGAGTTAAGGTTTTCTATCAAAGTCATCGACTACAAACATGGTAACTAAGAAGAGTTAATCCTACTTCGTCATCTCCAAATATCGGGAGAAAGTCAAATAGGCATAATTGATCTTAATCCACAAGTCCTAGCTAACTCACTAATTAGACTTAGTGAAAGACTAGCGTCAGTGGAAACAAAACCAACTAACAACTCTAAATTACTAATCAATACTAGACATTGATGACTCAAGGTCACCTAAGCCCTCAATTCCAAGTCAAGAATACAAAAATCTACTCTAAAACTAAGAAAGGCATTTGATAAACCATTATTTTATGATTTATATTATGTTTAATTGAGTGATTTTATGTACCCACTTATTCATATGATTAGCATGATATTACAATTCCTTCCCAAAATTATTCCATGGTTGAAAATTTGCTTCCTAGAAATCTTTTAATTATGTATTTTAATTCTCTTTTATACCATTCGATGCCGTGATCCGTGTGTTAAGTGTTTCAAGCTTCATAGGGCAGGAATGGCTTAGAGAATGGAAAGGAAGCTTGCCAAAATGGAAGGAACACAAGAAACTAAGGAGATGACCAGCGAACACTGACGGGAGCGCATGGCTCATGCAAGCGCGCGAAATGAAGAAATCACAGCGACGCGAACGCGTGGATTGGAGTCTACACGAATGACGCGAACGCATGGACGACGCGAACGCGTGACAAGGAAAATTGCTGAATGACGCGAACGCGTGGACGACGCGTACGCGTGACCTGCGCAATCTGCAAAAATAACAGAATACGCTGGGGACAATTTCGGGCCGCGTTTTAACCTAGTTTTCGACCTAGAAATACAGATTAAAGCCAGAGAACGTGAAAAGACTCAAGACGCTTCGACACACACCCATAGGCATCCACACACATTGAGATACATTGATATTAGGATTACTTTTAGTTTTAGATCTGAGTCTAGATTCGTTTTACATTGATAGTTTATGCTTTTGCTTTGGATTTTGGATGTTGAAGAATCATCACCTCCGTCGAAGTTATTACTTTAGTTTGTTTTCTTATTCCTTTACTCTTTTCAGTTGATCATTGACCCTATTCAAATAAGTATGTTGCATTTTGGATTTATTAATACATAGAATTGCTTTTACTTTTAATTAATTTTAAATTTCTATTTTATTTTATTTTATTCAATTATGTCCTCTTATATTTTTATGAATATTAATTCCATGTCAATGGAGTAGATTTTCTACTTGACATGGGGGTTGATTAAGAGGAGACACTTAAGTTGGAATGCTCAAGTGCTTAGTTAAATTGAACATTGTTGGCTAATTCTGTATCTACTAACGCTAGACCTTTCCAAGGGAAAGGACTAGGATCTGCGGATAAGAGTCAGTTCAATCAC
This sequence comes from Arachis ipaensis, assembly GCF_059453495.1. NCBI lineage: Eukaryota > Viridiplantae > Streptophyta > Magnoliopsida > Fabales > Fabaceae > Arachis > Arachis ipaensis. The sequence continues at coordinate 30,727,262 of NC_142435.1, forward strand.
TTGACTTTCCTTTATTTAATAAGGGTTAACTAAGTGAAAACAACAACCTCTTTACATTACACTTGAGAAGATTTCAATAAGGATAGAACTTCCAATTAATCAATTCTCCAGTCAAGGCTTTTTATATTAATAATAATTCTTAGTTTTATTGCTTTAATTTACAATTATTTTAATTATTCATTACCCAACTCAAACCTTCTGGAAAATTTCTAATTAATAAATTAGCACTCTTTCCTGCAACTCGTTGGGAGACGACCTGGGACTCATACTCCCAGTATTTTTAATTCTAATTTTTGTGACAACCCTTTTTAAATTGAGAAGGCGGATCTTAGCTGGTTGAGAACTGTACTTGCAACGTATTTCGTTTATTAATTTCTTAACTGGTCAATTTCCGCCACCATCAGCATTTTAACAAACACTTGGAATGTATAAAAGTAAAACATGGTAAATTACAAGAATAATAAAATCTACAACTACCAAATGCAAGCAAGCAATAATAACAACTAAAATAAACATCACTAAACATAAAAACATCAAATTGCATTAAAGAAAAATGAAAATTAACAATGTTCATAAACTAAAATTAACAAAATAAAGAAAATAACAAGTGAAACTAAACAAACTAAAATGCTAGAACATTAAAATATAAAAGAAACTACACTAAAACAAGAATTAAAACCTAAATCTAAGAAAAAGTTAAATTGAAAATCCTAAATTCTAGAGAGAAGTTGGAGCTTCTCTCTCTAAAATTCTACCTTAAAACATGGTTCTCAACTACACTACACTATGCCTCTGTGTTGTCACCACCGTGGAGAACCACTGTTGCCGAAGCTCTGCTGTGGTTGCTGCTATCATGACCGCTGCTCTTCCAGCCACTGCTATGGGTGCTGTTTGCATGGTCTCCGTTGTGGATTGGAGGCTGCCACTGAGTTGCATGTGGCTGTCGGAGCCTCCCTCATTGACGCCGCTGCTATTGTTAGTTTGGTTCGAGTTTGCTGTCACCAACACCATCATACTCCTCCAATTTTACCTCTGTCTCATTAGGGCTCGCCGCTGCGATTTCTATTTTGGGGTGAGCTGCCACCAATAGCGCCACTCTCAGTATGATTTTAATTCCATAATTTAAATCTGTAATGCTCTACCCTTAATTCTACTACATTTTGTTTATCTCTGCATTCTTATTTTAGTTCATTAGTTAGCATCTCTATTTTAGTATCGCTGAGTTCTGTTGGAAATTGTCACTGCTGCGAGCATAATCGGAGTTGATGCCATTGTTGCCGTTCCAGATTGTATGGGAGATGCAGTTGCTGCTGTGAGCTCAGACTAAGTGAAATTGTCGCATTTAATCCCTAAGTTCGGTTAATTGAGGTAGGGGATTTTTAATTTGAAATTAACTGTTTTAATTTATGAATACCACGGAAGTATAGTGGGTAATTGCAAATGATTTATGATTTTTTGGAATGTCTGAATGATAAGTTTGAGTTGGACTTGTGACTGAATTTAATGAATATGTGTTTGATTTCTTGATTATTTGAAAATGCTAAAAATTTCGATTATTAACTAGTTGTAATGAAAATTTGTTGAGTTGTGACTAATTGATGAGAGTTGGTTGAAATGTGGCTGTGAATGGTGATTTATTTGATATTACTTATTAAATTGAAATATGATGAGTTAATTATTGAAAATCTAACGTTTTGATCATTGAGGAATTGAGTTTGGATTATGGTTGTGATTGTGACTAGTTTGCTTGATGGTGTTCTGATTAACCGGAATTGATTTTGAGAACTGTTAAAGGATTTTGTGATTTGTGGAAATTAGGGATGAATTGATGAGATGGAAATTGGATCGAAGGATTATGTGTGAATTGCGAATTGTGGATTTTCTGATTGATTGAGAACCTTTTATTTGATACTTGTTGCGAAAAGGTGGATGAATTGTAGAGAAAGAGGGAACCCGTACCGTAAGGGTGGTTAAGCCCGAATTTTAGAGGAAATGCTGCTAAATTTTTATAAAATTCTAAGACTTTATTTAAAGTGTTATTTAAAAGCAAATCTGATTTAAGAATATTATTTGATTTTGATTTATTACGAAAAGAGTTTTGTTTTCAATTCGATTTATTAAAAAAAGCATAATGTTTTAAACTCAATCTTTTGAGAAGGGATTTTGCTTTAAGTTATGTTTTGAGTTCGGTTTGATAAGAAAGAAAAGAAGAAGAACGAAAAGTAAAGGAAAGAGAGATAATTAAAGGAATCTCTGCCATAGGAGAGTATAGAACAAAGATTAAATGAATATATTAAGTAAAGAAATGTCTACCACAGGAGAGCAGAAGTGACTTTGTTTGGGCCTTAGTGCCAAATGTATAGTGGGGACGCCCACACACTGAGAACTGTTTTCCAGATGTAAACACATTGAAAGTCACACTGTATGCGGCCTAGTCGTAAGACTTATATAAGCACACTGTATGCATCTGGAAAGCCATATCTGGGACTCGTGTTCGGGTAATGTCGGGAGCGGGTAGGCAATCGACACATGAGCTCATGGCCTACGTTAGGGATAGACATGTATCATGTTGTTTGCACATTTTCTTTTGATTGCGCTTGCTTGTCTTATTTCTTTGTGATTGTGTTGTTTGTCTTGTTGTGACTTGCTTGTATATTGAATTGAATCTCCTGCTTGTACTATTAGTTTGTGAATGTATTAATGTGATTAGGAATTGACGTTTTGATTGAGAATTAATTATGTGATTGAGAAATAGTTAATGTGACTAGTCTTAGACTTAAAATTCATTTTGGGTTTAGAGATTTTGAAAAAGGTAATTAATTAGCTAAAGTAAAACCAAGAGTATTTTCAAAAGGTTTGGTAAAACTATAGTTTCTTTGAGTATGTTAATTATTTGCATTTTATTCATTACTTTTATGGCATTCCCATTCCCTACTGACAACGTGTGGTTTGTTCTCACCCCAAAATCTTTCACCCTTTCAGTGCCACAGGTTCGAAGACTCAGTTTGAAGTTGCGGGCGCTTATTAGTCTTATTTGAGTCAAGTTTATGTGTTGAGTTGCTTTCATAGAATTCCCTCGCCTTTGTTATTTAAGAGTTTATTTTATACATAGGAATAGAAATTGTATCTGAGTTTCATTTGAACTCTTTTGTATAATATTTATTATTATTAATAATTATGTGATTATTATTACTTGATGAATTTTTTATTTATGATTTTAAAAACAAAAACAATATTCTGGAATTTTTTTAAAAACTGAAACGTGATATCGAGGTAAAGGCTCAATATTAAACAGATAATAAAAGAAAACAGGTTAGTAACTCCTTACTTTTGGTACGATCATGACGTGCTAACAGTTAGGATGTTACACGTACGCACAACTATGAAAAATTTTCCAAACTTCATTTCTTCATGATTCTTCACTTTTGCATGTTTTTTCTCCATTTCTTCAAGTCATTCTTACCTTCTAGACCTTCAATCACCCAAACAAATATATCAAGGCATCTAACATGATAACAATGAATTAAATTTAGCAATTTTCAAAAAAAAAAGCATATTTTTAACCATTAAGCACAATTAGGAGAAATTCACAAAACTATGCATTTTCAATGAATAAAATACAAAATAAGTTGATAAATTTCATTCTTTTCAACTCAAAATTCATCATAAAATATAGATTTAACAATAATTTATCTTTTATTTTCCAATCTTTCAAAGCTTCATCATAATTTTCGATATCTTTATCGGTCTTAGGATCAACTAAGACGGAATTGATTCTAAAAAAGTCAATACTTTCATAATCTTATTTTACTACCATTTAAAATTAGTTCATCAAAACAATCAATTTTTAAAGCATCAGAAATAATTTTTGTAGCAGTTAAAATATTATGATTTATAATAAAATAATTGTAATAATAAATCTTTAAGATTTTTGTAAAAATAGACTTCAAAAATAATATTTTAACTACCTTAAGTACAAATCATAGTAGACACTTACTCTTAAGGATTTATTATCGTCCTACTCTTAGGTAGAATGATTGCAAAAGTCCAATTCATATGTGAGTCCCTCGACATATTTGATTTCTTTTGACATATTCTTCTAGGATTAATATATAAAGTCAGTGGCGGAACCAGAAATTTCATAAGAGGGGGGCCAATTAAATATAAATATAACAAAAAATTAACAAAATATGATTTGTAGCATATATATCAAAAAAGTAATTATATTATATAAAAGTTAATGTTCAACTACATACTTTAAGATTTTGATATTTTTAAACTTACTCAACGATGCTTCATGGAACTAAAATCATCAATTATCATCTCTGAAGTGAATTTTGAAGCAATTTCCTTTTCAATATATACAATCATACAATCTGCTAAAAATTCATCTTCCATCTTGTTTCGAAGCCTTGTTTTAATAATCTTCATAGCTGAAAAGGCCCGTTCAGTTGTTGCTGTTGTCACAGGAAGAGTCAAAACAAGACGAATTAATCTATCAATTAAAGGATATATATTTGATTTTCCTGTCTCTGTCAATTTTTGACACAATTCAGCAAGAGTAGACAAATTCTGAAAATCTAGAGCTTTAACCACATCAAGTTCATAATGTTGTAACTCATAATCCAATTGAATCTTTTCTTGCTCAGAAAAATCTAAAGAATAGAAATTCTTTACAAGATTGCATATGTTGCAAACACTGAATAACTTGAAAGCATCTTTAGGATCTAAAGATGTACTCAATATGAGGAGCTCGGTTGCTTGCTCACTAAATCTACTATTTAGCTCTTTCAATTGAAAATCTATCACGCTAGTAAAAATGTCAACACGATAGTGGTGTTCAACAGTGACAACATCCTTTTTATGACGAGACCGAATTATGTCACTAAAAAAAGCACTCATATCAGGTATCTGAATAGCATGATCATTGCAGAAAGAACTAACTTTCTCCAAAAGTGCTCTCCAACTATTATCTCTTAACTGTTGAATCAATGACTTTGTACTAGAAACCAGATGCATAGCATTCAAAATGTCTTGAGATTTTTGTTGCAATGCTTGACAAAGTTTATCAGTGATTTCCATGATTTCTTTCATCATATGCAAAATGAAAACAAAATCAAATGATAATAAAGATTTAAGAGCATAAGTAGCATCACCACGTTGAGAATATGTAGATCCATTAGTAGCCAAATCTTCCAGAACTGAAGTTGTTGCTCCAAACATACGTAAAAGGCTACAAATTGAGTTGAAGTGAGAGCTCCACCTGGTATCTAAATTTGCGGACGCTTTCCGGGATCACGCATCAATGTATCAATATTAACTTGATCTATTTCAGTCCTTGTTATTTTGGAAGCAGGGGGTTGAATATCTTGCTCAACAAGTTGTGTCAAAGGTTGTTCAATAATATTTTGAACATTACTCAAAGAATCTGAAGCTGAATTTTGTTCATCATATATTCTCTCTTTTCTCTTGAAAAATGAGTGAATTGTTTTCATCTTTGACATTTTTAACTTAACTTGAACTATCTAACAAAAAAAAACAAAAATAATTGCATATATATTATTTTCTTAAAAAAAATATTAAACCTATTGAGCAATAACAAATAATTTTAGAAACACAAATATATAATAACCAAAAATAAAGTTATTGATTTACCTGATTATTTTTTTGTTCCAAGTCTCACCAAAAAATAATTCTATTGAGTTTTGTCCTCACTTCAATCTTTGAACACTGTCTATTATAAAAAAAATAAATTAATTATTTTAAATAAATAATATAAATAATACTTGACATTGTTATTAACTTAAAAAAAATTGAAATATACCACTTTGAATCTTTGTTGTGCATTCAATGGTTAATATTTTGCTGTTCACTTCTCTTCAATGGTTTTTCTTCATATATCTTGGTTTAGTATGGAAGGAAAATTAGAATGAGAAGAGTAGAAGACCAAAAGTTTGGGAACCACTAAAAGAGAGAGAAAAGTGACGCTGATGCCTCTGATGGTTTGAAACAAATATTTGAAAAATGTACTAGGGTTACTTTAATTAATAGTATAGGCTTGGGCTAGTATAATAGAACCATTTTAATTAATTATTAGAATGAGCTATTTGTTAACAAGAGCAACAATAATTCAAATATCCAATACATAGTGCAGTTTTTAGTTATTTTAATTTATAAAATTTTGTAACTTATATTTTTTTTAATATTATATATAAAAAAATTTAATATTATTAATTATTACTATTTACTATTTTTTTTTAAAAATTTTGGGGGGACCATGGCCACCTTAGGTCCCCGTGGATCCGCTACTGTATAAAGTCTTGAAATTTTAAAGTCCTTTCTATGTGAAATAAGTTTAAAACACAATAATAATAATAATAATAATAATAATAATAATAATAATAATAATAATAATAATAATAATTATTATTATTATTATTATTATTATTATTGCAATTCTTGTATTGTGTATTATTAGACTATATGTATAATGTAGTTAATTGATGCACTTAAAAATGGACCACTCTTAAAATTAATAAAGAAGAAAGAAAGAGTGAGAGTGGTTAATGATAGATAAATAAGATTAAACTAATTTTTCGTTTATATAATGTCCAACAACATAATTTTTTATATACAAATAAAATTACTGAACCGAAAATTCCTACATCCCTGTAAAAATATATAAAAAGGATGTGCTGAACAAAAAGTTGGTATAAGGTTTGAATTTAGTATACAAAGGCAATACTTAACTAGTGATGATGTTATGACAACTTCAATCTCTACCATCTATGTTATCTAAACTGTTAAACGCTGTTAGCTAATAATTTATGACAAAATAAAAAAAATTGTTGCACTTCTTTTTAATCTTTCTGTTCCTAATCTTGAGAGTTTTAAATTTATTTCATCCTTGCATATTTGAGTGTAATATTGTACCATATTGACAAAGAGGGTATACTATATGATCACAAATCTAAATGCATGCCCTCAATTAGTGTTTGATGATCTGGATTCGTTTGTTTAAAATCAAGCACATAGGCTTAGGATCATAAATATAGCCACTATTATCATCAGCTCTATATTATTCTAATTTTCATTCTCAAAGTTTAATATTAAAAAGGTGAAAATAATAAATGTGTTTGCAACTTTTGCATCATCTATACATTGAGATCAACGGCAGGTGTTATTGCCATCCATGGTAGTAGCTTCATAATATTAATTGATCATGTTGAATCCTTTCAACATTATTAACACGGTTGCAATCTAAAGATTGTTGTTGCTATTGAACTTTAAAGATAGTAAGATGACGAAGAATAAATTGAAGCTTAGCTTGATAGTATTCAATCTGACATTGAAGCTCTTGAATTAACAGTAAATAAACAAGGGTAAAACTAGAATAATAAATGTTGATTAATGGTTGACCGCCATGAAGTATAGACCTTTTTTTTTATTTGTAGTGTCTTCACACACATTTTAGATACGATATTTTTCGATACTTATCTGACAAGTCTGTTTTTTGTCGGTTCAACTGTATTTTAATAAAATAAAAAATATTTTAAATATTTTATATTATAAACAAATATTAAAAATAATTAAAAAATTTATTTATATTTTAGTATCAGTAAAATATCAAAATACTATTACAATTTATCTAAAAAATACTTTATATTTAACATATATATATATAAATTAAGAACAAAATTGAATTGAATTAAATTAAACGTAAGGAATATTTTTAAAAAATTTCAAAAATATTAAAGATAAAAAATAATTTTTACCATTTTTTTTATTACATTGGGGTTTTTGAATCCAGGTAATGCGAAAGGAGAAAAACTAACCTAATCCCCTACAATAATTGAGCTAGTTTGAATTGGCTGGCACTCTGAATGTTTATTATCACCCTCACTTAAGCAACATTTCTTTAATTTAAATCAGGGACGAATTTAGGACGACGGGTCCAGAATTTTCAATAGCATCTTATACATATTTCTATTCATGTATTCTTCTAAATAATTGTGGTAGGTTGATGGTTGCATCATGTATTTTTTACATAAGTGTGGTAGGTTGGAAGTTGCTTTTTTTTCTTCGAAGCATTCATATAATATGGAAAACAAGAACTAAAATTTACTCTTTTTCTTTTTGCTAAGACATTCGAAGTTCTAAAATCAAGACACGGTGAAATTTTGAGAAATACCAGACATGCGTTCAATGGCATGCTTGAATCATGATGCATTTTTTTTTTTTTCGAAATGCATCTGTGTTTATTATCCCCTCACATTTTTTTCCCTCTTTTTTGGTCAAGGACTCAAGGCCTTACTTTTTTTTTCATCTCTATTTAGCATATTTTTCTTTTGTTAGACCAAAAACAATAAAGATGTGATTTAAGCAAATTATTTTCATATAGTATGTGAATAATTAATATACTGATTAATTTTTAGAAGACAATAACTCAAGAAATTAATCTCTAAAATCTTCTTTGATAACAAATTAGTTTTTTAAATATCTTTGTTAATCCTAAATAAATTATTAGAAACAATTCATAAAAGATCAACGCTAAAATACATTTAACTTGTAAATATCTTCTGTGAAATATATTTACTAGCATTTTATATTTCTAAAACAATTGATGGTTTATCACTTTTTTTAGAAAAAATACTAGGGGATAACAATGGAGGAAAAGATTGAAGAGTTGGCTAGTATTACTTTAAATTCCAGAAGAAAATATTGATCACCTCATATTCTTTTCTAAATATCACGTGTTAGATTTTTTAAATGAGTAATGCTAGGTAGACAAAAAAAAAACAGCCAAAATTTATCTTATTTAACATTAATTAATTATCGCAATAATTAATAAATGCTAAATAAGGCAAGTTACGACTGTTTTTTAGTTGATTTTCTTTAGTTATCAAATATTTTTGTTTTTAAATATCACGTGTTGGACTTTAGATCCGTGGGGAACTGTCCGAACAGAAAGAAAAATGTAAACCTCCAGAGTTGCGAATTAGGCTTATTCCTTAATTGTGGCCTTTTTGAATTGGGCCTAGCATATGGGTAGGCTTATGTTTTGTTCAGCGTAACATAAGAGAGTATAAAAATAAAATTCAGATAATAAGAGAGTATAAATCTCAAATTTTAAATTTGAATAAAATTTTAATCATCACTCAATTTTTTTAAAAATTTAAATATCCTAACCACATATATTAACACAAGTATATAAATAAAGGTAAATTAATAAAGTAAAAATTTACCAACTAGTTATAGGTCAAATGGTACAACTTTTTCATTCTCATCTAAAAGATTCGAGTTTAAGTCAACTCATCTTTTCCATCTTATTTATTCTTCACTCTCTTTTTTTTTTCACAAAAACTCCATGTGCAAACACAAAAAAAAAAAATCAACACCGTAATATTAGAAATAGATCAAGAAACTATAAAAAATACCAAGTCTACATAAAAATCTTATATATTTTATTCATATTTTACATAGTATGTATATATTTATTATTATTATTATCATCATTATGATTATTATCCATGTGACTTTTTTTGACGGATGTGTATACATGTGATGTTATGTGTTGTATGATTTCTTATATTATATTATTTTAAATGCTCTACATCATTAAATAATTAAAAAAAAAAATAGTCTTTCGATAAGAAAATGTGTCCTTTATAGATAAGATAATCGAGGAATTTTTTATTTAAATAAATAAAATAAAAGTAATAATTATCGAAATAAATATTTTTAAAAATATTTATTGATTTGCGTTCCCCAGTCATATCTTGTTTATACTGTAAATGAGATTGATGAGTGGATAATTTATACGTTTTTTGCCATTGTTTTTACATAGTTTTTAGTATGATTTAGTTAGTTTTTAGTATATTTTTATTAGTTTTTAAATAAAAATCACATTTTTAGACTTTACTATGAGTTTGTGTATTTTTCTGTGATTTCAGGTAATTTCTGGCTAAAATTGAGGGACTTGAGCAAAAATCAGATTCAGAGGCTGAACTGCAGATGCTGTTGGATTCTAACCTCCCTGCACTCAAAGTGGATTTTCTGGAGCTACAGGAGTCCAAATGGCACGCTCTCAATTGCGTTGGAAAGTAGATATCTAGGGCTTTCCAGAAATATATAATAGTCCATACTTTGCCCGAGTTTAGACGACGCAAACTAGCGTTCAACGCCAGCTTTCTGCCCTATTCTGGAGTTAAACGCCAGAAACAGGTTGCAAAGCAGAGTTAAACGCCAGAAACAGGTTACAAACTGGCGTTTAACTCCAAGGAAGACCTCTACACGTGAAAGCTTCAATGCTCAGCCCAAGCACACACCAAGTGGGCCCGGAAGTGGATTTCTGCATCATTTACTTATTTCTGTAACCCTAATAACTAGTTTAGTATAAATAGAACTTTTTACTATTGTGTTAGATATCTTTTGATCATTTTTGAGACTATCCTTGTATCACTTTTGATCTCTTGATCACGTTTAGGGGGCTGGCCATTCGGCCATGCCTGGACCTTGTTCTTATGTATTTTCAACGGTAGAGTTTCTACACACAATAGATTAAGGTGTGGAGCTCTACTGTTCCTCATGAATTAATGCAAAGTACTATTGTTTTTCTATTCAATTCAAGCCTATTTCTTCTCTAAGATATTCATTCGCACACAAGAACATGATGAATGTGATGATTATGTGACGCTCATCATCATTCTCACTTATGAACGCGTGCCTGACAAACACCTCCGTTCTACATGCAAACAAGCTTGAATGCATATCTCTTAGTCTCCTGATCGTGAGATCATAGTCTTCGTGGTATAGGCTAGAATTATTGGCGGCCATTCTTGAGATCCGGAAAGTTTAAACCTTATTTGTGGTATTTCGAGTAGGATCTAGGAGGGGATGGCTGTGACGAACTTCAAACTCGTGAGTGCTGGGCATAGTGACAGACGCAAAAGGATTACTGAATCCTATTCCAGTATGATCGAGAACCGACAGATGATTAGCCGTGCAGTGACAGTGCATTTTGGACCATTTTCACTGAGAGGACCGGATGTAGCCATTGACAACGGTGATGCCCAACATACAGCTTGCCATGGAAAGGAGTATGAAAGATTGGATGAAAGCAGTAGGAAAGCAGAGATTCAGAAGGAACTAAGCATCTCCATACGCTTATCTGAAATTCTCACCAATGAATTACATAAGTATCTCTATCCTATCTTACGTTTTATTTATATTTTAATTATTAAAACTCTATAACCATTTGAATCCGCCTGACTGAGATTTACAAGGTGACCATAGCTTGCTTCAAGTCGACAATCTTCGTGGGATCGACCCTTACTCACGTAAGGTTTATTACTTGGACGACCCAGTGCACTTGCTGGTTAGTTGTGCGAAGTTGTGAAGAAGAACTAAGATTATGAACGTGCGTATTAAGTTTTCAGCGCCGTTACCAAGGAATGAATGATCACGATTTCGTACACCAAGTTTTTGGCGCCGTTGCCGGGGATTGTTCGAGTTTGGACAACTGACGGTGGTTCATCTTGTTGCTCAGATTAGGAAAATTTTATTTTAATTTTAAGCTTTTTATTTATTATTTTCAAAAAATACAAAAAAAAAATTTCTTCTTTTTCGTTCTTCCCAAAATAATTTTCGAAAAAAAAAACCAAAAAAAAAATTAATAAAATCATAAAAACCAAAAATTTTGTGTTTCTTGTTTGAGTCTAGTGTCAAATTTTAAGTTTGGTGTCAATTGCATGTTTTAACTTTTCCCTAAAAATTTTCGAAAACTCATGCATGGTGTTCTTCATGATCTTCAAGTTGTTCTTGGTAAGTCTTCTTGTTTGATCTTTAAAATTTCTTGTTTTGTGTCTTTTCTTGTTTTCCATATGAATTTTTGAATTATTAGTGTCTAAAGTTTGAAAATTTCTAAGTTTGGTGTCTTGCATATTTTTCTTTTCTGAAAAATTTTCAAAAATAAGTCTTGATGTTCATCTTGATCTTCAAAGTGTTCTTGGTGTTCATCTTGACATTCAAAGTGTTCTTGCATGCATTAGTTGTTTTGATTCATAATTTTTATGTTTTGTTTCAATTTAGTTTTTTTCTCTCTCATCATTAAAAATTCAAAAATAAAAAATATATCTTTCCTTGTTTTACTCATAAATTTCAATTTCAAAATTCTATCTTTTCAAATCTTTTTCAAAAATAAAATCTTTTTCATTTAATTTTACATATTTTCGAAATTTTTTAAAAAAAAATTTTAATTTCAAAATCTTTTTCTTATTTTTATTTCCAAAATTAATGCTAACAATTAATGTGATTGATTCAAAATTTTAAGTTTGTTACTTGCCTAGTAAGAAAAGTTCAATCTTTAAATTTTAAAATCATATCTTTTTGTTTCTTGTTAGTCAAGTAATCAACTTTAATTTCAAAAATTAAATCTTTTTAATTTCCTTTTCAAATCTTTTTCAAATTAAATTTTCAATCATATCTTTCAATCATATCTTTTTCAAAACTTAATTTCAAAATCTTTTCTAACTTCTTATCTTTTCAAAATTGATTTTTAAAACTTTTTCAATTAACTACTTGAATTATTTTTTTATTTTAAAAGTTTTTCTATTTCAATCATATCTTTTTCAAAACCACCTAACTAATTTTCCCTCTTTAATTTTCGAAAACCCCTTCCCTCTTTTTCAAAATTCCTTTTTAATTAACTAATTGTTTTAAAATTTAATTTAATTTAATTTCATTTGTCTCTTTAAAATTTTCGAATTTTAACTTTAAATTAAAAACAAAAATATTTTTCTTTTATTTTATTTTTGAATTCTTCCATCCTTCTCTTCTTATACTAATATAAGGAATCTCTATACTGTGACGTAGAGGATTCGATATTTTCTTTTCCGTTCTCTTCTTTTTCATATGAGCAGGAACAAGGATAAGAACATTCTTGTTGAAGCTGATCCTGAACCTGAAAGGACTCTGAAGAGGAAGCTAAGGGAAGCTAAAGCACAACTCTCTGGAGAAAATCTGACAGAAATTTTCGAAAAAGAAGTAGACATGGCCGAAAATAATAATAATGGTGGAGATGCAAGGAAGATGCTTGGTGACTTTACTGCGCCAAATTCCAACTTGCATGGAAGAAGCATCTCAATCCCTGCCATTGGAGCAAACAATTTTGAGCTAAAGCCTCAATTAGTTTCTCTGATGCAACTGAATTGCAAGTTTCATGGACTTCCATCAGAAGATCCTTTTCAGTTCTTAACTGAATTCTTGCAGATCTGTGATACTGTTAAGACCAATGGGGTTGATTTTGAGGTCTACAGGCTTATGCTTTTCCTGTTTGCTGTAAGAGACAGAGCTAGAATATGGTTGGACTCTCAACCTAAAGATAGCCTGAACTCTTGGGATAAGCTGGTCACGGCTTTCTTAGCCAAGTTCTTTCCTCCTCAAAAGCTTAGCAAGCTTAGAGTGGATGTTCAAACCTTCAAACAGAAAGAAGGTGAATCCCTTTATGAAGCTTGGGAGAGATACAAGCAACTGACCAAAAAGTGTCCTTCTGACATGCTTTCAAAATGGACCATCCTGGATATATTCTATGATGGTCTGTCTGAATTATTAAAGATGTCATTGAACCATTCTGCAGGTGGATCCATTCACCTAAAGAAAATGCCTGCAGAAGCTCAGGAACTCATTGACATGGTTGCAAATAACCAGTTCATGTACACTTCTGAAAGGAATCCTGTGAGTAATGGGATGCCTCAGAGGAAGGGAGTTCTTGAAATTGATACTCTGAATGCCATATTGGCTCAGAACAAAATATTGACTCAGCAAGTCAATATGATTTCTCAGAGTCTGAATGGACTGCAAGCTGCATCCAACAATACTAAAGAAACATCTTCTGAAGAAGAAGCTTATGATCCTGAGAACCCTGCAATAGCAGAGGTGAATTACATGGGTGAACCCTATGGAAACACCTATAATCCCTCATGGAGAAATCATCCAAATTTCTCATGGAAGGATCAACAAAAGCCTCAACAAGGCTTTAATAATGGTGGAAGAAACATGTTTAGCAATAGCAAGCCTTTTCCATCATCCACTCAGCAACAGGCAGAGAATTCTGAGCAGAATCCATCTAGCTTAGCAAATATAGTCTCTGATCTATCTAAGGACACTCTAAGTTTCATGAATGAAACAAGGTCCTCCATTAGAAATTTGGAGGCACAAGTGGGCCAGCTAAGTAAAAGAGTCACTGAAACTCCTCCTAGTACTCTCCCAAGTAATACAGAAGAAAATTCAAAGAGAGAGTGCAAGGCCATTGATTTGACCATCATGGCCGAACCTACAAGGGAGGAGGGGGACGTGAATCCCAATGAGGAAGACCTCATGGAACGTCCTCTAAACACTAGAGGGTTCCTCAATGAGGACCTGAAGGAATCTGAGGCTCATACAGAGACCATAAAGGTTCCATTCAACCTGCTTCTGCCCTTCATGAGCTCTGATGAGTATTCTTCCTCTGAAGAGGATGAAGACATTACTAAAGAGCAAGTTGCTAAGTACCTTGGTGCAATCATGAAGCTGAATGCCAAATTATTTGGTAATGAGACTTGGGAAGATGAACCTCCCTTGCTCACCAATGAACTGAATGCATTGGATAGGCAGAAATTACCTCAAAAGAAACAAGATCCTAGTAAATTCTTAATACCCTGTACCATAGGCACCATGACCTTTGAGAAGGCTTTGTGTGACCTGGGGTCAGGCATTAACCTTATGCCACTCTCTGTAATGGAGAAACTTGGGATCTTTGAGGTGCAAGCTGTCAGAATCTCATTAGAGATGGCAGACAACTCAAGAAAACAGGCTTATGGACTTGTAGAGGACGTGCTAGTAAAGGTTGAAGGCCTTTACATCCCTGCTGATTTCATAATCCTAGACACTGGGAAGGATGAGGATGAATCCATCATCCTTGGAAGACCCTTCCTAGCCACAGCAAAGCTGTGATTGATGTGGACAGAGGAGAATTAGTCCTTCAACTGAATGAGGACAACCTTATATTTAAAACTCAAGGATCTCCTTCTGTAACCATGGAGAGGAAGCATGAAAAGATTCTCTCACTGCAGAGTCAACCAAAGCCCCACAGTCAAACTCTAAGTTTGGTGTTGGGAGGCCACAACCAAACTCTAAGTTTGGTGTTGAACCCCCACATTCAAACTCTAAGTTTGGTGATTGGGAGGTCCCAACAATGCTCTGAACATCTGTGAGGCTCCATGAGAGCTCACTGTCAAGCTATTGACTTTAAAAAAGCGCTTGTTGGGAGGCAACCCAATGTTATTTAATTATATCTATTTATTTTCCATTACTATTTTATGTTTTCTTTAGGTTGATGATCATGTGAAGTCACAAAAACTACTGAAAAATCAAAAACAGAATGAAAAACAGCATTAAAAATAGCTCACCCTGGAGGAAGAGCTTACTGGCGTTTAAACGCCAGTAAGAAGTATCAAACTGGCGTTTAACGCCAGAAAGAAGCATCAAGCTGGTGTTAAACACCAGAAACAAGCACCAGGCTGGCATTTAACGCCAGACATGCATTCTAAGGGCTTTTACACGCCTAAATGGAGTAGGGATGATAAGTCCTTGACCCCTCAGGATCTGTGGACCCCACAGGATCCCCACCTACCCCACCTCTTCTTCTCTCCTCTTCATACCTCTCAATTACTCCTCCAAAACCATCATACAACCCACCTACACCCACCCACTCAAATTCAAACCATTACTCTTTCCTTTTCACACATCATAACCACCTAAACCCCCCTGGCCGAACCATTCACACACCTCCATCTTCTCCATCTCTTCTTCTTCTCATCCTTTCTTTCTTCTTTTGCTCGAGGACAAGCAAACCTTTTAAGTTTGGTGTAGTAAAAGCATTGCTTTTTGTTTTTTCATAACCATTAATGGCACCTAAGGCTAGAGAAACCTCTAGAAAGAGGAAATGGAAGGCAGTTGCTTCCAACTCCGAGTCATGGGAGATGGAGAGATTCATCTCAAAAGTCCATCACTAAGAAAAGGATGGAGCAAACAAGAGAGCCCACTCATGGACCTCAACAAGAGCATGAGGAAATTCCTCACCATGAAATCACTGAGATGCCTCAAGGGATGCACTTCCCTCCAAAAAACTATTAGGAGCAAATCAACACCTCCCTAGGAGAATTAAGTTCCAACATGGGACAACTAAAGATGGAGCACCAAGAGCACTCCATCATTCTCCATGAGATTAGAGAAGATCAAAGAGCTATGAGGGAGGAGCAACAAAGACAAGGAAGAGACATAGAGGAGCTCAAGAGCACCATTGGTTCTTCAAGAAAAGGAAGACGCCACCCTCACCAATGTGGACCCGTTCCTTAATCTCCTTGCTTATTTATTTTCTTTGTTTTTTGTCTACTATGCTTTATGTTTTATTTATGTTTGTGTCTTTACTATATGATCATTAGTGTTTAAGTGTCTATGTCTTAAAGCTATGAATGTCTTATGAATCCATCACCTCTCTTAAATGAAAAATGTTTTAATTACAAAAGAACAAGAAGTACATGAATTTCGAATTCATCCCTGAAATTAGTTTGATTATTTTGATGTGGTGGTAATACTTTTTGTTTTCTGAATGAATGCTTGAACAGTGCATATGTCTTTTGAATTTGTTGTTTATGAATGTTAAAATTGTTGGCTCTTGAAGAATGATGAAAAAGGAGAAATGTTATTTGATAATCTGAAAAATCATAAAATTGATTCTTGAAGTAAGAAAAAGCAGTGAATACAAAAGCTTGCAAAAAAAAAAGAAAAGAAAATTGGCGAAAAAAATAAAAGAAAGAAAAAGAAAAAGCAAGTAGAAAAAGCCAAGAGCTTTTTAAACCAAAAGGCAAGAGCAAAAAGCCAGTAGCCCTTAAAACCAAAAGGCAAGGGTAATAAAAAGGATCCAAGGCTTTGAGCATCAGTGGATAGGAGGGCCCTAAGGAATAAAATCCTGGCCTAAGCGGCTAAACCAAGCTCTCCCTAACCATGTGCTTGTGGCGTGAAGGTGTCAAGTGAAAAGCTTGAGACTGAGCGGTTAAAGTCGAGGTCCAAAGCAAAAACAGAGTGTGCTTAAGAACCCTGGACACCTCTAATTAGGGACTCTAGCAAAGCTGAGTCACAATCTGAAAAGGTTCACCCAGTTATGTGTCTGTGGCATTTATGTATCCGGTGGTAATACTGGAAAACAAAGTGCTTAGGGCCACGGCCAAGACTCATAAAGTAGCTGTGTTCAAGAATCAATATACTGAACTAGGAGAATCAATAACACTATCTGAATTCTGAGTTCCTATAGATGCCAATCATTCTGAACTTCAAGGGATAAAGTGAGATGCCAAAACTGTTCAGAGGCAAAAAGCTACTAGTCCCGCTCATCTAATTGGAGCTAAGTTTCATTGATATTTGAAATTTATAGTATATTCTCTTCTTTTTATCCTATTTGATTTTTAGTTGCTTGGGGACAAGCAACAATTTAAGTTTGGTGTTGTGATGAGCGGATAATTTATACGCTTTTTGGCATTGTTTTTACATAGTTTTTAGTATGATTTAGTTAGTTTTTAGTATATTTTTATTAGTTTTTAAATAAAAATCACATTTCTGGATTTTACTATGAGTTTGTGTGTTTTTCTGTGATTTTAGGTAATTTCTGGCTGAAATTGAGGGATTTGAGCAAAAATCAGATTCAGAGGCTGAAGAAGGACTGCAGATGCTGTTGGATTCTGACCTCGCTGAACTCAAAGTGGATTTTTTGGAGCTAAAGGAGTCCAAATAGCGCACTCTCAATTGCATTGGAAAGTACACATCTAGGGCTTTTCAACCATATATAATAGTCTATACTTTGCCCGAGTTTAGACGATGCAAACTGGCGTTCAACACCAGCTTTCTGCCCTATTCTGGAGTTAAACGCCAGAAACAGGTTACAAAGCAGAGTTAAATGCCAGAAACAGGTTACAAACTGGCGTTTAACTCCAAGGAAGACCTTTACACATGAAAGCTTCAATGCTCAGCCCAAACACACACCAAGTGGGCCCGGAAGTGGATTTCTGCATCATTTACTTATTTCTGTAACCCTAGTAACTAGTTTAGTATAAATAGAACTTTTTACTATTGTGTTAGATATCTTTTGATCATTTTTGAGACTATCCTTGTATCACTTTTGATCTCTTGATAACGTTTAGGGGGCTGGTCATTCGGCCATGCCTGGACCTTGTTCTTATGTATTTTCAACGGTAGAGTTTCTACACACCATAGATTAAGGTGTGGAGCTGTGCTGTTCCTCATGAATTAATGCAAAGTACTATTATTTTTCTATTCAATTCAAGCCTATTTCTTCTCTAAGATATTCATTCGCACACAAGAACATGATGAATGTGATGATTATGTGACGCTCATCATCATTCTCACTTATGAACGCGTGCCTAACAAACACCTCTGTTCTACATGCAAACAAGCTTGAATGCGTATCTCTTAGTCTCCTGATCGTGAGATCAAAGTCTTCGTGGTATAGGCTAGAATTATTGGTGGCCATTCTTGAGATCTGGAAAGTCTAAACCTTGTCTGTGGTATTCCGAGTAGGATCTGGGAAGGGATGGCTGTGACGAACTTCAAACTCGCGAGTGCTGGGCGTAGTGACAGACGCAAAAGGATTACTAAATCCTATTCCAGTATGATCGAGAACCGACAGATGATTAGCCGTGCGGTGACAGCGGATTTTGGACCATTTTCACTGAGAGGACGGGATGTAGCCATTGACAACGGTGATGCCCAACATACAGCTTGCCATGGAAAGGAGTATGAAGGATTGGATAAAGGCAGTAGGAAAGCAGAGATTCAGAAGGAACTAAGCATCTCTATACGCTTATATGAAATTCTCACCAATGAATTACATAAGTATCTCTATCCTATCTTACATTTTATTTATATTTTAATTATTAAAACTCTATAACCATTTGAATCCGCCTGACTGAGATTTACAAGGTGACCATAGCTTGCTTCAAGCCGACAATCTCCGTGGGATCGACCCTTACTCAGGTAAGGTTTATTACTTGGACGACCCAGTGCACTTGCTGGTTAGTTGTGCGAAGTTGTGAAGAAGAACTAAGATTATGAACGTGCGTATTAAGTTTTCAGCGCCGTTACCAAGGAATGAATGATCACGATTTCGTGCACCAGAGATATGACACGTCAACTGCAATATTGCTATCTTGTTTATACTGTAAACGAGATAGCCCCTTATCCCGTTTACACTGTAAACGAGATAAGACCGAACGACGCCTATAAGTATAAGTCATTTACAGCTTGTTCTTGGACCCCATTTTGACTTAGTCAAACTCTTTCTCCCCTCTTTTTACCCTTTCTTACCATATTTGAGTCTGATACGGTGATGACACACTAGGCGGGGAACGATGGGGCCATCAACAGACTAAACGAGACGTCGCATTACGCCGGGGCAGCCGACTTCGAGGTTAGTTGTGTTATATTCGGTTAATCTAAGTATGTGGAAATTGTTGGGGTAGTTTGGTAGTGACTAGTACTGATTAAAATGCTTTAGGGATTGGACTGTATGATGAATTTGGAACAATATTTGCTTGTGTAAGATTGGTATGAATTAATTAGGATTTGCTTACCGACATAAGTAATTTAGAGACATCTGTAGAGTAGACACATGGTAGTATGTTCCTAAGTAATAGTAGTACTTTGTTCTTAAGTAGAGTACAAAAATTTATTATTATCTCTTTATAGGTTAAAAATCTTTTTTTTTTCATTCCGCAGAGGCCTCGCCTTCTACTGCCCCGACGAGTTAGCCATACCCTTCTTCCACCGGACGCAATCGTCCCATATCTGGCTGAGGTCGGATTCGGCGACACGGTGCCCCTCAGGGACTTCACATTTGACAATTCCCTGATTTCGGCACTCATGGAGCGATGGCGTCCGGAGACGCACACGTTTCATCTCCCGTGGGGTGAGGTGACTATCACCCTGCAGGACGTGGCGTACCACCTAGGCCTACGTACACACGGGAACCCCATTGGGGGTGCCTTCGTGACTTTGATAGGTGGTATAGTATGGAGACGTGGGCCATGGTTGAGCAGCTGCTTGGTGCCAGGCCTCCGGTGGCGGGACAGCAGGCTGCGCAGAGGAAGGAGTCATTCACGCTGAAGCTGGTTTGGTTGCGTGATCGTGTCCGCCAGACGCCCCCGACCGACGATCCTGAGACCCTCCGATAGTATGCCCGATGCTATATTATGTTACTGATCAGAGGGTATCTGTTGACAGACAAGTCCAACAACCTGGTTCACGTACGGTGGCTACCGCTTCTCCGGGACTTCGGGGAGTGTAGGGCGTTATCTTGGGGCTCTGCTGTGCTGGGCTGGACTTACCAGTCACTCTGTTTGGCGGCACAGCGGGGTGCCACGTACATCGCCGGTTGCACTCCGCTATTGATAAGTTGGATTTACCAGAGATTTCCTCAGTGGTGTCCACCAGATAGAGGAGTCTACCAGTATCCGCTAGCTGCGAGGTAACCAAATATTACTTTTTTATTTCGCATTAATAGACGTGTTAATTCGCAAGGTTTGTTAGTTAATGAATTGTATATATCTCTGTTACTGTCAGGTTGGTTGGATTGCAGCAGCAGAGTAGGGATCAGCATCAGGCCAGGTCCTATATTGGAGGGTATCGATCGACCGATTAAGATTCGATGAGGTTAGTCATGAAATTAAATATTTTATTTTTTTTTTAAATACTTGCTGTGTTGTAATACTTGTTATTTTGTTACACAAATTTTTATTCAGTTTGCATGGAGGGTATATGATGACCCTGCGCTGCAGGCCCTGTGCCTGCACTGGTTCCGTTAGGAGGAGGAGTGGGGTACATGGTTGTCGGCCGTTCTGCTGGTGTGCTTCAACATTGTCCGG
Source organism: Arachis ipaensis (assembly GCF_059453495.1). NCBI lineage: Eukaryota > Viridiplantae > Streptophyta > Magnoliopsida > Fabales > Fabaceae > Arachis > Arachis ipaensis. The sequence goes on from NC_142435.1 coordinate 30,748,234, forward strand.
TTTCACCACGTTGATCGGGTGAAACAGCAGTTCATCGGGGAGCAGCCAGTGCCAGGCATGCCAATGAACCTTGACAGGTATGAATGATGGTTAATTTCTTCAAAGTTATACGTTGGTAGTTGTTTGTTATTCTGATAGTGATACTACTTTATTTACGTAATGTGTTTAAAAATAGGTATCTGACCACTACTGGTCGTGGTGAGGATGTCTGGTGGCCAGAGCGACTCCAGTAGTGGTACGACGGTTGGAGGTAGAGGTTCGAGCCCGGTCGCAGGATTACCGTTCACCATACGTTCGACACTAGGCCTACCAGTGAGTACTACGATTGGTGGCGTGGGGCTTGACGTGTGAGGCATCTATTGGGGCAGGAGGTTTTGGAGGACCCCAGGCTGGTAGAGTTGCCCCCCGACGTCCAGCCCACTGCTAGCCAGCCGAGAGACGATCTGACTCTTCTGAGGGGCGTGCCGGATTGGAGGAGACGTGTGAGGGAAGTCAGAGAGGACACTCGCCGACCTGCTAGGAGGGAGCGGGCCAGAGAGAGTGTCGACCAGGTGAGCCCGTCAGGAGGGAGAGGGCCAGGCCTTGACGAGCTAGGGGCAACGCAGAGTCGGAGGAGGAGGCAGAGTTCGACTGTCAGGAGGATGAGGGAGACATACCAGTTCACAGTGTCGCTTCACCTATAAGACCGAATCCTCCACCTCCTCCCCCTCCCTCGGGGCAAGGAGTGTGACATTCATCCGGTTCCGATGGGTAGCAGTCTCGGCAAGCTTGGGATACATCACCACCAGGTTGGTATGAGAGAGGTCTATCCGGGACCCAGCAGGAGGAGGACGTGCTGCTAGACGAAATTCTGATTGACGATGCCTTCCTACACACCGTCCAGCCCGCCACCATGGATCGGTTAGCCGAGGCATTCCGCACAGGTAGGGAGGTTAGGATCGCGGAGGACCATCACCCATCAGCTCCGGCTAGACATGGTGGGTGCTAGACAACTGTGCACTCCACCCACCCTCCAAACCTCCCTGAACATAACAAAACAGGATTGCTTCAGCCATGCCGTACACCTACTTAGTATATCGTATAGAAGTAATGAAAAGCACAAGTAAACTTAGGCTTACCAGTATCCGACGTTCTGCCGAAGGGCCACACAGAGGCTCCATTAACACCCATTCTCAGCTTGACGGCACTGCACATGGTACTTTAACCGGTCTGATTCGATCACCCGATACTCCGCACTCCTCCGAATATTGTAGTTCTTCACACCTTGAAGCACTGCCTCTCGGCTCTTAAACTTGTGGCCGACCCGAAACTCTACACCGCCGTCTAGGTTGTAATCCTCTTCACCCGTGTCAAGAAACAGAGTCCTCTCATGCATGACGTCTAGATCCAGACTGTGATGGTGAGACAGAACTGCCGAAAGTGCCGGTATTGGAAGAGGTGGAGGCAAGACATGGTGGGCCACGGTCGGAACAGGTGTCTCCGGAACACACTCATCCTCATCCCTACTATCAGACAAGTCACTGTCACCACTGTCCCCCACGTAATCCTCGTCCGACTCCTCCTCGCCCTCCTCTGCCTCATCCACTGGAACGGCGACATGAATGGGCAGTGGTGCAAGGGGTCGGTCGTCCTGCACATAGGTCGAGTGTACGGAAGGACCGTCGCCACCGTGTCCCACCTCTACAGAAAGCTCCATTATTTGCTCAACCATGATCCTCCCATGGATGTCGAACATCACTCGCACATGCTCGTCCCCTAGAAGTCGGAATAGTCGAAACCGGAAGACTCCGTTACCTATGGGTGCCAGCAACCTATACGCCACCCTTCCGATTTTCCTCGCTTTTGTACCCCCGAGCTTGCTCAATATCAAACTCCTCAAATCGGACAACATCTCCACCCGCCGAGTTCGAAACAATATCGGATCCTCACACTCAAATGTCACCCTGTTCTCGCCGTTTCTCATACGACAGTTGAGATAAACAAGCACAACTATGTATGGACTATTACTTGCCATTAATGCCTTGTATTTGTGAGAAATAAGAGACACAAAAATGATAGAAAAAGTTTGTGAAGAATACCAAGGGTTACACATCCTTTTATATCTGGTGGGATTCTACTCCATGTATCTCGTTTACACTGTAAACGAGATGAACATTCTATGTATCTCGTTTACACTGTAAACAAGATACATGCAATTTTATCTCGTTTATAGTGTAAACGAGATATGACTAGGGAACGCAAATCAATAAATATTTTTAAAAATATTTATTTCCGTAATTATTACTTTTATTTTATTTATTTAAATAAAAAATCCGATAATTGAGATAATTCTTTAGTAAAAGAAGGTGGTCAACTATGAAGTACAGGTATTTTGCTAAGTTGTCATGTCCGCATGTCGAATACATTTTGGACATGATACTCATCGATACTCGTCCAATACACGTGTCTGCCGTGTCTTAATAAAAAATAAAAAAAATTCTGGACACACTTAGACACATCTAAAAAATTCTTAACATGTATTCTTGAAATAAATTTAGAAATAGTATACATTATTATTTAGGGAAATTTACTCAAATAAAATTTTTGGAGACACTTTTTACCAGAATACAACTTTGTAAAACTGAAGATGCAATTGCAATTTTTACTACTCTATAGAAATTGCTATTGGCAGCAGTGGATTAAGAATACGCTACTGTCGCATTTACGTTGTTTAGCGTGCAAGCAGAAACCGCTATAGGCAGTATTGGTTTCTGAAGGAAGGAAGATAATGTGAAAACTGCTATAGGCAGCAACGATTTATGAAGGAGGAAAATAATGCAAAAACTGCTATAGGTAGCAGCAATTTCTAAAAGAGGGAACAGAAGTAGTTTCGGTGAGATTTATGCAAAATTTTTTATTAAATATCTATCACTTATCTAAAATCTTTATTCATATGTTATTTTTTTTATATAATATGATATATTTTTTTCAGAAGAGTTTGAAAAATTTTATAATATATTGACTGGTGAAGATAACCTTTATATCATTATATTATATGTTGATCTTATGATGAGAACAAATTCAGATGAGAGGGTATATATACTTTACCTTTCATATGAGACAAAATTAATAGCACTTGTGTAATTGCATTAATGAGGTTGAATAAAATATATTATATAGTTAGAATATTGAACAATTACGTTGATAATGAATTTTGTATTCCATGTTTATTGTGATATTTTTTTTAAAGACAAAAAAATATTTTACTTCATTAGAAAGAAAATATAGAACTTGGAATTCAAGATATATAAAAAAATTTTCAAATGTCACAGTACTAAGAGTACTTTACTTAATTTTTTGGGATACAAAAAAAATCTAAGTAAGAATACAATAGAAACTAACATTAGGAAGTAAAAATGGTAAATAAAATAAGAATGTCCTGATTTTCATTAATGTGAGATATTTTATTAAAAGCAAATTCATCGGATGTTTTGTGAAAAAAATTGTGGATAGTATTTTTGGCAAAAATATCTATAATTTTTTTTTAATCTTTAATTGAGTTATTCAATCACAAACGTAGAATAAAATTAAAAAAATTCAACAAAACAAAATAAGTTGATCTGACAAAATAATAACATCTAAAAGAGATTTCTCAAAATCACATTCCAGTACACACTAAACCAAATCGAAGCCATTTTTCACAACCAAACAAAATAAAGCCAAAACTCCAATTCACAAACCAGAATTAAAAATAAAACACCATATAAGATTATTACTAAAATTCGATCTTATTAAGTAAGCTTACAGAAAAGATATATTCTAAATGTTCACATAAATTCCTATTTTAAAAGTCATTAGGCCAAAATAACCATAATGTTTTAAAGAACCTGAAAATACCAGGATGGGAGTGGAAGACTACTCCGCATGCTACATGTATATGAAGACAAGATATAAAAAATCATAACAGGTAAGTTGACACCGAAATAATATAGCAACAAGTGAATAATACATTTTTTCTGAGAAGAAAGGTTATTAATTTTTGCCTACATGAAAACAAGCATTAGCAACAATTGTAAATCTTCACGTTGATCAGATTATATACCAAATAAAGAATGATGATCGGAATAGAGCAAGATATCAGGCTTATGGAATGGAAAAAATAGGAATATAACCACACATACCTGTACTGGTTTATGACCAAACCAAATCGTAGAAATCGCTGCTGCCTATAGTGGTTTTTACTTGCACACTGCTCCACGTAAACCGCGGTTACCAGTAGTGGTTTACGTATTTTTCTAATCTGTTACTGCCAGTAGCGGTTTCTACAGATTTAAAATAATTTGTATTTGTGTCTTGTGATTTAGAAAGTTGTACTCTAGAAAAATTGATCTCTAAACATTTTATTTAAGTGAATTATCCTATTATTTATTAAAATAAAAAATATTTTAAATATTTTATATAATTAAAATAAGATATTAAAAATAATTAAAAATTAATTTATATTTTAATATCAATAAAATATCAAAGTAATAAAAAATTCGTATCCCGTGTCTGTGTTAGTGTCCATGCATCATAGGTGGTTAAAAACTTCAATAAAAAAACTCATATCAATTTATATACTATTTCAACTCAATGTCTTTCATAAAAGTCACAAGAAAAGTAATTGTTAATGCAAAAGGAAAGATATCTTTGTTTGTTGTTCATTTTTTCTTTTTCTTCGTTTGAGTTTATCTTTTGCATGATTGAATATGATATGTTATTTTTTTAAATTTTTAGTTCCTTTTATCTTCCTCAGAAAAATTATAATACATGTCATGCTCCTCGTTTTAAATCCCATAGAATGGGCTAAAAATAAATTTTGAGGTGTTACATAGCATGTTTATTGTGAATTTGTGTTCTCACTTTTTTTCCTTTTCTTATACTGTCTCCAGATGATTGTGGCGCATCGGTTGAAAATAACATAGTGTCCTTGAGAGTGACATGACCATACCAAACATGTGTAGGTAGTTACGACTACTACTACTGTACTCTATAATATCTATTTAGGTCGTAGTGTAGAAGAGAACCTGCTAGTTATTCGTCATTATTTTGGAATACGAACCTTCAAATACCAAAGAAGCAGTCACTGAATATGGTCTACCTTATTTCGGATTCAGAAACGAAAGAGAATGAAACCAATTATCTTAGCAAAGAAGTAAGAGAGGAGGAGGATCCAATAGAGAAGGATTTAAAGGAAGAGGCCCTTTTTTCTTTAAGCCCGAGAATTGAGTATATATCATGTTCCTTGGTTTTGGCACCACACCAGATCATAACACATCTCATGCGACGAAACAGAGTCTTTATCGTCACTGAAAAGCATTGGAGGAAGATTACTGTTGTCCAAATTTGTTGAGTAATGAAAGGTTCAAATGAAGGATGGTATACCAATGCATTCAAACATTTAAAATAAATTAAATAGATAAAAAAATTTATTATGAGTCTTATTCATATTACTATGAAAGTATCCTAGATAAGAAATATCTTAAAACAATAGAAAGTAAGTCCTAGACTAAATTTTGTTGAAGCAACTCCCATTCTCATCTCATACTCCATCCTTCATTAGAACCTTTCATTACTCTACGAATTTGGCACTAGTAATCCTCCTCCAATATTTTTTTGAAAGATAAATACTCTATTCTGTCGGTGTGACATGGTAAGTCCCATCACAAAACTGGAATTACGACACATTGTCAATTCTTGGACTCAAAGAGAAAAGGTTCTCCTCCTCTGGATCCTCCTCTCTTACTTCTTTGCTTAGGTCATTGAACTTGTCCTCTTACATTTTTAAATTTGAGCTAAGATTGATCATATCTGGTGACTGCTTTTTGGGTGCTAGAGAGCTCGTATTAAAAAAATATTATTAATAACCGTGGACTATCTTTCACACTACGACCTAAATAGACAATATGGACCATAGTAGTAATGGTTGCAACTGCCCAAACATGCTTAGTAGGGTCATACTCATATGTCACTTTTAAGGGACACCATATCTCCACCCGATGCTCCATAATTCTATGAAGATAGTATAAAAAAAAAGAAAAGAGGTGAAAATACAAATTCTTAGCAGGTATATTATGTAATACTTTTATAACTATCTCCAGTCCATTCTATGAGATTTACAAAAAGGAGCATGACATGTATTATTTCTTGGTCAGATAAAAGAAAGGAAAAATTTTAAAAAGATAATATTAGCATATTCAATTATGAAAAAAGAAAAATTTAAATGAAGATAAAGATAAAAAAATAAACAAACATAGATATATCTTCTTTTGCATTAATAAAGACTTTTTTTTTATGACTTTTATAGTAGGTATTGAACTCAAAACATGTATATATATTGATGGGAATATCCTTAAGTTATCGAAAATTTTTATCCCAAAAGCTTATCGATTATCTTCCCTTATCGAAAAATTACGTCGATTATCATGTCTTCCTTTATCGAATAATTATTCTCTCAGTTCTTTAATGATGTAGAGCATTTAAAACAATATAATACAAAAATTATATAACACATAATATCATATGTATACACATTTTTCTTAAAAAAAGACTCATATGTATAAGAATAATAAAGATGATATTAATCACAGATAGCATACTATATATATATATATATATATATATATATATATATATAACACTAATGATAATAATAGTGGTAGTAATAATAATAAGAGAAATTATAAAATATGTCATGCACGAATATAAATAAAACACATGGGACCCCTACATAAATATGGTTTCAGTAATGTTAGGAAGACAAAAAAATAGAAAAAGTATAGGTAGACAATGAAAATACTAAACATTACAAACAATGGATATATCGGATATTCATTTCAATAGGTGTGCGGATGGTTATTCTAATATTAAGATTTAGGTGGGTAATTTGGAGGTGTAGCGTGTTTTGATTTGATTGATGATTGTTTATATTATTCAAGAAAATTATTGGTTACCTAACATAACCCAAAAAATAACCAGAACTTGCCTTATTTAGCATTCATTAATTGTTGCAACAATTAATGAATGCTAAATAAGACAAGTTATGACTATTTTTGACTGATTTTCTTTGGTTACCAAACATTTCTGTTTCTAGAGCCCCTTGATTTATTTCTAATAGTATGGTGCTGATTCTTTCTTGTATTTGCACACAAAATTTTTGTAAAAGAAAGAGTTTGAAGAATAGAATTGAGAGGATGATCTCTCACTTTGTTAGTCTGCTCCTATTTATACATTTCTATTAACATGTGTGGTTAGAGTATTTAAATTTTAAAAAAAAAATTTCGTTAGTAATTAGACTTTTATGCAAATTTAAAATTTGAAACATCTACGTTCTTATTAACCGAGTGTTCTTTCTGAATTTGGGTGGTTCTTATATTCAACCGTCTTAAGTCAATAACATATACAATCTTAGGTAAATATTTAGAGTATACCCATTCAAACTAGAGGCAATATCGAAGAAATCCTAAGTATACCCACTTGGAAAAACTCAGGTAAATATCTAAGAATATTAGCCTATTGAAAAAGATCAACAAATAAATCTTTAGAATGGATAGAGAAAAAGACCCTTCAGAAAATTGAAAGGTAGAAAGAAAAGCATCTTAAATCAAGCTAAAAAAGAAATTCTTTATCCATATAGTGATCTAGGCCATTCCAACCTATGTTATGAGTGTTCTTAGATTCCTAAAAAACTTTTTAAGAATATGCACAAAAAATTACTACGTTCTGGTGGAGGTCAACTGAAAAGGATATAAGTATAAATTGAAAAAGTTAGGACAAAATTTATGTTAGCAAGAAAGATGGAGAACTAAGATTCAAGGAGTTTACACACAAAAAATATATCTCAATTAGCAAAACAAGCTTGGAGGATAAGCAAAAATTCAGAGACTTTGTGGGTCAAGGTCTTGAAGGCTATCTATTTTCTTAAAATAAACTTCTGGTATGCAAAAGCAATAAAAGGTTCAACATAGATTTAGAGAAGAATCTTTGAGATAAAAACATTCTTAAAAAAAATATGGAGTGTAAGTAAAGAAAACAACATTGATTTGTGAGAGGATAAATAATACATGGGGTATCATCACTAATGGGAATGGAAAACTAAGAAGCTAACAAGGTGGAGGAATTTATTAATCCGAATAGAGAGTGGAATACATCAAAAATCAAATTCATATTTTCTTAAGTGATTAGCAAAAAAATAGTATGCATGTAACACCCTACCACACAAAGCTTTACACCTAGGATGTAAAACAGAGGTGGCGAGGCGCTATGACCTCTAAAAGAAAAATTACATATTAAATATAGTGAAAAAGGTTTATAACTAGGAGCCATTGAAGAAAGGGATAAAGCAAAATCGTTAAATTGAAAGGCGTAACGCTCCCAAAACGATAAAGCAAACGAAGCAAGATAGAACAAGCTAAGGAATTAATATACCAAGAGTTCCAAAATACATATAACAAAACTCAAGAACTCGGCTCGCGAAGATAAACCGGCCGAGCGAATAAGTGTACATACATACATACATACATACATACATACATACATACATACATACATACATACATACATACATACATTAGAGGACCCGAAATACACCCAAAATATAGAGTTACAGAACCTATTTCTCCAAAATAACCTCTAAGAGGAATTAATACAGCATATATTTAATAGTTGGAGATAATAAGTATCTAAGCAAATACAGATAACCAAAATAAACCCAAAAGGTAAAAGTCTTCGCAACATCAGAAGCTTCTAGCATGCCTCAGCGAGGTGCCTCACGTCTTGCATCTAAAAATCACAAAATCTGCATGAGTGAGAATTGGAGGTTCTCAGCATGGTAACAGTGCCCACATATCTAACATATAATGTCCTGGGAAAGCCGAAGGTGATCCTAGAACTTCCAACAGATAATTAAAGCTTAAAAACATATCTAACCTATAAAGATAAAACATGCAACTAGCTAAGGGTCTTTAGATCTATCTAAAACTCCCCTTTCCAACTCCTCCGAACCTCCCAACCACCAACGAAACCAAGGTACCACAAACACAATTATTTCAAGCAAGGAAAATGACAAATAGAAGGCATATACAGCAAATAAAGCAGGTAGCAAATAGTTTATGCAGTCACTTAGGCAATCTAAATAAATCACACCAAACAAACATATAGATGCATATAATGCCTGCCTGTCTTAGTGGCTGATGAGTCTCATCTGTCGGTTATAAAGCCAACCCGACAAGTCCTGGTAGCTAACAATTGGACTGTCCCTCTATCGCGCGTCCCCAACTCGAGTTATTCACACTCAAAAACATAATCATAATCATAATCATACAACACCCACTTTGGGGTTTATCCACGGGGGCCAGCTCATCCAGAACTTTCACAGTGTCCGGCCACACTTACGACATAGGGTCAGCAAAGTATCGAGTCTCAACCTGGAGCACGTGGTGACTAGTCACTGCTTTCATCCAGGAAAACTCGTATCTCAAATAATCATTTCACATTCATTCATACACATTCCATAATCATTCATTATGACTATATCATCAATTATACATCATATAATTCCACCTTTCATACATCACTTATCATAACTCGTGGCAATTGGGCGAAATCACAACCCTTGCGTCCACCCGAGGAGCCTCTATACTAACCAACCTGGAGCAAGTGGGGCGAAACCACACCCTTGTGTCCACCCAGGAGGTACGTTTTCATATGTCCAAGAGGAACTAAGGAGGGGATCCTAGCCTCCCACCATCTCGCTGGAGGCGATTTTACAATACCAGGAGGAACAAGAAAGGGGATCCTCACCTTCCTTCATCTCTCTGGGGTTGCACTTTCGAGAAAGAGAGCTCAAGATAAAACAATCATTCAAATTCATATTTTCATTTCTAGCCATAAATCAATATTTATCATAACTATCCAGCTCATAACATAATCCATAACCAGCCAATAGTCATTATTAAATACAGCCCTTCGACTCATGGCATACACCGCACTTCCACCATCACCCTCAGCAACTCATACGATCTTCATTAATCACAATTCATAATTAACTCTCCCCTTACTTCATCCTCAAGTTAAAAACACACAAGTCATATTTGCTTAAAACATTACAAGCTTGCCGGGAAGGTGGAACATTTAAAAATAAAGTTTTTATAAGAAAACAAAACAGTGTGCGTACGCATAGGGTTATGCATGCGCACGCCTAGAAGGATTTTCAGAAAGTGTGCGTGTGCACAAGGTTGTGCGTACGCACAAAAAGTAAAATTTTCATTGTTGAGTGCACGCACAGAACGTGAGAATGCCCCCAATAGAACGCACTTCCCAGTGTGTGCGTGCGCAGAGCTTGCAAAGCTTCGTTGGTTGTGTATGCGCATATAGCGTGCTAGCGCTCCCAGCAGCAGCCATATCTCCTTGTGTTCGTGCGCACAAGAGCGTGCGTACGCACATTTTCAAAAATACACGGGGTGTGCGTGCACACACAAACCAGAAATCACAAATTCTACAGCATTCATAGAATTCAAATTTCAGACACCAAATTGCAACGATCATATCTTTTTATACAAAATTCGAATTTCTACAAAATTGATACCGTTTTAATGCTCTTTAAATTATCTTTGATTTGAGATAAAATTCATTTCATTTCAAAAACTGTAACTCAAGATATGATCCGTTGAAGTTCATCAAAAATCCATTTTTACAAAAGTTCACTAAATCCGCAACTTACCAAAATTCTCAACCAAAACCACACCAATTCAGCCTCAACCACAATCCAAATTTTCTATTCATTCCACAACACATCAATTCTCTATTTTGTCAACTTTAACTCAATAATCCAAGTTCACAATTCACAATACACCTTATCAATTTCCAATCTTCCATTTTCATCAAACCTCAAAACCAAGACTTCCAATTCCACATTGTTCAACATACAAACCAATTAACCAAATCAAGCATAATTCTCAACTTCAAATCAACATACCAATCATCATCATCATATACAATTCACATGCACCAACAATAAGAACATCATTTACACCCTCCAAAACTAATAATCACGTAATCCATATAATCCATTATATTCAATCAACAACATCTCAAATTCAATGCCTATCCTAGGGCCTCTAGCCTAAGTTTTCACATTACATTATATTTTAGATACAGGAAACCGAAATTATACCTTGGCCGATTCCCTGCTCAACCCGGAACACTTCTAATTTCACTTTTTCCTCAAGCTTTCGGGACTCAACACCTCACCAATAGAATTTTCAGCTTGAAATCCACTTCCAAGCTTCCAAAATCACCAACAAGCTTCAACCCACTTACATATACATTGCCTAATACACATAATATGCACCCACACACATAAACTCAATACCCAATCACAACAACTCAAGAATTAGACTTATGGATGAGAAATCTTACTACACCCAAGGATCAAAGAGGCAAGATTAAGCTTTCCCTTAAAGCTAATTGGATCCTATAACATCAAAGAGCCCCAAAATCTCAACACTTTAACCCAATAATTTCGAAATCAAAGCTGAGAAAACTGGAAGAGATTCGTGGCTTACCTCTTGATTAAATTTGTGGGTTTTGTAGAGCTCAGCGACGCGGTTGCAGGCTGCAAACGGTGCGGCAATCGGAGCTCCAGATCAAAAGTTATCAAGGATTAAAGATTAGGTGAGGGTTTGAGTTTAGGAATTGGGGTTCTTCCCCTCTTGCTGCACCAGCAGCGTGAATTGCATGAAATGGGAGAGAGAAATGGGCTGAGTTCATTTAATTAGGTGAGTGGGTGGGGTCCACGGGCCCGGTTTGGATCCGATTCGACCGGTTTGGCCCGTTCGGCCCAATCTCGGGCCAAATTCTATAAAATTAGTGTCAAAATTCTCATTTTAATTTTCTCTATCATATTAAACTATAAAAATCACCTTTCTAATTTTTTAGAATAAATTTTAATTTGTGGGTTAATTATGCGTTAATTAATCGGGTTTTATATTCTACCCACCTAAATAGGAATTTTGTCAACAAAATTCGAATTCAGTTACCTGAAAATAGGTGCAGGTAGTCTGTCCCCATTTCTAATTCAAGTTCCCGAGTACATCCTTGTCTTTAGTTCGATTCCAAACAACCCTTACTAATGAGACTCCTCTTACTCAGAGCTTCTTGAAGCTGACCTCATACTCGAAACGTCAATCTCCCTTCAGTTAAACTAATTTAGGTTGTAAGACATGCGTTTGTTTCAGAAGCGTGCTTCAGAAGTTACGAAATGTGGAGTACATCGAATAGGTTCGAAAATGCTAGTTTGTTGAAGTAATCCTCACCAATGCGTATCTCCCTTCTTCAAACTTGAGGAGTTTTCTCCTTAGGTCCGCATAACTCTTTTGTTGGCTCTTCGTAGTGAAAATCTTAAATCGGCTTTTTCGTTGTCTCGGCTATCAAACTCAGGAACTACGATGCTTGATACTTCTAGTTTCAGATCAATACAAAGGCGTCTAGCACACTGTGAAATCCCACCATCTCCTTGGTGTATAGTCTCGTTAATATCTCTGATAATTAGTTTGCTCCGATGGACGGAATGGACTTGGTCACTTGTTCCACGATTATCTGACAGCATCACCTTCTGTCCTAGACCTCAGCAATCTATTCCGAAATCAATGGCTATCCTTCCTCACTTTCAGGGTAGAACCTTCAATGGTTACATCATTTCGAATGGCTTCTGTTGGTCACTTTTTATTCTCTAACATGTCATCTACTTAATCACACGTGCCGCCACATCATTTCATCGAGCCACCCCAAAATATCTTCCTTGAATTCATGACATGTTTCGGTAATTACAGGGTGAATCAAAAATCCGTTCTTGTGTGCTTCCGACAATAGTTCATGTGTCAACTTTTGACATTAGGCACACTAACCTCTTCCTATACCTTCAATTTCGTTTTCTTCATTCCTCCAAGTTTCTTTCTTGTCTTCCTCGATCTCTCCTTGATTTTCTTGTTTAACAAACTTCCATATCCTTGATAGCTCCTTATCCTCCTTGGTCATACAAGCAATACTAAGAGATTTCCTGCTCAGGCGTCAATCACCGCTTCATGAAGTTGTGTTCGCACGCATCCTAAAGTGTTAGCTTAACCGCAGATAATATGGTTGTCAAGAATTAAGGCTCCAAAATTCTTCGTAGTGCCATAGGCATATTTTTCGTATTCAAAGTCTTGCTCTATGGAATTAACACTTTAATGGTTTCATCTTGGAGTTGTGCGCGACAAAAAATTTAGTACGAGTTAATTTTCAAAAAGATGTTATGTTCAAATTGACGAATAAGCAACACGAAGGATATTCACAAGAAATCAAAAGAAAGTTTTGTATACGATCAAACAGAGTTATACCAATATAATGAAATGCACAAGAAGAGGAATCAAGGTGCATCTCAAGAAAAGAGCTCAAATTGAGAAACTTTGGTAGAAAGAGCAGAGCGTATAGAGTCAAAGAAGTCTCAATTGATTTTGAAGTATACAATTAGCGAATGAAAGCAACTATACTCGCATCAAGTTCCCAAAATTCAAGGATTACGTGGTTATACCAAGACAAGCTCAAGCTCATCTTGGAAGAAAAAGGATTCGTGTGCGTAAAGAGTAAAACTAGAAAGATGCTCAAGTCATTTAAGAAGAACTTCAGATAGAGTTTCAATGTAGGTTTCAAAAGAAGATTAGATCGGGTCGCGAAGATTTTGTTGGCACACTCCCCCTTGCATAAAGCCTTTTGCTGTTCTCTTCCTTCTTCACTGGCATAACTAGCGCCCCTCACAGGGAAACACTTAGTCAGACAGTTTTCTCTTCTAATACTCCCTCCAACTCGATCCTAAACTCTACCGATTATAATGGTGTCTTTGGTTGCGGTACAATCAAAACTAATTCGGCTTCCGGTACTAAGTCTATCACAAACTCACTTTCTCTCCAAGATGGAGGTTCTGGTACACCTTCAGGATTGTCTCGGAAACTCTCTTGCAATAGCGATTTGGTCTCATCTCCACTCGCCCATCAAACGATTAGCAACTAAAGGTTGAATCCGTTCCAGTCCTCTTCCTCGCAGTTCACTGTCACTGGATTTCGAACAATAACTCCGCCACAGCTCTCAACACTTCTGATCCCTTAGATATAATCCAAACCGCTCCTGCTACATCACTTGATCCTCAACCTTCAAGAGCTTAGCCACTCCTCTAAGTTAACTAAATATCGTTCCATCTCAACATATATATATATATATATATATATATATATATATATATATATATATATATATAAGGAGTAATAGTCTTCGACTAATCATCGACTTGGCCCTTACGATTATCGACGCTTGTCTTACGTCACAATGAATATTACGTACTAATGGTATGCAAGATAGTTAAAAATTTTAGCAACTAGTTCACCATTACCTCGGGTCTGAGAATCAGATTTGGCTATATCCCGGCCTTTCCTGTGTGAACAATCCCGAGATATATGCCCTGGCTTCCCGTATTGGTAACATACGCCAGTCCGGCCCTGCATGATCTGTTTGGATGATACTTTTTGCACCTTGGACACCTTAAGTCTTCCGGTTGAGTACTAGTCAGCCCTTCAAAAACCTGCCCTTGACGGTTGTCGTTCCTTCGGTCATTGTTCCAGCGTTGAGAACGTGAAGTGACGAAATGACCCCTCTTGAAACTTTGGCCCCTTGGTGTAATATTCATTTTCTTTCCCTTTTTCTCTGTGAAGGATTCCCGGCGATTACTCCTTGTCACCTTGGTCCCTCTTGAGCTTTCTCCCGTTGCTTGACCTATGTTAATTAACTCCGGGCAACCCGTTACCTCCACTGGTACCATTGTATTTGAAACATTATTTCCGCCTTCATTTTCATTACCACTGTCGTTGCCAATTCTAGTTTGTCTTTCCATCCTATCCATTGCTCGAATGGTCGCAGCAGCAACATCATCGATGGCAGCAGCAGCATTCGTCATCATGTTCATGAAATTGGTCAAACTACCTACCGATATAGTTATCTCATTACCTCTCCGTCCTCGACCTTGATTATGCCTACGAGATGCCATTTGGTTCCTGTTCACACCAAACAAGTGATATCAAGGTGATCAGTCTCAATATCGCAAGTCAAGTGTTGAAAGATCCAAATGCATGCTCATGAATTTTATGCTATGTATATCAATCAAATATCCTAAATAGTACATAAACATGACTCAGAGTATGCTCAAAAGCATAGACAGTCCGTCCCTCAGGCTCTACAGGAACGAACTGCTCTGATACCATAATGTAACACCCTACCACACAGAGCTTTACACTTAGGATGTAAAACAGAGGTGGAGAGGTGCTACGACCTCTAAAAGAAAAATTATATATTAAATATAGTGAAAAAGGTTTATAACTAGGAGCCTTTGAAGAAAGGGATAAAGCAAAATCGTTAAATCGAAAGACGTAATGCTCCCGAAGCGATAAAGCAGACGAAGCAAGATAGAACAAGCTAAGGAATTAATATACCAAGAGTTCCAAAATACATATAACAAAACTCAAGAACTCGGCTCGCGAAGATAAACCAGCCCGAGCGAATAAGTGTGTATGTGTATATATATATTAGAGGACCCGAAATACACCCAAAATATAGAGTTACAGAACCTATTTCTCCAAAATGACCTCTAAGAGGAATTAATACAGCATATATTTAATAGTGAAGATAATAAGTATCTAAGCAAATACAGATAACCAAAATAAACCTAAAAGATAAAGGTCTTCGCAACATCAGAAGCTTCCAGCATGCCTCAGCGAGGTGCCTCACGTCCTGCATCTGAAAACCACAAAATCCACATGGGTGAGAACCGGAGGTTCTCATCATGGTAACATTACCCACATATCTAACATATAATGTCCTCAAAAAGCCGAAGGCGATCCTAGAATTTCCAACAAATAATTAAAGCTTAAAAACATAACTAACCCATAAAGATAAAACAGGCAACTAGCTAAGGGTCTTCAGAGCTATCTAAAACTCCCCTTTCCAACTCCTCCGAACCTCCCAACCACCAACAAAACCAAGGTACCACAAACACAATTATTTCAAGCAAGGAAAATCACAAATAGAAGGCATATATTGCAAATAAAGCAGGTAGCAAATAGTTTATGCAGTCACTTAAGCAATCCAAATAAATCACACCAAACAAACATATAGATGCATATGATGCATGCCTGTCCTAGTGGCTGATGAGTCTCATCTGTCGGTTATAAAGCCAACCCGACAAGTCCTGGTAGCTAACCATTGGACTGTCCCTCTGTCGCGCATCCCAAACTCGAGGTATTCACACTCATAAACATAATCATAATCATAATCATACAACACCCACTTTGGTGTTTATCCACGAGGGCGAGCTCATCCCGAACTTTCACAGTGTCTGGCCACACTTACGACATAGGATCAGCAGAGTATCGAGTCTCAACCTGGAGCACGTGGTGGCTAGTCACTGCTTTAATCCAAGGAAACTCGTATCTCAGATAATTATTTCACATTCATTCATACACATTCCATAATCATTCTTTATGACTATATCATCAATTATACATCATACAATTCCACTTTTCATACATCACTCATCATAACCCGGGGCAAGTGGGGCGAAACCACAACCCTTGCGTCCACCCGGGGAGCCTCTATACTAACCAACTTGGAGCAAGTGGGGGCAAAACCACACCCTTGCGTCCACCCAGGAGGTACGTTCTTATATGTCCAAGAGGAACTAAGGAGGGGATCCAAGCCTCCCACCATCTTGTTGGAGGCAATTTTACAATACCAAGAGGAACAAGGAAGGGGATCATCACCTTCCTTCATCTCTCTGGGGTTGCACTTTCGAGAAAGAAAGCTCAAGATAAAACAATCATTCAAATTCATATTTTCATTTTCAGCCATAAATCAATATTTATCATAGCCATCCGGCTCATAACATAATCCATAACCAGCCAACAGTCATTATTAAATACAGCCCTTTGGCTCACGGCATACACTGCACTTCCACCATCACCCTCGGTAACTCATATAATCTTCATTAATCACAATTCATAAATAACTCTCCCCTTACTTCATCCTCAAGATACCACCCTTCCTAGCTTCCTCTCATTATTAATCATACTATAAGGATTTAGTACTAAGAGGATGAAAATGGAGGCTTAGAAGTTTGAAATTCGGTTTTAAAAACACAAAAGTCATATTTGCTGAAAACAGGGTCACGGAAGATTACAAGCTTGCCGGGAAGGTGGAACATTTAAAAACAAGGTTTTTATAAGAAAATAGGGCAGTGTGCGTACGCATAGGGTTGTGCGTGCGCACGCCCAGAAGGATTTTTAGAAAGTGTGTGTGCGCACTGCGTACACACAGAAAGCAAAATTTTCGTTGTTAAGTGCACGCACAGAACCTGCAAACGCCCCCAACAGAATGTACTTCCTAGCATGTGCGTGTGCACAGCTTGCAAAACTTCGTTGGTTGTGTCTGCGCATAGAGCGTGCTAGTGCTCCCAGCAGAAGCCATATCCCCTTGCGTGCTTGCGCACAAGAGTGTGCGTATGCACATTTTCAAAAATATACGGGGTGTGCGTGCGCACACAAACCAGAAATCACAAATTTTGCAGCATTCATAGAATTCAGATTTCAGACACTAAATTGCAACGATCATATCTTTTTATACAAAATTTGGATTTCTACAAAATTGATACCGTTTTAAAGCTCTTTAAATTATCTTTGATTTGAGATAAAATTCGTTTCATTTCACAAACTGTAGCTCAAGATATGATCCGTTGAAGTTCATCAAAAATCTATTTTTACAAAAGTTCACTAAATCCTCAACTTACCAAAATTCTCAACCAAAACCACACCAATTCAGCCTCAACCACAATCCAAATTTCCTATTCATTCCATAACACACCAATTCTCTATTTCGTCAACTTTAACTCAATAATCCAAGTTCACAATTCATAATACACCTTATCAATTTCCAATCTTTCATTTTCATCAAACCTCAAAATTAAGACTTCCAATTCCACATTGTTCAACATACAAATCAATTAACCAAATCAAGCATAATTCTCAACTTCAAATTAACATACCAATCATCATCATCACATACAATTCACATGCACCAACAATAAGAACATCATTTACACCCTCCAAAACTAATAATCACGTAATCCATATAATCCATTATAATCAATCAACAACATCTCAAATTCAATGCCTATCCTAGGACCTCTAGCCTAAGTTTTCACATTACATTATATTTTAGATACAAAAAACTGAAACCATACCTTGGCCGATTCCCCGCTCAACCCGGAACACTTCCAGTTTCACTTTTTCCTCAAGCTTTCGGGACTCAACACCTCACCAATAGAATTTCTAGCTTGAAATCTACTTCCAAGCTTCCAAAATCACCAACAAGCTTCAACCCACTTACATGTACATTGCCTAATACACATAATATGCACCCACACATATAAACTCAATATCCAGTCACAACTCAAGCGTTAGACTTAAGGTTGAGAAATCTTATCACACCCAAGGATCAAAAAGGCAAGATTAAGATTTCTCTTCAAGCTAATTGGATCCTATAACATCAAAGAGCCCCAAAATCTCAACACTTTAACCCAATAATTTCGAAATAAAAGCTGAAAAAACTGGAAGGGATTTGTGGCTTACCTCTTGAATAAAGTTGTGAGCTTTGTAGAGCTCGGCAACACGGTTGCATGACTACAAACGGTGTGGCAATCAGAGCTACGGATCAAAAGTTATCTAGGATTGAAGATTAGGTGAGGGTTTGAGTTTAGGAATTGGGGTTCTTCCCCTCCTGCTGCACCAGCAGCATGAATTGCATGAAATGGGAGAGAGAAATGGGCTGAGTTCATTTAATTAGGTGAGTGGGTGGTGCCCACGGGTCCGGTTTGACTGGTTTGGCCCGTTCGGCCCAATCTCGGGCCAAATTCTATAAAATTAGTGTCAAAATTCTCGTTTTAATTTTCTCTATCATATTAAACCATAAAAATCACCTTTCTAATTTTCTAGAATAAATTTTAATTTGTGGGTTAATTATGTGTTACTTAACCGAATTTTACAATGTACCTAGATGAGAAAATTCACGACAGATGATACATTATTGTAGCTCTAAAAGAAAGATGGTATATATATGGTCAAGATAGGCTATCACATTGCTAAAGGATAGGATGGAAGAGGAGAGGATAGGACAACAACTTTGAACACAGATTTGAGGGAGTTTTGAAAAGCGATATGAGATATGAAAGCACCTTAGAAGATCAAAATGTTCCTTTAAAAAGAAGTCTATGACATCATTCTGGTAAGGGTAAATTTATTCAAAAAGAAAATCGTTAGCAATCCAATTTGTCCATTCTGTTTGTAGGTGCCTAAAATGATGGAACATGTTATCCTATTATGCAGATGGACAAGACCTATGTGGTTCAGATTTTAAATACAGGGACACACCCACAAAGGAATTAGTTTCATTAATTGAAATTTGGCTTTAAAAATTTTGCAAAAAGATTAAAGCCAAAGTTGCACATGATAAGGAAGGAAGATAGAGCAAAGTGGGTCACCTAAGTTGGGCTCTCTAGAGGGCTAAAAATTATGCAGTGTTTAATCACTCTAAACCAAATCCTCTAGCTACTATCCATTATGCAAAAGTCCAAGAAAAAAGTTTTAACAAAGTCAATGAATTAATCATCACTAGATGCAAAATCAAAGAACAATTTGCAAATTATCTGTTAAATGAAGACCACTACCAAAGAAGTCATTGGCGCATGCTACTCCGATATTACAAACAAAATGACTTATGTAGCATTAATGAGAGACTAGAACGACGAAATTAGAGGAGGGACTGTATCCAATTTTCTAGCAAATTCAAGAATGGTGGCAGATGCTTGGGTATAATGAGAAAAGCATTAATTCTTGTCAAAAGTCTAGACATGGGGAGAACCTTAATCGATTCAGATTGTCTTACCTTGGGTAAATCCATCAAATTGAAAGGAAGGCTCTGAGAAATAAACTCTGTCCTTCATGATATCAAAACCCTTCAAATGGAACTTTTATTCTGTAGCTTTGTGTAGGTCCCGTGCAATGAAAATATCTTTGTCCATACAATTGTAGCCCTCAAAAGTACAAACTAACTTCCTATATGCTGGTGCACCAATCTTCCTTCACAACTTGAAAACATTTAAAACAACGAGAAACTAATACCAACTTCAGATCCAGCCACCAGTGGTAGACATCTTTCAACTTAGCTACTAGCAATGGGTATCACACCTACCTTTTCCAAACCGATGTGGTAGGCAGAGATACCCATCGTGGAAGGAGGAATCACGATCGTGTTTGGGGTAAAAGGAAACTGTCATTTCCTGAAGAAGAGTGCATTTTTTAGGTGGTTATGACCTCTCTTCCAAGCCTCACCTTGTTTTGGGGGGGAGGGGAGAGACTCCCGAATCACTCCAGTTAGAGGGAGGGGTGCAGTTAACAACAACATCAGTCAATTTCTGCACTCTTAAATTAGCTTGATCCAGATTATGCAGAAGTTGTGACGACCCAATTCTCAATATGTCACGATCATACTGAAAACCGAGTGTCACCAACTTGCTTACCTAAAACTTTAACTATTTATTATTAAGCCTGTAATCGTACTAGTGCACTATCGAATTTTTGGAAAAATGTTTTCTTTATAAAAAGATTTGCGAGGGCAAGTAATTAAACATACACAAGCCATAATAAGGAATTAAGTAAAACATACACAAGGCTAACATTATATATATATACCATTCACATCTTGCTACTATATACATAATTAACACTCTAGGCCCTGGTCTATATAGGAAGCCTCTAAGCTGGCTCCCAAAACTAGCCTAGTCAACTATCTACATCCTACTCTCTCAGTGAGTCTAATCAAAAGTGAGAAACTAAACACAAAAGATAGGCTAATCCCCAAAAACTACCTAAAGGCACATCCTTAGCCCCCAGCCATCAGTTGTCCTCGTCAAAGAAAATCACAATCACATCTGAGCACTCCTCAGGATCCTCGTCCTCATCATCGGAAATCTCAATAAGCTCAGGAGGGGTCCTATCACTCGTACTACTGGTCTGGCCAATACTTGAAGGTCCATTAATAGAGGTAGTGTGTGGCTTCTGATGACGGCTCAGACAAAAATACTGAGATCTGCTCTATAGGAATATCCTCTTCCGGTACATGCTCTGGTATATGCTCTTCCATAGACTCAAGCTCATATTATTATTATTATCTAGACTCCATTATAATTAGAGCAAGTAAAATAAATAAATAACATAATAATAAAATTATATTTCTATTTATTTTTTACTTCGAAGTTTGAAGTCATTTTGTCAAAATAAAATTAATTGCTTTAAAATATTATTTTAAAAAAAGTTCGTGTTAATGTAAAAATTAGAATTGTTACAAAATTAAAATTGAAAATAAATTTAAAGGCCATTTGAAGCAGCAACGATGACCAATTGAAGCCTCTTGATTAATTTAACTCTGAAATTAAGACTGATAGATATGAGAGAGAAAAATGATAGTTAAGATTAGTATTTGAATTCTTTTGAATGTGTATTTGGATGAGTGTTATTTGTTGTTGTAGTGTGGATCGAGTTTACCTGACTTGCACCCGAATCCGAAAAAAAAAATACTCGATCTCATATATAAAGAATTAGTTATTTTTAAAATTACACAAGGCAACGGATTTTTTTCTAAACTCTGTTTTGTTAATATTTAAAGGGATGCTTTTATAAACAATTTTTTATATATCAGTGCTCATTAATATGTATTCCTATTAAAAAATAATACATTACAATATCCAATAGAATTATTGAACAATATATAATTTGTATGATCTCCTTTATAAAATAAACTAGTATTTTTATCTATAATAATATTACGGGAATATAAATTTTTTTAAAACTACGGTCCACTTTGTTCTGATAGTATAGATTATGCATGGCATAAACGATTTATAAAATCAAATTATTTTTACAAAAAAAAAGTCGTAGGTTGACAAAAGTTTCTGGCTAAGAAGACCAAGGTATCTATAGAAAAAAAATCAAATAATAAGATTTTTAGTTATTATTTTTATATGAAAAAGTCTAATTTTTTATTAATAATTAATTTTAACATTCGTTATCTAAAATTTAAAATAATTTAACGCGTATATTTTTACATTCAACTAAGTGTTAACTGTTAAGTCTGTTGCACAAATAGAAATAATTAATTTTTATATTTACTATTTAAAAATAATATTTTTTCTCCCTGTGTATATAAAAATATAATTAGATATTAGCATAAAAAATTATACTGATAGTTATAAAATTAACTCAAAATTAATTTTTTTAACACAATTGAATCTTGATTCTAACTTTTAATTAAAATATTAGTATTTTCTCCAATTTATATGTAATAAATATTTGAAAGAATAAAAATTAAAATATAGATTAAAAAGATAAGTGGTAAAAATTTAAAATTAAATAAAAAACTATGTATATAATAACAATAATAATAATATTTTTTATTTAAATTATATTATTTTGTTAATTTTGTTTTCCGTAAAAGAGAAAGATAGAAAAAATAGAGAATAAAAGAAAAGAGAGAGAAAGATAAAGATGAAAAATGAGAGTGAGAGTGAGAGTTTGTTAATTTTTGAAGAAAAAATTTTATTTTAATTGTAAAAAAATATCGGATGGCATACTTTGATTTCTCAAATTACTAATATATGGAGAGAGGTTGAGAGAATTTAGGATGGGAGTTTATTAATTTAAAAAAAAAAATATTTTCTCTCAATTTTAATAAGAGAGTGTCATGTGACACATTTGATTATTAAATTAGATAGTAATATATGATATATAATATAAGTATATTTTAATTTCAATTTTAATATTTCAATTTTAATTTTAATGTAATTAAAGAATGTCATGTTGCATATTTTGATTGTCAAATTAGTAATTAGTCATTGATATTGATAATGATATATAAAATAGATAGAGTGGTTGAAGGAATGAGAGAAACAGAGAAAGGAAGAGGGACACTACAAGGGAGGCACAGAATACCGGCGGTTTTCTTCTTGATTAGCGGCGGTTTTAAACCGCCGCAAAATCAAAGGCCGGCGGCAAATTGAACCGCCATGGATATGGGCGCCGGAATTGGGTTTGGCGGCGGTTTCCAGCATCGCTGGTATAACCACCACAAAATCAAAATTTCGCGGCACACAATTAGAAAACCACCGCCAAATGAGACTGACACGATTTGCTTCATGTTTACCGGCGGTTTTCAGAACCACCGCTATTTTGGTCAATGGGTAAAAAAATTTGCAGCCGTTTTGAAACCGCCGCAAATTTATGTTTGTCTTTTTTCAACATTACATGGCCTTCAGAGGCATTGCCACCTACATCCAGAAAATTGGCCGGAGCACCCCACCATGCAATTTAATTATATCCATTGTGACCATTGCTAACCCTGCACCATTCACTGTGCAACCAATTTCTCCATCTAACCCAATATACTTTAAATCTTCCTTTGTAGCAGCCACTTGTTGAAAGAAAAAAGACACAATACATATCTAGTGATGAGAAATAGACTACATAGAAAGGACTTGACAAAAAAGTACCAATAAATATTGAGAAGACTGGCATTGCCAATACAACAAATGAAAACAAAATCGTCAATACAACAAAAGTATCTGTCTACAACTAATAATTTACATTTACATTTAAAAATCACTCATGCTAACCCAAGCAGAAGAAAAACCATACAAATTTGAAATGACATCAAAATTTGTAAATATATTGAAAAAATATGCACAAAAATGAAATATGCAGAGATGAAAAGAACATAAATTGTACAAGATTTGTTGATCACCATTTGTTCCATTTCTGCTCATATAAAGCATTTTAAGTTATTAAGTGCACGAGTGTATAATTAGCACAACAGCACTGAACTAGTGTAATAGATCACACAACAACTTCTAACAATGATTATCGCAGTCATCTAAAAATTTTAGCATAAATATCAAGTCATGTAGAACAACCTGAATATAAAATTGGAGATTTTTTTTTATCAAGAATGCCATATGTTCTCTAACGCGTCACATTGATCGAGATCGCTGAGATTTCTGTTGTGCCGTTGGGCTCTTAGCTTGATCCTTTTTGCGTTTGGCAAAATCACGGTGATATTGATGCATTACAGATGCCCACAATTTCTCTAACTCCATTTGTGTTCGTTTGAGCCGCAGTAAATATTGGAAAACTCTAAGATATCTGTTAATTGTGCCAAAATTTAGTGACCTATTGAAAAATATCATGTTTTATTAAGCCATGTAATGTCACATTATTATCGTAATACGAGAACAGGATTATTGAGTCTCACATAAATGGTCAAAATTAACAGACAAAGTCATTTGACTTTTTCAATTTTATTTTAAGAACTCATTAATCTTGACCATTTAAACTAAATAAGACCATAGTCAAGATTTATTCATAATTAATAACCAATGATCTCTCACAAGATATATCCTCTACAAAAGATGTCTTTCCTAAACTAATGGTCCCTTTAAGGTATTCAACATATCCTATATGCCTTGATAACACAGTTTGCATCTATGAGGCCATAACAATTTCTAAATTTATCATTTTAGAAGGGAATTCAATCACATCGAGTATATCTTAGCAGGACAGGAAGAGGAAAGAATCCACCATTAATATTAATATTATAGGAGTAAAACCTGACTTAGAGAGGACTTCTTGAGTAAGGAACAAATGCAAAGGCCAATCGACAGAATACTCAAGGGCAAGACCATCCCAACCATCAAGTGACATTTCTGAAGAAGCACCAGAGCTTCCATTTGCTGAAGTGTTTGCCCTTGATACATCTATAGGGAAGGTCTAACTGTGATTCCATAAGATGGCATCCTAGAAGAGGGAAAGCACATTTCATAACAACTCCAAGCTAACTTAAACAGAAGAACTAAAATGAAGGCAGAACCTTACCGCAAGGATACTTTAGAGAAATATTTGTCTTTTTCACCAATAGTTTTTAACGCAGCCTGCATTTCAAGGAATTGGAATCAGCTTTCATTGATGTAGTTAAAACATGAACAAGCTTAAATAGTTAAAGGATGAACTGCGTTAAAAAGTAAAGATCGTATGAAAAATTTAACTAACCAGCTAAAATGGCACCATAAGATCAGCTTCAGCAGTTGATTGCCAAGGTGGCAAACGCATTAGCTGGCGACTTTCCTCGAGGAAACACTAGCATAGAAAATGATGCATGTATAAAAAATGTCAGTATTTTTTTCTTAGATAACAAAATATTAGTAATTAGAAAAGGTTATTACAAAAGGCAAGGAGGACGAAAGATCCTCATACAAAAAATAAAAAATATCAATAAAAAATAAGAATCAACACAAGTCAGCAGAAAAATGTTAGTAGTATAGATAACTTTTCATACTTTATCTGGAAGAAATCTCCTTTTGCCAAAAGAAAATAGTCTTTCAGGTCCTTCAAGTGACGATTCAAGTCAGCTTGTACAACCACAAGCTGTGGACAGAGAGAACATGAATGGTGTAGAATGCAAATTCACCAAATACTAACGAACATATGAACTGATATATGATGTTAAGCACCTGCCACAGACGACTGGCTGCAATAACCTGAATAGAGTACTAATCTGGGTCTGTGAGAATCCTTCCAACAAACTTCCTGCATGTTTCTTCAAAACCAAAGGATACATAGTGTAAAGGACAAAACTATTAATGTATATGCAACTAAAACTAAAAATCATGAATATTGAACAAAGTTGTGTAAGAGATTTCATTACCTCACTTAGGGCTACGTGTCCAGCAAAATTTATTATCTCCAACAAATCGCCACTTAATGATGACCAATGCATGACCGAGTAATTGGAGATAAGGTAGACATCGTGTTTTGAAGTAGCCCATACTAAGTTTCTCAACTGAATCCCACAAAAAATGAAACAAATCATCACCCATTAGGCTTGAAAAGTAATTAATAAACTATCCAAACCTACATCAATAAAACCATATACTAAAAAAAGAAGCAACAATAGAGTGTTAAATGCAAATTGATAAATGTTTGAATCTTGATGTATATAGCAAAAAAAAAAACTTTAATCCAATTTCTATAGCATACCAGTACAGCATTCAAAGGGCTAGAGAAAACAATAATAGATTTGAAGATCATCGGTTTTCTTTCCTCAATAATGAAATACAAAATAAAATCATATAAAGAAATGCAACTGTACAAGACAAGACTGCAAACAAGTACTACAGAACCACCGAATATTATGTATATATTGAATCTATAGTAGCTTATATCTTCCACAACTGGTTAATTAGGGGCTTTCATCAAGAATTACATTCATTTTTTAACTTTTTAGCCATGTACTCTCATCAAGCAACACTACAATACTTATCAACAATATAACAAACATAATAGGAATAAAATCAAGTAGCAATAAGGTTCGAGCACCATGTGAAAAATCAAACAAACCTAAAAATGAAGGATGGTAGGTTTAACCATTCTTGTATTATAGAAAAAGTCATAGTATTTTCCACCCTTCACAGACCTTTTGCAATCTTGAGAGACAAAGAAACAAAATTTACTTCTGCATCTTTCCCTGCCCCCCATAATCCCAAAGGAAAAGGATTTGATAAAACAAAAAATATTAAAAAAAAAGAAACCTCATTTATAGCATCCCCAGAAGCAAGAATATTCTCATAATTCTTATACTGTTCAAGCCTTGTAACTCTGTAACTATCTCTTGATATGTTCAATCTATCCCACTGAATACCCTGAATGTCTTTTCCCTTCCTTGCTTGTGCAGCTGATGTATCAGTTACCTTAGTGAGCTGCAACAATCATCAAACACCTTATGAGTATGAAAACAAATACCCCCTTTTTCTCTTAAATAAACAAATTTTGAAAAAAAAAGGTTTTTATATGAACTCGATGAATAACTGAAAGGTTCAAATAAATAGAATCAGAAAAAGAAAAGGGGTTACCATCTCATACTCATCAAGAGCATCATCATGGCTGTTTTCATCCATTTCATCAAAGAAATCTTCTTCTTTTTCTATGGCATCAAAGTAGAAATCTTCCTCTTCTTCGACAACGATGAGAAGTGGATGTATGGGTGATGAGCGGATAATTTATACGCTTTTTGGCATTGTTTTTAGTATGTTTTTAGTATATTTTAATTAGTTTTTATTATATTTTTATTAGTTTTTAAATAAAAATCACTCTTCTGGACTTTACTATGTGTTTGTGTGTTTGATAAACCTCTATTTCATGGTTTATCTTGTGCTCATTTGAGTGGTTTTTATCAACTCTTCACCCACTTATTCATATTAATTGCATGGTTTTACTTTCCCTTCCTTATTATGTGATGTATGTGAAAAACATGTTTCCTATGCTTTAATATTAATTATTTTAATTACCTTTATCTCCATTCGATGTCGTGATTAGTGTGTTGAGTAGTTTCAGATCTTCTAAGGAAGGAATGACTTAAAGGATGGAAAGGAAACATACAAAAATAGAAGGAAAGCACCAAACGGAGCTTCTGAAGAAACTGGCATCCACGCAATCGCATGGACGAAGCGATCGCGTGCCAAGCACGAATCAGCAGCGACGCGACCGCATGACTGACGCGACCACGCGCCTTAAGCAGAACGCACATGACGCGGTCGCATGACTGACGCGACCGCGTGGCAAGGAAATGCTCCGAATGACGCGACCGCGTGATCCACACGGACGCGTGACAGAGGCCACGCACCAGAAATTGTAGAAAACGCTCATAGCGAATTCTGAAGCCCTTTTTGGCCCAAATCCAAGTCCAGAAGGCATAGACCAGAGGTTATGAAGTGGGGGAACGCATCCATTCAGGGGAGCTCGCCAATTTTCACTTTCCATGATTTAGATTTAGTTTGAGAGAGGTTCTCTCCTCTCTCTCTTAGGATTAGGATTATGATTTAGGACTTCTCTTAGTTTGTAAGAGTGACTCTCGATCTAGGTTTAATATTTACTTTAATGCTTTTATGCGTACTTATAAATGTTGCCAACTTGACTTATGAACCCTTTCCATATTATGATTTGAATTAATAATGATATTTGAGGTATTTCAGTTATTGATTGATTTCTCTTTAATTTGTGTTACCATTGTTTCCAATCTGAAGATATTCTATTCCAGCAATTTACTTTTTCTCTTTTTAGTCTTGGTTAAGAAATCAGTAACTCAACAGTTGTCAAACTCAGCATAATTGATAATCGTTATCTTGCTAATTGAACTGAACTTCAATAATCCCAACTTTTTCTTAGGAAATAAATAGGATTTGAATGTCAAACTAATTAGTTCCTTGACTTTCCTTTGCTTTAGTAAAGGTTAACTAAGTGGAATTTAGATTCAACTTTCATTATTGTTGAGAGAGATAACTAAGTTGGACTTCCAATTTCCCTTACCTTGCCAAAAGTTACTTTATAGTATTTATTTATTTTAATTGCCATCTACTTTACTTGTCATTTAAATCACTTGTTTCTCATCTTCTAAACCCCGATCACAACCTTTATAGCCAATAATAAGAACATACTTCCCTGCAGTTCCTTGAGAAAACGACCCAAGGTTTGAATACTCGGTTAACAATTTTTAAGGGGTTTGTTACTTGTGACACCCAAAACATTTGTATGAAAGGGCTTTTGAAGGTTTAGAAACTATACTTGCAACGAGGATTTATCCGCAATTTTCTAGACCACGCAAAAGTTCTCTCATCAAAATGGCGCCGTTGCCGGGGAACTGCTAACGTGTGCCTTATTATTGGTTATTGTAAATATTTTTCTTTTGCTTGTTTCCTTATTTTTGTTTTTTTTTCTTTTTATCTTTATTTGCTACCATGAACTCTCACCCCTCTCGCTTTGAGTTTGGTTCTAACTTTGTTGAGGGAAATAGAAGTTACAGCAGGAATATGCATCAAGGTCCGACCAATCAAGGATGGATGGAGCCAAGAGGATATAATCAACCCTTTAGGCAACAACACCCTCCAAGATATCATGGACAAAGACCATTCTACCGTGCATACCCAGCTGAAAGATATGGTGGACAACCTTGTAACTACCAACAAGCCCCACCCCGTGCATATAAACCATCCTTTCAACATAACCTCGAACCACCACACTCACAAGCTTCTCTTCACCATTCGCCACTATATGATCCTTCTTTACCCCAGTACCAATCCAATCACTCCCAATCACCACCACTTTCCTATGTATCATGTCCAAGTCCGGCAACCCGAGAAGCAGAGGTTTGACTAAAGGAAACAATAAATAAATTTCAAACAACCATTCGACAACTGGAGCAAGTAGTAATTCAATGGGTTTCTAGACGCTCAAATACACAAGGATCAGCCACAGCCCCATGTGAACAGTCTAACGAAGAGCGTAGCATGAAGAAAATACCAGAAACTCCAGTGGATAAGACAGAGAATGAATTCGTACTAGAACAAGTAGAAGAAGCTGTCATTGTTCAAGAAGAAGAGTTGGTTGAAGATCTAGGAGATGCTGAACCTCCATGGGAATCCAGAACTGAGGAGAACTCCGTCAAGGACGCTACAGTTGATGCTAAGGAGGATATTGTACAATCTCCAAGGCAAGTTGTTTATGAAGAATCAGACGGAACAACCCAGGACACAAATTCCCTTGATGATGATAGTCACAAGTCAAATTCTCTTAGTAATGAACTTGCATCCGCAAGTGAATTCTCTGAGATCGAAGAATCTTCCCCAAGTGAATATGAAGATGATGCGGAGGTAGATTTTTCTCAACCTCCAATCTATGACTCAAGTGATGAGGAAGACATAGAAGACTTTGACCAGGACACAGATACAATTGTAGAACCTTGCAAGGAAGTGGAGCAATTCACAGAAGAGCACAAGGGAGTGGAACTTACAGAACCACCAGAAACACCTATCCCAAGGCCATTCCCACCTAATACAAGCTTCAAGTGGGTACAATCCTTAACCTTTAACTTTGCTTATTCACTTGAATATGGTTTGCTTGAAACAGATGGCCAGCTTAGAGCTCTTTGCGGCTTTAAGAGTAAGAGGGAAATGGCTCGTGCTCAGAGCTGGTGTACAAGGTTCAATAAGGTTCCACGCTTCAACTTGAAGTGCACGGATTGGTATCATGCTCAATTGAATGGAACTCAGAAAATGTTTGGTCACTATGGTGAGAATCTACCTTCTAAACCACCCGGATGGAAAAATATAGATCAAAACGAAGGCGGATTCAGAACCAAAGTTTGGGATCCTGGAAAATATTCTGATATTCATCACCCTGGGAGCCTGAAAATCTGTTTGAAGCTGCTCAGAAGCTTCACATGCCTAGTTTGGGACCCCGGAGGCTGCCGGCATTCCAAACATTGGTAGAGATTTCTAGATGAATTTAAACACAAGCCACCATAACAGGAAGCTCATCTAATGTCCAACTTAAGGACTTTAACTAAAAGTGCTAGGTGGGAGACAACCCACCATGGTATGATCGTTCATTTTTCAATTTTTATTTCGTTTTGTTTGTTTTCAAGTTTTATTTTAGTTTATTATATTGAAACTGGAATTTTGCATCTCATTCATCATTGCATTCAGCATTTCTCATGCATATAAAAAAAAAAAAAAAACAACGCACGCGACGCGGCAGCGTCGCTGACGCGTCCGCATCACCAGTGCGTTTTGGAAGAAAAGAATTGAACAGAGAGTTACGCAGGAGCAGGGCTGGAGGCGTGCCAATGGCACAATTCACCCCACGCGATCGTATCGCTGACGCGACCGCGTCATATGGGAATAATGGCCTCCCACGCGACCGCGTGCCCCACGCGGCCGCGTGACCAAGATTTCGACGTAATGATGGTGCACAGCCGAAAGTTGTGCTAGAGTGGTGCTGGACTGGCGCTGGACGCGCAGTCCATCTCACGCGACCACGTGCCCCATGCGGCCGCGTCATATCCTTCTGGAAGCCCACTCACGCGATCGTATGCCCCACGCGATCGCGTCACCCAATATTTGGCAATTAATGATTTTTGAACAGAGAGTTGTGCGAGAGCGAGGCTGCCCTCGCGCCAGTAGCATAAAACGGGTCACGCGACCGCGTGACTGACGCGACCGCGTCAATTAGTTTAAGCGCAAGCCGCGCGACCGCGTGCCCCACGCGACCGCGTCGCCTGCGCCGCACAGCTTATCCTAATTTGCCAAATATCTTATCTTTTCTTCCCCAATCCTAATTTTTCCTCCCTCCTCTCTTACTTACTTCTTCTTCCCTTCTTTCCCTTCTCATTCTTATTATCTTTCATTTTATTTTATTTTAATCTATTTGCATACTTGCATTCATTGCATTTTAATTTTGTGCATAATTTTATTTTCTTTTCTGAATTTTTTTTTCCATTGGTGTTCAAAAAATTTTTCTTATTCAAACTATTGCATCTTTTTCTTGAATTTACTTTGGTAACTTGTTTTACACTGTGGGATGATATTAATTATCTACCAATGCCAATCTTTTATGATACTTGCACATTCACTTGCATTGACATGAACATATATTGATATTTTCATTACCCACACACCTCCCCTTTGTTGCATATTCTGCACCACTGGTATGCCATGGCTTCTATTGTTTTCTCACTTGCATGTTGTAGCTACCATGTAATTGAGACTCTTATTATTTGGCATTAACCCACCTAGACTATATTTATTTTCCTATCTTTATTCCTGGGTTACTCTTCTTCCCTTTTTCTTTCAGGATGGCCACCCGGAAGAGAACCGGAAGACGTTTACATGGGGAGACAGGCAAGTCAATCTGCACAATCTATAGAAAAGCATCAGTTGAAGCCACCCGTCCACTTGCACATCTTAACATGCACCGATCTTTAAGTGTGGGGAGGTCGATACCGATCTCCATGGGTTAGTATTTTTTTATCAACACCAATATTTTATTTTTCTTGTTAGTTGTTGCATTTGCATGTTTGATTGCATATTTATTTGATTTTGTGCATTTAGTTACTACTTGGTTAAAATAATAAATTTCTTTGTAAGACCCTATTTTTGAAAAATTTCACTAATTTAAAATCAAAATTTTTGTGTTAAACTTGTCAGAAGTTGTATTTGGAACACGGTTTTTGAGCCAAAGAACACACAACCTGTGAGATTTTGAGCTTATTTATATGGTTACATTATTTAATCATAAATTTTTATTTTTGTGTGTTTACTTCTCGATGATTGCAATCTTAGTTTTGTTCCATTCTATATGTCCATTATTTAGTATATTTACATGCTTGCATATGATTGAGGCCATTACTTGTTTAGCTCACTTATCCCAAAAAATAACCTACCTTTCACATCACCCTTGTTAGCCCCCTTGAGCCTTTAAATCCCCTTTTGTTCTATATTTTACCACATCACTAGCCTTAAGCGGAAAACAAATTAATTATCCCAATTAAATCTTTGGTTAGCTTAAGATAGAGATTGTGTATCAAATAAGTGTGGAGAAATTGTGGGAACATGGGTTAATAAGGGAATGTAACATGTTTCTAATTTATTAGGAATTTGGGAACCTACTCATAAAAAACCAAAATAGAAAAATAATAGAAAATCCATGTGCATTGATAAGTTATGTTTATTTCTCTACAAAAAAAAGAAAAAGAAAAAGAGAAAAAGAGAAAAAGAGAAAAAGAAAAAAAATATAATATATATAATATAAATAAATAAATAAGGGGACAAAATTACCCCAATGTTAAGTTAATAAAAGATCAATGCACATGTGATAAAAAAATTAAAATTTGGTACATGAGTATGGAAATTATACAAAAGTGAAAATTATGGGTAGCTAGGCATGAATTTAAAAGTATATAGAGTATATGTATATTAGGTAAGAGCTTAGGTTAATTGAAGATTCATATTATAGCTCACTTGGCCATACATATATCCTTACCTTTACCTCAGCCCCATTACAACCTTGAAAAGACCTCATAATGTTTGCATTGGTATGCTAAATATTTGTTGATTGGTTAGATGAAGAACAAAGTTTAGAAAGCATGATTAGAGAAGAGTAGAGTGAATTACCCTATACACTTGAGAGATTAGAGTGCATATACACTTCCTGTAAGGGTTCAATGCTTAATTCTATGTTCCCTGCTTTTATGAGCTAACTTCTTACAAGTTTACTTGTCTTTACTTTATATGATTTGAATTAGTGAAATATGATTTATGTTTGTCTTGGGGAACTTATTTACTTTTAACCAAGTAGGTAAAAACATTTTTTGCATGTAGTTGCATTCATATAGATAGGTTGCATTTCATACATCCTACCATTCCTCTTCATCTTTATAGTTTCTCTTGAGCTTAGCATGAGGACATGCTATTGTTTAAGTGTGGGGAGGTTGATAAACCTCTATTTCATGGTTTATCTTGTGCTCATTTGAGTGGTTTTTATCAACTCTTCACCCACTTATTCATATTAATTGTATGGTTTTACTTTCCCTTCCTTATTATGTGATGTATGTGAAAAACATGTTTCCTATGATTTAATATTAATTATTTTAATTACCTTTATTTCCATTCGATGCCGTGATTAGTGTGTTGAGTAGTTTCAGATCTTCTAAGGTAGGAATGACTTAAAGGATGGAAAGGAAACATACAAAACTGGAAGGAAAGCACCAAACGCGATCGCGAATCAGCAGCGACACGGCCGCATGACTGACGCGACCGCGTGGCAAGGAAATGCTCCGAATGACGCAACCGCGTGACCCACGCAGACGCGTGACAGAGGCCACGCACCAGAAATTGCAGAAAACGCTCATAGAAAATTCTGAAGCCCTTTTTGGCCCAAATCCAAGACCAGAAGGCATAGACCAGAGGTTATGAAGTGGGGAAACGCATCCATTCAGGGGAGCTCGCCAATTTTCACTTTCCATGATTTAGATTTAGTTTGAGAGAGGTTCTCTCCTCTCTCTCTTAGGATTAGGATTAGGATTTAGGACTTCTCTTAGTTTGTAAGAGTGACTCTCGATCCAGGTTTAATATTTACTTTAATGCTTTTATGCGTACTTATAAATGTTGCCAACTTGACTTATGAACCCTTTCCATATTATGATTTGAATTAATAATGATATTTGAGGTATTTCAGTTATTGATTGATTTCTCTTTAATTTGTGTTACCATTGTTTCCAATCTGAAGATATTCTATTCCAGCAATTTACTTTTTCTCTTTTTGGTCTTGGTTAAGAAATCAGTAACTCAACAGTTGTCAAACTCAGCATAATTGATAATCGTTATCTTGCTAATTAAACTGAACTTCAATAGTCCCAACTTTTTCTTAGGAAATAAATAGGATTCGAACGTCAAACTAATTAGTCCCTTGACTTTCATTTGCTTTAGTAAAGGTTAACTAAGTACAATTTAGATTCAACTTTCATTATTGTTGAGAGAGATAACTAAGTTGGACTTCCAATTTCCCTTACCTTGCCAATAGTTGCTTTATAGTATTTATTTATTTTAATTGCCATCTACTTTACTTGTCATTTAAATCACTTGCTTCTCATCTTCTAAACCCTAATCACAACCTTTATCGCCAATAATAAGAACATACTTCCCTGCAGTTCCTTGAGAAGACGACCCGAGGTTTGAATACTCGGTTAACAATTTTTAAGGGGTTTGTTACTTGTGACACCCAAAACGTTTGTATGAAAGGACTTTTGAAGGTTTAGAAACTATACTTGCAACGAGGATTTATCCACAATTTTCTAGACCATGCAAAAGTTCTCTCATCAGTGTTTTTCTATGATTTCAGGTATTTTCTGGCTAAAATTGAGGGACCTGAGCAAAAATCTGATTCAGAGGCTGAAAAAGGACTGCAGATGCTATTGGATTCTGACCTCCCTGCACTCAAAGTGGATTTTCTGGAGCTACAGAAGCCCAATTGGCACGCTCTCAATTGCGTTGGAAAGTAGACATCCTGGGCTTTCCAGCAATATATAATAGTCCATACTTTGCCCGAGATTTGATGGCCCAAACAGGCGTTCCAAGTCAGCTCAAGAATTCTGGCGTTTAACTCCAAAACTGGCACAAAAGCTGGAGTTAAACGCCCAAACTGGCACAAAAGCTGACGTTTAACTCCAAGAGAAGTCTCTACACAAAAATGCTTTAATACTCAGCCCAAGCACACACCAAGTGGGCCCGGAAGAAGATTTCTGCATTAATTACTGATTTCTGTAAACCCTAGGCTACTAGTTCTCTATAAATAGGACCTTTTGCTATTGTATTTTCATCTTTGAGTAGTCTTATGCTATCTTAGATCACGTTTTGGGGGCTGGCCTCACGGCCATGCCTGAACCTTGTTCTTATGTATTTTCAACGGTAGAGTTTCTACACACCATAGATTAAGGTGTGAAGCTCTGCTGTACCTCGAGTATTAATGCAATTACTATTGTTCTTCTATTCAATTCAGCTTATTCTTGTTCTAAGATATCACTTGTTCTTCAACTTGATGAATGTGATGATCCGTGACACTCATCATCATTCTCACCTATGAACGTGTGCCTGACAACCACCTCCGTTCTACCTTCGATTGAGTGTGTATCTCTTGGATTCCTTAATCAGAATCTTCATGGTATAAGCTAGAATCCATTGGCGGCCATTCTTGAGAATCCGGAAAGTCTAAACCTTGTCTGTGGTATTCCGAGTAGGATTCAAGGATTGAATGACTGTGACGAGCTTCAAACTCGCGAGTGTTGGGCGTTAGTGACAGACGCAAAAGAATCACTGGATTCTATTCCGACATGATCGAGAACCGACAGATCATTACCCGTGCTGTGACAAAGTGCGTTGAACATTTTCACTGAGAGGACGGGATTGTAGCCATTGACAATGGTGATGCCCAACATACAGCTTGCCATGGAAAGGAGTATGAATGATTGGATGAAGACAGTAGGAAAGCAGAGAGACAAAAGGGACAAAGCATCTTCATACGCTTATCTGAAATCCACCAATGAATTACATAAGTATCTCTATCTTTACTTTATGTTTATTTTCATCACCTTAAACTCCATAACCATTTGAATCCGCCTGACTGAGATTTACAAGATGACCATAGCTTGCTTCAAGCCGACAATCTCCGTGGGATCGACCCTTACTCACGTAAGGTTTATTACTTGGACGACCCAGTGCACTTGCTAGTTAGTTGTGCGGAATTGTGACAAAGTGTGATTCACTTTTGAGAGCACCAAGTTTTTGGCGCCATTGTTGATGATCACAATTTCGTGCACCAAGTTTTTGGCGCCGTTGCCGGGGATTGTTCGAGTTTGGACAACTGACGGTTCATCTTGTTGCTTAGATTAGGTATCTTTTCTTCAGAATTTTTAAGAATGAATTCTAGAGTTTCAAGGTGATGTTCCCACCATCACAAAAGCTGATTGATTCTCATCAATTTAGCTATTGAATGTAATGTCCTGCTGAAGCTTGGCCAAACAAGTCTAATCTTTTTAGACTGAAGCTTTAGA
Organism: Arachis ipaensis; assembly: GCF_059453495.1. Taxonomy (NCBI): domain Eukaryota; kingdom Viridiplantae; phylum Streptophyta; class Magnoliopsida; order Fabales; family Fabaceae; genus Arachis; species Arachis ipaensis. The sequence goes on from NC_142435.1 coordinate 30,784,864, forward strand.
CTAACATTGCACGATTCCTGGAATTCTTATTAAAAGTTTTGATTCTCTTTATTTTCTTTTCCATATAAGTTTCGAAAAATACAAAAAAAAATTTAAAATCATAAAACCAAAAATATTTTATGTTTCTTGTTTGAGTCTAGTATTAAGTTTGGTGTCAATTGCATGTTTCTGTTCTTCTTGCGTTTTTTGAATTCATGCATGTTCTTCATTAATCTTCAAGTTGTTCTTGTTGATTTCCTTGCTCTGATCTTTAAATTCTCTTGTTTAGTGTGTTTTGTTGTTTTTCATATGCATTTTTTACATTGTTATAGTCCTTAGTATACAAACATTTTAAGTTTGGTGTCCTGCATGCATTGTTTATTTGATCTTAGTTGCAATTTTATTGTTTCTCATCATTAAAAATCCAAAAATATTTTCAAAATTGTGTCTTTTCAAGTCAATAATACAGAGAATTGAAGATTCAGAACATTCAGCAGAGGAATCAAACAGAAAAAGCTGGGCGTTCGGCCAGTGAAGAAGGAAAATTGGCGTTTAAACGCCAGCCAGGGCACCTGGCTGGGCGTTTAACGCCCAAAAAGGTAGAGATTTGGGCGTTAAACGCCAGAATGGGCACCATTCTGGGCTTTAACACCAGGATGATACTAGAGGGAAGATTTTGTTTTTAATTCACAATTTTTTTCAAGTTTTCATATTTTTTCAAAATCAAATCTTTTTCAAATCATATCTTTTCAATCATATCTCTTTCAAAATCAATTTCTTTCCATTTTATATTTATTTTTACTATTTTCAAAAATCCTTGCTAAAATTAAAGATTTACTTCAAAAATTTTCAAGTTGTTACTTGCCTATTAAGAAAGGATCAAATTTTAAATTTCAGAATCATATCTTCTAATTTCTTGTTAGTCAAGTAATCAACTTTAGTTTCAAAACTTTCTCTTTTTTTTAATTTGATTTTCAAATCATATCTTTTCAAACATATCTTTTCAATCACATCTTTTTCAAAATTAATTTTTTTTTCAATCATATCTTTTTCTAATTTCAAAATATTTTTCAAAAATCACTTTATTTCTTTCCCAACCTTAGTTTTCGAAAATCTCAATCAAATTTTCAAATTTCTTTTTAAAATCTTTTAATTAATTTTCGAAAATTCTTCTCCTCTTCTCACATCATTCGATTTAAAGGACTAAGACTCCTCATCAAGGTGCAATTCGAACTCCCTCCTTCTGTATATGTTCGAATTCTCCTCCATCTACCACCTCCTTCTATTCTTCTTTTCCTCTGACACCTCAAGGAATCTCTATACTGTGACATAGAGGATTCCCTACTTGCTTGTTCTCTTCTCTTTCATATGAGCAGGAACAAAGATAAAGGCATACTTGTTCAAGCTGATCCTGAACCTGAAAGGACCTTGAAGAGAAAGCTAAGAGAAGCTAAAGAACAATTCTCTTTAGAGGGCCTAACAGAACTCTTCAAAGAAGAAGAAACCATGGCAGTCGAAAACAACAACAATACCAACAATGCAAGGAAGGTGCTTGGTGACTTTACTGCACCTACTCCTGATTTCTATGGGAGAAGCATCTCAATCCCTGCCATTGGAGCAAACAACTTTGAGCTTAAGCCTCAATTAGTTTCTCTAATGCAACAGAATTGCAAGTTTCATGGACTTCCATTGGAAGATCCTCATCAGTTCTTAGCTGAATTCTTGCAAATCTGTGACACTGTCAAGACCAATGGGATTGACCCTGAAGTCTACAGACTTATACTCTTTCCTTTTGCTGTAAGAGACAGAGCTAGGACATAGTTAGATTCACAACCTAAAGAAAGCCTGAACTCTTGGGAAAAGCTAGTCAATGCCTTCTTGACAAAGTTCTTTTCACCTCAAAAATTGAGTAAGCTTAGAGTGGAAGTCCAAACCTTTAGACAGAAGGATGGTGAGTCCCTCTATGAAGCTTGGGAGAGATACAAGCAATTGATCAGAAGGTGCCCTTCTGACATGCTTTCAGAATGGAGCATCATAGGAAGCTTCTATGATGGTCTGTCTGAACTATCCAAGATGTCATTGGATAGCTTTGCTGGAGGATCTCTTCATATGAAGAAGACGCCTGCAGAAGCTCAAGAACTCATTGAAATGGTTGCAAATAACCAATTCATGTACACCTCTGAAAGGAATCCTGTGAATAATGGGACAACTCAGAAAAAAGGGAGTTCTTGAGATTGATACTCTGAATGCCATATTGGTTCAGAATAAAATATTAACCCAACAAGTTAATATAATTTCTCAGAGTCTGTCTGGAATGCAAGCAGCAACAGGCAGTACTAAGGAAGCTTCCTCTGAAGAAGAAGCTTATGATCCTGAGAACCCAGCAATGGAAGAGGTGAATTACATGGGAGAACCCTATGGAAACACCTATAATCCTTCATGGAGAAATCATCCAAATCTCTCATGGAAGGATCAACAAAGACCTCAACAAGGTTTCAACAACAACAATGGTGGAAGAAACAGGTTTAGCAATGGCAAGCCTTTTCCATCATCTTCTCAGCAACAGACAGAGAATTCTAAGCAGAGCCACTCTGACTTAGCAACCATTGTCTCTGATTTAATCAAAACCACTCAAAGTTTCATGACTGAAACAAGCTCTTCCATTAGAAATTTAGAGGCACAATCGGGTCAGCTGAGTAAGAAAATTACTAAACTCCCTCCTAACACTCTCCCAAGCAATACAGAAGAGAATCCAAAAAGAGAGTACAAGGCCATAACCACAACCCTCACGGCCGAACATGGAGAGGAGGAAGAGGCAGTGATTCCCACTGAGGAAGACCTCAATGGACGTCCACTGACCTCCATGGAGTTCCCTAATGAGAAACCATGGGAATCTGAGGCTCACACTGAGACCATAGAGATTCCATTGAATTTACTTCTGCCATTCATGAGCTCTGATGAGTATTCTTCCTCTGAAGAGGATGAAGATGTTACTGAAGAGCAAGTTGCTAAATACCTTGGAGCAATCATGAAGCTAAATGCCAAGTTATTTGGTAATGAGACTTGGGAGGATGAACCTCCATTGCTCATCAAAGAACTGGATGACTTGACTAGGCAGAGATTACCTCAAAAGAGACAGGACCCTGGAAAGTTCTCAATCCCTTGTACCATAGGCACCATGACCTTTGAGAAGGCTTTGTGTGACCTAGGGTCAAGCATAAACCTTATGCCTCTCTCTGTAATGGAGAAGCTAGGGATCATTAAGGTACAAGCTGCAAGAATCTCACTAGAGATGGCAGACAATTCAAAGAAACAGGCTTATGAACTTGTAGAGGATGTCTTGGTAAAGGTTGAAGACCATTACATCCCTGCTGATTTCATGATCCTAGAGACTGGGAAGTGTATGGATGAATCCATCATCCTTGGCAGACCCTTCCTAGCCACAGCAAAGGCTGTGATTGATGTTGACAGAGGAGAATTGATCATTCAAGTGAATGAAGACTCCCTTGTGTTTAAGGCTCAAGGATATCCCTCTGTAACCATGGAGAGGAAGCATGAAGTGCTTCTCTCAATACAGAGTCAAACAGAGCCCCCACAGTCAAACTCTAAGTTTGGTGTTGGGAGGCCACAACCAAACTTTAAGTTTGGTGTTGAACCCCCACATTCAAACTCTAAGTTTGGTGTTGGGAGGTTCCAACATTGCTCTGAACATCTGTGAGGCTCCATGAGAGCCACTGTCAAGCTATTGACATTAAAGAAGCGCTTGTTGGGAGGCAACCCAATTTTTACTTATCTATGTTAAATTTCTATTTTCTAATGTTATTTTATGTTTTCTGTAGGTTGATGATCATGTGAAGTCACAAAAACAATTGAAAAAGCAAAAACAAAGTGAAAAATAGAATGAAAAACAGAACACCCTGGAGGAGACAGTTACTGGCGTTTAAACGCCAGTAAAGGTAGCAGAATGGGCGTTAAACGCCCAGTCTGGCATCATTCTGGGCGTTTAACGCCAGAAAAGGGCACCAGACTGGCATTTAACGCCAGGAATGGGCAAGAAACTGGCGTTAAACGCCAGAAATGGGTAGCAGCCTGGCGTTTAACGCCAGGATTGGCAGAAAGGGGCGTTTTGCACGCCACTTGGTGCAGGGATGAGATATCCTTGACACCTCAGGATCTGTGGACCCCACAGGATCCCCACCTACCCCACCACTCTCTCCCTCTTCTTCACCCATTCACCAATCACCTCAATACCTCTTCCCCAAAAACCCCTCACCTATCAAATCCCACCATTCTCTTCACCACTCACATCCATCCTTCATAAAACCACTCGCAGGGTCGGAGGAGGAGGCAGAGTTCGACCGTCAGAAGGATGAGGGAGACATACCAGTTCACAGTGTTGCTTCACCTATAAGACCGAATCCTCCACCTCCTCCCCCTCCCTCGGGGCAAGGAGTGTGACATTCATCTGGTTCCGGTGGGTAGCAGTCTCGGCAAGCTTGGGATACATCACCACCAGGTTGGTATGAGAGAGGTCTATCCGGGACCCAGCAGGAGGAGGACGTGCTGCTAGACGAAATTCTGATTGACGATGCCTTCCTACACACCGTCCAGCCTGCCACCATGGATCGGTTAGCCGAGGCATTCCGCACAGGTAGGAAGGTTAGGATCGCGGAGGACCATCACCCATCAGCTCCGGCTAGACATGGTGGGTGCTAGACAACTGTGCACTCCACCCACCCTCCAAACCTCCCTGAACACAACAAAACAGGATTGCTTCAGCCATGCCGTACACCTACTTAGTATATCGTATAGAAGTAATGAAAAGCACAAGTAAACTTAGGCTTACCAGTATCCGACATTCTGCCGAAGGGCCACACAGAGGCTCCATTAACACCCATTCTCAGCTTGACGGCACTGCACATGGTGCTTTAACCGGTCTGATTCGATCACCCGATACTCTGCACTCCTCCGAATATTGTAGTTCTTCACACCCTGAAGCACTGCCTCTCGGCTCCTAAACTTGTGGCCGACCCGAAACTCTACACCGCCGTCTAGGTTGTAATCCTCTTCACCCGTGTCAAGAAACAGAGTCCTCTCATGCATGGCGTCTAGATCCAGACTGTGATGGTGAGACAGAACTGCCGAAAGTGCCGGTATTGGAAGAGGTGGAGGCAAGACATGGCAGGCCACGGTTGGAACAGGTGTCTCCGGAACACACTCATCCTCAACCCTACTATCAGACAAGTCACTGTCACCACTGTCCCCCACGTAATCCTTGTCCGACTCCTCCTCGCCCTCCTCTGCCTCATCCACTGGAACGGCGACATGAATGGGCAGTGGTGCAAGGGGTCAGTCGTCCTGCACATAGGTCGAGTGTACGGAAGGACTGCCGCCACCGTGTCCCACCTCTACAGAAAGCTCCATTATTTGCTCCACCATGATCCTCCCATGGATGTCGAACATCACTCACACATGCTCGTCCCCTAGAAGTCGGAATAGTCGAAACCGGAAGACTCCGTTACCTATAGGTGCCAGCAACCTATACGCCACCCTTCCGATTTTCCTCGCTTTTGTACCCCCGAGCTTGCTCAATATCAAACTCCTCAAATCGGACAACATCTCCACCCGCCGAGTTCGAAACAATATCGGATCCTCACACTCAAATGTCACCCTATTCTCGCCGTTTCTCATACAACAGTTGAGATAAACAAGCACAACTATGTATGGACTATTACTTGCCATTAATGCCTTGTATTTGTGAGAAATAAGAGACACAAAAAGGATAGAAAAAGTTTGTGAAGAATACCAAGGGTTACACATCCTTTTATATCTGGTGGGATTCTACTCCATGTATCTCGTTTACACTGTAAACAAGATGAACATTCTATGTATCTCGTTTACACTGTAAACAAGATACATGCAATTTTATCTCGTTTATAGTGTAAACGAGATATGACTAGGGAACGCAAATCAATAAATATTTTTAAAAATATTTATTTCCATAATTATTACTTTTATTTTATTTATTTAAATAAAAAATCCGATAATTGAGATAATTCTTTAGTAAAAGAAGGTGGTCAACTATGAAGTACAGGTATTTTGCTAAGTTGTCATGTCCGCATGTCGAATACATTTTGGACATGATACTCATCGACACTCGTCCAATACACGTGTCTGCCGTGTCTTAATAAAAAATAAAAAAAATTCTGGACACACTTAGACACATCTAAAGAATTCTTAACATGTATTCTTGAAATAAATTTAGAAATAGTATACATTATTATTTAGAGAAATTTACTCAAATAAAATTTTTGGAGACACTTTTTACCAGAATACAACTTTGTAAAACTGAAGATGCAATTGCAATTTTTACTACTCTATAGAAATTGCTATTGGCAGCAGTGGATTAAGAATACGCTACTGTCGCATTTACGTTGTTTAGCGTGCAAGCAGAAACCGCTATAGGCAGTATTGGTTTTTGAAGGAAGGAAGATAATGTGAAAACTGCTATAGGCAGCAACGATTTATGAAGGAGGAAAATAATGCAAAAACTGCTATAGGTAGCAGCAATTTCTAAAAGAGGGAACAGAAGTAGTTTCGGTGAGATTTATGCAAAATTTTTTATTAAATATCTATCACTTATCTAAAATCTTTATTCATATGTTATTTTTTTTATATAATATGATATATTTTTTTCAGAAGAGTTTGAAAAATTTTATAATATATTGACCGGTGAAGATAACCTTTATATCATTATATTATATGTTGATCTTATGATGAGAACAAATTCAGATGAGAGGGTATATATACTTTACCTTTCATATGAGACAAAATTAATAGCACTTGTGTAATTGCATTAATGAGGTTGAATAAAATATATTATATAGTTAGAATATTAAACAATTACGTTGATAATGAATTTTGTATTCCATGTTTATTGTGATATTTTTTTTAAAGACAAAAAAATATTTTACTTCATTAGAAAGAAAATATAGAACTTGGAATTCAAGATATATAAAAAAATTTTCAAATGTCACAGTACTAAGAGTACTTTACTTAAGTTTTTGGGATACAAAAAAAATCTAAGTAAGAATACAATAGAAACTAACATTAGGAAGTAAAAATGGTAAATAAAATAAGAATGTCCTGATTTTCATTAATGTGAGATATTTTATTAAAAGCAAATTTATCGGATGTTTTGTGAAAAAAATTTTGGATAGTATTTTTGGCAAAAATATCTATAATTTTTTTTTAATCTTTAATTGAGTTATTCAATCACAAACGTAGAATAAAATTAAAAAAATTCAACAAAACAAAATAAGTTGATCTGACAAAATAATAACATCTAAAAGAGATTTCTCAAAATCACATTCCAGTACACACTAAACCAAATCGAAGCAATTTTTCACAACCAAACAAAATAAAGCCAAAACTCCAATTCACAAACCAGAATTAAAAATAAAACACCATATAAGATTATTACTAAAATTCGATCTTATTAAGTAAGCTTACAGAAAAGATATATTCTAAATGTTCACATAAATTCCTATTTTAAAAGTCATTAGGCCAAAATAACCATAATGTTTTAAAGAACCTGAAAATACCAGGATGGGAGTGGAAGACTACTCCGCATGCTCATGTATATGAAGACAAGATATAAAAAAATCATAACAGGTAAGTTGACACCAAAATAATATAGCAACAAGTGAATAATACATTTTTTCTGAGAAGAAAGGTTATTAATTTTTGCCTACATGAAAACAAGCATTAGCAACAATTGTAAATCTTCACGTTGATCAAATTATACACCAAATAAAAAATGATGATCGGGATAGAGCAAGATATCAGGCTTATGGAATGGAAAAAATAGGAATATAACCACACATACCTGTACCGGTTTATGACCAAACCAAATCGTAGAAATCGCTGCTGCCTATAGTGGTTTTTACTTGCACACTGCTCCACATAAACCGCGGTTACCAGTAGTGGTTTACGTATTTTTCTAATCTGTTACTGCCAGTAGCGGTTTCTACAGATTTAAAATAATTTGTATTTGTGTCTTGTGATTTAGAAAGTTGTACTCTAGAAAAATTTATCTCTAAACATTTTATTTAAGTGAATTATCCTATTATTTATTAAAATAAAAAATATTTTAAATATTTTATATAATTAAAATAAGATATTAAAAATAATTAAAAATTAATTTATATTTTAATATCAATAAAATATCAAAGTAATAAAAAATTCGTGTCCCGTGTCTGTGTTAGTGTCCATGCATCATAGGTGGTTAAAAACTTCAATAAAAAAACTTATATCAATTTATATACTATTTCAACTCAATGTCTTTCATAAAAGTCACAAGAAAAGTAATTGTTAATGCAAAAGGAAAGATATCTTTGTTTGTTGTTCATTTTTTCTTTTTCTTCGTTTGAGTTTATCTTTTGCATAATTGAATATGTTATGTTATTTTTTTAAATTTTTACTTCCTTTTATCTTCCTCAGAAAAATTATAATACATGTCATGCTCCTCGTTTTAAATCCCATAGAATGGGCTAAAAATAAATTTTGAGGTGTTACATAGCATGTTTATTGTGAATTTGTGTTCTCACTTTTTTTCCTTTTCTTATACTGTCTCCAGATGATTGTGGCACATCGGTTGAAAATAACATAGTGTCCTTGAGAGTGACATGACCATACCAAACATGTGTAGGTAGTTACGACTACTACTACTGTACTCTATAATATCTATTTAGGTCGTAGTGTAGAAGAGAACCTGCTAGTTATTCGTCATCATTTTGGAATACGAACCTTCAAATACCAAAGAAGCAGTCACTGAATATGGTCTACCTTATTTCGGATTCAGAAACGAAAGAGAATGAGCCCAATTATCTTAGCAAAGAAGTAAGAGAGGAGGAGGATCCAATAGAGAAGGATTCAAAGGAAGAGGCCCTTTTTTCATTAAGTCCGAGAATTGAGTATATATCATGTTCCTTGGTTTTGGCACCACACCAGATCATAACACATCTCATGTGACGAAACAGAGTCTTTATCGTCGCTGAAAAGCATTGGAGGAAGATTACTGTTGTCCAAATTTGTTGAGTAATGAAAGGTTCAAATGAAGGATGGTATACCAATGCATTCAAACATTTAAAATAAATTAAATAGATAAAAAAATTTATTATGAGTCTTATTCCTATTACTATGAAAGTATCCTAGATAAGAAATATCTTAAAACAATAGAAAGCAAGTCCTAGACTAAATTTTGTTGAAGCAACTCCCATTCTCATCTCATACTCTATCCTTCATTAGAACCTTTCATTACTCTACGAATTTGGCACTAGTAATCCTCCTCCAATATTTTTTTGAAAGATAAATACTCTATTCTGTCGGTGTGACATGGTAAGTCCCATCACAAAACTGGAATTACGACACATTGTCAATTCTTGGACTCAAAGGGAAAAGGTTCTCCTCCTCTGGATCCTCCTCTCTTACTTCTTTGCTTAGGTCATTGAACTTGTCCTCTTACATTTTTAAATCTGAGCTAAGATTGATCATATCTGGTGACTGCTTTTTGGGTGCTAGAGAGCTCGTATTAAAAAAAAATATGATTAATAACCATGGACTATCTTTCACACTACGACCTAAATAGACAATATGGACCATAGTAGTAATCGTTGCAACTGCCCAAACGTGCTTAGTAGGGTCATACTCATATGTCACTTTTAAGGGACACCATATCTCCACCCGATGCTCCATAATTCTATGAAGATAGTATAAAAAAGAAAAGAGGTGAAAATACAAATTTTTAGCAGGTATATTATGTAATACTTTTATAACTATCTCCAGTCTATTCTATGAGATTTACAAAAAGGAGCATGACATGTATTATTTCTTGGTCAGATAAAAGAAAGGAAAAATTTTAAAAAGATAATATTAGCATATTCAATTATGAAAAAAGAAAAATTTAAATGAAGATAAAGATAAAAAAACAAACAAACATAGATATATCTTCTTTTGCATTAATAAAGACTTTTTTTGTGACTTTTATAGTAGGTATTGAACTCAAAACATGTATATATATTGATGGGAGTATCCTTAAGTTATCGAAAATTTTTATCCCAAAAGCTTATCGATTATCTTCCCTTATCGAAAAATTACTTCGATTATCATGTCTTCCTTTATCGAATAATTATTCTCTCAGTTCTTTAATGATGTAGAGCATTTAAAACAATATAATAAAAAAATTATATAACACATAATATCATATGTATACACATTTTTCTTAAAAAAAGACTCATATGTATAAGAATAATAAAGATGATATTAATCACAGATAGCATACTATATATATATATATAGTGTATACTAATAACACTAATGATAATAATAGTGGTAGTAATAATAATAAGAGAAATTATAAAATATGTCATGCACGAATATAAATAAAACACATGGGACCCCTACATAAATATGGTTTCAGTAATGTTAGGAAGACAAAAAAAATAGAAAAAGTATAGGTAGACAATGAAAATACTAAATATTACGAACAATGGATATATCGGATGTTCATTTCAGTAGGTGTGCGGATGGTTATTCTAATATTAAGATTTAGGTAGATAATTTGGAGGTGTAGTGTATTTTGATTTGATTTGTGGTTGTTTATGTTGTTCAAAAAAATTATTGGTTACCTAAAATAACCCAAAAAAAAAAACCAGAACTTGCCTTATTTGGCTGAATAAGACAAGTTATGACTATTTTTGGCTGATTTTCTTTGGTTACCAAATATTTCTATTTCTAGAGCCCCTTGATTTATTTCTAATAGTATGGTGCTGATTCTTTCTTGTATTTGCACACAAGTTTTGTAAAAGAAAGAGTTTAAAGAATAGAATTGAGAGGATGATCTCTCACTTTGTTAGTCTGCTCCTATTTATACATTTCTATTAACATGTGTGGTTAGAGTATTTAGATTTAAAAAAAAAAATTGGTTAGTAATTAGACTTTTATTCAAATTTAAAATTTGAAACATCTACGTTCTTATTAACTGAGTGTTCTTTCTGAATTTAGGTGATTCTTACATTTAACCATCTTAAGTCAATAACATATGTAATCTTAAGTAAATATTTAGAGTATACCCATTCAAACTAGAGGCAATATCGAAAAAAATCCTAGGTATAGCCACTTAGAAAAACTCTGGTAAATATGTAAGAATGAGTAAATAGTCAAATTGGTCCCCAAAAGATCGTCCGATCTTCAAACGAGTCCCTGTAAGAAAAAGATAATAGAATTTGTCCCCGAAAAATTTAAAATTGGTAACGTTAGTCCTTCCGTCAGTTGGATGATGACGTGGAGGGCTAATGCCACGTGTCACAAGATTATTGGTTGACATGTCAGATCGGTGACACGTGGCAGGTCAGTGACACGTGGCATGCCACGTGGCACTTGACATGTAAAAAAGTTATTTATAATCAAAATATTCCTTGAAAGTTCAGACGTAAGTCATATTCATCCCTAAAATTTTAAAAATTAATCAAATTAGTCCTTATATATTTTTTTTATTTTTTCTTGATAATATTAAATTTAAAATATTTTTTGATACTACTAATTTTAATAGAAATGTAATTGACAATAAAAAAATTAGTAATTGTATCTTTTCTTCTTAAAAATTTGTTCAATAAAATTATCTCTCTCCTCTAATTCTTGTCAAAATCTCTCTTATTCTTTTCTATTCTAAAACCTTTTTCTTACATTATTACATTTTGCTGGTATATATATATATATATATATATATATATATATATATATATATATATATATATACACTCAAAATTGAAAGGTATGTATTTGTTACCCTAAATAAAGTTATATGCTCAAAATAAAAATTTATGTATGTTAACCTAAACAAATTTAATAAAAATTTATACATTTTTTTTCATTACGTTATTACTTTCATTTAGATTAACATACATAAATTTTGATTTTGAGCATATAACTTTGTTTAGGTTAACAAATACCTACATTTCAATTTTAAGTATATATATATATATATATTCCAACAAAATGTAATAATGTAAGAAAAAGGTTTTAGAATAGAAAAGAATAAGAGAGATTTTGACAAGAATTAGAGAAGAGAGATAATTTTATTGAACAAATTTTTAAGAAGAAAAGATACAATTACTAATTTTTTTTATTGTCAATTACATTTCTATTAAAATTAGTAGTATCAAAAAATATTTTAAATTTAGTATTATCAAGAAAAAATAAAAAAATTATATAATGACTAATTTGATTAATTTTTAAAATTTTAGGGATGAATATGACTTACGTCTGAACTTTCAAGGACTATTTTGATTATAAATAACTTTTTTACATGTCAAGTGCCACGTGGCATGCCACGTGTCACTGACCTGACACGTGGCATTAGCCCTCCACGTCATCATATGCCACGTGGCACTTAACGTGACACGTCATCATCCAACTGACGGAAGGACTAACGTTACCAATTTTAAATTTTTTGGGGACAAATTTTATTATCTTTTTCTTACGGGGACTCGTTTGAAGATCGGGCTATCTTTCGGGGACCAATTTGACTATTTACTCATGTAAGAATATTACCCTATTGAAAAAGATCAATAAATAAATCTTTAGAATGGATAGAGAAAAAAGCCCTATAGAAAATTGAAGGGTAGAAAGAAAAATCTCTTAAATCAAGCAGAAAAAGAAATTCTTATCAATATAGTGATCTAGGCTATTCCAAAAGAGGAAATAGAAGTCGGTAAGATTTATGCAAAACTTTTTATTAAATAACTATCACTTATCTAAAATCTTTATTCATATGTTATTTATTTTTATATAATATGATATATTTTTTTCAATAGAGTTTGAAAAATTTTATAATATATTGACTGGTGAAGATAACCTATATATCATTATATTATATGTTTATGATGAGAACAAATTCAAATGAGGGCTTAATATATATATATATAGTCTTGACCTAGATTTTTTTGAATTTTCATGTATATCTTGTCTTTTATTTTACCTTTCATATGAGACAAAATTAACAGCACTTGTCCAATTGCATTAATGAGGTTGAATAAAATATATTATATAATTAGAATATTGAACAATTATGTTGATAATGAATTTTTTTATTCCATGTTTATTGTGATATCTTTTTAAAGACAAAAAAATATTTTACTTCATTAAAAAGAAAATATATAAAAAATTCTCAAATGTCACAGTACTAAGAGTACTTTACTTACTTTTTTGGGATACGAAAAAAAATCAAAGTAAGAATAAAATAAAAACTAACATTAGGAAGTAAAAATGGTAAATAAAATAAGAATGTCCTAAATTTCACTAATGTGAGATATTTTATTAAAAGCAAATTCATCGGATGTTTTGTGAAAAAAAATTGTGGATAGTATTTTTGGCAAAAATGTCTATAAATTTTTTTTAATCTTTAATTGGGATATTCAATCACAAATGTATAATAAAATTAAAAAAATTCAACAAAACAAAATAAGTTAAGCTGGCAAAATAATAACATCTAAACATATAAGAGATTTCTCAAAATCACATTTCAGTACACACTAAACCAAATTAAAGCCATTTTTCATAACCAAACAAAATAAAGCCAAAAATCCAATTCACAAACCAGAAATAAAAATAAAACATCATATGAGATTATTACCAAAATTCGATCTTATAAAGTAAGCTTACAGAAAAGATATATTCTAAATGTTCACATAAATTCCTATTTTAAAAGTCATTAGGCCAAAATAACCATAATATTCTAAAGAACCTGAAAATAACAGGATGGGAGTGAAATACTATTCCGCATGCCCATGTATGTGAAGACATGATATGAAAAAATCATAACAGGTAAGTTGACACCGAAATGGTACAACAACAAGCAAATAATACATTTTTTCTGAGAAAAAAGGTTATTAATTTTTGCCTGCATGAAAACAAGCATTAGCAACAATTGTAAATCTTCACGTTGATCAGATTATACACCAAATAAAGGATGATGATCGGGATAGAGCAGGATATCAGGCTTATAGAATGGAAAAAATAGGAATATAACCACACATACCTGTACCAGTTTATGACCAAACCCAATCGTAGAAACCGCTGCTGCCTATAGCGGTTTCTACTTGCACACTGCTCCACATAAACGCAGTTACCAGCAGTGGTTTACGTATTTCTCTAATCTGCTACTGCCAGTAGCGGTTTCTACAGATTTGTGAAAATTTGTATTTGCGTCTTGCGATTTAGAAAGTTGTACTCTGCTAAAATTGATCTCTAAACATTTTATTTAAGTGAATTGTCCTATTATTTATTAAAATAAAAAATATTTTAAATATTTTATATAATTAAAATAAGATATTAAAAATAATTAAAAAATTAATTTATATTTTAATATCAATAAAATATCAAAGTATTAAAAAATTTGTATCCCCATGTCTTATAAGATTTTAAAATTTGTGTGTCGACGTGTCTCGTATCGTGTCGTGTCCCGTGTTTGTGTTTGTGTCCATGCATCATAGGTGGTTAAAAACTTCAGTGAAAAAACTCCTATCAACTTATATACGATTTCAACTCAATGTCTTTCATAAAAGTCACAAGAAAAGTAATTGTTAATGCAAAAGGAAAGATATCTTTGTTTGTTGTTCATTTTTTCTTTATCTTCTTTTGAGTTTATCTTTTTGCATGATTGAATATGTTATGTTATTTTTTTAAATTTTCACTTCCTTTTATCTTCCTCAAGAAAATTATAATACATGTCATGCTTCTCGTTTTAAATCCCATAGAATGGGCTAAAAATAAATTTGGAGGTGTTACATAGCATATTTATTGTGAATTTGTGTTCTCACTTTTTTCCTTTTCTTATACTGTCTCCAGATGATTGTGGCGCATCGGTTGAAAATAATATAGTGTCCTCGAGAGTGACATGACCATACCAAACATGCATAGGTAGTTACGACCACTACTACTGTACTCTATAATATCTATTTAGGTCGTAGTGTAGAAGAGAACCTGCTAGTTATTTGTCATCACTTTGGAATACGAACCTTCAAATACCAAAGAAGCAGTCACTGAATATGGTCTACCTTATTTCGGATTTAGAAATGAAAGAGAATGAGCCCAATTATCTTAGCAAAGAAGTAAAAGAGAAGGAGGATCCAATAGAGAAGGATCCAAAGGAGGAGACCCTTTTTTCTTTAAGTCTGAGAATTGAGTATATATCATGTTCCTTGGTTTTGGCACCACACCAGATCATAACACATTTCATGCGACGAAACAGAGTCTTTATCCTTGCTGAAAAGCATTGGAGGAAGATTACTGTTGTCCAAATTTGTTGAGTAATGAAAAGTTCTAATGAAGGATGGTATACCAGTGCATTCAAACATTTAAAATAAATTAAATAGATAAAACAATTTATTATGAGTCTTATTCCTATTACTATGAAAGTATCCTAGATAAGAAATATCTTAAAGCAATAGAAAGCAAGCCCTAGACTAAATTTTGTTGAATCAACTCCCATTCTCATCTCATACTCCATCCTTCATTAGAACCTTTCATTACTCTACGAATTTGGCACTAGTAATCCTCCTGCAATACTTTTTTGAAAGATAAATACTCTATTCCGTCGGTATGACATGGTAAGTCCCAACACAAAACTGAAATTACGACACATAGTCAATTCTTGGACTCAAAGAAAAAAGTGTCTCCTCCTCTGGATCCCCCTCTCTTACTTCTTTGCATAGGTCATTGAACTTGTCCTCTTACATTTTCAAATGCGAGCTAAGATTGATTATATCTGGTGACAGCTTTTTGGGTGCTAAAGAGCTCGTATTCAAAAAAAAAATATAATTAATAACCGTGGACTCTCTTTCATACTACGACCTAAATAGATAATATGGATCATAGTAGTAATGGCTGCAACTGCCCAAACATGCTTAGTAGGGTCATACTCATATGTCACTTTTAAGAGACACCATATCTCCACCCGACGCGCCATAATCCTACGAAGATATCATGAAAAAAAGAAAAGAGGTGAAAATACAAATTCTTAGTAGGTATATTATGTAATACTTTTATAACTATCTCCAACCCATTCTATGAGATCTACAAAAAGGAGCATGACATGTATTATTTCTTGGTCAGATAAAAGAAAGTGAAAATTTTAAAAAATAATATTAGCATATTCAATTATGA
Source organism: Arachis ipaensis (assembly GCF_059453495.1). NCBI lineage: Eukaryota > Viridiplantae > Streptophyta > Magnoliopsida > Fabales > Fabaceae > Arachis > Arachis ipaensis. Next base: position 30,801,067 of record NC_142435.1, read on the forward strand.
AAAAAGAAAAATTAATGAAGATAAAGATAAAAAAAAATAAACAAATATAGATATATCTTTTGCATTAATAAAGACTTTTTTTTGTGATTTTTATAGAAGGTATTGAACTCAAAACATGTATATATATTGATGGGAGTATCCTTAAGTTATCGAAAATTTTTATCCCAAAAGTTTATCGATTATCTTCCCTTATCGAAAAATCACTTCGATTATCATATCTTCCTTTATTGAATAATTATTCTCTCAGTTCTTTAATGATGTAAAGCATTTAAAACAATATAATACAAAAAATTATATAACACATAATATCATATATATACACATTTTTCTTAAAAAAAAAAGACTCATATGTATAAGAATAATAAAGATGATATTAATCACAAATAGCATAATATATATATAAAATCAAGTAGTGGTATGTATACTAATAACACTAATGATAATAATAGTAGTAGTAATAATAATAAGAGAAATTATAAAATATGTCATGCACGAATATAAATAAAACACATGGACCCCTACATAAATATGGTTTCAATAATGTTAGGAAGACAAAAAAATAGAAAAAGTATAGGTAGACAATAAAAATACTAAACAATATGAACAATGGATATATCGGATATTCATTTCAATAGGTGTGCGGATGGTTATTCTAATATTAAAATTTAGGTGGGTAATTTGGAGGTGTAGCGTGTTTTGATTTGATTGATGATTGTTTATATTATTCAAGAAAATTATTGGTTACCTAACATAACCCAAAAAATAACCAGAACTTGCCTTATTTAGCATTCATTAATTGTTGCAACAATTAATGAATGCTAAATAAGACAAGTTATGACTATTTTTGACTGATTTTCTTTGGTTACCAAACATTTCTGTTTCTAGAGCTCCTTGATTTATTTCTAATAGTATGGTGCTGATTCTTTCTTGTATTTGCACACAAAATTTTTGTAAAAGAAAGAGTTTGAAGAATAGAATTGAGAGGATGATCTCTCACTTTGTTAGTCTGCTCCTATTTATACATTTCTATTAACATGTGTGGTTAGAGTATTTAAATTTTAAAAAAAATTTCGTTAGTAATTAGACTTTTATGCAAATTTAAAATTTGAAACATCTACGTTCTTATTAACCGAGTGTTCTTTCTGAATTTGGGTGGTTCTTATATTCAACCGTCTTAAGTCAATAACATATACAATCTTAGGTATATATTTAGAGTATACCCATTCAAACTAGAGGCAATATCGAAGAAATCCTAAGTATACCCACTTGGAAAAACTCAGGTAAATATCTAAGAATATTAGCCTATTGAAAAAGATCAACAAATAAATCTTTAGAATGGATAGAGAAAAAGACCCTTCAGAAAATTCAAGGATAGAAAGAAAAGCCTCTTAAATCAAGCTAAAAAAGAAATTCTTTATCCATATAGTGATCTAGGCCATTCCAACCTATGTTATGAGTGTTCTTAGATTCCCAAAAATTTTTTTAAGAATATGCACAAAAAATTACTACGTTCTGGTGGAGGTCAACTGAAAAGGATAGAAGTATAAATTGAAAAAGTTAGGACAAAATTTATGTTAGCAAGAAAGATGGAGAACTAAGATTCAAGGAGTTTACACACAAAAAATATAACTCAATTAGCAAAACAAGCTTGGAGGATAAGCAAAAATTCAGAGACTTTGTGGGTCAAGGTCTTGAAGGCTATCTATTTTCTTAAAATAAACTTCTGGTATGCAAAAGCAATAAAAGGTTCAACATAGATTTAGAGAAGCATCTTTGAGATAAGAACATTCTTAAAAAAAATATGGAGTGTAAGTAAAGAAAACAACATTGATTTGTGAGAGGATAAATAATACATGGGGTATCATCACCAATGGGAATGGAAAACTAAGAAGCTAACAAGGTGGAGGAATTTATTAATCCGAATAGAGAGTGGAATACATCAAAAATCAAATTCATATTTTCTTAAGTGATTAGCAAAAAAATAGTATGCATGTAACACCCTACCACACAGAGCTTTACACCTAGGATGTAAAACAGAGGTGGCGAGGCACTATGACCTCTAAAAGAAAAATTACATATTAAATATAGTGAAAAAGGTTTATAACTAGGAGCCATTGAAGAAAGGGATAAAGCAAAATCGTTAAATCGAAAGGCGTAACGCTCCCGAAGCGATAAAGCAAACGAAGCAAGATAGAACAAGCTAAGGAATTAATATACCAAGAGTTCCAAAATACATATAACAAAACTCAAGAACTCGGCTCGCGTAGATAAACCGGCCGAGCGAATAAGTGTATATACATACATACATATATATATATATATATATATATATATATATATATATATATATATTAGAGGACCCGAAATACACCCAAAATATAGAGTTACAGAACCTATTTCTCCAAAATGACCTCTAAGAGGAATTAATACAGCATATATTTAATAGTTGGAGATAATAAGTATCTAAGCAAATACAGATAACCAAAATAAACCCAAAAGGTAAAAGTCTTCGCAACATCAGAAGCTTTCAGCATGCCTCAGCGAGGTGCCTCACGTCTTGCATCTAAAAATTACAAAATCCGCATGGGTGAGAATTGGAGGTTCTCAGCATGGTAACAGTGCCCACATATCTAACATATAATGTCCTGGGAAAGCCGAAGGTGATCCTAGAACTTCCAACAGATAATTAAAGCTTAAAAACATATCTAACCTATAAAGATAAAACAGGAAACTAGCTAAGGGTCTTTAGAGCTACCTAAAACTCCCCTTTCCAACTCCTCCGAACCTCCCAACCACCAACGAAACCAAGGTACCACAAACACAATTATTTCAAGCAAGGAAAATGACAAATAGAAGGCATATACAGCAAATAAAGCAGGTAGCAAATAGTTTATGCAGTCACTTAGGCAATCTAAATAAATCACACCAAACAAACATATAGATGCATATAATGCCTGCCTGTCTTAGTGGCTGATGAGTCTCATCTGTCGGTTATAAAGCCAACCCGACAAGTCCTGGTAGCTAACAATTGGACTGTCCCTCTGTCGCGCGTCCCCAACTCGAGTTATTCACACTCATAAACATAATCATAATCATAATCATACAACACCCACTTTGGGGTTTATCCACGGGGCCCAGCTCATCCAGAACTTTCACAGTGTCCGGCCACACTTACGACATAGGGTCAGCAAAGTATCGAGTCTCAACCTGGAGCACGTGGTGACTAGTCACTGCTTTCATCCAGGAAAACTCGTATCTCAAATAATCATTTCACATTCATTCATACACATTCCATAATCATTCATTATGACTATATCATCAATTATACATCATATAATTCCACCTTTCATACATCACTTATCATAACTCGTGGCAATTGGGCGAAACCACAACCCTTGCGTCCACCCGAGGAGCCTCTATACTAACCAACCTGGAGCAAGTGGGGCGAAACCACACCCTTGTGTCCACCCAAGAGGTACGTTTTCATATGTCCAAAAGGAACTAAGGAGGGGATCCTAGCCTCCCACCATCTCGCTGGAGGTGATTTTACAATACCAGGAAGAACAAGAAAGGGGATCCTCACCTTCCTTCATCTCTCTGGGGTCGCACTTTCGAGAAAGAGAGCTCAAGATAAAACAATCATTCAAATTCATATTTTCATTTCTAGCCATAAATCAATATTTATCATAACTATCCGGCTCATAAAATAATCCATAACCAGCCAATAGTCATTATTAAATACAGCCCTTCGACTCATGGCATACACCGCACTTCCACCATCACCCTCAGCAACCCATACGATCTTCATTAATCACAATTCATAATTAACTATCCCCTTACTTCATCCTCAAGTTAAAAACACACAAGTCATATTTGCTTAAAACATTACAAGCTTGCCGGGAAGGTGGAACATTTAAAATAAGGTTTTTATAAGAAAACAGAACAGTGTGCGTACGCATAGGGTTATGCATGCGCACGCTTAGAAGGATTTTCAGAAAGTGTGCGTGTGCACAAGGTTGTGCGTACGCACAAAAAGCAAAATTTTCATTGTTGAGTGCACGCACAGAACGTGAGAATGCCCCCAATAGAACGCACTTCCCAGTGTGTGCGTGCGCAGAGCTTGCAAAGTTTCGTTGGTTGTGTATGCACATATAGCGTGCTAGCGCTCCCAGCAGCAGCCATATCTCCTTGTGTTCGTGCGCACAAGAGCGTGCGTACGCACATTTTCAAAAATACACGGGGTGTGCGTGCGCACACAAACCAGAAATCACAAATTTTGCAGCATTCATAGAATTCAAATTTCAGACACCAAATTGCAACGATCATATCTTTTTATACAAAATTCGAATTTCTACAAAATTGATACCGTTTTAATGCTCTTTAAATTATCTTTGATTTGAGATAAAATTCATTTCATTTCAAAAACTGTAACTCAAGATATGATCCGTTGAAGTTCATCAAAAATCCATTTTTACAAAAGTTCACTAAATCCGCAACTTACCAAAATTCTCAACCAAAACCACACCAATTCAGCCTCAACCACAATCCAAATTTTCTATTCATTCCACAATACATCAATTCTCTATTTCGTCAACTTTAACTCAATAATCCAAGTTCACAATTCACAATACACCTTATCAATTTCCAATCTTCCATTTTCATCAAACCTCAAAACCAAGACTTCCAATTCCACATTGTTCAACATACAAACCAATTAACCAAATCAAGCATAATTCTCAACTTCAAATCAACATACCAATCATCATCATCATATACAATTCACATGCACCAACAATAAGAACATCATTTACACCCTCCAAAACCAATAATCACGTAATCCATATAATCCATTATATTCAATCAACAACATCTCAAATTCAATGCCTATCCTAGGGCCTCTAGCCTAAGTTTTCACATTACATTATATTTTAGATACAGGAAACCGAAATTATACCTTGGCCGATTCCCTGCTCAACCTGGAACACTTCTAATTTCACTTTTTCCTCAAGCTTTCGGGACTCAACACCTCCCCAATAGAATTTTCAGCTTGAAATCCACTTCCAAGCTTCCAAAATCACCAACAAGCTTCAACCCACTTACATATACGTTGCCTAATACACATAATATGCACCCACACACATAAACTCAATATCCAATCACAACAACTCAAGAATTAGACTTAGGGATGAGAAATCTTACTACACCCAAGGATCAAAGAGGCAAGATTAAGCTTTCCCTTCAAGCTAATTGGATCCTATAACATCAAAGAGCCCCAAAATCTCAACACTTTAACCCAATAATTTCGAAATCAAAGCTGAGAAAACTGGAAGAGGTTCGTGGCTTACCTCTTGATTAAATTTGTGGGTTTTGTAGAGCTCAGCGACGCGGTTGCAGGCTGCAAACGGTGCGGCAATCGGAGCTCCAGATCAAAAGTTATCAAGGATTAAAGATTAGGTGAGGGTTTGAGTTTAGGAATTGGGGTTCTTCCCCTCTTGCTGCACCAGCAGCGTGAATTGCATGAAATGGGAGAGAGAAATGGGCTGAGTTCATTTAATTAGGTGAGTGGGTGGGGTCCACGGGCCTGGTTTGGATCCGGTTCGACCGGTTTGGCCCGTTCGGCCTAATCTCGGGCCAAATTCTATAAAATTAGTGTCAAAATTCTCATTTTAATTTTCTCTATCATATTAAACTATAAAAATCACCTTTCTAATTTTTTAGAATAAATTTTAATTTGTGGGTTAATTATGCGTTAATTAATCGGGTTTTACATTCTACCCACCTAAATAGGAATTTTGTCCACAAAATTCGAATTCAGTTACCTGAAAATAGGTGCAGGTAGTCTGTCTCCATTTCTAATTCAAGTTCCCGAGTACATCCTTGTCTCTAGTTCGATTCCAAACAACCCTTACTAATAAGACTCCTCTTACTCAGAGCTTCTTGAAGCTGACCTCATACTCGAAACGTCAATCTCCCTTCAGTTAAACTAATTTAGGTTGTAAGACATGCGTTTGTTTCAGAAGCGTGCTTCAGAAGTTACGAAATGTGGAGTACATCAAATAGGTTCGAAAATGCTAGTTTGTTGAAGTAATCCTCACCAATGCGTATCTCCCTTCTTCAAACTTGAGGAGTTTTCTCCTTAGGTCCGCATAACTCTTTTGTTGGCTCTTCGCAGTGAAAATCTTAAATCGGCTTTTTCGTTGTCTCGGCTATCAAACTCAGGAACTACGATGCTTGATACTTCTAGTTTCAGATCAATACAAAGGCGTCTAGCACACTGTGAAATCCCACCATCTCCCTGGTGTATAGTCTCGTTAATATCTCTGATAATTAGTTTGCTCCGATGGACGGAATGGACTTGGTCACTTGTTCCACGATTATCTGACAGCATCACCTTCTGTCCTAAACCTCGGCAATCTATTCCGAAATCAATGGCTATCCTTCCTCACTTTCAGGGTAGAACCTTCAATGGTTACATTATTTCGAATGGCTTCTGTTGGTCACTTTTTATTCTCTAACATGTCATCTACTTAATCACACGTGCCGCCACGTCATTTCATCGAGCCACCCCAAAATATCTTCCTTGAATTCATGACATGTTTCGGTAATTACAGGGTGAATCAAAAATCCGTTCTTGTGTGCTTCCGACAACAGTTCATGTGTCAACTTTTGACATTAGGCACACTAACCTCTTCCTATACCTTCAATTTCGTTTTCTTCATTCCTCCAAGTTTCTTTCTTGTCTTCCTCGATCTCTCCTTGATTTTCTTGTTTAACAAACTTCCATATCCTTGATAGCTCCTTATCCTCCTTGGTCATACAAGCAATACTAAGAGATTTCCTGCTCAGGCGTCAATCACCGCTTCATGAAGTTGTGTTCGCACGCATCCTAAAGTGTTAGCTTAACCGCAGATAATATGGTTGTCAAGAATTAAGGCTCCAAAATTCTTCGTAGTGCCATAGGCATATTTTTTGTGTTCAAAGTCTTGCTCTATGGAATTAACACTTTAATGGTTTCATCTTGGAGTTGTGCGCGACAAAAAATTTAGTACGAGTTAATTTTCAAAAAGATGTTATGTTCAAATTGACGAATAAGCAACACGAAGGATATTCACAAGAAATCAAAAGAAAGTTTTGTATACGATCAAACAGAGTTATACCAATATAATGAAATGCACAAGAAGAGGAATCAAGGTGCATCTCAAGAAAAGAGCTCAAATCGAGAAACTTTGGTAGAAAGAGCAGAGCGTATAGAGTCAAAGAAGTCTCAATTGATTTTGAAGTATACGATTAGCGAATGAAAGCAACTATACTCACATCAAGTTCCCAAAATTCAAGGATTACGTGGTTATACCAAGACAAGCTCAAGCTCATCTTGGAAGAAAAAATATTCGTGTGCGTAAAGAGTAAAACTAGAAAGATGCTCAAGTCATTTAAGAAGAACTCCAGATAGAGTTTCAATATAGGTTTCAAAAGAAGATTAGATCGGGTCGCGAAGATTCTGTTGGCACACTCCCCCTTGCATAAAGCCTTTTGCTGTTCTCTTCCTTCTTCACTGGCATAACCAGCGCCCCTCACAGGGAAACACTTAGTCAGACAGTTTTCTCTTCTAATACTCCCTCCAACTCGATCCTAAGCTCTACCGATTATAATGGTGTCTTTGGTTGCGGTACAATCAAAACTAATTCGGCTTCCGGTACTAAGTCTATCACAAACTCACTTTCTCTCCGAGATGGAGGTTCTGGTACACCTTCAGGATTGTCTCGGAAACTCTCTCGCAATAGCGATTTGGTCTCATCTCCACTCGCCCATCAAACGATTAGCAACTAAAGGTTGAATCCGTTCCAGTCCTCTTCCTCGCAGTTCACTGTCACTGGATTTCGAACAATAACTCCGCCACAGCTCTCAAAACTTCTGATCCCTTAGATATAATCCAAACCGCTTCTGCTACATCACTTGATCCTCAACCTTCAAGAGCTTAGCCACTCCTCTAAGTTAACTAAATATCATTCCATCTCAACATATATATATATATATATATATATATATATATATATATATATATATATATATATATATAAGGAGTAATAGTCTTCGACTAATCATCGACTTGGCCCTTACGATTATCGACGCTTGTCTTACGTCACAATGAATATTACCTACTAATGGTATGCAAGATAGTTAAAAATTTTAGCAACTAGTTCACCATTACCTCGGGTCTGAGAATCAGATTTGGCTACATCCTGGCCTTTCCTGTGTGAACAATCCCGAGATATATGCCCTGGCTTCCCGCATTGGTAACATACGCCAGTCCGGCCCTGCATGATCTGTTTGGATGATACTTTTTGCACCTTGGACACCTTAAGTCTTCCGGTTGAGTACTAGTCAGCCCTTCAAAAACCTGCCCTTGACGGTTGTCGTTCCTTCGGTCATTGTTCCAGCGTTGAGAACGTGAAGTGACGAAATGACCCCTCTTGAAACTTTGGCCCCTTGGTGTAATATTCATTTTCTTTCCCTTTTTCTCTGTGAAGGATTCCCGGCGATTACTCCTTGTCACCTCGGTCCCTCTTGAGCTTTCTCCCGTTGCTTGACCTATGTTAATTAACTCCGGGCAACCCGTTACCTCTACTGGTACCATTGTATTTGAGACATTATTTCCGCCTTCATTTTCATTACCACCGTCGTTGCCAATTCTAGCTTGTCTTTCCATCCTATCCATTGCTCGAATGGTCGCAGCAGCAACAGCATCGATGGCAGCAGCAGCATTCGTCATCATGTTCATGAAATTGGTCAAACTACCTACCGATATAGTTATCTCATTACCTCTCCGTCCTCGACCTTGATTATGCCTACGAGATGCCATTTGGTTCCTGTTCACACCAAATAAGTGATATCAAGGTGATCAGTCTCAATATCACAAGTCAAGTGTTGAAAGATCCAAATGCATGCTCATGAATTTTATGCTATGTATATCAATCAAATATCCTAAATAGTACATAAACACGACTCAGAGTATGCTCAAAAGCATAGTCAGTCCGTCCCTCAGGCTCTACAGGAACGAACTGCTCTGATACCATAATGTAACACCCTACCACATAGAGCTTTACACTTAGGATGTAAAATAGAGGTGGCGAGGTGCTATGACCTCTAAAAGAAAAATTATATATTAAATATAGTGAAAAATGTTTATAACTAGGAGCCTTTGAAGAAAGGGATAAAGCAAAATCGTTAAATCGAAAGGCGTAATGCTCCCGAAGCGATAAAGCAGACGAAGCAAGATAGAACAAGCTAAGGAATTAATATACCAAGAGTTCCAAAATACATATAACAAAACTCAAGAACTCGGCTCGCGAAGATAAACCAGCCCGAGCGAATAAGTGTGTGTGTGTGTATATATATATATATATATATATATTTATATATATTAGAGGACCCGAAATACACCCAAAATATAGAGTTACAGAACCTATTTCTCCAAAATGACCTCTAAGAGGAATTAATACAGCATATATATAATAGTGAAGATAATAAGTATCTAAGCAAATACAGATAACCAAAATAAACCTAAAAGATAAAGGTCTTCGCAACATCAGAAGCTTCCAGCATGCCTCAGCGAGGAGCCTCACGTCCTGCATCTGAAAACCACAAAATCCACATGGGTGAGAACCGGAGGTTCTCATCATGGTAACAGTACCCACATATCTAACATATAATGTCCTCGAAAAGCCGAAGGCGATCCTAGAACTTCCAACAAATAATTAAAGCTTAAAAACATAACTAACCCATAAAGATAAAATAGGCAACTAGCTAAGGGTCTTCAGAGCTATCTAAAACTCCCCTTTCCAACTCCTCCGAACCTCCCAACCACCAACAAAACCAAGGTACCACAAACACAATTATTTCAAGCAAGGAAAATCACAAATAGAAGGCATATATTGCAAATAAAGCAGGTAGCAAATAGTTTATGCAGTCACTTAAGCAATCCAAATAAATCACACCAAACAAACATATAGATGCATATGATGCATGCCTGTCCTAGTGGCTGATGAGTCTCATCTGTCGATTATAAAGCCAACCCGACAAGTCCTGGTAGCTAACCATTGGACTGTCCCTCTGTCGCGCATCCCAAACTCGAGGTATTCACACTCATAAACATAATCATAATCATAATCATACAACACCCACTTTGGTGTTTATCCACGAGGGCGAGCTCATCCCGAACTTTCACAGTGTCTGGCCACACTTACGACATAGGATCAGCAGAGTATCGAGTCTCAACCTGGAGCACGTGGTGGCTAGTCACTGCTTTACTCCAAGGAAACTCGTATCTCAGATAATTATTTCACATTCATTCATACACATTCCATAATCATTCTTTATGACTATATCATCAATTATACATCATACAATTCCACTTTTCATACATCACTCATCATAACCCGGGGCAAGTGGGGCAAAACCACAACTTTTGCGTCCACCTGGGGAGCCTCTATACTAACCAACTTGGTGCAAGTAGGGGCAAAACCACACCCTTGCGTCCACCCAGGAGGTACGTTCTTATATGTCCAAGAGGAACTAAGGAGGGGATCCAAGCCTCCCACCATCTTGTTGGAGGCAATTTTACAATACCAAGAGGAACAAGGAAGGGGATCATCACCTTCCTTCATCTCTCTGGGGTCGCACTTTCGAGAAAGAGAGCTCAAGATAAAACAATCATTCAAATTCATATTTTCATTTTCAGCCATAAATCAATATTTATCATAGCCATCCGGCTCATAACATAATCCATAACCAGCCAACAGTCATTATTAAATACAGCCCTTTGGCTCACGGCATACACCGCACTTCCACCATCACCCTCGGTAACTCATATAATCTTCATTAATCACAATTCATAATTAACTCTCCCCTTACTTCATCCTCAAGATACCACCCTTCCTAGCTTCCTCTCATTACTAATCATACTATAAGGATTTAGTACTAAGAGGATGAAAATGGAGGCTTAGAAGTTTGAAATTCGGTTTTAAAAACACAAAAGTCATATTTGCTGAAAACAGGGTCACGGAAGATTACAAGCTTGCCGGGAAGGTGGAACATTTAAAAACAAGGTTTTTATAAGAAAATAGGGCAGTGTGCGTACGCATAGGGTTGTGCGTGCGCACGCCCAGAAGGATTTTTAGAAAGTGTGTGTGCGCACAAGGTTGTGCGTACACACAGAAAGCAAAATTTTCGTTGTTAAGTGCACGCACAGAACGTTCAAACATCCCCAACAGAATGTACTTCCCAGCATGTGCGTGTGCACAGCTTGCAAAGCTTCGTTGGTTGTGTCTGCGCATAGAGCGTGCTAGCGCTCCCAGCAGAAGCCATATCCCCTTGCATGCTTGCGCACAAGAGTGTGCGTATGCACATTTTCAAAAATATACGGGGTGTGCGTGCGCACACAAACCAGAAATCACAAATTTTGCAGCATTCATAGAATTCAGATTTCAGACACTAAATTGCAATGATCATATCTTTTTATACAAAATTTGGATTTCTACAAAATTGATACCATTTTAAAGCTCTTTAAATTATCTTTGATTTGAGATAAAATTCATTTCATTTCACAAACTGTAGCTCAAGATATGATCCGTTGAAGTTCATCAAAAATCTATTTTTACAAAAGTTCACTAAATCCTCAACTTACCAAAATTCTCAACCAAAACCACACCAATTCAGCCTCAACCACAATCCAAATTTCCTATTCATTCCACAACACACCAATTCTCTATTTCGTCAACTTTAACTCAATAATCCAAGTTCACAATTCATAATACACCTTATCAATTTCCAATCTTTCATTTTCATCAAACCTCAAAATTAAGACTTCCAATTCCACATTGTTCAACATACAAATCAATTAACCAAATCAAGCATAATTCTCAACTTCAAATCAACATACCAATCATCATCATCACATACAATTCACATGCACCAACAATAAGAACATCATTTACACCCTCCAAAACTAATAATCATGTAATCCATATAATCCATTATAATCAATCAACAACATCTCAAATTCAATGCCTATCCTAGGACCTCTAGCCTAAGTTTTCACATTATATTATATTTTAGATACAGAAAACTGAAACCATACCTTGGCCGATTCTCCGCTCAACCCGGAACACTTCCAGTTTCACTTTTTCCTCAAGCTTTCGGGACTCAACACCTCACCAATAGAATTTCCAGCTTGAAATCTACTTCCAAGCTTCCAAAATCACCAACAAGCTTCAACCCACTTACATGTACATTGCCTAATACACATAATATGCACCCACACATATAAACTCAATATCCAGTCACAACTCAAGCGTTAGACTTAAGGTTGAGAAATCTTACCACACCCAAGGATAAAAAAGGCAAGATTAAGCTTTCTCTTCAAGCTAATTGGATCCTATAACATCAAAGAGCCCCAAAATCTCAACACTTTAACCCAATAATTTCGAAATAAAAGCTGAAAAAACTGGAAGGGATTTGTGGCTTATCTCTTGAATAAAGTTGTGAGCTTTGTAGAGCTCGGCAACACGGTTGCATGACTACAAACGGTGCGGTAATCAGAGCTACTGATCAAAAGTTATCTAGGATTGAAGATTAGGTGAGGGTTTGAGTTTAGGAATTGGGGTTCTTCCCCTCCTGCTGCACCAGCAGCGTGAATTGCATGAAATGGGAGAGAGAAATGGGCTGAGTTCATTTAATTAGGTGAGTGGGTGGTGCCCACGGGTCCAGTTTGACTGGTTTGGCCCGTTCGGCCCAATCTCGGGCCAAATTCTATAAAATTAGTGTCAAAATTCTCGTTTTAATTTTCTCTATCATATTAAACCATAAAAATCACCTTTCTAATTTTCTAGAATAAATTTTAATTTGTGGGTTAATTATGTGTTACTTAACCGAATTTTACAATGTACCTAGATGAGAAAATTCACGACAGATGATACATTATTGTAGCTCTAAAAGAAAGATGGTATATATATGGTCAAGATAGGCTATCACATTGCTAAAGGATAGGATGGAAGAGGAGAGGATAGGACAACAACTTTGAACACAGATTTGAGGGAGTTTTGAAAAGCGATATGAGATATGAAAGCACCTTAGAAGATCAAAATGTTCCTTTAAAAAGAAGTCTATGACATCATTCTGGTAAGGGTAAATTTATTCAAAAAGAAAATCGTTAGCAATCCAATTTGTCCATTCTGTTTGTAGGTGCCTAAAATGATGGAACATGTTATCCTATTATGCAGATGGACAAGACCTATGTGGTTCAGATTTTAAATACAGGGACACACCCACAAAGGAATTAGTTTCATTAATTGAAATTTGGCTTTAAAAATTTTGCAAAAAGATTAAAGCCAAAGTTGCACATGATAAGGAAGGAAGATAGAGCAAAGTGGATCACCTAAGTTGGGCTCTCTAGAGGGCTAAAAATTATGCAGTGTTTAATCACTCTAAACCAAATCCTCTAGCTACTATCCATTATGCAAAAGTCCAAGAAAAAAGTTTTAACAAAGTCAATGAATTAATCATCAATAGATGCAAAATCAAAGAACAATTTGCAAATTATCTGTTAAATGAATACCACTACCAAAGAAGTCATTGGCGCATGCTACTCCGATATTACAAACAAAATGACTTATGTAGCATTAATGAGATACTAGAACGACGAAATTAGAGGAGGGACTGTATCCAATTTTCTAGCAAATTCAAGAATGGTGGCAGATGCTTGGGTATAATGAGAAAAGCATTAATTCTTGTCAAAAGTCTAGACATGGGGAGAACCTTAATAGATTCAGATTGTCTTACCTTGGGTAAATCCATCAAATTGAAGGGAAGGCTCTGAGAGATAAACTCTGTCCTTCATGATATCAAAACCCTTCAAATGGAACTTTTATTCTGTAGCTTTGTGTAGGTCCCGTGCAATGAAAATATCTTTGTCCATACAATTGTAGCCCTCAAAAGTACAAACTAACTTCCTATATGCTGGTGCACCAATCTTCCTTCACAACTTGAAAACATTTAAAACAACGAGAAACTAATACCAACTTCAGATCCAGCCACCAGTGGTAGACATCTTTCAACTTAGCTACTAGCAATGGGTATCACACCTACCTTTTCCAAACCGATGTGGTAGGCAGAGATACCCATCGTGGAAGGAGGAATCACGATCGTGTTTGGGGTAAAAGGAAACTGTCATTTCCTAAAGAAGAGTGCATTTTTTTAGGTGGTTATGACCTCTCTTCCAAGCCTCACCTTGTTTTGGGGGGGAGGGGAGAGACTCCCGAATCACTCCAGTTAGAGGGAGGGGTGCAGTTAACAACAACATCAATCAATTTCTGCACTCTTAAATTAGCTTGATCCAGATTATGCAGAAGTTGTGACGACCCAATTCTCAATATGTCATGATCATACTGAAAAACTGAGTGTCACCAACTTGCTTACCTAAAACTTTAACTATTTATTATTAAGCATGTAATCGTACTAGTGCACTATCGAATTTTTGGAAAAATGTTTTCTTTATAAAAAGATTTGTGAGGGCAAGTAATTAAACATACACAAGCCATAATAAGGAATTAAGTAAAACATACACAAGGCTAACATTATATATATATATATATATATATATATATATATATATATATATATATATATATATATATATATATGTACATAACACGTGTCATAGGTCCCACATACATATAAAGGTACTGCCATATTTATATATCATAAGTTAGCATACAACCATTCACATCTTGCTACTATATACATAATTAACACTCTAGGCCCTGGTCTATATAGGAAGCCTCTGAGCTGGCTCCCGAAACTAGCCTAGTCAACTATCTACATCCTACTCTCTCAGTGAGTCTAATCAAAAGTGAGAAACTAAACACAAAAGATAGGCTAATCCCCAAAAACTACCTAAAGGCACATCCTTAGCCCCCAGCCATCAGTTGTCCTCGTCAAAGAAAATCACAATCACATCTGAGCACTCCTCAGGATCCTCGTCCTCATCATCGGAAATCTCAATAAGCTCAGGAGGGGTCCTGTCACTCGTACTACTGGTCTGGCCAATACTTGAAGGTCCATTAATAGAGGTAGTGTGTGGCTTCTGATGACGGCTCAGACAAAAATACTGAGATCTGCTCTATAGGAATATCCTCTTCCGGTACATGCTCTGGTATATGCTCTTCCATAGACTCAAGCTCATATTATTATTATTATCTAGACTCCATTATAATTAGAGCAAGTAAAATAAATAAATAACATAATAATAAAATTATATTTCTATTTATATTTTACTTCGAAGTTCGAAGTCATTTTGTCAAAATAAAATTAATTGCTTTAAAATATTATTTTAAAAAAAGTTCGTGTTAATGTAAAAATTAGAATTGTTACAAAATTAAAATTGAAAATAAATTTAAAGGCCATTTGAAGCAGCAACGATGACCAATTGAAGCCTCTTGATTAATTTAACTCTGAAATTAAGACTGATAGATATGAGAGAGAAAAATGATAGTTAAGATTAGTATTTGAATTCTTTTGAATGTGTATTTGGATGAGTGTTATTTGTTGTTGTAGTGTGGATCGAGTTTACCTGACTTGCACCCGAATCCGAAAAAAAAAAATACTCGATCTCATATATAAAGAATTAGTTATTTTTAAAATTATACAAGGCAAACGAATTTTTTTTTAAACTCTGTTTTGTTAATATTTAAGGGGATGTTTTTATAAACAATTTTTTATATATCAGTGCTCATTAATATGTATTCCTATTAAAAAATAATACATTACAATATCCAATAGAATTATTGAACAATATATAATTTGTATGATCTCCTTTATAAAATAAACTAGTATTTTTATCTATAATAATATTACGGGAATATAATTTTTTTTAAAACTACGGTCCACTTTGTTCTGATAGTATAGATTATGCATGGCATAAACGATTTATAAAATCAAATTATTTTTACAAAAAAAAAAGTCGTAGGTTGACAAAAGTTTCTGGCTAAGAAGACCAAGGTATCTATAGAAAAAAAATCAAATAATAAGATTTTTAGTTATTATTTTTATATGAAAAAGTCTAATTTTTTATTAATAATTAATTTTAACATTCGTTATCTAAAATTTAAAATAATTTAACGCGTATATTTTTACATTCAACTAAGTGTTAACTGTTAAGTCTGTTGCACAAATAGAAATAATTAATTTTTATATTTACTATTTAAAAATAATATTTTTTCTCCCTGTGTATATAAAAATATAATTAGATATTAGCATAAAAAAATTATACTGATAGTTATAAAATTAACTCAAAATTAATTTTTTTAACACAATTGAATCTTGATTCTAACTTTTAATTATAATATTAGTATTTTCTCCAATTTATATGTAATAAATATTTGAAAGAATAAAAATTAAAATATAAATTAAAAAGATAAGTGATAAAAATTTAAAATTAAATAAAAAACTATGTATATAATAACAATAATAATAATATTTTTTATTTAAATTATATTATTTTGTTAATTTTGTTTTCCGTAAAAGAGAAAGATAGAAAAAATAGAGAATAAGAGAAAAGAGAGAGAAAGATAAAGATGAAAAATGAGAGTGAGAGTGAGAGTGAGAGTTTGTTAATTTTTGAAGAAAAAATTTTATTTTAATTGTAAAAAAATATCGGATGGCATACTTTGATTTCTCAAATTACTAATATATGGAGAGAGGTTGAGAGAATTTAGGATGGGAGTTTATTAATTTTAAAAAAAAATATTTTCTCTCAATTTTAATAAGAGAGTGTCATGTGAGACATTTGATTATTAAATTAGATAGTAATATATGATATATAATATAAGTATATTTTAATTTCAATTTTAATATTTCAATTTTAATTTTAATGTAATTAAAGAATGTCATGTTGCATATTTTGATTGTCAAATTAGTAATTAGTCATTGATATTGATAATGATATATAAAATAGATAGAGTGGTTGAAGGAATGAGAGAAATAGAGAAAGAAAGAGGGACACTACAAGGGAGGCACAGAATACCGGCAGTTTTATTCTTGATTAGCGGCGGTTTTAAACCGCCGCAAAATCAAAGGCCGGCGGCAAATTGAACCGCCATGGATATGGGCGCCGGAATTGGGTTTGGCGGTGGTTTCCAGCAACCGCTGGTATAACCGCCACAAAATCAAAATTTCGCGGCACACAATTAGAAAACCACCGCCAAATGAGACTGACACGATTTGCTTCATGTTTACCGGCGGTTTTCAGAACCGCCGCTATTTTGGTCAATGGGTAAAAAAATTTGCAGCCGTTTTGAAACCGCCGCAAATTTATGTGTGTCTTTTTTCAACATTACCTGGCCTTCAGAGGCATTGCCACCTACATCCAGAAAATTGGCCGGAGCACCCCACCATGCAATTTAATTATATCCATTGTGACCATTGCTAACCCTGCACCATTCACTGTGCAACCAATTTCTCCATCTAACCCAATATACTTTAAATCTTCCTTTGTAGTAGCCACTTGTTGAAAGAAAAAAGACACAATACATATCTAGTGATGAGAAATAAACTACATAGAAAGGACTTGACAAAAAAGTACCAACAAATATTGAGAAGACTGGCATTGCCAATACAACAAATGAAAACAAAATCATCAATACAACAAAAGTATCTGTCTACAACTAATAATTTACATTTACATTTAAAAATCACTCATGCTAACCCAAGCAGAAGAAAAACTATACAAATTTGAAATGACATCAAAATTTGTAAATATATTGAACAAATATGCACAAAAATGAAATATGCAGAGATGAAAAGAACATAAATTGTACAAGATTTGTTGATCACCATTTGTTCCATTTCTGCTCATATAAAGCATTTTAAGTTATTAAGTGCACGAGTGTATAATTAGCACAATAGCACTGAACTAGTGTAATAGATCACACAACAACTTCTAACAATGATTATCGCAGTCATCTAAAAATTTTAGCATAAATATCAAGTCATGTAGAACAACCTGAATATAAAATTGGAGATGTTTTTTATCAAGAATGCCATATGTTCTCTAACGCGTCACATTGATCGAGATCGCTGAGATTTCTGTTGTGCCGTTGGGCTCTTAGCTTGATCCTTTTTGCGTTTGGCAAAATCACGGTGATATTGATGCATTACAGATGCCCACAATTTCTCTAACTCCATTTGTGTTCGTTTGAGCCGCAATAAATATTGGAAAACTCTAAGATATCTGTTAATTGTGCCAAAATTTAGTGACCTATTGAAAATATCATGTTTTATTAAGCCATGTAATGTCACATTATTGTCGTAATACGAGAACAGGATTATTGAGTCTCACATAAATGGTCAAAATTAACAGACAAAGTCATTTGACTTTTTCAATTTTATTTTAAGAACTCATTAATCTTGACCATTTAAACTAAATAAGACCATAGTCAAGATTTATTCATAATTAATAACCAATGATCTCTCACAAGATATATCCTTTACAAAAGATGTCTCTCCTAAACTAATGGTCCCTTTAAGGTATTCAACATCTCCTATATGCCTTGATAACACAGTTTGCATCTATGAGGCCATAACAATTTCTAAATTTATCATTTTAGAAGGGAATTCAATCACATCGAGTATATTTTAGCAGGACAGGAAGAGGAAAGAATCCACCATTAATATTAATATTATAGGAGTAAAACCTGACTTAGAGAGGACTTCTTGAGTAAGGAACAAATGCAAAGGCCAATCGACAGAATACTCAAGGGCAAGACCATCCCAACCATCAAGTGACATTTCTGAAGAAGCACCAGAGCTTCCATCTGCTGAAGTGTTTGCCCTTGATACATCTATAGGGAAAGTCTAACTGTGATTCCATAAGATGGCATCCTAGAAGAGGGAAAGCACATTTCATAACAACTCCAAGCTAACTTAAACAGAAGAACTAAAATGAAGGCAGAACCTTACCGCAAGGATACTTTAGAGAAATATTTGTCTTTTTCACCAATAGTTTTTAACGCAGCCTGCATTTCAAGGAATTGGAATCAGCTTTCATTGATGTAGTTAAAACATGAACAAGCTTAAATAGTTAAAGGATGAACTGCATTAAAAAGTAAAGATCGTATGCAAAATTTAACTAACCAGCTGAAATGGCACCATAAGATCAGCTTCAGCAGTTGATTGCCGAGGTGGCAAACGCATTAGCTGGCGACTTTCCTCGAGGAAACACTAGCACAAAAAATGATGCATGTATAAAAAATGTCAGTATTTTTTTCATAGAAGACAAAATATTAGTAATTAGAAAAGGTTATTACAAAAGGCAAGAAGGACAAAAGATCCTCATACAAAAAATAAAAAATATCAATAAAAAATAAGAATCAACACAAGTCAGCAGAAAAATGTTAGTAGTATAGATAACTTTTCATACTTTACCTGGAAGAAATCTCCTTTTGCCAAAAGAAAATAGTCTTTCAGGTCCTTCAAGTGACGATTCAAGTCAGCTTGTACAACCACAAGCTGTGGACAGAGAGAACATGAATCGTGTAGAATGCAAATGCACCAAATACTAACGAACATATGAACTGATATATGATGTTAAGCACCTGCCACAGACGACTGGCTGCAATAACATGAATAGAGTACTAATCTGGGTCTGTGAGAATCCTTCCAACAAACTTCCAGCATGTTTCTACAAAACCAAAGGATACATAGTGTAAAGGACAAAACTATTAATGTATATGCAACTAAAACTAAAAATCATGAATATTGAACAAAGCTGTGTAAGAGATTTCATTACCTCACTTAGGGCTACGTGTCCAGCAAAATTTATTATCTCCAACAAATCGCCACTTAATGATGACCAATGCATGACCGAGTAATTGGAGATAAGGTAGACATCGTGTTTTGAAGTAGCCCATACTAAGTTTCTCAACTGAATCCCACAAAAAATGAAACAAATCATCACCCATTAGGCTTGAAAAGTAATTAATAAACTGTCCAAACCTACATCAATAAAACCATATACTAAAAAAAGAAGCAACAATAGAGTGTTAAATGAAAATTGATAAATGTTTGAATCTTGATGTATATAGCAAAAAAACAACCTTAATCCAATTTCTATAGCATACCAGTACAGCATTCAAAGGGCTAGAGAAAACAATAATAGATTTGAAGATCATCGGTTTTCTTTCCTCAATAATGAAATAAAAAATAAAATCATATAAAGAAATGCAACTGTACAAGACAAGACTGCAAACAAGTACTGCAGAACCACCGAATATTATGTATATATTGAATCTATAGTAGCTTATATCTTCCACAACTGGTTAATTAGGGGCTTTCATCAAGAATTACATTCATTTTTTAACTTTTTAGCCATGTACTCTCATCAAGCAACACTACAATACTTATCAACAATATAACAAACATAATAGGAATAAAATCAAGTAGCAACAAGGTTCGAGCACCATGTGAAAAATCAAACAAACCTAAAAATGAAGGATGGTAGGTTTAACCATTCTTGTATTATAGAAAAAGTCATAGTATTTTCCACCCTTCACAGACCTTTTGCAATCTTGAGAGACAAAGAAACAAAATTTACTTCTGCATCTTTCCCTGCCCCCCATAATCCCAAAGGAAAAGGGTTTGATAAAACAAAAAATATTAAAAAAAAAGAAACCTCATTTATAGCATCCCCAGAAGCAAGAATATTCTCATAATTCTTATACTGTTCAAGCCTTGTAACTCTGTAACTATCTCTTGATATGTTCAATCTATCCTACTGAATACCCTGAATGTCTTTTCCCTTCCTTGCTTGTGCAGCTGATGTATCAGTTACCTTAGTGAGCTGCAACAATCATCAAACACCTTATGAGTATGAAAACAAATACCCCCCTTTTTCTCTTAAATAAACAAATTTTGAAAAAAAAAGGTTTTTATATGAACTCGATGAATAACTGAAAGGTTCAAATAAATAGAAACAGAAAAAGAAAAGGGGTTACCATCTCATACTCATCAAGAGCATCATCATCGGCAACACCACCATCATCATGGCTGTTTTCATCCATTTCATCAAAGAAATCTTCTTCTTTTTCTATGGCATCAAAGTAGAAATCTTCCTCTTCTTCGACAACGATGAGAAGTGGATGTATGGGTGATGAGCGGATAATTTATACGCTTTTTGGCATTATTTTTAGTATGTTTTTAGTATATTTTAATTAGTTTTTATTATATTTTTATTAGTTTTTAAATAAAAATCACTCTTCTGGACTTTACTATGTGTTTGTGTGTTTGATAAACCTCTATTTCATGGTTTATCTTGTGCTCATTTGAGTGGTTTTTATCAACTCTTCACCCACTTATTCATATTAATTGCATGGTTTTACTTTCCCTTCCTTATTATGTGATGTATGTGAAAAACATGTTTCCTATGCTTTAATATTAATTATTTTAATTACCTTTATTTCTATTCGATGTCGTGATTAGTGTGTTGAGTAGTTTCAGATCTTCTAAGGTAGGAATGACTTAAAGGATGGAAAGGAAACATACAAAAATGGAAGGAAAGCACCAAACGGAGCTTCTGAAGAAACTGGCATCCACGCAATCGCATGGATGAAGCGATCGCGTGCCAAGCGCGAATCAGCAGCGATGCGGCCGCATGACTGACGCGACCACGCGCCTTAAGCAGAACGCACATGACGCGGTCGCATGACTGACCCGATCGCGTGGCAAGGAAATGCTCCGAATGACGCGACCGCGTGATCCACACGGACGCGTGACAGAGGCCATGCACCAGAAATTGCAGAAAACGCTCATAGCGAATTCTGAAGCCCTTTTTGGCCCAAATCCAAGTCCAGAAGGCATAGACCAGAGGTTATGAAGTGGGAAAACGCATCCATTCAGGGGAGCTCGCCAATTTTCACTTTCCATGATTTAGATTTAGTTTGAGAGAGGTTCTCTCCTCTCTCTCTTAGGATTAGGATTATGATTTAGGACTTCTCTTAGTTTGTAAGAGTGACTCTCGATCTAGGTTTAATATTTACTTTAATGCTTTTATGCGTACTTATAAATGTTGCCAACTTGACTTATGAACCCTTTCCATATTATGATTTGAATTAATAATGATATTTGAGGTATTTCAGTTATTGATTGATTTCTCTTTAATTTGTGTTACCATTGTTTCCAATCTGAAGATATTCTATTCCAGCAATTTACTTTTTCTCTTTTTGGTCTTGGTTAAGAAATCAGTAACTCAACAGTTGTCAAACTCAGCATAATTGATAATCGTTATCTTGCTAATTGAACTGAACTTCAATAATCCCAACTTTTTCTTAGGAAATAAATAGGATTTGAATGTCAAACTAATTAGTACCTTGACTTTCCTTTGCTTTAGTAAAGGTTAACTAAGTGGAATTTAGATTCAACTTTCATTATTGTTGAGAGAGATAACTAAGTTGGACTTCCAATTTCCCTTACCTTGCCAAAAGTTGCTTTATAGTATTTATTTATTTTAATTGTCATCTACTTTACTTGTCATTTAAATCATTTGTTTCTCATCTTCTAAACCCCGATCAAAACCTTTATAGCCAATAATAAGAACATACTTCCCTGCAGTTCCTTGAGAAGACGACCTGAGGTTTGAATACTCGGTTAACAATTTTTAAGGGGTTTGTTACTTGTGACACCCAAAACATTTGTATGAAAGGACTTTTGAAGGTTTAGAAACTATACTTGCAACGAGGATTTATCCGCAATTTTCTAGACCACGCAAAAGTTCTCTCATCAAAATGGCGCCGTTGCCGGGGAACTGCTAACGTGTGCCTTATTATTGGTTATTGTAAATATTTTTCTTTTGCTTGTTTCCTTATTTTTGTTTTTTTTTCTTTTTATCTTTATTTGCTACCATGAACTCTCACCCCTCTCGCTTTGAGTTTGGTTCTAACTTTGTTGAGGGAAATAGAAGTTACAGCAGGAATATGCATCAAGGTCCGACCAATCAAGGATGGATGGAGCCAAGAGGATATAATCAACCCTTTAGGCAACAACACCTTCCAAGATATCATGGACAAAGACCATTCTACCGTGCATACCCAGCTGAAAGATATGGTGGACAACCTTGTAACTACCAACAAGCCCCACCCCGTGCATATAAACCATCCTTTCAACATAACCTCGAACCACCACACTCACAAGCTTCTCTTCACCATTCGCCACTATATGATCCTTCTTTACCCCAGTACCAATCCAATCACTCCCAATCACCACCACTTTCCTATGTATCATGTCCAAGTCCGGCAACCCGAGAAGCAGAGGTTCGCCTAAAGGAAACAATAAATAAATTTCAAACAACCATTCGACAACTGGAGCAAGTAGTAATTCAATGGGTTTCTAGACGCTCAAATACACAAGGATCAGCCACAGCCCCATGTGAACAGTCTAACGAAGAGCGTAGCATGAAGAAAATACCAGAAACTCCAGTGGATAAGACAGAGAATGAATTCGTTCTAGAACAAGTAGAAGAAGCTGTCATTGTTCAAGAAGAAGAGTTGGTTGAAGATCTAGGAGATGCTGAACCTCCATGGGAATCCAGAACTGAGGAGAACTCCGTCAAGGACGCTACAGTTGATGCTAAGGAGGATATTGTACAATCTCCAAGGCAAGTTGTTTATGAAGAATCAGACGGAACAACCCAGGACACAAATTCCCTTGATGATGATAGTCACAAGTCAAATTCTCTTAGTAATGAACTTGCATCCGCAAGTGAATTCTCTGAGATCGAAGAATCTTCCCTAAGTGAATATGAAGATGATGCGGAGGTAGATTTCTCTCAACCTCCAATCTATGACTCAAGTGATGAGGAAGACATAGAAGACTTTGACCAGGACACAGATACAATTGTAGAACCTTGCAAGGAAGTGGAGCAATTCACAGAAGAGCACAAGGGAGTGAAACTTACAGAACCACCAGAAACACCTATCCCAAGGCCATTACCACCTAATACAAGCTTCAAGTGGGTACAATCCTTAACCTTTAACTTTGCTTATTCACTTGAATATGGTTTGCTTAAAACAGATGGCCAGCTTAGAGCTCTTTGCGGCTTTAAGAGTAAGAGGGAAATGGCTCGTGCTCAGAGCTGGTGTACAAGGTTCAATAAGGTTCCACGCTTCAACTTGAAGTGCACGGATTGGTATCATGCTCAATTGAATGGATCTCAGAAAACGTTTAGTTACTATGGTGAGAATCTACCTTCTAAACCGCCGGGATGGAAAAATATATATCAAAACGAAGGCGGATTCAGAACCAAAGTTTGGGATCCTGGAAAATATTCTGATATTCATCACCCCGAGAGCCTGAAAATCTGGTTGAAGCTGCTCAGAAGCTTCACATGCCTAGTTTGGGACCCCGGAGGCTGCCGGTATTCCAAACATTGGTAGAGATTTCTAGATGAATTTAAACACAAGCCACCATAGCAGGAAGCTCATCTAATGTCCAACTTAAGGACTTTAACTAAAAGTGCTAGGTGGGAGACAACCCACCATGGTATGATCGTTCATTTTTCAATTTTTATTTCGTTTTTTTTGTTTTCAAGTTTTATTTTAGTTTATTATATTGAACCTGGAATGTTGCATCTCATTCATCATTGCATTCTGCATTTCTCATGCATATAAAAAAAACAAAAAAAAAAACAACGCACGCGACGCGGCAGCGTCGCTGATGCGTCCGCGTCACCAGTGCGCGTTTTGGAAGAAAAGAATTGAACAGAGAGTTACGCAGGAGCAGGGCTGGAGGCATGCCAATGGCACAATTCACCCCACGCGATCGCATCGCTGACGCGACCGCGTCATATGGGAATAATGGCCTCCCACGCGACCGCGTGCCCCACGCGGCCGCGTGACCAAGATTTCGACGTAATAATGGTGCACAGCCGAAAGTTGTGCTAGAGTGGTGCTGGACTGGCGCTGGACGCACAGTCCATCTCACGCGACCACGTGCCCCACGCGACCGCGTCGCCTGCGCCGCACAGCTTATCCTAATTTGCCAAATATCTTATCTTTTCTTCCCTAATCCTAATTTTTCCTCCCTCCTCTCTTACTTACTTCTTCTTCCCTTCTTTCCCTTCACATTCTTATTATCTTTCATTTTATTTTATTTTAATCTATTTGCATACTTGCATTCATTGCATTTTAATTTTGTGCATAATTTTATTTTCTTTTCTGAATTTTTTTTTCCATTGGTGTTCAAAAAATTTTTCTTATTCAAACTATTGCATCTTTTCTTGAATTTACTTTGGTAACTTGTTTTACACTGTGGGATGATATTAATTATCTGCCAATGCCAATCTTTTATGATACTTGCACATTCACTTGCATTGACATGAACTTATATTGATATTTTCATTACCCACACACCTCCCCTTTGTTGCATATTCTGCACCACTGGTATGCCATGGCTTCTATTATTTTCTCACTTGCATGTTGTAGCTACCATGTAATTGAGACTCTTATTATTTGGCATTAACCCACCTAGACTATATTTATTTTCCTATCTTTATTCCTGGGTTACTCTTCTTCCCTTTTTCTTTCAGGATGGCCACCCGGAAGAGAATCGGAAGACGTTTACATGGGGAGACAGGCAAGTCAATCTGCACAATCTATAGAAAAGCATCAGTTGAAGCCACCCGTCCACTTTCACATCTTAACATGCACCGATCTTTAAGTGTGGGGAGGTCGATACCGATCTCCATGGGTTAGTATTTTTTTATCAACACCAATATTTTATTTTTCTTGTTAGTTGTTGCATTTGCATGTTTGATTGCATATTTATTTGATTTTGTGCATTTAGTTACTACTTGGTTAAAATAATAAATTTCTTTGTAAGACCCTATTTTTGAAAAATTTCACTAATTTAAAATCAAAATTTTTGTGTTAAACTTGTCAGAAGTTGTATTTGGAACACATTTTTTGAGCCAAAGAACACACAACCTGTGAGATTTTGAGCTTATTTATAGGGTTACATTATTTAACCATAAATTTTTATTCTTGTGTGTTTACTTCTCTATGATTGCAATCTTAGTTTTGTTCCATTCTATATGTCCATTATTTAGTATATTTACATGCTTGCATATGATTGAGGCCATTACTTGTTTAGCTCACTTATCCCAAAAAATAACCTACCTTTCACATCACCCTTGTTAGCCCCCTTGAGCCTTTAAATCCCCTTTTGTTCTATATTTTACCACATCACTAGCCTTAAGCGGAAAACAAATTAATTATCCCAATTAAATCTTTGGTTAGCTTAAGATAGAAATTGTGTATCAAATAAGTGTGGGGAAATTATGGGAACATGGGTTAATAAGGGAATGTAACATGTTTCTAATTTATTAGGAATTTGGGAACCTACTCATAAAAAACCAAAATAGAAAAATAATAAAAAATCCATGTGCATTGATAAGTTATGTTTATTTCTCTACAAAAAAAAAAGAAAAAGAAAAAGAGAAAAAGAAAAAAAGAAAAAAAATATAATATATATAATATAAATAAATAAATAAGGAGACAAAATTACCCCAATGTTAAGTTAATAAAAGATCAATGCACATGTGATAAAAAAATTAAAATTTGGTACATGAGTATGGAAATTATACAAAAGTGAAAATTATGGGTAGCTAGGCATGAATTTAAAAGTATATAGAGTATATGTATATTAGGTAAGAGCTTAGGTTAATTGAAGATTCATATTATAGCTCACTTGGCCATACATATATCCTTACCTTTACCTCAGCCCCATTACAACCTTGAAAAGACCTCATGATGTTTGCATTGGTATGCTAAATATTTGTTGATTGGTTAGATGAAGAACAAAGTTTAGAAAGCATGATTAGAGAAGAGTAGAGTGAATTACCCTATACACTTGAGAGATTAGAGTGCATATACACTACCTGTAAGGGTTCAATGCATAATTCTATGTTCCCTGCTTTTATGAGCTATCTTCTTACAAGTTTACTTGTCTTTACTTTATATGATTTGAATTAGTGAAATCTGATTTATGTTTGTCTTGGGGAACTTATTTACTTTTAACCAAGTAGGTAAAAACATTTTTTGCATGTAGTTGCATTCATATAGATAGGTTGCATTTCATACATCCTACCATTCCTCTTCATCTTTATAGTTTTTCTTGAGCTTAGCATGAGGACATGCTATTGTTTAAGTGTGGGGAGGTTGATAAACCTCTATTTCATGGTTTATCTTGTGCTCATTTGAGTGGTTTTTATCAACTCTTCACCCACTTATTCATATTAATTGCATGGTTTTACTTTCCTTTCCTTATTATGTGATGTATGTGAAAAACATGTTTCCTATGCTTTAATATTAATTATTTTAATTACCTTTATTTCCATTCGATGCCGTGATTAGTGTGTTGAGTAGTTTCAGATCTTCTAAGGTAGGAATGACTTAAAGGATGGAAAGAAAACATACAAAAATGGAAGGAAAGCACCAAACGGAGCTTCTGAAGAAACTGGCATCCACGCGATCGCATGGACGAAGCGATCGCGTGCCAAGCGCGAATCAGCAGCGACACGGCCGCATGACTGACGCGACCGCGCGCCTTAAGCAGAACGCACATGACGCGGTCGCATGACTGATGCGACCGCGTGGCAAGGAAATGCTCCGAATGACGCGACCGCGTGACCCACGCGGACGCGTGACAGAGGCCACGCACCAGAAATTACAGAAAACGCTGATAGAAAATTCTGAAGCCCTTTTTGGCCCAAATCCAAGTCCAGAAGGCATAGACCAAAGGTTATGAAGTGGGGAAACGCATCCATTCAGTGGAGCTCGCCAATTTTCACTTTCCATGATTTAGATTTAGTTTGAGAGAGGTTCTCTCCTCTCTCTCTTAGGATTAGGATTAGGATTTAGGACTTCTCTTAGTTTGTAAGAGTGACTCTTGATCCAGGTTTAATATTTACTTTAATGCTTTTATGCGTACTTATAAATGTTGCCAACTTGACTTATGAACCCTTTCCATATTATGATTTGAATTAATAATGATATTTGAGGTATTTCAGTTATTGATTGATTTCTCTTTAATTTGTGTTACCATTGTTTCCAATCTGAAGATATTCTATTCCAGCAATTTACTTTTTCTCTTTTTGGTCTTGGTTAAGAAATCAATAACTCAACAGTTGTCAAACTCAGCATAATTGATAATCGTTATCTTGCTAATTAAACTGAACTTCAATAATCCCAACTTTTTCTTAGGAAATAAATAGGATTCGAATGTCAAACTAATTAGTCCCTTGACTTTCATTTGCTTTAGTAAAGGTTAACTAAGTACAATTTAGATTCAACTTTCATTATTGTTGAGAGAGATAACTAAGTTGGACTTCCAATTTCCCTTACCTTGCCAAAAGTTGCTTTATAGTATTTATTTATTTTAATTGCCATCTACTTTACTTGTCATTTAAATCACTTGCTTCTCATCTTCTAAACCCCAATCACAACCTTTATAGCCAATAATAAGAACATACTTCCCTGCAGTTCCTTGAGAAGACGACCCGAGGTTTGAATACTCGGTTAACAATTTTTAAGGGGTTTGTTACTTGTGACACCCAAAACGTTTGTATGAAAGGACTTTTGAAGGTTTAGAAACTATACTTGCAACGAGGATTTATCCACATTTTTCTAGACCATGCAAAAGTTCTCTCATCAGTATTTTTCTGTGATTTCAGGTATTTTCTGGCTGAAATTGAGGGACCTGAGCAAAAATCTGATTCAGAGGCTGAAAAAGGACTGCAGATGCTGTTGGATTCTGACCTCCCTGCACTCAAAGTGGACTTTCTGGAGCTACAGAAGCCCAATTGGCGCGCTCTCAATTGCGTTGGAAAGTAGACATCCTGGGCTTTCCAGCAATATATAATAGTTCATACTTTGCCCGAAATTTGATGGCCCAAACAGGCGTTCCAAGTCAGCTCAAGAATTCTGGCGTTTAACTCCAAAACTGGCACAAAAGCTGGAGTTAAACGCCCAAACTGGCACAAAAGCTGACGTTTAACTCCAAGAGAAGTCTCTACACGAAAATGCTTCAATACTCAGCCCAAGCACACACCAAGTGGGCCCGGAAGAAGATTTCTGCATTAATTACTGATTTCTGTAAACCCTAGGCTACTAGTTCTCTATAAATAGGACCTTTTGCTATTGTATTTTCATCTTTAAGTAGTCTTATGCTATCTTAGATCACGTTTTGGGGGCTGGCCTCACGGCCATGCCTGAACCTTGTTCTTATGTATTTTCAACGGTAGAGTTTCTACACACCATAGATTAAGGTGTGGAGCTCTGCTGTTCCTCGAGTATTAATGCAATTACTATTGTTCTTCTATTCAATTCAGCTAATTCTTGTTCTAAGATATCACTTGTTTTTTAACTTGATGAATGTGATGATCCGTGACACTCATCATCATTCTCACCTATGAACGTGTGCCTGACAACCACCTCCGTTCTACCTTCGATTGAGTGTGTATCTCTTGGATTCCTTAATCAGAATCTTCATGGTATAAGCTAGAATCCATTGGCGGCCATTCTTGAGAATCTGGAAAGTCTAAACCTTGTCTGTGGTATTCCGAGTAGGATTCAAGGATTGAATGACTGTGACGAGCTTCAAACTCGCGAGTGTTGGGCGTTAGTGACAGACGCAAAAGAATCACTGGATTCTATTCCGACATGATCGAGAACCGACAGATGATTACCCGTGCTGTGACAAAGTGCGTTGAACATTTTCACTGAGAGGACGGGATTGTAGCCATTGACAACGGTGATGCCCAACATACAGCTTGCCATGGAAAGGAGTATGAATGATTGGATGAAGACAGTAGAAAAGCAGAGAGACGAAAGGGACAAAGCATCTTCATACGCTTATCTGAAATCCACCAATGAATTACATAAGTATCTCTATCTTTACTTTATGTTTATTTTCATCACCTTAAACTCCATAACCATTTGAATCCGCCTGACTGAGATTTACAAGATGACCATAGCTTGCTTCAAGCCGACAATCTCCGTGGGATCGACCCTTACTCACGTAAGGTTTATTACTTGGATGACCCAGTGCACTTGCTGGTTAGTTGTGCGAAATTGTGACAAAGTGTGATTCACGTTTGAGAGCACCAAGTTTTTGGCGCCATTGTTGATGATCACAATTTCGTGCACCAAGTTTTTGGCGCCGTTGCCTGGGATTGTTCGAGTTTGGACAACTGACGGTTCATCTTGTTGCTTAGATTAGGTATCTTTTCTTCAGAATTTTTAAGAATGAATTCTAGAGTTTCAAGGTGATGTTTCCACCATCACAAAAGCTGATTGATTCTCATCAATTTAGCTATTGAATGTAATGTCCTGCTGAAGCTTGGCCAAACAAGTCTAATCTTTTTAGATTGAAGCTTTAGACTAACATTACATGATTCCTGGAATTCTTATTAAAAGTTTTGATTCTCTTTATTTTCTTTTCCATATAAGTTTCGAAAAATACAAAAAAAATTTTAAAATCATAAAACCAAAAATATTTTATGTTTCTTGTTTGAGTCTAGTATTAAGTTTGGTGTCAATTGCATGTTTCTGTTCTTCTTGCATTTTTTGAATTCATGCATGTTCTTCATTAATCTTCAAGTTGTTCTTGTTGATTTCCTTGCTATGATCTTTAAATTCTCTTGTTTAGTGTGTTTTGTTGTTTTTCATATGCATTTTTTACATTGTTATAGTCCTTAGTATACAAACATTTTAAGTTTGGTGTCCTGCATGCATTGTTTATTTGATCTTAGTTGTATTTTTATTGTTTCTCATCATTAAAAATCCAAAAATATTTTCAAAATTGTGTCTTTTCAAGTCAATAATACAGAGAATCGAAGATTCAGAACATTCAGCAGAGGAATCAAACAGAAAAAGCTGGGCGTTCAAAACGCCCAATGAAGAAGGAAAAATGGCGTTTAAACGCCAGCCAGGGCACCTGGCTGGGCGTTTAACACCCAAAAAGGTAGAGATTTGGGCGTTAAACGCCAGAATGGGCACCATTCTGGGCGTTTAACGCCAGGATGATACTAGAGGGAAGATTTTGTTTTTAATTCACAATTTTTTTCAAGTTTTCATATTTTTTCAAAATCAAATCTTTTTCAAATCATATCTTTTCAATCATATCTCTTTCAAAATCAATTTCTTTCCATTTTATATTTATTTTTACTATTTTCAAAAATCCTTGCTAAAATTAAAGATTTACTTTAAAAATTTTCAAGTTGTTACTTGCCTATTAAGAAAGGATTAAATTTTAAATTTCAGAATCATATCTTCTAATTTCTTGTTAGTCAAGTAATCAACTTTAGTTTCAAAACTTTCTCTTTTTTTTAATTTGATTTTCAAATCATATATTTTCAAACATATCTTTTCAATCACATCTTTTTCAAAATTAATTTTTTTTTCAATCATATCTTTTTCTAATTTCAAAATCTTTTTCAAAAATCACTTTATTTCTTTCCCAACCTTAGTTTTCGAAAATCTCAATCAAATTTTCAAATTTCTTTTTAAAATCTTTTAATTAATTTTTGAAAATTCTTCCCCTCTTCTCACATCATTCGATTTAAAGGACTAAGACTCCTCATCAAGGTGCAATTCGAACTCCCTCCTTCTGTATATGTTCGGATTCTCCTCCATCTACCACCTCCTTCTATTCTTCTTTTCCTCTGACACCTCAAGGAATCTCTATACTGTGACATAGAGGATTCCCTACTTGCTTGTTCTCTTCTCTTTCATATGAGCAGGAACAAAGATAAAGGCATACTTGTTCAAGCTGATCCTGAACCTGAAAGGACCTTGAAGAGAAAGCTAAGAGAAGCTAAAGAACAATTCTCTTTAGAGGGCCTAACAGAACTCTTCAAAGAAGAAGAAACCATGGCAGTCGAAAACAACAACAATACCAACAATGCAAGGAAGGTGCTTGGTGACTTTACTGCACCTACTCCTGATTTCTATGGGAGAAGCATCTTAATCCCTGCCATTGGAGCAAACAACTTTGAGCTTAAGCCTCAATTAGTTTCTCTAATGCAACAGAATTGCAAGTTTCATGGACTTCCATTGGAAGATCCTCATCAGTTCTTAGCTGAATTCTTGCAAATCTGTGACACTGTCAAGACCAATGGGATTGACCCTGAAGTCTACAGACTTATGCTCTTTCCTTTTGCTGTAAGAGACAGAGCTAGGACATAGTTAGATTCACAACCTAAAGAAAGCCTGAACTCTTGGGAAAATCTAGTCAATGCCTTCTTGGCAAAGTTCTTTTCACCTCAAAAATTGAGTAAGCTTAGAGTGGAAGTCTAAACCTTTAGACAGAAGGATGGTGAGTCCCTCTATGAAGCTTGGGAGAGATACAAGCAATTGATCAGAAGGTGCCCTTCTGACATGCTTTCAGAATGGAGCATCATAGGAATCTTCTATGATGGTCTGTCTGAACTATCCAAGATGTCATTGGATAGCTCTGCTGGAGGATCTCTTCATCTGAAGAAGACGCCTGCAGAAGCTCAAGAACTCATTGAAATGGTTGCAAATAACCAATTCATGTACACCTCTGAAAGGAATCCTATGAATAATGGGACAACTCAGAAAAAAGGGAGTTCTTGAGATTGATACTCTGAATGTCATATTGGTTCAGAATAAAATATTAACCCAACAAGTTAATATAATTTCTCAAAGTCTGTCTGGAATGCAAGCAGCAACAGGCAGTACTAAGGAAGCTTCCTCTGAAGAAGAAGCTTATGATCCTGAGAACCCAGCAATGGAAGAGGTGAATTACATGGGAGAACCCTATGGAAACACCTATAATCCTTCATGGAGAAATCATCCAAATCTCTCATGGAATGATCAACAGAGACCTCAACAAGGTTTCAACAACAATAATGGTAGAAGAAACAGGTTTAGCAATGGCAAGCCTTTTCCATCATCTTCTCAGCAACAGACAGAGAATTCTAAGCAGAGCCACTCTGACTTAGCAACCATTGTCTCTGATTTAATCAAAACCACTCAAAGTTTCATGACTGAAACAAGGTCTTCCATTAGAAATTTGGAGGCACAATCGGGTCAGCTGAGTAAGAAAATTACTGAACTCCCTCCTAACACTCTCCCAAGCAATACAGAAGAGAATCCAAAAAGAGAGTGCAAGGCCATAACCACAACCCTCACGGCCGAACATGGAGAGGAGAAAGAGGCAGTGATTCCCACTGAGGAAGACCTCAATGGATGTCCGCTGACCTCCATGGAGTTCCCTAATGAGAAACCATGGGAATCTGAGGCTCACACTGAGACCATAGAGATTCCATTGAATTTACTTCTGCCATTCATGAGTTCTGATGAGTATTCTTCCTCTGAAGAGGATGAAGATGTTACTGAAGAGCAAGTTGCTAAATACCTTGGAGCAATCATGAAGCTAAATGCCAAGTTATTTGGTAATGAGACTTGGGAGGATGAACCTCCATTGCTCATCAAAGAACTGGATGACTTGACTAGGCAGAGATTACCTCAAAAGAGACAGGACCCTGGAAAATTCTCAATCCCTTGTACCATAGGTACCATGACCTTTAAGAAGGCTTTGTGTGACCTAGGGTCAAGCATAAACCTTATGCCTCTCTCTGTAATGGAGAAGCTAGGGATCATTAAGGTACAAGCTGCAAGAATCTCACTAGAGATGGCAGACAATTCAAAGAAACAGGCTTATGGACTTGTAGAGGATGTCTTGGTAAAGGTTGAAGACCATTACATCCCTGCTGATTTCATGATCCTAGAGACTGGGAAGTGTATGGATGAATCCATCATCCTTGGCAGACCCTTCCTAGCCACAGCAAAGGCTGTGATTGATGTTGACAGAGGAGAATTGATCATTCAAGTGAATGAAGACTCCCTTGTGTTTAAGGCTCAAGGATATCCCTCTGTAACCATGGAGAGGAAGCATGAAGTGCTTCTCTCAATACAGAGTCAAACAGAGCCCCCACAGTCAAACTCTAAGTTTGGTGTTGGGAGGCCACAACCAAACTTTAAGTTTGGTGTTGAACCCCCACATTCAAACTCTAAGTTTGGTGTTGGGAGGTTCCAACATTGCTCTGAACATCTGTGAGGCTCTATGAGAGCCACTGTCAAGCTATTGACATTAAAGAAGCGCTTGTTGGGAGGCAACCCAATTTTTACTTATCTATGTTAAATTTCTATTTTCTATTGTTATTTTATGTTTTCTGTAGGTTGATGATCATGTGAAGTCACAAAAATAATTGAAAAAGCAAAAACAAAGTGAAAAACAGAATGAAAAATAGAACACCCTGGAGGAGACAGTTACTGGCGTTTAAACGCCAGTAAAGGTAGCAGAATGGGCGTTAAACGCCCAGTCTGGCCTCATTCTGGGCGTTTAACGCCAGAAAAGGGCACCAGACTGGCGTTTAACGCCAGGAATGGGCAAGAAACTGGCGTTAAACGCCAGAAATGGGCAGCAGCCTGGCGTTTAACACCAGGATTGGCAGAAAGGGGCATTTTGCACGCCACTTGGTGCAGGGATGAGATATCCTTGACACCTCAGGATCTGTGGACCCCACAGGATCCCCACCTACCCTACTACTCTCTCCCTCTTCTTCACCCATTCACCAATCACCTCAATACCTCTTCCCCAAAAACCCCTCACCTATCAAATCCCACCATTCTCTTCACCACTCACATCCATCCTTCATAAAACCCCCACCTACCTCACCATTCAAATTCAAACCACTTTTCCTCCCAAACCAACCCTCTATAGCCGAACCATACACACTCTTTCACCCCTATATAAACCCATCTTCACTCCTTCATTTTCACACAACCTAAACACCACTTCTCCCCCTTGGCCGAAACACAAAGTCCACTCCATCTCCTCTATTTCTTCTTCTTCTACTCTCTTCTTTCTTCTTTTGCTCGAGGATGAGTAGCCTTCTAAGTTTGGTGTGGTAAAAGCTAAAGCTTTTTATTTTTCATAACCATTTATGGCACCAAAGGCCAGAGAAACCTCTAGAAAGAGGAAAGGGAAGGCAAAAGCTTCCACCTCCGAGTCATGGGAGATGGAGAGATTCCTCTCAAGGGTGCATCAAGACCACTTCTATGAAGTTGTGGCCAAGAAGAAAGTGATCCCCGAGGTCCCTTTCAAGCTCAAAAAGAATGAGTATCCGGAGATCCGACATGAGATCCGAAGAAGAGGTTGGGAAGTTCTCACCAACCCCATTCAACAAGTCGAAATCTTAATGGTTCAAGAGTTCTATGCCAATGCATGGATCACTAAGAACCATGATCAAAGTGTGAACCCGGACCCCAAGAATTGGCTTACAATGGTTCGAGGAAAATATTTAGACTTTAGTCCGGAAAATGTAAGGTTGGAATTCATGATGCAAGGAGATGCACACCCATACACTAGAAGGGTCAACTTTGATCAAAGGTTGGTCCAAATCCTCATGGACATATGTGAAAAGGGCGCTCAATGGAAGAGAGATTCAAGAGGGAAGCCGGTTCAACTAAGAAGGCATGACCTCAAGCCCGTGGCTAGGGGATGGTTGGAGTTCATCCAACGCTCAATCATTCCCACTAGCAACCGGTCCGAAGCTACTATAGACCGGGCTATCATGATATATAGCATCATGATTGGAGAGGAAGTGGAAGTTCATGAGGTTATATCCCAAGAACTCTACAAGGTGGCGGACAAGTCCTCTCCTTTGGCAAGGTTAGCCTTCCCTCATCTTATTTGTCACCTTTGCAATTCGGTTGGAATTGACATAGAGGGAGACATTCTCATTGATGAGGACAAACCCATCACTAAGAAAAGGATGGAGAAAACAAGAGAACCTCATCAAGAGCATGAGGAAATTCCTCATCATGAAATCCCTGAGATGCCTCAAGGGATGCATCTTCCTCCACAAAACTATTGGGAGCAAATCAATACCTCCCTAGGAGAATTAAGTTCCAACATGGGACAACTAAGGGTGGAGCACCAAGAGCATTCCATCCTCCTCCATGAAATCAGAGAAGATCAAAGAACCATGAGAGAGGAGCAACAAAGGCAAGGAAGAGACATTGAGGAGCTCAAGCACTCCATAAGATCTTCAAGAAGAAGAACAAGCCGCCATCACTAAGGTGGACTCGTTCTTTAACTTCCTTGTTCTTTATTTTCCTGTTTTTCGAAAATTATGCTTTATGTTTATCTATGTTTGTGTCTTTATTACATGATCATGAGTGTCTATGCCTTAAAGCTATGAAAATGAATCCATCACCTTTCTTAAATAAAAAATATTTTTAATTGAAAAAGAAAAAGAAGTACATGAATTTTGAATTTTAAAATAGTTTAATTATTTTGATGTGGTGGCAATGCTATTGTTTTTCTGAATGAATGCTTGAACAGTGCATATTTTTTAATTTGATTGTTTATGAATGTTAAAATTGTTGGCTCTTGAAAGAATGAAAGGAAAAGGAGAAATGTTATCTGATGATCTGAAAAATCATAAAATTGATTCTTGAAGCAAGAAAAAGCAGTGAAAAGCTTGCAAAAAAAAAAGCAAGCAGAAAAAGCCAATACCCCTTTAAACCAAAAGGCAAGGGTGATAAAAAGGATCCAAGGCTTTGAGCATCAGTGGATAGGAGGGCCCACAGGAATAAAATCCTGGCCTAAGCGGCTAAACCAAGCTGTCCCTAACTATGTGCTTGTGGCGTGAAGGTGTCAAGTGAAAACTTGAGACTGAGCGGTTAAAGTCGAGGTCCAAAGCAAAAAGAAGAGTGTGCTTCAGAACCCTGGATACCTCTAATTGGGGACTCTAGCAAAGCTGAGTCACAATCTGAAAAGGTTCACCTAGTTATGTGTCTGTGGCATTTATGTATCCGGTGGTAATACTGGAAAACAAAGTGCTTAGGGCCACGGCCAAGACTCATAAAGCAGCTGTGTTCAAGAATCAACATACTTAACTAGGAGAGTCAATAACACTATCTGGATTTTGAATTCCTATAGATGCCAATCATTCTGAACTTCAAAGGATAAAGTGAGATGCCAAAACTGTTCAGAAGCAAAAAGCTAAAAGCCCCGCTCATCTAATTAATACTGATCTTCATAGATGTTTTTGGAATTCATTGTATATTCTCTTCTTTTTATCCTATTTGATTTTCAGTTGCTTGGGGACAAGCAACAATTTAAGTTTGGTGTTGTGATGAGCAGATAATTTATACGCTTTTTGGCATTGTTTTTAGTATATTTTAATTAGTTTTTATTATATTTTTATTAATTTTTAAATAAAAATCACTCTTCTTGACTTTACTATGAGTTTGTGTGTTTTTCTGTAATTTCAGGTATTTTCTAGCTGAAATTGAGGGACCTGAGCAAAAATCTTATTCAGAGGCTGAAAAAGGACTGCAGATGCTGTTGGATTCTGACCTCCCTGCACTCAAAGTGGATTTTCTGGAGCTACAGAAGCCCAATTGGCGCGCTCTCAATTGCGTTGGAAAGTAGACATCCTGTGCTTTCCAGCAATATATAATAGTCCATACTTTGTCCGAGATTTGATGGCCCAAACAGGCGTTCCAAGTCAGCTCAAGAATTCTGGCGTTTAACTCCAAAACTGGCACAAAAGCTGGAGTTAAACGCCCAAACTAGCACAAAAGCTAGCGTTTAACTCCAAGAGAAGTCTCTACACGAAATTTCTTCAATACTCAGCCCAAGCACACACCAAGTGGGCCCGGAAGAAGATTTCTGCATTAATTACTAATTTTTGTAAACCCTAGGCTACTAGTTCTCTATAAATAGGACCTTTTGCTATTGTATTTTCATCTTTGAGTAGTCTTATGCTATCTTAGATCACGTTTTGGGGGCTGGCCTCACGGCCATGCCTGAACCTTGTTCTTATGTATTTTCAACGGTAGAGTTTCTACACACCATAGATTAAGGTGTGGAGCTCTGCTGTACCTCGAGTATTAATGCAATTACTATTGTTCTTCTATTCAATTCAGCTTATTCTTGTTCTAAGATATCACTTGTTCTTCAACTTGATGAATGTGATGATCCGTGACACTCATCATCATTCTCACCTATGAACGTGTGCCTGACAACCACCTCCGTTCTACCTTCGATTGAGTGTGTATCTCTTGGATTCCTTAATCAGAATCTTCGTGGTATAAGCTAGAATCCATTGGCGGCCATTCTTGAGAATCCGGAAAGTCTAAACCTTGTCTGTGGTATTCCGAGTAGGATTCAAGGATTGAATGACTGTGACGAGCTTCAAACTCGTGAGTGTTGGGCATTAGTGACAGACGCAAAAGAATCATTGGATTCTATTCCGACATGATCGAGAACCGACAGATGATTAGCTGTGCTGTGACAGAGTGCGTTGAACATTTTCACTGAGAGGACGGGATTGTAGCCATTAACAACGGTGATGCCCAACATACAGCTTGCTATGGAAAGGAGTATGAATGATTGGATGAAGACAGTAGGAAAGCAGAGAGACGAAAGGGACAAAACATCTTCATACGCTTATCTGAAATCCACCAATGAATTACATAAGTATCTCTATCTTTACTTTATGTTTATTTTCATCACCTTAAACTCCATAACCATTTGAATCCTCCTGACTAAGATTTACAAGATGACCATAGCTTGCTTCAAGTCGACAATCTCCATGGGATCGACCCTTACTCACGTAAGGATTATTACTTGGACGACTCAGTGCACTTGCTAGTTAGTTGTGCGAAATTGTGACAAAGTGTGATTCACGTTTGAGAGCACCAAGTTTTTGGCGCCATTGTTGATGATCACAATTTCGTGCACCAATGGGCAGCCACGAGGTCGACTCCACGACGACACAGAATCGCACAGTGGAGCGGAGACTACGAATTTTGCACACCGTGGAGGAGGAAGCAGAGATTTCACGCATTGTGCTTGTGGAGGAGAGGCAAAAGGTTGACGCCGGGGAGAAAAGGATGGATGGCAGTCGCGCGACTCCATAACCACGCAGAGGTGCAGAGTAGAGCAGGGATTAGGGATTAGGGATTTCGGCAGATGTTAAGGGAGGGGGTGTTGGTTATAAGATAAAAAAGAGATTGAATAAATGAAAATTGATATAAAGGTTCTGATTACCGGCGGTTCTTCATGCAGTAGCCGCTAATCAATCAAATGATGCGGCAGTGGAATTACAATGGCTGGTATATCTGTTATCTGCGGCAATTGGATGAACGGCCGGCAATTTTTGGCCAGTATCCTCCGCCTCTCGTAGTGGGAGGAGGGGAGAACTCTTTAATTTTGGAGGGAAAGATTTGATTTCAATTGCGATGAGGGAGTGACATACGGGATATGGTATATTTTGGTTGTAAAATTAGTAAGGAGGAGGGAAGAATTCTTTAATTTTGAAGGAAAAGATTTAATTTCAATTATAATGAGAGAGTGACATGTGACATATTTTGGTTGTAAAATTAATAAAGAGGAGAGGATAATTTCTTAATTTTGGAGGGAAAGATTTGATTCCAATTGCAATGAAAAAGTGACATGTGGCATATTTTGGTTGTAAAATTAGAGATATATATATAAATATATAATAGATTTTGGAGAGATAGATTTGATTCCAATTGCAATGAGAAAGTGATATGTGGCACATTTTGGTTGTAAAATTAGAAATATATAATAGATTTTGGAGAGAAAAATTTGATTCTAATTACAATGAGAAAGTGACATGTGGTACATTTTGATGGTAAAATTAAAAATATATAATAGATTTAAAATTTAATTATTTATTTCTTTTGGTGTAAGTTTATAACTGATAAAAAAATCAGTACATGCTAATTATTTTTATTTATTTATTTATTTCTGGGTTGGGGAGGGGGCGGGGGGTTGTTAGTTAGTAGACATTCATAATTTAGTATATAATATTCTATCTGAAGAATCCTTCCTAATCTTATCTTAAGGCACCTTAAGGATCATTCACATGGAATTTAAAGAAAACATCTAGCATAGAATAAGAGAAGAGAGACAAGGAATAATTATCAAAATAACTAACAGTGCATTCTTTCTGTACAATTTTGCCGCTATATTTATTGTAATAATAATCATATATTAATGTGATTTATGTCAAATATATTACACATTTTTTTTCATAATATCTCCTAAATCAATGATTAATTCACTATGAATCTAATTTGAATCGTCTAAACAGACGATTAAAGTAACTACTGGCCAACCAAATTAATTGTCACATATACTAAACATGATAACATTCAAAGTCAAACAAACCCGTTTAGCATCGAGTATATCTAAGATTGTCAAAACAAACTACATAATTATTTGGAATTAAGTAATCAAGTCATCGATGCCCTTTGTCTGCATAAGATGATGATGTACATGCACCAAATTATTAAAATAGATAACGAATATATATGATGCTAGATTTAAAATGTCTCTACCATACGCCATTCATATCTCTTGCTGAATATCAAATTAGACACGATCCACTTTTTTAAGGAAAAAGATTTTTATAAATAATTTCCATACCATGTTTATGATGTGAGTAATAAATAAAAGCGATTGCTGAGAGACATAATAAACTATCTTGGCTTATAGAGATTTCTCGGGCTTGTTAAAATTAAAGATGTATTATATAGAATTATAGATCATACAATTAGTACAAGTATTTATGAGCTGCGTAGTTAGCTATAATACTAGTTATCATGGATCTTAATTAGTTCATTAGGTGAGTAACTACTTCTATTTATGGAAAACTCCATATTTAGTATTTGGAAGGTGAAAAATTACCTCTCATAATTATAATCATAGAACATAAATTTATAAGAATAAAATATAGGATTATGGTGAATAATTTTCTTATTTTAGATTAACGTTTCTATAGATCAAGTATATTTGTGAGAGATTCCAACAATCAAATCAGTTGAAATACAAAAGATATAAAAATTAAAATTCAATGACATACTTTAAAAAGATGTTAAACCTTTTATTTATAATATTTAAAAGAAATAGATAAATTCGTATAAAATTTACTCAAAATTCTACGTGAATATAATTCATATTATACTCTATACAAGTCAGCATGTTTCCAGATATATTTTTGGATAAAAGATAGTACCATTTAGTTAATTAATAAGCTTGAATAAGGTTTGCAAATTTTTTTTACACAATGCAATACCTCATACCACATGAAGATCATTTGAGAGGAATTAAACAGATTCTAACCCATTATTATTACTATTGTTTTTGGCGGTGTTGCTACAAATCTCCTAAAATGACTTTAGCATCTCCTTATTCCTTCGTAATGGTGTTTTGTGACTTTCAATATGCAATTAATTTTACTCCATATTAAATACGTAGAAAAAAAATCAATTATCAAACGAATATGAAATTTAAATGTATAATTCTTGAATTTTTAGAGGTACGTTTTTAAATTTTAACTAATAAAAAAAATGAGTTCTACTGTTTTATTTATTAAAATATTTTTAATTATGCATATTCAATATAGGTAAATATAAAATGGTGGAATCGATTATTTAACGATAATATTAGAAAGACAATAATTTAAAGTTATTTTATTTTATTTAATTTACGTAAGTAATATTTATAATTACATATTTATTATATTTAATATTATTCGATTATTCTAATAATCAAAAAATACAAAATATAATAAATAATAATTAAAAATATAAAAAATAATTTTAAATTATTTTATATTAATTTTTTATATTTTTGCAAATATCTTTTATCAATGGACATTTAAAAAAGGATATCGTAATTAAGTGTGTGAGAGTGTCATATTCATAGCTATCAAAATCAGACTGAATTTACTGGTTTGATCGAAAATCGATGAACTCATTATAAAGTCGGTCCGACTGAGAAATCTGACCATAGAAGAAAAAAAAACTGATGTTTTTTTAACCTACTATCCCCCCCTAAACGATGTCAATTTGTTGGTTTTGAAAAAAATTCCTAACCTAAATGATCGAAGAATCCATTCATCTCTCTCAATCTCACTCAGCCTCGCCTTCTAGAGGCACTCTCTCACTGTCTCACACTAAAAAAAAATCATTGGGCACCGCCACTGCATGGTTGTTGTAATGATCACCGACTCCTTTGCCTTGTCTTGTCGGCTCTTGTGTGTCTCCATCACTGCGTCGTCGCCTCCGTTTATGGCTTTCCTACACTGCATCGTCGCGTCTTGTTGCTCGTGTGAGTTTGTCGTCGTCGTCGCGTCGTCGTTTAGTGTTGGTTACCGTCCCTGCTGCATCCCCTTCGCCAATCTTTGTTTTGATGTCGCTGCTGCATAGTTTGGTTTTTCTCATCTCTGCCCGCGTTCTTTCATCATCACCATCTATCATTGGTTCTGCTCCTTCTTCCTTCATTTTTTTATTTGGATCTCTGTTTTTTTTCTAGGTCTTTAATTTCATTTTTCACATTGCTGGAGCAATTAAAACGAGGTGAATGACTTGAAATTTGTCACTACTCACTAATTATAATAATTGTTTGTTATATGTCTAGTTTCTATTTTAGCTAAATGACTGTTGTGTTGAAATATATTAGGACATGATTGTGTTAGAAATATCTTTTCTCAACTGATGTTTGATGAAATGCTTCAATGCCACTATTTTTCATAATGTTTGTGTGCTTCATTTTTTTTTCTATCAGTCTTATGATTATAACGCTTATAATCTATTTGGTTTGAAGCTAAGGTTTGCAAAACCTAATAAATATTTTGTTAAATGCTCTTAGAAAAGGGTGAGTATGATCTTGTTCGAAGCTATATATGTTAAAAAATACTATATTTTATGACAGAATATCAAACATGAGTTTCTTTACAGAAACGTGTTTATCTTACTTCTTTTAATAACTATGTAAGTTTAATTTACAGCAAATAAATGTATCAAGTCAAGATGTGATTGGAAGTATCTTAATTTTAGGTATTTCAAATGTTAATAAATATATGTATTTTATTGAGGGAAGTGTTTCGGTTGAGGTCTTTCGGTGAAGTTTGGACTATTCTTGGAACTATAAGGGAATTGTTTGAGAGGTGGATCGGTAGGCATAAGCGAAAACAAGATCAGAAGAAGTGGCTTACAAGGTTCTTTGCAATGATTTGGAACATTTGAGTGGAACACAATGTTAGGATCTTCAATAACAAGGAAGCAGGTGTTGAGTTCGTAATCAGGAAGACGATTCTGAGCTACAAAGAATGGGCCAATAGTAATCCTTTTGATTGTTGATGACAATGCCGGAAATTTCAGGATTTTTATGTAATTTTATGTAGTGCTTCCGTTTGCTCCACATTATTGTGTTGAGCTTTCTTTGGTTCAAAAAAAATAAATATATGTATTTTAAATTTTAATTTTAAGTCTTTGACTATTTTTATTTTTTATTGAAAAAGTATAGGGTACCAATATATTATCTGCCAACTTATTGCCAATAATAATTAATTATTATATTTTAATTACAATTAGCATTGAATTGACCTAAATTAATAAAAAAATTTGAATTATAAGAATTTGTAACCGTGCCAAGGAGAGCTGCAACGTGAATTTAGGAAGGTGTCACCCAACCCTCTTCCGCAGCAACCCCTCTGCGTTCTCCCTCACCCCGGCTTGCATCCTCTGCCTCCACCATTGCTGTCCCTGCACGACGTGCCAAGCATGCTTGCCCACATTACGCCTCTGCGATCGCCGCGTCGCATCCCCTCCGCCACTATCGTCTTCGTCATCAAGTCGTGGAGCTTTCACCACTATCGTCTTCACCGCCATGCGGAACCCCCTCCCTGTGAAGCTGCCGTTGCTGCATCGCGCCGTTAGTTGCACTGCTCAGAATGCGTGCAGTGATTCGCGTCTGCACCGCCGTTGCGGCATCCACCCCACCCACGATTCTCTGGGCAGTGCTGGTGCCATCTGCAACCAATTCCCATCGCCGCAATGCGTGCTTTGCATGCGCAATTTTCTCCTCTGCAGGACCACTGTGGCACCTTTCCTCTCACGATCTGCATTGCCACCGTCCACCATAGCGCGCTCCCTCTATCTCGTTTCTACCTTCTCAATTCGATCAAAGACATTTTCACTAGAAAATACATGTATAAGGAGACACATGTATCTATGAGACACATCTACAAAGAC
The DNA here is from genome assembly GCF_059453495.1 of Arachis ipaensis. Classification (NCBI taxonomy): domain Eukaryota; kingdom Viridiplantae; phylum Streptophyta; class Magnoliopsida; order Fabales; family Fabaceae; genus Arachis; species Arachis ipaensis. The sequence continues at coordinate 30,845,274 of NC_142435.1, forward strand.
ACTTCTATTAGACACATCCATAAAAAAGACACTTTCATTAGATACATTCCCAAAGACACTTCCATTAAATACAATCATAAATAAGAACTGACAGAAGTTGATAGAATCTTTGTTGGTTATATAGCAAAATTGTTTTTTATTTATTTGGAATCGATGACCAATTCGATTGTGACAACTATGTCACACCTCTCCGACAACAGTTTAAGAGACTGCTTAACAGTTAGTAATTAAGTACCTAATCATTGATTAAAAATTAACAATTTCAATGATTTTCGGATTCACGGGTTTTAATTACCAATTGCCACGGCTCATGCAAAAGAAAAGGACATCATTAAATGAGAGTAACTGCAAATTTTAAGGTTTCTTGACTTGAAAAGAAAAAAGACAAAATAATTACAGAAGTCAGAACAGGAAAAAAGAGTTGCGTATCATGAAGTGGATTCTGCAATAAAGCGATGGTAGCTGTCAAAGGCGGCGGCAGGGACAGCCACGGCAACCCTGACACTCTCCGTCTCATCCCTCACCGGAAGAAACAAGCAGTATCTATCCCAGCATATGGGCCCAACATGAATGGGCCGGCCCATAAACTCAACCCTCTCAAGGCCCAAACGAGACCACTGAGAAACTATGAGCACACCAACAGGGTCAGGACTCACCCTCCACTCGGACACCAACTCACTCACCCTCCTAACGTACTCTCCATCCACCCTCTCCTTGGCCCGTTTCACCAGGCCCGAACAGTACCCGATTCCTTTTTCTACAAGCTCCTTTGCACTGCTCTGTGCGCACCCAAGAACGAACGCGTTCCCGTAGTAACCCTCTGGAAGGTTCGGTTTCACCCGGTTCCGCACGTTAATGCTAAAGAGAATCTTCAGTTGCTGGTTTGGTGGAAAGCCCAATGCTCGGGCCCAGCTCCTCCACACATGGGCCGCTAGCACCTCAAAAGACGTGTACGATGATGACGACTCGCTCGAGTAACGGGCTACTCCCTTGAGCTCGTTGATGCGCCTCTTGTTGAACACAATGGAGGTGGGCCTGAGCCCGGTGGTGACCTTGTTCAAAAACCCGCAGAGATCGGGAACCCGTGCAAACTCAGGGTGGTTATACGTGTTAGCCCGCTCGTTCTTCTTTGACGGCGGGTTCATGATGTGGCGATCCCAGACGGGCTTGGGCTTCAGATCAGAATCGCGAGGGCCAAACCTTTGGGAAGCTAAATTAGCGAAGTAGTTGAGAAACTCAGCGCTTCCTATGCCATCGCAGAGGGCGTGGTTGATTCCGACGCCAACTGCGGCGGCTCCATCGGCAAGCCACGTGAGCTGAACGACGAGTGGCGGCGATCCTTTGAGAACGTCGGGAACATAGAGTGACAAGAGCTTCCTCCATTGTGTAACCGTTTTGGGAGCCTTCTCAAAATCATTGGCAGTGTAGACATCAGAGCAGGCGTCGATGAAGAGTGCGCCCTGTGCCCGGCAGACTACCTCGAGGCTGGGGACGTCCGGCCTGGAGCGAACTCGGCCGGCAAAGGGATAGTACGGAACGAGCGCCCTTGCCAATGCCGACTTCATACGTGACACGGTGGCAGGCTGGTCGAGGGCAGAGGATCGCCTGTAAACAAATAGATATTCAACGGTGAAGCGAAGAAAGAGTTGGGAGTCGAGAGCGGAGAGGTGGAGAATCCCAGTTGGTGTGGGGTCAGAAGGTGTGACGAGCACAGCTTCTTTGACGCGCACTGAGGTTGTTGCCATGTGATGAGATGATGATGCCTTTCCTTTGCTTAAGAATTCAAGATGGTGCTTTGCTGTGCCTATGATGTGGTATGTTATTAATTGTAGTGATGAGTGGTACAGACACCTATTTGTAAGGGGACCCCTGCCTCCTCCTTCTCTCTCTACTGCTTAACTGTCAAAGATTTGTGCCAAGATTCTCCGGGAATCGCTTTACCAAAAATAAAAGAAAAAAAAAATTCAATTATATCATCAAAACAAACAAAAATAGTAAATCCCTTTTCTTTCTCAGGCTCATTCCACTACTCTCAAATATCATGTACCACAAACCAAAATTTTTTCTTCTTTTCAGATACCTGTCTCACTCCCTGTCTACTCTACCTAGAAGAAGAATTATTATTATGGAAAAAACACACATTGAATTGCAAAAGGTGAAAACATCTAAGATAGCTAGCTTAGTATGCAGATATGTGCTTATATTACATGTGACAACTAGGTGAATACTGACTATATATATACCCCACTAAGTGATGGGATGAGTGTGATATATCTTGGATTCTTCTTTTGCACATTTTTGGAATAAGAAAAATTGATTCTCTAATATCCATTCATATATAATCATATAGACTTTGATTATGTTAATGTATAATATATTTTTTTTGTCCTTTGAGCATCTTTGTGTTTAATCAATTAATATATAAATGCCTAGAATTTCTACCCTGCATAAAAGTAGTATCTGTCGATTGATACAGGTTACTAATCTAATTAAGAGTATATGAAGCTAAGGTCAATCGAGTGCCCAAAAAAAAAGTTAGAAAAGGTTCCTGCAGTGGAGTGGACAGTATATATGTTGATATCTCATCACATCTATGGATCTTATGCGACATATTTTCACGTATATGTCATATGCATATGTCTAGAATATTAATCAATAACATATTATACTATACCAATGTTAGATTCTTTGCAATATAATGCTTCTACGATATTAGCATCTTGTCTCCACGTTTTCAATCTTTTACTGTCTTATCAATTACTGCCTTTATGATGCTAATCAAACTTTTATCAATAATATGTAACTCCATTAAGAATTCAAATTGAATTAAAATTTTAGAGATTATTAAAAAGAAAAAATCTAGGGGTCAGCAATTTTGTTAAATTCTGGCTAGCATGTAACCAGTAAAAAAAAGTGAGCTATTGGATGAAATCTCACACCAATCTCACACCATTAAAACTCATTGATGGCTATTTGATGGCTACAAATCACAAAAGTTGCTGACCCCTAACATTCCTCTATTAAAAATTTTAAATTGTTTATGTTAGAAATTATTAATTTATTTATGATATATATATATATATATATATATATATTACAAAATTAAGTTGTTTTAAATTAAGGGCAATTTACCTAAATAAAATGGTTGGGAGAAATCTTTACTCAAATGCGACAATTGCAATTTCTTTACTTTATTATGCATGGATTATGCATGAATAACGTGGGTAGAAACCGTGCTAGGTTCCACAGTTTATGAGAATTACAAACTATATCTATTTAAATTATAAATTACAAACTAATACAAATTTTATAATTTAAAAATATAATTATTTAAATAAAATTAAATTAATTAAAAATAAAAATATACTAATACAATTTAAATCGTATTAAAACGTAAACAAGTTTGCTGAGTCCATAAACAAATTTTACGTAAATAAATAAGTTTAGTCAATGTGATAGGTGAATTTTGTGCAAACTTTATGAAAACACAATAAAAAAATTAAATCCTAAAAAATAACATGATTTTTTTTAGAATTAAATTTTTTTATATTTTATAATAGAAATAAAAAATCTGATTAACATTGAATTGGTCCAATATTCTAGATAATTTTATTTTTTTAGTGTAATTCGAATTGCATCCCTTATAATTCGAATGAGTGTAGTTCGACCTACCATGGGTCAACCTGCATGCATAATTCGAATCAAATAGGTTCGAATTACGTACGAATTTTGGCTGCATATTTCGAATTGATCAACTTCGAATTACTGTTGGTTTGTAATTCGAATTAGTTTGATTCGAATTATATAAAAACACGCTTCTGGTTGATCCATGTTACATTTTTTGCTTTGGTTGAATCATGTCTCCTCCATTCTGGTTTAATAGTGTGATTTGCCCTTATTATTTAGCTCTCTTCCTCACTTACCATTGTAAAATACTTCTCTTCAACAGCTTGAATCTCACTCATATATATAGAATTTTTCTCTTCATAAACCGTGGCAAGTAACAAAGGTTTTTGCATTTGCATATCCTTTCATAAACCGTGGGAAGTAACAAGGTTTTATGATCAAAGTTCTCTTTACATAAACCGTGCTTAGTTACCACGGTTTATGCTCATCTTGGTTACTTCATAAACCGTGCTTACCTGCCACGGTTGATGTGTAAAAAGTAAAACGTAGTAACTTACCACGGTTTACATAATAATAAATGAGGACACGCAAGTAAAGGAATTGCAGTTGTCGCATTTGAGTAAAGATTTCTCCCAACCATTTTATTTAGGTAAATTGCCCTTAAATTAAATAATTTATATAATAGTGATCTTATTTATTATTATAAATAATGAATCAAATAATTTATTATTATTTTGATTTAGAATTAAATAAAAATAAAATTAGAGATACTATTTTATTTGGATTTTAGAATTTAATGAGTGCAACACTCAAATATAAATAATAACTTCAGAGTTTCGCTTTCTAATAATACATCAAAGTCACTTTTGTAATTTTTTTTCATAAGAAAAATTATGATTTAATTCTACCAGAGATATAGAAGACTTTGATTGAAAAATATCATAAAATCACACTATTTCAATCATGCTTATAAATTTAAGTATATTTTTACTTTCTAATATTTTTATTTAATAATTTAACATGGATAATTTTAGAATTAAAGAATCTAAAAAGCTCCAACAAGTGATATCAATATATCATAACCATTTATGATTGCACCATTAAAAAAACTTTAATTTTGGTTTATTGTTAACATTGGATCAGTTTTGTTGTTGAGATAAATACCAAGTGTTTATATCTTCATAACGATTAAAATTGCAAGTTTCTTTTTTTTTTTGAGTCGCTTGATCATTTATACAATAAAATTCTTATCTTTAAAGATGATTTAGTGTTCAAGGTTTTAATTAGATTAATAGTTTAATTCGTTCTTAAAAAATTATTTATTTTTTAAAGGTGGTTGTTTCGGTATGACGATAAATTTATACGTATTGATATAATAAAAATGTGGATAAATTAAAACACGATATATGGATTATATTTTTCACGTCAATAATTATTTTTTTTAAATACATATCATATTAATGATTTTACTAAATCATCCTTATATTTTAATAAAATTTAAAAATAAATTTTATTTAATTTTTATAAAAAAATTTAAAATTTTTTTTAGTATTGGACAAAAACAATCCTAATTATATTAATTTAATCAAAATTTAATTAGCTTTAATTTTATCATTTTAAATCTGAATCAATTTAAAAATCAAAACCAAAATATATTTCATCATCCTGATTCAATTATGAATAATGAAAAATTTGAGATTCAAACCCTAGAAGACGTTTTTGATCGTCTTTCAATCTCCCCTTTCAGCTTCAACAATCTCCCGCTATATCTTTCCTTCGATCATCGCGATGGTTCCAACGTCGTTACAAAAACCACCTTTTGATCGCTGTGGCCATCAACACCTTCAAAGCTCCAATCTTGTGGGCCAAATTCAAGAGACACATGGCGGCTCCATCAACATCACGAGAGCTGCTGCCAATGCTGCATTGGTGACATCGGAGAATAATCTTCCGGAGGGACATAACGGCGACGGTGGAATCAATTATAAATAATGAAATGTATTTTGGTTTTGATTTTTAAATTGATTCAGATTTAAAATTATAAAACTAAAATTAATTGAATTTTGATTAAATTAAAAGGATTAGGATTGTTTTTGTCCAATACCAAAAAAAAAATATTTAAATTTTTTTATAAAAATTAAATAAAATTCATTTTTTAATTTTATTAAAATATAAGGGTGATTTAGTAAAATCATTGATATGATATGTATTTAAAAAAGAAAAATAATTATTGACGTAGAAAATATAATCCACATGTCGTGTTTTAATTTGTCCACATTTTTATTATATCGGTACGTATAAATTTATCGTCGTACCGAAGCAAACACCTTTTTTAAATTAGTCCTCAAATAATATTTAGTCATGTTAGTCATTAAAAGATAAAACATAAATCAAATTGGTCCTTCCGATAGTTAAATGATGACGTGTCTTGTTAAGTGTCATATGGCATGATGATGACGTGATAAATTAATGCCACATGTCACACGTATTAGGTCAGTTACACATAGCATGTCACGTGTCACTTGACATGTAAAAAAGTTATTTATAATAAAAATAGTTCTTGAAAATCTAGACATTAGTTATTTCCATCCCTAAAATTTTAAAAATTAATCAAATTAGTCCTTATATATTTTTTTATTTTTCTTCGTAATATTAAATTTGAAATATTTTTTTATAGTATTAATTTCAATATTATTTTTTAGACCTTAATAAAACAAAATTTTCTTTACATAAAATAATAAAAATAATTAAATTATTATAAAATTATTTTGTCATTTATACTCTAAAAAGTTTACATTTTTAAATTGTAATTTTTTTATAGTAAATTTTTTTTAAATGAGTTTATCAAATTATTGTTGATTATATATTTAAAAATTTAATATTTTAAATATCACTAAATAATATATTACTTATTTTAAAATTTAAATCTTTCAAATTTTTTAAAATTATTATTTTTACTATTGTTTAATTTATATGGTAGAACTCAATGAGGAGAGCTATACCAGGGTCTTCGGGGAAAAGCTGAATTTGGTGGATGAGGTCACCAAGTCAAGAGAGAAGTATGAAGATTTGGAGGAGACTATAACTCAGGGATGCATGAATTAGTTGAGAACCTGAAGGCTTAGTTTTAAATTATAGCTCTCGAGGTAGACCTCTCCTTTATCAATTCTAATATGATCGTGGTTGATGGAAAAATCGTGGTTGATGGGTTGCTTTTTGCGCTTGAACGTGAGGTCCAGACTCCTTTTGTGGCAGCGTCCAACTTCTGTAGGTGCCGAGGTACTGCTGTTCGAGTTTCTTCTGAGGAGGTGGAGGTGGTACCTATAAAGGACTCTAATGCTTATTAAGTTAGCAAGGGTTTAAAGAATGTTTTTTTATAGATTGATGAGTCCTGAATATACTTGAGAGTATCAGTGTATTTATAGTTGGGTAGATAACCACCTTTTAGAGTAGTAGTTCCACCTTTGATAGTGGATGACCGTTTTCTTTTTCTAAAAAAGTTGTTGAGATCTTCCTTCTAGATAAATGGGAGATATCTTAAGAATTAGTTATTTGTTTAGATAAGTAGAGTTGAGTTGTTTGACATTGTGTCTGACCTCTATAAGATCGAGTAGTGTACTGGATGCCTCCAATACGGGTTGAGATATGGATCGGAAACTTGCAGGTTGAGACGGATGCCGGATTCTTTTACTGGAACGATGGGGGGTGGTACCTGCAAAGACACCCCGATGCTCAAGTCAGAATGGATCTAAGAGGAGTAAGATGTGTGTGGAATGAATGAATACCTGGAGGGACCTGGGTCCTCTATTTATAGGTGATGGTAGTTATCTTATCTTATCTTGTTTGGCTAAGATAAGGGAGATGCTTGAATTCGAAAGTTGGTTAGGAGCTTTAATGGACTGGTTCCGGGCCTTCTAGATAGGCAGAGCGGGTCAGATCCCGGGTAGTCGGGTTCTGAGACCGTTCTGGGTGTAGGATCCGTGGGCTAGATCCATAACAGTTGCCCCCACAGCGGGAGAGCGAGTAAGGTCGGTCTGTCGCTGGAGGATACAGTTTTTGCCGTTTGTGGCCTTCTTCGGTTTCTCAGATCGTCGTTCGATGGATTTAGCAGGGGGAGATCGGCGTGTTGGTCCCGGGTTTTGAGGCTAAGTCGAGTTTCGCCTGGTCGTTTGATTTGACGCGACCCTTCTGTATCCTTGTGTCCGTTGCATTTTCTGAGGCGTGCTTGTCAGTTTCATTTTCCAAGAGAGCATTTATTGCGAGGGGACGTTTGGGTTGCTTTTCGATTTTACCCTTCACGCTCTGTTTGTTCCTTGGGGTATTTTTGTCCTTTTGTTGGTTTTTAAACCGTTTTGGTTCCTATTCTTCCTTCCCTCGTTCGTCTCATTTCTTGGTTTTTCTCTGTGATACTTCCTTCGCTTTCCCTTTTGCTCTGGTGTTGTTTTATCTCTCCGTGGTTGTGTTTCTGCTTCCCTACTTTAACACTCTTCAAGTTTACGTTTCACAATACCAGATTGGTTTCCTTTTGCCTTTTGTTACTCTGTGGTGTTTGTTTTCCTATTTTTGCCATGTATTGTTGCCTGCTGCTTTCTGGTACTGTGTTTTGGGTGGGGGTAGTGGTTTTACATTTTGGAGGGACTGAGCACCACTACGTGGATTGGTAGTAGGTGATAGGTTTTTTGTTATCCTTTCTGCTTCTGCGTAGTGTTAGTAGGCTGACGGTGGTGCTCCTCCTTGTTTTAGGTATGCATTGGTGAAGGAATGAGGGTGTGGGTGCTCCAATAGCTCCTTCCAGGGGTGTTCCCTCCCGCTATGCTTGGGTGACTAGCGGCGTTTGGGGGGTTCCATCACGGATGATGGAGGCGAATCTCCAAATGCTCCGTGATCAGAAGCGGTGATGCGGAGCGTCAGTATGAGCTCGCCCTCCCCGATGTTGATGAGAGGGTTTGCTACCTGAACCTCGATTCACCGACCGTCCCGGATTGGATGTGGGTCTATGAATCGATGTTCACTCGACTTGGCGTGCGGCTTCCGTTTTCGCCTTTTGTCTAGGCGTTGCTGAGTCAGTGTTCCGTAGCGCCGTCTCAGCTTCATCCGAATAGTTGGGCGGCTGTTCGTACGTTTGAGCTTGTGTGCGAATTTTTCGAGCTTCTGGTCTCCGTTCCCATTTTTCTCTTTCTTTTCTTATGTACCCTCCCGACCAAGGAGGGAAAGCATAAAAAGGATATATGTCATTTAGGGCTCAACCTCATCGGTGTTGACGAGAGTTATTTATGATGGATTGACTCCGTAGGATAAGGACATTGCCTCCGTCCTCTGGCATTTGTTCAGGGAACGACCATTGAATCCTCGAGATGTTATGGGGGACCCTATGGCTTTCCGGTCATATGTTGGTGTGTGGGTTTTTTTTCTTTAGCGTGTTGCCGAGTTTGGGACTTATGTTTTTTCTTTCCCTTTTCAGTTGAGATAGCTGGTGGCTTGACTTCGCTGGCGAGACTCAAGGCTGCTATGGATCGGGAGGAGGCATCTTCGGTTGCTCTTTCCACCCTGGGGTCTCAACAAGCCACGGACTCCCGGGTTATTTCGCAAGAGGTGATCTCGACTGGGGCGAGGGTTGAAGCTCGGGTTTCCCCGGGTCACGTGGACGCTCCCGAGGATGAGGTAGTTGTGGTTTCAGTGGCCGAGGCTTCTTGGAAGTGGAAGAGGCCCGAGGAGGTTAGTAGTGAAAATCTGGAGGAGGAGGGTACTGTGCCTTCTGTGATGGATCGGATCTTCGATGCTTCGGCGTTTATTGACCAGCATCTTATTCCCGGTACTGAGGGGTTTTTTATGACTGTGACGTGGCCTTCCAGGCCAAGTCTGTCTATCGCTCCCTCTACCGATCCGCTGTTATTGTTCGGAAGGCTGAGCTTATGATGGCCCAGGTCGGCCTTTTGGACAAGAAGTTTCGCCATTCCCAGGCTGAGGCGGCTAAGCTGAAGGAGCAGCTTGAGGCTGCGCAGGTGGCTAAGGAGAAGGCCATGAAGTCATCCTAGGAGGCGGGTACTGAGATCCTCCATCTGTCCGAGGTCGAGACTTCGCTGCTGTCTCAGCTGGGGTGGAGTGTAAGCGGGCTTCCAATGCCGAGTCTCGGGCTGCTGTGCTCCTTGATGAGGTGAATGTTTTGAAGGCTAAGGTTGCAGTCCTGGAGGTCGAGGCCGAGGGTTTGAAGAAGGAAAAGGTAGAGTTTCTGGCGGATGTGAAGGGTGCCATTGCTGCTACCGAGGAGACGATGAGGGCCCAGGTTTTAGTCCTTGCGCCGGGTGTGGACGTGTTCATGATGGGGGCGTTCAAGACTATCCGTGATGGCCAAATCATTGACCTCGTGTAGGCTTCTTTTTTCTTTTGATTATGTTTAGAACTTTTGTAATTTTGTTGATATTTTGGCCGTGTGGCCGTAAGTTATGACTCTGAACTTTTTAGGCCTGTTTAGGCCGTAAATTTGGCATGTTTGGTTTTAAGTATCTTTGAGCCGTGTATTGTGACTCTACTTGCGTTCCCGGTTTAGTCAGGAGGGACTGACTGTCGTGGGGTCGTGTAGTCATTTATTTCGTGGATATCCGTATATTAGGCCCTAGGGGTGATTGATGAGCGGATAATTTATACGCTTTTTGACATTGTTTTTAGTATGTTTTTAGTAGGATCTAGTTACTTTTAGGGATGTTTTTAATAGATTTTGTGTTAAATTCACATTTCTGGATTTTACTATGAGTTTGTGTGTTTTTCTGTGATTTCAGGTATTTTCTGGCTGAAATTGAGGGACTTGAGCAGAAATCAGATTCAGAGGTTGAAAAAGGACTGCTGATGCTGTTGGATTCTGACCTCCCTGCACTAAAAGTGGATTTTCTGGAGCTACAGAACTCGAAATGGCACGCTTCCAATTGCGTTGGAAAGTAGACATCCAGGGCTTTCCAGCAATATATAATAGTCCATACTTTGGCCAAGAATAGATGACGTAAACTGGCGTTCAACGTCAGCTTTCTACCCAGATCTGGCGTCCAGCGCCAGAAAAGGAGCCAAAACCAGAGTTGAACGCCCAAACTGGCACAAAAGCTGGCGTTCAACTCCAAGGAGGACCTCTACACGTGTAACAATCAAAGCCCAGCCCAAGCACACACCAAGTGGGCCCCGGAAGTGGATTTATGCATCAATTACTTACTCATGTAAACCCTAGTAGCTAGTTTATTATAAATAGGACCTTTTACTATTGTATTTGGCATCTTTGGATTACCTTATGATCCTTTGATCACGTTTTAGGGGGCTGGCCATCTCGGCCATGCCTGGACCTTTCACTTATGTATTTTCATACGGTAGAGTTTCTACACTCCATAGATTAAGGTGTGGAGCTCTGCTGTTCCTCAAAGATTAATGCAAGTACTACTGTTTTCTATTCAATTCTTCTTATTTCGCTTCTAAGATATCCATTCGCACCCAAGAACGTGATGAAGGAGATGATTATGTGTGACGCTCATCACCATTCTCCCCTATGAACGTGTGCCTGACAAACACTTCTGTTCTACATGAATTAAGCTAGAATGAGTATCTCTTAGATCTTCTAACCAGAATCTTCGTGGCGTAAGCTAGAATGATGGCGGCATTCAAGAGAATCCAGAAGGTCTAAACCTTGTCTGTGGTATTCTGAGTAGGATTCAATGATTGAATGACTGTGACGAGCTTCAAACTCGCGAGTGCTGGGCGTTAGTGACAGACGCAAAAGGAGGGTGAATCCTATTCCAGCATGATCGAGAACCGACAGATGAATAGCCGTGCCGTGACAGGGTGCGTGAGCATATTATTCACTGAGAGGAGGGGATGTAGCCACTGACAACGGTGATGCCCTTGCATACAGCCAGCCATGGAAAGGAGTAAGACCGATTGGATGAAGATAGCAGGAAAGCAGAGGTTCAGAGGAACGAAAAGCATCTCCATTCGCTTATCTGAAATTCTCACCAATGATTTACATAAGTATCTCTATCCCTATCTTATTATATAATATTCGAAAACTCCATGATTATTTTATATCCGCCTGACTGAGATTTACAAGGTGACCATAGCTTGCTTCATACCAACAATCTCCGTGGGATTCGACCCTTACTCACGTAAGGTATTACTTGGACGACCCAGTGCACTTGCTGGTTAGTTGTATCGAAGTTGTGACAATTATGAATTAAGATCAGAGCACCAAGCTTTGGAGCCATTACCAGGATTTGTTCGAGCCTGGAGATCACAATTTCGTGCACCAAGTTTTTGGCGCCGTTGCTGGGGATTGTTTGAGTTTGGACAACTGACGGTTCATCTTGTTGCTCAGATTAGGTAATTTTCTTTTTATTTTATTTTTCAAAACTTTTTCAAAAATCTTTCAAAAATATTTTCAAAAAATTTCTCTTGTTTTCGAAAAAAATAAAAATGTTTTCAAAAATTTATTCAAAATTTTTAAGAATGAATTCTAGTGTTTCATGAAGCATGTGAAGCCTGGCTGGCTGTAAAGTCATGTCTAAATTCTTTTGGACTGAGGCTTGCAATTTGTTATCAAAGAGCAATATACTCTCGTGTTAAAGGCTAAAGCTTGGCTGGCCATTGGCCATGTCTAGTGTTTTGGACTGGAGCTTTCATTGAAAGCTTGGCTGGCTAGTGAGCCATGTCTAATTCCTGGACTGAAGCTTTAGACTAACATGGCAAGATTCCTGGAATTCATATTAAAAATTTTGGAATCCTTATTTTTTCTTTTTCATATTATTTTCGAAAAAATCCAAAAAAAAATTAGAAAATCATAAAAATCAAAAATATTTTTGTGTTCTTATTTGAGTCTTGAGTCATATTATAAGTTTGGTGTCAATTGCATATGCATCTTGCATTTTTTCGAAAATTCATGCATTCATAGTGTTCTTCATGATCTTCAAGTTGTTCTTGGTAAGTCTTCTTGTTTGATCTTGATGATTTTTTGTTTTGTGTCTTTTATTGTTTTTCATATGCATTTTTCGTTTCTTAGAGTCTAAACATGAAATATTTCTAAGTTTGGTGTCTTGCATGTTTTCTTTGCATTAAAAATTTTTCAAAAATATGTTCTTGATGTTCATCATGACATTCATAGTGTTCTTGGTGTTCATCTTGACATTCATAGCATTCTTACATGCATTCATTGTTTTGATCTAAAAATTTCATGCATTGCATATTTTTCATGTTTTTCATAAAAATTTCAAAAATCAAAAAAATATCTTTCCCTTTTTCTCTCATCAAATTCGAAAATTTGGATTGACTTTTTCAAAAATTTTTAAAATCAAGTTGTTTCTTATGAGTCAAATCAAATTTTCAATTTGAAAATCTTATCTTTTTCAAAATCTTTTTCAAAAATCAAATCTTTTTCAAAATTCTTAGTTATTTTCGAAAATTTCAAAAAATATTTTTCAAAAATCTTTTTCTTATTTTTATACCAAATTTTCGAAAATAACATAATCAATTAATGTTTTGATTCAAAAATTTGAAGTTTGTTACTTGCTTGTTAAGAAAGATTCAAACTTTGAGTTCTAGAATCATATCTTGTGATTTCTTGTGAATCAAGTCATTGATTGTGATTTTAAAAATTCAAATCTTTTTCAAAAACTAATTTCTATCATATCTTTTCAAAAATATCTTCTTATCTTATCTTTTTCAAAAATATCTTTTCAAAATATCCTATCTAACCTCCTAACTTCTTATCTTTTCAAAATTTGTTTCAACTAACTAACTAACTTTTTGTTTGTTTCTTAACTTTTTCAAAACCACCTAACTAACTCTCTCTCTCTAATTTTCGAAAATATCTTCCCCCTTTTTTCAAAATTTCTTTTTAATTAACTAATTATTTTTATTTTTATTTTTGATTTCAAAAATTTTCGAAAATTTCTAACATTTTTCAAAAAAACCATTTTTCAAAAATCACTAACTCTTTTTCAAAACAATTTTCGAAAATTATCTCTCCCCCATCTCATTCTATTTATTCATTCATATCCTAACATCTCATCTCACCTCTCTTCCATCCTCACAGTTGTGTTTCTTCAATTATATTACATTCTGTGTCTCTCCCTCTTCTTCCACTCACACAGGGATCCCTATACTGTGGTATAAAGGATCTCCATTATTATTATTATTTTTTTGTGCCTTCTTCTTTGTCATATGAGCAGGAGCAAAGATAAGAGCATTCTTGTGGAAGCAGATCCAGAACCTGAAAGGACTCTGAAGAGAAAATTAAGAGAAGCTAAAATACAACAATCCAGAGATAACCTTACAGAAATTTTCGAACAGGCAGAGGAGATGGCAGCCGAAAATAATAATAATGTAAGGAAGATGCTTGGTGACTTTACTGCACCTAATTCCAATTTACATGGAAGAAGCATCTCCATTCCTGCTATTGGAGCAAACAACTTTGAGCTGAAACCTCAATTAGTTTCTCTGATGCAGCAGAACTGCAAGTTTCATGGACTTCCATCTGAAGATCCTTTTCAGTTCTTAACTAAATTCTTGCAGATATGTGATACTGTTAAGACTAATGGAGTAGATCCTGAAGTCTACAGGCTCATGCTTTTCCCCTTTGCTGTAAGAGACAGAGCTAGATTATGGTTGGATTCTCAACCCAAAGACAGCCTGAACTCTTGGGATAAGCTGGTCACGGCTTTCTTAGCCAAGTACTTTCCTCCTCAAAAGCTGAGCAAGCTTAGAGCTGATGTTCAAACCTTCAGACAGAAAGAAGGTGAATCCCTCTATGAAGCTTGGGAAAGATACAAACAGTTGACCAAAAAGTGTCCTTCTGACATGCTTTCAGAATGGACCATCCTGGATATATTCTATGATGGTTTATCTGAGCTATCAAAAATGTCACTGGACACTTCTGCAGGTGGATCCATTCACCTAAAGAAAACGCCTGCAGAAGCTCAAGAACTCATTGACATGGTTGCTAATAACCAGTTCATGTACACTTCTGAAAGGAATCCTGTGAGTAATGGGACGCCTATGAAGAAGGGAGTTCTTGAAGTTGATACTCTGAATGCCATATTGGCTCAGAACAAAATATTGACTCAGCAAGTCAATATGATTTCTCAGAGTCTGCATGGAATGCAAGCTGCATCCAACAGTACTCAAGAGGCATCTTCTGAAGAAGAAGCCTATGATCCTGAGAACCCTGCAATAGCAGAGGTAAATTACTTAGGTGAACCTTATGGAAACACCTATAACTCAACATGGAGAAATCATCCAAATTTCTCATGGAAGGATCAAAAGCCCCAACAAGGCTTTAATAATGGTGGAAGAAACAGGTTTAGCAATAGCAAACCTTGTCCATCATCAACTCAGCAACAGACAGAGAACTCTGAACAAAATGCTTCTAATTTAGCAAATCTAGTCTCTGATCTATCTAAGGCCACTGTAAGTTTCATGAATGAAACAAGATCTTCCATTAGAAATCTGGAAGCACAAGTGGGCCAGCTGAGTAAAAGGATCACTGAAATCCCTCCTAGTACTCTCCCAAGCAATACAGAAGAGAACCCAAAAGGAGAGTGCAAGGCCATTGACATAAGCGCCATGGCCGAACCAGTGAGGAGAGGAGAGGACGTGAATCCCAAGGAGGAAGACCTCCTGGGACGTCCAGTGATCAATAAGGAGCTTCCCTCTGGGGAATCAAAGGACTCTGAGACTCATCTAGAGACCATAGAGATTCCATTGAACCTCCTTATGCCCTTCATGAGCTCTGATGAGTATTCCTCTTCTGAAGAGAATGAGGATGTCACTGAAGAGCAAACTGCCAAGTTTCTTGGTGCAATCATGAAGCTGAATGCCAAATTGTTTGGCATTGATACTTGGGAAGTTGAACCTCCCTTGTTCATCAATGAACTAAGTGATCTGGATCAACTGACATTGCCTCAGAAGAGACAGGATCCTGAAAAGTTCATAACCCCTTGTACCATAGGCACCATGATCTTTAAAGCTCTGTGTGACCTTGGTTCAGGGATAAACCTCATGCCCCTCTCTGTAATAGAGAAACTGGGAATCTATGGGGTGCAAGCTGCTAAAATCTCACTAGAGATGGCAGACAGCTCAAGAAAACAGGCTTATGGACAAGTAGAAGATGTATTAGTAAAGGTTGAGGGCCTTTACATACCTACTGATTTCATAGTCCTGGATACTGGAAAGAAAGAGGATGAATCCATCATCCTAGGAAGACCTTTCCTGGCCACAGCAAGAGCTGTGATTGATGTTGACAGAGGTGAAATAGTCCTTCAATGGAATGAGAACTCCCTTGTATTCAAAACTCAAGGATCTCCCTCTGCAACCATGGAGAGGAAGCAGAAAAAGCTTCTCTCCAAGCAGAGTCAACCAGAGCCCCCACAGTCAAACTCTAAGTTTGGTGTTGGGAGGCCACAACCAAACTCTAGGTTTGGTGTTGAACTCCCATATCCAAACTCTAAGTTTGGTGTTGGAGAGTCTCAACAAAGCTCTGCACATCTGTGAGGCTCCATGAGAGCCCACTGTCAAGCTATTGACATTAAAGAAGCGCTTGTTGGGAGGCAACCCAATGTTTATCTAATTCTTATTTTTATTGTTTTTCATGTTTTCTTAGGTTCATGATCATGTGGAGTCACAAAATAAATAGAAAAATTGAAAACGGAATCAAAAACAGCAGAAGAAAAATCACACCCTGGAGGAGCATCTGTCTGGCATTCAAACGCCAGAACAGAGCATAGTTCTGGCGCTGAACGCCCAGAACAAGCATGATTCTGGCGTTCAACGCCAGAAATGGCAGTAAAGGGGCGTTGAACGCCCAAAATGGGCACCAACCTGGCGCTGAACGCCCAGAGTTGTGTGCAAGGGCATTTTGCATGCCTAAATTGGTGCAGGGATGTAAATGCCTTGACACCTCAGGATCTGTGGACCCCACAGGATCCCCACCTACCTTCACTCACTCTCTTCTCTCTTCTCAATCATCCTCTATTCCCAATAACCACTCATCCCTTCTGTCTTCCATTTACCACTCACACCCATACAACCACTACCTTCAAAATTCAACATCTCTCTCCCACCAAATCCCACCCATATGGCCGAATACACACCTCCATCCATCTCCTCCATATCCTCTTCTTCTTCTTCTATTCTTTCTTCTTTTGCTCGAGGGCGAGCAACATTCTAAGTTTGGTGTGGTAAAAGCATAGCTTTTTTGTTTTTTCCATAACCATTGATGGCACCTAAGGCCAGAGAAACCTCTAGAAAGAGGAAAGGGAAGACAAAAGCTTCCATCAAGGGTCTATAGCTCAGTGGTAGAACATTTGACTGCAAATCAAGAGATCCCTGAGATACCTCAAGGGATACATTTTCTTCCACACAATTATTGGAAGCAACTAAGGGTGGAACATCAAGAGCACTCCATCATCCTTCATGAAATCAGAGAAGATCTAAAAGCACTGAAGGAGGAGCAACAAAGGCAAGGAAGAGACATAGAAGAGCTCAAGGACATCATTGATTCCTCAAGAAGGAAATCCCACCATCACTAAGGTGGATTCATTCCTTGTTCTTAATTCTTCTACTTTTCGTTTTCCATGTTATGTGCTTATCTATGTTTGTGTCTTCATTACATGATCATTAGTAGTTAGTAACTTTGTCTTAAAGTTATAAATGTCCTATGAATCCATCACCTCTCTTAAATGAAAAATGTTTTAATTCAAAAGAACAAGAAGTACATGAGTTTCGAATTTATCCTTGAACTTAGTTTAATTATATTGATGTGGTGACAATGCTTCTTGTTTTCTGAATGTATGCTTGAACAGTGCATATGTCTTTTGAAGTTGTTGTTTAAGAATGTTAAATATGTTGGCTCTTGAAAGAATGATGACTAGGAGACATGTTATTTGATAATCTGAAAAATCATAAAAATGATTCTTGAAGCAAGAAAAAGCAGCAAAGAACAAAGCTTGCAGAAAAAAAAAATAGGCGAAAAAAAAAATAGAAAGAAAAAGAAAAAGCAAGCAGAAAAAGCCAAAGCTCTTAAAACCAAGAGGCAAGAGCAAAAAGCCAATAACCCTTAAAACCAAAAGGCAAGGGCAATTAAAAAGGACCCCAAGGCTTTGAGCATCAGTGGATAGGAGGGCCTAAAGGAATAAAATCCTAGTCTAAGCGGCTAAACCAAGCTGTCCCTAACCATGTGCTTGTGGCGTGTAGGTGTCAAGTGAAAACTTGAGACTGAGCGGTTAAAGTCAAGGTCCAAAGCAAAAAAAAAAAGAGTGTGCTTAAGAACCCTGGACACCTCTAATTGGGGACTTTAGCAAAGCTGAGTCACAATCTGAAAAGGTTCACCCAATTATGCGTCTGTGGCATTTATGCATCCGGTGGTAATACTGGAAAACAAAATGCTTAGGGCCAAGGCCAAGACTCATAAAGAAGCTGTGTTCAAGAATCATCATACTGAACTAAGAGAGTCAATAACACTATTCGAAATCTGAAGTTCCTATAGATGCCAATCATTCTGAACCTCAATGGATAAAATGAGATGCCAAAACTATTCAAGAGGGAAAAAGCTATAAGTCCCGCTCATATGATTGAAGCTCTGTTTCATTGATAGTTTGGAATTTATAGTATATTCTATTCTTTTTATCCTATTTTGATTTTCAGTTGCTTGGGGACAAGCAACAATTTAAGTTTGGTGTTGTGATGAGCGGATAATTTATACGCTTTTTGACATTGTTTTTAGTATGTTTTTAGTAGGATCTAGTTACTTTTAGGGATGTTTTTAATAGATTTTGTGTTAAATTCACATTTCTGGACTTTACTATGAGTTTGTGTATTTTTCTGTGATTTCAGGTATTTTCTGGCTGAAATTGAGGGACTTGAGCAGAAATCAGATTCAGAGGTTGAAAAAGGACTGCTGATGCTGTTGGATTCTGACCTCCCTGCACTCAAAGTGGATTTTCTGGAGCTACAGAACTCGAAATGGCACGCTTCTAATTGCGTTGGAAAGTAGACATCCAGGGCTTTCCAGAAATATATAATAATCCATACTTTGGCCAAGAATAGACGACGTAAACTGGCGTTCAACGCCAGCTTTCTACCCAGATCTGGCGTCCAGCGCCAGAAAAGGAGCCAAAACCAGAGTTGAACGCCCAAACTGGCACAAAAGCTGGCGTTCAACTCCAAGGAGGACCTCTACACGTGTAACAATCAAAGCCCAGCCCAAGCACACACCAAGTGGGCCCCGGAAGTGGATTTATGCATCAATTACTTACTCATGTAAACCCTAGTAGCTAGTTTATTATAAATAGGACCTTTTACTATTGTATTTGGCATCTTTGGATTACCTTATGATCCTTTGATCACGTTTTAGGGGGCTGGCCATCTCGGCCATGCCTGGACCTTTCACTTATGTATTTTCATACGGTAGAGTTTCTACACTCCATAGATTAAGGTGTGGAGCTCTGCTGTTCCTCAAAGATTAATGCAAGTACTACTGTTTTCTATTCAATTCTTATTATTTCGCTTCTAAGATATCCATTCGCACCCAAGAACGTGATGAAGGAGATGATTATGTGTGACGCTCATCACCATTCTCCCCTATGAACGCGTGCCTGACAAACACTTCTGTTCTACATGAATTAAGCTAGAATGAGTATCTCTTAGATCTCCTAACCAGAATCTTCGTGGCGTAAGCTAGAATGATGGCGGCATTCAAGAGAATCCGGAAGGTCTAAACCTTGTCTGTGGTATTCCGAGTAGGATTCAATGATTGAATGACTGTGACGAGCTTCAAACTCGCGAGTGCTGGGCGTTAGTGACAGACGCAAAAGGAGGGTGAATCCTATTCCAGCATGATCGAGAACCGACAGATGAATAGCCGTGCCGTGACAGGGTGCGTGAGCATATTATTCACTGAGAGGAGGGGATGTAGCCACTGACAACGGTGATGCCCTTGCATACAGCCAGCCATGGAAAGGAGTAAGACCGATTGGATGAAGATAGCAGGAAAGCAGAGGTTCAGAGGAACGAAAAGCATCTCCATTCGCTTATCTAAAATTCTCACCAATGATTTACATAAGTATCTCTATCCCTATCTTATTATATAATATTCGAAAACTCCATGATTATTTTATATCCGCCTGACTGAGATTTACAAGGTGACCATAGCTTGCTTCATACCAATAATCTCCGTGGGATTCGACCCTAACTCACGTAAGGTATTACTTGGACGACCCAGTGCACTTGCTGGTTAGTTGTATCGAAGTTGTGACAATTATGAATTAAGATCAGAGCACCAAGCTTTGGAGCCATTACCAGGATTTGTTCGAGCCTGGAGATCACAATTTCGTGCACCAGTGATCAGTCTCCCAGTGGTGGCCGCGTGTTTATGCCGTTTTAATGTGGGGTTTGGGGGAGAGATGTGAGGCAATTATATGAATGTAAATGAAATTTTATTAAAGTTGGGCCTCGTTAAAACCCTCGTGGGGAAAGAGTACCTGAAAACAACTGACAATGAATCATAAATAAAAATAAAACGCAAATTTTGAGGGTATGGTGTACGCCTACGTGTAATATCGCCGCAAGTTGGCGGCATTCTAGGTTCTCGGGATCTCGGTTCCATTGAGCTTTTCGAGCTTGTAAGCCCCTTTCCCAACTTCTCCTTTTGACTTGGTATGGGCTTTCCCAATTGGGGGTGAGCTTTCCTTTTCCTGGCGTGGGAGTTCCTATGTCGTTTCATCGTAAGACTAAGTCATCGGGTGAGAAGTCTCTCCGTATCACACCGTGATTGTACCTTATCTTGATTTTTTGCTTTAAGGCTAGCTCTCGCATGTGGGTTATGGACTTGATTTCTTCTGTGAGGTCTCGCTCGGCGTCTTCGTCGTTGCCCCCGTTGGTTCTTCTTGTGCTGGGGTCCCCGACCTCGACAGGGACGATGGCCTCTATCCCGTACGTGAGGCGGAAAGGGGTCTCCCCGGTGGAGCTTTGGGGGGTGGTCTGATACGACCAGAGTACTGATCCGAGCTCGTCGGCCCAGAGTCCTTTGGCTTCGTCGAGTCATTTTTTGAGTCCTTTTACTATTATTTTGTTTGTCGATTCGACTTGTCCATTTTTCTGGGGGTGTTCTACCGAGTTGAAGCGTTGGGATATATGTAGTCCTTTTAGGAATTTCCTGAACTTTTTGTCAGCGAACAGGGTTCCGTTGTCCGAGATTATGACCTCTGGGATGCCAAACCGGGTTATGATATGTCTCCAGAGGAATTTGCGACATTGAGCTGCCGTGATAGAGGCCAGGGGTTCGGCTTCGACCCATTTGGTATAATAGTTTACTGCGACTATGATATACCAGAGTTGTCCTGGGGCCGTTGGGAAGGGGCCGACGAGGTCGATGCCTCAAGTTCCGAATGGCCGATCTGCCGTTATGATGTTGAGCTGGTGTAGGGCAACTTTGTGATAGTCTAAATTCCTTTGGCATTTGTCGCAGTTTTTGACTGTCTGTATTGAGTCTTTAATGATTGTGGGCCAGAAGTATCCGGCTCGGATGATTTTTTGGGCCAATGTCTTGCCTCCGATGTGATGGCCGCAGCAGCCCTCGTGGATTTCACGGAGTATGTACTCCGTGTCCCCGGGTTCGATGCATTTGAGCAGGGGTTGCAAAAATCCCCATTTGTATAGTTGTCTTGTTACGACAGTGTAATTTGCGGCTTCCCTTTTTATTTGATTTGCTTCTTTAGAGTCCTCGGGTAGCATTCCATCGAGGAGATATTGAAGGATAGGGAAGGTCCATGATTCCTGGTTGGAAACTGATAGGGTGGTGTCAGCCCGTGCTGATACGGACGGCGTCTTGATGACTTCCTGAATTAGCGACCGGTTACCTTGTCCTGGCTTGGTGCTGGCCAGTTTCGAGAGTAGGTCTGGCCTGGCATTTCGTTCTCTGGGGACATACCGTATGGTTACACAATCGAATTTTTCCTTTAGCTTGTTTACTTTGGTGAGGTATTGTTGGAGTAGGGGGTCTCGTGTTTAGTAGTCTCCGTTAACTTAGGAGCTGACTACCTGTGAGTCGCTGCATACCTCTAGGATTTTTGCCCCGACCCCTCTGGCTAGGATTAGGTCGGCTAATAGAGCCTCGTATTCTGCTTGGTTGTTGGAGACCGGGAATTCGTACCGAACGGATTGTTCGATTATGACCCCGTTTTGGCTTTCGAGTATCACTCCAGCTCCTCCAGAGGTGGTGTTCGATGAGCCGTCTACGAGTAGCTTCCAAGTTTCGAGGGTGGGATTTCCCGGTGTCATCTCGGTGATAAAATCTGCCAGGACTTGTGCTTTGATCGCATTCTGGGGTTCGAATTTTATTTCGAACTGGGATAGTTCGATGGACCATGCGAGCATCCTCCCCGCTAGGTCGGGCTTTTGTAGGACTTGCCTGACTGCTTGGTCGGTACAAATCGTAATGGGGTGGGCCTGGAAATATTTTCGGAGACGCTGGGAGGCCGTGAGGAGTGTGAAGGCGAGTTTTTCAAGGCGTGAATAGCACGTTTCCATGTCCTGTAAGACTTTGCTTCTGAAGTAGATGGGTCGCTGGGCCTTATTCTCATCTTCTCGGATAAGGGCTGCTGCTAGTGCTTCTTCCGTTACGGAGAGATATAGGTAAATGGTCTCTTCGGTTTGGGGTTTGGTGAGAACTGGGGGTTCTGCTAGGACTTTTTTGAAATGTTGGAATGTCTCTTCGTATTCTACTTCCCAGTTGAAGGGGGTTCCTTTCTTCATCAGTTTGAAGAAAGGGATCGCCTTTTGCGCTGATGTCCCTAGAAAACGGGATAGTACGGTAAGTCGGCCGGTAAGCTTCTGGATGTTTGAGATTTTTTGGGCTTGCGTGATCATGAAACTGAGGAACTTTCCTGCTTCTATCCTGAAGGCGCATTTTGTCGGGTTGAGACGCATTTGGTGTCTTCTTAGGGTGTTCATTATAAGCTCGAGGTCGCTGATGAGTTGCTCGCCGGATTCGGTCTTGGCGAGCATGTCATCTATGTAGACTTCCAGCTTGGTCTTAGACAGGTTTTGAAAAATCTTGTTGACGAGCCTTTGGTAGGTGGCTCCGGTGTTTTTTAGGCCGAAGGGCATGACTGTGTAGCAGCATGTGCCGTCGGGAGTGATGAAGGCCGTCTTCTTCTCGTCAGGTCGGTGCATGGGTATCTGGTTGTATCCTGAATACGCATCCATGAAACTAAGATACTGGTGGCCGGATGCAGCGTCTACCAGCCCGTCAGTATTTGGTAGGGGGAAGGCGTCTTTTGGACAGGCTTTATTCAGGTCCGTGTAGTCGATGCACATCCGCCACTTCCCATTAGCCTTTTTGACTAGCACAACGTTAGCCAGCCAGGTCATATAGGGCAATTCCCTGATAAAGTCTGCTTCGAGGAGGCCTTTAACCTGTTTTTTGACTACGGCTGCTCTGTCGGAAGACATTTTTCGTCTCCTCTGTGCCACAAGTTTAGCCTTGGGGTCTACGGCGAGTCAGTGAGACATTAGATCGGGATCTATTCCCGGCATATCGACAAGTGTGAATGCAAACAAGTCCCTGCTTTTTCTTAGGAAGCGTGAGAGATCCTCTTTAAGGTCGTATGGGAGGTTCTTGTTGATGAAAGTATATTCTTCTTTAGTTTGCCCTATTTGCAATTTCTCCATGTCTCCTTCTAGTTCCGGCCTAGGTTGTCCGTCTTGTCGGGCGTCCAGGTCAACTAAGAATATGCCGGCCGCGTTGTGGGATTTCTTTCGTAGGGCTAAGCTGGCGTTGTCGCATTCTATTGTGATCTCCCAGTCACCGTGAATGGTTCTGATGGAGCCATCCTCTACTGTGAACTTCATGAGAAGGTATTTGGTGAAGATGACGGCGGAGAGGTCGTTAATTGTTTTTCTTTCGAGGATGACGTTGTAGGTGGTGGAGTCTTTGAGTACTACGAACTCGGATAGGATTGTCTTCCTTTGGTTTCCTGTTCCTATCGTGAGGGGGAGGACGATGGAGCCATTTGGTTTGAGGAAGTTGTCTTGGAGTCCGGTGACTCCGTTGCGGTGTGTCTGTAGATTGTCGTTGCGGAGTCCGAGTTTGTCGAAGGCTCCTCTGAAGAGGATGTTAGAGTCTGCTCCTGTATCCACCAGTATTCTTCTGACTAGTCCGGTTCCGATCTTTGCCGAGATGACAAAAGGGGCGTCTTCCACCGAGGTGCCGTGTTGGCAGTCTTCGGGAAAGAATGTTATTGCTCTACCGGTGGTGGTGGTCGGTGTTTGGTCTCTAACTGCCAGGATTTTGAGATCTTGTACTCGGAGACAGAGGTCTTGGATTATTTGAGCTGCTTTTTCTCCCAGGTTTTCGTTAATCGGTATCTCGAGACCATTCTCCTTGTTTTGCACTGGGGTCTGGCGAATAGTGCTTGCTATCCTTCCATGGGTTGTGGTTTCTTGGTGTTCGGGAGTCGGGTTCCTTGTTCGAGAGTTATCGTGGTGGCTCGGGAATTGCTCCTCGAATCCGTCCGCCATTCCGTCTAAACGTTGCGAGTCCCCACAGACGGCGCCAATGTACTGGATGCCTCCGGTACGGGTTGAGAGATGGACCGGAAACTTGCGGGTTGAGACGGATGCCGGATTCTCTGACTGGAACGATGGGGGTGGTACCTGTAAAGACACTCCGACGCTCAAGTCGGAATGGATCTAAGAGGAGTAAGATGTGTGTGGAATGAATGAATACCTGGAGGGACCTAGGTCCTCTATTTATATGTGATGGTAGTTATCTTATCTTATCTTGTTTGGCTAAGATAAGGGAGATGCTTAAATTCGAAAGTTGATTAGGAGCTTTAATGAGCCGGTTCTGGGCCTTCTAGATAGGCAGAGCGGGTCGGACCCAGGTAACCGAATTCCGAGACCGTTTCAGGTATAGAATCCGTGAGCCAAATCCGTAACAAGTAAATATAGATGAAACCAACTCTCTTAGATGGACTTTTATTCATTTTAGGTCTGGCTATATTTTTGACAGGATATGAACACATGTGATGTTCATAAGTCCG
Source organism: Arachis ipaensis (assembly GCF_059453495.1). Classification (NCBI taxonomy): domain Eukaryota; kingdom Viridiplantae; phylum Streptophyta; class Magnoliopsida; order Fabales; family Fabaceae; genus Arachis; species Arachis ipaensis. The sequence continues at coordinate 30,869,966 of NC_142435.1, forward strand.
AATTTGTTTTCAATATGTTAGAAAACAATGGTTCTCAATATATATATAACAATAAGCATTTACTTTATACATATATAACACGTAAGATGTATATATCTTACTTGTGTTATTATTCACTTTTTGTGATAACCTTCTTTGTGCTATTATTAATAGTGTATTTTTGGGTTTGTGTTTTGGCTCCTATTATATTGGTTTAATTATTCTGTTGGTCTCTATAATTTTGTGAAATTTTTAATTAGGTTTTTATACTTTTTTTCTTTTTAATTTGATTCTTACACCAAAATTTTTTTTCAATTAAGTCTCTCTTAGTAGTAATTGACTTAATTTTATAGGGACCTAACTAAAAAAAAAAGAATTGGTACAATGGACCTAAATAAAAGAAAAAAAAAGTGTAGAGATCCAATTAAAAAAAAATTGGTACAAGAATTTAATTAAAAGAAAAAAAAGTATAAAGATCTAATTAAAAATTTTACGAAACTATAGGAACCAGCAGAGTAATTAAACCTATTATATTCATAGGGATTAAGTTATCGTCATCAATTATTTTGTATTTAATTGAAAATTAGTAATTTTGCATATGTAAATATATGGTTGTTATATATCGTGTCTTATCATTTTAATAGTCAAATTTGTGTTTTCAAATTCGCCAATTTTGATGGGGTAGGTGGTGATCCCCCAGTCCCAGTTAATCTATTCCTAAACACTTGGGTATGAGATTTCGAAGCTGTGAGTGGGGATTCCCCTGCAGAGAGTCGGATGAGGGGAGACCTTCACGTCCGGTCATTCGGTCAATAAGGCATTCAGAGGAAGAGGCTATTGAGCTTGCTCCTTCGTACTAGTGTAGTGGCTTAGCTGCTTCGGTCGCCGGCTCCCCTGTCATCAGGTCACCAACTTCCTTGACCTTCCGGAGCTTGGTGCACGGTTGAATGAGGTATTCAGGGGCGCGCTTCTTTCAGAGACTTAGTTATCTGCAAAACATCGGGATGCTAGGAATGGTCAGCCTGCCAAGTCAGTTTATTTATTTATTTTTATTTTTTACACAAAAAGAATGAATACTACAATAATGTATATTACAAAAGTTAAAAATTAAAATGTCTAAACACACTTTTTTCACGTTTTTATTCCTTTTTTTTTAATTTTCTTATTTAATTTGTTTTTTATTATTTATATATTTATTTATTTTATTATGTACTCTCATATATATGTGATATAACTTGTTGCTTAAAACAAATATGACTCTTATTTTAATCCAAAATTCTATTGCAAATATTGTTGTTTTAAAATATTTTGATATTTGAAATTATGTTGTAACTGTTATCTTTTATGATTTATAGTAATTTTAAAGCAAATATTAGGATAAAGTACCTAAACAAATAGAATGACATTCAATATTATATGAATGTTCCAAAACAAAGCACCTTACATGCATATAGTAAATCGAATGGAGTAGATTCGATTTAGCTGCAACTATAGTAAATCGAATGAAATAGATTCGATTTAAGGGAGATACTAGTAAATCGAATGAAGTAGTTTCGATTTAATAGTTTTCATGCCCATGGTAAATTGAATCCATCAAATTTGATTTATACAATGTGCGGCCCTAGGTAAATCGAAGCTAGTTGTTTTGAATAATGGCAAGCTCTATAAAAGAGTTCGAATTGTGTAGATACGAATTGCAACCACATTTAACCTAAACACTAACCACACTATAGATAGAATTCTCTGAGGAAATCTTGAAAACTCCGAATATGGAGGACGACCCGGATCGTATCTATCACTTGGACAGAGTCACCCATATTACTGGTAGCATCAACGAAGATGTAAGTAATTGAATTTTTTTAGTTAGATTAAAAATGTTACCAATATTTATTGAGTAGTATTTAACTATAAATGTTAGATCGCTTAGTGAGTACAAATTTCGTTAGAAATTTTAAATTAGAAATGTTGGTGATAGTAGTGACCTAACCTAAGGTTTATTTTATGAATTACAAATGTTAGTGTTAGTTGAACATAGATTGAGTGAGGATTTGGTTTCTATTAATAAGATTAGATTAGAATAAGATGTATGTTTTTAGATTGGACCTTAACATTTTGGGATAATGTTGTCATCAATTTTGTTAAAAAGTTCTTAATATAATGTAAGATCATAATTTTATTAACATTTTTACCATAATTGCAGCTGATCCGATGTATTACAAGCATGAGGAGGTAGCATGGTATGCTTCTTGAGAGCGGATCATACCATACATGTAGATTGCCGGGTTGTATACTCTTGCGAGGCTTAACGACTATTGGTTTAGGCTGGATGAGCCGTTAGTTATTGCTTTCATGGACAGATGATATCTGGAGACGCATACTTTTCATATACCATTCGGGGAGTGAACCATTATGTTACAAGATGTAGCATACCAGCTAGGTCTTCCTATTGACGGTGAGTACGTTAATGGATGTCTGACATACTTCAAGATGTACATTGAGGGCTGTCGACCTCCATGGACTTAGTTCGAGGACCTTTGGGTGGGTTACCTCCACCAGATTGTATTGACAAGTTCACTATGCAGTGCACATGGATGTAGGATATATTTAGTGAGCTGCTTGATGGTACAAATGAGGAGACTGTGAGACAGTATGCGAGGGTGTACATCATGATGTTGTTGTTGACTCAGTTGTTTGGGGACAAGTCTGGGACACGTCTTCACATCCGGTGGCTGCCTTATGTAGCTAGGCTAGAGGACTTAGGCAGATATAGTTGGGGGTCTGCGCGCTTTCATGGCTATATCGATATATATGCTGTGTTACAAACAAGCACGTCGTTAAGTTGGCTAGTCTGTTAGAGCTACTTCAGTCATGGATCTTTTGGCATTTTTCAGGTTTCGTTAAGTTGGCCGTTGGCCTCGAGGTACTTATGTTTCTTATGTCGATTAATAATCATTCGATTACTTTGCTACTATTACACTAATGTATTCGATGGCAGGTGGTCGGGATATCAGCCCACATTGGGTGAGAAAGGGCCTAGAGTGGCGTATTGGAGGTTGAGGATAGACTTAATGCAGGTGGGGGATGTAAATGTTCATGCCACTTCAATTAAGAGTTTGTACCGTTGAGGATTATGTTGTTAATTTATGACCTTTGACACTATTTTTCTTTAACATTTCACATGGATGCCTTATAGCTCACCCGAAGTTATTCAAGTTGTGCATCCTAAGATACTAGAACCTCGACAAACAATGTTATGGAGAGCGGTGACTGTATTGATATACTTTGTGGTGATAGAGTAGCATCAGGTGGATAGGGTGCTACCACAGCTGGGGGGTACAACATCGACCTCGTTCAGCTCTGGACATAGATTTCTTGATGGCAAAGGATCGCAGGAGGTGACCGTTGGTTTCCTAGCACCTTACAGTCTTGACACCTCCACTAGAATAATAGAGCCCAACATGTTCTCCTGTTTGATGTCGTCCAAAATCCTGGTCCATCACAGTTATACTTAGAGTGGTGGTATGTGCACGGGCATAGGTTCTTGTTGTCAGAGCTCTTTCTTGGAGGCCCCCGAGCTGTTTCGATTCTAGCAGAGGTTGCACAAAGAGGTCCAGGACAGGCACCTCCCATGGATCAAGTCCCTGATGTCCCAGACAGGCATCGTGTTGAGCCGCGTAAGTACACGAGCAAGTGAGCGTAAGTGGAGGTGGATCGAGGATGAGATTATTGCTATGGAGGGGAGAGGTCGACCCCTTAGACGAGGTGTGGGTCATTTTGGGCATGGAGATAGAGGTAATCATAGAGGTAGAGACGGTGCTAATGGCGGCGGCGGTGGTGGTGGTGATGAAGGAGGGGATGTGTATTTTGTTGGCGGCTTAAGTGCTTATACACTAGGAGGGAGCAGCCAAACATATATGAGCCCGACTCTGTTGTTTGGGGTATTGTTAGTCCTGGGGGTTAGATACGTACTTTGGATGTTCACAATTCTTTGATAATTTACGTGTGATGCTACTGGAAGATGATATGGAGCGTGTTAGATCTCATGTCACCGGGTCCCAGCCATACATTACAGTAGATCTGAATGAGCCGCTGACTGAACCAGTATATGATCCTTTTGCATTAGGTAAGACGCCCTCCTCCGCGGTTGCTGCAGATCCCCCAGCACCTCCTACCCCAGATGAAGATGAGGATAAGGTACCGTTAGTACAGAGAGCGTAAAGGATTAGGTGCCCTAGGTGTTGTTTTACAAAGTCCCACCTGTTCTGAGTACTTATGTGTCACATTTAGTATGACTTATTTTGTTTGAATATTTGGTATGATGTGTTTTGTTAGTATATTTTGTACTTTGCTTTTGAATGGACTTCTTAATATGTGGTACTTATGTTGTTTGGGACTTATGTTTTAATGAACAATTTGCGACTAATGTAGCAGAGAAACAATATTTCACATTCTCACATCAAACTTAAACAGAACAAAATCCAATTGAAAATTACATGCACATCGAACTAAAGAATAACACGAGATGACAATATACAGTAAATTAAACATTAAGAAGACATACATATTACATGAAAAACATCTACGCATTGCTCCCAGAAGTAGAACCCATGTTGACTCCTCCCTATTGATAGGGGGCAAACGGGCCGAAACCCGCTGAGCCAACCAGTGTAACCAGCCAAAATAGGCGGGCTGGCTGAAAATTTGAAACCGCCAAATTTAAAAAGTCTGCCTAACCTGCACCGCCTAATCCATGGGCTTTGATAGGATAGGGCGGGCTTCCCTAGTGAGCCTGGTATTTTTTTGGTCAGGGTCATTTCTATAAATGTTTATAATGTTATTGATCTACAAGAGGATGAAGATGATAATTAAAGATGTTCTAAGTTATATTTTGGATTATGTTTTATGTCTAATTGATTATAAACTTGAAGATGTTTAATTATATATTTTGGACAATGTTTGTTTTGCTTTGGACAATGTTGGTTTTATTATTTTGTGTCAAAAAACTTGGTTTATGATTATGTTTATTATATATTCATAATTATAAAGACTTCAATGTTTGTGAATTTAAAAATTATAATTTTTTATGTTTATAAATTATAAATTTATTGAAATAGTTGTGAAATTATATATATTGTTTAATATTTAATGGTTTATATAAAAAGAGATTTGGTGGGTTTGGCCCGCCAGCCTGCCGTAAGGCTGGACAGAGGAGAAATTCAAGACCGCCTCACTAGGCAGGGCAAAGTAGGGCATGCTTCTCCATTTGCGACCCCTACCTGTGGACACCTCCTCCGAGTATGGACAGACTGTCTGCAAACTCCACATCGCTTGCGTCTATTTGGATCCACCTTATCCATGTTAGCTTGGATTCTAGTAGTCCTCGGACACCCTTCAGATGCACGTCTCTTGGTTGGATTAGGTATGACTGTGGGACCATCATATGGTGGCCAAAAACCTTCTAGGATAGGAAGATTGAATCTCATTTTGTATACATTAAACATGATACACCTCATGGACATAGGTTGTCAACTCAGACGTGAGTATGCACAGCAAATCCATTGCATGTCGACATGGATAATGAAGTGCTTGGAAGTACCCACAATCGTATGTTTGATCTTTCAGTGACATTCAGTAAGAGTCAATTGAGAAGTTACCAGTCGGAGTAGTCTCTGCCATATTAAACTCAGAATTATCTCTATTATACAAGGTCACTGTGAAACACCTTGATGCCTTTAAATTAGCTTCTGTTGTCTTCATAAGACGTTGACTGAATTGCTACCCTATTCCTAATTGAACCTCTGCTTCTCTTTCCTTACGAACAAAGAGTTCGGCCAAGGCCAATCTCACATATGTAGACTTCACTAATGAACAAAGTGGAAGGTTCCTTACACCTTTTAGGATGGAGTTAACAGACTCGGAGATATTAGTTGTTATATGCCCGAATCTACGGCCTTCATCCCGGTGCTAAGTCCATTTTTCATACTCATTCTTGTTAGCCCAATTGCACATTTTAGGATCTTCACTTTGGAGAATGTCAAACTAGTAGTCAAACTCGACTTCAGTCTTCGCGTAAGCTGCATTTAACAAAACCACCTTGCATCCTTGCCTTTAAAACTGAGGGAGAAATTCACGACAACGTGTTGAATACAATAGGCACGATGGGCACTAGGCAGAAACCATCCGCCATCAAGAGCCTCCAATGAAACCTTGATTCCATTGTACCTATCCGATATGACTAGTATACCCGGCTGAGGCGTTATGTGCTACCGAAGGTAAGATAAAAAAATGACCACAACTCCGCATTCTCACCCTCTACAAGTGCGAAAGCAATGAAAATGATATTAGAATTATCATCCTGATCAATTGCAACCATCAAAGTACTCCCATATTTGTCATACAAGTGGGTCTCATCAATACTAACCAGCGACTTATAATGCCTAAAGGCCTTGATACATGGTGGGAATGTCCAAAAGAGCCGATAAACTTAGTACCCAATTTGGCACCTTATTGTATGACTCTTACCAATCCCTATAAATTTGCACAACATCCTTTTGCTTAGCCAACCAAACCCTCCTGTAAGTCGGTCTAAATCCAAAGTGTGCCTCAGTCGCATGCTGTAGTACCTTGATCGACACAGTCGTATCAGCTCTAATCATAGGAAGGATGAAAGGAAATATAACATGATAATCAAGCTTCCTGTGATCATTGGATATCGACGTGGTCAAGCATGTGTGAGGTCTATTATACCTTCTTACCTCCCAAATACCCTTTCGCTGGCGAACAATAATCCGAATTAAATATTGGCAATCATTTCCAAACTCTTTATACTTTCCATGGTACTTAACATGATATAATTTCAACACTCTGTACTCAACCCTGGATTCTATAAGTCTTCACACTTAAGACGACTTTCTCGTTATTTTAAAACTGCTGACTAACTTGGAACTCAGCTATACATGCTGTATCCTGTGTATCTCTGGCCCTAAATTCAGATTGTACATCCGGGAACCCCTGCTGTGCCATGGCCTCCAGGCTAGAGTGGAAAAGTGCAGGGGATATTATTGACTTTCTGAACTCGATGCTCCACCACCCCCAACTGGAATACTTCTCCCTAGATTATCATCTTTATCCTCATTAATCATGGCGGATTCCATATCATCGTCATCCCACAATACATCTTTGATGCATCTGGTTCTTCACCCTCCCTTGAAACCAGGACCATAACAAGAGTATCCACCATTATAATAGCAGGCTAACCAAAAAATCGATTATCACCTATTTCTCCATCGCTATCATGATTGAGATTAGTTGCAAAGGATGAAGATGCTGCTAAAACTACCCCGGGTGCCAAGATAGGCACAAATGAAGAGCCACCGACATGCATTAAACTAGAAGCTCCTAACATTGCTATAGATTGAGGATTTTGATTCTATCCTTCTGAACTATAGACCACATCTCTAAACTTGGTCAATAGCTCATAGGTCTTTACCTCGGAAGACTGGCAACGATAGTAAAACAAAACTTGCAAATCTTTGTCATTGTCTATTACAAAGGAGTCATATTTCACACCAACTCGTACAACAGAAATCAAAATTCTATAAAATAACTTTTCTACCCGTTTCATGCTAGGCAGTCCCTAAATTTGGATTATAATATTCTGAAACTCAACAAAACTCATAGAAGGTTTGATAAAAAGACACTCAACGGATCCTTATCAGCAAATTTTATTCCCTTTCGCATTTTTTTCTTAATCGTACCTCTGTAGTGCACAAGAACTAAAAAACTCTCCTCACTAGCCATTGTGAATGACACTCTAATGAAGATTCAGTGTTCTGCTCATATTTATATACCTTATACTCGTACCATAAATTGAATTAATTTAATTTGATTTGTGTTAGCTCATCGTGTTAAGTAAATCGAATCTATTAGACTCGATTTACTTGCTTTTGGTTAAGTGTAGTGAATCAAACCAATTGGTTTTGAATTACTTATTAAGTGTCGTTCTCTTATAAATCGAATCTGTTTCATTCGATTTACTACCAATGCATGTAAATCGAATCTATTTTATTCGATTTACTATAACTACAGATAAATCAAATATACTCCATTCAATTTACATGGAGTGTGATAAATCGAGTTTAGTAGCTTCGATTTACATAGAGTGAGCATTGAATTTGAACATGCATGTAAGGTGTTTTCTTTTAGGACATTCATGTAATATTGAATGTCATTCTATTTGTTTAGGTGGTTTACCTTGAATAACATAATGGGCAACCTTATTGATGATGAGAATTTAGAAAAAATTATAAAAAAAAGTTGTTACATTTTGATTATTTTTAGCTATGTTTGAATTATGAGTAGATTTTCACTTATTATTTTTTATTCGATTAATTTTACTCTTTTTTTTTCTAAAAGAAACGATTCCAAGAAACAAGGGCAACAAAAAGGTGGCCATTGTCCGAGGAAAAACTGCACTTACTACCTTGGGGGCTTGCATAAGACAAAAGATAAACAAATCCCTAGTTTGTCAAACTGAGGAAGAGCCATTACAGCTTCATCTCCTCTCAATGTCCTCGTTTTGGTCTCTTTCTCAAAAATTTTGGTTTTTTTTTTCCATATAGTCTCTCACTTTGCTCCTTCTCACCAACCCGCTAACCCACTATAAAGTAGGTCTTGGCGGGACATATAGCTCACTTTAACACTCCTATTTTTTAATAAGCTAAAACTTAATTTGATATAAATTTTTAAAGAGATATTTGGTAAATAAAAAAGTTCAAATACTTCCGCTTGCAATTTTTTTTGAAGTTAGAAGTGCTTTTGAATTACCTTTGAAAAATTTTTTTAAAATTAGTTTGTACTTATCAAAATTAAAAAGTCCAGTATAACTGTTTTAGAATATTTCTTTAAGCCCATTATTACTAAGAACCGGTTTGTTGATCATGTGTTGTCTCGAATTTCAAGACATTACACCTTAGAAATATAAACCACAATAATAATTTCTTATCAATCTACTTAATTTTTAATCACTCAATGTTATGAGTTGAACAGTAACATTATAACCATTATTTTTCTCTTAAAGAGAAAGTTACAATATTGACTATATTTAGATTTAAGAACATCTTATGAAGAAGATATACCATATACCACAATAAAGTATCAAGTAATTCATGAGAAGAGTAACTCATTTTTCTAGATCAACTTATATGACATATGCATTATTCCAAATACGTGCATTTATGTATGATTTCTAACTTAATGCCTCTTGCAACCTATGCTAGTTAACTTGAGCATAGGAGTCCTTGCAAATATACCTCCAATTGAGAATGACAAATTTAGAACATTGAAAATTCAGAATCGGAGAATTGTGACAAATTTGTATCTCCAACCTACTATCTACAATTTTATTTAGATAGCTCGTCAACTCGAAAAGCCACAAACATACACTTCTGAACAATAACTTTATATATTAATACATATCCAAATTTACTTTTATCTTTATGTCTATTATAGTTTTTTTAAATTTTAAAAGTTATTTTACTAAACATAATTGTTGTTACTTATACTTATTAAAATTTATTTTAGTCTAATTTATCAAATATAGATACTACAATTTTTTAAAAATACTATCTTTCAAAAACCAAACTTTAATAAGCTATTTTTGAAAATAATAATTTTACCAAACTAAACTTAAATGTCTAGCTCTTCGTAGGACTCTCCAAAATTAATAACTGCTTAAGGGGATATGGTTGGAAAAAAAATTATATTTCTAAAAATTTATATTAAAACTCTTATATTGAAATAGTTTACAATTTAAAATGTCCAAAAATGTAAAAAATTTTCATGAATTACGCTAGTAGATATATCCTATGTTTTGTTAGTTTTTCCAAGAAATTTTTCTTAACTTTTGTACACTATTATGAAGACTTTTGAGTATATAAGAAATCTTACTCATCCCTTCTTGGCTAAAATTATCAAATATTTACTAGACTCAGTCTTTTTAGGGTGTTAATGGATCGGATAATATCCACAGATCTGTGGTATTTATTTGTATCCGTTTTGGAATTTACGGATATTACCAATCCATAAAATGATCTGCACTCTAGTATATACATTAGTTTAACCTTGCGAACCCTAGTTTCTCTAATACCTCTCCCAAAAACAAGGGCACCTCTATCAGACTACGTCTCACCCATAACCCGAGATCAGTCACCCCACTCCTACCCTCTTCTCAGACTTGACCTAAGCCACATCGGAGATTACTTGTCGCTGCTGTAAAACCCGTAAAATTAGTAAATAATTAGCAAATAAATTAATTATGATTTAAAAAAATTAGAAAATTAAATTTTAAAGTTTAGAATGGAAGAAATAATTAAAATACAAATTTTGATACTAATTTTAAAGATTTTGGCCCAAAATTAGGCTGAACGGGCCAAACCGGATCCAAGGCCCAATCCATTTCAGCCCACGCTTAAATGAACTTCAGCATTTCCTCCCCTTCCTTAATGAAACACGTTGGAAACTTTGGGGGAAAAAGAACATTGATTCTAAACCCTTGTTCTTCATTCAATTTGCCAAATCTTCTAATCTGGGGCTCCGATTGACGAGCCGTCTGACGAACGAATTTTTGCTAGTAAAGAATTCACAATAAATTCCCATTGCAAGTATAGTTTCTAAACCAACAATAATCCTTTTCATACAAAAATTTGGTTGACACTAAAACAAACCCAATAAAATTAAATCGAAGTATTTAAATCTCGGGTCGTCTCTCAAGGATTTGCAGGGAAGTGTAGTTATTATTGGTTATGGGAAAAGTATCTTTTTGGGTTTTTGAAATAAGGAACAAGGAAATAAAATGGCAAGAAATTAAATTAATAACTAAGAAAACTCTTGGCAAGGTGTGAAAATTAGAAGTTTTATCCTAGTTATCCTTATCAATTGTGATGAGAATTGTCCATTGCTCCCATTTAGTTAACCTCTAACTATGAAGAAAAGTCAAGTGGATGAATCAATTTGATTCCTCAAGTCCTAGTCAACTCCTAAGGAAAAACTAGCTTTAGAGGGATCCAAATCAACTAGCAACTTTCAATTATCAATCAACAGAGGAGTTTGATAACTCAAGAGTCTCTAATTACTTAACCAAAGCCAAGAATATAAAAATCTAATTTAAAACCCTCCCAAGAACTTTTATCAAACACTTGGAAGGCACAACATAAAAGCATAGAAAAATAATAAGAGATAATAAAATCCAAACAACCAATTGTAAGCATCAATGATAACAAATAATAGAAGAAGTAATAAACATGAAATACCTCAAATTGCATTAAATAGAAAATCAAATCTAACATGAGAATTCATGAACCAAATAGCAACATAAAGTAATCAACAAAGGAAATAAATAAACTAGAATGCTAGAACAAATAAAAGTAGAAGAGAAACTAAATTAAACTAAGATAGGATGCTGATATTAAGAAGAGCTAAACCTAAGAATCCTAAAACCTAGAGAGAGGAGAGAGCCTCTCTCATTAGAAAACTATATCTAAACCTAAAATTATGTGAATGAATGTTGTATGAATGAATTCCCAAATCATTCTACCACTCTGCAACCTCTATTCTGTGTTCTCGGGCTTGGAACTGGAAAGAAATCGCCCCCAGCACTTTCTGCAATTTCTAGACGTGGCACATGTCACGCGTATGCGTCGTCCACGCGTATGCGTTGCTTGAGAAAAATCCTTGTCACAAGTACGCGTCGCTTGTCTTCTGCGCTAGTCACGCGTACACGTCGTCCACGCGTACGCATCGCTGCCAGCTTCTCAAAACTTCATTTTCTCGTGTAACTTCCACTTTTGCATGTTTTCTTTCCATCTTCTAAGCCATTCCTGCCCTATAAAGCCTAAAAACACTTAACACACAGATTACGGCATCGAATGGTAATACAGGGTAATTAAAATTGACAGTTTAAAGGCCTAAGAAACATGTTTTCAACTATATCACAGAATTAGGAAGGATTTGTAAAACCATGCAAATTATATGAATAAGTGTGCAAAGAATTGATAAAAACTGCTTAATTTAGCACAAGATAAACCATAAAATAGTGGTTTATCAATCTCCCCACACTTAAACATTTGCATGTCCTCATGCTAAGCTCAAGAGAACCAAAAGAGTGAAGGAAAAATGGTGGAACTTATGCAATACTAAGCTCAATGCATATGGTTTTTCTGGTCTCACATGAGTATGCACCTAAATTCTCAATATTCAAATAAAGTAGAGACATAACACATTCCTATTAACCCAGGTTCCCACAATTTCCCACACTTAGTTAACACACTATCTTAAGCTAACCAAAGATTCAGATCAGGTAATTAATTGTTTTTTCGCTTAAGGCTAGTGATGTGGTAATATAAAGAACAAATGGGGATTAAAAGGCTCAAAGTTGCAAACAAAGATAATTGAAATGGTAGGCTATTTGGGATAAGTAAGATAATAACAAATGATGGCCTCAATCATATGTATGCATGTAAATACACTAAACAATGGTCATATAGAATGGAACAAACTATAGATTGCAATTATAGGGAAGAAAACACACAAAAATAAAATATTATGGTTAAATAATGTAACCATATAATTAAGCTCAAAAACTCACGGGTTGTGTGTTCTTAGCTCAAGACCATATTCCAACTATATATGTATCATGCATGTTTCAAAAAGTTTTAACTCAAATCAATGTGAATCTTTAATTGCCTGTTTCTAAGAAAAAGATACATTCCTTGAAAATTTCACCAATTGACCAATATTTATTATTATTATTATTATATATATATATATATATACTAAATGAGATGTTGTGATTATGAAAAGCTAAAATATTTTAGTTTATCCCTATTTTCAATCAAACCAAATGCTCATATGCAAAAGGATAAACTAAGCTCAATAATTCACATTGTTCCATATCACAACTAATAAACTAAAAGTGCAATTCAAGCTAAATATCTAAGATATATACAAAATGTAACAAGGTAAAAATAAACAGAAGTACAATAAAATAGAAATGTGCAAGTACTAAAAGAAAAATAAAATAAAATAAAGCAAAATAGGATAAAAGTCTGAAATGGTTCACCAAAATATAATCCACCGGAGACGGCGACCTCCCCACACTTAAATCACGGCATCGTCCTCGATGCTCTTAGTCAAGCTGGGTGTGAAGGGTCATCGCCTACTGAAGGGTGTGCCGCTGGCTCTGTCGGCGGTGGCTGTGCTGGTGCTTGAGGCTCTGCAGGCTGCTCAGGCTGAGTCTCCTCGTGCTGTGCCTGCTGCTGGTCCTCCTCCTGGTCATCCTCCTCCTCAGAGTGCTCCGAGAGTGTGTCAGGCTCGGAGGGGATGTCAGTACGCCCAATAGTCACAATTAGTTTCAGATGGGCATAGCGTCGCTTGTTGCGACGCTCAGACTGTTCATAACGCCGCTGATTGCGGCGTTCCATCTGATCAAGGCGCTCAAAAAGGCAGTGCACAAGATGGTAGACTGGCTGAGAAGCGGATGATGGTGCTGCGGAAGCAGGTGGTGTTGTAGGTGCTGAAGGTGCTGCTGAGGACATCAGTAGAGGTAATAACAGTAAGTGGTCTGTGGCCTAGAGGTCTGAACTGCTTGCCGTGCAGAATAAGCTTCTTGCAATCGGCAATCGGTGGTCTATCATCCTCTGGCTCCCAAGGCACCTCAGCTTGACGAGCCATTTGGGTGATCAAATAAGGAAAAGGCAGGGTGCCTCTGACATGAACTCTAGACATGTACTTTCTGATGAATCTTGGAAGGTATAGGTCCTTTCCTTCCATGACGCACTAAATAAGGATGATCATGGCAGCTGGCACTTCTGACTCGTGGGTACTAGGCATAACATAATTACTCAGTATCTGTTGCCACAGTCTAGCCTTATCATTGAGATAGATAATCTTGATACCCCTTGGAGTGACCTTTGACTTTCCTATAACCCACGGAATATCAGGATCAATGGCTATGATACGCCGTACAGCATCCCAATCAAAATTCATGAATCTAATAGACTCCTCGGCCTTTTGATAACCATCTGTATCATCTGTTTTAGGCTGGAAGTGGAGGTTATCCTCTATCGCCTCCTCAGTGACTAAAATATGCTTTCTCCTAAGTTGCAATGCATCAAGGGTCGTCCTAAAATAGTTAGAATAGAACTCATGGGCCCATGATGCGTTTACCTCTGCCAGATCTCTTTCAAAAAATACCCAACATCTCTGTTTGATCTGCTCTTCAGTGTACTTCCTTAATTCGGTTGGTATTTTGAGCGTCCTTTCCAAGTAGAGGTGCCGTGTGTCTCGAAAGATCGGAAACTTGAGTTCATAGTAAAGATTGGCAAATTTGACTGGGTCATTAGCAGGCACAAGTTGATCAGTAAAGTTCTTTTCGCGCCAAGATTCATCTGATAGGATATCTGATAGAGCAACGGAGGACTGTCCTCTCTTCCTCTTACCGGAACTGGCCTTAGCCTTGCCTTTTTCTTTCGGATCAGTCATCTGATGAGCGGATAATTTATACACTTTTTGGTATTATTTTTAGTATGTTTTTAGTATATTTTAATTAGTTTTTATTATATTTTTATTAGTTTGTATTTAAAATTTACTTTTCTGGACTTTACTATGAGTTTGAGTATTTTTTTATGATTTTAGGTATTTTCTGGATGAAATTGAGGGACCTAAGCCAAAATCTGATTCAGAGGCTGAAAAAGGACTGTAGATGCTGTTGGATTCTGACCTCCCTACACTCGAAGTGTATTTTCTGGAGCTACAAAAGCCCAATTGGCGCGCTCTCAATTGCGTTGGAAAGTAGACATCCTGGGCTTTCCAGAAATATATAATAGTTCATACTTTGCTCGAGATTTGATGGCCCAAATAGGCGTTCCAATTCAGCTCAAGAATTCTGGCGTTTAACGCCGGAACTGGCACAAAAGCTGGAGTTAAACGCCCAAACTGGCACAAAAGCTGGCGTTTAACTCCAAGAAAAGTCTCTACACATGGAAGCTTCAATGCTCAGCCCAAGCACACACCAAGTGGGCCCGGAAGAAGATTTCTGTATTAATTACTGATTTCTGTAAACCCTAGGCTACTAGTTTTCTATAAATAGGACATTTTGCTATTGTATTAGGGGATCTTTGGACGTTTAGCCCCTAGACCTTGGAGGCTGGCCATTCGGCCATGCTTACACCATTATCACTTTTGTATTTTCAACGGTGGAGTTTCTACACACCATAGATTAAGGTGTGGAGCTCTGCTGTTCTTCATGAATTAATACAAAGTACTATTGTTTTTATATTCAACTCAAGTCTATTTCTTCTCCAAGATATTCATTTGCACCCAAGAACATGACAAATGTGATGATTATGTGACACTCATCACCATTCTCACCTATGAACGCGTGACTGACAACCACTTCCGTTCTACATGCAAACAAGCTTGAATGTGTATCTCTTGGGTTTCTAATCTAAGATTGGAACCTTCGTGGTATAGGCTAGAATTATTGGTGGCCATTCCTGAGATCCGGAACGTCTAAACCTTGTCTGTGGTATTCTGAGTAGGATCTGGAAAGGGATGACTGTGACGAGCTTCAAACTCGCAATTGTTGGGTGTGTGACAGACGCAAAAGGATCAATGGATCCTATTCCAACATGATCGAGAACCGACAGATGATTAGCCGTGTGGTGGCAGCGCATTTGGAACATTTTCACTGAGAGGACGGGAAGTAGCCATTGACAACGGTGATGCCCAACATAAAGCTTGCCATGGAAAGGAGTATGAATGATTGGAAGAAGGCAATAGGAAAGCAGAGGTTCAGGAGGAACAAAGCATCTTCATACGCTTATCTGAAATTCCTACCAATGAATTACATAAGTATCTCTATCTTTACTTTATGTTTTATTTATCTTTTAATTATCTATTCTCCATTACCATCTGAATTCGCCTGACTGAGATTTACAAGGTAACCATAGCTTGCTTCAAGCCGACAGTCTCCGTGGGATCGACCCTTACTCACGTAAGGTATTACTTGGATGACTCAGTACACTTGCTGGTTAGTTGTGCGGAATTGTGACAAAGTGTGATTCACGTTTGAGAGCTCCAAGTCCTTTGGCACCATTGTTGATGATCACAATTTCGTGCACCAACATCCTGAAAAATAGAAATCCCAGGATACAGATTATCAAATAAAGCAGAGGAAGGAAAAGCAGGTAAGAAGCAAGCAGATAGGAAACTAGAAACAAAAGGAGATTGAGACACACTCATGAGTTGACTTAAAGAAATAAACTCTTGGAATGCAATAAAACAAGATTTAGACAATAATCAGAATAAAAACCAAGAATTCCTGCAATAATAGTGAGAAGCTTGTTTGTTAAGCAACAACAATTATCATGCCTTAAAAGGAACCTAAAAGAGTTAGTTTAAAACTAAAAGAAAAGTTAGAAAGTCAATGAAGTCAAGAGTTAGAAAAGTAGGTTAGAATTAGTGGCATGGTAATGTAGTTCCTAACTAAAAGAAGTTCCAAAAGATCGAAGAACAAGCAAGCTCACATTCAAGGATACAATGCAAATCATTGATGATAAAACATGTAATGAAAGAAGCATAACAAAGAATTAAAATCATCAATAATGCATTTCAAGTAGAAAGGGAACCAAAAGGAATGGAAATGCTAACCCATCACCCCATGAATTGGCTTTGGTTGAAACCAAATAAATCACAATTTAAAAGTACTAAAGTCAATTCATGAGTGGAAGTTGGGTAAATTAGTTTGCAGAAAAATTTGGGCAACATTCTGGCAGTAATGTGAGCGTTTTCGAAGTAAATAAATAGCAGCAAAGCAACAAATTAAGCTTGATTTCAAACAGAATCAGCAACTCATATGAATCTCAGAACAAGTTGTGCAAAACCAGCAAATAAAATGTCATATAAATGAAAGGGTGTATTTTCAGATATGAGCAGAAATTTCAATCCATATAAACTCAAGGCAAATTATAAACCAAAGCAGCATCAAAACACTGAGTTAATCAACAGCAAGCACGGTTGAGTTCAAACACTGAAGTGCAGAATTGAAATGGGAATTGAAATGGAGCAACTGATGATTCAAAGTAAATTTCAGAAAAAACAGCAACATGAACCATTCAATAAGCTAGCAATTTCAATCAGCAGTAACAATTTCAAACTCATGAATTTCAATATATGTCAATTAGCATGAAGAACAAGGAAATTCATGTGACTCAGGCATCATCAAGCAGAATAGAACAGCTGGCTATGTCCCAAACTCAATCAATCAATTTGGATTTTCTATGAATTCATTAACAATTAAAAATACCAAAACCATATGTAAATTCATAGGGAATAAGCAAATGAGCCAATAAAATAGCAATAAGCAATGATGCCATAACCAATTAAGCACATGCAGCATGCTTTCTTTGAGCAATGAACAAAATAATGGCTGAACCATGGCACTAATTCAGCAAAAATTGCTCAAAAAGAGGATATGCAGTCAGCCTTCCTTTATTAAATTCAGCAACCAATCATTAATAAGGAATATAGATTCAAGGTATTAGGCTCCACTGAATCCATAAAGAAGATCAAATCGCAACGAGAATTCAACAGCGATAACAAGTCAGATTTGGAATCCATCAAAATCATACATCAAGAATCCAATATCAATGAACCAAATCAACTCAGATAAGAACTTAGCAATTTCAGATAATACTCAGCAGCATCAATAAACCAGTTTAGCACAAAAGTAAATAAATGAAACATTAACATAACATTAATAACGATTTAAACCTAATTAACAGCATCAAGCAAATTAATTTAGCAAAGGGTCAAATCATCAGCACAACCAAGAGGAATTAGCCATTCCCAAACAGCAAGAACAGGACAATTATCAGACCTAAATCTACTAATCACATCCTAACTACCTAACCACCTAAAATTAACTAAGAACATGCATCTCTAACTATCCTAATTCTAACAAAATTGAAACTAAGCTATCTAACTTAATTGAATAGAAGAGGAATTGAAAGGCAGAGATGGAAGTAGGGGAACTTGGGGCAGGCAAAAATGGTAGAAGAAGTGAGTTGAGGGGTGGAGCAAAGTAATGCCAGTTCAGAGGTGGCAACGGCACAGCAGCGCAGTGGTGTCTACGGCGGTGCTTGGTGAAGGTGGGAAGGAGGAGAAGAGAGAAGGAGAATAAGAAGGGAGGGAGGCGGCGGCTCGGGGTAATCACCGGACTTGAGCGGTGATGGGACGTTGATGGTGGTGAGTGGCAAAGGTTGATGATGGTGTTGATGGAGGTTTGGAGGGAAAGAGGAGAAATTGGAACGTTGAGGGAGAAGGGATTGGGCGACGCGAATGGGCTAAGGTTCTCACGTCAAGGGTTAATGAAATCAAATCCACGCATACGTGTGGATCACGCTTGAGCGTGGAAAAGCTGAATGTGCATTGACGCGTAAGCGTCATAGACGCGAACGCGTGAAGGGAGCTTAATGAAGATGACGAGTACGTGTGAAGCACGCGTACACGTCGACCGAAATTGTGCTAAACGCACAATTCCAGGGTCGTTTTCGCGCAACTCTTTGTTTAAGTTGAATGGGGCAACATTTGCGTGCGATGCGTACGCGTTAGGCACGCCCACGCGTGGTGTACTAGAATTGAAGATGACGTGGACGCATCGTGGACGCGTGCGCGTGGGTCAAATTATGCGTTTTGCACACCAGCCGCACGATTCCATCACAACTTTCTGTTTGTTGGATGGGAGAGCCAAATTGCTATCGACGCCCATGCATGGCTTGCGCGCACGCGTGGGTTGCCCCCTTTTTTTATATGCAGAATACAGGTGATGATGCAAAAATTATGAATGGATACTGATAAAAATAAAATAAAATAAAACTAAGAATAAAAATGAAAGATCATACCATGGTGGGTTGTCTTCCACCTAGCACTTTTAGTTAAAGTCCTTAAATTGGACATTTGGTGAGCTCCTTGTCATGGTGGCTTATGCTTGAACTCTTCCTTGAATCTCCACCAATGTTTGTAATTCCAATATCCTCCGGGATCTCACACTAGTGGCATAAAGCCTTCAAGCAAATTAAAGCAATTGACAAGACCCCAAGAGTGTTGATTGTTAGAATGAATTCCGGGGTCCCAAACCTTGCTTTTGCACCCATCTTCGAGTTGATCATCGTTGTTCCAACCGGGTGGCAAGCAATCTGAATTCTCACTAAGGCATCCAAACAACTTCTTAGACCCATTCAATCGAGCTCTATACCAATCCTTGTACTTCAACTTGGAGCATACAACCATATTGAACCTTGCATGACAACTCCAACCACTAACCATGTTCCTCTTACTCTTAACGCCACGAAGAGCTCTAAGTTGACCATCTGTCTCAAGTAAACCATATTCAAGTGGAATGAGAAAGCTAAGGGATATGAATTTTACCCACTTGAATGTTGTGAAGGATGATGGTGACTTAGGCGGAGAGGTCTCCAACAACTTTGGCAAGGTGATTTCAAGCTCTACTCCCTTGTGCTCTTCTTTGACAACTTCCACCTCTTTGCAAGCTTCTTCAATTTCAACCTCTTCCTCTTGGTAGCTTTCTTCCAATTCAATCTCTTCTTTATTGCTTACCAAGGGCATGTGAGGTTGTGCTTCTTCTTCTTTAATCTCCATGTCTAGTCCAATGGGAGATGATTCAATTGTAGATAAGGCTTCATCAATGCTTGAATCCATCTCTTGATCAACCTCTTCAAAGTCTTCAACCATGAGATGCCTTGGAGGTTGTACACCCTCCTCAGCATCAATTTCAAGCTTCTTGGAGGGAGTTTCTATGACTGGAGGTTCCCATGGAGGTTTCGCATCTCCTAAGTCTTCAACCACTTCCTCCCCTTCAAAAATTTCGGCTTTCTCTGCTTGCTCTAGTAAAAAATCCAACTCCTCCTTGATGACCTCCACCTCTTGAAAACTTTCTTTAAGAGTCTCTCCTACCTCTACCTTTTGGGTCTCCTCTTACTTTTCTTGAAGTATGTATGCGTGAACCCGCTCCATTACGTCCTTAAGACAATCCCTTCTCTCTTGTTCCATGTCAATAGCATAATTTGGATTATGTTGCTCTTGGATTGATGGACATGGGTGAAAATGAAGTGCACTAGAGTTTGAGGATTGAGTATTAGGAATAAAGGATGATTTCACACAAGATATAAGAGCTTGGAGAGTAGAGGTGAAACCGGTGAGAGCAGAGGTAAGTGTGGTTTGAAGCTCCTGTTGTCATTGGCGAATAACACTAAAGGTATCATCTATGGGAGCTTGGAGTGGATAGGGGGGTTCATTTGTTGAGAGAAAGGGCTCATAATGGGAAGGTGGTTCTTCTTGGTAAGGATATAGAGATGGTGAATATTGAGGTGGTGGTTCTGGGTATGGTTCATATGGTTCGTATGGTAGTTGGTGTGATGGATAAGGGTTAGGGTCATATGGAGGTGAATGGTGGAAAGGGGCTTGTGAGTATGGTGGTTCAAAGCTATGTTGAGGAGGGGGGTCATAGGCATATGGTGGTGGTTGTTGACAAGTACAATAAGGACTACCACATCCATTAGATTGATATGCATTAGGATTGGAGTTATACCTATATGAGACCGGAGGAGGTTGTTGCTGAAAGGGTCGATCAAATCCTTGTGGCCCCTCCCATCTTTGATTGTTCCAACCTTGATGCATGTTCTCATTATAGCTTTCATTCCCTACAACATGATTTGAACCAAACTCATAGCCAAAGGGGTGAGAATTCATAGTAGCAAGTAAAAGCAAAAACTAATAAGAATTAATGAAAATAGACTCCTAAAACTAGAAATACTAACAAAGAAACGAAAAAGCAAAATTATTCACAATATTCATGATAACCAATAATAAGGCATACGTTTGCAACTCCCTGACAACGGCGCCATTTTGACGAACAGATTTTTGCTAGTAAAGAATTCACAATAAATTTCCGTTGCAAGTATAGTTTATAAACTAACAATAATCCTTTTCATACAAAAATTTGGTTGTCACCAAAACAAAGCCAATAAAATTAAACCGAAGTATTTAAACCTCGGGTCGTCTCTAAAGGAATTGCAGGGAAATGTAGTTATTATTGGTTATGGGAAAAGTATCTTTTTGGGTTTTTGAAATAAGGAACAAGGAAATAAAATGGCAAGAAATTAAATTAATAACTAAGAAAACTCTTGGCAAGGTGTGAAAATTAGAAGTCCTATCCTAGTTATCCTTATCAATTGTGATGAGAATTGTCCATTGCTCCTACTTAGTTAACCTCTAACTATGAAGAAAAGTCAAGTGGATGAATCAATTTGATTCCTCAAGTCCTAGTCAACTCCTAAGGAAAGACTAGCTTTAGAGGGATCCAAATCAACTAGCAACTTTCAATTATCAATCAACAGAGGAGTTTGATAACTCAAGAGTCTCTAATTACTCAACCAAAGCCAAGAACATAAAAATCTAATTTAAATCCCTCCCAAGTATTTTATCAAACACTTGGAAGGTACAACATAAAAGCATAGAAAAACAATAAGAGATAATAAAATCCAAACAACCAATTGTAAGCATCAATGATAACAAATAATAGAAGAAGTAATAAACATAAAATACCTCAAATTGCATTAAATATAAAATCAAATCTAACATGAGAATTCATGAACCAAATAGCAACATAAAGTAATCAACAAAGGAAATAAATAAACTAGAATTCTAGAACAAATAAAAGTAGAAGAGAAACTAAATTAAACTAAGATAGGATGCTGAAATTAAGAAGAGCTAAACCTAAGAATCCTAAAACCTAGAGAGAGGAGAGAGCCTCTCTCACTAGAAAACTACATCTAAACCTAAAATTATGTGAATGAATGTTGTATGAATGAATTCCCCAATCATTCCCCCACTCTGCAGCCTCTATTCTGTGTTCTCGGGCTTGGAACTGGGCTAGAAAGGAGCCCAGAAATTGCCCCCAGCGCTTTCTGCAATTTCTGCACGTGGCGCATGTCACGCGTACGCGTCGTCCACACGTACGCGTCGCTTGAGAAAAATCCTTGTCACGCATACACGTCGCTTGTCTTCTGCGCTAGTCACACGTAAGCGTCATCCACGCGTACACGTCGCTGCCAACTTCTTAAAACTTCATTTTCTTGCGTTCCTTTCACTTTTGTATGTTTCCTTTCCATCCTCTAAGCTATTCCTGCCCTATAAAGCCTGAAAACACTTAACACACAGATTACGACATCGAATGGTAATAAAGGGTAATTAAAATTGACAGTTTAAAGGCCTAGGAAACATGTTTTCAACTATTTCACAGAATTAAGAAGGATTTGTAAAACCATGCAAATTATATGAATAAGTGTGCAAAGAATTGATAAAAATCTCTTAATTTAGCACAAGATAAACCATAATGTCCACGCGTACGCGTCGCTGCCAGCTTCTCAAAACTTCATTTTCTCGCGTTCCTTCCACTTTTGCATGTTTCCTTTCCATCCTCTAAGTCATTCCTGCCCTATAAAGCCTGAAAACACTTAACACACAGATTACGGCATCGAATGGTAATAAAGGGTAATTAAAATTGACAGTTTAAAGGCCTAGAAAACATGTTTTCAACTATATCACAGAATTAGGAAGGATTTGTAAAACCATGCAAATTATATGAATAAGTGTGCAAAGAATTGATAAAAACCGCTCAATTTAGCACAAGATAAACCATAAAATAGTGGTTTATCACCGTCAGCGGCCACGCGTTCATCTTAAAACCCTCTACAAAATTCATAGAGCAATTTGGTAAGTACCTTACTATTTTTTGCTTATACACTCTCTCCTAATTTCGAAAATTGAGATTTTGATTTTTAGAAATTATGTGTATTTGGTGTTTAGGATTAAATTAACCTTGAGGGCTTGCCAGGTCTTGTCCTAAGTTTCCATTGGTAAGGTGAGAAACCTCTAAGTCTTGTGAATCTGTAATAATTATGAACCCTAATTTGATTTCGAGTGATAGTATTTGGTATTAGATTGGATTATATGTGTTGAAACTAAGTTGGTCGTGTTGAAAGCTTGATTTTGGGACTTTGGAGGCCGGGTCTTCTGTTTTGGTGTTCATGCCTTGGGCATTGGTGGAACGGTGGTATTTGTGGCGTTCCAAGCTTAGGGAGGAATAAGCCAAGGTATGATTTTGATTTTGGCTAGATGACTATAGGATAAGTTATATGACTTATATCATTTGAAAAGATTGAGGATTAGTCACTTGTTGTTAAAATTAGTTGAGTGAGTGACCGAAATGTATGATGAATAATTGATGATGAATTGTGTTGAATAATGATGTTGATGAAAATGTGTGATGAATGATGATGACATTGAGTTATGATGATGATATTTGAAGTGAATAATGATTATGTGTCGTCTTGGTTGAGAATGCTTGGAAACATTAATGAGAGTTATGTAATGATGATGCATAATGTTTGTGAGCATTGGGGTTGTGATAACTGTGAAATATTGGGTTATGTATTGAGGTTTTGGTAAAATTGAGGATGGGTGATTTTTGATAAAAACCTAATTTTTTTAACCAACTTCAGTGGACCATAACTTGAGCTTTGGATTTTCGATTTCAATGAAAACTATTTCAAATCTAAGATAATGTCAAGAGCTTTAAAACAGTTTAAAGTTTGTGAAAATCAGAGTTTTGTAGAGAAAGTTATGAACGTCGAAAGTTAGGTGTATAAAATTAATTTTTAATGACTTAGCAACTTTTTGAGAAAAAGGAGGAGTCACGTACGTGAGCATGCACACGTGACATAGGATTGGGCACTGCGCAGGTGTCCCACATATGCGGAGCAAGGCCTGTGTACGCGGAGGTCCCAATTTTGAAGGCTTGCGTACGCGAGCACCGATATTTGACGCGAGGAAATAATGTTGTTTTCCTGACTCGAGTACGCAGACCTGGGGTCACGTACGCTAGATGCCCGTTTTCACACTCCCACGTACACGGGCACAGTCTCATGTACGCGGAACCCCTATTTGGTGAAAATATGATTTTGAAAGTTTAGCCAATCTTCTCGTATTCCAAACCTCTGTAACTATCCTATAAGGTCCGTTACCTAGTTTTTAAGCCTAGGAAGGAGAGTGAACCTATAGAAAAGGGTTGTGAAGTAGCGAAATTTACTTGAGAAGGGTGAAGAAGGTGATATATGGTATGAATGACGAATGATTTAATGTGAAATATTTGAGGAGTTGTGGAAATGTTATGAATATACGAATGATGAATAAGATATGAATGAGATTGATATTGATACTAACATTGATGATTTATGATTCAATGATTACATGATATATGTGTTTTGGGATTTTTGAGACATTCATTGACCTTCTGTACGTAAGATGTGACCGGACACTTTAATTTCCCGTGTTCTCCCATGGGCATGCACTTATATATAAATTGAACTTGGGGTGTTGTCTCCCCCATGTCAGCTTGAGATTCTTTTCATGGATATTTTTGAGCTTGGGGTATTGTCTCTCCCATGTCAGCTTGGGATTCTTTCCATGGTTAATTTTGAGCTTGGAGATGCACGTACAGAAGGACTGTCAACAGTTAGCTACCAAGACATATCAGGCTGGCTATGTAACCGACAGATGATATGATCAGCCATAGGGTATGTATACATCATATGCATCTGTGTGTTTTATTTGTGTGTGATTACTTTAGTTTGCCTAACTGATTATCCTTGTTTACCTGCTATTTGTTCTTATTGCTGTAGTTATATTCTACCTGTGATTTCTATTTCTGTATTGTATGTCTGTGCAACTGAGAGACCCATCGTATGGCGGAGGCGAGACGAGGATCAACATGTTGAATTTGCCACTTATCAGTTAGTGAGGGAAGTACAATTCTGGTGGAAGGGGACCCAACGTCTTCTATAGCATGGCAGTGCTGCGATGCTGTGGGATGCTTTCTGACTTTAATTCTAAAGAAATATTTTTCTAACTTTGTCAAGACGATAAAAGAGCTTGAATTACTACAATTGAAGTAGGGTTCAATGTCAGTAGCCGAGTACACAAATAAATTTGAGCAGCTGTATCGGTTTTTTAAGATCTGTTAGGGTGCTCTAGAAGGCTTTGAAGAATGGAATTGAATTAAATACAAAGGTAGACTTCAGAGCGACATTCTAAGTACTATGGACCCAATGGAGATCAGAACCTTCTTGGAACTGGTAAACAAAAGTAGAATTACTGAAAATTGTATGAGGAAGGCGGCGTCAAATAAAGGCGACCCAGCCTTTGCTAGGGGAGATCAAGGGAGGAATTTCGCGCCTAGAGGTTTACATTTCAAGCGAGACAACATTACTCCACAACAACATCAGAGTCAGAATAACTTTTGGAGGTTCAATAATAATAACCACCAGGGGAGAGGCAAAGGAAAACAAGCTCAGTTTCTGCCCAATGACTTGACTTGTAGGAGGTATGGAAGATACCACCCGAACACTCCGTGTAGAGCCGGTTGGAGAGTATGTTATTACTGTGAGAAAGAGGGGCATTTGTCCTAGAATTTTCCGAAAAAGAAGAGTCAAGAAGCAAGAAGAGCTCAGCAGGTGGGACGCGTGTACCCCATGGCGACAGATGGTACTGAGGGCACAAATGCTCCAATTAAAGGTAATTGCGAACTATTAATTAAATTTTTGACTGCCTTGCATGATAATGATATGTAGTATTCCTCGTAATATGTTATCGAGTTGTGAGGATTGTGATTTCCAAGTGAACAATCGATTGATAACTTCAAACTGGTGAGATAGAATGACGTGTGGTTAGCCTAGATGGAATGACTAGGTTCTTGGAGAATAATAATAAGAGTGATGCAGTAGAAGCGGATTGAACAATTTGAGCATACAATCTGAGTCATATATTAGAGATCAGGAGTGTTGAGAATTGTGCAAGACTATTACTTAGAACCCAGTGATGGTGAACTACGAGGATGAGGCATGACACGAATTTAACCATTAACTGCTAATCAGTTGGGTGTTGAGAGAGGGAGTAAGTAGTGATAGAATAAATGTCGAGGACCGGATCATTCTCGATTCACTTATGTGCAAGGACACGATTAGAATTGTAGAACTTTGGAGCTAGATGGAGTGAGTAATAGAAGACGAAATCCGTTCAATCAAGTGTTTCCGGTATGAAGCATCATTTATGTCGGAGGAAAAGGAAGATAACAACAGGAGGATTTATACGAGAGGGAGTGCGTCAACGAATCTTCACGAGTCGACCCAGCTTCTCTTTGGGATTTATGTTGAAAATTCTATCCTAAATTTCTTCTTGAACAATGAATTGATCAACTTCCCAATCCTATTTCTTACTTGCGTGAATCTCGTTTCTGCTGGAATGAGTCTAAACTTGTCCTGGTGTAATCATGTAAATTCTTGAATCTTAAGGGCTTACTGCGAGTGAAGTGGCTCTCCTTCGCAAACTTGTGTTCCTTGGACATCAGCTGAGATTTATTCAATTCGATATGTTTTGTTCTCTCTCTATCCAAGTTTGATTTCAATTCCTTCCTCGGTGGGCACCTTAATTCATTTCTTGTACATTTTTGCTAATCTCTAAGACTTGCTACAATCACCATATAAGACATCCCTTTTATCTTCCAGCGAATACCGTTTGTGTAGTTCAATCACGGGGGCTTAATATCTTTTCAAAAATTAACTCTAGCTTAGATTAGCATCATGTATAATTCCTAAACATAACCATCAAAATGCTAGTTCCTTAATATCTTTCCACGCGTTAGGATGCACTATTGTTTGGATGCCTAAGTGCGAAAAAGTTTTCAAACCTTGAGAGAAAAGAGTGACCTCTGTGCCAAAATTCATGGTACCTGAACCTGAGGAATTATTCGGAGTTTCTACAATGCATTATCATAAGATTTAGGATGTGAGTAGATGCAACATCATGATGCCGTGACGACGCCTTAGTAGAAAGACTTTGAGAAGTAATCGAAGGATTTAATACCGCTAGGTAATCGTGAATCGAATGGCAAGTCTACTTACTTTTTGCCTATCAAAGAAAACTATACATCGAAGGAATTGACGAGACTATACATCAAGAAAATAGTAAGATTGCACAGTATGTTAATCACCCTTGCATTGAAATGACCTCGAAGGATTAGGTGAGACAATGGAGAGAAGATTAAAAGAATTCGAGTTGAGATTCTAACTGCCCAGAGCCAACTGAAGAGTTGTGTGGATAAGAGATGAAAAGACCTAAATTGTTTGAAGAAGGAAGTTATGGGTACTTAAAAGTTACTTCAACAAATTAAGGTCGGTGAGCAATCGAGACTAAGGGAATAAGACCGGGATGTATTGAACTATTTGTAGTATTAAGATGGATTAGGGGCTGGAATGAAAGAACATACCTGAGAACTTGAACCTGAGAGGAGAAACGACTACTGCACCTATCTTCAGATAATTGAACTTGAATTTTGGGGACAAAATCCCTAATTAGGTGGATAAGATGTAAAACCCGTAAAACTAGTAAATAATTAGTCAATAAATTAATTATTATTTAAAAAAATTAAAAAATTAAATTTTATAGTTTAGAATGGAAGAAATAATTAAAGTACGAATTTTGACATTAATTTTAAAGGTTTTGGCCTAAAATTGGGCCGAACCGGTTAAATCGGGCCCAAACCGGGCCCAACCCATTTCTCCCACACTTAAATGAACTTCAGCATTTCCTCCCCTCCCTTAATAAAACACGCTGGGAACTTTGGGAGAAGAAGAACATTGATTCCAAACCCTTGTTCTTCATTCAATTTGCCATATCTTCTAATCTAGACCTCCGATTGACGAGCTGTCAGCGGCCACGCGTTCGTCTTGAAACCCTCTACAAAACCCATAGAAAAATTTGGTAAGTATCTCACTATTTCTTGCTCAGCCACTCTCCTAATTTTGCAAATTGAGATTTTGATTTTTGAGAGATTATGTGATTTTGGTGTTTAGGATCAAATTAACCTTGAGCTTGCTAGGTCTTGTCCCAAGTTTTCATTGGTAAGGTGAGAAACCTCTAACTCTTGTGAATCCATAATAACTATGAACCCTAAGTTGATTTCGAGTGATAGTATTTGGTATTAGATTGGATTATATGTGTTGAAACTAAGTTGGTGGTGTTGAAAGCTTGATTTTGGGACTTTGGAGGCTGGGTCTTCTGTTTTTGTGAGCGATTCATGCCTTGAGTGTTGGTAGAATGGTAACATTTTTGGCGTTCCAAGCTTAGGGAGGAATTGGCCAAGGTATAGTTTTGGTTTCTCGTAAATAATTTATAATGTTTCGTGAAAACTTAGGCTGAATGACTATAGGATAAGTTGTATGATATAGAAAGATTGAGGATTAGTGAATTATTGTTAGAATTAGTTGAGTGAGTGATCAAAATTTATGATGAATGATCGATGATGAATCGTGTTGAATAATGATGTTGATAAAATTGTGGGATGAATGATGATGATATTGAGTTATGATGATGAGATTTGAAATGAATAATGATTATGTGTGGTTTTGGTTGAGAATGCTTAGAGGCATTAATGAGACTTAGGTATTGATAATGAATAATGTTTGTGAGCATTAGGATTGTGATAGCTGTGAAATATTGGGTTATGTATTGAGGTTTTGGTAAAATTGAGGATTGCTGATTTTTTATAAAAACTTGATTTTTAACCAACTTTGGTGGATCATAACTTGAGTTTCGAATTTTGGAGTTGAATGAAAATTATTTCAAATTAAAGATAATTTCAAGAGCTTCAAAATGATTTAAAGTTTGTGAAAATCAGAGTTTTGTAGAGAAAGCTATGAACGTTGGAAGTTAGGTGTATAAAACTAATTTTTAATGACTTAGCAGCTTTTTGAGAAAAAGGAGGAGGCACGTACGCAGGTACGCAAACGCGACGCGTGGATTGGGCACTGCCCAGGTGTCCCGCGTACATGGAGCAAGGCCTGTGTATGCGGAGGTCCCAATTTTGAAGGCTTGCGTACGCGAGCACCTGCACGCGACGCAAGGAAGTAATGCTGTTTTCCTGACTCGCGTACGCGGACCAGGGGTCACGTATGCGAGATACCCGTTTTCACACTCCTGCGTATGCGAGCACGGTCTCACGTACGTGGAACTCCTGTTTGGCAAAAATGTGATTTTTAAAGATTAGCCAATCTTCTTGCTTTCCAAACTTCTGTAACTATCCTATAAGGTTTGTTACCTAGTTTTTAAGCCTGGGAAGGAGAGTGAACCTATAGAAGAGGTTTGTGAAGTAGAGAAATTGACTTGAGAAGGGTGAAAAAGGTGATATATGGTATGAATGATGAATGATTTAATATGAAATATTTGAGGAGGTGCGAAAATGTTATGAATATACGAATGATGAATAAGATATGAATGAGATTGATATTGATATTGACGTTGATGATTTATGATTGACTGATTACATGATATATGTGTTTTGAGATTTCTAAGACATTTGTTGACCCCCTGTACGAAAGATGTGACCGGGCACTTTAACTTCTCGGGTTTTTCCATTGGCATGCACTTATATATAAATTGAGCTTGGGGTGTTGTCTCTCCCATGTCAGCTTGGGATTCTTCCCAGGGATATTTTTGAGCTTGGGGTGTTGTTTCCCCATGTCAGCTTCAGATTCTTCTCATGGTTAATTTTAAGCTTGGGGATGCGTGTACAGAGGGATTGTCCACAGTTAGCTACCAAGACATGTCAGGCTGGCTATGTAACTGACAGATGATATCATCAGCCATAGGGCATGCATACATCATATGCATTTGTGTGTTTTGTTTTTGTGTGATTGCTTTGGTTTGCCTAACTGATTACCCCAATTTACCTGCTATTTGTTCTAATTGCTATAGTTGCATTCTACCTGTAATTTCTATGTCTGTATTGTATGTCTGTACAACTGAGAGACGCCTCGTATGGCGGAGGCGGACGAGGGTGGTTCCACCGGTGATTCGGAGGGCTGGAGGAGAGTGAGATTGAAGTATTAAGTAGTATTTGGTTTAGAACCTGAGAACCTTAGACGTTTTACCTTATTTGTGATTTAGTTTATTCTTTAAGTTTAATTCTGAGTGTCAGAGTTCTAGGATTGCTTCTAGCTTTTCCGGGACCTTATTTTATGTAGGCACCATTACCATGCTGAGAATCTCCTGTTCTCATTCCATACAAATGTTGTTTACAGATGTAGGTTGAGAGGCACCTTGTTGAGCGTTTGGAGTTCTGAGCAAGCGAAGTCTAGCTTTTGGGTGGTTATATTTTTGGCTGTTGTTATGTATTTAAATTTGTAGACTCTCCTATATATATATATATATATATATATATATATATATATATCAAATGAAAGTAGGAATGTTATTATATCATTGATAAACCTCAGCTCCAGAGATTAAACATGAACAGTAAACTTAAACATGAACAGTATATATATATATATATATATATATATATATATATATATATATATATAGTGTTCGTCCCTTTTAGAGGTCGACGTGGAGAAACAGGTTTTCTGTTTTCTGTTTTGGCATACTTTGGGTTGTATATCTATACCTATGTATGTAAATATTTTTTGGCCCGTCTCGATGTTGCAAGTCGAGTCTGAAGCTTGATATTTTGTTATTTTGGCTCTATCCTTTATATATTTCATGTCTGATCCTTAGCTGTTTGCTGGTTTACGTTTTCGAGTGTGACGTGTTTTTCTTTTGCAATTTTTGCTTAAACTTTTTCTTCGAGGCTCCTAGATACAACTTTCTTCAACTATATCTATACATATATTTTATTTTTAGAGGTCATAATACCTCACCACCTCTATTTTACGAACTTAAGTGTAAAACTTTATGTGGTAGAGTGTTACAGCTGCTGCCTTCACCTCACTGACGTTCCTTTTCATTGACGTTCTTCTTGTCTTCGACAACACTTCTTCTTCATCCCTTCCTCGCATTCCTCGCGTTTTTCACTGCCTCATCTATTATTGTGGTTCACCATTGACTGTGGTTCTTCTCTCGTCCATCGTAGCGCCATCCCTCCTATGATCTCGCCGCATCGCATCTGTGATCTCGCCATATCACGCATTTGGAATCGCTACATGGCTGTTGCTGCTATTGTTGGATCTCCAGAGCTGCTTGGTGTCTTCCGTTCTCCTCCTCTAGTTCTACGTGGTGGCTATATTCTGGTCTTCTGTTCTTGCCTGCAGTGCTTCATGTATTTGTTTTTTTTCTTTAAATTTAGATAAAAAGGTGTTATACTGGAAAACTTATTACTGGTTCAAGTTGATTCGATATAAAAAACGTTAGTTCTAAATGTTATATGTTCTTTAATTCTTGTCTGTAGAGGTTTAATTTTTAAAAACAAATTCAATAATTTTACTTGTTCAGTTTCTGAGATACTGCTGTCTACTGTTTGAGAAATGAATGGTTGCTAAACAGGTTAAAAAAAGGTTGAAAGAAGATGTTTTATTGAATTTTTTTATAGAAATAAGAATTTTTTTATTTTTGCAGATATATCCGATATTCTATCCGATCCTATACACAAAAGTGTAGATCAGATCCGAACAAAAGAAATACAAATATTATATTCGATAAATTTAACGTGAATCGAATTGAAATTTCGGCCATATCTAATTTGATCCATATACATTCCTAAGCTTTTCCTCTTAATTAACTAAGGTTCACAAATATTCCATTATATTTTATGAGAGATAACTAATAATAATTCCTCAAATATCATATACTATAAAATCGCAATATAAAATGTTGCAAAGCAAAATCTTTAGTAGTAACATGTCACCATAAGATGCGGTGCATATATCTTTTACATAAACTACAACAATATGCAAATGGTTTGAAGATGCATGGTACACACCAACTTTAAGATGAATATTTCGGGGAAAGATATCGATCATATCTCAACTTTATTCGAAGTGAGCAAAATATCTACCCAGGGATGACATGGGTATTAATCTTTATTTTCCTATGTACCCTATTATTTAGATACATTAATTTTTCAATAAATCTAAAAAATGGAAGTGATAGTTATTTTAAAATAACAAGTATTATTTATTGACTGAATCTGAGTTAAGGAAAAATTAATTCTCTAACAAAATCGTTAATTATTTTCACTACAACAATATAGATTATTTTTTAGGGTTATAATGTGTAAAAAAAAATTAAAATTTGTCAAAAAAAATAAATTTTGACACTATTTTAACTATGAAAATATGTTAATAAAAGTTTTGTCAAAAATAGTGTTTTTAACATATAAGTGATTGTGAAAAAAAATTAAATCTTATTTTGATAAATATTGACTGTCAAGAATAATTTGTTAGAAAATTTTGAGAACATATTTTCTGTGATACTTATTAATTGTCAAAAATACTATTTATTTTGACACTTATTGACTATAAAATATTCTCAACAAAAAATTTTAACAAAGAATGAGATGAGATCTTGAAACTAAAGAATAACTTGAGATTTTGAAGATAAAGAATGAGTAGTATAATCCTAAACTGAGAGCAGTGTGATGTCAAAATTAACAGAGCCAAAGAAGAAGAAAAATAGTGGAGTAAATTGAAAACAAACGAGTGTCAAAATTGATGAGTAATTTTCTACGGTCAAATTATTCATCAAGAAAACATAGAAAATTTGACATTTATGATATTTGTCAAAAATATATATTAATTTTGACATTTAATTATGGTGTTAAAAAATAAAGTGTTAAAATAACTCTATTTTCTTGTAGTGTTTGGACTTCTTTTTATTTTTTTAAAATAAACAAAGTTTGGATGAAGAAAATCTAAATTCCTAAAACATAATGCGATATAAATGATACAATTTTTGTAAGAAATTATATAAAAAAAATGTTATATATGAATACTTAAACTTAGTTGTTATATTTAGAGAAATATCAGAGGACCACCATAATTTATTGTTTTTAGTCATCAACTCAATTTTTTTAGTTTAGTAATCTAGCAACGTATTTTAGCCTACACTTTTAAATTCTAATGACCCTCTAACATTTTTCATATATTTATTTACATGCATGTTTTACACATTTTTTTAAGTGATCAACCATTAAAATAATTAAATTTTACACAATTGAATAATCAATTTTGTTCCTAACATTTGAAATAACTTTTAATTTTATCTTTATCGTCAATTTTTTGCCGATCAATAGCTAGTAATTTTTTTTTCCAATTTTAACCTTCTATCGTCTAATCCTAATCAATTTCAACCCCTCCAAATCTTTCACCTCACCACTATTATCACATCCACCACTGCCACATGCACTCCTATACCCCTTCAACTCACCCTTGCCATCACAACAACATTTTTTACTCACCACCAAACTCACTCTCATTATAGTAACAACTACCAAATCACCACTAGAGTCATTCCCATCACACCTCACCCAAATTTCCACTCTCACACACAATAACAACCTCTATTTTTTTTTATTTTCAAAAAAATAAATAAACAAGCATGACAAAGAGAAATAGAGAACAGAAAAAGGAGAAAGATAGGCACAACTAGAGGCGGAATGAAAAAGGTGGACGAAAGCAAAATAAAGGTGGGGGGATGGCAAACCAGAGGCGGAGGTGGAGAGGGGGACGAGGGTGAATCAGAGACAGAGGGGAGGGTGAACCACAGGTGGGGGCAGATGGGATTGACGAGCAAAAATCCGAGGTAAAGGGGAAGATAAAGACAAATCCAAGAAAAGGCGAACCACAGGCAGAGGTGGAGGGTAGGACATGGGCGAACCAGAAGAGGAAGGGAGGACAAAGGGGGTGGGTGGTACGGCACATAGGTGGCAGGAATCTGCAGGAAGAGAGGTAGTAGTGATGAGAGTGATGGTGAGAGAGCGGGAGTGGGGGTTGGAGTGATGGAGGTGGTGGGGCATTTGGGGTTGTTGGCGGCTTAGAGATTAGGATTAGGCATTTATTAAAGGCGAAATTGGAAAAAAATTTGATTAAATGTTGACTGAAAAAAATTTGACGATAAGGATAAAATTAAAACTATTTAAAACATTAGGAAAAAAATTGAATCAAATTAAAGATTATGGGAAATTTTGAAAAATTTCGAAACGTTAGAGACAAATAGCATACTTTACTCTTGTAAGTATGAGTGTGTGGTCATTCCATATTCCAATAAACATTTAAAGTGATTATCCAAATTAGTTCTCAAAGAATTTCAGATCAGATACTTTAGTCTCTAATATTTTATTCATTAGAAATTTTTGAGAGTTTTTTTCGTAAGATAATTAGTCCTTCTATCATTCTCCATCAAAATTTAATATTCATATTAGACAAATAAGTCCCTAATAAATTTTGATATAAAATAATTGGGTTCCAAAAAATATTACGACAAAACAAATTAGTCCTTCTTTAAAATGACGGAGGAACCAATCTGTTTGACCGAAGTAATTTTCGGGGATTTATAAAAAATAAAAATTTATTGGGGACTAAAACGTCCAATTTAAAATTTTTTAGGGACCAATTTGAGTATTTATTCATATATTTTGAATCGTTCTTTTGCTTGTAAAAATACACGATTTTATATTTCTATTCCCTCATTTCATCACACTTCTGCTGTTGGGGTAGGTGGAGTAGCAATTGCACAAATATTCCAAAAAATTACAAACTTGCCAAAATTGAGAGTTTGCCAACAAATCACATCTTATGAAGAAAAAATAGCCCAGAACGTCGATTTCATGTGGCCTAGTGCAAACCCGACGTGAACCCAAAGCTCAATTCACATTGAAGAAGGATGGAACCTTAGGTCCCCCCTCCATGTTTGTCTTTCAATTAGCCTTTTACTTTTTTTGTCTCTTAAGTCTGAAATCATAGTCTAAGTGTTGGTGGTTCGACGATTCTTTATATCTCTTACTCTCTCCTTTAGTTTGACCTTCTCTTTTTCTCTTATCGTTGCCAGAGCAGCAAGTTGGCTATCCTTGCCGTCATTAGAGCAGCGTGGGTGATTTGGTCACACTACTATTTTCTCCTCTCTTAGATGTTATTGTCCACGTTGTTAGACTTCTACTCTTTATTTGAGTCTGCTCTATTAATTTTTTACAATTTTCTTTGTTAAATTTATTTTGAATTTGATTTGCTATTGTAAACCCCAGGGAAATGGTAAATAATTAAGTAATGAATTATCTGAGAGCAAAAAGGATTAGAAAATAAAAAATTTATAGTTTGAAAAAATAAAAATAATTAGGATACGAATTAAAACACTAATCTTAAAGGTTTTAGTCCAAAATTAAGCGAACCGGCTAAAATAATTGAACCAGACCCATGTTAGGCCCAACTCCAAGGCTTAAAAGCCTCAAACTCAGCTATTTCAGTAACATCACCATTTGAGAGAGGGAGGGGCGGATTGATAGAGAGAAGGGAGAGCAAACCCTAACCTTCATCAACTTCAAATCACCATAACTTTTGCTCCAGAGCTCCGATTGACAAGCTGTTTGTAGCCACGCATTCGTCTTGGATCCCTCTTTAATTTTATCTAAGTATTGTGGTAAGAAATCTTGAACTTCTTGCCCATTTCTTTGTTCTCTTTCAATTTGCATTTTTGGATTGAGTTATTGAGAAATTTCAGTTTTTCAATGTTTAGGGAAGGTTCAACCTTGAGTTTTGATGGATTTCAGTCCAAGGTTGCGTGAGATACGATAAGGAAGCTCAAACCCTTCATTATCCATGATTTTAAGTCAAGTTCTAGTATGAATGTTGAGTTACTATTGTGATTAGATTGTGTGAATTATCTTGGCTAGTTTGGAATTGGCTTTGGCATTGATTTGGTGTAGAGTTGAGTTGCGAATCGAAGTGGTGAGAATTTGATGGAGGTTGCTATTGCCGAAAAAGAGTTTTCTAGAGGTTGAGACAGCCGTCAACGAAAGTACAGGTCTTAATTTCGGATAAGCACCATGTAACACTATGTGAAAATCTAGGTTAATTGCCTTAGAATAGCATTGAATAATGTATGTTGATGATGGAGTGTGATTATGTGAATTAGATGTTTAATGAGTTCGATATAATGGTATGAATAAAAATTTGATGTGTATAATTGACTTGGTGTGGTATGATTGCCTATATTGGACTGGATGCTGAGATAGGGTGAGATATCCCCTATATGGTAAGTTCGGGTAAGTTTGATGGAGTGGAATAAGTAAATTTGGTGTGATTTGTGATTGTGATTATGATATTGAATTTGGTATTTAATATGTGAAAGGTGTTTGACTTGAATAATTATTGAGATTGATGAGTAATGAATGAAAGGGGTGAGGAAGGATTGAAATGGAGAAAAAGGGTTTTTGGTTTCAAAAGAAAAGATTTAGTTATATGAGTGGATTGTTAACTTGATTATTGATAGAAAACTTGTGAAATTGGAATTATTATGTTAGAACTTACTTGATTAGGTGTTGAATGGATATAAGATGGTGAATGAGTGTTGAGATGTATAGAAGTGGTTTTGGAATGGGTTGAAAATGAATTAAATTAAGTTTTGGTGAAAAATTGGCTATTTGGTGAAATTGGTAAAAATATAATTTTGACCAACTTTGATATGCCATAACTTGGTGCTTGAAGCTTGGATTTGTGTAAAATTTATGTTAAATTGAAGCTAATGAGAAGAGCTTTAAAATGGTTTAAGAATGGAAGAAAATAAAAATTCGTAGAGAAAGTTATGAGAGTTTGAAATTAAGTATAAAAATCTGAAATATGAGAGTTTGTAGAAAAACTAAAAATCTTGGTATGTGTGCGCACACACATGGTTGTGCACTCGCACCGGGCAGAGTGAGTAAAGAGACTCATGCATACGCACGAGGGATGTGTCCATGCACGCCCAGGAATTTTTTTAAGTTGTGCATACGCACAGGGGTCATTCGTACGTACAAGCTAGGAAGCCCTTCTGATTTGTGTGTACGCACAAGGGTGATGCATGCGCACAAGTCCTGTTTTCTCAATTAAACTCTATTCTTTACTGTTTGGCCTTCCGGAAAGCTTGTAACCTTTCGTGACCCCCAATTAAGGTCCGATGCCTAATTTTTGGAATTTGGAATGAGTGTGAATATATGGAATGGATTAAATTAAATTATTCCTGGATAAACGCTTGGTTAAACCGGATGTCATGGTTGCGGAGATGGTGATTCGTCCCGCTCGCGGTGAGGACGATGGTATTATCCCACTCACGAGAGAATAAAATGGGTAAATTGATAGAGAATTAGGGTTAATGTGTTAAATCACTTATGAGATTACTAAAAGACATTAACAATGATTGATTATGGCCTGAATGGCTAGATTGGCAAGGTACGGGTGTTATCCCGCTTGTGTACTAATTCAATTTTACTTTGGCACCTACACTAGGTAAGGACAAAGGTCTCATCCCACTTGTTCCATGGTTGTGGTGTAGATGTGGGGAGAGAGGTTTATCCCGTTGACTGTGAAGATGGTGGTATTATCTTACTCACGAGACGAAGGAATTGATAAACTGATCGAGAATGTGGTTAATGAACTTAATGATTTCAAAAACTGATTAAAAACTTTATTGTGAACTGATGTTTGCTCGTGGCAAGGACGGTGGTGAATCCTGCTTGCACACTGAGCTGAGTTATGTCATGGCAAGGATGGTGGTTAATTTCGCTTGTTCGTGATTTTTCGGGTAAGGACGATGGTTAATCCTGCTTGCTTGAGAT
Source organism: Arachis ipaensis (assembly GCF_059453495.1). Taxonomy (NCBI): domain Eukaryota; kingdom Viridiplantae; phylum Streptophyta; class Magnoliopsida; order Fabales; family Fabaceae; genus Arachis; species Arachis ipaensis. The sequence continues at coordinate 30,907,719 of NC_142435.1, forward strand.
TTTACTACAATGGCAAGGACGCTGGTTAATCCCACTTGTGCATTGACTGACATTTGTTCCGGACAAGGTTGGTTAGTTAATCCCGCTTGTTTAAGGTACCTGGTAAAGATGTTAGTTAATCCCGTTTACTCAGGGTTTAATGTGATAGGCAAGGATAGTAGTTAATCTCGCTTGCACATTGACTAACATTTGTTCCGGACAAGGACGGTTGGTTAATCCTGCTTGTTCGAAGTACACGGTAAGGGCAGTTTGTTAATCTTGCTTACTCGTGGTCCAATGCGATAGGCAAGGACTGTGGTTAATCCCGCTTACGTGTTTCAGGCAAGGATGGTTGGCGAATCCCGCTTACTTGTGAAACCTATGGGTAAGGACGATTGGTGAATCCCGCTTACCCAAGTTGGGTCTGGCAACATAATCAATGCGTGAGCTCATGGCCAGTAGGACAGGCATGCATTATTTGTATTTGGGTGTGTTGCTTGGGTGTGCATCTTGTATTTGGCTTGCCTTGTTGAATAGTTGTATCTATATGCTATTTGACCTAATTGCTTTATATGTTCTCTCTACTTGTGTATGCTTTGAATTATTTTGTATGTGTTTGAACAACTAAGAGATCCCTTATGCTGGTGGTGGTGATGCTGAGGGTTGTTCTTGATGCAATGTGTTAATAAGGATTGATGATGATGAATTTGATTGATATTGAGTTGTCTGAATAGATGCAAGGGTTGTGGCCTTGTCTCATTTGCTCCGGATTGATATTTGAGCTCCCTGGGTAGATGCAAGGGTTGTGGTTCGCCGCACTTGCTCCAGGTAGAGACTAAATATTAAGAATAAATCTATACCATTGGAATTGAGTATTGACATATAATTACTGAATTTGGGCAATTATGATATAGAGAGAGATGATGACTTGTATCGGGAAGAACTGAGATTTTGAAATCACTAGTATGATTCAGACTTAGTTTGATTTTTCCTGTTTGAATTTAGAAAGGACCCTAGGCTTGAATCTGGTGTATTTTGGAGTTTAGGGTTGCCTATCGGGTTCAGATCTTTTTACATAGTCTCTTTTTGGAATTATTACCCTAGTGGGAACTTTCAGATTCTCACCCGTTGTCGGATTTTGTTTCCAGATTCAGGACATGACACACTTTGTTGAGCGTGCCGGACTCTCTCGGGACGCGAAGACTCCTTTACATTTTGTACCTTGTGCTTATTATATTTACAGTCTCCACTTTTGATTGTTTAGTTTGCGACATTAATTTAAGGTAGATATTCACATATAGTTATCTTTATGTGAAGTTGATAGTTGAGAATCATTAGATGATTTGATATGTTTTGACTATGTTATCATTTAATATTTTTCAACTATCAACTTCATATGAAGACAACTGTATATAAGTTTTCACCTTAATTTAATTTAATATTATTGTATAAACTTATGAATTATAAACTTGTGTTGTGAGTTGTGACTTATTATGATTGATGAGTAGAACTTGTTTTTATTTATGTCAATTATATGTAATTTGGTTTATCTGAAACTTATAAAACTTATTTTATGCTATCAAATTTTTTATATTTTTATGAATAAATATTCAAATTGGTTCTCAAAATGTTCTAAATTTGATGCTTTGGTCCTCGATAAATATTTAATCAATATATAAGTCATCGAGAATTATTCTCATTAAATAGATTGGTATCTTCGTCATTTTGAAGGAGGATTAATTTATTTTATAATAATCTTTTTTAGGACTCAATTTTCTTATAATAAAATTTGTTAGGGACTTAGTTGTCTAACACGTATTAAAAATTGAGTAATATCCCAAAACAGTCTCTAAAAAAATTTTAGTCGGACAATTTAGTTCTCAATAAATCTTAATCACGAAATTAGTCTCAAACTTCTATTTCATTAGACAAATAAGGCCCTACATGATATTGATTGTCTTTATAGAGAGACTAATCTTAAAAGAAAAAGTATAGGAAATCAAAAATGAATCTGACAACTATTGACAACAATAATTATTTATTACTTTTAAACTAAAATTAGGAAGGTATTGATATCAATTAATTAGATATTTGAAAATTAGGATTGTAACTGCTGGGAGTGTTTGCAACGTGAAGTAACAAGAGTTACACTACCTCCAATCCTCTATTACCTTCTCCGGTCATCAACAGCATCCTCGAACTTCTCTCATTGGAACGCCGCGCACACCGTTCGACACATCACATTGTTCCTCCTTCACCACTGTCGTCTTCACCACCACGCGGACCGCTAGGAGTGTTTGCAACGTGAAGCAACAACAGTCACGCTACCTCCAATCCTCTATTACCTTCTCCGGTCATCAACAGCGTCCTCGAACTTGCGCCCTCACTAGAACGCTGAAAGAGAACTGAAGATTGATGGTTTAGAAGTTATAGTAAACTCTCGTTGCAAGTATAGTTACTAAACCAAGCAATCAACCTTTCTTACAAAAGTTTTGGTTGTCACAAGTAACAAACCCCTAAATAAATTGATAACCGAGTATTTAAACCTCGGGTCGTCTTCTCAAGGAACTGCAGGGAAGTATGTTCTTATTATTGGTTATGAAGATTGTTAATTGGGGTTGTGAAGATGAGGAACAAGTAATTTAAATTGCAATTAAAATAAGTAAAAGACTGTAAAATGAGTAAATAACTGTAAAACACACTTTTGGCAAGGTATGAGAAATTGGAAGTCCTATCCTAGTTACCCTTATCAATGATGATGAAAATTGAATCTTAAATCCACTCAGTTAACCTTTGCTAGAGCAAGGGAAGGTCAAGTGACTAATTAGTTTGATCCTCAAATCCTAGTTAATCCCTAAGGAAGATTGGGATTATTGAAGTTCAATTCAATTAGCAAAGATAACGATTATCGATCGTGTTGAGTTTGATAACTCCTGAGTTACTGATTTCTTAACCAAGACCAAAAGGAGAAAAATAAATCTACTGGAATAAAAATGTCTTCAGATTGGAAGCAACAGTAATATAAATAAAAGAAAGCAATAATAAACTGAAATACCTCAAATAACATTAATTCAAAAGAATAATCTGTAACATAGAAGAATTCATAAACTAAATCGAGAAGATAAATAAAAAGGAATATTGAACCTGATAAAAAAAGATAATCCTGAAAGCAAAAGAAATCCTAATTCTAAATCCTAAAAGAGAGAGGAGAGAACCTCTCCCTCAAAACTACATCTAATTCATGAATACTAACTAATTGGAGACTCTCCTCTGAATGGATGCATTCTTCCACTTCATAACCTCTGATCTGTGCCTTCTGGACTTGGATTTGGGCCAAAAAGGGCTTCAAAAATCGCTGGGAGCATTTTCTGTAATTTCTGGTGCGTGGCCTCTGTCACGTGTCCGCGTGGGTCACGCGGTCGCGTCATTTGGAGTTTTCCTTGTCATGCGGTCGCTTCATTCATGCGTCCGCGTCAATCACGCGGTCGCGTCACTGCCATTTTGCGCTGGCATGCGATCGCGTCGCTGCCAGTTTCTTCAAAAACTCCGTTTTATGCTTTTCTTCCAATTTTGTATGTTTCCTTTCCATCTTTTAAGTCATTCCTGCCTTAGAAGATCTGAAATTACTCAACACACGAATCATGGCATCGAATGGTAATAAAGGGAAATTAAAATAATTACTTTTAAAGCATAGGAAACATGTTTTTCACATACATCACATAATAAGGAAGGGAAAGTAAAACCATGCAATTAACATGAATAAGTGAGTGAAGGATTGAATAAATCGTTTAAATTAGGCACAAAATATATCATAAAATATGGGTTTATCAACCTCCCCACACTTAAACAATAGCATGTCATCATGCTAAATCCAAGATAAAGAGTAAGGTAAGGTTGAAGTGGTGGAATCTCATGCAATACAATTTATCCTAAATGCAACTATCTAAATGAATCATGCAATTCTAATTTTTATTCACTTGTATATAAAACTTACATGTAGTCAAATTAATTCACATTCTCAAGGAATCATATATGCATAGCCAAACCTTAGATAATGATAAAGCACTTTTACAATTGAGATGGGAAAGAAAAATATTTTACAAACTTGCAAGACAATTAATAATTTAAGCATAGATATATGTTGATGAGCAATTGAACCCTTACTGGATTTTGTGTTTACTCTCTAGTCACTCAGTGTTTATTGGGTTAATCACTCTATTCTTCTTTTTATTCTTACTTTCTATAACTTTGTTCTTCATCTAACCAATCAACAATTACAGAATATAGGCATACAAAAATCATGAGGTCTTTAATCAAGGTTGTAATGGGGCCAAGGTAAAGGTAAGGGTATATGTATAAGGCTAAGTGAGCTAATAAGTGAATCCTTGTTTAGTCTAAGATCTCACCTAACATACATATTTTGTAAAGCAAAGCTTCTTTACCTATTTTCCCATATTTTTCCCACTTTTTATGTTACATGCTCATGCATTAGTTTTAATTTTGACCTATGTGCATTTTCTTTATCTTGCATTTGGGGAGTTCTTTTGTATCCCCTTTATTCAAATACTGAAAATTTTTTTTTTGATGCACATGGTAATTTAATTATTTTGATTTCACATGAGCATGCTTCCCAAAATTTTTATTTTGAATTATTTTATTCCTTTTAACTTTCTACCCTTTGTTTTTATCATCCATGTTCCCAATAGGTTTCCCACACTTTAAACAATACACTTTCTATCTTAAGCTAACCAAGGATTCAACTTGGGATTTTTATTTTGTTTTTCTGCTTAAGGCTAGTAATGTGGTTATAAAATAAGAGGGGAATTAAAGGCTCAAGGGGGCTAACAAGGGTGATGTAAAAGGTAGGCTAATTTGGGAATAGTGAGCTAGAATCAAACAATGGCCTCAATCACTTTCTTGGTATGTATCTATATTCTATAATCGGACATATAGATTAAAACAAAGTAAAGAACATCAGAATAAAAAAGAAGGGCGGAACACACAGGAATAAAATATTATGGTTTAAATGTAACCATACAATTAAGCTCAAAACTCACAGGCTGTGTGTTCTCTAACTCAAAAATCATATATCAGTTATATATGTCATGCAAGTAAAAATTAAGAGTTCCCATTATTCTCAATGTAATTCTTAAGGTGGCTTTAAAGTTTTAGTGTTTCTCCTTGATGAAATGTTGTTAACTAACTAACATGCAATGCTATATATACAAGGTGTGGGTTGTTTTTATTCTGTTCAAGTCTCTAGTTTACTTCTTTTTTATTTTTTTCAATTTAAACAAAGTTATCTTATGCTAAAAAGGGTAAATTATACTAATTAATCCACATTTTCTATAACTAATAAGTTAGAATTGCAACTAAACTAACTAGCTAAAATATGAACTAAGGTGCAAAATGCAGAAATAGAGTAAAAATACATGAAAATAGCAATGTATAAGTACTGAGAAAATAAAAATAAAAATAAAGAGAAAAATACAGAGAAATAGTCAAAATAAAAGGGTTTGTAGTGGTTCACCAAAAAATACGCCAGAGATGGCGACCTCCCCACACTTAAAATGAAGCATCGTCCCTGATGCTCACTCAAGCAGGGTGTGAAGGGGTGTCATCACTGGAAGGGTGGGTAGCTGGGAAAGGGGAAAGGTAATAGGGGGAAAGGGGAGTTAAGGGGGAAGGAAGGGAAGGGGGTGTAGGTGGTGGTGGGTGGTGCGGCTGGGACGGGACGGCGGCGGTGGGTGTGGCGGTCGCGGAGGGGGGCAGTGGTGGCTGGAAGTTGGTGGAGATTGGTTGGAGAGAGAGAGGAAGGAGGAGGGCTGGGGGGGGCGCGAATGGGTAGGGTTCGCGTGACTGGGGGGTTAGTAGATTTAAATCCACGCGATCGCGTGGGGCACGCGGTCGCGTGGCTGGGGTGGATTAAGGGTTGACGCGATCGCGTGAGTGATGCAATTGCATGGAATGGGTAAAGGGGTGAATGGCGCAGTTGCGTGAGGCATGCGACCGCGTCGCTGGAAATTGTGCTAAACGCACAATTTCAGCGTCGTTTCAGCGCAACTCTCTGTCTCCTTTGGGATGGTGTGCAATCCATGCGACGCAATCGCGTCACTCACGCTGTCGCGTGGGATTGGTGTTGTGCAAGTGACGCGATCGCGTGGATGGTGATGTGCATAAACTTGATATGCTACGATTTAGGAAATTGCACGATCGGCAAAAATTCCGTCCGGCAAGTGCACCGGTTATCGTCAAGTAAAAACTCACAATAGAGTGAGGTCGAATCCCACAAGGATTGGTTGAGTGAGCAATTCGGATTAGAAGTGTGTTCTAGTTGAGCGGAATCAAGATTTAGATGAGAATTGCGGAATGTAAAATTGCATGAATTAAAGAGCGAGAAGCTAAATTGTTGAAATTAAAAGGGATGGGGGTGATTGCATGAATTTAATTGCAGAATGTAAAGAGAAAGTGGTAAATCAGAAATGGGGAGTTCATTGGGTGTTAGGAGATATTGAGATCTCCGAATCAAAACAACTTTTATCCCTTCCTCAACCAATGCATTCATTGAATTTTGCTTGGCAATCTTATATGATTGGATCCCAATCCCTTGGCTCACCAATTCTCTCTAAAAACAAACAAATTCCCAATCCCTTGGTTTAAATGTTCATAAGAAGAGATGATGCTCGATCACTGATTATACCACACAGTTTCATGAACCACAATTTGGTAGGATTACATGTCACAATATCCATCCAAACCCCAATCCAATTCACTGTGAGAAAGTTTCTCTAGCATGAATCCTCCATTCCTTTCCGAAGGTTCCGAAGGATTCCAATTATGGGTAGTTTCTTTCCCAAGACAACTACCCAATGGAATTAGATCGAGAAGCTTTCTAACAAAATTCAAGAGAAAAGATTGAAGAAGAAGATAAAACTATTATTGATTCATTGAATTACAATAGAGCTCCCTAACCCAATGAAAGGGGTTTAGTGAGTCATAACTCTGAATTCAATTACAAAACTAAAAGAAAATGATCCAAAGTTCTCTCCGTGTCCCCCCGAGTGCGAGTGCCAACCAACTTAAATTCTATCCTATTTATACACTTTCTAAATTGAGCTTCTGTTGTGTTTCTTGGGCTTTGAGGCCTTTCCCTGATTTCCTTTTGCTTTGGGTTTATGATCCATAATCCTGATGAGGCTGCTGATCCAATTCTGTAACATTCATTGAGCCAACTTAGTGATAATCAAGTAATGACACATGACTCAACAATTTGAAATTCCAGACTCATCAATTCTTCAGGCCCAATCCCATAAACCATGATATTCAATTGGGTTTCATACCATAATACGTTTAAGTTAATGTTTGTGCTCAAATGCTAACTTAAACTTCAATATATTTGGCCCAGAAATCCTTTCAAAAAGTGGCGTTTAAGTTGAAGTTTAAGTTTTAGTTTAAGGTTAAACTGAAACTTAAACGTGGAAATGGAAGAAAGCAACCCAGGAGTGTGAAATGTCGAACACGTTTAAGCTTCAGTTTAAGGTTAAACTGAAGCTTAAACGTGGAAATGAAGAAAGCAACCCTGGAGGAGCAATTGGGTTGAACACGTTTAAGCTTCAGTTTAAGGTTAAACTGAAGCTTAAACGTGGAAATGAGAAAGCAACCCTGGAGGAGAGAAATAGTCGAACACGTTTAAGCTCCAGTTTAACCTTAAACTGGAGCTTAAACGTGGAAATACTCCTGGTGCCTTTCTTACTTCTGGCGTTTAACCTCCAGTTTAAGGTTAAACTGGAGGTTAAACGTGGAAATGCTTCCTGGTGAGAGATTGTGTCGAACACGTTTAAGCTCCAGTTTAAGGTTAAACTGGAGCTTAAACGTGGAAATGCTCCCTTGGTGAAATTCTCATTCTGGCGTTTAACTTCCAGTTTAAGGTTAAACTGGAGGTTAAACGCCAGTTCCAGCATTTCTTAGCCTTCATGATTCTGGCGTTTAAGCTCCAGTTTAGGCTTAAACTGGAACTTAAACTCCACATGTGATATTCAAGCTTCCTTTATTGATTTTGTTGCTTCCTTGCCTAGCCTCTTCTTCCCTGAAATCATCCAAACAATTGCATCAAAGTCTTGCAAAATTTCATGAGAAATCTTCCATTCATAGCATTCAAGTAATATAACTAAAAACTCATGGAATTTGCATCAAAATCATACTGTTTGGATGGTTCATTGCTTTGTTATTCATTTAACCATTCTTGGTTACTTTAAGCTCAAGAAAATGCATAAAACAACTAAAACTAACAAAAAAATGCTAGTGAAACTAGCCTAAGATGCCTTGGCATCACAACACCAAACTTAATACTTGCTTGTCCCTAAGCAAGTCCTGAGTTATTTGAGAAGAAAGTATGAAACAGAAAGCAATTACATTGGCTATATTAGCAAGAATTTGAAGTTCATCAAAAGGGTTTTATGCAGAAAGTTGCAGCATCACTTTTTCATTCTTATCAGGTAAGATTATCACTTTTTCATTGCATCCATCAAACACTGCTATGGCCTCTTGTTATTCTTATGTCCTTGGCACTTTTCTCTTCTTTGTTTTTCTTTTCTTTTTCTTAGAGCTCCTTTGCTCCTTGTTTGCTTAGTGTCATGTGTTGCACAAGCCTTTGGCATTTTCTTTTTCTTATCAGTGCACTACACATATCCACTCCAGGCATTTTAGTTCACATTTCTTCTTGAGACATTGGTGCCCAGCACCTCTTTGTGTGACTAAATGTTTTGTATTTAGGTTGCTCTTGATAATGGACTTTTGGTTGATAATCCCGGGTTAGTTAACCCAAGTTACCAAGTGTTGAAACACTCCTCAGAACCTATTCATCCAAGCATATCCTTAATACATAAACACCACAGACATTTGTCTCAGAAGTTCAAACTATTGGTGCCTAGCTTATTTTCTCAATTTTTTTGCTTTTTGGTTGCCCTTTTTCAGTGGCTTTTTCTTCTTCTTTTTCTTTCTTTTTCATGGCCAAAGACATTTATTCATCAAGATCCATAGACAGTTTTCAATTTCTACACAAAAATTGATAATTCTACACTCTATTTCCAGTGATCTGACTAAACAATCAAGCATGCATACCACCACTTAATTCTACTTGATTTGTCACTAATTGAGCCAAGTTACTTTTGTTCAAACTTTTCTTTTATTTTTGGAAACAGAACAAGCATGGCAAGCATTTGTTTAAGAAGGTGAAGTTATATCCAAACATCTAGGCATTCACTTTATTCAAAGCAGTAAACAGACAAACATACTAGAAATTTCACATAAAACTTAAATGACTTAAAATGAAAGAAAGCTCATAAAGGCACTTCACAAACTATTATTTGATTATTAAGGAACAAGACCACCTCTCATTTGTTGCTTGGTTCTTCTTGACTCTTGGGGTCCTGTTTCTTCTTGCTTCTTGTCTCTCTTTGACCACTTGTACTTCCTTTGTCTTTTCTATCCATTCTTATCCTTCCTTTTGTACCTGCACAAACAAACAACTTTGATATCATTTTTTTCGGTCCATGTGAATAATGAATAGTACTTGTACATGTTTTTCCTTCTTTTTGAATTGTAAATCAATGATTGACTTCCTGAGCTTATAGCCGTGACTCTTGTATTTATGCACACTTATTACTGAACACCAAACTTAGTGTTTGGTAATGTCTCCTGATGACATGAAATCCATGTTGGTTGTCCTTAATGAATGTGCATAATTCTAATAAATCATAGTCACTTTGGCTCTTTGATCCTAAACACTTTTACTACCTAAAGTAATCGAAATCAAAGTATTAAAACATGCAAATGGTATACTTGTCATGAATTTCTAAATCCAGAGGAACTTCTTGCTTTTCATTAACTGTGTTCAAAGAGGAACACCAAACTTAATGTTTGGTTGTGCACTTTGAATGAAAGATTGAATACAATTTGAATAAAATTTGGGGTGCCTTCAGGCACACCAAACTTAGAGACCAATTGCATTTTACATGCAATGTTTAGTGCACTCTTTCAACAGTTGTCCTGAGGATTCAAGTTCATGCATAAGAAACCATGCTTTATTAGATGCAAAGCAAAACAATAACGAGTAAGGATACTAAAACATGGGTTGCCTCCCATGAAGCGCTTCTTTAACGTCACTAGCTTGACGGTTGTCCCTTGTTAGGGTGGATTGTAGTGCTTGATGTCTTCTCCTCTCACTATGAAAACGTCCCCATTTGATTCCTTCATGACTTCTAAATGTTCCATAGAAAGAACTTTCCTGATTGTGAACACTTGAGGGAGCTGGGAAGGAATGGTTTTGAGGCCAGGTGGGATTGGCAGATAATGACTTGATATCACTTTATCTCCCGGAGAGAAACCTTCAGTGGGAATTTTCTTGTTTCTCCACCCTCTTGGCAATTTCTTTACAATTCTTCCCTTTCTCTTGAGGATTTCTTCATTGACCCTTATGCCAGGAGGATCCTTCTGATCTGTTTCTATTGATTCTTGTGGCTTTAACTCTTGCAATTCTTGTTTGCCTTCCAAGGACTGTTTCAGAATTTCAGCTGCTGGATTGCTTTCCTCCAAACACAGATGGCTACTATCATCCTTAGGCTTTTCAGGTTCTGGTTCAGGCTCAGATGCAGGTTTGAAAACATTGAAAATGAGATGTTCATCATGTATTCTCAGAATTAGCTCTCCTTGTTCTACATCTATGAGCGCTCTAGCAGTGACTAGAAATGGCCTTCCTAGAATGATAGGGTGTAGGTAGCTTTCCTCCATGTCCAAAATGACAGTCTGTGGGGAAGAAATAATTTCCCACTTTCACCAGCACATTCTCAACTACCCTTTCAGCTTGCTTCTGAGTTTTGTCAGCCAGTTGTATGATTACATCAGTGGATCTCACCTCATTCAGTTGTAGCCTCTTCATAAGAGTCAGAGGCATCACATTTATGCTAGCTCCTAGATCACAGAATCCTTTGTCAATTTTTGTTTCCCCTATGATGCAGGGGATATGAAAACTTCCTGGGTCTGTTTTCTTAGAGACTATGTCCTTCTTGATGAGGGCACTGCATTCTTTGTTCATTATTATAGTTTGTCCTCCATTCAAAACTCTTTTCTTGCTCAGCAATTCCTTTAAATACTTGATATGTGTAGGCATCTGCTGGAGAATCTCAAGGAAGGGAATATTGATATGGAGAGACTTAAATGTCTCTAAAAACCTTGAATAGGTTTTCCCTTTTTCACCTCCTCCTAACCTCTGAGGAAATGGTGCTTTTGGTTGGTATGTTTCTAGCATGCCTTTTTGCAGTTCCTTGGCTTGCTCAGTTTCACTTTCCTGCTTAGCTTCTTCCACACCTTCCTTCAAGATTTCTGGCTCCTGTTCTGAGGGTCTGATTCCTTCTTCTTCTGAGACTTCCTTCAATATGGTGATGGCCTTGCATTCTTCCCATCTCACTCCCTTTTGTTCCCCTTTAGGATTCTTTTCTGTGTCACTAGGGAACACTGCAGTTGACTTGGGAGCCTGTTGAGATAGCTCTCCTACTTGAGACTCCATCCTCTTGAGTTTTTCACCATGGTTCCTTAAGGTAGATCTCACATCATCCCTAAAGCTTTTCAACTCACTTATGTCCTGACCCATGTTTGCCAGCATTCCTTCTATCCTGTTTAATTGATCTTGAAATTGTTGGTTCGGATTAGGTTGGGTAGGTTGATTATTTTGGCCATGATATGGTGGTTGAGAGTAAGTGTTTTGTGTGGTTTGGTATGATCTTTGGTTAGATTTTTGGTATGTGGAATTGTTATGTTGGTTGTGGTTGTAAGGTTTGTGGTTTTGTGGTTGGGTTTGTTGGTTCCCCCACCCAAAGTTTGGGTGATTTTTCCATCCTGGGTTGTAAGTGTTGGAATGTGGATCATATGATTGCCTTTGTTGGTTTCCCACATAGTTGGCCTCTTCCCAATCACCTCCTTCAGTGCTTACTTCCTCTTGATCTTGTGTGTATATTGCAGCCACTTGCTTTGTTTCTAATTTCCTGGTGAGCTCTGCTAGTTGCTTGGCAAACACCTTGTTTTGGGCTAAAATTGTATCAACATGGTTCAGCTCCATGACTCCCTTAGTGTTGTGTCTCTCTGAAGTATAGTAGTACTCATTCTCAGCCACTGTCTCAATCACTTCAATGGCTTCTTCCACAGTCTTTTTCCTGTTCAATGAACCTCCTGATGAATGGTCTACAGCCTTCCTTGATTCATAAGAAAGTCCATCATAGAAAATATGCAATTGCACCCAGTCATGGAACATGTCTGGTGGGCATTTCCTTGTCAAATCCTTGAATCTCTCCCATGCCTCGTAGAGAGTTTCACCATCTTGTTGTCTAAAAGTCTGAACCTCAGATCGAAGCCTATTGACCTTTTGTGGGGAGTAGAAACGTGCCAGAAACTTGCTTTCCACCTCATCCCAGGTTGTTAGGCTCCCCCTTGGGAATGATTCCAGCCACTTAGCTGCCTTGTCCCTAAGTGAAAATGGGAACAAGAGCAGTTTATAGGTATCTTCCTGGACTCCATTGGACTTCACAGTGTCGCAAATTCTCAGGAATTTTGTGAGATGTTGGTTTGGATCTTCATTAGCACTCCCACCAAATGAACAATGATCCTCCACAAGTGATATTAGCTGTGGTTTGAGTTCAAAATTGTTGGCCTGAATGGGTGGTTTCTGAATGCTGCTACCACAATTCCCAGAGGTTGGGTTTATGTATGAACCAAGAACCCTCCTCTCGGGAATGGCATTGTTTCCATCAGCTCTCTCATGGTTGTGAACTTCTCTATCCATGTTGAGATCTAGAGCTTCCTCAAAATTGTCCTCAGATTCTCCTTCAGATTCTTCTTCTCCCAGTACTCTCTTCCCTCTTGCTTCCCTTCTAAGTTTATGAAGGGTCCGCTCTGGTTCGGTATAATGAGGAGTTGATGTCTCTCCTCTCCTACCTGTCATACAAGAACACAGCACAGGCACCAAACAAGTGAAATACTCTTGGTTAATGGAAGAGTATGGTTAGAGCAGTTGAGGAATTAATTCAAATAGTTAGTGAGTCAGTGAGTTAGTTGCTTGAATTTAAAGGCATAAAGAAAGAAAACAAGTAACAGAGTGCAGAAATTAAAATTCAACAAGTAACTTGAACTGAATTAACAAAGCAAGAAAAATGCTCAATCTAGTTAACTTCCAATTTGAGAATTGTCAATCGAAAACCAATCCCCGGCAACGGCGCCATAAACTTGATGTGCATAAACTTGATATGCTACGATTTAGGAAATTGCACGATCGGCAAAAATTCCTTCCGGCAAGTGCACCGGTTATCGTCAAGTAAAAACTCACAATAGAGTGAGGTCGAATCCCACAAGGATTGGTTGAGTGAGAAATTCGGATTAGAAGTGTGTTCTAGTTGAGCGGAATCAAGATTTAGATGAGAATTGCGGAATGTAAAATTGCATGAATTAAAGAGCGAGAAGCTAAATTGCTGAAATTAAAAGGGATGGGGGTGATTGCATGAATTTAATTGCAGAATGTAAAGAGAAAGTGGTAAATCAGAAATGGGGAGTTCATTGGGTGTTAGGGGATATTGAGATCTCCGAATCAAAACAACTTTTATCCCTTCCTCAACCAATGCATTCATTGAATTTTGCTTGGCAATCTTATATGATTGGATCCCAATCCCTTGGCTCACCAATTCTCTCTAAAAACAAACAAATTCCCAATCCCTTGGTTTAAATGTTCATAAGAAGAGATGATGCTCGATCACTGATTATACCACACAGTTTCATGAACCACAATTTGGTAGGATTACATGTCACAATATCCATCCAAACCCCAATCCAATTCACTGTGAGAAAGTTTCTCTAGCATGAATCCTCCATTCCTTTCCGAAGGTTCCGAAGGATTCCAATTATGGGTAGTTTCTTTCCCAAGACAACTACCCAATGGAATTAGATCGAGAAGCTTTCTAACAAAATTCAAGAGAAAAGATTGAAGAAGAAGATAAAACTATTATTGATTCATTGAATTACAATAGAGCTCCCTAACCCAATGAAAAAGGTTTAGTGAGTCATAGCTCTGAATTCAATTACAAAACTAAAAGAAAATGATCCAAAGTTCTCTCCGTGTCCCCCCGAGTGCGAGTGCCAACCAACTTAAATTCTATCCTATTTATACACTTTCTAAATTGAGCTTCTGTTGTGTTTCTTGGGCTTTGAGGCCTTTCCCTGATTTCCTTTTGCTTTGGGTTTATGATCCATAATCCTGATGAGGCTGCTGATCCAATTCTGTAACATTCATTGAGCCAACTTAGTGATAATCAAGTAATGACACATGACTCAACAATTTGAAATTCCAGACTCATCAATTCTTCAGGCCCAATCCCATAAACCATGATATTCAATTGGGTTTCATACCATAATACGTTTAAGTTAATGTTTGTGCTCAAATGCTAACTTAAACTTCAATATATTTGGCCCAGAAATCCTTTCAAAAAGTGGCGTTTAAGTTGAAGTTTAAGTTTTAGTTTAAGGTTAAACTGAAACTTAAACGTGGAAATGGAAGAAAGCAACCCAGGAGTGTGAAATGTCGAACACGTTTAAGCTTCAGTTTAAGGTTAAACTGAAGCTTAAACGTGGAAATGAAGAAAGCAACCCTGGAGGAGCAATTGGGTCGAACACGTTTAAGCTTCAGTTTAAGGTTAAACTGAAGCTTAAACGTGGAAATGAGAAAGCAACCCTGGAGGAGAGAAATAGTCGAACACGTTTAAGCTCCAGTTTAACCTTAAACTGGAGCTTAAACGTGGAAATGCTCCTGGTGCCTTTCTTACTTCTGGCGTTTAACCTCCAGTTTAAGGTTAAACTGGAGGTTAAACGTAGAAATGCTTCCTGGTGAGAGATTGTGTCGAACACGTTTAAGCTCCAGTTTAAGGTTAAACTGGAGCTTAAACGTGGAAATGCTCCCTTGGTGAAATTCTCATTCTGGCGTTTAACTTCCAGTTTAAGGTTAAACTGGAGGTTAAACGCCAGTTCCAGCAATTCTTAGCCTTCATGATTCTGGCGTTTAAGCTCCAGTTTAGGCTTAAACTGGAACTTAAACTCCACATGTGATATTCAAGCTTCCTTTATTTATTTTGTTGCTTCCTTGCCTAGCCTCTTCTTCCCTGAAATCATCCAAACAATTGCATCAAAGTCTTGCAAAATTTCATGAGAAATCTTCCATTCATAGCATTCAAGTAATATAACTAAAAACTCATGGAATTTGCATCAAAATCATACTGTTTGGATGGTTCATTGCTTTGTTATTCATTTAACCATTCTTGGTTACTTTAAGCTCAAGAAAATGCATAAAACAACTAAAACTAACAAAAAAATGCTAGTGAAACTAGCCTAAGATGCCTTGGCATCAGATGGCGCGATCACGTGGGTCGTTTTGTGCAAAACACACAATGGCCGCACGATTCCAGCCTAACTCTCTGGACGTTGGGGATTTACGCCGATCTCCAGATCACGCGGCCGCGTGAATGATGCGGACGCGTGGGGAGTGTTTTTCGCAGGTGATGCGATCGCATGAGTGATGCGGTCGCGTCGCGCACCCCTTTTTTTTATGCAGGTATGCAATTATGCAGTATGCAATGCGAATGAATAATATTCAGGTTCAATTGAAAAGGATAATAAAAATAAATAACACGAAATAAAACTGAAAAAAAAGGAACGACCATACCATGGTGGGTTGTCTCCCACCTAGCACTTTTAGTTAAAGTCCTTAAGTTGGACATTGGATGAGCTTCCTGTTATGGCGGCTTATGCTTAAATTCATCCAGAAATCTCCACCAACGCTTGGAATGCCAACAGCCTCCGGGGTCCCAAACTAGGCATGTAAAGTTTCTGAGCAGCTTCAAACAAATTCTCAGGCTCCCAGGGTGACGAATGTTAGAACAGATTCCAGGATCCCAAACCTTGCTTTTAAATCCGCCTTCGTCTTGATCTATATTTTTCCATCCGGGCAGTTTAGAAAGTATATTTTCACCAAGATGACCAAACGTTTTCCGAGATCCGTTTGATTGATCATGATGCTAATCCGTGCACTTCGAATTGAAGCGTGGAACCTTATTGAACCTTGTGCACCAGCTCTGAGTGCGAGCCATTTCCCTCTTACTCTTAAAGCCGCAAAGAGCTCTAAGCTGGCCATCTGTTTCAAGCAAACCATATTCAAGTGGGAAAATAAAGTTAAAGGTTAAGGATTGTACCCATTTGAAGCTTGTATTAGGTGGTAATGGCCTTGGGATAGGTGTTTCTAGTGGTTCTGTAATTTCTACTCCCTTGTGCTCTTCTGTGAATTTCTTCACTTCCTTGTAGACTTTTTCAATTGCATCCATGTCCTTATCAAAGCCTTCTATGTCTTCCTCGTCACTTAAGTCATAAACGGGAGGTTGAGAGAAATCTACCTCCGCATCATCTTCGTATTCACTTGGGGAGGATTCTTCGATCTCAGAGAATTCACTTGCTGATGCAAGTTCACTACTGGGAGAACTTGACTTGAGATTATCATCATCAAGGAAACTTGCTTCTTGGAGTATTCCGTCTAGTTCCTCATAAAAGACTAGCCTTGGGGGTTGTGTACTATCCTCCTTAGCATCAATTGTAATGTCCTTGACAGAATTCTCTACAACTCTGGATTCCCATGGAGGCTCAGCGTCTCCTAGGTCTTCAACTAACTCTTCTTCTTGTATAATGACAGCTTCCTCTACTTGTTCCAGTACAAAGTCATGCCCTGTTCTGTCCACTGGAGTTTCTAGTATCTCCTTCATGCTACGCTCATCATTAGATTGTCCACACGGAGTTGTGGGAGGTCCTTGAATGTTCGAACGTCTAGAAGATAATTGACTTATTGCTTGCTCCAGTTGATAAAGGGTTGTTTAAAGTTGATCTACTGTTTTCTTGAGGCGAACCTCTGATTCTCGGGGTGATGGATTTGGACGTGGTACATTGGGAAGTGGTGGTGTTTGGGAGTAATTGGATTGGAATCGGGGTAAATGAGGATCATATGGTGGCGAATGGTGAAAAGGAGCTTGTGAGTGTGGTGGTTCGAAGTTGTGTTGAGAGGATGGTCTATAGGCATGGGGTGGGACTTGTTGGTAGTTACAAGGTTGTCCACCATATCTATCAGCTTGGTACATATTGTAGAATGGTCTTTGTCGATGATATCTTGGAGGGTGTTGTTGCCTAAAGGGTTGATCAGATCCTCTTGGCTCCATCCATCTTTGATTGCTCTGACCTTGATGCATGTTCCTGTTATAACTTTCACTCCTTTCAACAATATTAGAACCAAACTCAAAGCGAGAGGGGTGAGGATTCATAGTAGCTAATGGAAATAAAAAGAGAAAAATAAAGATAAATAAACAAGTAAAAGAAAAGTATTTACAATAACCAATAATAAGGCACACAATTGCAGTTCCCCGACAACGGCGCCATTTTGAAAGAGAACTGAAGATTGATGGTTTAGAAGTTATAGTAAACTCTCGTTGCAAGTATAGTTACTAAACCAAGCAATTAACCTTTCTTACAAAAGTTTTGGTTGTCACAAGTAAACAACCCCTAAATAAATTGATAACCGAGTATTTAAACCTCGGATCGTCTTCTCAAGGAACTGCAGGGAAGTATGTTCTTATTATTGGTTATGAAGATTGTAAATTGGGGTTGTGAAGATGAGGAAAAAGTAATTTAAATTGCAATTAAAATAAGTAAAAGAATGTAAAATGAGTAAATAACTGTAAAACACACTTTTGGCAAGGTATGAGAAATTGGAAGTCCTATCATAGTTACCCTTATCAATGATGATGAAAATTGAATCTTAATTCCACTCAGTTAACCTTTGCTAGAGCAAGGGAAGGTCAAGTGACTAATTAGTTTGATCCTCAAATCCTAGTTAATCCCTAAGGAAAGATTGGGATTATTGAAGTTCAATTCAATTAGCAAAGATAACGATTATCGATCACGTTGAGTTTGATAACTCCTGAGTTACTGATTTCTTAACCAAGACCAAAAGGGGAAAAATAAATCTACTGGAATAAAAATGTCTTCAGATTGGAAGCAACAATAATATAAATAAAAGAAAGCAATAATAAATTGAAATACCTCAAATAACATTAATTCAAAAGAATAATCTGTAACATAGAAGAATTCATAAACTAAATCGAGAAGATAAATAAAAAGGAATATTGAACCTGATAAAAAGAGATAATCCTGAAAGCAAAAGAAATCCTAATTCTAAATCCTAAAAGAGAGAGGAGAGAACCTCTCCCTCAAAATTACATCTAATTCATGAATACTAACTAATTGGAGACTCTCCTCTGAATGGATGCATTCTCCCACTTCATAACCTCTGATCTATGCCTTCTGGACTTGGATTTGGGCCAAAAAGGGCTTCAGAAATCGCTGGGAGCGTTTTCTGTAATTTCTGGTGCGTGGCCTCTGTCACGTGTCCGCATAGGTCACGCGGTCGCGTCATTTGGAGTTTTCCTTGTCACGCGGTTGCTTCATTCATGCGTCCGCGTCATATACGTTTCGCTTATGGCGCGCAGTCGCGTCAATCACGCGGTCGCGTCACTGCCATTTCGCGCTGGCATGCGATCGCGTCACCCATGCGATCGCGTCGCTGCCAGTTTCTTCAAAAACTACGTTTTATGCTTTCCTTCCAATTTTGTATGTTTCTTTTCCATCCTTTAAGTCATTCCTGCCTTAGAAGATCTGAAATTACTCAACACACGAATCACGGCATCGAATGGTAATAAAGGAAAATTAAAATAATTACTTTTAAAGCATAGGAAACATGTTTTTCACATACATCACATAATAAGGAAGGGAAAGTAAAACCATGCAATTAACATGAATAAGTGAGTGAAAGAATTAAATAAATCATTTAAATTAGGCACAAAATATATCATAAAATATGGGTTTATCAAACGCCGTGGACACCGTTCGACGCACTATCGTCTTTGTTGTCACGTCGTTCCTCCTTCATCACCGTCGTCTTCACCGCCACGCAGAACCTCCTCCCCGTGGAGCTGCCGCTACTGCGTCGCGCTGTTAGTTGTACTGCTCAAAATGCGTGCGGTGGTTCGCGTCTGTGCCGCCGCCGTGGCCTCCACCCCGACGATCCTCTGGGCAGTGCCGGTGCCCTCTGCAACCAATCCCCGTCGCCGCAACGCGCGCTTTATAAGCACAATTTTCTCCTCTACAGGACAACCACGGCACCTTGATAAACTATTATTTTATGGTTTATATTGTGTTTAATTATGTGGTTTTATCATATCTTTACCCACTTATTCATTAAATTAGCATGTATTTATAATTCCTTCCCAAAATTACACCATGGTTGAAAAACTTGCTTCCTAGAGACTTTTTATTATGTATTTTAATTTTTCTTTATTCCATTTGATACCGTGATCTGTGTGTTAAGTGTTTCAGGCTTTATAGGGCATGAATGACTTGGAAATTGGAAAGGAGGCTTGCAAAAATGGAAGGAACACAAGAAATTAAGGAGATGACCAGCGAGAAGCGATGCGGACGCATGGCTCACACGACTGCGTGAATTAGAGGGAATTGCAGAGACGCGCTCGCGTGCCTGACGCGAACGCGCGAACTGAATACCGCACAAGCGACGCGAAGGCGAGGACGACGCGCACGCGTGGCAAGGCAAGACGCTGGATGACGCAAACGCGTGGACGACGTGATCGCGTCAGGTGCGCGATCTGCAGAATCTGCAGAATTCGCTGAGGGCAATTTTGGGCCCTGTTTTGACCCATTTTTGGCCCAGAATAGTAGAATAGAGCTAGGGAATATGAGGAGATAGAACACAGCATTCATTCAGCAATAATTTTAGTTTTCAGATCTGATTTCACCTCTCCTCTAGGTTTTCTCTCCACACATTGATAGTTTTTAGGATTTCGTTTTTATTGCTTTTTGTATTAGGATATTGAGAAGAGTTATTACCTCCGCCAAGACTTCATTATTCTAGTTTGTTTCCTTACTTGTCTCTTACTCTTCCATGTCCTCAATTTATTCAGATTACTATTGGATTATTTTTAGAATTTATTAATACAAGAACTATTTTTATTTTAATTGATCTTTTTGATTATCATTTATCATGTCTTTCTTTATTTCCCTTTCTTATGTTGTGAAGTTTACATTCATAATGAGCGAGTAGTTCCATAACTTGATTGGGAGTTGATTGAAAGGAAAACCTTGAGTTGGAACGCTCAAGAGAAAAATTGCAATTGGGTTTATTGTTGGATTTCCCTCTAGTCATTGACACTAATCCTTCCCAAGGGAGAAGATTAGGACTTATGAATAGGAATTACCTTCCAACTTGCTTGACATTCCTTTACATAGTAAAGCCTAACTAAGCAGACAACCTTCAATTATCAATTAATCTTGAGAGTGCTCCAACAAGAATAGGGCTTCTGACTAATCTACTCCCGGTCAAGATTTTTATTTAAAATTACATAAATTCTCTAATTTAATTTCCTGTTTATCAACTCAAACCATTTTTGAAAACATCTGATTAATAAAATAGCACATCTTTCTGCAACTCGTTGGGAGACGACCTGGGACTCATACTCCCAGTATTTTAATTCTAATTTTGTGACAACCCTTCTAAATTGATAAACGGATTTTCGGTTGGTTTAGAACTGTACTTGCAACGTATCTCTTATAATAATTTCTTAACTCGCCAATTTCCGCGACGTCAATTTTTGGCGCCGTTGCTGGGGAGTTGCAATAGAGTGCTAAGTTATTGATTGGAATTTATTTTTTTGCATTTTATTTTATTTTGCTACTATGAGCTGCATGTTTCTTTCGTTAAATGACGCGTTCACTTTCTGATCCAAGCTTGCCAGTATTTGATCCTGAGATTGAAAGAACTATCTCACGAATAAGGTAAGTTCGGCGTCGGTTAGTCCTCTCCGAGGGCGAATCTGAAGCGTCACTTGAGGAAGAAACAAGCTCCCTTTCTGCTGATTTGGTTGATTTATGTGCAGGTGACATGGCAGCACCTAGGAGAATTACTATCCAGGTGGCCGGAGCCCCCGATTTTACAATGCAACCATTTCAAGCGCATCACCCAGCAGTGGCTACAGATTTTGAAATAAAGACTACACTGCTCACCTTGATGCCTAAGTTTCATGGCTTACCTGCTCAAGAGCCTATCAAGCACCTTAGAGATTTCCAAGCAGCCTGTTCTACTGTCAGGCGTGATGGTGCAGATGAAACTTCTATTTTGTTAAAAGCTTTCTCATTATCTCTTGAGGGAAAGGCGAGAGAGTGGTACTACACTCAACCCACAGCAACTGTTTCTGACTGGGATACGCTTAGAAGAGAATTTTTGAAAAAATTCTTTCCAGCTGAAGTTACTGATAAACTGAGGAAAGACATTTTCATGATTGTTCAGGACGAGTCCGAGACTCTCTACGAATACTGGGAGGGCTTCAACAACCTTTTGGAAGCATGCCCCCACCATATGATTGACAAGATAGTGTTGCTCAGCTACGTCACACAGGACATGAGGCCTCAAGATAAGACCACATTGGAAAGTGCTAGCAATGGGTTTATGAAAAAGTACAAGACCACTGATGAGGCATGGCAATTGATCAGTGACTTAGCTGAATCTACTCGGAATCACAGGCAGAAACAAAGCCGGTCAAAAGCTGTTGCAGAGGTATCTTCTAACAAAGAGACTACTGCTCTGAATCAGAGTATATGCGAGATGACCAACTTACTGAGGCAGATGTAGTTGAATCAACAACAAGCTCAGCAAGCTCAACCTTCTCTACCACAGCAAAGCCAACAGTTGGTTCCACAAAGAGTATGTGGGATCTGTGCTGATTATAGCCATTATACTGATGAATGTCCGCAACTTCAGTAGGAAGACAACACTGTGGCAGTCACTCATAACTTCTATGACCGCCCCAATCAAGGATACAATCAAGGTGGAAGTTACAACCATGGATGGCAGGACAATTCCAACCAAGGTTGGAGAGATAATTCTAATCAGAGTTGGAGGGACAACTATAACAGAGGAGGCAGAGACAATCAGGGAAATCAGAGGTGGAATAATAACAACAACAGGCAGCAGAACCAGAACCAGCCTTACAAAACACCTCACTTGAGGCAATCCCAAGGACCACAGAATAACCAACAGCAGACCTGTCAGATCACTTATCCCTCTTCATCTTCTAATGATGAGTTACTACAATCTATTGATCGGAGACAGCAGGCCATGGAAAACAACCTTACTTCTACTCTAAATGCTCTGAACTCTACCTTGCAAGCTCTTGTCTCATAGATTGGATCACTGAATAACTCTAATAACCAGCCTTTGAGCTCCAATAGAATCCCCTCTCAACCATTACCCAATCCATAGGGTGGCATTAATGCCATCACCCTAAGGTCCGGAACCACATTGCAAGAGAGGAATCAGGAGGAGCCAAACCCACCAGAACACGCCTCAGCTGAAGAGGTAGTGGAAATAGAAGATGTTGAGGAGGAAGCGGACATACAGGACATGGCTGAAGAAGAAGAAGCTCAATCACAGGAAGAAGCACCAAAGGGCGCAGACACTATAGAAAACGCCATTCCTATTCCATTTCCACAACTTGCAAGGAAGCCCAGGAAGCAGTTAGAACCTGATCCCAAAATGGTAGAAATATTCAAAAAGGTTGAGGTAACTGTTCCCCTTTTTGATATTATTCAGCAGGTACCTAAATACGCAAAGTTTCTAAAAGACTTATGTATACATAAAGACAAAATTAATGAATTAGAAACTATTCCTTTAGGTAGTTCTATATCTGCTTTAACGGGAGGTATACCTGAAAAGTGTAGTGATCCAGGTCCATGTATGGTTAATTGTACTATTGGTGGTGTGGTATTTTCTGACTGCATGTGTGATTTAGGAGCATGTGTGAGTATAATGCCTTTGTCTATATATGATATTTTGAGGCTCCCTCCCTTAAAAAGGTCGGCAGCTCGTTTTGTGTTAGCAGATAAAAGCATTATTACAGTGGTTGGAGTTGCTGAAGATGTATTAGTGGGCATTAAAGGGCTCACATTTTCCATTGACTTTTATATCCTGGAGATGCCCCAAAATGACTCAGAGAAGCCATCATCAATCCTACTCGGAAGACCATTCCTGAAGACCTCAAAGTTCAAATTGGATGCTTTTTCAGGAACATACTCTTTTGAAATAGACGGCCGAGTAGTAAGCTTTAATCTGAATGGAGTTATGAAGCACCCTCCAGAAGATCATTCTATCTTCCAGTGTGACATCATAGATGAAACCGTGGCTGAAGTTCACCAGGAGGAGTTAGAAGAGAAGTACATAGGACAAGGTCCGAGTGTGGGGACACTTTCTGAGGACAATGAAAGTACTTTACCATTGTCACCAACTCCAGACAATCCAGAGCCTGGCCATGAGCAGAAGTTAGAATTGAAACCCCTCCCTCCACACCTCAAATATGCTTACCTTGAGGACAAGCAGAAGTTTCCAGTTATCATTGCAAGGAAACTCACTTCTCAACAAGAAGAGCAGTTACTTAGTGTGCTGAGGAGGCACAAGAAGGCAATTGGGTGGAGTTTGGCAGACATAATAGGCATCAACCCTCAAGTTTGTGAGCGCAGGATATTTTTAGAAGAGGGAGCAAGGCCTGTTCGTTAACCCAGAGAAGACTGAACCCCACTATCTTAGAGGTTGTCAAGAAGGAAGTGACCAGACTATTGGAGGCAGATATCATCTACCCCATCTCAGACAGTGAATGGGTAAGCCCAGTACAAGTGGTGCCCAAAAAGTCTGGAGTCACTACAGTGAAGAATGAGCATGGAGAGCTCATGGCAACCAGAGTCCAGAACGCCTGGAGGGTCAGCATTGATTACAGGCGCATAAACCAGGCCACTCGTAAGGACCACTATCCTCTTCCATTCATTGATCAAATGCTAGATCGCCTGTCAGGTAAATCACATTATTGCTTTTTAGATCGTTACATAGGCTATTTCCAGATTCATATAGCTCCTGAAGATCAGGAAAATACCACTCTCACATGTCCTTTTGAAACTTATGCTTATAAGAGAATGCCCTTTGGCTTGTGCAATGCACCAGCTACTTTCTAAAGGTGCATGATGAGTCTTTTCTCTAATCTTATTGAGGACTGTATGGAGGTTTTTATGGATGATTTTAGCGTTTATGGTGATTCCTTTAATCTTTTCTTGGATAGTTTATCTAGAGTATTAGATAGATGTGTCAGTACAAACCTTGTATTGAATTTTGAAAAATGTCACTTTATGGTAAAACAAGGTATTGTCCTAGGACATGTTGTGTCTAATACTGGCATTTCTGTAGATCCAGCAAAGGTGGATGTTATTTCTAGTTTACCTTACCCCTCCTCTGTGAGGGAAGTCCGTTCGTTCCTTGGCCATGCAGGTTTTTACCGGAGATTCATTAAGGACTTCAGTAAGGTAGCACTACCCTTATCCAGACTACTGCAAAAAGATATTGAGTTCGAGTTCCATGAGGATTGCAAACAAGCTTTTGATAAGCTGAAGACCGCCCTGACTCAAGCTCCAATTGTGAGAGGACCAGACTGGAGCCAGCCATTTGAAATAATGTGTGATGCCTCTAACCATGCAGTAGGAGCAGCACTGGCTCAGCGTGAAGGTAAGGACCCCTTTGTAATTGCTTATGCATTTAAGACTTTAGATGCCGCTCAGTCTAATTACACTACTACTGAGAAAGAGCTTCTTGCTATTGTTTTTGCTCTAGATAAATTTCGAGCCTATTTACTTGGTACGAGAGTAGTAGTGTACTCGGACCACACAGCTCTAAAGTATTTATTAGCTAAAAAGGAATCCAAACCATGGCTTATACGTTGGATACTGCTACTACAAGAATTTGATTTAGAAATAAAGGATAGGAGTGGTAACCAGAATTTAGTGGCGGACCACTTGAGTCGCCTTGAGCACATCAGGGATGACTCCACTCCTATAGCTGATAATTTCCCATTTGATAACCTGCAAGCAGTATCTGAGGTAGTCCCTTGGTATGCACCTGAAGCTAACTATCTAGTTAGCTGCACTTTTCCTCCAAACTTTACTAATAATCAAAGAGACAAGCTGAAAAGCAAGTCTAAATATTATATATGGGATGACCCGTATTTATGGAGATGTGGCACTGACCAGGTAATTAGACGGTGTGTGCCTCAATCAGAATTCCAGTCCATTTTAGAGGCCTGCCACTCATCTGAGAGTGGAGGACATTTTGGCCCTCAAAGAACAGCTAGAAAAATCTTAGACTGTAGATTCTGGTGGCCTACTCTTTTTAGAGACGCTGCTGAATTTTGTAAATATTGTTTCCCATGCCAAAATTTTGGTAATATATCCAAGAGGGATGAGATGCCTTAACAAATTATGCTTTTCTGTGAAATTTTTGATGTTTGGGGCATTGACCTCATAGGTCCATTTCCAAATTCTAATGGTTATTTTTATATATTGTTAGTAGCGGATTAAGTTTCTAAATGGGTGGAAGCAATTTCTACCCGCACTGATGATGCTAACACTGTTGTTTCCTTTGTTAGAAACCATATCATTTGTCGCTTTGGATCACCACGAGCAATCGTGAGCGATCAAGGCACCCATTTTTGTAACAGGAGACTAACAGGATTACTGAAGAAGCATGGGATAATTCATAAAGTAGCAACAGCCTACCATCCTCAGACTAATGGGCAAGCTGAGGTGTCTAACAGAGAGATAAAGCGCATATTACAGAAGATAGTCAAATCTCATAGAAGAGACTGGAGCACGAGGCTACAAGATGCACTCTGGGCATACAGAACAGCGTACAAGACACCCATTGGGATAAGTCCCTTCCGCTTAGTTTATGGAAAAGCCTGTCATCTCCCAGTTGAAGTCGAGCACAAAGCCTTTTGGGCAGTAAAGGAGTGCAACATGGGATTTGAGACAGTTGGAGCTGAAAGGAAGTTGCAACTGCAAGAATTAGAAAGCCTTCGCCTAGAAGCTTATGAGAAGTCAAGGCTGTACAAGGAAAAGATGAAGGCTGTACATGATAAGCACATCAAGAGGAGAGAGTTCCAACCTGGGGACTTAGTCCTCCTTTACAAATCTAGACTGAGGCTCATGCCAGGTAAGTTGAGATCAAGATGGGAAGGTCCATATAGAGTAGAGAAGGCTGAGCCGTACGGAGTTTTTCACCTAAGTCATCCTTCAAGCTCTGAATTCATCAAAGTTAATGGACATCGTTTAAAGCTATATCATGGAGAGAAGATGAAGAAAAACAAGGAGCTCGAGATCTTCCTCTTGGAGGATCCACCCATAGCCGAAGACTGAGCGAGTGGAGCGTCCAACTTACGGACGTTAAAGCAAAATGCTAGGTGGGAGACAACCCACCATGGTATGATCGTTCCTTTCTTTTTATTTCTTAGTTTTCTTTAGCAATAACTCTTCTCAGTACCAGTGCCTATAGTTTGCATCTGTATTTGCATATTGCATAAAAAAAATCACACGCGACGCGACCGCATCACCGACGCGTCCGCATCACAGGTGAGTAAGAAAGAAAAATAAATCGAACAGAAAGTCACGTGAGAGCGTGGCTGGAGGCGTGCCTTTGGCACAATTTGACCCACACGACCGCATCGCTGACGCATCCGCGTCATGTGGAAAATTGGCCTCCCACGTGGACGCGTGACCTGAAAATCGACGTAAAAAATGGTGTTTGGCAGCAAGTTAGGCTGGAGTAGAGCTGGAATGGTGCTGGACGCACAAGCCCTACGACGCGACCACGTGCCCACGCGTCCGCGTCGCCCTCCGATCTTGGCCATCCACGTGATCGCGTCCACCACGCGACCGCGTCACCCAATATTTTGGCAAAAAGAGTTTCGAACAGAGAGTTGTGCGAGCGCGAGGCTGCTCTCGCGCCACTCGCACGGTTCTTGTCACGCGTCCGCGTGACCGACGCGTCCGCGTCGTTTCATATAAGCGCCATCCGCGCAAACGCGTACCCCACACGTCCGCGTCGTTTGCGCCGCAAAGCTCATCCTAATCTGCCAAAATATCTTATCTTTTTCTTTCCCAAATCCTAATTTTCCTTTTCCCTTCTTCTTCCCCCTCCCTTTCCTTCCTTCTTCCTTCTTTCTCACTTTCTACTTTTTCTCTCTCACCACCATTATCAAGGTTTTTTCTTTTCTTCTTCCTTCCTTACTTTTCTATTATCCTTCTTATTTTTATGTTTTCTTCTTTTCTTTTCTTTTTACTTTCATTATCCATGTTTTCTTTTTCTTTCTTTTTCTTTTAATTGGTGTTAGAAATTTATTTGGGTCATTGTTTCTTATTATATGCTTGTGGATTGTTGCAAAATTATTTGACAATTATATATTAATTTTTAAGGGTTGCTTGCATGTTCAATTTAATAATTTCAATAGCTTATTCATCATGCATGCTATGTGTTTGTGAAAAGCCCATATGGCATTATGCATTTTTCCAGATTATTCCATTCTACTATTCTAATGCCTGTTTTTCACAAAACCCCTTTCATATTTTATTCATTGAAGATAATTGTCAATACAAACGTGATGGCCAGTTTGTTACGAGTGATAACATATTTAAGTAATTAATGCTTGATCTATGCTACTCATGCCTTTGCCAGCATGCCAATAAACATCTTGCATCTAATTACCACAAATGCACTTGCTTTATTCCCTTTGATGAACTTTTCACATGTAGTCATGACCATGTGTTAACGACATCCTTTTTACCGTGCATTGTTTATCACCTATATCATCCTCTTCCTTGCTCTATCCCTTTGAATTCAAGTTACTTTCTTTTTTCCTTTTTCAGGATGGCCACCAAGAAAGGAAAAGAGAAAGCTACTCCCAAACCACCAGCGAGAAGAGGAACAAAAAGAGCATTAGTGGCAGAGCCCTCTTCAACTGCAGTTAAGCCCTCAACAAAAAGAATTAAGAGGATTATAAAGGTCGATGACAAAGAAAAAGCCTTCCCAGCAAAGGACACTGCGCGATTTTCCAATCGCTACTGTGAGTAGATGTTCCCCATCCTGGCAGAAAGGAGTTACAACAATGAATACCTTCTTATCCTCCCGCCCAATATTGCTACCTTTGTTGAGCCGCAAATTGAACGGCGACAATGGGATTCCTACAAAGACAGCCACAGCAGGTTAATCTTTCCTGGGTAGTTGAGTTCTACTCTAATTTCCACTTGCCAACCCTGCAGTCTGTCTATGTCCATCAGAAGCGAATCCCCATTACAGAAGAGGCCATTCAACGAGCTCTAGGTCTTTCCCCTGCTCCAGAAGGACTGGACACCTTTCAAGAAGCCTCACTCAAGTGCCAGACGTACCAATTTGACTGGGACGCCGTTCTCAGAGCTATCACACTACCTGGCAGTAGATGGATCTACGGATACCACCGTTCCCGCCCTAAGGGAATATCAGCTTCAGCACTTACCCTGGAGGCTCGCGTGTGGGTATAGATTATGTCCCATTACGTCTTTCCGAGTACCCACGAGTCCTCCTTCACTGCAGACATAGCTGTGTTACTATGGTGCATCCTCACCGACCAGCCTCTAAACCTACCAAGACACATCCGGACTGCCATGAGACACGTATAGTGCGGGCAACTTACCTTTTTCCGCCCTGATTTCAGATCTTGTCTCAGTAGCCGGAGTCGCCTACAGAGCGGGTGACACCAAAGCCATGCTTCTACGGGATGATCAATACGTCCCTAAGGGAAAATATATCAGACCTCCAGCAGCCACTACAAGCCAGCCTACTGAACCGGCTGAGGACATTCCTCCTTCAACACCACAAGCACCTACAACAAATCAACTGCTCCATCAGATACTTGAAAGGTTGGATCGGCAAGAACAGAAAGCGAAGCTAAGAGAGCGCCATAACAAGCGCCGATTCACATACCTCAAGGAGCTGATTATGGGAAAATTCAAGGACTCAGACACCCCGGACTCCACTTCCTTTACCAGCACAGGGAGCCATGACGGTCCCGACTGTGGAGATACTGCTACCAGCCCACCTTTGTTCCTGACAGATGGCACCGTGGACGGTGCAAAGCCTTAAGTGTGGGGAGGTCGGTCAGTACCTGACTTCCGGAGGTAATTTCTCTTCCCTAACACCAATAAATTAGGATATTTAGTTAGTTTTTCTTTTGTAGAATAGAATAAATTGCATAGTAATAGATTAGTTGCATGCATGTTCTACTTGATTGAAAAGATAATAAGTTTCTTCTAAGACCCTATTTTTAGAACGAAATTTCACTAATTTTAATCAAAAACCTTTTTTTTGTTAAATTTGCTTGAAGTTATATTTGGAACATGGTTTTTGAGCTAAAGAACACACAACCAGTGAGACTTCGAGCCTAAATACATGGTTACATTATTTAACCATAATTATTTTATTCTTGTGTGTTTACTTCTCTATGATTGTAATCTATATTTTGTTTCATCCTATATGTCCAATGTTTAATATATTTATATGCCTGCATATGATTGAGGCCATTATTTGTTTAGCTCACTTATCCAAATTAAGCCTACCCTTTCAATTACCTTTGTTAGCCACTTTGAGCCTTTAAATCCCATGTTCTGTATTTTACCACATTACTAGCCTTAAGCGGAAAAACAATTATATATACCAATTGAATCTTTGGTTAGCTTAAGATAGAATTGTGTGTTAATTAAGTATGGGAAAATTGTGGGAACAAAAGATAATGAGGGAATGTGTCATGATGATATAATGGGAATTTGGGTACCTACTCATGTGAAACTATAAGAATTAAAAGTCTATGTGCATTGATAAGCTATGTTTATTTTTATGTTTATGTTTAAAAAAAATCCAAAAAGAGTCAATAATTAAATAAGGGGACAAAATTACCCCAATGCTAAGTTAAAAAAATAAATTCAAGGATCAATGCATATATGATAACCTTAAAATAAAAGTTGATACATGAGTATGGAATGTGAAAGAGAAATTTTGGGTAGTTAGGTATGAAATTTAAGTTATATAGAATGTATATATGTGTGGGTTAAAGATTAGGTTAATTAAATATTCAATTTATAAGCTTACTTAGCCATATATGTATCCTTACCCTTACCTTGGTCCCATTACAACCTTGAAAAGACCTCATGATGTTTGCATTGGTATATTAAATATTGTTGATTGGTTAGGTGAAGAACAAAAACTAGAAAGCATGATTAGAGAAGGACAGAGTGATTACCCTATACACTAGAGAGATTAGAGTGTACATACATCATCAGTGAGGGTTCAATGCTTGAAATTCTATATTCCCTGCTTTCATAAGCTATCTTCTTGCATTTTTATCTGTTATTACTGTATAAGAATTGAATTAGTGGAATTTGATTTGTGATTGTCTTGAAGAGCTTATTTACTTTTAACCAGGTAGACAAGAATCATATAGTTGCATTCATATATATAGGTTGCATTGCATTGCATTGCATGAGTTCTACATGTTCCTACTCATTTATTTTGTCTCCTTCAGCTAAGCAGGAGGACATGCTAATATCTAAGTGTGGGGAGGTTGATAAACCATTATTTTATGGTTTATATTGTGTTTAATTGTGTGGTTTTATCATATCTTTACCCACTTATTCATTAAATTAGTATGTATTTACAATTCCTTCCCAAAATTACTCCATGGTTGAAAAACTTGCTTCCTAGAGACTTTTTATTATATATTTTAATTCTCCTTTATTCCATTCGATGCCGTGATCTGTGTGTTAAGTGTTTCAGGCTTTATAGGGCATGAATGACTTGGAGATTGGAAAGGAGGCTTGCAAAAATGGAAGGAACACAAGAAATTAAGGAGATGACCAGCGAGAAGCGACGCGGACGCATGGCTCACGCGACCGCGTGAATTAGAGGGAATTGCAGTGACGCGCTCGCGTGCCTGACGCGAACGCGCGAACTGAAAACCGCACAAGCGACGCGAAGGCGAGGACGACGCGCACGCGTGGCAAGGCAAGACGCTGGATAACGCGAACGCGTGGACGACGCGATCGCGTGACGTGCGCGATCTGCAGAATCTGCAGAATTCGCTGGGGGCGATTTTGGGCCATGTTTTGACCCAGTTTTCAGTCCAGAAAAGCAGATTAGAGCCAGGGAACATGAGGAGACAGAACACAACATTCATTCAGTAATAATTTTAGTTTTCAGATCTGATTTCACCTCTCCTCTAGGTTTTCTCTCCACACATTGATAGTTCCTAGGATTTCGTTTTTATTACTTTTTGTATTGGGATATTGAGAAGAGTTATTACCTCCACCAAGACTTCATTATTCTAGTTTGTTTCCTTACTTGTCTCTTACTCTTCCATGTCCTCAATTTATTCAGATTACTATTGGATTATTTTTAGAATTTATTAATACAAGAACTATTTTTATTTTTAATTGATCTTTTTGATTATCATTTATCATGTCTTTCTTTATTTCCCTTTCTTATATTGTGAAGTTTACATTCATAATGAGCGAGTAGTTCCATAACTTGATTGGCAGTTGATTGAAAGGAGAACCTTGAGTTGGAACGCTCAAGAGAAAAATTGTAATTGGGTTTATTGTTGGATTGCCCTCTAGTCATTGACACTAATCCTTCCCAAAGGAGAAGATTAGGATTTATGAATAGGAATTGCCTTCCAACTTGCTTGACATTCCTTTACATAGTAAAGGCTAACTAAGCAGACAACCTTCAATTATCAATTAATCTTGAGAGTGCTCCAACAAGAATAGGGCTTCCGACTAATCTACTCCCGGTCAAGATTTTTATTTAAAATTACATAAATTCTCTAATTTAATTTCCTGTTTATCAACTCAAACCATTTTTAAAAACATCTGATTAATAAAATAGCACATCTTTCTGCAACTCGTTGGGAGACGACTTGGGACTCATACTCCCAGTATTTTAATTCTAATTTTGTGACAACCCTTCTAAATTGATAAACGAATTTTCGATTGGTTAAGAACTGTACTTGCAACGTATCTCTTATAATAATTTCTTAATCGCCAATTTTCGCCACGTCACACCCTCTCCTTCGTGATCGGCATCGCCACCGTCCTCTGCAGTGCGCTCCCTCTATCTCGTTTTCACCTTCTCAATTCGATCAAATACACTTCCACTAAAAGATACATGCATATAGAGACACATCCACATAGACACTTCCAATAAAAAAGACACAGGTCTAATAAAAAAAACACTTCCGTTAGAAAGTGGTAAAATATAATTCTGAATTATGGTAAATTTGAGTAATTAAGGTGTATTTTTTTTTATGGGCTTTAAAGTCCAACTCAACAAAAGTTGGCAGGAGTTGGTAGAATACTTCTTGGTTACGTAGCGGGATTGATCTTAAAATTAAGAAATTCATAGAAACTTTTATGTCTTTTATTAAATAACTATAGAAATTGATTCATCTAACTTTTTAACAAAATTTAACGTGAGGATTGATTTGTCTAAAAAAAAATAAAAAATTAGGGTATAATTGATAATTAAAATTTGTTGAGGATTAAATTATTTGACTAAAAATTTTTTAAGGATTAATTTGGAATAAATTTAACTAAAAACGATAAAAAAAAAACAGTTCAATAAAAATAATTTTTGAGAATTTTTAATAAATAAAATATTTTATTTCAAATTTTTTCGAGACCAATTTAAGTATTTATTATTTTATATAAGGGACAAAACTCTTCAACATCGTTCAAAAATGAAATCCTGTCATTGTGAATGGAATAACTCAGTTAATTAGGTCTATCTTCCTATGTAGTACTCGATTTGGAATTAAAAGCTAAAGACTAACTAAAATAAAGAGAAGCATGCTAGTAAACACATGAAAAGTATCAATATATGAATTTCTTAGAAACATTATTAAGTGATAACTACTAACTAATATGAATTACTAATCATATTTAGAACTCACTCGAAATAAAAAGTAAAGAAACAAAGTAGATAGAGACTGAGAGGGACTATAATGGTTTGATGCCTACTAATTAAGCTAACAAGTAGCATGTGACGTTTAATTATAGAGCAAATATGGGATACTATAGCATGGTGGGTTCCGTTTGTGAGGAATATTGTCGCCTAGATTTGAAGCATACACATAAAGAAACCAGTATCCTACTCTATCACCCTCCAATATAAATAGTCTCGAATATAATAGCTTGCATGTTTTTGTCTTTTAACGCTTCATGCATCACTTAATATAATAAATTACATATTTTTGCCTTTTTAATCTTCATTTTGATAATTAGTAGTAATAATAATTAAACAAATACTTCTTTTTCTTTTGTTTTTTTTTAACCAAATCTATAGATATGCTTGTGTAGGGGGAGGACTACATCATCCCGTGAGCAAGATTATGACTTTATGCAAAGCACTTTTATGTTAATTTTTTTTATTTTGAAAAGAAAAATAAAAAATTGAAGCGTGGATTAAAATGGTCTGATTAATTTCTATATAACTTTATTTTTATTTCAAATATATTTTATTTTTAAGATTGTATAGAGAAAAGGTGAACGGAGTTAAAATAATAATTTTTAGGGTTTAAATACTATGCTCTCAGGCTCAAATCTCATGTTGTCATCATGTAACCCAAAAATATTTTTTTCGCTCTAATCCCATTTCACAAAATCTTAATAAAAAAATAAAAAGAAACCACGGACGACATGAACACACACACGTACACTTAAAATAAGTTCAAAAATCAATCATACAAAGTTTCCGCTTCAAATTTTTTAATTTATTTTTCTTTTTGTTATTCTTTAGAAAATGTAATTTCATATACCATGGAGAAAGAGTAATTCTTCTTTCACATTCCACATTAATTTATCACCGCAAAATAGTTAAAGAAAAATATTATAATAATAATAATTATTGTTGTTGTTAAATAATATGGAATAAAAATTTTGTATTTGCTGAAAATGTGGTGATTTATTTGCATAGAGAATACACAGAAAATACAGTGTACATGGGTCGGTTAAAAATAAATTTATACAAATTTAGATTTGGTCCTAAGTATATATTAGATTTATTTTTTAGATCTAATTCAGTGTTAGACCTGATGAAACTTAAATATTTTTAGAACACAATTATATCAAGTAAAATTTGAGCTTTTAATAATAATTTGTAAAAAGAGATAAAAGCTTACTTGTTAGCTGTTACAAATAAGTTGGTAGCTGGTGTACGAAAATGTGATCATCAACAATGGCGCCAAAAGATTTGGAGTTCTCAAACGTGATTCACACTTTGTCACAATTCCGCACAACTAACCAGCAAGTGCAATGGGTCGTCCAAGTAATACCTTACGCGAGTAAGGGTCGATCCCACGGAGACTGTCGGCTTGAAGCAAGCTATGGTCACCTTATAAATCTCAGTCAGGCGAATTCAGATGATGATGGAGAATTGATAATTAAAAGATAAATAAAACATAAACTAAAGATAGAGATACTTATGTAATTCTTTGGTTGGAATTTCAGATAAGCGTATGAAGATGCTTTGTTCCTCTTGAACCTCTGCTTTCCTATTGCCTTCTTCCAATCATTCATACTCCTTTCCATGGCAAGCTTTATGTTGGGCATCTCCGTTGTCAATGGCTACTTCCCGTCCTCTCAGTGAAAATGTTCCAAATGCGCTGTCACCGCACGGCTAATCATCTGTCGGTTTTCGATCATGATGGAATAGGATCCATTGATCCTTTTGCGTCTGTCACATGCCCAACAATCGCAAGTTTGAAGCTCGTCACAGTCATCCCTTCCCAGATCCTACTCAGAATACCACAGATAAGGTTTAGACGTTCCGGATCTCAGGAATGGCTGCCAATAATTCTAGCCTATACCACGAAGGTTCTAATCTTAGATTAGAAACCCAAGAGATACACATTCAAGCTTGTTTGCATGTAGAATGGAAGTGGTTGTCAGTCACGCGTTCATAGGTTAGAATGGTGATGAGTGTCACATAATCATCACATTCATCATGTTCTTAGGTGCGAATGAATATCTTGGAGAAGAAACAGACTTGAGTTGAATAGAAAAATAATAGTACTTTGTATTAATTCATGAAGAACAACAGAGCTCCACACCTTTATCTATGGTGTGTAGAAACGCCACCGTTGAAAATACCAAAGTGATAATGGTGTAAGCATGGCCGAATGGCCAGCCTCCAAGGTCTAGGGACTAAACGTCCGAAGATCCAAAATACAATAGCAAAAGGTCCTATTTATAGAAAACTAGTAGCCTAGGGTTTACAGAAATCAGTAATTAATGCAGAAATCTTCTTCCGGGTCCACTTGGTGTGTGCTTGGGCTGAGCATTGAAGCTTCCATGTGTAGAGACTTTTCTTGGAGTTAAACGCCAGCTTTTGTGCCAGTTTGGGCGTTTAACCCCAACTTTTGTGCCAGTTCCGGCGTTAAACGCCAGAATTCTTGAGCTGACTTGAAAAGCCTGTTTGGGCCATCAAATCTCGGGCAAAGTATGGACTATTATATATTGATGAAAAGCCCAGGATGTCTACTTTCTAACGCAATTGGGAGCGCGCCAATTGGGCTTCTGTAGCTCCAGAAAATCCACTTTGAGTGCAGGGAGGTCAGAATCCAACAGCATCTGCAGTCCTTTTTCAGCCTCTGAATCAGAGTTTTGCTCAGGTCCCTCAATTTCAGCCAGAAAATACCTGAAATCACAGAAAAATACACAAACTTATAGTAAAGTCCAGAAAAGTGAATTTTATTTAAAAACTAATAAAAATATAATAAAAACTAACTAAAATATACTAAAAACATACTAAAAACAATGCCAAAAAGCGTATAAATTATCCGCTCATCACAACACCAAACTTAAATTGTTGCTTGTCCCCAAGCAACTGAAAATCAAATAGGATAAAAAGGAGAGAATATACAATAAATTCCAAAAACATCTATGAAGATCAGTATTAATTAGATGAGCGGGGCTTTTAGCTTTTTGCTTCTGAATAGTTTTGGCATCTCACTTTATCCTTTGAAGTTCAGAATGATTGGCTTCTATAGGAACTCAGAATCCAGATAGTGTTATTGATTCCCTAGTTAAGTATGTTGATTCTTGAACACAGCTACTTTATGAGTCTTGGTCGTGACCCAAAGCATTTTATTTTCCAGTATTACCACCGGATACATAAATGCCACAGACACATGTCTGGGTGAACCTTTTTCAGATTGTGACTCAGCTTTGCTAAAGTCCCCAGTGAGAGGTGTCCAGGGCTCTTAAGCACACTCTTTTTGCTTTGGACCACGACTTTAACCGCTCAGTCTCAAGTTTTCACTTGACACCTTCACACCACAAGCACATGGTTAGGGACAGCTCGGTTTAGCCGCTTAGGCCAGGATTTTATTCCTGTGGGCCCTCCTATCCACTGATGCTCAAAGCCTTGGATCCTTTTTATTTTACCCTTGCCTTTTGGTTTAAAGGGCTATTGGCTTTTTCTGCTTGCTTTTTCTTTTTCTTTCTTTCTCTTTTTTTTCTTTTTTTTCGCATTTTTTTCGCATATATATTTTTTTTCTGCAAGATTTTCACTGCTTTTTCTTGCTTCAAGAATCAATTTTATGATTTTTCAGATTATCAAATAACATTTCTCCTTTTCCATCATTCTTTCAAGAGCCAACAATTTTAACATTCATGAATCAACAAATTCAAAAAAAATATGCACTGTTCAAGCATTCATTCAGAAAAACAATAGTATTGCCACCACATCAAAATAACTAAACTGTTTTAAAATTTGAAATTCATGCACTTCTTTTTCTTTTTCAATTAAAAACATTTTTCATTTAAGAAAGGTGATGGATTCATTTTCATAGCTTTAAGGCATAGACACTAATGATCATGTAATAAAGACATAAACATAAAGCCTAATTTTCGAAAAACAGAAAATAAAGAACAAGGAAATTAAAGAACGGGTCCACCTTAGTGATGGCGGCTTGTTCTTCCTCTTTAAGATCTTATGGAGTGCTTGAGCTCCTCAATGTCTCTTCCTTGCCTTTGTTGCTCCTCTCTCATGGTTCTTTGGTCTTCTCTAATTTCATGGAGAAGGATGGAATGCTCTTGGTGCTCCACCCTTAGTTGTCCCATGTTGGAACTTAATTCTCCTAGAGAGGTGTTGATTTGCTCCCAATAGTTTTGTGGAGGAAATTGCATCCCTTGAGGCATCTCAGGGATTTCATAATGAGAAAATTCCTCATGCTCTTGTCCATGAGTGGGATCTCTTGTTTGCTCCATCCTTTTCTTAGTGATGGGCTTGTCCTCATCAATGAGGATGTCTTCCTCTATGTCAATTCCAGCTGAATTGCAGAGGTGACAAATGAGATGAGGGAAGGCTAACCTTGCCACAGTAGAGGACTTGTCTGCCACCTTGTAGAGTTCTTGGGATATAACCTCATGAACTTCTACTTCCTCTCTAATCATGATGCTATGAATCATGATAGCCTGGTCTATAGTAACTTCAGACCGGTTGCTAGTAGGAATGATTGAGCGTTGGATGAACTCCAACCATCCCCTAGCCACGGGCTTGAGGTCATGCCTTCTTAGTTGAACCGGCTTCCCTCTTGAATCTCTCTTCCATTGAGTGCCCTCTTCACAGATGTCCATGAGGACTTGGTCCAACCTTTGATCAAAGTTGACCCTTCTAGTGTATGGGTGTGCATCTCCTTGCATCATGGGCAAGTTGAATGCCAACCTTACATTTTCCGGACGAAAAT
This sequence comes from Arachis ipaensis, assembly GCF_059453495.1. Taxonomy (NCBI): domain Eukaryota; kingdom Viridiplantae; phylum Streptophyta; class Magnoliopsida; order Fabales; family Fabaceae; genus Arachis; species Arachis ipaensis. Next base: position 30,945,530 of record NC_142435.1, read on the forward strand.
CTAAGTATTTCCCCCGGACCATTGTAAGCCAATTCTTAGGGTCCGGGTTCACACTTTGATCATGGTTCTTGGTGATCCATGCATTGGCATAGAACTCTTGAACCATTAAGATTCTGACTTGTTGAATGGGGTTGGTGAGAACTTCCCAACCTCTTCTTCGGATCTCATGTCAGATCTTCGGATATTCGCCCTTTTTGAGCTTAAAAGGGACCTCGGGGATCACCTTCTTCTTGGCCACAACTTCATAGAAGTGGTCTTGATGCACCCTTGAGAGGAATCTCTCCATCTCCCATGACTCGGAGGTGGAAGCTTTTGCCTTCCCTTTCCTCTTTCTAGAGGTTTCTCCGGCCTTTGGTGCCATTAATGGTTATGGAAAAATAAAAAAGCTTTAGCTTTTACCACACCAAACTTAGAAGGTTGCTCATCCTCGAGTAAAAGAAGAAAGAAGAGAGTAGAAGAAGAAGAAATAAAGGAGATGGAGGGGGCTTTGTGTTTCGGCCATGGGGGAGAAGTAGTGTTTAGGTTGTGTAAAAATGAAGGAGTGAAGATGGGTTTATATAGGAGTGGAGAGGGGGGGTATGGTTCGGCCATTATGGGTGGGTTTGGGTGGGAAAGTGGTTTGAATTTGAATGGTGAGGTAGGTGGGATTTTATGAAGGATGGATGTGAGTGGTGAAGAGAATGGTGGGATTTGATAGGTGAGGGGTTTTTGGGGAAGAGGTATTGAGGTGAATGGGTGAAGAAGAAGAGAGAGAGGTAGGGTAAGTAGGGATCCTGTGGGATCCACAGATCCTGAGGTGTCAAGGATTTCTCATCCCTGTACCATGTGGCATGCAAAACGCCCCTTGCTGCCAATCCTGGCGTTAAACGCCAAGCTGCTGCCCATTTCTAGCGTTTAATGCCAGCTTCTTGCCCATTCCTGGCATTAAACGCCAGTCTGGTGCCCATTTCTGGCGTTAAACGCCCAGAATGGTGCCAGACTGGGCGTTTAACGCCCATTCTACTACCCTTACTGGCGTTTAAATGCTAGTAAGTTTCTCCTCCAGGGTGTTCTGTTTTTAATTCTGTTTTTCCTTCTGTTTTTTCTTTTTCAATTATTTTTGTGACTTCACATGATCATCAACCTACAGAAAACATAAAATAACAAACGAAAATAGAAATTCAATATAGATAGTTAAAGATTGGGTTGCCTCCCAACAAGCGCTTCTTTAATGTCAATAGCTTGACAGTGGCTCTCATGGAGCCTCACAGATGTTTAGAGCAATGTTGGAACCTCCCAACACCAAACTTAGAGTTTGACTGTGGGGGCTCTGTTTGTCTCTGTATTGAGAGAAGCTCTTCATGCTTCCTCTCCATGGTTATAGAGGGATATCCTTGAGCTTTAAACACAAGGAAATCTTCATTCACTTGAATGATCAATTCTCCTCTGTCAACATCAATTACAGCTTTTGCTGTGGCTAGGAAGGGTCTGCCAAGGATGATGGATTCATCTATACACTTCCCAGTCTCTAGGATTATGAAATCAGCAGGGATATAATGGTCTTCAACCTTTACCAAGACATCCTCTACAAGTCCATAAGCTTGTTTCTTTGAATTGTCTGCCATGTCTAGTGAGATTCTAGCAGCTTGTACCTCAATGATCCCTAGCTTCTCCATTACAGAGAGAGGCATAAGGTTTATACTTGACCCCAGGTCACACAGAGCCTTCTCAAAGGTCATGGTGCCTATGTTACAAGGGATTAAGAATTTTCCAGGGTCTTGTCTCTTCAGAGGTAATCTCTGCCTAGTCAAGTCATCCAGTTCTTTGATGAGCAATGAAGGTTCATCCTCCCAAGTCTCATTACCAAACAACCTGGCATTTAGCTTCATGATTGCTCCAAGGTACTTAGCAACTTGCTCTTCAGTAACATCTTCATCCTCTTCAGAGGAAGAATACTCATCAGAGCTCATGAATGGCAGAAGTAAATTCAATGGAATCTCTATGGTTTCAGTGTGAGCCTCAGATTCCCACGGTTCCTCATTAGGGAACTCCTTGGAGGCCAGTGGATGTCCATTGAGGTCTTCCTCAGTAGAAATCACTGCCTCTTCCTCCTCTCCAGGTTCGGCCATGTGGGACGTGTTTATGGCCTTGCACTCTCTCTTTGGATTCTCTTCTGTATTGCTTGGGAGAGTACTAGGAGGGAGTTCAGTAACTTTCTTACTCAGCTGACCCACTTGTGCCTCCAAATTTCTAATGGAGGACCTTGTTTCAGTCATGAAACTTTGAATGGTTTTAATTAGATCAGAGACTATGGTTGCTAATTCAGAATGGCTCTGCTTGAAATTCTCTGTCTGTTGCTGAGAAGATGATGGAAAAGGTTTGCCATTGCTAAACCTATTTCTTCTACCATTATTGTTGTTGAAGCCTTGTTAAGGCCTCTATTGATCCTTCCATGAGAGAATTGGATGATTTCTCCATGAAGGATTATAGGTGTTTCCATAGGGTTCTCCCATGTAATTCACCTCTTTCATTGCAGGGTTCTCAGGATCATAAGCTTCTTCTTCAGGGGAAGCTTCCTTAGTACTGCCTGGTGTAGCTTGCATTCCAAACAGACTCTGGGAAATCATATTGACTTGCTGAGTCAATATTTTGTTCTGAGCCAATATGGCATTCAGAGTATCAATCTCAAGAACTCCTTTCTTCTGAGTTGTCCCATTATTCACAGGGTTCCTTTCAGAAGTGTACATGAATTGGTTATTTGCAACCATTTCAATGAGTTCCTGAGCTTCTGTAGGCGTCTTCTTCAGATGAAGAGATCCTCCAGCAGAGCTGTCCAATGACATCTTGGACAGTTCAGACAGACCATCATAGAAGATTCCTATGATACTCCATTCTGAAATCATGTCAGAAGGGCACCTTCTGATCAATTGCTTGTATCTTTCCCGAGCTTCATAGAGGGATTCACCTTCCTTCTGTCTGAAGGTTTGGACTTCCACTCTAAGCTTACTCAATTTTTGAGGTGGAAAGAACTTTGCCAAGAAGGCATTAAATAGCTTTTCCAAAGAGTTCAGGCTTTCTTTAGGTTGTGAATCCAACCATGTCCTAGCTCTGTCTCTTACAGCAAAAGGGAAGAGCATAAATCTGTAGACTTCAGGGTCAACCCCATTGGTCTTGACAGTGTCACAGATTTGCGAGAATTCAGCTAAGAACTGATGAGGATCTTCCAATGGAAGTCCATGAAACTTGCAATTCTGTTGCATCAGAGAAACTAATTGAGGCTTAAGCTCAAAGTTGTTTGCTCCAATGGCAGGGATTGAGATGCTTCTCCCATAGAAGTTGGGAGTAGGTGCAGTAAAGTCACCCAGCACCTTCTTTGCATTGTTGGCATTGTTGTTTTTGGCTGCCATGGCTTCTTCCTCCTTGAAGAGCTCTGTTAGGCCCTCTAGAGAGAGTTGTGCTTTAGCTTCTCTTAGCTTTCTCTTCAAGGTCCTTTCAGGTTCAGGATCAGCTTGAATAAGTATGTCTTTATCTTTGCTCCTGCTCATATGAAAGAGAAGAGAACAAGAAAGTAGGGAATCCTCTATGTCATAGTATAGAGATTCCTTGAGGTGTCAGAGGAAAAGAAGAATAGAAGGAGGAGGTAGAGAGAGGAGAATTCGAACTTATCAAGAGGGATAGAGTTCGAATTGCACCTTGAGGAGGAGTGTTAGTCCCTTAAATAGAAGGATGTGAGAAGAGGGGAAGAATTTTCGAAAATAAATTAAAAAGATTTTGAAATAATTAAAAAGAAATTTGAAAATTTGATTGAGATTTTCGAAAATTAAGATTAGGAAAGAAATTAAGTGATTTTCGAAAAGATTTTGAAATTAGAAATTAGAAAGATATGATTGAGAGTTAATTTTAAAAAAGATGTGATTGAAAAGATATGATGGAGAAGATATGATTGAAAATCAATTTTAAAAAAAGAAAGTTTTAAAATTAAAGTTGATTACTTGACTAACAAGAAATTAAAAGATATGATTCTTAAAGTTTAAAATTTGATCCTTTCTTAATAGGCAAGTAACAACTTGAAAATTTTGAAGTAAATCATTAATAGTAGCAAGGATTTTCGAAAATAATAAAAAAAATGGAAAGAAATTAATTTTGAAGAGATATGATTGAAAAGATATGATTTGAAAAAGATTTGATTTTGAAAAATTATGAAAATTTGAAAAAGATTTGAATTAAAAACAAAATCTTCCCTCTTGTGTCATCCTGGCGTTAAACGCCCAGAATGGCATCCATTCTGGCGTTTAACACCCAAAATCCTACCTTTTTGGGCGTTAAACGCCCAGCCAGGTACCCTGGCTGGCGTTTAAACGCCAGTTTTCCTTCTTCACTGGGCGTTTTGAACGCCAAGCTTTTTCTGTTTGATTCCTCTGCTGAATATTCTGAATCTTCAATTTTCTGTATTATTAGCTTGAAAAGGCACAATTTTGAAAATATTTTTGAATTTTTAATGATGAGAAACAATAAAAATGCAACTAAGATCAAATAAACAATGCATGCAAGACACCAAACTTAAGAATTGACACTAAGATACATAAAATATTTTTTATTTTTATGATTTTAAAAGTTTTTTGTGATTTTTCGAAAATTATATAGAAAAGAGAATAAAGAGATTCAAAACTTTTTAATAAGAATTTCAGGAATCATGCAATGTTAGTCTAAAGCTTCAGTCCAAAAAGGATTGGACATGGCTAGTCAAGCTTCAGCAGGACATTACATTCAACAGCTAAATTGATGAGAATCAATCAGCTTTTGTGATGATAAGAACATCACCTTGAAACTCTAGAATTCATTCTTAAAAATTCTGAAAAATAAAAAGAAAAGTACCTAATCTAAGCAACAAGATGAACCGTCAGTTGTCCAAACTCGAACAATCCCCGGCAACGGCGCCAAAAACTTGGTGCACGAAATTGTGATCATCAACAATGGCGCCAAAGGACTTGGAGCTCTCAAACGTGATTCACACTTTGTCACAAATCCGCACAACTAACCAGCAAGTGCACTGGGTACCACGCAGAGGCAAGAATGAAAGCAGCAGTTCGAGCAGATGACCTTGAAACTCTTGAACCAATAGTAGGTCCAGATGCACACATGGTTTCATTTAAGGCTACAGACTCGGCTTCTTTCCCTTACTGTCTGTCTCCGTCGACGTCGAATTCTTAGTTTTTTTTATGCCTATATCCGATTAGAGCAGCCCCCTTCTGATCCATTCATTTCTGCAAGCAGGGAGGGGGGATCCAGAGCTAAGCCTCCCGTCTATTGCATAACCTAAAAAACAAGAGAACATCGTCAGAGCGGCTTCTACCTTAGATATGTTATTTGACGATAGAGATTTGGTCATCCAAGTAATACCTTACGTGAGTAAGGGTCGATCCCATGGAGACTGTCGGCTTGAAGCAAGCTATGGTCACCTTGTAAATCTCAGTAAGGTGAATTCAGATGATGATGGAGAATTGATAATTAAAAGATAAATAAAACATAAACTAAAGATAGAGATACTTATGTAATTCTTTGGTTGGAATTTCAGATAAGCGTATGAAGATGCTTTGTTCCTCCTGAACCTCTGCTTTCCTATTGCCTTCTTCCAATCATTCATACTCCTTTCCATGGCAAGCTTTATGTTGGGCATCACCGTTGTCAATGGCTACTTCTCGTCCTCTCAGTGAAAATGTTCCAAATGCGCTGTCACCCCACGGCTAATCATCTGTCGGTTCTCGATCATGTTGGAATAGGATCCATTGATCCTTTTGCGTCTGTCACACGCCCAACAATCGCGAGTTTGAAGCTCGTCATAGTCATCCCTTCCCAGATCCTACTCAGAATACCACAGACAAGGTTTAGATGTTCTGGATCTCAGGAATGGCTGCCAATAATTCTAGCCTATAGCACAAAGGTTCTAATCTTAGATTAAAAACCCAAGAGATACACATTCAAGCTTGTTTGCATGTAGAACGGAAGTGGTTGTCAGTCACGCGTTCATAGGTTAGAATGGTGATGAGTGTCACATAATCATCACATTCATCATGTTCTTGGGTGCGAATGAATATCTTGGAGAAGAAATAGACTTGAGTTGAATAGAAAAACAATAGTACTTTGTATTAATTCATGAAGAACAGCAGAGCTCCACATCTTAATCTATGGTGTGTAGAAACTCCACCGTTGAAAATACCAAAGTGATAATCGTGTAAGCATGGCAGAATGGCCAGCCTCCAAGGTCTAGGGACTAAACGTCCGAAGATTCAAAATACAATAGCAAAAGGTCCTATTTATAGAAAACTAGTAGCCTAGGATTTACAGAAATCAGTAATTAATGCAGAAATCTTCTTCCGGGCCCACTTGGTGTGTGCTTGGACTGAGCATTGAAGCTTCCATATGTAGAGACTTTTCTTGGAGTTAAACGCCAGCTTTTGTGCCAGTTTGGGCGTTTAACTCCAGCTTTTGTGCCAGTTCCGGCGTTAAACGCCAGAATTCTTGAGCTGACTTGAAACGCCTGTTTGGGCCATCAAATCTCGGGCAAAGTATGGACTATTATATATTGATGAAAAGCCCAGGATGTCTACTTTCCAACGCAATTGGGAGCGCGCCAATTGGGCTTCTGTAGCTCCAGAAAATCCACTTCAAGTGCAGGGAGGTCAGAATCCAACAGCATCTGCAGTCCTTTTTCAGCCTCTGAATCAGAGTTTTGCTCAAGTCCCTCAATTTCAGCCAGAAAATACCTGAAATCACAGAAAAATACACAAACTCATAGTAAAGTCCAGAAAAGTGAATTTTATTTTAAAACTAATAAAAATATAATAAAAACTAACTAAAATATACTAAAAACATACTAAAAACAATGTCAAAAAGCGTATAAATTATCCGCTCATCATTAGCCAACATCGTTTAAAATTAAAACAATCTTTAAAACAAATCAACAATAAATCATAATAGGTTTTAATTAAAATCAGAATAAATCATAACTAAAGAAGGAAAACAAATCAACAATAATCAGAATATATTTTAATTAAGTTTAGAACAAATTAAAACCAAACATATAACACAAATCAACAATAATCAAAACATGTTTAATTAAAATCAGAACAAATCAGAACCAAACAAGGAGACAAATCAACAATAATCAGAACTCAGAAGTTCAAAGCAACAAATCAACCTTAAATTATAATAACATGTTCCAAAGAAATCAAGTTTTATAATCACTGACCTAAAATTTGGAAGGTCAAACCATAATCATATTTTTAGAAGCATTACCTAGAATGAGCTTGAACAGGGAAAGGGGGCAGCTAAGTAGGGGCTAAATGTGTTGGCAAGACTAACCTTCACCAGGGTTGGCCGTGGCAGGTCTGACCTTTGCGGGACTGAGCTTCGTCATTGACCTTCCTCACAAGCAGACCAGCAGCACAAAGAAGAAAAAGAATATGAAAAGAAGAGGATCAGGAGCAAAGTAGTGACCATTGTACTTCACAGCCGCTATTGGTGGCATCGTGACTGAGGTTTATTAGCGAGTAGTGCGGTGTGGAAATGTTGTGCAGCGTGAAAAAGCAGCTTTGACTAGAGCAAGCTGTGAAGCAGTCGAGCAGAATAAGGGCAGCACCAGTTTCGAAGAAGAACACCTTAAGGCTAGTGAGGGTAGCTGGTGGGTGTATAGACGAGGGTTGAGAGAGTTTCCAAGAATGGGAGCTTTAAGCCTATATGCATGCCCTAATATATATATATATATATATATATAGAGAGAGAGAGAGAGAGAGAGAGATTGTCTGTGTGGTTTGCAATGTGAAACCAGTGACACTAAGTATAAAAAATTATTGAAATTAGGAACTCTCACCGGCCAGGCTGGGTGACCCGAGCTCTAGCCTGGGCTCGATTGAGTTGGGCTCCCAAGTGACTTATTTTTTCCTCGAGTCAGCCCCAGGTCACTTTGAAACGGGGCCAAAATGTGTAAAATTGCTTCGGACCAAGACCAGATCTTTAAGGCCAGATCAAATTATGTATACCCCCTAAGAGAAAGTAATGAAGATTTTGAGAGAATTTGCTATGATTCACAAAATGATAAGCTACGTACAAGAGTTACTTAATTCTAAAGATAACTACTTATACTATCACTAATTTTAACTACATGATATATATCTTAACACCAGCCTAACAAACTTGCTTAGTAAGAACTCACTAACTAATTCTGCTAACTTAACTATAACTAAATCAGAGTTCATTCAATTAAGAACTAGCAACTAATTCCATACTATACAACTCATTCACTTTAATTATGGTGTGGAAACTTCCAACTACAACTTCAACACCCTCCAACTTAAGGGTATCGAAATCATATAGCCGAAGCTTGGAGATGTAGGTCCTGAATCAAACAGGAGCAAGGAGCAAGGAGCTTTGTGAACACATTTATTACTTGCTCCTTAGTATGAACCGCCAACAGTTTCACTAATTTATTTAGAGACTTTTTTCCTGCCACATGAGAATCTACTTCTATATGCTTTGTGTACTTGTGGAACACTGATACCTAGACATCTTTAGTTATTTTTAGGTTTTATTTTAATTAGTTTCTTATATTTAAATCAAAATTCTTATTTTTTTAGTGAAATTTTGATAACTAATCATATGTTTGGAGTTGTATTAGAATGATAGTGTTTTTAGGATATAATTAAGCAAATCAGGATAAATTTTAGAAGAAAACACAAGTGTACTTCAAGAGAAGCTGGCACCAAGCTCAAGGAGGCCAAGCCTAGTGCTTAGACTCCAAGTTGTGCACCCAAAATCTGGAGCCCAGCTCCAAGGACTGGCGCCCAACGCCTTATCCTCCAAGTCTAGCGCCCAATTTGGGCACCCAATTCCTCCATTCTAAGCCTAACACCTTTGTGCCTGGGAGGAGGCAAGGTGGCTGATGCCCAGCTGAAAAAAGTGGTGCCTAGTTAGATTATAAATAAGTGAACAAGGTTCACATCGATGATCATCGAATAATCACTGGAGCCATCTAACACCTCATTAGTTTTAGGTTATTTTCTTTCTATCATGAGTAACTAAATCTCTATGTTAAAGGTTAGGAGCTCTGTTTTATTTTATGGATTAGTAATGCAAGTGTTTTCTTTATTTTGATTCTTGATTTCCTACTTTTTAAAGATTGAGTTGCATTCTTCATCATTAATGGTTAGAAGTATTGGAAAATATTCTAATTCTATTTTGGATTCTATTACTACTTTGGAAAATTTAATATCGGAATTAGCTTGAAATTCATCTCATAATCTTCAATTATTTAAAACTAGTCTTTGAATACTTGACATTTAATTCAGCTAAGGATAATCTTTGAATATTGTGTGGTTTAAAATCGAAATCATTCTTCACCCCTTCTCTTAATTAGTTGACCAAGGAATTGGAGATTAATTAAGTTAAGAGAAATTAAATTGTCAAGGAGTTGAAATTTGATTATAAATAATTTGCTGTGAAAAGATTTTTGCATGAGTCAAATTAGGAAAACACAAGTATTGCTTTTTCTAAAAATTTAACATCTTTGAAGCCTTTAACATTCTCATTTCTTGATTGCTTTCCTAATTCTCTAAACCTCCCTTCAGTCACCACGATTTTTTCTTCACTATTTTTTACTCTACTTCAATATTCACAATCCTCTTGCCAAGGTTTGATTGATCTAATAAGAGATTCAATTAGATGTTACTTGATTCAATCCGTTAATCCTCGTGGAAATAATATCTACTCACCATGGTATTACTTAATACGATTTGGTGCACTTGCCAATATTCGAGTGTATCAATTTTGCCTCATCAAACACGGGGTTGGCTATAATATGGAGTTTAGAACTATCATCACAATACATGAAAATAGACTTAGATAATGGCATTTGGAATTCTCCAAGACCACATATGCATTCACTTGCACACATAAAAAGTGGCAGTGGCCACAAATTCTCTAACTCCTCCCGAATCACCTTCAGCTTAGTGAAATATGATAATGCTTATGTCTCCCTGTGTTTAACAAAAAAAAGCTCAACATTTCTAAATACATCACTTTGATAAAACTTGTGCTTCAAATTGTTCCACAAATCCATAGTATTTTCATTCTACAACACAGTTTGAGCAGTTTTGTAATTCTTATACAATTTGATCCACAACATGATGAACGTAATACATCTGTCCACATCATACAACAAAGACTTCGTTCTTTAGTAGGTTTAGGCTGTAAGACTCTAGATTTTTTTAAAAATTAAAATATGAGTTAGTTGATATTTTGAAAATTGTTTTATGAATGACAAGGAAAAATATTTAGAACATAAACTCGAGCACTTATCTTAAACGTTTTGGCCTAAGATAGGGCTAACAGACCCAAAGATCACAAATGGACCCATATTGGGCCCAAGTCCAAGGCTTATAAGCCTTCCACCCTTCACAATTTAGAACACTTTCCCTTCATTCACACACATTCAGCACAAAGAAGAGAAAAGAGAGGAGAAGAGGAACCCTAAGTGCACTATCACCACTTCACAACATTGCTCATAACTTCCTAACCGTAGCTTCAATTGACAATTCGTTTGTAGTCACACGTCGCTCTCTTCATCCTCTTCAATTCTATCGAACTGTATGGTGAGTAAGTCTAAAATTCCTGCTCCATTTTTGAATTTCTCATTGAATTCGTATTTTCGGCATATGTGAGTTGAAATATTGTGATGTTGGTTCTTTAGGGGTACTCTAGTATGGATTCCAAGTGAGTTTCATCCTAAATTTGAATGGAATAAGGTAAGGTGACCTTTTTCTCCTTCAAACCTCTATTTTTTATGTGTCCTAGGTTGATATATGTGTCATTTTGGTGATATTAGAGTTGCTTGCTTGTTTTTGGTGTTTGGTGTGGTTGTGGAGCAATTGTTGAGGCTTGGTTGGCATTGAGCAAGTTGATTTGGTCAAAAAGAGAGAATTCAAAGGTTGGAGACTGCTGTCAATGAGGTAGGGATTTTTCTTGAAATCATTTTATTACTAAAGATTGATATAAATCGATATAAAAAATTATACTTTTAGTGATTATGTGAGTCTCATGAATTGATATGTGTGATTGATGTTGTGCTTGATGATGGTTGAGAATGTATGTTTGATTAGTAAATGAATATTATAATTTTGATTACCTTGTGATGAGTTATGAAATTGAGTTGAATGATATTGATGTGAGAGTTTGGGCCTAAGGCCGTGATAGAGTGAGGTATTTTCCTACATAGTAAGTTGAGGTAAGTGGTGGCATTGCCACGTGTGATAAGTAATTAAATTAATGAGAATGAGTTGAATGATGGATTTGTTGGTTTGATTTTTATTTGTGAAGTTTAAGTGCTATATGTTGAGAATTTGATTGGATATTGATTTAGGAAGTTGGATTGGTTGGATTGAAACTTGTTTAATTGGGGTTAAATGGATAGAGATTGATGAATGAGTGTTGAGAATGTTGAGAAATGGTTTCGGAATAGTTTGAAACAGAACTGAATTGAGTTTTGGTAAGAATTGACAATTGGGTGAATTTGGTAAAAATAAAATTTTAGACTAACTTTGACGGGGCATAACTTGGCGCTTGGAGTTCAGAATTTGATGAAATTTGTCTTTAATTAAAGCTAGTGAAAAGATATTTAAAACAGTCTAAGAATGAAGGAATGAAATTTTGTAAAAAAAGTTATTGATATTTGAAAATGGGGGTGAAAAACTGAATCTTGCATGAATGCATGGGTTATGTGTACGCATGAATGTGAAACAGAATTGAAATCGCGCGTACCCACGAGGCATGTATACGCATGATGTGCAACCCGAATTGAAATCGTGCGTACGCACGACGAATGCGTACGCACGACCGTGCTGATTTTTTGAAAATATTGTTTTCGAACTATTTAACTTTCTCAACATGTTTATAACCCTGTTTACCCCCCGTCTGAAGTTGAATCACTAATTTATAAGCTTTGAATATACTGGGAGCATTATAATGAGTTAAATTGAATTATTCTCGAATAAACACTTGGTTAAACCGAATGATATGGTTGTGGGAATGGTGGTTCGTCCCGCACGCGGTGAGGACAGTGGTATTATCCCACTCACGAGTAGATAGAATTGGTAAATTAACAGTAATTTGGGGGGTTAACGAGTTTGGTAACTTATGAAATTGATTAAAGACATTAATGTTAACTGATTGTGGTCTAAATGACCGATTTGGCAAGGTCGGAGGTTCGTCCTGCTTGTGAAGCAAGGTCATGGGTTCGTCCCGCTTGCGTATTTGGTAAGATGTAGGGACAATGGTCTCATCCCGCCTACACACACACACACACACTCTCTCTCTCTCTCTCTCTCTCTCTCTGGTTGCAAGGGGTACATGGCACTCTCCCTGCGAGATATGTACAGGATATTTATCCTACGAAGTGTACAGGACACTCACCCTACAAGGTGTGACAAGGCGCTCTCCTGACGAGATATGTACATGGCACTCACTGTAAGAACCGAGCTTAATTAACTGCCTAATTAGATAATTTACTTGTCCAAATTAGGTTCCGAATAATTAGAGTGAGAATTAGGGGATTTAAAGGTAATTTTGGACTCAGTGGATTTTTCTGAGTCATAAAATGTGCTTTCTGCGAAAAACCGTGAAAAACTACGAATCGGCAATTGAACCGGTTGAATCGGTTCAAGTCTGACTGGTACTGTACGAGAAAAATTTTAAACAGTCAAAAATCTTAGAAAAATATTAGAAGTCAAAAACCGGGCGTTAATTTTAACGGTTTGGCCTGAAGTTGGGCCAAACGGGCTAAAAACGCTAACGGGTTGGACCGGGCTCAAGTTGGGCCCAAGCCCAATATATAAATACACTTAAATGAACCCATTTCAGCCACATTCACCCTCATAACTTAAACACAACAGCAACTGAATTGAGGAGAGAGGTGAGAGCTTTCCACCATTGTTACTATTCACTTCAAACTTGCCAAGCTCATATCTTGAGCTAGAGAGCTCCGATCGCCGCACCGTTTACGGTTACGCGTTTCTTGTGAAAAGCTCTACAAAACCCACACAAGAAATTGGGGAGGTAACCACGAAATCCCTTCCATTCTTCTCTCAAAAGTTTCGGTTTCTAGGGCTCTGGGGTTAAATAAATTTTTGTGATTTTGGATGTTTAGGTTTGCTCTAATCCTTGCTTAGCCTTGGATTCTTGCTAGTAAATCTGTTGGAGAAGGTAAGGGCCACTAAACCCTTGTGAAATTATGTTTAATTGGAACCCTAGGTTGATTTGAGGTGATTTATATGTATATAGTTTGATTATTGTGGCTTTGGGAGCTCTTGGAACTTAATTGTGCTTAGTGGAGTGGATGTGAAAGCTTGGAATTTGGTTAAAAGCTATTTGGTGATCAATTTGAGTTTTGGTGTATAAAGAAAAATCAGCCAAGGTATGGTTTCAGTTTCCTCTATGTAGTATATAATATTCATGGACACTTAGGCTAGTGACCTATAGGATAGGTGTGGAAATTGTATGTTGTTGATGATTGTTTGTGTTGATGAGGTATAAATGTATTGATGTGTTATTGTGATTAGATGATGAAGTTGAAATATGATGGATTAGATGCATGAGTATTGTTGATTATGAATATGAATCTTGGTTGAGTTGGTAATGAGAATTGGTAATGAGATGATGATGATTGGTGGATATGTTATATATATATGTGTGATAAATGAAGTTAAGAATAATGAAAGGTGAAAGAAATTATGGTATGATTGGTGTCATATGATACAAAAGGTAAATTCTGATGAAATAATGGGGTTTGGAATGGTATGGTATGGTTTGAAATGTGTATGGTAAGAAATTGTGTAAATGTTGAAGTTTGGTAAAATTGAGTTTTTGGTAAACTTTGCTCGATCATAACTTTTGCCTCGGTTTTTGCCTCGATATAAAATTTATAAAAATTGGAATTTTGTAGAGGAAGTTATAATCCTTCAAAGTTGGTGTTAAAAATCTGAAATTCTACAAAGTTGCAGAATTTCATGATTTCTGATATGTGCGGGCGCATACACTCGTGCGGACGCACACCCTGCAAATATTTTGATCTGTGCGGATGCACGCACCTGTGTGCACGCATAGGCAAGGAAGTGCATTCTGTTCGCAGCGCTGGTACAGCTTGTGCACGCACATATCCAAGGAAAAACTTCAACCTGTGCGGACGTACACGTCGGAAAGGTCAGTCTATTGGGAGCGTTGGCACAGGTTGTGCGAGTGCACAGATCCTTATAAAATTAACACCTGTGCGTACGCCAACAAGGTTATAAGCTTCTAAAACACCATTTTAAAACTTATGGGCTTAATTTTGAGTATTGGAACATGGGATGTAACTTAAGGTTTCTAGAACACGATTTTATGATAAATTAGAAAACGAAGGCCTAGGTTTCTGGCGTGCTGAGAATGATTTGACGTTGGGTGGAGGATGAGTGATATATGAGATAAGGAATGATGAACTTTTTACATTGGAAACTGAGTTATGAATGGACAGTGGTTGAGATGAGTCGAGGACTCGGATTGAGACGATAGATCCATGTATACTGAAAATGTATTCTGAAAACCACTAAAATATTATTTTTACTGAGAATATGAGACGTTATGCACCCGGTAGGGACAAGGTTGGATCCCGCCTGTCGAGGTAGCAGCGGCGGCGTATGGGCGGTGGTTCGTCCCGCTTGCGTTGAGATGTGAGGTCTGTGGCAAGAGTATCCCGCTCACATCCCTTCGGACCATAGGCGAGCAGGCGCCGGTACCTGGACAGTGATCTGGGAACTATATCTCGGGGTTTCCATATGAGAAATCCAAAGGGCGACGTCTCCATAGAGATGTGTCGGGTTGGCAGTTGAACCGACAATGTGATATCACAGCCAGTAGGGCAGGCATTCATCATATGTATTTTCTATCTATTTGTATGCTTTGTTTACTTGTAATGGCTTGCCTAATTGAATAACATGCTTACTTGCTATCTGAATTATTTGTCTCATATGCTTCTACTTGTGTCTTACTTGCATTGTTTATTAATTGTGCTTTCTACTGGAATTAAGGAGGTTCAGAAGGCGGTGGCGATGGGATCGCATGGAGGATAGGTTGGTGAAGGCTGTGGGATAGTGGTGTTTGGTTAGAGTAGAAATCCCTTAAGATAGATTACCCGGTTTAATTATGATAAGGTTTATATTATGCTTGTTTTGTTTTAGAATGCTTTAAGCTTGAATCTTGTGATGGATATGGAGCTTAGGATTGCCTTTGGCGTCCAGGGGTCTTATATCCTACATCACTGGGCACTGTTACCATACTGAGAACCTCTGGTTCTCATACCATATCTTTGTTGTATTTTTCAGATGCAGGTCGCAACCCACCTCGGTGAGTTGTTTTGGATGGTGACAGGAGCGAAGGATCTTGGTTTCCTTTGGAGTCTTTTTGGTTTATTTTGTTTTTATGTCTTTCACTTTTGTATCTTGTTTAGCCTAGAGGCTTGTATTTGAGGGAACAACTTGTATAAGCTATTTTTAAACTGTCAGTTTTCAATATGGTTCTGTATACTTGTATATGGCTAGTCGGCTTAAACTCTGCGAGTTAAGGCTAGTTCCTATGATATTATATACTTATATTTTGTTGTATCTTATCTATTTCTTGTGCCTTAAGCTAGTAGCTTCATTAGTACGTTCTGCGCTTTTCAAATCCTGTCTTTGAGCTATATTTTTCATCAGGCTTCTAGATTACTATATTCCTTCTATATATTATACGTATGAGCTTAGAACTGTCGTAACTTCTGATTAACCTTTGCTTTACGACACGAGGTAAGGCTTAAGCTAATTAGGGTGTTACATTTAGTGGTATCAGAGCGGTTCGTCCTCGTGAGTCTGAGGGATGGACCGATTGTGCTTCTTTGCATACTCTGTGTGTCTTTTCTTTGATGCTATTAGGTTATCCACTTGATATATGCATAGTATGCTTGTTTGTGAGTACTTGTTTGGGATAATTGAAGCATTAGACTTTTGATATTGAGACTGATCACCTTGATATCGATTGTTTGGTGTAGACAGAAACCCTAATGGCTACTCGCGGACAAGGTCGGTCACGTATACGGAGAGATTATGAGGGTAACCCGTCGACGAATGATCACGCTGAACTTATGGCAACAATGACTAATTTAGCTAACACGATTCAAGCGGGCACTGTTATGGCTACTCATGCTTTGCGGCAAACAAGGCAATCAGCCGGAAGTGAAAATGAAGAAGGTGCTGAGGACAACTTAGTTGGTGTTCCGAGAACTCTAGCTGCTTTTCTGAAAGCTGACCCGCCAGTTTTTAATGGAACGATAAATCCTACTGAAGCAGACAACTGGTTCGAAGCTGTGGAGAGTGCATTACAGACTCAACAAGTATCGAGTAATCAGTTCGTGGAATATGCGGCTTATCAACTAGTGAGAGAAGCTCAGCAATGGTGGCAAAGAGAGCACCGACTGCTACGCCTACAGAAGGTGGACATTACATGGACATTATTTCAAGAAGCTTTCTACAAAAAGTACTGGCATGAATCATTAAGGGAGGCCAGAGAGTTGGAGCTCTTACAGTTGAAGCAAGGGTCCATGACTATAGCTGAATACACCAGCAAGTTCGAAAAACTCTGTAGGTCCTCGAGAATAAGTCAGGGTACTCCTGAGTCCTATGAGGGATGGAAATGTGTCAAATATGAAGTAGGGCTGAGGGAAGATATCATGTGTGTTGTGGCTCCATTGGAGATTAAGAGATTCTCCGAATTGGTGGACAAGGCAACAATTGTAGAAGATTATGCCAAGGAGGTGACTTTGGAGAGAGATGTTCGTGGCGGTACTAGTAGCAGAGGTCGTGGGAAGTATGTTCCATCAAGAGGCCAGAACTCCAAGAAGGGTTGGCATGCCCCTCAGCAATCCCAAGTTCAAAGACATATCAGAGGCATTGACCATGACCAGTATCACCGGGCAAGAGGAGCAGGTAAGCAGGCGTGGGCTCAACAAGAAGAGTTAAGGTGCCAGAGATGTGGAAGATACCATCCGAAAAAGTCATGCATGGCTGGGTTCAGTGGATGTTACAGCTGCGGATTGTCAGGGCATATCTCTAGACGCTGTCCTTACAAAAAGGACCAAGGTGCAGATCGGTCCCAGTAATGGGGTTAAGGATCTCCAACTCGAGGTAACAATGAAATTGATAACCTAGTTTTAATCACGTTGTGGGGGACTGTAACTTGACTCTTCTTATTAGCTTATGATGGAGACAAAGATTTGGAACTAGGAAGATTAGATTAAACATCAAGCTTGGGACCAGAGTTTAGCTTAGTTTCATTTTATGGGATGTTGCCGTTAAGGCTGGCCAAACTTAGCATCGGAAGAAACAAAAGGGAGAAGATAAGTTTGGTGGGTACAACCAAGCGATTTGGGTTCTTAGTGACAACCAATTAGCGTGACACTACGGAAGGCGTGAGGAAGCATTGACACGATAGGATTATGAAAGATGACGTACTTTCACGACTTAAGTTAAGTTGGCGATATTAAGTAGCCGAACACTTTGTGGAAGGAGGGACAGTTGTAGTTAAGGGTTATATACGCGCTCGGTGCTAAATGCGACTATGCCGAAATTACCGACGATTTAACAAAGTGACTGTGAAGGACCAGTATCCATTGCCGAGGATAGATAACTTAATGGATCAATTGCGAGGAACCGGAGTGAAGGAGGATAGTAATGGGAGACTTAATACGAGAGAGATTACCAACAAATGCTTGTAACTCTATCTATCTTTCTTTCGTAATTCACATTGAAATACTTTATTTCTCGATCCTTCTTGATAGTCAAATTGAACGTTTCCTAAATCAAATTCCCATTTGCATGTGTCCTTTCACACAACTCGTACTCCTTGATCTGAGCCTAAATCTGTTTTGACCCAATCGAGTGTGAGGAAGATTTCTATTAAAATAAACCCTCAGTAGAGATATACTTTGGTTCAATGTGCCTTATTGGTTCTTCAAAGGATTCATAATTTGGAATTCTTTTCTTAAGGCGCACTCTAATTCTCTTTTTGGTGCATTTTCTTATTCTCTACAACCTTGTCTAAACACAACCTAATGTACTCTATCAATTTCTTATGGATACCATTCAAAGTTGTTTGCTTTCTTTTGAACTCGGTATCCCTTCAAATAACTTGGGCTTAATTCGGCATCATATGCCATCCTTAGACGCAATTGTCGATATGTTAGTTCCCTAGGACATGAATTATAAACTCGAAGGATGAGACTCGCGAGGGTGCAATATCGCAAGGAGTTGTGAAGCCTTACTTTTATGAATGGCATTACCTATGACAGAATTGATACACAAGGATGCTCCATCGGCTCAAACGCTGAATTGAAATTCTTCCAAAGCTTGAAAGAACGATTAGCTACATCACCGGTACACTTGTTATGTGAACCTTAGGGACCAGTTAGGATCTACGATAATGCTTCGTTGAAAGTCTTGGAGTGCGCATTGACGTAGCATTAGGAGGTAATGGTTGGTGCATCGCGGCAGTTGAGGCCATACGAAGTGGAATCTCTGACTCACGATCTGGAGCCTGTTACGTTTATATTTGTGTTAAAGATGTGGAGCAAGGGGAACTACCTCCCTGAAGATGGTGAAAATTACTCAAGGACTACAATTGAGAGTTAAGATACTACTTAGGGATAATCACGTTTGATTTTGGTTCTCACGTGTAGATCATAAGATAGTTAATATGATGTTGGCACATTGTGAACCATTGAGTGCAGAGGTAAGTAGAGAAGGAGAAAAATAAGTGAGGAGGAATTTAGGCTTGAATTTTTTGCTGAGTTTAACAATTGATGTTAGTTAAAATAAATAGAGATTTACCAATTGTTTAGTATGACTAAGGGAGGTTGAATTGCACATATGGACAAAATTGTAAATGAATTGAATGATTAGATACGAGACAAATGGTATGGTAGTATTATGGATCTTGGAATTTTATCAAATGAATAGAGGAAAGGAAGAATAGAATATTTTAGGTGTTTGAGATGATAGAATGTGTTAGGAGTATGATGGAGCAGATGGTATTGAAATTGTAGTTAGTATAAGAACTGTTGCTAGGCTTGAAGGTGTTGAATGGTTGGAAATTGATGGGTATTGTAATTGGAGCTATGAAAAATTACTTACGATTGAGAATTTAGGAGATTTTGAATTAGGCATAGAGATGCTAGGAGGCCCTAAGTTAGAAATTAGTCTTATGATGAGCGTGAACCCTATTTGGGTCAAGTTGAGGAATTTTAGACATAAGCCTGGTTTTATAACACGATAAATGATGTATGACTTGATTGAGCATTTGGATTAGTTAGTCAATTAGTGGTTGAAAAATCGGAGTGGCGCAGCAGAGAAGCTTGCGGAATGCAATAGCTCATGATAGTTGTGAGTAAAGGTCGTAGGACGAAGATTAAGCGTATCTTAGGCTTGAATACTTGAAGACTTTAGTCGGTTAATGTAAGTAAAAGTTTTTAAGAACTAAGTTTGATTGCAGTAGTGAGGGTAGAAGGAATTAGGATAGGTTGTGAACATGAGGGTAGATGACTAAATTTGATATTGGAGGGCATGCGAGTGCAAGTGTCGAGTTTGAAAGACAAGCATTGCGATATTTGTTCATGATAACTTTGGGCTTAGATGGAAATAGGAGCTGATTTATTTGAAGGATAGATTTGGAGAGCATCGAATTGAAGTACTAATGTTGTATTGAAGTCGATCGAAGGGAACTAAGAGTGAGCAGGACAAGTAAGATACAGGCTTGAATTCAATTAGAATATGGAGTTATACATAAGAATAAAAGATGTAAATAGGAAATTGGGCTGACGTGGAGGTACGAAACGATGAATGGTGAGCGGTAGGTTTAAGTCGAGGAAACGTTTAAGGATGATGATAGGGTGATCCAAATTTTGAGGGCAAAATTTCTTATTTGGTGGGAAGAGTGTAAGAACCGCGCTTAATTAACCGCCTAATTAGATAATTTACTTGCCCAAATTAGGTTCCGAATAATTAGAGTGAGAATTAGGGGATTTAAAGGTAATTTTTGGACTCAGTGGGTTTTTCTGCGTCAGAAAATGTGCTTTCTGCGAAAAACCGTGAAAAACCGCGAACCGGAAGTTGAACCGATTGGTTTAAGTCTGCCTGGTACTGTACGAGAAAAATTTTAAACAGTTAAAAACCTTAGAAATTATTAGAAGTCGAAAATCGGGCGTTAATTTTAATGGTTTGGCCTGAAGTTGGGCCAAACAGGCTAAAAATGCTAATGGTTTGGACCGGGCCCAAGTTGGGCCCAAGCCCAACATATAAATACACTTAAATGAACCCATTTCAGCCACATTCACCCTCATAATTTAAACATAACAGCAACTGAATTGAGGAGAGAGGTGAGAGCTTTCCACCATTGTTACTATTCACTTCAAACTTGCCAAGCTCATATCTTGAGCTAGAGAGCTCCGATCACCGCACCATTTGCGGCTACGCGTTTCTTGTGAAAAGCTCTACAAAACCCACACAAGAAATTGGGGAAGTAACCACGAAATCCCTTCCATTCTTCTCTCAAAAGTTTCGGTTCCTAGGGCTTTGGGGTTAAATAAATTTTTGTGATTTTGGATGTTTAGATTTGCTCTAATCCTTGCTTAACCTTGGATTATTGCTAGTAAATCTGTTGGAGAAGGTAAGGGCCACGAAACCCTTGTGAAATTATGTTTAATTGGAACCCTAGATTGATTTGAGGTGATTTATATGTATATAGTTTGATTATTGTGGCTTTGGGAGCTCTTGGAACTTAATTGTGCTTAGTGGAGTGGATGTGAAAGCTTGGAATTTGGTTGAAAGCTATTTGTGATCAATTTGAGTTTTGGTACATAAAGGAGAATTAGCCAAGATATGGTTTCGGTTTTCTGTATGTAGTATATAATATTCATGGACACTTAGGATAGTGACCTATAGGATAGGTGTGAAAATTGTATGTTGTTGATGATTGTTTGTATTGGTGAGGTATAATGTATTGATGTATTGTTGTGATTACATGATGAAGTTGAAATTTGATGGATTAGATGCATGAGTATTGTTGATTATGAATATGAATCTTGGTTGAGTTGGTAATGAGAATTGGTAATGAGATGATGATGATTGGTGGATATATATATATATATATGTGTGTGTGTGTGTGTGTGTGTGATAAATTAAGTTGAGAATAATGAAATGTGAAAGAAATTATGGTATGATTGGTGTGATATGATACAAAAGGTAAATTCTGATGAGAGAAGGGCGTTTGGAATGGTATGGTATGATTTGGAATGTGTATGGTAAGAAATTGTGTAAATGACTAAATGGTGAAGTTTGGTAAAATTGAGTTTTTGGTAAACTTTGCTCGATCATAAATTTTGCCTCGGTTTTCAAAACTGATTGAACTTTGTTTAGACTTAAAGATTTTTGGAAACCCTTTAAATCGATATAAAATTTACGAAACTTGAAATTTTGTAGAGGAAGTTATGATTCTTCAAAGTTGGTGTTAAAAATCTGAAATTCTGCAAAGTTGCATAATTTCATGATTTCTGATATGTGCGGGCGCATACACTCGTGCGAACGCACACCCTGCAAATATTTTGATCTGTGCGGACGCATGCCTGTGCGCATGCACAGGCAGGGAAGTGCGTTCTATTCGCAGCGCTGGCACAGCTTGTGCGCGCACATATCCAAGGAAAAACTTCAACCTGTGCGAACGCACAAGTCTGTGCGGACGCACACGTCGGGAAGGTCAGTCTGTTGGGGGCGCTGGCACAGGTTGTGTGAGTGCACAGATCCTTATAAAAATTGAAACCTGTACGTACGCATACCTCTGTGCGTATGAACGCATTTCAAAACTCTCAGGAGTGTGCGCACGCACGGAACCCTGTGCGGCCGCACACGTCCTGTTTCTCAAAAGTTTATTTGTTTTCAACTATTTCTACCTTCCCAACAAGGTTGTAAGCTTCTAAAACACCATTTTAAAACTTATGGGCTTAATTTTGAGTATTGGAACATGGGATGTAACTTAAGGTTTCTAGAACACGGTTTTATGATAAATTAGAAAATGGAGGCCTAGGTTTCTAGCGTGTTGAGAATGATTTGACGTTGGGTGGAGGATGAGTGATATATGAGATAAGGAATGATGAACTTTTGATATTGGAAACTGAGTTATGAATGGACAGTGGTTGAGATGAGTCGACGACTCAGATTGAGATGATGGATCCATGTATACTGAAAATGTTTTCTGAGAACCACTAAAATATTGTTTTTACTGAGAATATGAGACGCTATGCGCCTGGCAGGGACGGGGTTGGATCCCGCTTGTCGAGGTAGCGGCGGCGGCGTAAGGGCGGGGTTTGTCCCGCTTGCGTTGAGATGTGAGGTCTGTGGCAATAGTATCCCGCTCGCATCCCTTCGGACCATAGGTGAGCAGGCGCCGGCACCTGGACAATGATCCGGGCACTATATCTCGGGGGTTCCCATATGAGAAATCCGAAGGGCGATGTCTCCATGGAGATGTGTCGGGTTGGTAGTTGAACCGACAATGTGATATCACAGCCAGTAGGGCAGGCATTCATCATATGCATTTTCTATCTGTTTGTATGCTTTGTTTACTTGTAATGGCTTGCCTAATTGAATAACATGCTTACTTGCTATCTGAATTATTTGTCTCATATGCTTCTACTTGTGTTTTACTTGCATTGTTTATTAATTGTGCTTTCTACTGTGATTGAGGAGGTTCGGAAGGCGGTGGCGATGGGATCGCATGGAGGATAGGTTGGTGAAGGCTGTGGGACAGTGGTGTTTGATTAGAGTAAAAATCCCTTAAGATAGATTACCCGGTTTAATTATGATAAGGTTTATATTATGCTTGTTTTGTTTTAGAATGCTTTAAGCTTGAATCTTGTGATGGATATGGAGCGTAGGATTGCATTTGTCATCCCGGGGTCTTATATCCTACATCACTGGGCACTGTTACCATACTAAGAACCTCCGGTTCTCATACCATATCTTTGTTGTGTTTTTCAGATGCAGGTCGCAACCCACCTCGGTGAGTTGTTTTGGATGGTGACAAGAGCGGAGGATCTTGGTTTCCTTTGGAGTCTTTTTGGTTTATTTTGTTTTTATGTCTTTCACTTTTGTATCTTGTTTAGCCTAGAGGCTTGTATTTGAGGGAATAACTTGTATAAGCTGTTTTTAAACTGTCAGTTTTCAATATGGTTCTGTATACTTGTATATGGCTAGTCGGCTTAAACTCCGCGAGTCAAGGCTAGTTCCTATGATATTATATACTTATATTTTGTTGTATCTTATCTATTTCTTGTGCCTTAAGCTAGTAGCTTCGTTAGTACGTTCTGCGCTTTTCAAATCCTGTCTTTGAGCTATATTTTTCATCGGGCTTCTAGATTACTATATTCCTTCTATATATTATACGTATGAGCTTAGAACTGTCGTAACCTCTGATTAACCTTTGCTTTATGACGTGAGGTAAGGCTTAGGCTAATTAGGGTGTTACACTCACCCTGTGAGGTGTGACAGGACACTCTTCCTGCAAGATATATATAGTGTATTCACCCTGCAGTGTACAGGGCACTCACCCTGCAAGATGTGACAAGGCACTCTCTCTGCGAGATATGTACAAGGTATTTATCCTGCGAGGTGTACGGAGCACTCTCCCTGCGAGACCGGTTTGTGATATAAGCCTAGAGATACTTTTTGTCTTGGGGATATACAACAAAAAGACAATGTCCAGGTTAACTAACGAATGTGTTGAATTATGGCACTGTAATCAACAAGTGAGCTCATGACTAATAGAACAGACATGCATCGAACTGTATTTATTTGCTAACTACTTATAATGCCACTACTTCTAAGTGCCTGATAAATATCTTTACACCTTTTAACCAGCCTAACTAGCTCGCTTTCTAAGCAAATTCATTAACTAATTATGCTTACTTAGCTATAATTGAATCACAGTTCAATTAAATTAAGAACTAGCAATTAATTCCATATATATAGCTCGTAACTCACTCTAATTAGTAGGGCTACGAGCATCTAATCCTATCCAATCCATTCGGTAGGGTTAGAGGTGAAGTGAATTGAGTTACGATTGAATAGCGTGCAGATTTAGGTCTAACCATATTCAACTTATTCGCATCCCTAATATGTTAATGTATTTTATAAAAAATATTATACATGAGTTGAGGAGATCAAACACACTCCTTGTTTTGTATAATTCCTGTAAACCACCGATCCAATTATTGTATTGTTGTTTGTGTTATTAATTTTAATAATAACTTGATAACGAATTGATATTTATGTCGTTTATAACTTTAATATGAATTTACTTCTGATTTTGTTACTTTTAATTTTATATAAACTTAATTTAGTAGTTTTTATATTATTAGTAAGTTTATCAAATATTGTATGATTAAACATTGAATTTCTTTAAATAATTAAACTTTTGTGGATAGAGTCGGATATCAAATTTTAGGATGCCAATAGAGTTTAGGTTAAAGAATTTTAAATCGCATATATGATGGTTGAATTTTAGAAAAAATTTTAACATATAAATAAAGTTGGAATTGAATTTAAACTTTATCCTACCCTATTTATTATTAGTCCTATTAATTATAACGTGATCACTCAACTTCCAATTATTACTTCAAGAGTACTTCATGTACACATAATGATAGAATCTCTCAAATAATAACTCACAAGCACATCATAAAGAGAAAATATTAAAATTAGAGTTTCGGTTTCATCATTAAACAAATCTCATAATAACTTTTAATTTTATCAGTAGGTATATAGAGTGTATGCGTTTTGTGCCATAATTATATATTACGAAGCGTCATGTTGTAGTGTATATAGATTCTCTCCATTGAAATGGTAAGAAAAATCATAAAACAATATATAATTTGATCTAGTTTTCAACTGTTATTGGTTCCTGAATAATATTTCTTCAGGCCTATAGATTTGACAAACAAACCCCTTCCATTCAATATATTATTTATCATTTACATAAATAAACGTTCTGTAGCTCAACTTTTTGGGACAACTTTCATAACACATGATACGGTTTTTGTGGTTTGATTTTGAGGAAAAAAGGTAGCCAAACCACGCATGCAGCGTGATTTTCTATAGTAGCCAATAGTTAGCAACCATTGGTTAGCTATGTAATTTCTAATAGAGAATATTTAAATTAATCTTTAAAAAATTTTAAATGATATATTTTGGTCTTTAATAAATTTTTATTTTCTAAAATTATTTTTATAAAGGGATTGATTTCTCTATCATTTTGAAGAGAAATCTAATTTATTTTATAATAATATTTTTAAAAATTTAATTATTTTATAATAAAATTTGTGAGACGCATATATAAAAAATTTGATTCAAAGTGACCAAAAAAATTTATTTAATAGGAATATATTTTTGATAATTTTTAGCAAATAAAAATTTATTGAGATCCAAAATGTATGACTAATTTAAAATTCAACTATAATTCTGATGACAATTAATATTTTTCTGTAATATTTATTGAGGATTAATTTGAGTATTTATTCCTTTTAATATATAGAATAGATAATTGAATTAAGCTTAATATTTCTCAATTATATATATACTGTAGAATAAAAAAAGTTCCATTGCATATTCTTCTATTATAACGAAATTATTAACTATTACATATTTATATATATTTATACTAATTGTTTGACATATTTTTCAATAAAGTAATCAACTACTAAAATAATTAAAATTTATGTAATTAAATAATTAAACTTTTTCACGGATATAAGCAAATTTTCCATAAAAAAATAGTCACTATTACATTTTTTATTCATATTTTGATTATAAATATAATCTAATTTTTATATTATGCATAAAGCTTTATATATATATAAAGCTTCTGTGATTGGTTTAATTCTTTTCTTTATAAGTCTATGCCTATGCCTCTCGCTCTTCTTTGTTGCCTTTGGATGCATGCTACCCAAATAAAAAATCATTCTTCTTGCACATTGTGTGGAAAATAATACTATGACATGCTGATCGCTGCATGATAAGCTCAAAATAGTGGGACACTATATTATTAATTAGAGGCTCATACCAATGGTTTAAGCCAATCAATTAATTTGTCCCAAAAACTCTTTTCTTTTGTACCTTTTTGTCACCATGATCCGTGGAGCTGATTCTGGAGATTAAATACATATTCCACTGCTGCATGGAAATTTTGAGTGTACTATGTAAAGCAACAACTCAAAAATCTATGTATATGTTGGTTGGATACGGATCGGACTTAATGAGTTATTGAATAGGGTATAATAAAGTTTGATCAAGAAGACCGAAAAGAGGGGTGGGATGGCCAGTACAATGAACATCTTTTTAAAATTCAAATAGTAAAGTTTGTAACAAAAGAAGGCAACATTTCGTTATAAAGTTATTAAGCGAATTATTGTCTAATAATTTACCGCCAATTTTAATGCGACAATTCTCAGTCACAAATTTATTATATATATATATATAGAGAGAGGCCTATTAGAGAAAAAAGGCGTTGTACTAGGTGTACGAGAAGTTTTTGGTACAGGTTGTGAGATGGATCGAGAACTTGCAAATCGAGATGGTCGCTGAATTATCTGACTGGAGCAATGGAGGTGGGTACCTGCAAAGACACTCCGACGCTCACACTACAAAAAAAAAAGTTTAAAACGGCATTTATATTACGGCGGTTTTAAATATTAAATAACCGCCATAATATTCAAGTATTATGGCATTTTATACTGTTGCCATAATTAAGTTTTCTAAAATTACATTTTTTGGTAATTTCGGCGGTTGATGAAAGCCATTATTTAAAAAAAAAAGGCCCAAACCCAAGAAAAATCCTAAAGATGATCTGGTGAAAGTGAAACCCTACAAATTACAAAAGTGAAGCTGCTCTAGTGATCTTCTCAGCAGCGCTCTCCAGCTATGTGACGATCTGTGGGACGATCTTCTCCAGCGCTGCTCCGGTGACGATCTTCTCAGCGGCATTCTCTGACGAATCAATGCTTTCAATTTTCACTCTCTTCTGGCTGTTCCTTGAGCTGTCTTTTTAGTTCATTTTTTTCTGTTTTTTACTTTTCTTTTTCTTCACTCTTGGTGAAATTGAAGTTTTGGTTGTTGATCTGTGATGAACAGAAACGGTGATTCTGGATCGAGGAGTTAGGGTTTTGATTGAGAGCGATAGGGAGAGGGAAGATCGCGACAAGGAGGATCGACAATTCCACGAGCAGGCAAGTGACGTTCTCGAAGCGAAGGAACGGTTTGTTGAAGAAGGCGAAGGAGCTTGCGATTTTGTGCGATGCTGAGGTTGGAGTTATGATCTTTTCCAGCACTAACTCTATGATTTCTCCAGTACCAGGTACTCGCGATCCTCGCTCTAATAAGCTCTTATATTAGATAGATCTTTTCTTTTTTGTGACTTCTCCGTCGATCTTTTCGTTTTTTGATCGCTTTCTTTTTTTTCCCCTTTCTTGGCTTTTTGTGAACAGGTTTGAATATGAAGATTGACATATATAATGCTAAGTCAACTAACTGTCTAACTGTGTGAATGAATGCTTATGTTGTGTTTGAAAAAATGACAGGGTTCAATTATAGCTATTACAATGGTTGTTATTAAACTAAGCCAGGACCTAGATTTTACTCGTAAAAACCCACTTGTTTGCAATGCAAGCTCATGTAAACTCTGCTTGCAGACTCGTACATGCATTGAACTTGTTATGTTAACAATTTCATCACAAATATAGTTGTTACTATGCTCAACCTGTTTCCTAATATTTATAATGATGATGCTCTTGATCTTTCTGCATTTTTTAATTCACGATTATATTATTTTGATAAGTTTCTTCTTTATAGGCATGAGTCTTTAGATTTAATTATAAGTTCTTTTTTAATTTTATGGCAAGTTCTACTACTAGTAATGTCTTTCCTCCCTGCTACTTCCATTTTGTAATTACTTTAAGGATGTCTTGTGATTGAAATTGAAGGAATGTGAAAAGGCAGTTATGAAACTTAAATTTGAAGAAGCCATTACTGCACCAGAGAATACAGTAATAGTTACTTATTATTGAGCAAGTGTGCTGGTTTATACATGTTGTACTAACTTGATTTCGTGGGATATTTTTTAATGCAGCTGCTCAAGACTCAGAAAAAGGCAAGGGCTGGAAGCGATTTGAGTTTGACAAGGATGTGCCTCTTGAAGATGAGGAAATTGAAGGTTGGACTTGTTTGCCAATTTTATTATTCTAAATAAATTTGTCCAGACTTCATTGCAAATACAATCTGTTTTAAAATGGACAATTTTTTTTAGTCTTCCTATATTTTCCTGATAATGCAACACATGGTCTTGAATCCTGATAATGTAAACTTCATTTTTAATTAATCCAATGTTGAGTACTGTTATTGTGAGCTTGTTAATACCACCAATACTTACTGATTTTAATTGTTCATTGCTTAGTCATGGTGATTCTTTTAATTATTGAATGCCAATGATATTTTTTCTTATAAATGATAATGAGTAATGGTTTGAGGTTTGGCTTGAAACCTGAAACTTAATTGAATTGATTGTATTTGCCCACCTATATGCAATGGCTGAAGATGATGCTTCCTTGGTCAAGCAAATTGGCCAGAGTTTTCGGTATTCTAAAATAGTGGTATATTCCTCTTCTTATATTCATGAATAGTCAGTTTTGTTCCTTGTTAATATACATGAATCATCTAAGAATGAAAGACTAAACATAGATCGAATCCATTTTCTTATCAAGGCAAGAAGGGAGGAACAAATCCAAGCTGCTCATGACGAAGCCATGTTTGGTGCTTCAGTGTAACACCCTAACTTTCATCACGTCATGATCGTACCAAAAGCAAGGCGTTACTGACTTGTTTTCCTTATTTACTATTTAATATTGAGCCTTTAGTTCGATACCGCGTTTCAATTTTCAGGAAAAAGCCAAAATCTTTTGTTTCTCATCAATAAAAATCATTTATCAACGAACATAAGCAATACTAATCAAAAGCAAGGCGTTACTGACTTGTTTTCCTTATTTACTATTTAATATTGAGCATTTAGTTCGATACCGCGTTTCAATTTTCAGGAAAAAGCCGAAATCTTTGTTTCTCATCAATAAAAATCATTTATCAACGAACATAAGCAATACTAATCACATAACTATTAATAATGATAAATATTATACAAAAAATTTCAAAAGAACCCCAGATACAATTCCTATCCCTCTGTATCAAATAAAATCTTAAATAACAAAGGCGAGGGAATTCTATGAAAACAACTCAACACATAAACTTAACTTAAATAAAACTCATAATCGCCTGCAGCTTCAAGCTGAGTCTCTGAACCTGTGTCACTGAAAGGGTGGAAGATTTTGGGGTGAGAACAAACCACTAGTTCTCAATAGGGAATAGGAATACCGCACTAAACAGAGTAAATACAAATAGCTAATTCATATCATAAAAACAATTTCACTTAAAATAGTTTAAGTTCCTTCCTTTAATTCATGTTAATTAAACAAAATTCCAATCACATTAACAATTTCTTATCCATAAACATCATTCTTAAATACATTATTAAGACCACAACACAACATAAGTAAAATATCCATAAAGCACGTAAGCACATCACCAAAACAACAGCACAAACACAAATAAATAAAATAAAGCAAACATAATTAAATGTAAATGCGCAAACAAGATGATGCATGCCTGTTCCTAGCGCAGGCCATGAGCTCATGCGTCGGTTGTCTACCCGCAACCCGACGTTACTCGGAGTGAACCCCGAATATGGTCCCTTTACTGTGTCAATTAGACACCTTGGCATCACGGTTACCCGTGTCAATTAGGCCTCATTATAATAACAGTTCAATGTGTATCACAGTAAGGAACACTGCTATCAATTAGGTGAACATTCCCGCATTAGCAATCTCAGGCTATCCGTTAGGCGGGCAATTTCGCATTAGCAGTTTGGCACAGCACCCGTTTAACATACAATTCTCATTTATTTATTTCATTCATGACTTTTCATTTTCTTTCATTTCATTATACCTCCACATCACCAATTACATACTCATACCTCCGCATCACCATAATATTAAACGTACCTCCGCATCACCGCTTAACTATACATACCTCCGCATCACCCAATTAACTTTAAACCCTTCCTAGTTGTTATAGTACTACTGGTTTAAAAGAAAAACTTGGTGTTGAGGTAATTTGGTCACAATTAAAACTTGTACCATCTCTCTTAAAATCTGTTATTATTTTCTAAAAAAATGCAGAAAAATAGCAGGAAGTAGTAAGTTTGATAAATTCCTTAAAAATCCAATTTTCACCCATTGCCTTTCAAAATTCACTACCTCAAACAAGACTCTTTTAGCTTTTCATTGAATTAAATTCCAGATTAATACCACGTCATATGAAAAAGTTATGAAGTGAGAAACACAGCCATGCCTTTTAGAATTCAGTTTCCAAAATCCAGTGAGCTATCCATACTCTTTTCAACATATCTACTTGGTTAAATAGGATATTGACATGAAATTTAAAATGAAGATTGTGGACACTGGAAGCTTGAAAATGCCGTTAGTTTCAGCTCAAATACTTACCAGAATTGAAAGTTAAGTGAGTTGGAAGTTGGTGCTTCTGCAGTAAGGAAACAGAATTTTCTGCAGAAACCATCAATCTTCAAAAATTCGTTTCTCCCAAACTACTCATCAATAAATTCTGAATTTTTTATGAGATTCTCAAAACACATTAAAGTTTCATGAAAAAATAGTTTCATTCAAGTATATGACCTGGGATGCTCCCAGAAATTGAATCTTTCTACTGTCATGTATGCAGAAATTCTGCCTTAAGCATTTTCAACAACCTTACTTATCAAAAACCACATTTGAACTTATAACCCTTCCAAAATCACACGTTTAACCTCTTTCCAGTTATTCAAAATTGTCTTCATTGCCAACACAGCCCAAGAACCCAGAATCAATAATTCACACGATGTCAAGTACTTAAACATCATCAAACCTTTTCTTTTCTACACTATGCCAAGCATAATTTTCCATATACACTCATCATCATTCAAACACATAACTCATCAATTCACACCAGCAAGCTCAGCAACAAAAGTAACACCATTTATTCTATCCCTTACAACATTCAGTACGCACAATCATCAAATCAATCACCAACTACAGTTATAATCCAACTCAATTCCGTCAATTATTCACACAAAGCAACCATAAACCATTTGCAGTTACTCATTTGATTTTAGTAGCATTCATAAGTTAAAACCTTTACTTTTAAAACAAATCCCCTACCTCAGTTAGTCGAAACCCACAAGGTTATGCGTGACTCCAACAACGACAGGGGTGACGGATCTGCAGCGAGGCAACGGCAGCAACGAGTTGAACGATCGGAACCTTCAGCGGCAGCAATGGGATCCAGAGCGGTGCAGCGGCAGCGCTGATTCTTCTCAGCTCGTTGGGGTTTTAGTCCTGCATCTCCCCTCTCTCGTCTAGGCTTGACGGCCACGACAACCCAACCATGGAGGTGACGGGTTGGCGGCGCTCGTTGGACGGCGATGCATGTGATGGCTGCAGCAGAGCGTGATGATCGGCGGTGGAGCAGGCTCGGCGGCAACAGGCAGTGACGCTTCCTTCCTCTCTTCTCTCTTCTTCCCCGTTCTCTCTTTCCCCTTTCTTTCTTCCCTCTTATTTCTCTGATTCACAGTGTGTCTGTGCGTGTATATCTGGGAAAGGGAGTAGCGGTGGTGAGTGAGCGTGGCACTCAGAGGGATGAACAAGTGTGGAGAGGGGTTACGTGTGTGATTTGGGTGAGAGGGGTTAGGGTTAGTGAAATTAGGGTTTATAATTGGGAATTTAGGGATTTGAGTAGAGTTTTGATTTAAAACCCAATTTAATAAATATAATTAATTTTAAGAATACTATTTTATTTCTCAAATTACAGATTATTTGTAATTAAATACTTTAATTTAAAATTATAGATAAATAAATAAATTTTCTTTTAATTCATAATATTAATCAAAACTTTAAATTATTTCAATTTAAATTATATACAAAACTCTCTTTCATCTTCAATCACTAAAACTCTTAATTTTAATTAAGTACAAACCATTAATTTTAGTAAAAAAAATATCTAATTATAATTGAAAGTTATATAAGACCAAATTAATTTAAAACATGAAGTCTCATAACCTTTCTAAAAAGAAAATCATATATATAATTATAAATAATTCATTATTTATTTTCTAAAAATCCCGGGGTTTACATCCCACCCCACTTATAAAAATTTTTGTCCTCGAAAATTAGCATATTGCATAAAACATTACTTAATTTAACATTTTACCTTTTTGAAACACCTTGTGAAAAAGTAAAAAGTCTCTACTCGTATGGATACATATACAGTTTCATGTATTTGGGTTTTCATAAGACATAGAGAAGATAAGATAGAAGTTTGATTGCAGAGCAGAAGTTACAAGATAGGCTTGGTATCCCAGAAAATTCAAATAAGCATACACAGTTAAGATCAAACGAAAATGCACACGAACAAGGAGCGGGATTGAAGAATAATTAGTTCACTTTCTCAAGAAAGAAACCTCAGACAAAACTTCAAGACAAACCATGGAGGGTCAAGATACGAAATCAAGCAATCTCGAGACGTAACTTCTAGAGTTCCCAATCCTCGTGATTTGCATTATCTATTATTTCTATTTCGTCCATGACAACCCATTAGTGTTCCCATATACATAAATCATTAGTGTTAAGTTGGCCAGACTTAATACCATGAGGTATGCAATGGTAGACTAATAGCATTAATCATCAGACAGTCATGCATATCAAATCTAAATTCTTGTTATCAGAACAAGTCACTAAGCATGACAGACACTCAGAGTATGCAATGAAGCATAGTCAGTCCAATCCCAAGGCTCTAACGAGAACGAACTACTCTGATACCATAATGTAACACCCTAACTTTCATCACGTCATGATCGTACCAAAAGCAAGGCGTTACTGACTTGTTTTCCTTATTTACTATTTAATATTGAGCCTTTATTTCGATACCGCGTTTCAATTTTCAGGAAAAAGCCGAAATCTTTTGTTTCTCATCAATAAAAATCATTTATCAACGAACATAAGCAATACTAATCACATAACTATTAATAATGATAAATATTATACAAAAAATTTCAAAAGAAACCCAGATACAATTCCTATCCCTCTGTATCAAATAAAATCTTAAATAACAAAGGCGAGGGAATTCTATGAAAACAACTCAACACATAAACTTAACTTAAATAAAACTCATAATCGCCTGCAGCTTCAAGCTGAGTCTCTGAACCTGTGCACTGAAAGGGTGGAAGATTTTGGGGTGAGAACAAACCACTAGTTCTCAGTAGGGAATAGGAATGCCGCACTAAACAGAGTAAATACAAATAGCTAATTCATATCATAAAAACAATTTCACTTAAAATAGTTTAAGTTCCTTCCTTTAATTCATGTTAATTAAATAAAATTCCAATCACATTAACAATTCCTTATCCATAAACATCATTCTTAAATACATTATTAAGACCACAACACAACATAAGTAAAATATCCATAAAGCACGTAAGTACATCACCAAAACAACAGCACAAACACAAATAAATAAAATAAAGCAAACACAATCAAATGTAAATGCGCAAACAAGATGATGCATGCCTGTTCCTAGCGCAGGCCATGAGCTCATGCGTCGGTTGTCTACCCGCAACCCGACGTTACTCGGAGTGAACCCCGAATATGGTCCCTTTACTATGTCAATTAGACACCTTGATCACGGTTACCCGTGTCAATTAGGCCTCATTATAATAACAGTTCAATGTGTATCACAATAAGGAACAGTGCTATCAATTAGGCGAACATTCCCGCATTAGCAATCTCAGGCTATCCGTTAGGCGGGCAATTTCGCATTAGCAGTTTGGCACAGGGCCCGTTTAACATACAATTCTCATTTATTTATTTCATTCATGACTTTTCAATTTCTTTTATTTCATTATACCTCCACATCACCAATTACATACTCATACCTCCGCATCACCATAATATTAAACGTATCTCCGCATCACCGCTTAACTATACATACCTCCGCATCACCCAATTAACTTTAAACCCTTCCTAGTTGTTATAGTACTACTGGTTTAAAAGAAAAACTTGGTGTTGAGGTTACGTGGTCACAATTAAAACTTGTACCATCTCTCTTAAAATTCTGTTATTATTTTCTAAGAAAATGCAGAAAAACAGCAGGAAGTAGTAAGATTGATAAATTCCTTAAAAATCCAATTTTCATCCATTGCCTTTCAAAATTCACTACCCCAAACAAAGACTCTTTTAGCTTTTCATTGAATCAAATTCCAGATTAATACCACATCATATGAAAAAGTTATGAAGTGAGAAACACAGCCATGCCTTTTAGAATTCAGTTTCCAAAATCCAGTGAGCTATCCATACTCTTTTCAACATATCTACTTGGTTAAATAGGATATTGACATGAAATTTAAAATGAAGATTGTGGACACAGGAAGCTTGAAAATGCCGTTAGTTTCAGCTCAAATACTTACCAGAATTGAAAGTTAAGTGAGTTGGAAGTTGGTGCTTCTGCAGTAAGAAAACAGAATTTTCTGCAGAAACCATCAATTTTCAAAAATTCGTTTCTCCCAAACTACTCATCAATAAATTCTGAATTTTTTATGAGATGCTCAAAACACATTAAAGTTTCATGCAAAAATAGTTTCATTCATGTATATGACCTGCGATGCTCCCAGAAATTGATTCTTTCTACTGTCATGTATGCAGAAATTCTGCCTTAAGCATTTTCAACAACCTTACTTATCAAAAACCACATTTGAACTTATAACCCTTCCAAAATCACACGTTTAACCTCTTTCCAGTTATTCAAAATTGTCTTCATTGCCAACACAGCCCAAGAACCCATAATCAATAATTCACACGATGTCAAGTACTTAAGCATCATCAAACCTTTTCTTTTCTACACTATGCCAAGCATAATTTTCCATATACACTCATCATCATTCAAACACATAATAACTCATCAATTCACACCAGCAAGCTCAGCAACAAAAGTAATACCATTTATTCTATCCCTTACAACATTTAGTACGCACAATCATCAAATCAATCACCAACTACAGTTATAATCCAACTCAATTTCGTCAATTATTCACACAAAGCAACCATAAACCATTTGCAGTTACTCATTTAATTTTAGTAGCATTCATAAGTTAAAACCTTTACTTTTAAAACAAATCCCCTACCTCAGTTAGTCGAAACCCACAAGGTTATGCATGACTCCAACAACGACAGGCGTGACGGATCTGCAGCGAGGCAACGGCAGCAACGAGTTGAACGATCGGAACCTTCAGTGGCGGCAATGGGATCCAGAGCGGTGCAGCGGCAGCGCTGATTCTTCTCGGCTCGTTGGGGTTTTAGTCCTGCATCTCCCCTCTCTCGTCTGGACTTGACAGCCACGACAACCCAACCATGGAGGTGACGGGTCGGCGGCGCTCGTTGGACGGCGATGCATGTGATGGCTGCAGCAGAGCGTGATGATCGGCGGTGGAGCAGGCTCGGCGGCAACAGGCAGTGACGCCTCCTTCCACTCTTCTCTCTTCTTCCCCGTTCTCTCTTTCCCCTTTCTTTCTTCCCTCTTATTTCTCTGATTCACAGTGTGTGTGTGTGTGTGTGTGTGTGTGTGTGTGTGTGTTTTGATAGGAATAAAACACACAATTCCCTACTTGCAAGAATTAGAGGAGCAACAATATTCACTCATAACAGGTATTAATACCAGCACAATAATACCCAATAGCAGCGGAAAAATCACATAAACCAGAAATTAGAAACAAGCTAACACATCAAGATTTTTAACGTGGAAAACCTCCTCAATGAGAAAAGTAAAAACCACGAGTCACCAAGACCAGGATATAGCTTCACTATGATGAAAAATAGGGTACAAGAGAGTCACAAATTACTGCACAAAATGTGCATACAACAAGCCAAACAACTCAAGCTTCAAAGCTTACAAAACAAAAGCAAGAAGATGAAAATACCACAAAAACAGAGCTACTGTACGTGGCCAATATCTCCAGCTACAAATGTCGAATTGAAGATCCGAACGATGAAATCAAAGAACCAGACGTGTAGAACACTCTGTCCAAATTTGAGCTCGATCTAACGGTTAACGAATCTGCAGTGACCAATTTATAGAGACAGCTTTGTGTATGTGCGAAAATAACTTTCTCTCTTCTCTTCTCTCTAGTGTTTGGTGTTCTCTTGCAAAATGACCTCTCTCTCACTCAACCCTAACTCACCTCAGCCACTTCAACTATTCATGGGCTTGGATATTAACATTTGGGCTTTTTCTCCAAATAGGAAGGGAGCCCAAAAACCCAACAAATCTCCCCCTCACGACTATGTGGAGGTAACCGCCCATCCGGCGATTAAGCAACAAACTTCAAACTTCCATCTCGGTAATGCCTTGGTCATCATATCAGAACCATTCTCATCAGTATGAACCTTTTCAAGTTCCAACAACTCAGCATCCAAAACATCACGTATCCAATGATACCTCACATCAATATGTTTGGATCGAGAATGAAAAGTAGAATTTTTACCAAGATGTATAGCACTTTGACTATCACAAAACAACACATACCTCTCTTGAGTAGACCCGAGTTCCTTCAAGAATTTCTTCATCCAAAGCATCTCCTTGCACGCTTCGGTAATGGCAATAAACTCGGCCTCAGTAGTAGACAAAGCAACACATTTTTGCAATCTTGATTGCCAAGACACAGCTCCACCCGCAAAGTTGATCAAGAAGCCTGAAATGGACCTTCTAGAGTCAATATCTCCTGCCATATCTGAGTCAGTGTAACCAACTAGAATAGGTTATCACTTCCATAACATAACTTCATGTTAAAAGTACCACGAAGATATCTCATTATCCATTTTACAGCATTCCAATGCTCTCTTCTTGGGTTTGAAACAAAACGGCTAACACAACCAACAACATGAGCTATATCCGGTCTTGTGCACACCATAGCATACATTAAACTACCCATGGCTGATGCATATAGAACTTTTTCCATGTCTTTCTTCTCTTTATCACTTGATGGACTTTGCTTGCAACTCAATTTGAAGTGTGTAGCAAGAGGAGTACTAACGGCCTTTGCTTTCTCCATTTGAAACCTGTGCAACATTGTCTCTATGTATTTCTCCTGTGACAACCAAAGTTTCTTGTCCTTTCTATCACGCTCGATTCTTATGCCAAGAATCTCCTTTGCTGCCCCAAGGTCCTTCATTGCAAATGACATTGCAAGTTGCTTCTTCAACATATCAATCCTAGAAGCATTCTGACCAACAATAAGCATGTCATCAACATATATCAAAAGGATAATAAAATCATTACTAGCAAACTGTTTAACAAATACACAATGATCAGAAGTAGTCTTCTTGTAGCCTTGTTCTGCCATAACAGACTCGAACTTCTTGTACCATTGTCTTGGAGCTTGCTTCAAGCCATACAAGCTCTTCTTCAGTTTGCAAACATGATCCTCTTTGCCTTTTACCATGAAACCTTCAGGTTGTTCCATGTAAATTTCATCCTTAAGATCACCATGAAGGAAAGCAGTTTTCACATCCATCTGCTCTATCTCTAAATCAAGACTTGCAACCAAACTCAAAACAGTCCTAATAGAAGATCTTCTCACAACCGGTGAAAAGATTTCATTATAGTCAACTCCCTTTTTCTGCCTGTAGCCCTTGACCACCAATCTAGCCTTGTACCTTGGATACTGAGAATTTTCTTCATGCTTCAACCTATAAACCCACCTGTTCTGCAAAGCTTTCTTCCCTTTTGGCAACTTCACAAGCTCAAATGTTTGATTATCATGCAAGGATTTCATTTCATCTTGCATTGCATCAAACCATTTCTTATTGTCGTCACCTTCCATAGCTTCCTCATAACATTCAGGTTCTCCCCCATCAGTCAAGGTCACATATCCATCAGTAAATGTTACATACTCACTAGAAGGATACCTCGTTGAAGGTCGTCGCTCTCTAGTAGACCTCCTAGGATGGAAACCTGGTGGATCTTCAGGTAACTCAGGTTGATTATCAGCATCATCATCAACTGGAGCATCAATCGGATCTCCCATCTCCTGGTCATCAGGAACCAAAGGCTCATTTTGCTGCATATGCTTCTGATCTTGATTCTCTGCTAGTTCCGACGAAGGAGGCGGCTGAACTGGATCTACATCAGTCAAGTCACTGCTCTCTTGTGATTGACTCTTCTCTGCCTTATCAATGTCTTAAATGGTATGATCTTCAACAAACTCTACATCACGGCTTCTTACAAGCTTCTTTTCAACTGGATCATAAAGCCTGTAACCAAACTCATCTTGACCATACCCAATAAAAATGCACTGCCTTGTCTTCACATCCAACTTGGACCTCTCATCCTTTGGAACACGAACAAATGCTTTGCATCCAAAGACTCTCAAGTGACCATACGAGACATCTTTTCCCGACCAAACATGATCCGGAACATCATTGTCCAAAGCAATTGTAGGACTCAGATTAATCACATGAGCCGCTGTAAGTAGCGCTTCACCCCAAAAGACTTTAGGTAGCTTAGCTTCAGTAAGCATACACCTAACTCTTTCAATCAGTGTTCTATTCATCCTTTCTGCCAAACCATTCAACTGAGGTGTTTTAGGAGGTGTCTTTTCATGCCTAATGCCTTGCTGCTTGCAATACACATCAAATGGTTCACAATACTCACCATCATTATCAGTGCGAATACATTTAAGCTTTTTACCTGTTTGCCTCTCAACCAAAGCTTGGAATTGTTTGAACTTTTCCAAAGCTTGGTTCTTTGTTTTCAAAGCATAAGTCCAAAGCTTTCTTGAATGATCATCAATAAAAGTAATAAAGTAAATAGCTCCGCTAAAGGACCGTACCTTCAAAGGACCACAAATATCGGAATGCACCAATTCCAAGAAGTCTGATTTTCTTGAAGGTTGATGCTTCTTGAAGGATAATCTTCTTTGTTTGCCAGCCATGAAATGAGAACATTTCTCCAACTCTGCATTCTTCAAACCTGAAAGAGCATCCTTTCGAGCCAAATAGCCAAGTCTCCTGTGCCACAAGCTACAAACTTCTTTACTTTCAATCGCATTCACACTACCTTTTGCAATCATGGCATGCATCACATACAAGGTTGAAGTACCTTTTTCTCGAGCCACCACTAAGTTGCCTTTAGTAAGCTTCCATTGTCCAAAACCGAAAGTGTTTACAAAGCCTTCATTATCAAGCCTTTTAACTGAAACCAAATTCAAGCGAACATCTGGAGCGTGTCTAACATCTTTGAGTAGTAGCTTCATTCCCATATTGGTCTCAATACAAACATCTCCTACACCAATAACCTTGGCCAAGCCATCATTACCCATCTTAAGTACTCCAAAATTACCTGGAGTATAAGAAGTGAAGAACTCCTTCTTCGGTGTAACATGTATTGAGGCGCCACTATCAATTACCCAGCTAAACTCATCATCAGAAACAAGATTGACCTTGTACTCGTAATCAGCAATATCAACAGTAAGAAGATCATCTGAAATAGAAGATACACGATCATTACCACTATCATCCTTCTTTTCTTGCTTACCTTTGTTTTCCTTTTTCCAAAGATAGCAATATTTTTTAACGTGACCCATTTTGTGACAGTAGTGACACTCAACATTCTTGTATCTTCCCTTGGATTTGCTCCTGCTTTTACCTCTACCCTTTTGAACTCTATTCTGATTTCTCCCCCTGATTTCAGTGACTAACATTTCAGAGTGTGACGAAGAATTCTGCGTCTTCCTTCTCATCTCTTCATTTAAAATGCCACCTTTAACAAGTTGCATGCTCACTTTACCATTTGGAGCAGAATTAGTAAGAGAGATACGAAATGTCTCCCAAGAATCTGGTAGAGTATTTAGCAACCACAATCCTTGAACCTCATCTTCAAACTTGATTCCCATGCTTGACAACTGATCCAGAACTCCTTGAAATTCATTCAAGTGATCTAATACTTGTGACCCCTCCTTGTATCTCAAATTCATCAACATATTCAACAAGTACAATTTATTATTGCCAGACTTGGAAGCATACAAGGATTCAATTTGATTCCACAAAGTCCTAGCATGAGTCTCATTAGCAATGTGATTATAAACATTATCATCCACCCATTGCCTAATAAAACCACAAACTTGTTGGTGTTCAAACTCCCATTCTTCATCTGTTTTAGATTCTGGTTTTTGTGTAGAAAATACGGGTAAATGTAGATTTTTGACAAACAACAAATCTTTCATTTTTCCCCTCCATAGATGGTAATTAGTGTCATTCAAACTTATCATCCTAGTAGAATTATTTGCCTCCATCTTTCAACCAAGTTATAACCAAATACCCAAAACTGAGCTCTGATGCCAATTGATAGGAATAAAACACACAATTCCCTACTTACAAGAATTAGAGGAGCAACAATATTCACTCATAACAAGTATTAATACCAGCACAATAATACCCAATAGCAGCGAAAAAATCACATAAACCAGAAATTAGAAACAAGCTAACACACCAAGATTTTAACGTGGAAAACCTCCTCAATGAGAGAAGTAAAAACCACGAGTCACCATGACCAGGATATAGCTTCACTATGATAAAAAATAGGGTATAAGAGAGTCACAAATTACTGCACAAAATGTGCATACAACAAGCCAAACAACCCAAGCTTCAAAGCTTACAAAACAAGAGCAAGAAGATGAAAATACCACAAAAATAGAGCTAC
This sequence comes from Arachis ipaensis, assembly GCF_059453495.1. Classification (NCBI taxonomy): domain Eukaryota; kingdom Viridiplantae; phylum Streptophyta; class Magnoliopsida; order Fabales; family Fabaceae; genus Arachis; species Arachis ipaensis. Next base: position 30,986,560 of record NC_142435.1, read on the forward strand.
TGTACGTGGCCAATATCTCCAGCTACAGATGTCGAATTGAAGATCCGAACGGTGAAATTAAAGAACCAGACGTGTAGAACACTCTGTCCAAATTTAAGCTCGATCCAACGGTTAACGAATCTGCAGTGACCAATTTACAGAGACAGCTTTGTGTATGTGCGAAAATAACTTTCTCTCTTCTCTTCTCTCTAGTGTTTGGTGTTCTCTTGCAAAATGACCTCTTTCTCACTCAACCCTAACTCATCTCAGCCACTTCAACTATTCATGGGTTTGGATACTAACATTTGGGCTTTTTCTTCACATAAGAAGGGAGCCTAAAAACCCAACATGTTTTTGTTGTTTGTGAGCTGTGTCTGTGCGTGTATATCTGGGAAAGGGAGTAGCGGTGGTAACTGAGCGTGGCACTCAGAGGGATGAACAAGTGTGGAGAGGGGTTACGTGTGTGATTTGGGTGAGAGGGGTTAAGGTTATTGAAAGGCAACGGCAGCAACGAGTTGAACGATCGGAACCTTCAGCGGCGGCAATGGGATCCAGAGCGGTGCAGCGGCGGCGCTGATTCTTCTCGGCTCATTGGGGTTTTAGTCCTGCATCTCCCCTCTCTCGTCTGGACTTGACGGCCACGACAACCCAACCATGGAGGTGACGGGTCGGCGGCGCTCGTTGGACGGCGATGCATGTGATGGCTGCAGCAGAGCGTGATGATAGGCGGTGGAGCAGGCTCGGCGGCAACAGGCAGTGACGCCTCCTTCCTCTCTTCTCTCTTCTTTCCCGTTCTCTCTTTTCCCTTTCTTTCTTTCTTCCTCTGGCTTTTGGCTCCGATAGTTAGTGGTAATACTATGGAACCGTCCGATTTGAGGAAGTTGTCTCCGAGTCCGGTCACCCCGTTGCGGTGGGTTTGCAAATTTTCGTTTCGGAGACCTAGTTTATTGAAGGCTCCTCTAAAGAGGATGCTGGAATCAATTTCGGTGTCAACCAGTCACAAGTCCGGTTCTGACTTTTTCCGAGATGATGAATGGGGCGTCTTCAGCCAAGGTGCCGTGTTGGTAGTCATCGGGGGAAAATGTGATCGCCGCTGGAACCGAGGAGATTGGTGCTTGGTTTCTTGTGGCTAGGACTTTGAGATCCTTCTTTAGGGTTGATTTTGACTTTTTTTGGCACGTCCTTTCTAGTGATGACATTTACAATTTTGGTGGGTTGATTTTCGGTCTTTCTTGGGGGTGTCTGCCGTATCGTCCTCGAGTTGCCGTATCTTTCTCTTTCTCTTTCGTATCTTGCCACGCGGCCACCTCACCGTCCTCTTCGATTCTATTACACTTTTGCGGTGAGTACTCCCAAGAACCCTGAGCCATTTTTGAATTCTCCCTTATTTTTGAGTTTTGATATATGTGTTGAGATACTATGATTTTGATGTTTAAGGGAAGCTTAATCTTGAATTCTAGTGGAGTTTTGAACCAAGGTTAAGTGGTACAAGGTAAAGAAATTCTTTTCCTTTGATTTTCCCTAATTACATGTGAAAATCCTAGTGTAAATGTTGAAACAACGGATGTAATTAGATATTACATAGTAGCTTGGATTGCTTGATTGATTTTGGTATACGTTTGGCGCTTGGGTTACTTGTGGAGCACTTGGTGGAGGCTCAATAGTGCAAATTGAAACTTGGGTCTATCCGAAGAGGGAACCAAAGAGTTGGGAAAGCACTGCCATTAAGGTACAGTGTTTTGATTTCGGGTAGACATTATATAAGGTTATGTGAAAACCTAGGTTAAATGCCCCTAGGATGGTGTTGAATGATGGGTATTGTTGATGGCATGTGGTTTAATGTGAACGTTTGAATTGATGGTGTGTTGTAATATGATTTTAAGAAGTTGAAGCTTGATGAGCAATGTATATATAAATGATTGAGATTGGATACAAATTGTAGTTTGATTGATTATTAATGATTGGTGAATGATAATTGGGCCGAAGGCTGTGAATTGGCTGAAATGTTGGTAAGTTAATGAGAATTGACCATGTGAAATGTTATGATGTGATATGCGTTAAGTTTGTTATGTTAAAATGTTGACTTTGGAAGTTATGGAAATTGAATTGGAGTTTGATTGATTTTTGGTTGTTTAGGCCTTGAATGGTTAGGATATGATTGAGATGTGTTGATTAAAAAAAAGGGGTGCCTAAGAGCTAAATTATGTTGATTCTGAAAGTGGTAGATTTGAAACTTTTAAAAAATGGCAATATGCAGAATTTGGATGAAATTAGATTTTTGACCAACTTCAACGGGGTATAACTTAGCACTTGGAGTTCGGATTTGGGTAAAATTTATCTTAAATTAAAATTAGTGAAGAGAACTTTAAAACAGTCTAAAAAGGGATGAAAATTAATTTTTGTAGCAAAAGTTATTAAGGATTAAAAATGGGTGTGAAAAATTGAATTATGCAGAATTGCAATGTTTTTGGCAGAACCTGGTATCGCGTGTACAAATCCCTCATGCGTAACATGAACGCGAACTTGCGATACGCACAACTGAATTAGACAAATAAAAATGCATGAACCTGAACTTGCGCGTACGCACAGGTCGTGTGTACGCACGAATTGGACAACAGAATTGAAAAGTGGTAGGTTCTGCGCATACACACGAGGCGTGATACGCATGATGTGCAACCCAAATTGAAATCGTGCGTATGCACGCACTAAGCAAAATTTTCTGAAATGTTGATTTTTGTCTATTTAGGCTTCTCAGTCTGTTTATAAACCTTGCTAACCATCGTATGGTGTTGAATAACTGATAATTAAGCCTTGAATACACTGGAGAGTGATATAATAAAACAAATTGATTAATCTCCAGCTAAATCCTTGGTTAACCGGATGAAATAATTGCAGGGATGGTGGTTTTATTCCGCCCACGATGAAGATGGTGGTATTATCCCGCTCACGATAGAAACGAAATTAATTATTTGATAAAGAATAGGGTTAGGGAATCTAAAAATTTATGAAAGGGGTTAAAGTCAATGATTATGATTAATTATGGTCTGAATGATTGATTTGGCAAGGACGGTGGTTTTATCCCACTTGCGTATTTGAAATTGATAATGATTACTGATTTGACAAGGGCGGTGATCTTATCTTACTTACATATTGATTATTGATTGAACGTGGTCTGAATACTGATTTGGCAAGGACAAAGGTTTGTACCGCTTGTAAGGTAAGGTCATGTGTTCGTCGCGCTTGCGTATTGATTTGGCATTTGCACCGGACAAGGATGGTGGTTCATCTCGCTTGTTCTGTGATTGTTGTGTGATATGGGGATGGTGGTTCGTCCCGCCCACAGTGAGGACAGTCGTTTCATCTCGATCACGGATTGATTTCACTTCGGGTCAACAAGTGACAGGGCATTGTCCCTCTAAGACAAGTGACAGTGCACTCTCCCTTTGAGACAAGTGACAGGGCACTCTCTCTCTAAAACCAACTTGTGATAATCTTGGAATGTTCCTTTTTGGGGATGTGGTGAGCTGTTTTGCCCACATTCTCTCTGATTGAAAGGTGATGGAGCACTCTCTCTCTGAGACAGAATGATACCTCCAGTGAGAAGGTGACAGGATACTCTCCCTCTGAGACCAGCTTGTGATGGTCAGGAATGTGTTTCTTTTCCCTTTTGAGGGATGTGCAATCAAGAGACGATATCTGGGTTAGCTACCGGATGTGTCAGGTCTGGTAGTATAACCGACACATGAGTTCACATCCAATAGACAAGCATGCATCATGTGAATCTATTTGAAATTGTTTGAGTGTGCATATTGTATTTGGTTTGCTTATCTGAATATCCTATTAATTACCAATTGTATTACTTGCTCTACTTGCTTTCTAATTAAGTTTGGATTGGATTGATTACTAATTATGGTTGCCACTACTAAGTTAGATACTAAATACTGAACAACTGTGATATTGAAAATCAAAGATGCTGTGAGGTATTGGAAAGAGCTGAGATTTAGTATATTGAACTTGTTTGGATTAGAAAGAACCCTAGGCTTAAACTTTGTGAGATCGGAGACTAGGATTGTCTAGTGGACTCATGTAGTTTTATATAGTCTCTATTTAGAACTATTACCTTACTGGGAACCTTCGGATTTTCACCCATTGTGGAAATTTTCTGTCTTTTCAGATACAGAACGAGATGTATCTTGTTGAGTGTGCAGGATTCCTTTTGGCAGAGCGAAGAAGACTTGTCTTTTGGGGTTTATTTTGTTTTATGTAGTATCTTTTCTCCTCTTTGAATATTATATTGTATATTCCTCTTAGAGGTTTTAATTTGGAGAAACAGAATGTATTTTGTACACTTTCGACTTTCTTCGCAGGTCAAAACTAGTTCTTATTATGTATATTATTCTGGATCTTATATATATCTTTTTTTTTCTGTATTCGACATTTTTTATCTTTAACGCTTCGTGTGTGATAACGGTCGTCATTTTGTTTATCTTTTCTTCACAGGCTCCTAGTTATATTATTACCTTTCGAATACTATATATGTATATTTTGCTTTTAGGTATCGTAATGTCTCACCACCTCAAATTTACGACTATAGTGTAAGGCTTAATGTGTAGAGTGTTACATTATGGTATCATAGCAATTCGTTTCCAAAGAGCCTGGGGAATGAGCTGCTATGCTTCTGAGAATACTCTGGGTTATGTTTCTGTGCTATTTAGGATATCTATTTGATAAATATAGCATAATTGTTCATGAACGTACTTTTGGGAATTGAAGTACTAGACTTGAGATATTAAGACTAATCACTTTAATATCAATTGTTTGGTATGGACAAGACCCAAATGGCATCTCATGGATGAGGTCGAGGATGGAGAGGTAATAAAGGAATTGATCCGGCGAATAACTCGATTGATTTTATGGCTACTTTGGAGAACATGGATGCTACCATGCAGGCTACTACTGAGGTTTTGGGACAGCAGGCTGGAAATGGAAATAGATGTGGAGCCAATGGAATGAATGGAGAAAACGGAGGACCGATGACCTTGGTCCCATTCTTGAAGGTGAATCCACCAACCTTTAGGGGTACGACGAACCCAACTGAGGCAGACAACTAGTTTCAGGCCATGGAAAGGGAGTTGCAAGCTTAACATGTGCCGGAGGATCAGTATGTGGAGTTTGCCACATATAGGCTGGAAGGAGAAGCTCAATTCTAGTGGCAAGGAGCTTGTCGTTTACTGCAGCAAGGTGATGCTATGATCACTTGGGATGTCTTCCAAGTTGAGTTTTACAGGAAATACTTCTCGAATTCTATTAGGGCAGCGAAGGAGTGAGAACTGATGCAACTAAAGCAAGGCTCAATGACTCTGGTTGAATACATCAACAAATTTGAGGAGCTGTGTTGATTTTCTAAAGTTTGCCAAGGTGCTCCAGAGGGTTATGAGGAGTGAAAGTGCATCAAATATGAGGGTGGTCTCCGAGATGACATCATGTATACCATGGTCCTAATAGAGATTAGTAGCTTTTCTGAGCTAGTTAACAAGAGTCGAGTGGTGGAAGAGTGCTCAAGGAAGACTGCTTTGGCTAAGAGCGACCGCCCGGGAATTTTACAAAAAAAAAGGGCAAGGAAAGAGCTTTACACCAAGGTGCCAAAATTTCAAAAGGAATAGTTATGTCTCTCCATGTCCTCAAGGTCTAAACAATTACCGAAGGGATGACAACCACCAAGAAAATGGAAAAGGAAAGCAAGAGAGGACATATTCGGATGGGTTGAGGTGTTTTAAGTGCGAGATACCAGGACATATGGCTAAAGATTGTCCACATGGGAAAGCTCAAGATGCCGGTCGAGCTCAACAATAGGGCCAAGTTTTGCCATGGCAGCAAGTTATGCTGTTAGATCCGACTCTTGGATCAGAGGTATTGGTGAATTGATGAAATAACTGGTTCTTAGTGGATGTTGAGGATTTTGGAACACTTGGTGGTTAAGTCTAATTTTAGGAGAGAATTATGTCAAAGTTTTTTTCCAAAGATTATAAGTGAGCAATTCGCACAACCTTTAGTTAGTTTTAAATATTCTCCCTAAAGGTCTTAATTATGTGATTTTCTTGAGGGTTGTGATTTAGATTGAAGTTCTAGGTACAATATAATCATGGAGGTCGAGAATTTTGATGAGACCTTGAGTTAAATTAAGAATGCATTAAGGCCCTAGAGTGTGATTTAAGTCTTGGGATGAACCCGAGTATCAGTTGGGGAAATCGGAGTAAGTTTAAAAGGAGACGATGTACTTGGTTAATTGACAATAGAGTATGATGTTAAGTGTGTTTCGAGGGATATATGCTATTAGCCGTTAGCTCGTCGGGAGACAAATAGAATTTAGATCAGAGTTTGGTAGTGAATGAATTTTCTAAGGATATACCTAACTTTCTCCCTCCTTCGAGAGATAGAATTTGCAATAGAACTAGTGCCAAGAGTTGGACGGATCTCGATTTCGCTAAAATGTCACCGTTAGGGCTGGTAGAACTTAATGTTTAGTTGGAGGAACTCATGGATGAGAAATTTATCCGGCTAAGTAATCTCCTGTGGGGAGCACCGGTTATGTTAGTGAAGAAGAGGGATGGCAGTATGAGGCTTTATACGAGAGAGAATGCCACTAAATCCTTGTGAGTCGATCTGTCTTTTCTTTTTTAAATTGCATCGAAGTTCTTTGTTTTGGATTCCTTCTTGGAAAATGATTTGATTATTTTTTCCAACCCTATTCCTTGTTTGCATGTAACTTTGCATGAATCTTGTACTTTCCAAGGTGAGTCTGAGCTTGTTTCAATACAATCAAGCGGTCTTCGAATCCTTGGAAACTTGCTGTTAGGTTGAATTGCCTCCATTCACGAACTTGTAGTTCTTCAAAAATTAGTTGAAACTTGTTTTGATTTTATGTGCCTTGTTGCCTCTATCAAGGATTCTTGATTTATATTCCTTTCTTGAGATGTACTTTAATTCTTGTTCTGGTGCATTTTGTTATTTATCTACAACCTCTCTTGATCGCAATACAAGGTATCATTCTGATTTCTCGCAGATACCGTTCGTGTTGTATGTTCTCTTTTGAGTTTGGTATCCCTTCGAATAAACTCAAGCTTCTTTCGGCATCACGTGCAATTTCTAGATGTAACCATCGAGACGTTAGTTCCTTAGAACACGACTTGTGGATGCGGAAGGTGAAAACTTGTAAGTGTGCGACATCGCAAGGAGTTGTGGAGCTTTGATGCTCGATGTCAAATCTATTTTTGATGGTAATAGAATTGCGAGAAGCCAATGCTCCATCGTGTAGGTATGAGGCCGTAGAATTAAGCCTATTAGGTCCCGAACTTATGTCAAGAGACTTCGCAGAAAGGAAGTTCCACTGGTTAAGATCGCTGGCTAAGGATTATCCCCACCTATTTATAGGTGATTAAATTTTGAGGACAAAATTTCTATTAAGGTGGGTAAGATGTAAAATTCAGATAAATAATAAATAATTGATTAATAAATTAATTATTTGCACAAAGGGGTTAAAAATTTAGAATTTATAATTTCGAAAACTATCGGTGAAAATTTAACTTAGAAATTAAACTTGAGTGCAAAAATATTATTAATTGTGGAAAAACGCGTGTCGGCAATAAAAATTATCTGTACCGGCTGAAATTTATCCGGTATTGCATGTGAGAAAACTAAAACCGTAAAAAATGACAATAAAAATATTTAGAATAAAAATCCAAACACTTATCCTAAAGGTTTTGGCCCTAGGTAGGGCCAACGGGCTAAAATTACAAATGCGCCCATATTAGGCCCAAGCCCATGACTTAAGGAACCACCATTCACCCCAAAACACACCTATTTGCATTGAGAAAGAGAGAGAGCTCGAAGAGCTTGATAAGGAGAGAAAGAGATGCCTTAATTTACTATTCATCCAAAACTTTAAATCCACATAACTCACAAACCGTAGCTCCAATCGACAACCCATTTGTTACCACACGACCATCTCGTCATCTCTTCAATTCTATATCACTTTTGCGGTGAGTACTCCCAAGAACCCTGAGCCATTTTCAAATTCCCCCTTTATTTTTTAGTTTTGGTATATGTGTGTTGAGACATTGTGATTTTGATGTTTAGAAAAAGCTTAATTTTGGGTTCTAGTGGGGTTTTGACCCAAAATTAAATGGTATAACGTAAGAGAACTCTTTTCCTTTGATTTTTCCTAATTACATGTGAAAACCCTAGTGTAAATATTGAAATAACGGACGTAATTAGATATTATGGAGTAGCATAGATTGCATGGTTGATTTTAGTGTATGTTTGGCGCTTGGGTTGCTTATGGAGCGCTTGGTGGAGGCTCAGTAGTGCAAATTGATGCTTGGGTCTATCCGAAGAGGGAACCAAAGAGTTAGAAAACCGCAGTCATTAAGGTACAAATTGTATTTTAGTGTGAATATTTGAATTGATAGTGTGTTGTGATATGATTTAAGAAGTTGAAGCTTGATGAGCAATGTATATATAAAGGATTGAGATTGGATACAAATTATAGTTTGATTGATTATTAATGATTGGTTTAGACCAAAGGCCATGAAGTGGAGGAAATTTTGGTAAGTTAATGAGGATTGACCATGTGAAATATTATGATGTGATATGCATTGAGTTTGTTATGTTAAAATGTTGAGTTTAGAAGTTATGGAAATTGAAATGGAGTTTGATTGATTTTTGGTTGTTTAGGCCTTGAATGGTTAGGATATGATTAAGAGGTGTTGATTGAGAAAAAGGGGTGCCTAAGAGCTAAATTAGGTTGATTTTGAAAGTGGTAGATTTGAAAACTTGTAAAAAATGGCAATATGCAGAATTTGGGTAAAGTTGGATTTTTGACTAATTTTGACGGGCCATAACTTGGTGCTCGGAGTTTAGATTTGGGTAAAACTCATATTAATCTTAATTGGTGAAGAGAACTTTAAAACAATCTAAAAATGGATGAAAATTAATTTTTGTAGCGAAAGTTATTAAGGATTGAAAATGGGTATGAAAAACTGAATGATGCAAAATTGCAGTGTTTTGGCAGAACCTGGTATTGCGTGTACGCAGCCCCTATACACATGAACGCGAACTTGCGCATACGCACAGGTCGTACGTACGCACAAATTGGACAAACGAAAATGCACGAACATGAACTTGCACGTATGCACAGGTCGTGCGCACACACGAATTTGAAAATAGAATTGAAAAGTGGTAGGTTTTGTGCGAATGCACGAGGCGTGCATATGCATGATGTGCAACCCAAATTGAAATCGTGCGTACGCACGATTGTGCAAAATTTTCTGAATTGTTGATTTTTGTTTGTTTAGCCTTCCCAGTCTGTTTATAAACCCCTCTAACCTCCATATGGAGTTGGATAACTGATAATTAAGCCTTGAATACACTGGAGAGTGATATAATGAAGCAAATTGATTAATTTTCGGATAAACCCTTAGTTAACCAGTTGAAATAATTGCGGGGATGGTGGTTTAATTCTGTCCATAGTGAGGACGGTGATGTTATCTCGCTCACGAGAAGAACGAAATTGATTATCTGATAAAGAATGGGGTTAGGGAATCTAATAATTTATGAAAGGAGTCAATGATTATGATTAATTATGGTCTGAATGACTGATTTAGGAAGGACAATGGTTTTATCCTGCTTGCATATTTTAAATTGATAATGACTACTAATTTGGCAACAACGGTGGTCTTATCCTGCTTGCGTATTGATTATTGATTGAATGTGGTCTGAATGACTGATTTGGCATGGACGGAAGTTTGTCCTGCTTACGAGGCAAGGTCGTGGGTTCGGCCCGCTTGCATATTGATTTGGCACCTGCACCAAGCAAGGATGGTGGTTCCATCCTGCTTGTTCCGTTGTTGTAGTGTGATGTGGGGATGGTGGTTCGTCCCACCCACAGTAAGGACGATAGTTTCATCCTGCTCACGGGTTGATTTTAAATTGTGATTATAGTTATTTTGATTGCAAATCGATTAATGATTATTGATTAATTGCCTGGGTAAGATGCACGGATTGTGACTTCGTCTCACTTGCTCCGAGTTAACAAGTGACAAGGCACTCTCCCTCTGAGACAAGTGACAGCGCTCTCTCCCTCTGAGACCAGCTTGTGATAAGCTTGGAATGTTCCTTTTTGGGAATATGGTGGCTTGTTTCGCCCACATTTTCTCTGATTGCAAGGTGACAGGGCACTCTCCCTCTGTTGGGTTGTTTGAGTGTGCGTATTGTATTTGGTTTGCCTATCTGAATATCGTATTAATTGCTAATTGTATTACTTGTTATACTTGCTTTCTAATTGTGTTTGAATTGCATTGATTACTAATTGTGGTTGCCACTACTAATTGGATATTAAATACTGAACAACTGTGATATTGGAAATCAAAGATGCTGAGAGGTGTTGGAAAAAGAAGAGATTTAGTATATTGACCCTGTTTGGATTAGAAAGAATCCTAGGCTTGAACTTTGTGAGATTGGAGACTAGGATTGCCTAGTGGGTTCATGTAGTTTAATATAGTCCCCATTTGGAACTATTATCCTACTGGAACCTTCGGGTTTTCACCCGTTGTGGAAATTTTTGTCTTTTCAGATACAGGACGAGATGCACCTCGCTAAGCGTGAAGAATTTCTTTTAGCAGTGCGAAGAAGACTTGTCTTTTGGAGTTTATTTTGTTTTATGTAGTATCTTTTCTCCACTTTTGAATACTGTATTGTATATTCGTCTTAGAGATTTTATGTTGGAGAAACACAATGTATTTTATACACTTCCAGTTTGTATTATATTCTAGCCGACCTTTTCTTCGTAGGTCAAGACTAGTTCTTATTATGTATAATATTTTGGATTTTATATATTCGACATTTTCTATCTTTAATGCTTTATGTGTGATAATGGTTGTCGTTTTGTTTATCTTTTCTTCACAGGCTTTTAGTTATATTCTTACCTTTCAAATACTATGTATGTATATTTTACTTTTAGGTGTCGTAATCACCACCTCTAATTTACGACTATAGCGTAAGGTTTAGTGTGGTAGGGTGTTACATGATCCATTATGAAATTACACAAATAATTGTGCAGTAAAACTTGATAATTATAGTTTTTTCATTAGCAAATAAATCATACTTAACTTCAAATCGTGATACTTAATTATTACGGTCTTTTCCCTTGGGCTCTGAAATCGAACCGACGATTGAGCTTATAGAACTAGAGGTTTAAATGTTTAAAAGTTCAAATAAAATTCAACCGAGACTAAGTCAAATATAATTAAGTAATATATTTATGTGTGAAACATATATAAGATTTTTTGCATATTATTATTTTAAAGAGATTAATCACTAAAAAATCAAACCGATTCAACCGATTTATTATATTTTTTTTATTTTTTCGATTTTGATCGATTTGTTTTCAACCTATTTTTACCTTCAACTAGACCAATCTGATAGCTGATTTTTTATTAATCCAATCTAACTAACCAATTCAATCAGATTATTAGGAACCACATACTTCCCTCAGCTTGGTATCAATTTCAGAATAATTGTTAGCATATAGCCACCATAGCCATACTTCTAGACAAAAACTCAAAGTGGTCCCCCAAATCTGACCCGTATACTAATGTTGTCCCTCAATTTCTTATTGCACTAAATGGACCCTCCAGTTTGAGCTCCGGGCTGCATACGGATATCTCAACCCATTTTCGGCGTGAATCAGCAAGCAGAGCGCTGACCTGGCACTGCCACTGCCACTTAGGACGATTAACACGAATAGCTGATGTGGAATACCTTTCAAAATTTTCCAATTTAGTCCTTGTCCCTAATTATAAACCCTAAACATGGTTCTTCCTCCTTCCTTTCTGATTCTGTTCCTCAGCTTGTTCTTGCTCTTCTTCTTGTCATTGTTATTAAATCCATGATAGAAAGTGGCAGTCATGTCTCAGGAAGCTCGAATTGCTCCTCTGCGACGAAAAATTGGACAAGGAACACTGTGCGAAGCAGGCATGGATGGGTTCCAGAGTGGTGTGACTGTGGGTGACAGCTGGTCCTTAGGTGGTCAGAGACAGAGACGCATCCTAATAAGCCCTTCTTCGGGTGTCCAAATTATAATGTGAGTGCTCTAAATTCTTGAATTTTTAAGTATTGTTGATTTGAGGTAAATATTTGCTAAGCTAGATGCATATTTGTAGACTAGTGAAAAAAATGGTGCGGGTTATTTATCTGGGCAAATTCTGTACAATATGAGGTGCCTATGAAAGCTAACGAAGAAAATGAGAAGGGTGAGATAAAAATGAACATTGCATGGAGGGTGGATAAATTGAAAACAAATGTTAAAAATGTAAAAGTGATGATCCAAGTGCTAGGTTTAGAATTTTTAGTAGTATTTTTGTTTGTGTTAATGCTGTTGTTGAAAGTTTGAACAAAGGATTGTTACTGCAATGCAGAACCATAATGTTAATGTTATTCATTTTACAAACATTGTAATTAAAATAAGGTGGGTTTTGATACATGAATTGATTGTGCTCTTTGATAGCTTGTTTCTTTGGTTTTGGTTTTGAAAATTTAATTTAACACACAATTATCAAATAAATAAACAACAATAAAAATACCTAACATAAAATATCATTCTTAATTAATCCAAAATAACATTAGGTCATGTAAAGTTCTGCAATAGCGCAGAGATGACAATAACAATAAAAAAAATTAGCATTGTTTTAGTTGTTTCCCAGTACCTTAAATACCATAACATAGTTGCAAAGAAGTCTATAAATTAACAGCAACAAACAAAAAACAATAATAAAGTAACTAAGTAACTAAGTAACTAAGTCACAGTAAACAATCATAAACTAACTAACTATTGAATAAACAAATTGAAGTAACTAACTATTGAATAAACATATTTGAGTAACTAAGAATTGAATAAACATATAAGAAACTTGAGATAGAAAGTTGAAAGTATCACCAGTTAAAATCCAAAATTGGCAAGCACATAGCCTTTTTTCCAAGTCAACTACATAGTTTGTAGGATGCCCATGCACCTCGAACTTCTCATAGCCGATGTCTCCAGCCCAAATTGGGTGCCAGTGTTTAAATTCCGTCCTCATCTTCTCAAGTATGCTCTTGATTACTGGGAGAAGTATTCCCACATGGTTATCCAGCTTCACCTTATTCTTAGCCATCATCCTCATTACAAACATTCTCACTTCTTCAAGCAAGGTAATTATCGGCTTTCCCCTTGCTTCCTTTATCTTTGAATTGAATACTTCACACGCATTGTTATATATAGAGTCTAAATTTGGCTTATGACTGAAATGTGACCTTGTCCAAGACTCTCTCGGTCATTTTTCTAGGTACGCCCATGCATCCTCATTAAGCTGCTTCATCTTTTCCATGTGTTCCTTAAACTCTTGATAAGTTGTGGCACGTGCACAATCCCATAATAAACCCCTGAGCTCTAGATCTTTTCACTGTTTATTGAAATTCTCCATAAATATCATACACAAAATCGATGATGCACATTAGGAATTACGTCCTGCATAACATGAAGCAGGCCTTGCAACCAGATGTAACGCACACAATCATCCATTCATACCCATGATCATTCCAAATAAGAGTCCCTAACTATTCATTCTTGTGATCCATAATTGCCCCTCACATTGTAATTCACTCATCATAACAGTCCCTCACATCCAAATTCTAGCACCATAAAAGTCACTCACTTTTGTTATCGTGCACCTAAACAAGTCCCTTAAACCCAGTCACAGCAACTAATATAACATACGGCAAACATCATAACAATAATAAGCGATATAGAAAGGAAATTAATATTTATCAACTGAGAATACCTTTTGTATGTCATAAATAAAGCTCTATCCATGTGTATTGAAATCTCCCAAGTCTTAATGCAATAATTCTAGGAACCACTTCCAATTCATTGTGTTCTCAGCTTCCATAATTACCTATGCAATCACGTATATGTGATGGTTAGCATCTTGTGCAATAGTTGAAAGAATTTGGCCTCCAAACACAGTCTTTGGAAAAGCTCCATCAAGTCCAATAAGTGGATGACATCCAGCCCAGAAGCCATTCTTGCATCCATTTAAACAGTCGAACATCTTCTCAAAAATTACGTCACTGTTTGGCTGTGGATTAATGCAAATCTGAACAGTCAAATCTGGGTTATTTCTTAATAAAGTCTCTCCATAGTCCCTTACTAATGCATATTGTGCCTTTTCATCACCATAGACAACATTTCTAGCATCAGACAATGCCCTTGAGATTGAATTCCTATTCACTTGGTCTTGAAGAACATATTAGCATCACAATGTCTAAAGTTGGGATACTTCCTCACTTTCCTAACCAATTTACTACCAACCTACTTTCTGTTGGCTACCATATTCTTATCCTCTCTTGGACAGGTATGATCATTTATGAACGTCTTCACTTGCTAGCAAGTATCCTCATGGTCCTTGGAAGCAAAAATAACCCAGCTGCATTTCTTCACCTTGCATACTGCCTTTAACCTCTTTCTATCATTCTTCTTGTATCGAATATGCCTTCCCTCTTGGATGGTATACTCCCTAACAGCCTCTGATGAGCGGATAATTTATACACTTTTTGGCATTGTTTTTACATAGTTTTCAGTATAATTTAGATAGTTTTTAGTATATTTTTATTAGTTTTTAAATAAAAATCACATTTCTGGATTTTACTATGAGTTTTTGTGTTTTTCTGTGATTTCAGGTATTTTCTGGCTGAAATTGAGGGACTTGAGCAAAAATCAGATTCAGAGGTTGAAGAAGGACTGCAGATGCTGTTGGATTCTGACATCCCTACACTCAAAGTGGATTTTCTGGAGCTACAAAACTCCAAATGGCGCGCTCTCAATTGCGTTGGAAAGTAGACATCCAGGGCTTTCCAGCAATATATAATAGTTTATACTTTGCCCGAGTTTAGATGATGCAAACTGGCGTTCAATGCCAGTTCTATGCTGCATTCTAGAGTTAAACGCCAGAAACAGGTTGCAAAGTGGAGTTAAGCGCCAGAAACAGGTTACAAACTGGCGTTCAACTCCAAGAGAAGCCTCTACATTTGTAAAGCTCAATGCTCAGTCCAAGCACACACCAAGTGGGCCCCAAAAGTGGATTTCTGCATCATTTACTCATTTTTGTAAACCCTAGTAACTACTTTAGCATAAATAGGACTTTTTACTATTGTATTTACATCTTTAGAACGTTTAGTCCTTAGACAAAGAAGGCTGGCCATTCGGCCATGCCTGGAACTTCATCACTTATGTATTTTTAACGGTAGAGTTTCTACACACCATAGATTAAGGTGTGGAGCTCTGCTGTTCCTCATGAATTAATACAAAGTACTATTGTTTTTCTATTCAATTCAAGCTTATTCCGATTCTAAGATATTCATTCACACCTCAATATGAATGTGATGATCGTGACAGTCATCATCATTCCCAACTATGAACGCGTGCCTGACAACCACTTCCATTCTACCTTAGATTGAATGAATATCTCTGGGATTCCTTAATCAGAGTCTTCGTGGTATAAGTTAGAATCCATGGATGGCCATTCTTGAGATCCGAAAAGTCTAAACCTTGTCTGTGGTATTCCGAGTAGGATCTGGGAAGGGATGGCTGCGATGAGCTTCAAACTCGCGAGTGCTGGGCGTAGTGACAGACGCAAAAGGATCAATGGATCCTATTCCAGTATGATCGAGAACCGACAGATGATTAGCCATGCAGTGACAGCGCATTGGACCATTTTCACTGGGAGGACAGGATGTAACCATTGACAACGTTGATGCCTAACATACATCTTGCCATAGAAAGGAGTATGAATGATTTGATGAAGACAATAGGAAAGCAGAGGTTCAGGAGGAACGAACGCATCTCTATACGCTTATCTGAAATTCTCACCAATGAATTACATAAGTATCACTATCTTTATTTTATATTTCATTTATCTTTTAATTATTAAATCTCTATAATCAATTGAATCTGCCTGACTGAGATTTACAAGGTGACCATAGCTTGCTTCAAGCCGACAATCTCCGTGGAATCGACCCTTACTCACGTAAGGTTTATTACTTGGACGACCCAGTGCACTTGCTGGTTAGTTGTGCAAAGTTGTGACAAAGAACTAAGATTATGAACGTGCGTATTGAGTTTTTAGTGCCGTTACCAAGGAATGGAACCGTCACGATTTCTGCGCACCAAGTTTTTGGCGCCGTTGCCGGGGATTGTTCGAGTTTGGACAACTGACGGTTCATCTTGTTGCTCAGATTAGGTAATTTTATTTTTATTTTTAATTTGAAACTTTTTATTTCTTATTTTCGAAAAATACAAAAAAAAAATTTCTTCTTTTTCGTTTTTCCAAAATAATTTTTGAAAAAAAAATCCAAAAAAAAATTAATAAAATCATAAAATCAAAAATAATTTTGTGTTTCTTGTTTGAGTCTTGTGTCAATTTTTAAGTTTGGTGTCAATTGCATCCTTTTATTTTTCTTAAAAAATTTTCGAAAACACATGCATTGAGTTTCTTTCTTGTTCTTCATGATCTTCAAGTTGTTCTTGATAAGTCTTCTTGTTTGATCTTTAAAATTTCTTGTTTTGTGTCTTTTCTTGTTTTTCATATGCATTCTTGAATTCTTAGTGTCCAAATATTAAAAATTTTTAAGTTTGGTGTCTTGCATGATTTCTCTTATTAAAAAAATTTTTCAAAAATACATACTTGATGTTCATCATGATCTTCAAAGTGTTCTTGGTGTTCATCTTTGCATTCAAAGTGTTCTTGCATGTTTCCTTTGTTTTGATCCAAAATGTTTATATCTTGGATCCTTTTTGATGTTTTCCTCTTTCTTCATTAAAAATTCGAAAATCAAAAAATTATCTTTCCCTTTTTCTTCTCATCAAATTCGAAAATTTGAGTTGACTTTTTCAAAAATTTTTAAAATTTAGTTGTTTCTTATGAGTCAAATCAAATTTTCAATTTAAAAATTCTATCTTTTTCAAATCTTTTTCAAAAATCAAATCTTTTTCAATTTTTCCTTCATATTTTCGAAAACTTTATGATTGATTTTCAAAATCTTTACTAACAATTAATGTGATTGATTCAAAATTTTTAAGTTTGTTACTTGCCTAATAAGAAAGGTTCAATCTTTAAACTCTAGAATCATATCTTTTTAGTTTCTTGTTAGTCAAGTAATCAACTTTAATTTCAAAATTCAAATCTTTTCAAATCTTTTTCAAAATAAGTTTCAATCACATCTTTAAAAAAATCAATTTCAAAATCCTTTCTAACTTCTTTTCTAACTTCTTATCTTTTTAAAATTGATTTTCAAATCTTTTTCAAACTAATCCTATCTTTTTGTTTCAATCATATCTTTTTCAAAACTACCTAACTAATTCTCTCTCTAATTTTCGAAAATCACCTTCCTCTTTTTCAAAATTCCTTTTTAAATTAACTAATTGTTTTAAATTTAATTTAATTTGATTCAATTTTCCTTTCTTAATTTTTGAATTCTAATTTTCATTTTAAATTAAAAACAAAAATATTTTTTTATTTTAATTTATTTTTCGAAAATTCTTCTCTCTCACCTCCTTCTAATTATTTATTTATCTACTAACACTTCTCTTCTTCCTAAAAATTCGAACCCTCTCTCTCTTTCTGTGTTCGAATTTCTTTTCTTCTTCTACTCACATAAAGGAATCTCTATACTGTGACATAGAGGATTCCTCTTCTTTTCTGTTTTCTTCTTTTTCATATGAGCAGGAACAAGGATAAGAACATTCTTGTTGAAGCTGATCCTAAACTTGAAAGAACTCTGAAGAGGAAGCTAAGGGAAGCTAAAGCACAACTCTCTGGAGAAAATATGACAGAAATTTTCGAAAAAGAAGGAGGAATGGCCGAAAATAATAACAATGCAAGGAAGATGCTTGGTGACTTTACTACACCTAATTCCAATTTACATGGAAGAAGCATCTCAATCCATGCCATTGGAGCAAACAATTTTGAGCTGAAACCTCAATTAGTTTCTCTGATGCAACAGAATTACAAGTTTTATGGACTTCCATCCGAAGATCCCTTTCTGTTCTTAACTGAATTCTTGCAGATCTGTGATACTGTTAAGACCAATGGGGTTGATCCCGAGGTCTACAGGCTTATGTTTTTCCCATTTGCTGTAAGAGACAGAGCTAGAATATGGTTGGACTCTCAACCTAAAGACAGCCTGAACTCTTGGGATAAGCTGGTCACGGCTTTCTTAGCCAAGTTCTTTCCTCCTCAAAAGCTTAGCAAGCTTAGAGTGGATGTTCAAACCTTCAGAAAAAAGGAAGGTGAATCCCTCTATGAAGCTTGGGAGAGATACAAGGAACTGACCAAAAAGTGTCCTTTTGACATGCTTTCAGAATGGACCATCCTGGATATATTCTATGATGGTCTGTCTGAATTATCAAAGATGTCATTGGACCATTCTGCAGGTGGATCCATTCACCTAAAGAAAATTCCTGTAGAAGCTCAAGAACTCATTGACATGGTTGCAAATAACCAGTTCATGTACACTTCTGAAAGGACTCCTGTGAATAATGGGACGCCTCAGAGGAAAGGAGTTCTTGAAATTGATACTCTGAATGCCATATTGGCTTAGAATAAAATATTGACTCAGAAAGTCAATATGATCTCTCAGAGTCTGAATGGATTGAAAGAATCATCCAACAGTACTAAAGAGGCCTCTTCTGAAGAAGAAGCTTATGATCCTGAGAACCCTGCAATAGCAGAGGTGAATTACATAGGTGAACCCTATGGAAACACCTATAATCCCTCATGGAGAAATCATCTAAATTTCTTATGGAAGGATCAACAAAAGTCTCAACAAGACTTTAATAATGGTGGAAGAAACAGGTTTAGCAATAGCAAACCTTTTTCATCATCCACTCAGCAACAGACAGAGAATTCTGAGCATAATCCATCTAGCTTAGCAAATATAGTCTCTGATCTATCTAAGGCCACTGTGAGTTTCATGAATGAAACAAGGTCCTCCATTAGGAATTTGGAAGCACAAGTGGGCCAGCTGAGTAAAAGAGTCACTGAAACTCCTCCTAGTACTCTCCCAAGCAATACAGAAGAAAATCCAAAGAGAGAGTGCAAGGCCATTGATTTGACCATCATGGCCGAACCCAGAGAGGAGGAGGAGGACGTGAATCCTAGTGAGGAAGACCTCCTGGGATGTCCAGTGACCAATACAGAGTATTCCTTTGAGGAATTAAAGGAATTTGAAGCTCATCTAGAGACCATAGAGATTCCATTGAACCTCCTTCTGCCCTTCATGAGCTCTGATGAATATTCTTCCTCTGAAGAGGATGAAGACATTACTGAAGAGCAAGTTGCTAAGTACCTTGGTGCAATCATGAAGCTGAATGCTAAATTATTTGGTAATGAGACTTGGAAAGATGAACCTCCCTTGCTCACCAATAAACTAAATGCATTGGATAGGCAGAAATTACCTCAAAAGAAACAGGATCCAGGCAAATTCTTAATACCCTGTACCATAGGCACCATGACCTTTGAAAAAGCTCTATGTGACCTGGGGTCAGGAATAAACTTAATGCCACTCTCTGTAATGGAGAAACTAGGGATCTTTGAGGTGCAAGCTGCTAGAATCTCATTAGAGATGGCAGACAACTCAAGAAAACAGGCTTATGGACAAGTAGAGGACGTGTTAGTAAAGGTTGAAGGCCTTAACATCCCTGCTGATTTCATAATCCTAGACACTGGGAAGGATGAGGATGAATCCATCATCCTTGGAAGACCCTTCCTAGCCACAACAAGAGCTGTAATTGATGTGGACAGAGGAGAATTGGTCCTTCAACTGAATAAGGACAACCTTGTATTTGAAACTCACGGATCTCCTTCTGTAACCATGGAGAGGAAGCATGAAAAGCTTCTCTCACTGCAGAGTCAACCAAAGCCCCCCTAGTCAAATTCTAAGTTTGGTGTTGGGAGGCCACAACCAAACTCTAAGTTTGGTGTTGAACCCCCACATTCAAACTCTAAGTTTGGTGTTGGGAGGTTCCAACCTTGCTCTGATTATCTATGAGGCTCCATGAGAGCTCACTGTCAAGCTATTGACATTAAAGAAGCGCTTGTTGGGAGGCAACCCAATGTTATTTAATCATATCTATTTTATTTTCTTTTTGTTATTTTGTGTTTTATTAGGTTAATGATCATGTGAAGTCACAAAAACTACAGAAAAATCAAAAATAGAATGAAAAACAGCATTGAAAATAGCACACCCTGGAGGAGAGCAGTCTGGCATTTAAACGCCAGAAACAGGCATCTGTCTGGCGTTTAACGCCAGAAACAGGCACCAAGCTGGCGTTTAACGCCAGAAACAAGCATCTGCCTGGCGCTAAATGCCAGAAACAAGCTACATTTGGGCGTTTAACGCCAGAAACAGGCAGCAGTCTGGCGTTAAACGCTAGGATTGCACAGCAAGGGCGTTTTACACGCGTCATTGGAGCAGGGATGTTAAGTCCTTGACCCCACTTGATCTGTGGACCCACAAGATCCTCTCAAGATCTGTGGACCCCACAGGATTCCCAACTTTTTCTTTTCTCCTCTTCACACCTTTTCATAACTCTCTTCCCCAAACACCCTTCACCAATCACCTCAATCACTCTTTCCCATCACCTCTTCACCACTCACATCCATCCTCTCTTCCCCATAAACCCCACCTACCTTCAAAATTCAAACTAATTTCCCTTCCAAACCCAACCCTAATAGCCGAACCCTACACCCCCCTCACTCCTATATAAACCCCTCACTCCTTCTTCATTTTCACACAACACTACCCTCTCTTCTTCTCCTTGGCCGAATACATCTTCTTCCCCCATCTCCTCCATTTTCTTCTTCTTCTACTACTTTCTTTCTTCTTTTGATCGGGGACGAGCAAACATTTTAAGTTTGGTGTGGTAAAAGCATAGCTTTTTGTTTTTCCATAACCATTTATGGCACCTAAGGCCAGAGAAACCTCTAGAAAGAGGAAAGAGAAGGCAATTGCTTCCACCTCTGAGTCATGGGAGATGGAGAGATTCATCTCAAAGGTCCATCAAGACCACTTCTATGAAGTTGTGGCCAAGAAAAAAGTGATCCCTGAGGTTCTTTTCAAGCTCAAAAAGAATGAGTATCCGGAGATCCGACTTGAGATCCAAAGAAGAGGTTGGGAAGTTCTCACCAACCCCATTCAACAAGTTGGGATATTAATGGTTCAAGAGTTCTATGCAAACGCATGGATCACTAGGAACCATGATCAAAGTGTGAACCCGAATCCAAAGCATTGGCTCACCATGGTTCGGGGGAAATACTTAGATTTCAGTCTGGAAAATGTAAGGCTAGCGTTCAACTTGCCAATGATAGAAGAGAATGCACGCCCCTACACAAGAAAGGTCAACTTTAATCAAAGGTTGGACCAAGTCCTCATAGACATATGTGAGGAAGGAGCTCAATGGAAAATTGACTCAAGAGGCAAGCCGGTTCAATTAAGAAGGCATGACCTCAAACCAGTGGCTAGGGGATGGTTAAAGTTCATTCAACGCTCAATCATTCCTACTAGTAACCGGTCTGAAGTTACTATAGACCGAGCCATCATGATCCATAGTATCATGATTGGAGAGGAGGTGGAAGTTCATGAGATTATACCTCAAGAACTTTACAAGGTGGCTGACAAGTCCTCCACTTGGGCAAGGTTAGCCTTTCCTCACCTCATATGCCACCTCTGCAATTCGGATGAAATTGACATAAAGGGAGACATCCTCATTGAAGAGAACAAGCCCATCACTAAGAAAAGGATGGAGCAAACAAGAGATCATGGACCTCAACAAAAGTATGAAGAAATTCCTCACCATGAAATCCCTGAGATGCCTCAGGGGATGCACTTTCCTCCACAAAACTATTGGGAGCAAATCAACATCCCCTAGGAGAATTAAGTTCTAATATGGGACAACTAAGGGTGGAGCACCAAGAGCATTCCATCATCCTCCATGAAATTAGAGAAGATCAAAGAGCTATGAGGGAGGAGCAACAAAGACAAGGAAGAGACATAGAGGAGCTCAAAAGCACCATTGGTCCTTCAAGAAGAGGAAGACGCCACCCTCACTAAGGTGGACTTATTCCTTAATCTCCTTGTCTATTTATTTTCTGTTTTCGGTTTCCATGCTTCATGTTTAATTATGTTTGTGTCTTTACTATATGATCATTAGTGTTTAAGTGTCTATGTCTTAAAGCTATGAATGTCCTATGACTCCATCACCTCTCTTAAATGAAAAATATTTTAATTACAAAAGAACAAGAAGTACAGGGTTTCGAATTCATCCTTGAAACTAGTTTAATTATTTTGATGTGGTGACAATACTTTTTGTTTTCTGAATGAATGCTTGAACAGTGCATATGTCTTTTGAATTTGATGTTTATGAATGTTAAATATGTTGGCTCTTGAAGAATAAGGAAAAAGGAGAAATGTTATTTGATAATCTGAAAAATCATAAAAATGATTTTTGAAGCAAGAGAAAACAGTGAATACAAAAGCTTGCAAAAAAAATAGCAAAAAAAAAAGAAAAAAAAAGGAAAAGAAAAAGCAAGCAGAAAAAGCCAAAAGCTCTTAAAACCAAAAGGCAAGAGCAAAAAGCCAATAGCCCTTAAAACCAAAAGGCAAGGGTAATAAAAAGGATCCAAGGCTTTGAGCATCAGTGGATAGGAGGGCCTAAAGGAATAAAATCCTGGCCTAAGCGGCTAAACCAAGCTGTCCCTAACCATGTGCTTGTGGCGTGAAGGTGTCAAGTGAAAACTTGAGACTAAGCGGTTAAAGTCAAGGTCCAAAGCAAAAAAAGAGTGTGCTTAAGAACCCTGGACACCTCTAATTGGGGACTTTAGCAAAGCTGAGTCACAATCTGAAAAGGTTCACCCAATTATGTGTCTATGGCATTTATGTATTCGGTGGTAATACTGGAAAACAAAGTGCTTAGGGCCACGGCCAAGACTCATAAAGTAGCTGTGTTCAAGAATCAACATACTGAACTAGGAGAATCAATAACACTATCTGAACTCTGAGTTCCTATAGATGCCAATCATTCTGAACTTCAATGGATAAAGTGAGATGCCAAAACTATTCAAGAGGCAAAAAGCTACAAGTCCCGCTCATCTGATTGGAGCTAAGTTTCATTGATATTTTGGAATCTATAGTATATTCTCTTCTTTTTATCCTATTTGATTTTAAGTTGCTTGGGGACAAGCAATAATTTAAGTTTAGTGTTGTGATGAGCGGATAATTTATACGCTTTTTGGCATTGTTTTTACATAGTTTTCAGTATAATTTAGATAGTTTTTAGTATATTTTTATTAGTTTTTAAATAAAAATCACATTTCTGGACTTTACTATGAGTTTGTGTGTTTTTTTGTGATTTCATGTATTTTCTGGCTGAAATTGAGGGACTTGAGCAAAAATCAGATTCAGAGGTTGAAGAAGGACTGCAGATGCTGTTGGATTCTGACCTCCCTGCACTCAAAGTGGATTTTTTGGAGCTACAAAACTCCAAATGGCAAGATCTTAATTGAGTTGGAAAGTAGACATCCAGGGCTTTCCGGAAATATATAATAGTCCATACTTTGCTCGAGTTTAGATGATGCAAACTGGCGTTCAACGCCAATTCCATGCTGCATTCTGGAGTTAAACGCCAGAAACAGGTTGCAAAGTGGAGTTAAACGCCAGAAACAGGTTACAAACTAGCGTTCAACTCCAAGAGAAGCCTCTACATGTGTAAAGCTCAATACTCAGCCCAAGCACACACCAAGTGGGCCCCGGAAGTGGATTTCTGCATCATTTACGCATTTCTGTAAACCCTAGTAACTACTTTAGCATAAATAGGACTTTTTACTATTGTATTTACATCTTTGGAATGTTTAGTCCTTAGACAAAGGAGGCTGGCCATTCGGCCATGCCTGGACCTTCATCACTTATGTATTTTCAACGGTAGAGTTTCTACACACCATAGATTAAGGTGTGGAGCTCTGCTGTTCCTCATGAATTAATACAAAGTACTATTGTTTTTCTATTCAATTCAAGCTTATTCCGATTCTAAGATATTCATTCGCACCTCAATATGAATGTGATGATCGTGACAGTCATCATCATTCCCAACTATGAACGCGTGCCTGACAACCACTTTCGTTCTACCTTAGATTGAATGAATATCTCTGGGATTCCTTAATCAGAGTCTTCGTGGTATAAGTTAGAATCCATGGACGGCCATTCTTGAGATCCGAAAAGTCTAAACCTTGTCTGTGGTATTCCAAGTAGGATCTGGGAAGGGATGGCTGCGACGAGCTTCAAACTCGCGAGTGCTGGGCGTAGTGACAGGCGCAAAAGGATCAATGGATCCTATTCCAGTATGATCGAGAACCGACAGATGATTAGCCATGCAGTGACAGCGCATTGGACCATTTTCACTGAGAGGACAGGATGTCGCTATTGACAACGGTGATGCCTAACATACAGCTTGCCATAGAAAGGAGTATGAATGATTGGATGAAGACAATAGGAAAGCAGAGGTTCAGGAGGAACGAACGCATCTCTATACGCTTATCTGAAATTCTCACCAATGACTTACATAAGTATCACTATCTTTATTTTATATTTCATTTATCTTTTAATTATTAAATCTCTATAATCAATTGAATCCGCCTGACTGAGATTTACAAGGTGACCATAGCTTGCTTCAAGCCGACAATCTCCGTGGGATCGACCCTTACTTACGTAAGGTTTATTACTTGGACGACCCAGTGCACTTGCTGGTTAGTTGTGTGAAGTTGTGACAAAGAACTAAGATTATAAACGTGCGTATTGAGTTTTTAGCGCCGTTACCAAGGAATGGAACCGTCACGATTTCTGCGCACCAGCCTCTTTAAAATTTCACTTGGTATTAAACTTCATTCCAACCTCTAAATGTAACTGATTAAACTTAGCACCCTCCCTAAAAATTGGAAACACTTCATTAGATTCATCCTCTTCCTCTAGCTCGTCTTCAGAATTTGGTGGAGTCTTCATCTCCAACAAATGCTAGGAGTTGGCATCATCAGAATTAGTCCTAGGATCATAGGCATCATAATTTTTAGGCTTGCCACCTCCCATGAATCTAAGATCTATTTTAAAATAAAAAATATCCTCTACAAAAGCGTCGTCATCAACATATATCTTCTCCTTCTCCTTCCCCTTTCCCTTACCGTTACCCTTTTTAGCACTCTTATTTGTATTTTTCGTTCTTTTTTTTTTTTTGCTTACATGAAGGAATAGGGTCCCTAACATATGAATCAGATGAGTTGTCTTTCCTAACTAGTTTATAGGGCTCATCTTCTGCACTCTCATTAGAATTTGAGGAGTCTTCATCGGAAGACAACAATATTTCAGGTATCTTGCTACCCTGCAGCCTTTTCTAACCCTTTGTGTAACCTACCACAGTAGCAGACCTCAAGCAATACCTCCTGCTCATTTTGGTTTGAGTTGGTTTGGGGACTGTCTTAGTCATCTTTTTTAATGGTTGTTCCTTAGGCATCGTAACTGAGGCTTTGGATACTTGGTCACTTGGTCGACTAACATTAACAGTGGGAGTATTCTCAGTGTTGGGATTAGCACAATGGTATGAAACAGATGTGGCATTTTTCTTTGCTTGCTCTTCAAGATCCCTTACTTCATCATCAACATAGAGCATAACACCCTTCCCTTGTAGAAGTTCAGGTGACAAAACCTTATGTTTAATAAAAATATCAATAAGACCCTTGTTTTGTGAACCCATCTAACACATCTCTCTTAACTTTGCATCAGTGTTTTAACTTTCTTAAACCCACCTCCATGCTCTTTCCAGGTACAAGCCATCAAACTTCCTTCATTCTATCACAACCTAGCTCCTTAAAGTAGTTTCTCAGATAAAATACATCCAAATTATCCACCTCAAGATCACCCAAGCAGTTTTTACTATCAGGATAGTAACCCACCTTTCTGTCAACACCCTTTTCAAAAAATCTTCCATGATGAAACATAATATTCAAAACTTCATCCATCTGCAGCATATATAAATAAACAAATTAAACACATAAGCACTAACAATGTATCACAACTCCACATGAGTAGCATTAATGAAAAAGTCCCTGTTTCATACATAAAAAAATAGAGAAACAAAACCTTATCCTAACATATTAACCACAAAGAACCTAACAGCATAATAATCTAAAAAAAAAAAACAGCAAATGCAAATGAAATCACTTCAAAAAATAACTCAAATGAAGAATGATCAATGAGTACCTAAAAAAAATTCAAACGATAAAAATATTGCTAACCTCTTTCATACACACGTGGTGGTACCCTCTGCTTCAGCAACTTCCTATGGTTGGCGTCCCTCCTTCTCGTGATAACAAACTTAGAAAATCGTTAAATGAAAGGTTTTCTACTCTCTCATGATATTTCTGGAGAAGGAGGAGATGAAAGAGTTTAAGAAAAGAAGAAGAAAGAGTTGTGAATGATTACCCTTGTCCAAGAAATCTTTCAATATTCCTGCACAACAATACGACATCGTTTTTTTTTTTTTTTATTTTGTGCCTACAAGCAAAACGACTTCGTATAAGTCGTCCTAGGTGGTAGTGGCAGTGTCAGGTCAGTGCTCCGCTTGTTGACTCAAGTTAGAAATAGGTTGAGGGATCTATATACAGTCCGGAGCTCAAACTGAAAAGTCCATTTAGTAAAATTGAAAATTGAGGAACAATATTAGTGCACGGACTAAATCTAGGAGACATTTTAAGGATTTAGTCTACACTTTTATAACAAGCTTGGACACACACCAATATAATATCTATCGAATTTTATTTGATAGTTTTAAATTTCATTACTTTTATATAAAGCATCCGAACTCATATACCTTATGCAAATATCATGTGGATCCAAGATAGGTTTAGGTCCTATAAGTTAGTAGGATAAAAAAACTGGACTGAGTTAGATATTCCAACTCAACCAGGCTCACGTCCCTAGTTTTCGCCAGTTAGCAATAGCATAATAGAACTTTTTTTTTTATTAACCCTAAGTTTATGTCACAATTATCTTAACCAGTTTAACTCTATACTAATATAAAATAAAATTACTTCAACTTTCTAAGTATGTAGTATATGGTTCCTACCTCCTCGTTATCTAAATTTCTTTTATTTTAAAAAAGTATTAACCTATTCATTAATTATTCAAAAAAAATCTTAAACCATTAATTTAAATTAATATTGCAACAAGTTATAATACCAATAAGATGCTCTAGCATTAGCATAGATTTTCCATTTCTATAAATAATATTCCTCTGATTTGCAACCATTTACTGATCTTTTTCATGACCTAACCTTTTAGATGCCATTTTTGTCAAATCCCTCAACTGATCACCGCCAAATGAATTATCCTCTATGTCTAGATTCTCTCCAACATGGACATGGTCCTCCCTCCTCCACCTACAAGACAAACAATATGACCTGTTTCCAGTTATTATGTCACCAAATCAAGCAAGACTATATTGTCTACTGTGTCCCAAATTGAACGAAGCTCAACATCTTCTAGATAATGTTCGAGTTCATCTTTTCTAAAACGAGTACTTTGAAAAAAAAAATTGTTAGCCTCATAGGAAGAGATCTTTTTCTATTTTAATTTAATTTTTAGAATTTGATATATTTAACGTCTTAACTTATAACTTATAATGTACTATGTGTGATCTATACAACTTTCTATATTAAATATAATTTTAAAAAATTAAATACAATAACAGTGTTAATTTCTATCTAATGAATAATGATATATAAAAAGTGCTTAGATGTTGATAGTGGATTATTGTGATAAATATACTTAGGTCAATATTGGTGATAATGTATGTATACATGACTCAAGTCGTAAATCATAAAAAACTCTATCGAATTATCAAATTATTGATAAAATATCTTTTAAATTTATTAACAATAAAATTTTTGAAATACTTTAAAATACAATAAAAGAAATAGAAATATATTCTATTATAAAAACAAATAACTTTTGTATTTGATATATCGTTTCCATTTATTCAAAATTTTGGCTATTAACAAAAAATTAAAAAAATTACATAATACAAAATTATTAAAGTTTAAGAATAAAAATATTTTATTTTTTAATTATATTTATAAAAAATTTTATCAAAATCTTATTTCTAAAATAATTTTTGAGAAAATAGATTTAGTGCGTGATTAAATACTTGTGTTTTCTTTAAAATATTTGTATTACTAAAGTTTTTTAAAAAATTGTAAACAATTTAATAATTGAGACTAATTATTATTAGCTTTATGATACCCTTGGACTTGAATTCTTCCTCCCTCAATAGCTGTCTCCTTTTGTCCTGCATGCCATCGTGTCTTTTCAAAAAAGAAAGCAAAAGCTAATTAATTTCATGGATACGATAGATGGACTCTCAATCAAAATTACATTATTTATTATATGTTCATGATCGATAAACGGGATGGAATAGAAAAGATACACAAACTGTCCTGGTTCCGATTTATATAATAAGGAATCGCATTACCAATGCATGCTTCCTGATATTAACGTTTCATTTCTTGTCATGTCAAAGATTATATATAAACTCATCTAAGTAAAAAGAAGACCCTAAAATCGACTAAAAGTTTTAAATCTGGTCTCTAAAACTATATATGAATGTAATTTACTCTCATCCTTTAAAAATTTAAAATTACATTTTGAAATATATATTCTGATTATGGGGTGAATCCATATTTGACAATCCTTACTATTTTAATAATGTATATATCATGTTAAATAACACATCAGATGATTTGGTGGCATGATAATGTAGAATTAGTTGATAATTTTGCAACCTGCGATGTAATATTAATTGATGATATAATATAGGGTTTTGCTATTTTATACTCTAAAGATATAAGTTAAACATATTATAAAAAAAATATTTTATAGAATTTATTATAAAAATATTTTTATATTTTTAATATATTAAATACATAAAAAATATAAAAAAAAATTATTATTATATTTTTAAAATGTATTTTTAATACATAAGTTAATTAAATTCTATAATATATTTTAAGACGATATTGACCAATATAATAGCATAATATACTTTCTAGTAAAAGTTTGGAAACCAAATCAATCAATCCGTCATAACGTGAAATTAGAAATTCAAAGATTCAAAAAGAATTACATGGAACAAAATAAAATAATATATTTATATATTAAATATATAATTTACTTTTAAAAAGTTAATTTATTTATAATTTATTATTTTAAATTGATTAATCGTTAAAAAATATATTAATTTAATCGATTAATTATTTTTTAAACGATGTGTTTTGTTGTGAGGCTGCAAGTGCTCTCCTCTTTTGCCGACCACTGCCGCTGGTCTTGCTATCATCGACGATCGTTCATCATCCTTCACTCATTCACACTCATTCGAACTGATCGTTGTTCTTTGCCTCAGATCCGCTTGCTATTTTCGTTCGTTCGTTCGTCTCATATCTTCGTCGTTAGATTTGGTTCTTGTCGCCAATGTCATTCAACAAGGAAGAAACGTAAATATGGCAGAAGTTGAGGAGGTTCTTGATCGGATGCTCACTCATTTGGCCCTCTATGATGATTCCAAGCTTGAGCTCTTACTTTCCAAGCTCCTCCCTCTCTCCATCTCCTTACTCTCCTCCAACTCCGCCGCTCTTAGTAACAAAGTTCGCCAATTCTCCTCTCTCTCTCTCTCTCTTTCTAGCTCAATTTTATTTATCAGTAATTTTGAATATTTTGGCTTTCGAATTCGAAGATGCTATTGTTGGCGTTTTGATTTTAATTTGTGATGTGTTAATTGTACAAATGTCATAAGATTTCAAATTTGTGGTTGCGAGCGACTTAAGGAACATTGGAAAAAGAATATAAGAGGGAAAATAGTTTTAGCATTGTATTCATGGAACTTCAATCCAAAGAGACAATAGTAACAAATTGCACAGAGAATAATCACGGGAAGCAGCTCTTCAGTGTCGTTTTCCAGATCTTTTCAAGAAGCCATAAGTCCTTTCTTATTGTCCCTTCAAGACTTGTCTTCTTTCTTGAGTTTGGGACAGTCATATTTGTAATGTCCTACTTCTCTACAGTTGTGGCAAATGACCTTGTTAATGTCCTTCCTTGGTTCCTTTGAGCTGCCTCCTCTGCTTCTTCCTTTTTGTCTCATCAGCCTTCTAAGTTTTCTAGCAAAAAACACAATCTCGTTATCTGATAAACAGTCACTGGATTCATCATCCAATGATTCAGTAAAAGATTTAAGAGTCATTCCTTTCTTTTTTGTATCATTTTTTATGTGAGTGGTTTCATAAGCTAGTAACTTTCTTCTCAGCTCATTATAGGCCATTTGAATTAGGTTACTACTTTCAGAGATAACAGTAGCCTTAGTTTCCCACTTTTTTGTTAGACTTCTCAAGACTTTTCTCACCAGTACTTATTCGTAATGAGTAATCCCCATATTATCCAAGCTATTAATGATGATAGAGAACCTCTCAAACTTTTCATCAATTGATTCTCCTTCCTTCATAGAAAATATTTCATACTCTTTGCTCAGCATGTCAATCCTTGTTTCTTTTACTTGTGTAGTGCCGTCATGTGTAACTAGGAGCTTATCCCAGATTTTCTTTGCTATTTTGCATCTTGAAAATCTTCTGTTATTTCTCAAAACTGATTATGCAATTTAGCATGTTGACTGCCTTGGCATTGAGTTCCACCTTTTTCTTGTTATCTTCGTTCCACTCTGCTTTAGCTTTGGGAGTAACAACACCATCAACGCTTGTTTTGGTAAGAATTTGAGGATCATTTATGATTATCTTCCAGAGGTTGTAATCCATAGACTGAACAAAGATATTCATTCTTTCTTTCCATAGTTGTAATTTTTTTCATTGAAGAATAGAGGTCTGTTATTGGATTGTCCTTCTGTCAATGTGTATGTCACTGTGTTGGATCCCATGTTGTTTGCCATCTGGATCTTTTCTCCAAGCTGTGAAGCTTGATCTTTTTGAGACCAAGCTCTGATACCAATTGATGGATATCAGTGGTTAAGAGAAGGGAGGTTAATTTTGGCCTCTTTTCATTTTTCTTTCTAACTGGGATTCTATTGAGACACTTTGAGTAGAAAATCAGGAGATACTTTGGTTTTGTCTCTTGACGCGATAGGAGCCAAAACAGAGTTACAAGTAAGGTGTATTACAGTGAAGTATAGTTGGATATAAGAATCAAGAGATACTTTTGTTTTGTCTCCTAAAGTGTAGAACCAGAAACAGAGAAGAGAAAGAGAAGTGACACGGCCATATATCCTGGTTCGACTACTCAGTGAATGCAGCCTACATCCAGTCTCCATCACAATAATGATAGAATTTCACTATCTTTAAACAGAAATACATTCACCAATTCTCCCTAGGATTCTAACTAATCTTATTTGGGATAAATATAGTTTCTAACCGAAACCAGACTTGACTAGGAACTCACCCTAACTTTTCAACAGCAAAGTGCTAACCCAACTTGCAAGGGAATCCCCTCAGGATCATGACAACAAAACAAAAAAATTTACAAAGAATTTCTGAGATAAACATATGGATTTTTCTCCAAGTTTAACTCTCTTTCCTTTTTTTCACTCAATGGCTTTTTTCATACATTCCTGACTGTTATACCTTTTACCATTAGAAACAAAGAAAGATTAGACTGAAAAAATAAGAAATTCAATGAGAACCATGAAGGAGAAGAGTTAATAGCTTTGTAAGCTATAGGAACTCAAACGTTGTGCTCTCACTCCTTGCTCCAATCCTTAGCCGTTCACCCCTTTAATAGAGGAGTAAAGCTTCCAGGGCTTGAAACTCGCTTCAGCACTTGTTTAACTTCTTCTCCCAAAAATCAGAAGCAGCAGCGGCGTGACAGAGGAGAGATAGGGTAGAAGCAGTGACCGAATCATACATACATCCATACCTTCTATCTTCTCTTTCAACCTTTTTCATCTTTCTTGTTGAATCTGAACCCTTCATTCTTGCTTTGGTTTCAAGTTAGATTCTTGATTGTTGATTTACAGCAGAGCTCCATGATCTTCAATATTTTCAATTTTCTACTTCTGTGCTTGCAAAGAGAGGATTTCTTCATCGATTTTCAATGAAGTACAAATCTGGAAACTCCTTTTTGTGATTTACTTTTTGGATGTGATCTTTCCTTTTGTCATAGCCTCTTTGACTTTCACTTTTTTGCTTGTATTTGAAAATTTACTTTTTGTTCTTTGATTTTACCCCAACTAAGAGCTTTCCTTTTTCTTTCTTTTCTTTTGAAAAATCACGTGGGTGTTAGTAGAGAAAGAAGAGAGAGAAGAGAGAAATTGGTTTCGGTGGTGAGGTTTGGTTCAGATGAAAAGAAATTGAATTATTTAGTTAGCAACTAAGTGAATGGTTGGACTTAGACCACCATTTTGGGCTTGGTGCTTTTATTTGGGCCAAAATTGATTTCATTTTTTTAGCTAGATACTTGCTTTTGTTTCTGATAGGTTATTTTGTGATTATAGCAAATATCTCCTTGGGCCATTTGGTGTGTGTGTGGGGGCCTGAGATCTTGCTTTTTGGGCCTGTTTTGATTAACTTAATTTCTTGCACACTTAACACACTAATCACATACATAATTAGTTTTTAACCCAATAATAATGTTTAGTTATCTTCTTAAAATTTTTTTAGTTCTTCAAACTCAACAGCTTTCATAATAGCTATATCTTGGTTTTGCTGAATAAAGACAAAGTCCGGGTATAAGATTTTTTTTTAGTTACTTTTCATATGTAGTTTTGTTTTCTTGTTTGTTAAATAATCTTTGTTTTTGCGATAGTTAGTGTATTTGGTGGCAAAGTGGCAAGAATTTTTCATTTTAAATTGAAATATTGGACGGGTAGTTTATGAAGTTCGTGCATTATATTTGGTTATTGATTATTATTATTTTTATTATTTTCAGATGGAAAAATATTTCAATGAGAAGTCATGCCTAACTACAGAAATTCCACTTAGAAGCTTTAATTCTATGTTCAATTTTAGTGGCTCCTACACAGTCGACGCAACAACTACAAAATCCCTTGCTATCGTAGAATATTTCATTCCACTTTTTGATGTTAAACTAACTAGTTTGAATTTGGTCTTAAATGAAGAAATCAAGTGTTCTGTTCCTCACTCTTGGGATCTAGCATCCTTGGCAAGGTAAATTACATTTTCAATGTTTGCATGTAAATAATTATTCTCTAGTTCTCAACTTCATTTTGTAGAAAATTGTTTTGATTCTGGCTAACTTTTGCAGTTTAAATCCAGGAAATGAAAGTACTGAAGATTACCTAGACCAGCTCAAGATTATGGAAGACAAAACTACTATTGTTAGAAATGAAGTCAGCCTCACCGAGTCTAAGTTGGATGCCTTTGCCATTTCTCAAGTTTCCAATGATCGGTTAGTTCCCAAAGTAGAAAAATTTTATTTAAGTTTGCAAAATAGCTAGCAAATAGTAAGAAAAGCAAATATAATTATTATTTATTTTAAAATAACTAGTACATCTTCTAGAAATGCTAGTCTATGATTCAATTTCATGGCATGTTGGTTAGTATTTTTTTTTCTTGTTGCTTTTGCCAGTTTGCATACTTTCTAGTTGACTTGAGACTTTCTCTTACTTAGTCTATGCTCATTCTGGATTGGAGCATACCTTCACCTCTTTGGATGCATACTCATTTATATATAGTTTTCAACGTGGATGCACACTCATAATTTGATTATGAATATGGTTTGTAGCATCCTGCGTAAGATATTGAATTTTATTTACCTATAAAAATATTACATAGTTCATTGGATTAGAGGATAAAATTACCATATGGACATACGAGATTTGGATGTTCATAACATTTTTTATTTAAAATTGATAGTCGTCGTTTGCAATCTTAATGTATCACCACATTTATGTGAATTTCTAATTGATGGAAGTTTATTACATGAGAGCTTTGATGGTTTGGCACCAATTGTCAAGCCACACTGCATTTAGCTTACATGTTTTAAATTGTTTCTCTATCTGGAATTGTTTTTTGTATGTCCATATTGTTTGTAGATAGTGTTTTGATCTAATTGGTCATTGAAATTGGACCCCTAAACAGCCACTTTGAAAATGGATGATTATGGTTGGCAATAATGAAAGTTCAATAAGGTATGCCGATACTTTATACCAACTTACTGTTTTGTTAGGTGAGAGATTTTTATGTATCTTAGTCGATGACAATACTTTGGAAGCTATTTAAATCTTACGATGATGCCTAATTAATCAAAAGCATCTATATATAATTATTTCGTTATTGATTTTTTATGCCATTTAAAGAAGACGCAACTATTAGTGTGGGCGAGAGGAAATGGTTATAGTTTTAATGTGATTTATTGGAGTTTCAAGGTAAGCAATTTGATTTTAGTTGAACTTGGGTTAATTTCCCTTCTCTGTTTTAGTAGAATAGGACTGCTTGTTTATCATATCTTTTCATAAAAAGTTAGAACAGAATGTAATATGTGTGTTGTTATTCCCTGCATGATGGTTGTGGATGCAATTCTATTGTTCTTTGAAAAACATTGTTGGATAGTATTTTTGTGAAAGCATTTGCTATATGTGTACGGTAAATAATACCATTGGTGGATCCGGACAGTAAGGCTGCGTTTATTTTTGTGGACAAGACACAAAGATATGGACAATACATATGTAAAACGTGTTTGGATAGAGGGATATAAATACTGGACACAATGTCTCTGGGACACTTTTTTTCATTTTTGTGACCACTTCTAAACGAAGGACATTGATGGACACGTGAATAGGAAGCACTACTAGAAAACTAATTATTACAGATGGATATTTCCGATGGATTTTATCCCACAGAAATACAGACGGAATTACAGAGAGATTTTTTGTCGGAAAACAAAAAAAAAATGAATTAGCATAAATTACAGACGGAAAAGAAAATCCGTCGATAATTCTGTCGGAAAAATTAATTTTTTTCGTGAAAAATGGTTACAGACGGAAAATCTGTCTGTAATTAAATAGACAAAATGCTGCATTTTATTAAATTATTACAGACGAAAAATCCGTCTGTAATTTAAAATTTTCCGTCGGAAATGTTGATATTTTAGGTTTATGATCGTTAGGGTTAAGTTTATGCACGAGCTCAATTCATTCACAGCACACAAATCAAACCTAGCATTCCCCACAGCGCCACCGGCGACGAGATTCTTCTTCTCCTTTTCTCACCCACAGCGCCACCGCCGGCCACTCTAATCGCCGCAGCTACTTTCTCCTTCTTCTCCTCTTCTTTAAACACTGAACCAGTAGAATACAGCCCCTGTGTCTCTCGTTCTTTCTCGTTCGCAGAATAAAGCAAGCTCAAGCTCCACCACCACCGCGCCTCTCTCTCTCTTTTTATCCCCCTCAGTTCTGGCTCGCATACCTTCGCGCAAGCCCTAGCTCCGTGGCGACCAAAATTGGTTCTACTGTCAGCCGCGGTTCCATCTCTCTCTTTCCCCCTGTTCGAACCGATATGGTGCGTGAACTAGGGTTTTGGTTTTGTGGCAGTGGTTGTTCATCGGAGAGCCACTGGCGATGCTCCTATTCTTAAGCATTCTAAATTCAAGGTGATCTTCGTAATGGCAGCATTATATTTTTCCCAGACTTCAACTCAAAATTCATATGATTTTTTTTGCTTATTGTAATCGCTGTGCTTTCTCATTGCTTATTGTGATCTATGTGCTTTTTCAGTTTCTTTTTTAGTTTCTAATTCAAACTTTTGATTGAGGACTATGATTGGTTTGAATCTGAATTATAATTATTTACAATGTTTTGTCAGTATTAGTTTGGGAGGGAACTTGACAATGGTGGATCTTCCTGGTATAACTAGGGTTTCTGTTCATGGCCAGCCTGAAAATATCTTTGATCAGATCAAGGATATTATCATGGAGTATATTAGGCCTGAAGAGAGCATTATTCTGAATGTTCTTTCTGCTACTGTTGATTTTACTACTTGTGAATCGATAAGAATCAAGAATGTCTCAGTCTGTGGATAAAACTGGTTTGAGAACCTTGGCTGTTGTAACAAAGGCTGATAAGTCTCCTGAAGGCTTGTTGGAGAAGGTAACTGCTGATGATGTTGTTAATTGGTTTGAGTCTCATCCAATGCTTTCAAAGATTGACAAATCCATTGTTGGTGTTCCTGTTCTGGCACAGAGGCTAGTTCAAGTTCAAGGCATGATCATATCCAAAATTCTGCCCGAAATTGTGAAGAAAATCAATGAGAAGCTGACTTACAAGCTGACTTAATTTCACCAAGATGCTCAACCAGAAGTTCTCCCTCAATCACAGGTACCTCTTCATATCTTTTAGCTGACTTCAAATTAAATTATGAAAAAATATTTATCTAATTTTTTTATTTGGTTCTTGGTT
The DNA here is from genome assembly GCF_059453495.1 of Arachis ipaensis. Classification (NCBI taxonomy): domain Eukaryota; kingdom Viridiplantae; phylum Streptophyta; class Magnoliopsida; order Fabales; family Fabaceae; genus Arachis; species Arachis ipaensis. The sequence goes on from NC_142435.1 coordinate 31,023,134, forward strand.
GGAATCTGATTGCGACCAACGTTTCGATGGGGCCTACTGAGATCCCTTCTCAGTCAACGGAGACTATTAAGATCCCTACCACTAACTATGAGTTTGGTGCAACCTTCATTGATCATCCCAAGGTGCTTTCCCCCCTCCCCCCACTGATTTTGCTTAGTTTCATTTCGTTGTTGTAAGTTCCAACACTCATTGACGATGATATTATTGTGCTTGGTTTAGTTGATGCTGTTGGGGAGAATATTGATTGATGGAAGGCTCAATGCAAGAGTCAAGTGCGACGTCTTTGAAAATCTCACTCTTAAAGCCAATGCTCAGGTATTTATGCTCCTTTTCTATTATAAGAGAAATGCCACAATTTTTCTGTTGTTTATGAGCCTTTGATATTCTGCTATACCTTATATTTACAAGAATTTAGTGCTGTTTTGTTTTGTTGAGTACAGATTCAGCTTTAACTTGATAACGTGCAAGAGTTGTTGAATGAGCATTATGTTCATTTTTATTCATCCAATATTTGATCTATGACAACCCCATTCCCATTCTCATGTTTCTTATTGCTAATTCTCCTTTTGGCTAACCATAACCTACTGTTTCTTGTTTGCTTCTCCAGCTTATGAATGAGCCACACATGTCTCAAGGGATGGTCAACTTTGATTACAAGGTCAATTGCTTTAACCTTCCTAGATCATTTTTCCCCCGTTTTTGACATATATTGTATTAGTGTGACTTAATGGGAGTTTTATATACTAACCACAAGAACTGCCCTCTCAAGATTTCCATGGGGAATAAAATCCAAACTTCACACTTCACTCAACACTCCCATCACCTCAAATCTTCCTGTTAATATGCAGCTTTTTGAATTTGGTATGCTTCTTCCACTTTCACTCAACACTCCCATCACCTCAAATCTAAAATATAACACAGAGCTCTCTCCACCGCCGCTCTTGTCGCATTTGCTCCCTTAGTGAATTTTAGGTATAATCTGATTTTGTGATTTTGGTGCTTAGGGCTCAATTTTAGATTTTCACTATATATTCATCAAACTTAGTGTACTTCTCTCCTCTTGTTTTTAGCAATTAGCATAATCCTTTTACCCATTGGGAAAAAAGAGAAGAATACTATATATTCATCAAACTTTTCCCTTTCCTTTTTGCCTTCCTTTTCACCAGGATTACAGATACCGTTTTCCTTAGTATCAATTATCAAGTATCAACTCTATTACTGCACATGACTTCTTTGACTATCAAGAATTTTGATTATTATTATTAGTTTTTTCTCCGGTTGTTTTGTTGCAATGCAGCAGTGATTACAGCGTATTTGATGAGAACATGGAAGGGAGCATGATAACCATAGCAACTATTTTCTGTAATTCAGATTTTCACTAGCAACACTTTCAGGTTTCTCTCTCTCTCTCTCTCAAAAACTTTTTCTTTTTTTGTTGGTTTAGGGGATTATGTTTGTAAACATAATGATTTAGTAGTAGGTTAGTTAATTGATGAATTGATATTGAATTTCAGGGAAGAGTTTGAGACAGGGGAGTGTGAAACAAGGGATTCATGTAGTGATACCTTGAGCGATGAGAGTGAGTGTGAGAAGTTATGGAGATGGGATGGGAGTTCCTCAGAAGAAGGTGGAATGAATAATGTAGAACAAGATTCTCATCAATTGCATTTTAATGATAGATTAGGTCATCTCTATTGTCAATACTTTGAGAGATCAACTCCATATGGAAGAGTTCCTCTAATGGATAAGGTAATTTAATTTTCTTAGGCCATATCTTACTTCAACTTCAACAACTTTTATTATGTTTGTTTATTGTTACTACTACTACTACTACTTCCTTGGAGTTTAATGGATAAGGTAATTTAATTTAATATTCAGGACATGTCTTGTAGCTTATTTCTCCTCATTAAACCAAATTTTGTTGCTTTATTCTAATTATTTGAATGTGTTCTTGTTTGACAGTTGACTGAACAAAAATTGACAAGAAAGGAAGGTATAAGCTTTTCTTGTTTGAGGTTACTTGCTAAGATTAAAGCCTCGCTATCTTTCACTTGAAATTTCTGAAGGTTTTGATAAATTTTACCACCAATAGAAGCAGGAGGCTAATCTGATTCAATCTGCTCTTATTGTCAATTATCTCTGTTTCCATCTCAATGTGTTCCTGTCCTAAATAACATTGTTCATCTTTTGTTGTTTAGGAAGCTTGCAGACAAGATTGAAGCTTCTGGTTACTATGTAATTGTTCCAGACTTCTTTTATGGTGAACCCTATGATCCTTAGAAAGAAAAAAAAAGCTGGAAGTGCACTTTCATTTGTTAAGGAGTGGCCTTATGGTTCAAATTTTCATGGTCTTGCAGGTTGTATGCAACTTGAAATCCTCATTTCTTGCTGTAGCTGATGATAGTGGTGAGGTGAAGGTATGCTTCATATTTATTCAACATGCGCTGTCTGATTTCTCCTATGCAATACCACGTATATCAGTTGTTATGAGCTATCCTTTCATATTTAGTACTTTGATTGGGATCATCATGACCTTTGGAGTTTGGATACCTAAAATTTCTTTGATTTCTTGTTGGTGACATTCACCAAGTTTTCTTACTCTATTCTCTCATTAAACAAAAACAAAAGTTAGGTTATACTTTCCTGAGAACATGGAAATCACATTTACGATTTAAAACTAATTTCTTTTTCCATTCTAATTTGATATATTATTTGTTTTATTCTGTATGCTTCTAATTTCATCCCTTTCATTATTGATTGAAATGTCTTTGAAAGATTATTGACATTTGCCAGCCATGCCTCTATAAAACTCTATGAGCTGGTCATACATCTGTATCCATCTTGATTCCTAGTGGTGCTTCGGAACATGTATGCTAATTATGCAGATCTGGAGTTTTGTGTTTAAGCTACTTATACTTTTGGTCTGTTCCTTGTATATTACATTATAGTACTGTTATAGTCTCTAACTTTGCGGCTAAGTTCTAATTTCGTCCCTAACATTTGAAACGTTCTATTTTTCGCCTCAAACGTCTTATGTCACCCTATTTTAGTCTTGTAGTCAAAATTAATTGTTTGGTTGGAAGCTGATTCTGTGTGTGGCAGTCACTCTGTTGCAATCCCTTTAGTGGAGGGTGTTTAAACTATGATGCTTTTCTGTTCATGGAAATGTTCTGATCTCTTACAGTTGTAGGCAGACGGTACAAGAAGACAAAGCTCTTATCTGTGAGGACTGGAAAGAAAATATTTTTCCCCTATTAGATTCAGCGCCTTCAAGGCTTAACCCAACATTTTTTGGTATAAAACAATACTTTGCTGCAAAAAGTCTTATTTCTTCACGGGGTTTCGAGATAGATGATTTCCATGGTTTTGGTATGGTTCCCCTGGCAGACCTGTAAGTAAACCTCTATACCCTTGTTTCTTTAACATGCTTATTTCTATCATTTTCATTCAAAGACCTCAAAGATGCATGACAAGTCTTAGAGTCTAGTTTGTATGTTAATTTCAAGATGGTTTTGTTCCACTCCTGATTGAAGAAAGCTCGTTTTATGAGTTGTGCAGTATATACCAAAGTAGCATGTTTATGCCAAATGAGGTGTAGCATTTAAACCTTTTCAAGTATACTGCATACTGAGAATCCTTCTTTTTCATAAAGTAATGCATGTTTATTTGAATATATTAGAGAACATGGGCCTATTCTGTTTCTAATACTATGTATTTTAGTGTCACAGACCAAGCAGACATTTATTTGCGTGATCCTGACCTGGAGGCTTTCATATTCTAATGGTGTTTGTACCGTCATGTGCTCCAGATTCAATCATAAAACAGGGGCCGAGGATGTGCATTTCACCGCCTCATCTAATTCTGTAGCTGATGATGATGTCGTTGATGATAATAGTAACAATGATGAGGTATTTTCTCTGGTATCAAGGTGATTGATGATGGTTTGGATAGTTCTGTCAATGAAAAAACAAATGATCTGGAGTCCCTTTTTAGAACAAAGGCCGAAACTCATGACGCAGAAGGGAATGTTGTTCCTGTGAGTGTCCAACCCCAAGAAGTAGTAGAAGTGCAGCCTAATGAGATCTCTATTTTGTCTGAGAACCACCAATCTGAAGTTAACTTGGGATCTCATGATACTGATGCTCATGAACATTTTGCAAAGGAGCCTCATGGTTCTCAGGATGCTAAAATGAATAATACCGGAGTAAATATTGAGATCTCTGAAGCCGAAAACTTATGTGTTGCCCCTGGAACTGGGCATGAATCTTCATCCTTAACTGAACTTGTTGAAAACAACCCTGTTGCGGATAAAACCAATGATCTTGTTGATTCTATCCATACAGAGATGGGCATCCCATCTGATTAGGAAAATGTATGGTGCAGGAAAATGTCATGATTCCTGATGACACATGTTTGCTTCTCAATCTTCTTCATTGTTGATGTTTAGACAAATTCTTAATATGCAATGTTTTTACAACCATGTAGTTCCCTATATACTCAAACAGTAGCTATTGATACTAGACATTGATTCCATCATTTCAGCTTTGAAATTGCAAACTAATCATTAATATGTATTGGTTGGTGAAAACAGGAGTGATACTGTAACCATTGCCAAAAGGGTGACAATGTCAAACGAGCTGCCAAGCAACTCAAGTCTTGCCTTTCTTGGAGAGACTCCATAGGCATCGGTACATATTATTCTCTTCTTTCTGCAAATTACAAAGCTTCTTAACCGTTATCATCAACAAATTAAACTACATGGACTCTTTTCTATTCTTTGAAATTTTAATATCTTTTCTATTCTCACACATACAAAATATAGAGTATTTGATGTTAAAATTCCATCTCTTATTCTTTCTTTCCATCTGTAGGAGTTCAATCAAGCTTTCTCAACTTTTACTGACACTGAAACACAATTTCCTCATTGTCTATTTCTTCAGGTATCACATCGTCATATTAATTATTTCTTTGCTGTTACAACTTACAATTATGCCTCTCACTCTCACTCTTTCGCAATTCTGAACCTTTTAGCTCATCACTTTGTTGCATTAAAACATAGAGGTATGCTTATAATTTCCTGCTCTAGTTATTATGCCTCTCACTCTCGTTCTCACTCTTTCGCAATTCTGAACCTTTATGAGTGAAGCAAAATTTGTCATGTGCACATTTAATATAGAGAGGTGAAGTTGCCAGTGATAATGGGGCATTAAAGTATACAACCACTATTTGATAATGGTTCAATTGAGAGTTTTCGTTTAGCTCTTCGTATATTTTGGTATTAAAGTATATGATTGTACTTTGTTATGGCAGGTATACTTTATTTTGGACAATGCTACTACTTAGCAAGCTTGCATTCAGCTACTATGTGGAGGTATTATGTCTTCAAATTTTACTACAGTTCCTCCTTTACCCTCCTTTAAGAAGCTCATGGTTCTTGCTTTCTAAGAAGAGATGTGATTCTCTATTTACTGATTCTTTTATAGAAAATTGTTCATGCAAAAAGAGACTACTTCTGGAGTGCAAAATGCTTTAAATAATATGCTTTATTTTTATTCAAGCATTCCAATTCACTCCAATTCCAATTCGGGTTTTGATTCTATTTCAGTCAGGAGATATCAAGATTAACTTTCAATGTGAAGCTTGATGCTGCCGATGCAATTTAGTTATCTATTAATATTTTAGATTATTCTATCTTTAAGTGCTAAGTGTAATTTGTGACATTCATGTAACATTAGGATGGTCATCTTATTTTTTTTAGTATCTTTTTATTAAGACAGTGAGATATTGGCCAATGATGTTAAAAAATAACCTCCAATTTTATAGGTATCATGTAATGAATATTATGTTTATTTATGTAATTTTTGGCTTTCTTTTTTCAATTTACAGTGTTTGATGGAGTAAATTTAGAAAACAAACCTAAAGTATTTATTTTGCAATGGAAAAATTTAAAAAAAAATCTATTTTACCTTACTGACGGATTTACAGATGAATTTTCTGTCTGTAATCAGAGTGTGAGATGATTTTCCAAAGTTCAAATTACAGACGGAAAATCTGTCAGAAAATTCGTCTGTAATTACAGACGGAAAATCCGTCAGAAAATCCGTCTATAATTACAGACGGAAAATCTGTCGAAAAGTTCGTCGCCTGCGGGAAATAGATGGAGAATTTACAGAGGAAAAATCCGTCGGTAACTGATAAAAATCCGTCGGTAATTTTCCGACGGAAAAAAATTCGTCGGTAAATAATTTCCGACGGGGCTTTTACAGAGGGACAAAATCTGTCGGTAATTTCGTCGGTAACCAAAAATCCGTCTGTAATAAAGACTAAATATGTCTGTATTAATCAATTTTCTAGTTGTGAAGGTGGACACGAAATTTTTAATGAAAATTTTTTTCTTTTTTATCTATAGTTATTTTTCATTATTCTCCTATTACCCCTTTTTATTATCTTGTGAAAAATTCTATCTATTTTATTAGATAGGTCTATTTTAGTAATTTTACATTATATTTTAGTCTTGTTTATATTTATCTAAATATAATATTAGACATTATATTAGTGTCTTGTCCACTGTATCTAAATACAATACATAAAAAATAATTTTTAATATCTCTGTTTCAGTATTTTTATTTCAGTGTCATGTCCTATCCTGTCTACAAAAACAAACACAGCCTAATAAATTGCATTATTGAATTTTGCATGTGCTGCTAGAAAATGGTTATGATTTATGAATTTAAAAATGTTCTTTGAGCGAGAATTTTACAGCTTAAACTTAATGAGTGAGCCTTTTCTCAAAGAAAGAATTCATCCTACCGACGAATACACATCAAAAGTCGCTCTAATTATCATACTATACCTCATTTCCCTATTTTGCCTTTTATTTTGTTCATGTTGTAAACACCCATTCATTGAATTAATGAGTGTGTGCTTGAGAAAATGTGAGTTTTATCTTTTTCAGAAAGAGTTATGTTGGTTTTTTGGTATTGTTTAAGTAAAGTGTATTGAGAGTTACATTGAACAAGATTTGTCACAAAATTTGTTATTGTGAATGTAATGAAATGCTTCTATTTGTTGCAATTATGGATAAGTAATAATAAGGGTTGTAAAAATAATTTTGAAATTAAAAAAATAGGTTGTTATTGATCATGTAACAACCATAACTACCATTAAAACATTTTTAAAATTTTAGCGACATTAGTAATAACAACTAAAAGTTAGTAAAATGACAATTCTAAAATTAGTTTTAATAGTCATATAAATTGTCAAAAATAATGGTCATTAAAACTTTTAAGTTTTTTGCAGTCACTAAAAAAGTCTTTATTGGCAATTCTTATAATTGTCTTTAAAAATTTTTAACAATAAAATATAAGACGGTTAATGTCTAATTTCAGTAAAAATGTTAGTGACTATTTTTATTACTGCAAAAGACAATTGCCACGAAGAGTGTTTTATTCTTAAAGTGAAGTTCTCATCATTATAAGATACAATAATTGTTCCCACATAATAGCACATAATTAAAAAAAAATATGAATGAGTAAACTTTTTATAATAGCACATAATTAAATATTTAACTATGTTAGGTATATATTAAAGATTGGCTACAAAATTAACATCCGTATAAAATACATGTTAAAATATAAAATACATATTGAAAATGACTTAAACATTTGTTTGGGTAAACTTTTAAGAAAATATCTTTTTTAAGTTATCTTTTTTTAAAAATCTTATAAGAAAGTAATAGTAATTTTATGTTTAGATATTTCATCCAAAAAGATCTTTTTATCTATCAATTATGTTTGGGTATAATAATATAAAAATACTTTTATTATTTATTATGTGAAAAACATTTTTTTTAAGAAAAAGATGTAAATTATAACTTCTCAAAAAAGATATTTTTTATTTTTTTAGTGTTTTTACTTTTACTACTAAAAATTTACTAAACACACTAAAACATAAAGAAAAAAAAAAGATATTTTTGTTGAAAAAATATATTTTTCTATCAACTTAATGATATTCAAATAAGCACTATATGTATTCATACAAAAATACATAATAAGTGATTTGGTAGATCATTTTTAGTATGCATATAATATTTTCTTAACATTAATGTAATATATACTCTTACATATAAATATTGACATAATTATAAACAAACTATTAATCATATTTTTGGTGAGGAAGGATTTGAGTAAGGATGTAAGAACTGCGATCAACTAGCCGCATAATTAAATTAATTTAATTGCCTAAATTAGGTTCCAAAAATTTAGAATGTTAAGTAGAAAACATAAATATGATATTTAGACTCAGTAGATTTTTCTGAGTTGAAAAATGTAATTTTCTACAAAAAATTGCGTAAAAACGCGTACCAGTAAATTAGTTAGCAGTACCGGCTTAAGTTTGTCTGGTACTGCATGAGAATAATAAAAACTATAGAAAAACAATTAAAGTTAAAAATCGGGTACAAATTCTAAAGGTTTGTGTCAAAAACGCTAATGGATTAGACCGGGCCCAAGTTGGACCCAAGCCCAACATATATAAAGCCATTTAAGTAGCCATTTTAGCCACTTTTAACACAATACAGTAGAAGCAACGTGAAACTGGGAGAAGAGAGGTAGGGTTCCACAAAACACTATTCATTTTCAACTTCATTCAACCATAACTTGAGCTACGATGCTCCGATTCGTGAACAGTTTGCCCAGTTTTCAACTCTATGAACTTTGAGTGAGTTCTTGTGATTTTGGGTGTTTAGGTACATTCTAGCACTTGATTCCTATTGGGTTTTGACCCACTCTACTGTGGGTAAGGTGAGCATCCTCAACTTTCTTGTGAAATTGGGTATTTAGAAACCCTAGGTTTGATTTGTGGAATTTTGTGTAATTGCTAGCTTGTATTGGTGTTGTGTGGAGTATATTGGTGACTTGAGTTGCTTGAAAGTGGACTTGGTGGTTGGACTTGTTGATCTTGGTTGAGGATTTGGTGTTTTGCACATATTGGGAATCAACCAAGGTACGGTTTTGATTTTTTCTATGTAATATTTCTGGAAACTTAGGCTAGTAGACCAAGGGATAGGTTTGAATTGTTGATAGTGGATTATGATTATTGATGTTTGTGATGATTTTGATGAATTATGATCATAATTATTGATGTTAGCGTTAATAATGATAACTATGTGAATTATGATGAAATATGATGAATTGTATTGGTGAAGAGTCAAATTATATAAAATTGTGAAGGTTGGAATCTTGATTGAGAACTTGTGAAGTTTTGTTAAATTATGTTGGGAAAGTTGAATGAAATAGGTTTAAAATGATGGAGGAAGTTAATTGGTAAGTCGGAAATATATGATTGTGATGGTGGGCATGAATAGTGAGTTTTGGTGTGGTTTTGAAGGTTTATGAATTGGTTTTAGTTGTGAAGTTTTGAGATTTAGAGAACCTTGCTGATTTTGTAAAACTTGATTTTTGGCGAACTTTGGCGGATCATAACTTGAGCCTCAAATCTTTAAAGTTGATGATCTTTGAGAAAAATGGAGTTTTGTAGATGAAGTTATGAACGTTTAAAGTTTGGTGTTTAAAACTGAAATTCTGCAAAATTGAAAATTTTCTCTAAGTCTGGTGAAGGTTGCGTACGCAACACAATGCACGCTATGCGAGCATTCTATTCGGGTTGGGCATCTCGCGTACGTGAACTACCAAAATTTTGACCCTTGTGTACGCGAGCTACAACACGTGACTCGAGCATCCCATTCGGGTTGGGCATCTCACGTACGCGAGCAGAGGGTTGCGTACACGACCACCTGCTTTTACTCGTGTGCGTACGCACAGTAGGGGTGTGTGTACGCACAACCGCTGTTTTGCTAAAAAATAGTTTTTCTTCGTTTTCAAGGGTTCTCTAACTTTCTAAACTTCTTCAAACTGCTGTTTAAGAATACTATCTAGTAATTAGGTCCTAATATTGCTAAAGATTAGTTAATAACTTAATATGGTGAAATTCTATATGAATTTAGAAGACGGAGACTTAGGTTTCTAGAGCATTGAGGATGGAATAGTTGTGTGGATTGGGAGAGTAATATATTGATAATGAATATGACGAGCTGTGAAAATAGGAATTGAAAATGTTTGTGACGAGTCTGGAACTCAAAGATAAATGAGAAAATATTGAATGTTGAAAGTGATCACTGAATGAGATATGGATATATATTGTATTATACTGATATTGTTGAGACGCTATGCACCTGACAAGCATGATTAGTTAATCCTCACTTGTCAAGGTCGCGGTGGCGGAGTAAGGGTGGTGGTTAGGCCCGCTTACATTGAGATGTGAGGTCTGTGGCTGAGTATCTCGCTCGCATATTTTTGGAATCACAAGGGTGTGCGCGGATATTATATCCCTGGACCGTGTGCTGGGCACGATATCCCTGGGGGTACCTATTTTATTCGTGACCGAAAGGCAACATTCCCATGGAAATGTGTTGGGTTGGCAATTGAACCAACAATGTGATATCACAGCCAGTAGGACAGGCATTCATCATATGCATTACTATGTGTTTGCTTGCTTTGTTTACTTGCATAATATGCCAAATTATATAACATGCTTAATTGCTTCTTGAATTACTTGTTGTACATGATAATTACTTGTGCCTTACTTGTATGAATTACTTGTGTCTTCTACTGGAATTGAGGAGGTTCGGAAGGCGGTGGCGATGAGATCGCATGGCGGATAGGCTGGCGATGGCTTTGGGACAGCGGTGTAAATGTTAGATTAGAAATCCCCTAAGTTAGATAACCTGTTTAAGGATTTATTTATCTATTTTATAAGCTTGAATATTGTGATTAATGTGAACTTCTAGGATTGCCTCTGGCATCCCAGAATCTTCTATCTTACATTACTGGGCACTGTTACCATACTGAGAACCTCCAGTTTTCATACCATATTCTGTTGTTATTTTTCAGATGCAGGTCGTAACCCACATCGGTGAGTTGTGTGATGGTGACAAAGCGGAGGATCTTTATCATCTATTGGAGTCTTTTGGATATTTTGTTTTAGTACTCTCACTTTTGTATCTTTATTTGCCTTAGAGTCTAACTTTGAGAGAGATATGTTGTATATGCTATTTTAACTTTCAAAACTCTGTTATGTCTGTATATATATCTGGTAGGCCTAAACTCCGCGGGTTGCGGCTAGTACTCTATGACTATTATACTCATATATCTACATATGCTTTGTTATCTTATATCTATATATTGTGCCTTTAAGCTTGTAGCTTCGTGTGAACGTTTCGTGTTTTTGTAACTCTGCTTTTAAGCTTATTTCTTCATCGGACTTCTAGAATTTGTATCTTTTCCTATATATACATATATAATATCGTATAAGCCTTAGAATTGTCGTGACCTTTAATTATCATTTGCTTTACTGCATGAGATAAGGCTTAGGGTAATTAGGGTGTTACATTTAGTGGTATCAGAGCGGTTCGTCCTTGTGAGCCTGAGGGATGGACCGATTATGCTTCATTGCATACTCTGGGTCATTTTTCTTTCGTGCTATTTAGGATATCTACTTGATATTGCATAGCATGCTTGTTTGTGAGTGTTTTTTTGGGATAATTGAAGCACTAGGATTGAGATATCGAGACTGATCACTTTAATATCGATTGATTAGTGTGGACAGGACCCTGAATGGCATTTCGCGGACGAGGTTGGTCTCGTACATGGAGAGATTGTGAGGATAACTAACCCACTGACGACCATGCCGAGTTTATGGTTGCGATGACTAACTTGGCTAACTCTATGCAAGCGAACACTACTGCCACGACTCAAGCTATGGAAAGGATAGGACGACCAGGTGGAACTGAGAACGGAGAAGTGACTGGGACTAATTTGGATGGTGTTCGGATGGCACTAACTGCTTTCTTGAAAGTTAATCCCCAGTTTTCAAGGGAATAACAAATCCTGCTGAAGCAGACAATTGGTTCAAAGCTGTGGAGTGTGCATTAGTGGAGTTTGCTGCATATCAATTAGTGGGAGAAGCTCAGCATTGGTGGCAAGGAGATTGTTGATTTCTGCAACTACAGAATATGGATATTTCGTGGGAGCTTTCGGACTGCTTTCTACAAGAAGTATTTTCCTGAATCAGTAAAGGATGCCAGAGAGTTAGAGCTTATGCAGCTGAAGCAAGGTTCAATGTCTGTGCTCGAGTATACGAGTAAGTTTGAAGAGCTCTATAAGTTCTCAAGGGTATTTCGAGGAGCCCCTGAGTCCTATGAGGGTTGGAAGTGTGTAAGATACCAAGGAGGTCTGAAGGAAACTATTATGACTGTTGTGGTTCCATTAGAGATTCGGAGATTCTCTGAATTGGTGAACAAGACAAGAATTGTTGAAGATTATGCCAAGAAGACGGCTTTGGTGAGAGATGATCGTGGCAGTACTAATAGTAGAGGTCATGGGAAGTGTGCTCCGCCAAGAGACCAAAATTTCAAGAGGGATAGACATGCCCCTCAGCGATCCCAAGGTCAAGGGCATATCGGAGGGATTAACCATGACCAGTATCACCAGGCGAGAGGGGGAGGTAAGCAGGTGTGGGCTCAACAAGAGGAGTTAAGGTACCTGAGATGTGGAAGATACCATCCGGAAACGTCGTGCATGGCTGGTTCTGTGGATGTTACCGCTGCAGATTGTCAGGACATATCTCTATACGTTGTCCTTACAGGAAGGACCCGAGTGCGAACCGGTCTCAGCGACGGCGTTAAGGATCTCTAATTTGAGGTAACAATAAAAATTGATAACCGAGTTTTAATCACATTGTAGGAGGTTGTAACTCGACCCTCCTTATTAACTTATGATGGGGACAAGGATTTAGAACTAGGAATATCATATTGAACGTCAGGTTTAGGACCAGAGTTTAGCTTAATTTTATTTTATGGAACGTTGCTGTTAAGACTGGCCAAACTTAGCATCGGAGGAACAAATGGGAGAAGATAATTCTGGTGGACACAGCCAAGCAATTTAGATTCTTAGTGACAACTAATTAGAGTGACGCAGCAAAAGGCGTGAGGGAGCATTGGCTCGGTAGAATTATGAAAGATGAAGTACTTTAACCACTTGAATTAGGTTGGCGACATTAAGTAGCAGAACACTTTGTGGAAGGGGGGACAGTTATATCTGAGGGTTATATACTCTTAATGGTGAATGCGATCTTGCATGGATTACCGACGGTTGAACAAAGTGACTGTGAAGAACAAGTATCCGTTGCCGAGGATAGATGATTTAATGGATCAGTTGCAAGGAGTTCGAGTGTTTTCAAAAATTAATTTTTAAGATTCGGTTACCATCAGATAAAGGTGAAGGAGGATGACAATGGGAGACCTAATACGAGAGAGATTACCAATAAATGTGTGTGACCTGATCTGTCTTTCTTTTGTAACCCAAGTTGAATTACTTTATTCCACGATCCTTTTTGATAATTAGTTTCAACATTTTCCAATCCTATTCTGTGCTCGCATATATTCTTTCCTGAAACTCATACTCCTTGACGTGAGCCTAAACTCGTTTCGACCCAATCAAGTGTGAGGAAGATTACTATTGCGATGAACCATCTTTATTCACAGACTTGTGATTTTTTTAAAAATCAGCAAAGACATATTTTGATTCAATGTGCTTTATTATTTCCTCCAAAGATTCTTAATTTAGAATTTTTTCTTGAGGTGCACTCTAATTCTCTTTTTGGTGCATTTTCTTATTTCCTACAACCTTGTCTGATCACAACACAAAGTATCTTTTCAATTTTGTACGGATACCATTCGAATTGTTTACTCTCTTTTGAGCTTGATATCCCTTCAGATAACTTGAGCTCATTTCGATGTCGCAATGCAATCCTTAGACGCAACCTTCGATATATTAGTTCCTTAGGACATGAATTATGAACACGAAGGGCGAAGCTTGTGGACGTGCGACATCACGAGGAGTTGTGAAGTCTTGATTTTATAAATGGCATTACCTATGACTAAATTGACATACAAGGATGCCCCGTTGGTACAGATGTCAAATTGTGGAGAAAATTCCTCAAAAACTTGAAAGAAAGATTGACTACAAAGCCAATGTTGGTGTTGCTGGAATCCTATGAACCAGATGGGATCTACGATGATGCTTCGTTAGAAATCTTGGAGTGCCTTCCGATGTAACATTAGGATGTAGTGATTTACGCATCGCGATGGTTGAGGCCGTACGAAGTGAATTCTCTAACTCTTTATCTGAAGCCTGCTACATTTGTGCTATGTTGAAGATGTGGAGTAAGGAGGGAACTGCCTCCATGGAGATAGATGAAACAACTGAAGGACTACGATTTTGGGTTAAGATACCATATGAGGATATCCACATTTAATTTTGGTTTTTACGTGTAGATTCTAGGGTGATTGATATAAATTTTGGTACCGGGTGAATTATTTAAGTGTAGAGACAAATAGAAAAGGAGAAAAATGAGTGGGCATGAATTTAGGCTTGAATTTTGATTGGGTTTGACATTGAGTGGCATTTGATTTTAGTTATGATAAGTAAAAATTTATTGGTTATTTAGTATGTCTAGTTGTAGTGTTGCACTTAAAGATGAATAACATGAGTAGGTACCCTAGTTGTTGTGGAGGTCCTACGTAATACAATTATTGAGATTGACGATTTAATGAGACCTTGAATTAGGTATAGAGATGCTATAAGGCCCTACGTTGTGACTTAGTCTTAGGATGAGCGTAAACCCTATTTGGGTCAAGTTGAGGAAGTTCAGAAGTGAGCCTAGGTTTTGTAATCCAATAATGATGTATCACTTGATTGAACAATTGGATTGGTTAATTAATTAGTGGCTGAAAATCAGAGTGGCGTAGCAGAAGTTTGTGGAATGCAATGGCACATGATAGTTGTGAATAGAGTTAGTAGAATGGTGACTAGACATATCTTAGGCTTAAATACTTGAAGAGTTTAGTGGGTTAATGTAAGTAAATATTTCTAAGAAACTAAGTTTAATTGTGGTTATAAGATTAGATTGATTTGGAGTAGGTTTAGGAGATGATTACAGGTATAAATGGATTTGTACGTAGATGGTAATAGATAAATTGTTAGTTTTTCAAGATAGATTTAGAGAACATTAAATTGAAATGCGGATGTTGTGATGAGGATGACTAAAGGGAGATAAGAATGAGAAGAATGAGTATAGCGTAGGCTTGAATTCGGTTAAAATATGGCGTTATAAATAAGAATGAAGGATGTAAATAGGGATTTAAACTGACATGGAGGAATGGAAAGATGAATGGTGAGAGGTAGGTTTAAGTTGAGGAAACTTTTAATGATGATGATGATGGATAAACCAAATTTTGAGGGAAAAATTTCTTATTTAGTGGGGAGAATGTAAGAACCGTAATTAATTAGCTGCTTAATTAAATTAATTTAATTTTCCAAAATAGGTTCCAAAAATTTAGAATGTTAATTAGAAAATATAAATATGATATTTGGATTCAATAGATTTTTTTGAGTTGAAAAATGTAATTTTCTGCAGAAAATTGCATAAAAATGCGTACCGGTAAATTAGCCGGTAGTACCGACTTAAGTCTGTCTGCTACCACATGAGAATAATAAAAACTATAGAAAACTTAGAAAATAATTAAAGTTGAAAACCAGGCACTAATTCTAAAGGTTTGGCCCAAATTTGGGCCAAACGATCCAAAATGCTAACGGATTGGACCAGGGCTAAGTTGGGTCCAAGCCCAACATATATAAAGCCATTTAAGTGGCCATTTTAGCCACTTTTAACACAACACAGTAGCAGCAACGTGAAAATGGAAGAAGAGAGGTATGGTTCCACAAAATACTATTCATCTTCAACTTCATTCAACCATAACTTGAGATACAGTGCTCCGATTCGCAAACGGTTTATGGCCACGCAAAACTCTTGTCCAGCCCATTAGTTTCATCTAACCAAAGTGGCACGATTTTTGAAAATTTCTGCCCAGTTTTCAGCTCTATGAATTTTGAATTTTTAGGTTTGGTTTTGAGTGACTTCTTGTAATTTTGGGTGTTTAAGTACACTCTAGCACTTGATTCCTATTGGATTTTGACCCAATCTACTGTGGATAAGGTGAGCATCCTCAACTTTCTTGTGAAATTGGGTATTTAGAAACCCTAGGTTTGATTTGTAGAATTTTGTGTAATTGCTAGCTTGTATTGGTGTTGTGTGGAGTATATTGGTGACTTGAGTTGCTTGAAAGTAGACTTGGTGGCTGGACTTGTTAATCTTGGTTGAGGATTTGGTGTTTTTCACATATTGAAAATTGGTCAAAGTATGGTTTCGGTTTTCTCTATGTAATATGCAATATTTTTGGACACTTAGCCTAGTGGACCATAGGTTAGGATTGAATTGTTGATAGTGGATTACGATTATTGATGTTTGTGGTAATTTTAATGAATTATGATGATAATTGTTGATGTTGGGGTGAATAATGATATCTATATGAATTATGATGAAATATGATGAATTGTGTTGTTGAAGAGTCAAATTGTATAAAATTGTGAAGGTTGGAATCTTGATTGAGAACTTGTGGAGTTTTGTTGAATTAAGTTAGGAAAGTTGAATGAAATGGGTTTAAAATGATGGAGGAAGTTAATTCGTAAGTGGAAAAACATATGGTTGTGATGGTGGGCATGAATGGTGAGTTTTGGTGTGGTTTTGAATGTTTATGAATTGGTTTTAGTTGTGAAGTTTTGATATTTAGAGAACCTTGTTGATTTTGTAAAATTTGATTTTTAGCGAATTTTGGCGGATCATAACTTGAGTTTCAAATCTTTAAATTTGATTATCTTTGTTTTAAATTAAAGGTTGTTTCAAGAGCTTTAAAATTATATAAAGTTTGAGAAAAATAGAGTTTTGTAGAGGAAGTTATGAACGTTTAAAGTTTCGTGTTTAAAACTGAAATTCTGCAGAATTAAAAATTTTTTAAGTCCGGTGAGGGTTACGTACGTGACACAATGCACGTGACGCGAGCATTTTATTCGGGTTGGGCATCTCGCGTACGGGGAAACTACATGCGTACACAAATTACCAAAATTTTGACCCTTGCGTACGCGAGCTACAACACGCGAAGCAAGCATCCCGTTCGGGTTGGGCATCTCACGTACGCGAGCAGGGAGTTACGTACACAACCACCAGCTTTTACCCGTGTGCGTACACACAGCAGAGATGTGCGTACGTACAATCTCTGTTTTACTGAAAAATAGTTTTCTTCGTTTTCAAGGGTTCTCTAACTTTCTAAACTTCTTTAAACTGCTGTTGAAAGTGATCATTGAATGAGATGTGGATATATATTGTATTATACTGATATTGTTGAGATGCTACACGGCTGGGAAGGACGATTAGTTAATCCCGCTTGTCGAGGTCGCGGCAGCGGCGTAAGGGCGGTGGTTAGTCCCACTTACGTTGAGATGTGAGGTCTGTAGCTGAGTATCCCGCTCGCATCCTTTTGGAATCATAAGAGTGTGTGCGGGCACTATATCCCTGGACCGTGTGCCGGGCACGATATCCCTGGGGGTACCCATTTTATTTGTGACCAAAAGGCGACATTCCCATGGGAATGTGTTGGGTTAGCAATTGAACCGACAATGTAATATCACAACCAGTAGGACAGGCATTTATCATATGCATTATTACTATGTGTTTGCTTACTTTGTTTACTTGCATAATATGCCTAATTATATAACATGCTTAATTGCTTCTTGAATTACTTGCTGTATATAATAAGTACTTGTGCCTTACTTGTATGAATTACTTGTGTTTTCTACTGGGATTGAGGAGGTTCGGAAGGCGGTGGCGATAGAATCGCATGGTAGGTAGGCTGGCGAAAGCTGTGGGATAGCGGTGTAAATGTTAGATTAGAAATCCCCTAAGTTAGATAACCTGTTTAAGGATTTAATTATCTGTTTTATAAGCTTGAATATTGTGATTGATGTGAAGTTCTAGGATTGCCTCTGGCATCTCGGAATCTTATATCTTACATTACTGGACACTGTTACCATACTGAGAATTTTCGGTTCTCATACCATATTCTGTTGTTATTTTTCAGATGCAGGTCGTAACCTACCTCGGTGAGTTATGGTGACAGAGCGGAGGATCTTTATCATCTTTTGGAGTCTTTTGGATATTTTGTTTTAGTACTCTCACTTTTGTATCTTTATTTGCCTTAGAGGCTAACTTTGAGAGAGATATGTTGTATATGCTGTTTTAACTTTCAAAACTCTGTTATGTCTTGTATATATATCTTGTCAGCCTAAACTCCACGGGATGCAGCTAGTACTCTATGACTATTATACTCATATATCTACATATGCTTTGTTATCTTATATCTATATCTTATGCCTTTAAGCTTGTAGCTTCGTGTGAACGTTTCACGCTTTTGTAACTTTGTTTTTGAGCTTATTTCTTCATCGGGTTTCTAGAATTACTTTCTTTTCCTATATATACATATATAATATCGTATAAGCTTTAGAATTGTCGTGACCTTTAATTATCCTTTGCTTTATGGCATGATGTAAGGCTTAGGGTAATTAGGGTATTACAAAGGAAGGTAACGAGATTGTCCTAACAAAATACATTATGCTATTTATTATTTAGCAAAGTAACACTTTTTGTTAAGAAAAAACTCAACATTCATTAACATATTGTATTAACACACGACTTTTTTTTTTAAGAAAACCATGGAAAGACAAGATTGATGTTCTGACCCACCAATTTTCATATTGCTCTCTATGATTGGCTCATTTCTCGTGTACTTTTTTTTCGGTGAACAACAGGGCCCAATGGCCCCTCATGTATTTTATTGGAGTTTGACTAGCATTTTCTGTAGCCCAATTCAGTAGCCGAGGCCTATAATTAGGCTTAAATTTGTGGACGCTAGTTGAGAAGTGGCTCATCTCCATTTTGCGGGTGCAGGGACAAAATAGCATTGCATTTTGCTAGTGTAGGAGTGATAAGCCCATTTTACATGTGCAAGAGCAGAAGTGGCCATATCTAGCATCTGTTTTGGATGAAATGGTGTCAACCCTATTCGCGTGAGTCCTTTTATGAGTTAGACTATGCATTTGAGGATGCATTTCACCCCCCTCCTCATTACTAAGGTCTAGAGTTCAAACTCTAGAGGATGCATTTGAGGGAAAATGTGATAAATATGTGAAGAGTGTGTGGGTGTGTTGTGTACCTAGGATTGGGGGTTGTCCAATCCATTGGGGTACCTAGGATTAGGGGTTGTCCAATCCACTGACCAAAAAAAAAAAAGACTATGCATAAACACCCAAAAAAATTAAAAAGAAAATAAAATTTAGTGCACATTTTTTGAACAAAAAAAAAATCTAGGGTATATTCTGGTAAATAAAATATTTTTATGTGTTCACAAAAAAATATTTTTTTACTAGTTATAATTCCATACTTTTACCCAAAAAAATTATTTTAATATTTATTTAAAAAATAAAGCCCAAAAAATATCTTAATATTTTTTATGAAAATCAAACATGTCTAAAATTGAACTACATAAAAAATTAAATGTTAAAGAGATCATTAAATTTTGAAACTATTTTTTCTCAAAAATAATGAATGATTGATTTTCTCTTTTTTTTATTATTAAATTAACTGCTTTTGTTTCTATTTTTATACTTTTCAATAGTACAAATAAATAAATCAAAAGATAAAATAAGTACTATTCATATTTAGACTAGGACAACCCAACCCAAACTCAATTTAGCAACGCCTCCTTTAAAAATGGGTTGCTCTCTCCTAATTTGGCCCAACAGTGACTAGCTTTATTCTCTTTGGCCGGGTCTAAAGGAGTCGATTTGACTAAATACGGGTCTCATAATCCAGTATTCGATCCGACTTTGGAGAGTAGGTCATATGCTCTCCACCAGGGTGTTTGCAGTGCAGTTTGGATCAGTTTTGAGTCAAAAACTCATCCGATCTGAACATTAATTTTACTTGTGATGCAGTTTGGATTGGATTAGATTTGTGATTTTGTAAATTAAAAAAATTAAATACATATAACAAGTCTCAATAATATCTTAAAAAGCCAACAATAACATAACAATAGAAATAAAATTATAGGTTAGTTAAAATAAATAAATAAATCACATTTTGAACATAAAATATTTATTAAATCATAATAATTCATGAATAATATAAAAATATATAATGAATTGAACATGTTATAAGTATAATTGTGAATATAATATAAAATAATAATATTATAGCACATTGTACGATTTAGATTGGATTAGATCAGTTATGAAAAATAGATCCGAAATCTGATCCGATCCAACGGTTTACAAAAAATAGAATCCAATCAAATCCGAATTAGTGTGGTTTTAATCGGTTTTTAGTTTGGATTGGATTGGATGACCGGTTTAGTTTGGATTGATTTGGATTTGAACACCTCTACTCTCCATGCTACTTGAGTTATCATCATTGTGGTGATAGGTACTTTAACATTGGAGTAACTTCTCCCACTCCAAGGAAATAACCACCCGCTATAATTTGAAGTTATTTTCAAAAAATAACTGAGTCTTATTCTCATTTTACAAATATCCTAACACTTGTGTATTTCTTTTCATCCAATTTTTACACAGCCTACTAATTTTTTTGTTAACTTAAATATTGAAATTCCTTGCAAACACTCACTATAGTCTAGGCGATGATATTGAAAACCTCCTCAAGGTGTTTGTACCTCACGTCCATGCCTAAAATATCATCTTTAGTTTTATGTCTGATTATGAAAATCAAACCAGACCGATCGATTCGATCGGATTAATCGAGAACCAATCTTTTTGCCGGTTTAATTAACATAAAAAGACACCTAGCAAAAAAAATTGGTAGTTAACTGGTGAACCGTGTAAACACCATTATTTATATTTTGTGATAGTCAAAATACTATTCACTTTGTAAAAAATTCTATCTTTCATACAAGATTTAAGCATATTTATGTTAAGTATCACTAAATATAAAATATGTTAAATTTTAGTTGTTAAAATTTAAAAAAATTCACACTGATGATAATGGTACTGATATGATAACAAAGAATTGTCAAAAGATAAACTTAAAATATGTTGTTTGATTCGAAGGTCTCTACTTAATCAAAAATGGAGAGATTTATTGAACTTATTTTCTTTCTCATATAAGAACCAAGTCCAAATTTTTAAAGGTATCTTCTTATACTCACTTTCTAATATCCTTTCAGATTTTAAAGGTTATTGAGTGAGTAAAAGAGTCGCCGTAGAGTGAGAGAATAAAGGCAAAACAAATTTTTCGTTTTTATATAAAACAATAAATTTTAAACTGTTGTAAAATAAAAGATATATATAAAATAAAGATGTATAAATAGAAGACTCTAAAATTAAAATAATTAGCTCAATAATAATTTATATATATATATATATATATATATATATATATATATATATATATAATAAAATTATATGTTGTAATGTATATATATATACAAAGATAGAAAGGAGTATAAAAAGTAAAGAGAGAGAGAATTGCATAAATATATATATAAAGATAGAAAAGAGTATAAAAAGTAGAGAGAGAGATAATAGCATTTGTTTATAGTAAGAGAAAGAATGAGAATATTATTATATTGCTGTTGTTTTTTGTATGTACGAATGTAAAATAACATTCTGCTATTTATAATGGTAACATACTTTACTTTTTCAACATTTCTTTAATGCCATTTACCATTGAGAAGCTGAGCCGCCCAGACATTAATGGGCATCCAACTCAGCTTTTATACTTATCACAACACTCCCCCTTTGGATGCCCATTTAGGATTATGCCTCATTAAAACCTTACTAAAGAAAAACCCAGTGGGAAAAAAACCTTAGTGAAGGAAAAAGAGTACAATATCCTTTATGATGGAAACTGCCTCATTAAAAACTTTGTCAAGAAAAACCCAATAGGAAAAAAAACTTGACCAAGGAAAAAAGAGTACAGTCTCCCCCTCTTATCGACATCATTTAATATTTCGAAATCGGCGCATCCCAATCTCATGTACCAATCTTTCAAAGGAGGATTTTGGAAGTGACTTTGTAAATAAATCTGTCAGATTGTCACTTGAACGGATCTGTTGGACATCAATTGTCCCTTGATTTTGAAGGTCATGAGTGAAGAAGAATTTGGGAGAAATATGCTTTGTTCTATCACGTTTGATGTATCCACCCTTAAGTTGAGCAATGCATGCTGTATTATCTTCAAACAGGACAGTTGGAGCTATCTTATGATCAATCAGTCAACATGATGACAGAATATATTGAATCAGACTCCTCAGCCAAAAACACTCATGACTAGCTTCATGAATCGCCAGTATTTCAGCATGATTAGAGGAGGTTGCTGCTATCGTCTGTTTTGTGGACCTCCATGATATAGCTGTACCACCATATGTGAACAGGTATCCTATTTGAGATCTCCCTTTATGTGGATCAGACAAGTATCCATCATCTGCATAGCCAACTAATTGTGACTTGGATCCATAGGGATAAAACAAACCCATATCAACCGTCCCATGAAGATATCGAAAGATTTGTTTGATTCCACTCCAATGTCTTATGGTTGGAGAGGAACTATATCTTGCTAGTAAATTCACAGCAAATGATATGTCAGGTCGCGTATTATTAGCAAGATACATTAGCGTTCCAATGGCACTAAGATATGGTACTTCAGGACCAAGGATATCTTCATTTTCTTCTTTAGGACAGAATTGATCCTTTTTCACATCCAAAGATCTTACGATCATTGGTGTACTTAATGGATGTGACTTATCCATATAAAATCTTTTCAAGATCCTTTCTGTGTATGTTGTTTGATGAATAAAGATCCCACATTTTATATGCTTGATCTGCAGGCCGAGACAAAACTTAGTCTTTCCAAGATCTTTCATCTCAAACTCTTCTTTTAGAGTTTTTATAATTGTTGAAATCTCTTCAGGAGTCCCAATGATATTTAAATCATCAACGTACACAACAATTATAATGAACCCAGATATAGTTTTCTTTATGAAAACACATGGGCAGATATCATCATTCTTGAATCCGTTTTTGGCCAGATACTCAGTAAGACGATTATACCACATTCGTCCAGATTGCTTTAGACCATATAAAGATCTTTGCAATTTAACTGAGTATAACCCTTGCGAATATTCATTGGATGGTTTAGATATCTTTAGTCCTTCATGGACTTTCATATAGATATCCCGATCTAATGAGCCGTATAAATAGGTTGTTACCACATCCATTAAATGCATATGCAGTTTATGATATGCAGATATACTGACCAAATAACGCAATGTTATCGCATCCACTACAGGGGAATACGTTTCTTCATAATCTATACCGGGCCTTTGTGAAAAACCTTGTGCCACAAGTCGGGCTTTGTAGCGCATAACTTCATTTTTCTCATTTCGTTTTCTCACAAATACCCACCGGTATCCAACAGGTTTTACATCTTCTGGTGTACGGACTACAGGTCCGAAGACTTCACGTTTTGCAAGTGAGTCTAATTCAGCCTTCATGGCTTCTTTCTATTTTGGCCAATCATTCCTTTGTCGACATTCTTCAACTGATCTTGGCTCAAGATCCTTATTTTCATGCATGATATTTAATGCCACATTATATGCAAATATTTCATTGACAATTGTCTTATTTCGGTCCCATTTCTCTCCTGTAAAGACATAATTTATCGAGATCTCGTCATTTTCACAATTTTCAGGTACCTGAACGTCTTCTGGCGTTATATCAGAATTTTGGACAACTGCAGGTGTCTCTACTATGTCTTTTTCAACAGGAATATTATTTACCTCTTTTCTCTTTCGAGAATTTTTGTCTTTGGAACCGACAGGCCTGCCACGCTTCTGGCGTGAATTTGCTTCAGTGGCTACTTGTCCTACTGGGACATCAATTCGAATTGGGGCATTTTCCGCTGGTATATAAGATTTAGTTATCCTCTTTGTATCGGAAAATGTATCAGGCAAATCATTTGCTATTCTTTGCAAATGTATAATCTTTTGAACTTCCAGTTCACATTGCCCTGATCGAGGATCTAAATGCATCAATGATGATGCATTCCAGTTAAACTCCTTTTCATGAAGCTTATTCTCTCCCCCTAATGTTGGAAATTTTGATTCATCAAAATGACAATCCGCAAACCGGGCTTTAAATACATCTCCAGTTTGTATCTCAAGATACCTCACTATAGAGGGAGAATCATATCCAACATATATTCCCAATTTTCTTTGGGGTCCCATTTTGGTGCGATTAGGTGGTGCAATGAGAACATATATCACACACCCAAATATTCTTAAATGGGAAACATTTGGCTGCTGGCCAAAAGCTAATTGCATAGGAGAAAATTGATGATAACTCGTTGGCCTCAAACGAATAAGTGCTGCGGCATGTAAAATAGCATGCCCCCAAACCGAGGTTGGGAGATTTGTTCTCATAAGCAAGGGTCTAGCAATTAATTGGAGGCGCTTAATAAGTGATTCTGCTAACCCATTTTGTGTGTGAACATAAGCTACTGGATATTCAACACTTATTCCATTAGCCATACAATAAGCATCAAAAGCTTGGGAAGTAAATTCACCAGCATTATCAAGACGAATTGCTTTGATTGGATTTTCTGGAAATTGTGCTTTTAATCGAATAATTTGAGCTAGTAATCTCGCAAACGCCAGGTTGCGAGAAGATAATAAGCACACATGTGACCATCTCGAAGATGCGTCTATTAGGACCATAAAATATCTAAAAGATCCACATGGTGGATGAATAGGTACACATATATCACCTTGAATCCTTTCTAGGAATTCAGGGGACTCAAATCTAATTTTTACTGATGATGGCCTTAAAATTAACTTCCCTTGAGAACATGCAGCACAACAAAATTCACTAGTTTTAAGAATCTTCTGGTTCTTTAGTGAATGTCCATGAGAGTTTTCAATAATTCTCCTCATCATGGTTGTTCCCGGATGACCCAAACGGTCGTGCCAAGTTATGAATTCATTTAGTCTAGTAAACTTCTGGTTTACAGTGGCATGTGATTCAATTGCACTAATCTTGGTATAATACAACCCATATGAAAGTGAGAGTAATTTTTCTAATATAACTTTCTTATTTGAATCTTGAGTTGTGATATATAAATACTCATGATTTCCCTCATTCATCGTCTCAACATGATATCCATTTCGGCGAATATCTTTGAAACTCAACAAGTTCCTCAGAGACTTGGTAGATAATAGTGCATTATTTATTATAAATTTTGTTCCTCCAGGAAACAAAATTATAGCTCTTCCGGAGCCTTCTATCACATTGCCTGAGCCAATAATAGTATTAACATATTCCTCTTTTGGCACAAGATGGGTAAAATATATATCACTTTTGAGAATAGTGTGTGAACTTGCACTATCTGCAAGGCATACATCTTCATTACATATCCTTGCCATTCTCTTCAAAAACAAATAATAATAAAATGAGTAGTATGCACAGTTAAATTGAATACTTGATCAAAATTATTTTTCTAAGAAACACTGTACATAAAATAATGTCATATACTGAAATTTTATTTTAAAATTTGACACATTTAATAATTTCAAAATTCATAAACATTAATATTTCATTATTTATGTACATCATATTTGAAACTTAAATACATAGAAAATAAAACTTAACAATAAGTTCTTTACATTATTTATTTACATATATACTTCACAATCCCACATATTAAACTATTCCATCATTGATTAAATGACCAATATTTCCTTCAGGATCCTCAAAGAAATCAGATACATCATAATGAGTGGTGGAGTTCTCAGCATCATTTGAAACAAAATTTGTTTCCATTCCTTTGTCGTTCTTTTTCAAAGATGCCTGGTAAAGATCAACTAGGTGCCTTGGGGTACGACAGGTACGTGACCAATGGCCCTTTCCACCACAGCGGAAATACTTCTCCTCGGTTGATTTATTCTGCCCGATATTCCTTTCTTTATCCCACTTCTGGTGAGATCCTCTCTTTTGAACATAATTCTTTTTCCTTCCATAATTTTTCTTATTATTAAAACCTTGCCATTGACCTCTTCTGGGGTAATTTGCCACATTTACTTCAGGAAATGGGGCAGCGCCAGCTGGGCGCGCTTCATGATTTTTTAATAACAACTCATTGTTGCGTTCAGCAACAAGAAGGCAAGAAATTAACTCAGAATATTTTTTAAACCCTTTCTCTCGATACTGCTGCTACAGGAGCACATTCGAGGCATGGAAGGTTGATAAAGTTTTCTCCAACATATCATGATCAGTTATTTTTTCCCACACAATTTCATTCGTGAGGTGATTCGAAACATTGCAGAATTATATTCATTTATAGATTTAAAATCTTGTAAATGCAAATGCGTCCATTCATATCGGGCTTGAGGAAGTATTACCGTTTTCTGATGATTATACCTTTCTTCAAGGTCTTTCCAAAGATCTGCAGGATCTTTTAATGTAAGATATTCATTTTTCAATCCTTCGTCAAGGTGACGACGAAGAAAAATCATGGCTTTGGCTTTATCCTTCTGGGATGCATTATTTTCAGCCTTAATGGTATCTCCAAGATCCATTGAATCAAGATGGATTTCAGCATCTAATATCCATGATAAATAATTGTTTCCAGATATATCAAGAGCATTGAATTCAAGATGAGAGAGTTTCGACATAATGAAAAATTTGTTACTTGAGTCTTCCTAAAAATTTGATCAGAGTCTCGTGCTGATAACGTGTTGTAAAATAAAAGATATATATAAAATAAAGATGTATAAATAGAAGACTCTAAAATTAAAATAATTAGCTCAATAATAATTTAAATATATATAATAAAATTATATGTTGTAATGTATATATATATACAAAGATAGAAAGGAGTATAAAAAGTAAAGAGAGAGAGAATTGCATAAATATATATATAAAGATAGAAAGGAATATAAAAAATAGAGAGAGAGATAATAGCATTTGTTTATAGTAAGAGAAAGAAAGAGAATATTATTATATTGCTGTTGTTTTTTGTATGTACGAATGTAAAATAACATTCTGCTATTTATAATGGTAACATACTTTACTTTTTCAACATTTTTTTAATGCCATTTACTATTGAGAAGTTGAGCTGCCCAGATATTAATGGACATCCAACTCAGCTTTTATACTTATCACAACATAAATATCAATTTTTCATTGGTTTTCCTTTGAATTGGACTGCAAATTTGTCCCATCTTATTCTTCTTTCTAGAGGGTGGAGATGTTAATTCAATATATGCAGTAGGATGGCATCACATAGAAGTTCCCATTTTGGATATTTTTATCTGGTCAACTATACAGTAAAGATAAAAAATTACAGATATTTCATTTCAAGCAATACTATATCGACACGTATTCAAAAAGTAGTTGTCAAGGTCTGCATTAATGTCAGATAAATCAGAGTCACTTCGGGATTTGATGTGATCGAAGAGGCTGGCTTGTTATGAGCCATGACTGGGGTTGTACCATGTAACGGGACGGATCAGTCCGAAGATGGGTATGGGCCTATGGGGTTAGTAGTTATGCTTTCTTTGGACCTTTTAGTTTTTTGAATCTGCTATGCTGCGTGCCCTCTAGAAATAATTTTAGGAATACGCGTAAAGGATGATGGTGAAGAAACAAAAAAAGGAAGACTTGACCAAAAACACAAAAAACCAAAAAAGGAAGGGAAAAAATTATTTAACTTTACACATTAACTCTAAAATGATTTACTATATTTATATAAAGCATCACTTTTATATATTCATGATAGAACTTCCTTCGCTACACAGTATACAACGTCCTATTTAATTAGTATAGTAAAAAAAACATTTGGATGTAGTATTAAAATAATATCCAAAACTTCATATGATTGAGAAAAATAATTCTAAAGATATAAATGACAAATATATCTCCAAACAATAAAACTAATTAAATATTAGATATGTATTTAGATATATATCTTCAAAAGGAGTAAAAAATCAAATTTTGATATAAATTTTTACAAATATAAATGAAAAACTAAAATCTTTTCATGATTAAAATTGAGACTTTACATCAAATGATTTTGTTTTTTAAAATGGCCAACATTAATTTCAAGAGACTAAAAGACTATTTTAACATTAAAATTAAACATATCTTAAATTTTAAACTCTAAATCCGAAATATTAAAAGACATTTTTAACATTAATTGTTTAGAAGTCTAAATTTTTTTTCAGTTGAATTGTTTAATTTTATACCTAAATTTTAGATACTTGAATATTTTAGTATTTCAATTTATTGTAGAGAATAAAAAATTACATTATCGTATTTAACAAAAAAGTAAATTTTTATTTTCTTTAAAAAAATAATTTTGTAATGATATTTCAAAAATTATTAAATTATGCCGTCTTAAAATAATGAATTATTATGAATATAGTATATTTTCTATTAAACATATCTAAATAATTAAAGAATTATCTTATATTATTTTTAAAGCGGATGCTCCCCTCAAGATATTCCAAATATCTTTTTTTAAAGATGCTGATGTGTGACATGGTAATTGTTATTATTTATAAAATTGGTTAATTTATTCTTTAAATCTGGTCTACTCGGTCGGTATACATAACCCGGTCCAGATTATGTTTTTTTTATTTTTTATTTTTTACTTTCGAAACGATGTCATTCATCGAAACCCTAGCCCTCACTCCTCACCGTCTCCTTCAATGCTCCCTCATCGTCACTCTCTCATTAAAGCTGAGCTCTCTATCTTTGTCACCTAATGAGCGGATAATTTATACACTTTTTGGCATTGTTTTTACATAGTTTTTAGTATGATTTAGTTAGTTTTTAATATATTTTTATTAGTTTTTAAATAAAAATCACATTTCTGGACTTTACTATGAGTTTGTGTATTTTTCTGTGATTTCAGGTAATTTCTGGCTGAAATTGTAACAACCCTGATTTTCGAGTACATGAGATCTTTTCTGAAAGTACGGATTTCTCCGAAAGATCAGTAAAGGGAACACCTCTGTTATATCATTAAGCATCTCAATCCTCATTATCATTATGTCATCCTTAAGCTAGAACCTCCTCTGAGGCAAGCTCGATAATGCAATCGCGAAGAACCTAGTTTTTGAACCGTATCGGTTGGCATTTTTTATTCTAATTTTCGTAAATAGTCTCTGTTTGACGAACCGGACTTGATTCATGAGAGGAGAGAGATAATAGTATAATATTATCATTATATTAGTATTAGAAAATGCTTGAATGACATTATAAGGTTACCTGGTCTGTTTTTGTTAAAAATAGAAAATCGGTTTAACCGGATTTATGGTTTACTGGTGCAGCTTAGCACCAGCACTCTCTGATGAATTTAGCAATGCTAAGGCCTCATTATACATGTTCTATTCTCATAATAAATATGTTACTAGTGTCATTTATGCTAGTAGCTCAGAAAATAATTTTTAGAGATGTTTTTACGAGTGTTCCGATACACCTAGTTTTAGTAGTTGTACACCAGAGATATTTTAATATTATTTTAATCCACCTCCAAGCCAACCAATCACAACTCACCTTACACCCCCAAGACCTCCAAGGCTGTCTCATTTTATCATTTTGGCCGAAAATAATAAGAGAGAAAAGAGAGAAACTTTCATGAACACTTAATCTTCAAAGCTTGATTTCTTCTGAACTAAAACTCAAATCAAAACTCCGATTTCACCAAAATGATCCTCTCTTCTTCCTCTACATAACCATGTAACTTATCAAGGATGGAAATAAGGTGAGATGGCTGTCTCGCTCCCATTTCAATTCGGTTTTCAAGAAAAACCATGCAAAACATGTGTTTTCTTAATGTTCTTCCTTAGGAATCATGCTTAACTTGACTTGAGGGCCAAGAAACGTGAATTTCCAGCAAGTCTAAGGTGAGATATCTCTTCCTAACATACTGAGTGAGATTTGGTCAGTTGAGAGTTTTTGGATTTAAAGTTGTTCTTGATGTGATTTAGGAGGAAAAAGTGCTTAAGGACCACCTGAAAGTTTAACCGAATTAGGAGCAGCAAAACCAGGTAGGGATTGACGAATTTAATCTTGATTGATTGTGTTTGAGTTGTGTGATTATGATATGGTTTGGTTGTGCTTGAAATTGATTGTTTGTATGAGTAATTCTTGTTGAAATTTTGGTGAAAATTCGATGAAATTTGATGAAATTCAAGCTATGAATGTGTGTTCTTGTGGCTGCTGGAAAACGAAACCCTAGAGATTAAATTGGGGTTCAATTTGTGTTGAAATCGTGTAGAAAAGATGGGATTTTAGTGGCTGGGAATTTATTTTGAATTTTGGTAAAAATCGGTTGCTGAAAAGACTGAAAAAGGGGTAAAAACAAAGAAAGAATCTGAAGAGTTTACGAAGAACACAAAGAACACTTTGAGTGTGGTGAAGAACAATGAAGAACACCTTTTTGATCCATAAAAGGGCAAGAAAGTAAATATCTTGGTGTTTAGGGGGTTATTTTGTAATTTCTAAAAGTTAGGGTGGTAAAAGTAGAAATATTAAAAGTTACGGGTGGTAAAAAGTGAATTTTAAAGGTTAAAGGTTAAAGTAAAGTTAATTTTCGAAAATTTAATAATAAAATAATAAAATAATGCGGAAAAGGTAGTTTTCTGTAAAAGCTTTAGAAAGACAACTTTAAGCGCAGAATCCCATAATTACCTTCATAAAACACTTAGGGAGTGGTAAGAACATATTAGTGAGGCAAAGATAAATAAAAGATAAAAAGTTGAAGAAAAGATAAAAATTGAAGAAAAAGTCTGTAAAGTTTTAATGACAGAAAAACAGACAGAGACTAGCGAACAAACTAGGCAACATAGTTAGTCCTTGAGTTGCGACTAGGGTTAGGTATTATATGAAAAGTTAAACTATTTCAGTATAGACTTAATGAACCTATACTTGGGACAGGCTAACTATTCATACCGAAATTTACATAAGCTTTAAATACATACGTTAAGCAGAGCAATCAGAGCTGAGTAGAGAAACACAGAAAACAGAGTAACCAGAGTAAAGTAAAGAGATAAAGAGAAAAAGAGTAATATAGATACAGATGGAAAGAGTAATCAGAGAAGAGAAAAGAGATACAGAGAACAGAGTAACCAGAGCAGAGTAAAGAGATATAAAGAGAAGAGTAATATAATAAAGAGATATTATATATATATATATATATATATATATATATATATATATATATATATATATATATATATATATATATATATATATATATATATATATATTTGTTGCTTAATGCAACCCAAGAGATATTATTTATTTGTTTGTTGCTTAATGCAACCCAAGAGATGTTTGTTTATTTTTCTGTTGTCCTAAGGCAACCCAAGAGTAATTTTCCATTCCCAAGTGTATATATTTCCTGCGAGTAGAAAGCAGAGGCTGTCTCAATAGAGCTGCTAATAATTATATGCGCATTTATTTGAACGGAAAATCGTATCCGGGAAATCGTGAACTCGTGACCGGATAAATGTCGGGAATGCAGGTGCTAACCGACACATCAGCTCATGGCCTGTACTAGGGCTAGACATGCATCATTCTTGTCTGCGCATTATTCTCTGTTGCTTTCCTTCTTGTGTGTGAACTATTTCTTTCTGTTTGTCTGCTTGAGTGCGACGTCTGTGCTTTATTTCCTTGTGTTTTTCTGTTGTGTTCTGTTTTTTGTTTTTCTATCTATTTATAACTACTATTTACTACTTTATTGTATTTTAATATCCATCTGCTAATCGGAATCGAATAAATGAACGTAACTAATAACCCCGACCCTACTAAGGACTCCCCAGTTCTTACCCCCTTCTTTCCCTTCCTCCCCCCAGATGGAGATGGGCATGATATTCTATGAAGTCGAAGACCTTTACATTTATAAGGACCCAGTGTACTATGGTTACTACATTTTGAGTACGAAGCCTCGTATGAGACGTTACGCATTACGAAACCGTTCCTTCCAATATCTTCTGTATAGCCCGCATTTTGACCATGATGCTCCTTACGACTTTCCCTTATCCTGGTTACACCCTAACGCACCTGGACATCTTTTTCCTGATGGTTCCGGACATCCTATACCAGCTCAACCTTTGAATGAGGTGGTACCTGAGCCTATCATTCCTGATGATCCTGAGTTAGCTGGTGACTACGTACCTGTGATACCACCAGAGTGGGATTTTCCCCCTGAGCCGATCCCCAACTTTCCACAGCCTGATGAGCCGGCACTACCGGATGGTGAGGTAGCTCCTATATACGCGAACGGACCTATGCTCGCGAATGGTTTTGTACATAGTGATAGCAGCGTTTCTGGTGGATCTGAGCGTATAGATGTAACCGCAGACGATGAGGAGGAGGAGGATCCCTGAGATAGAGATAGAGCACAATGAAGAGATGAGAGAGCCTCACGACGATCTTCTGAATGGCCACGTGTAGATATAGTTTGGCAGCCGTAGCGGTATTCTTTTGATGACACTCTAGTCTGACATTATCTGTTAGTTAGTCTCTCACTTGTGTTAGTACACCCGAGAGCTAGGAGCTATATAGTGGTTAGGCTAGCTCGGGCGCCAGTTTAGCGGCTTTCTGTATGGGCCAGGCCCTGGAAGTGTCGTGTATATATTAGCTACGTAGGATGACGAGGATGTAAACTAACTTGATCTTTTGTGAACGCTACAGTTTTGTTATAGTGTACATTATGTATATTTTTAGCTGTGTTATATGTTTCTTTATGCTTCCTTATTATTTCTATATGTGTGTACTTATTTATTTTACTCCCTCGCTCGCAACGATACAAGTTAAAAAAAAGTTACTCGTAAAATTGACAACGTTCTAACAAGGAACAGACTTATACATTAAATAATAGATAATAATTAGGAAGACAAATTGGTAGCGCTCAGTTTCCGGTATGATCTAGACATATTGAAAATTGGGTCGTTACAATTTGGTATCAGAGCAGTTCGTTCCCAATAGAGCCTGGGGAGTGGACTAACTATGCTTCATTGCATACTCTGCTTATGTGTCTCATGCTGTTAGGGTATCTTCAAGATACATTTGGCATGAATGTCTATGAGTGCTCATTTTGGGAATGTTCGTGCCTTACTTGAAATATTAAGACTGATCACCTTAATGTTGATTGTTTGGTGCGGATAGGACCTTAATGACTGCGAATAGACATAGTTTAATCGAGTTCTGAATGACGAATCGATGCGAGGCACAGCTATCCTCATAGCTGTTATGATCTCCATGGTTATGGTTATGTTATATTTGGATGCTGTAAGGAACGAACGCTTATTTTACTTGTGAGGAATCTGGACACACAGCTAGGATCTACCCAAGAAAGTTTGTTCGGAATCTAGTGCGAACCCAGCAACAAGGTCGAGTGTTTGCCATGACTGCTGATGATGCTATGCAATTAGACGCCCTAATCCAAGGTCAGTGTTACGTCAAGAATCGATTTCTAACTGTACTGTATGATTCGGGTGCATCGCATTCCTTTATTTCTTTAACTGTTGCTTGTGAGTTGGAACTAGATTTCTCTGAGTTGAACTTTGATCTAATTGTCTATACACCTGCATCCTAAAATGCTTTGACTAGTTTAGTGTGCCTGCAAGTACCATTCGCTATTAGGAACAGGACTTTTATACACGATCTAATCTGTTTACCTCTATGTGGTTTAGAAGTTATTTTAGGATTAGATTGGTTATCTAAGTATCATGCTTTCCTCGATTATTTTAAAAGAATTGTTGTTATTCCATCTGATAGTCTATGTACTAAACCATTTCTGTCCCACACCTTATATCTGAATTCTGTAAGAGTTACCTTAGACGGGAGGGATTATGAGGGGTACGTTCTGTTAGTGGCTAGCTCGAATGACAGTGAACTAAGCTTAGAACGAATCCGAGTGGTGAAGGAATTTCCTGATGTTTTTCCTGATGACATACCTAAGTTTCCTCCTTAGTGAGAGATAGAATTCAGCATTAAACTAGTGCCTGGAACTTGACTGATTTCCATAGCACCATACCGGATGTCACCATTGGAACTTGCAGAGTTGAAGAAGCAGTTGGATGAGCTACTTGGAAAGAAATTTATTCGTCCCAGCGCAACACCTTGGGGAGCTCCGGTATTACTAGTAAAGAAGAAGGATGGTGGAATGCAACTTTGCGTGGATTACCGACAGCTAAATAAAGTCACTATCAAGAACAAGTATCCACTTTCATGGATAGATGATTTGATGGATCAGTTGAAAGGTGCAACTATGTTCTCTAAGATTGACTTGCGATCGAGTCATCACCAAATTCGAGTAAGCGAGCCAGATATACCAAAGATTGTGTTTAGGATTCAGAAATGATGACAATGTTGAGACGTATGAGAGCAGAAGGACTAGAAGCTGTGAGACAGAATCATAGTAGTGTATGGAGGTACAAGAACAGAATTTGTGTGCCTAACTCTGGGGATTTGCGACAAAGGATTCTTGTAGAAGCTCATCAAAGTAGATTTTCCATACATCCTGGAGTAACAAAGATGTATCAAAATTTGAAACAAACGTTCTGGTGGCCGGGCTTAAAGAAAGAAGTAGCTGATTATGTCTCGAAAAGTTTAACCTGCCAAAAGGTGAAGGTGGAACATCAGAAGCTGTCAGGAACCCTGCAACCCTTGGAAATACCACAATGAAAATAGGAGCAGATCACTATAGATTTTGTCACAGGATTGCCAAGGACCTCAACAGGACACGATGCTATTTGGGTGATTGTGGACAGGTTAACAGAATCAGCACATTTTCTTCCGATTCGAGTTGACTATACTTTAGAAAGGCTAGCATGGCTATATATTCAAGAAATCATACAATTGCATGGGATACCTTCATCAATTGTTTCAGATCGAGATCCGAGGTTTACTTTCAGATTCTGGGGAGCTTTCCAGAAAGCTTTAGGAACAGAATTGCATATGAGTACAGCATACCATCCTCAGACAGACGGACAATCAGAGCGAACAATCCAGACATTGGAAGCCATGTTAAGATCTTGTGTGATGGATAACCAGGGCAGTTGGGATAGGTATTTGCCATTGGTTGAGTTTGTCTACAACAACAGTTACCAACAAAGTATCGGGATGGCACCATATGAAGCTCTCTACGGAAGAAGATGTCAGACACCATTGTGTTGGAATGATGACGGAGAAGCTAGTGTCTTAGGTCCAGACTTAGTGCAAGAAAATACTGAGAAGATAAAGAGGATTCGCCAGAAGATCCAGACCGCACAGAGCCGTCAAAAGAGCTATGCCGATAATAGACGTAGACCCTTAGAGTTTAGTGAGGGAGATCATGTCTTTCTAGAAGTAACTTCGATTATTGGAATAGGTAGAGCCCTTAAGACTAAAAAGCTTAACCCACGATACATAGAACCTTTCCAAATACTTAAAAGAGTCGGTCTAGTAGCTTATCAAATAGTCCTTCCTCCTTATTTATCAAACCTTCATGATGTTCTTCATGTCTCGCAACTTAAGAAATATATTCCTGACAAGAGTCACGTTTTACAACCAAAGACAGTACAGTTACGAAATGATTTGACATATCAAGCATCACCAGTTCAGATAGTGGAAAGAAGTGATAAGCAGCTAAGAGGCAAAGTTGTTCGCTTAGTCAAAGTAGCTTGGGAACCAAGAGGAGAAGAAGAGCACACTTGGGAACTGGAAGATAAGATGAAAGTTAATTACCCGCATCTATTCCTAGGTAACTGAAATTTTGAGGGCAAAATTTTCTTTTAGGAGGGTAGAATGTAATAACCCTGATTTTCGAGTACATGAGATCTTTTCTGAAAGTACGGATTTCTCCAGAAGATCAGTAAAGGGAACACCTCTGTTATATCATCAAGCATCTCAATCCTCATTATCATTATGTCATCCTTAAGCTAGAACCTCCTCTGAGGCAAGCTCGATAATGCAATCGCGAAGAACCTAGTTTTTGAACCGTATCGGTTGGCAGTTTTGATTCTGATTTTTGTAAATAGTCTCTGTTTGACGAACCGGACTCGATTCATGAGAGGAGAGAGATAATAGTATACTATTATCATTATATTAGTATTATAAAATGCTTGAATGATATTATAAGGTTACCTGGTCTGTTTTTGTTAAAAACAGAAAATCGGTTTAACCGGGTTTATGGTTTACTTGTGCAGCTTAGCACCAGCACTCTCTGATGAATTTAGCAATGCTAAGGCCTCATTATACATGTTCTATTCTCATAATAAATATGTTACTAGTGTCATTTATGCTAGTAGCTTAGAAAATAATTTTTAGAGATGTTTTTACGAGTGTTCCGATACACCTAGTTTTAGTAGTTGTACACCAGAGATATTTTAATATTATTTTAATCCACCTCCAAGCCAACCAATCACAACTCACCTTACACCCCCAAGACCTCCAAGGCTGTCTCATTTCATCATTTTGGCCGAAAATAACAAGAGATAAAAGAGAGAAACTTTCATAAACACTTAATCTTCAAAGCTTGATTTCTTATGAACTAAAACTCAAATCAAAACTCCGATTTCACCAAAATGATCCTCTCTTCTTCCTCTACAGAACCATGTAACTTATCAAGGATGGAAATAAGGTGAGATGGCTGTCTCCCTCCCATTTCAATTCGATTTTCAAGGAAAACCATGCAAAACATGTGTTTTCTTGATGTTCTTCCTTAGGAATCATGCTTAACTTGACTTGAGGGCCAAGAAACGTGAATTTCCAGCAAGTCTAAGGTGAGATATCTCTTCCTAACATACTGAGTGAGATTTGGTCAGTTGAGAGTTTTTGGATTTAAAGTTGTTCTTGATGTGATTTAGGAGGAAAAAGTGCTTAAGGACCACCTGAAAGTTTAACCGAATTAGGAGCAGCAAAACCAAGTAGGGATTGACGAATTTAATCTTGATTGATTGTGTTTGAGTTGTGTGATTATGATATGGTTTGGCTGTGCCTGAAATTGATTGTTTGTATGAGTAATTCTTGTTGAAATTTTGCTGAAAATTCGATGAAATTTGATGAAATTCAAGCTATGAATGTGTGTTCTTGTGGCTGCTGGAAAACGAAACCCTAGAGCTTAAATTGGGGTTCAATTTTTGTTGAAATCATGTAGAAAAGATGGGGTTTTAGTGGCTGGGAATTTATTTTGAATTTTGGTAAAAATCGGTTGCTGAAAAGACTGAAAAACGGATAAAAACAAAGAAAGAATCTGAAGAATTTACGAAGAACACGAAGAACACTTTGAGTGTGGTGAAGAACAATGAAGAATACCTTTTTGATCCATAAAAGGGCAAGGAAGTAAATATTTTGGTGTTTGGGGGGTTATTTTGTAATTTCTAAAAGTTAGGATGGTAAAAGTAGAAATATTAAAAGTTACGGGTGGTAAAAAGTGAATTTTAAAGGTTAAAGGTTAAAGTAAAGTTAATTTTCGAAAATTTAATAATAAAATAATAAATAATAATAAAATATTAAATAATAATATTTAATTAAAAATAATATTTTAATAAAAATAATAAAATAATACGGAAAAGGCAGTTTTCTGTAAAAGCTTTAGAAAGACAACTTTAAGCGCAAATCCCATAATTACCTTCATAAAACACTTAGGGAGTGGTAAGAACATATTAGTGAGGCAAAGATAAATAAAAGATAAAAAGTTGAAGAAAAGATAAAAATTGAAGAAAAAGTCTGTAAAGTTTTAATGACAGAAAAACAGACAGAGACTAGCGAACAAACTAGGGCAACATAGTTAGTCCTTGAGTTGCGACTAGGGTTAGGTATTATATGAAAAGTTAAACTATTTCAGTATAGACTTAATGAACCTATACTTGGGACAGGCTAACTATTCATACCGAAATTTACATAAGCTTTAAATACATACGTTAAGCAGAGCAATCAGAGCTGAGTAGAGAAACACAGAAAACAGAGTAACCAGAGTAAAGTAAAGAGATAAAGAGAAAAAGAGTAATATAGATACAGATGGAAAGAGTAATCAGAGAAGAGAAAAGAGATACAGAGGACAGAGTAAAGAGATACAGAGAAAAGAGAAACCAGAGCAGAGTAAAGAGATATAAAGAGAAGAGTAATATAATAGAGATATTATATATATATATATATATATATATATATATATATATATATATATATATATATATATATATATATATATTTGTTGCTTAATACAACCCAAGAGATATTATTTATTTGTTTGTTGGTTAATGCAACCCAAGAGATGTTTGTTTATTTTTCTGTTGCCCTAAGGCAACCCAAGAGTAATTTTCCGTTCCCAAGAGTATATATTTCATGTGAGTAGAAAGCAGAGGCTGTCTCAATAGAGCTGCTAATAATTATATGCGCATTTATTTGAACGGAAAATCGTATCCGGGAAATCGTGAACTCGTGACCGGATAAATGTCGGGAATGCAGGTGCTAACCGACACATGAGCTCATGGCCTGTACTAGGGCTAGACATGCATCATTCTTGTCTGCGTATTATTCTCTGTTGCTTTCCTTCCTGTGCGTGAAATATTTCTTTATGTTTGTCTGCTTGAGTGCTACGTCTGTGATTTATTTCCTTGTGTTCTTTTGTTGTGTTCTGTTTTCTATTTTTCTATCTATTTTTAACTACTGTTTAGTACTTTACTGTATTTTAATATCCATCTGCTAATCGGAATCGAATAAATGAATGTAACTAATAACTCCGACCCTACTAAGGACTCCCCAGTTCTTACCCCCCTTCTTTCCCTTCCTCCCCCCAGATGGAGATGGGCATGATATTCTATGAAGTCGAAGACCTTTACATTTATGAGGACCCAGTGTACTATGGTTACTACATTTTGAGTACGAAGCCTCGTATGAGACGTTACGCATTACGAAACCATTCCTTCCAATATCTTCTGTATAGCCCGTATTTTGACCCCGATGCTCCTTACGACTTTCCCTTATTCTGGTTACACCCTAACGCACCTGGACATCCTTTTCCTGATGGTTCCGGACATCCTATACCAGCTCAACCTTTGAATGAGGTGGTACCTGAGCCTATCATTCCTGATGAGCATGAGTTAGCTGGTGACTACGTACCTGTGATACCACCAGAATGGGATTTTCCCCCTGAGCCGATCCCCGACTTTCCACAGCCTGATGAGCCGGCACTACCGGATGGTGAGGTAGCTCCTATATACGCGAACGGACCTGTGCTCGCGAATGGTTTTGTACATAGTGATAGTAGTGTTTCTGGTAGATCTGAGCGTATAGCTGCAACCGCAGACGATGAGGAGGAGGAGGATCCCTGAGATAGAGATAGAGCAGAATGAAGAGATGGGCGAGCCTCACGACGATCTTCTGAATGGCCACGTGTAGATATAGTTTGGCAGCCGTAGCGGTATTCTTTTGATGACACTCTAGTCTGACATTATCTGTTAGTTAGTCTCTCGCTTGTGTTAGTACACCTGAGAGCTAGGAGCTATATAGTGGTTAGGCTAGCCTGGGCACCAGTTTAGCGGCTTTCTGTATGGGCCAGGCCCTGGGAGTGTCGTGTATATATTAGCTACGTAGGATGATGAGGATGTAAACTAACTTGATCTTTTGTGAACGCTACATGTTTTGTTATAGTGTACATTATGTATATTTTTAGTTGTGTTATATGTTTCTTTATGCTTTCTTATTATTTCTATATGTGTGTACTTATTTATTTTACTCCCTTGCTCGCAACGATATAAGTTAAAAAAAAAGTTACTCGTGAAATTGACAACGTTCTAACAAGGAACAGGCTTATACATTAAATAATAGATAATAATTAGGAAGACAAATTGGTAGCGCTCAGTTTCTGTTATAATCTAGACATATTGAAAATTGGGTCATTACAGAAATTGAGGGACCTAAGCAAAAATCTGATTCAGAGGCTGAAGAAGGACTACAGATGCTGTTGGATTCTGACTTTCCTGCACTCAAAGTGGATTTTCTGGAGTTACAGAATCCCAAATGGTGCGCTCTCAATTGCGTTGGAAAGTAGACATCCAGGGCTTTCCAGAAATATATGATAGTCCATATTTTGTCCAAGATTAGACGACGCAAACTGGCATTTAACGCCAGTTTTCTGCCCTATTCTGGCGTTAAACGCCAGAAACAAGTTGCAAAGCAGAGTTAAACGCCAGAAACAAGTTACAAACTGACGTTCAACTCCAGGGAAAACCTCTACACATGAAAGCTCAATGCTCAGCCCAAGCACACACCAAGTGGGCCCGGAAGTGGATTTCTGCATCATTTACTTATCTCTGTAAACCCTAGTAACTAGTTTAGTATAAATAAGACTTTTTACTATTGTATTTGGATATATATCTTTTTAGTTTTGTCTTTGGATCACCTTTAGAGGGCTGGCCATTCGGCCATGCCTGGACCATTATCACTTATGTATTTTCAACGGTAGAGTTTCTACACATCATAGATTAAGGTGTGGAGCTCTGATGTTCCTCATGAATTAATGCAAAGTACTATTGTTTTTCTATTCAACTCAAGCCTATTTCTTCTCTAAGATATTCATTCACACACAAGAACATGATGAATGTGATGATTATGTGACGCTCATCACCATTCTCACTTATGAACGCGTGCCTGACAAACACTTCCATTTTACATGAAAGCAAGCTTGAATGCATATCTCTTAGCCTCCTAATCTACGATCAGAGTCTTCGTGGTATAGGCTAGAATTATTGGCGGCCATTCTTGAGATCCAGAAAGTCTAAACCTTGTCTGTGGTATTCCGAGTAGGATCTGGGAAGGGATGGCTGTGACGAGCTTCAAACTCGCGAGTGCTGGGCGTAGTGACAGATGCAAAAGGATTACTGAATCCTATTCTAGCATGATCGAGAACCGACAGATGATTAGTTGTGCGGTGACAGTGCATTTGGACCATTTTTACTGAGAGGACAGGATGTAGCCATTGACAACGGTGATGCCCAATATACAGCTTGCCATGGAAAGGAGTATGAATGATTGGATGAAAGCAGTAGGAAAGCAGAGGTTCAGAAGGTACAAAAGCATCTCCATACGCTTATCTGATACTCTCACCAATGAATTACATAAGTATTTATATCCTATTTTATATTTTAATTATCAAATCTCCATAACCAATTGAATCCACCTGACTGAGATTTGCAAGATGACCATAGCTTGCTTCAAGCCGACAGTCTCTGTGGGATCGACCCTTACTCACGTAAGGTTTATTACTTGGACGACCCAGTGCACTTGCTGGTTAGTTGTGCGAAGTTGTGACAAAGAACTACGATTATGAACGTGCGTATTAAGTTTTTGGCGCCGTTACCAAGGAATGAACGATCACGATTTCGTGCACCAAGTTTTTGGCGCCGTTGCCGGGGATTGTTCGAGTTTGGACAACTGACGGTTCATCTTGTTGCTCAGATTAGGTAATTTTATTTTAATTTTAAGTTTTTGTTTTTATTCTTTTTATTTTCGAAAAATTTTCAAAAATAATAATAATAATAATAATAAATTATTCTATGGCTTCAGAATTTTTAAGAATGAATTCTAGAGTTTCATGATGATTTGTTGAAGTCTGGATGGCTGTGAAGCCATGTCTAATCTTTTGGACCGAGATTTCAACTTATCATCACAAGAGTCTGTGGACTCCCATCTGATCAGCTGTTGTATGCTAAAGCTTGGCTGGCCATTGGCCATGTCTAGTATTTTGGACCGGAGCTTTCATTGAAAGCTTGGCTGGCTAGTAAGCCATGTCTAATTCCTGGACTGGAGCTTTAGACTAACATTGCATGATTCCTAGAATTCTCATTAGAAATTTTGAAGTCTTTATTTTTCTTTTTCCAATTAATTTTCGAAAAATACAAAAAAATTTAATAAAATCATAAAACCAAAATAATTTGATGTTTCTTGTTTGAGTCTAGTGTCAAGTTTTAAGTTTGGTGTCCATTGCATGTTTGTAATTTTTTTCTTAATTTTCGAAAATTCATCATATGTTCTTCATGATCTTCAAGTTGTTCTTGATGATCTTCTTTGTTTTGATCTTTGCATTTTCTTGTTGTGCATCTTTTCTTGTTTCTCATATGCATTTTCAATTTGTTAGTGTCTAAAGTTTGAAAATTTCTAAGTTTAGTGTCTTGCATGTTTTTCTTTTCTTAAAAATTTTCAAAAATAAGTCTTGATTTTCATCTTGACATTCAAAGTGTTCTTGCATGCATCATGTGTTTTGATCTTGAATTTTTATGTTTTGCATCATTTTTATTGTTTTTCTCTCTCTTTACTAAAAATCCAAAAATCAAAAATAAAATATCTTTCTCTTTTTCTTCTCATAAATTTCGAATATTTGAGTTGACTTTTTCAAAAATTTTTCAAAATTTAGTTGTTTCTTATGAGTCAAATCAAATTTTCAATTTAAAAAGTCTATCTTTTTCAAATCTTTTTTTTTAAAAAAAATCAAATCTTTTTCATTTTTTCTTTCATATTTTTCGAAAATTCAAATTGATTTTCAAAAATCTTTTTCTTATTTTATTCCATATTTTTCAAAATCTTTACTAACAATTAATGTGATTGATTCAAAAAATTTTTTTGAGTTTGTTACTTGCCTATTAAGAAAGGTTCAATCTTTAAATTTTAGAATCATATCTTTTAGTTTCTTGTTAGTCAAGTAATCAATTTCAATTTTTAAAATCAAATCTTTTTAATTTCCAATTCAAATCTTTTTCAAAATAATTTTCAATCATATCTTTTTCAAAATCAATTTCAAAATCTTTTCTAACTTCTCACCCTTTCAAATTTGATTTTCAAATCTTTTTCAATTAACTACTTGACTTTTTGGTTTATTTTTAAAAGTTTTCTATTTCAATCATATCTTTTCAAAACTACCCAACTAATTTTCTCTCTCTAATTTTCAAAAACTCCTATCCACTTTTTCAAAATTCTTTTTAATTAACTAATTGTTTCAATTTTTAATTTTAATTTTATTTCTCTTTTTAATTTTCGAATTCTAACTAAATTTTAGAATAAAAACAAAAATATTTTTCTTTTAGTTTAAATTAAATTCGAATTTTCTCCCCCCTCTCTCATCTTCTTCTATTTATTTATTTATCTACTAATACCCCTCTTTCACTCAAAAATTCGAACCCACTCTTCTCCTCTGTGTTTGAATTCTTATCTTTTCCTTCTTCCATTCTTCTCTTCTTATACTCATATAAGGAATCTCTATACTGTGACATAGAGAATTCCATATTTTCTTTTCTATTCTCTTCTTTTTCATATGAGCAGGAACAAGGATAAGAACATTCTCGTTGAAGCCGATCCTAAACCTGAAAGGACTCTGAAGAGGAAGCTAAGGGAAGCTAAAGCATAACTCTCTGGAGAAAATCTGACAGAAATTTTTGAAAAAGAAGGAGACATGGCCGAAAATAATAACAATGGTGGAGATGCAAGGAAGATGCTTGGTGACTTTACTGCACCAAATTCCAACTTACATGGAAGAAGCATCTCAATC
Organism: Arachis ipaensis; assembly: GCF_059453495.1. Taxonomy (NCBI): domain Eukaryota; kingdom Viridiplantae; phylum Streptophyta; class Magnoliopsida; order Fabales; family Fabaceae; genus Arachis; species Arachis ipaensis. The sequence continues at coordinate 31,066,745 of NC_142435.1, forward strand.
CCTGCAATTGGAGCAAACAATTTTGAGCTAAAGCCTCAATTAGTTTCTCTGATGCAACAGAATTGCAAGTTTCATGGACTTCCATAAGAAGATCCTTTTCAGTTCTTAACTGAATTCTTGCAAATCTGTGATACTGTTAAGACCAATGGGGTTGATCCCAAGGTCTACAGGCTTATGCTTTTCCCGTTTGCTGTAAGAGACAGAGCTAGAATATGGTTGGACTCTCAACCTAAAGATAGCCTGAACTCTTGGGATAAGCTGGTCACGACTTTCTTAGCCAAGTTCTTTCCTCCTCAAAAGCTTAGCAAGCTTAGAGTGGATGTTCAAACCTTCAAACAGAAAGAAGGTGAATCCCTCTATGAAGCTTGGGAGAGATACAAGCAACTGACCAAAAAGTGTCCTTCTGACATGCTTTCAGAATGGATCATCCTGGATATATTCTATGATGGCCTGTCTGAATTATCAAAGATGTCATTGGACCATTCTGCAGGTGGATCTATTCACCTAAAGAAAACGCCTGCAGAAGCTCAGGAACTCATTGACATGGTTGCAAATAACCAGTTCATGTACACTTCTGAAAGGAATCCTGTGAGTAATGGGACGCCTCAGAGGAAGGGAGTTCTTGAAATTGATACTCTGAATTCCATATTGGCTCAAAATAAAATATTGACTCAGCAAGTCAATATGATTTCTCAGAGTCTGAATGGATTGCAAGCTGCATCCAACAGTACTAAAGAAGCATCTTTTGAAGAAGAAGCTTATGATCCTGAGAACCTTGCAATAGCAGAGGTGAATTATATGGGAGAACCCTACGGAAACACCTATAATCCCTCATGGAGAAATCATCCAAATTTCTCATGGAAGGATCAACAAAAGCCTCAACAAGGCTTTAATAATGGTGGAAGAAACAGGTTTAGCAATAGCAAGCCTTTTCCATAACAGGTTTAATCTAGGAGCCATCATGAAGTTGAATGCCAGTTTATTTGGTAATGATACTTGGGAGGATGAACCCCCCTTGTTCACCAATGAACTAAGTGCATTGATAAGGCAGACATTGCCTCAGAAGAAACCGGATCCCGAAAAGTTCTTCATACCTTGTACCATAGGCACCATGACCTTTGAGAAGGCTCTGTGTGACCTTGGGTCAGGGATAAACCTCATGCCACTCTCTGTAATAGAGAAACTGGGAATCTATGAGGTACAAGCTACAAGAATCTCACTAGAGATGGCAGACAAATCAATGAAACAGGCTTATGGATTAGTAGAGGACTTGTTAGTAAAGGTTGCAGGCCTTTACATCCCTACTGATTTCATAATCCAAGACACTGGGAAGGATGAGGATGAATCCATCATCCTTGGAAGACCCTTCCTAGCCACAACAAAAGCTGTGATTGATGTGGACAGAGGAGAGTTAGTCCTTTAACTGAATGAGGACTACCTTGTATTTAAGACTCAAGGTTCTCCTTCTGTAACCATGGAGAGGAAGCATGAAAAGCTTCTCTCACTGCAGAGTCAACCAAAGCCCCCACAGTCAAACTCTAAGTTTGGTGTTGGGAGGTCCCAACAATGCTCTGAACATCTGTGAGGCTCCATGAGAGCTCACTGTCAAGCTATTGACATTAAAGAAGCGCTTGTTGGGAGGCAACCCAATGTTATTTAATTATATCTAATTATTTTCCATTGATATTTTATGTTTTCTTTAGGTTGATGATCATGTGAAGTCACAAAAACTACTGAAAAATCAAAAATAGAATGAAAAACAGCATTAAAAATAGCTCACCCCAGAGAAAGAGCTTATTGGCATTTAAACGCCAGTAAGAAGCATCAAACTGGCGTTTAACACCAGAAAGAAGCATCAAGCTGGCGTTAAACGCCAGAAACAAGCACCAGACTGGCGTTTAACACCATAACAGAGCATGGAAGTGGCGTTAAACGCCAGAAACAAGCAGCAAGCTGGCGTTTAACGCCAGACATGCATTCTAAGGGTGTTTGCACGCCTAAATGGAGCAGAGATGTTAAGTCCTTGACCCCTCTAGATCTGTGGACCCCACAGGATCCCCACCTACCCCACCTTTTCTTCTCTCCTGTTCACACCTTTTCATAACTCTCTTCCCCAAATACCCTTCACCAATCACCTCCATACCTCTTCCCTAAATACACTTAACCACTCACATCCATCCACTCTTCCCCATAAACCCCACCTACCTCCAAAATTTAAAATTTTTTCCCTTCCAAACCCAACCCTAATGGCCAAAACCTACCCTCCACCCGACCCCTATATAAACCCCTCAACACTACTCCATTTTCACACATTACAACCACCACTTCTCCCCCTTGGCCAAATACACCTTCTCCCTCCATCTCCTCCATTTTCTTCTTCTTCTACTACTTCTTTTCTTCTTTTGCTCGGGGACGAACAAACCTTTTAAGTTTGGTGTGGTAAAAGCATTGCTTTTTGTTTTTCCATAACCTTTAATGGCACCTAAGGCCAGAGAAACCTCAAGAAAGAGGAAAGGGAAGGCAATTGCTTCCACCTCTGAATCATGGGAGATGGAGAGATTCATCTCAAAGGTCCATCAAGACCACTTCTATGAAGTTGTGGCCAAGAAAAAGGTAATCTCTGAGGTCCCTTTTAAGCTCAAAAAGAGTGAATATCCGGAGATCCGACAAGAGATTAGAAGAAGAGGATGGGAAGTTCTCTCTAATTCTATTCAACAAGTCGGGATCTTAATGGTTCAAGAGTTCTATGTAAACGCATGGATCACTAGGAACCATGATCAAAGTAGGAACCCGAATCCAAAGAATTGGGTTACAATGGTTCGGGGAAAATACTTAGATTTCAGTTCGAAAAATGTAAGGTTGGCGTTCAACTTGCCAATGATGCAAGAAAACGCACGCCCCTACACTAGAAGGGTCAACTTTGATCAAAGGTTGGACCAAGTCCTCATGGACATATGTGTGGAAGGAGCTCAATGGAAAGTTGACTCAAGAGGCAAGCCGATTCAATTGAGAAGACCGGACCTTAAGCCTGTAGTTAGAGGATGGTTGGAGTTCATCCAATGCTCAATTATTCCTATTAGTAACCGGTCTGAAGTTACTGTAGACCGGGCCATCATGATCCATAGTATCATGATTGGGGAGGAAGTGGAAGTTCATGAGATTATAACTCAAGAATTCTACAAGGTGGCTGACAAGTCATCCACTTTGGCAAGGTTAGCCTTTCCTCACCTCATTTGCCACCTTTGCAATTTGGCTGGAATTAACATAGAGGGAGATATCCTCATTGATGAGGACAAGCCCATCACTAAGAAAAGGATGGAGCAAACAAGAGATCATGGACCTCAACAAGATCATGAGGAAATTCCTCACCATGAAATCCCTGAGATGCCTCAAGGAATGCACTTCCCTCCACAAAACTATTGGGAGCAAATCAACACCTCCCTAGGAGAATTAAGTTCCAACATGGGACAACTAAGGATGGAACACCAAGAGCACTCCATCATTCTCCATGAGATTAGAGAAGATCAAAGAGCTATGAGGGAGGAGCAACAAAGGCAAAGAAGAGACATAGAGGAGCTCAAGAACACCATTGGTTCTTCAAGAGGAAGAAGACGCCACCCTCACTAAGGTGGACCCATTCCTTAATCTCCTTGTCTATTTATTTTTCTATTTTCATTCTCTATGCTTTATGTTTATGTTTATGTCTTATTACATGATCATTAGTGTCTAGTGTCTATGCCTTAAAACTATGAATGTCCTATGAATCCATCACCTTTCTTAAATGAAAAATGTTTTAATTACAAAAGAACAAGAAGTACATGATTTCAAATTCATCCTTGAAAATAGTTTAATTATTTTGATGTGGTGACAATACTTTTTGTTTTCTGAATGAATGCTTGAACAGTGCATATGTCTTTTGAATTTGCTGTTTATGAATGTTAAAATTGTTGGCTCTTGAAGAATAATGAAAAAGGAAAAATGTTATTTGATAATCTGAAAAATCATATAATTGATTCTTGAAGCAAGAAAAAGCAGTGAAGAACAAAGCTTGCAAAAAAAAAAAGAAAAAGAAAGAAAAAAATTGGCGAAAAAAAATAATAATAATAAAGAAAAAAGAGAAGCAAGCAAAAAAAGTCAATAGCCCTTAAAACCAAAAGGCAAGGGTAATAAAAAGTGTAAGACCCAAGACTTTTGAAAAGTCCTATTTTGAACTAATCTCAAATTATATATATTTATTTATAGTTTTAATTTCAGAAATTATTTTTATTGAAAAATAATTAAAGGCAATTAATTGGATTTGAAATAAATTAAGGTTTTTATCTAAACTCTATTCCTAAGGATTATTTTCCTACTTATGATTTAAAGTTCTAGAAATTTAAAAATAATGAGGTTTGGCTATTTAAATTAGAATTTTGTCTAATTTTATAATTATTGAATTATTTTCTATATTTAAATTATAAAATTAGTGGTTATGAAATAATAAGAATTTTATAAGATTTGATTTTAGATAATTTAATTTATATCATTTAATACTTTAAGTTAAAGATAAAGAGTAATTAATTATATTATCATGAATTTTCAATTAGAGTAATTTATTGAAAATCAATTAGTATTTTTATACTATAAATAATATTTTAAAGTAACTTTAGAGATTAAATTAGTTTTTCAATATTAATATCTTATGCTCTAATTTTATTAAAATTACCAAATTATCTTTATACCTAATTTTTACCAAAACCCTAAATTCCCAAAATATCACCCTAACCCTTAGTCACCACCGCCACACCCCCCAAACCCTTCAGCCAAACCTCAGTCACTAACCAAGAAAGAAATGAAAAAAAAAGAGAAAGAAATGGGGAAAGAGGGAACGGGAGAGCAGAGGGGAAGAGAGATCAGTGAGGGAGAAGAGTAGAAGGAGGAGCATCGCCGCCGCGCCACCACGCCTCGCCGTCGAGCTCATCCCGCCGCCGCCCAGCTGCGCCCAGCCCACCGCTAGTCACTGCTGTCGTCGCCAACAATGGAGGAGAGAGAAAGAGGCGAACGCGAGGAGAGAGGGAAGGAGCTCGCGAAGGAGCTGTCGCCGTCGAAGCTGGGTCTGTCGTCGTCTTCGCGGGTTCCGGTCGTCATCGTCGTCTCTGTCATGAAGCCCGTCGCCGCCGTCCTTCTCGCCATGAAGCCAGCGCCGCCAACGTCATCATCATGGATTGCTGCTGCACGTGTCGCCGCCGTCGCCGCCTCGGAGTCCGTCGCCGTCAAGCAGAACGACGGGCAGAGAGAGGATCCCCAGGTGAGAGAGAGAGAATCCAGGGAAGGCCGCGACCTGTCCAGCCGCCGTGCCCAGTCGCCGCTCACGTTGCCGGCGCCGTCTCCGTCTGAACCGTCGCCAGATCCGCCGCTGCTGAAGCTTCTGGCCGCGCCTCTGCGTCGCCGGAGCTCCACGCCACCGCCACTGCCACCAAAAACCACCACTGAGGCCTAAGTCTGTTTGGGTAAGCGATGCGTTCTGAAATCTTTAAATTAGCATTTATGTTTTAAATTGTTTGAGGATCTGAGGTCTTGGTGTCATAGGATCGAGTTACGGGTCTTGATTGCTGAGTTTTATGGCTGCTGCATACAGCATCAAGGTGCTGCATCGTCATCGGGGCTGCTGTTGCTCCGTTTTCTTGATCATTCGTGAGCCCAGTAAGTCGTTCCTTGTTCCAAACTCTTTTAGCTGATGTTCTATTATAGATTATTGAGTTTTACGAGACATTAATGTTTTAGGATTGAGCTAAGGCTGTGGCTGCTGCTGGAACGGTCGGTATTGATGCTGTTGTTGTGGGATAAGAATAGAAATGCAGTTTGTCGCATAATTGAATCGTGAATGAGGTAGGTGTTTTCCTTAAAATCTAATTTATATTACAGAGTTGTGATAAATAGATATTAATGTGAGAGAACATATGCCTGTGATTATAATTGTCTTCTAAATGTGGTTGTTTGCTGGACTGAATGACTGATTGCTTGACTGCTTGAGTAGTTTGTGATTGCTGAAAAGAAATTAGTTTGAAAGGTTATTTAGTTGATTATTATGAAAAATGGCTTTTTTTGGTTTTGAAGCTATTTTTGATGATGTAAAGGAATTGGCTTTGGAAATGGTTTAATTTTGAGTTAGTGACTTTGTAAATGATTTAGTATTTGAGCTGGTTTGATTTTAAAAAGAGATTTATTATGGGCACTGATTCGCTTTGAAAATTATTTGATATTGGAACTAGCCGAATCTTGGAAAATGATTGAGGTTTTGGAAAGGTTTGAGAAATGTTTGGATGGGACCCGAAAAGGGTGGCAGAATCCGAGTTTTAGAGGAGATGCTGCCGAAATTTTATATAATTAGAAGTTTCATTTGAAGTAGTTATTTTAAAAGGTTTAATTTTGAGCATTATACGATTTAAGACTACATTTATCAAAGATAAAGTTATGTTTTGGATTGAGAATTGTTAGTGAACGAAACGGAAAGAAGGATGATGAGGATTGATTTGAAATATGATTTTTGAATGAATTTGGAAAATGGGATATGGATTGACGAATGATGATGATATTGGGAATTGCTTAGATATTGATGAATAATGAATGAATTATTTATGTGGCTTATGAATTTGAAATATCTGAGATACGAGGTTCCCTGGATTAAGTGTCGTGGCTTGCCACCACGTGTACCAGGTTGAAAACTCGATACTCTGTTGACCCTACGATGTAAGTGTGTGACCGGGTACTATATAAATTCCCGGGAATGTTACCCCCATTGAGTAATATTGATTATTTGAGAAAAATCTATGCATAGACTCTTGGGGATGCACGTCGGGGGACAGTCTAAGTACAATTCAGACTTGTCGGGTTGGCTGGATAACCGACAGATGAGCCTCATCAGCCATAGGACAGGCATGCATCATATGCATTTGTATGCTTTGCTTGGGTTTGAACTTATTTTGGTTTTCCTAATTGCTAAACTGTTCTTAACTGCTACTTGAACTATTTGCTGTAACTGCTACCTACTTGTGCTTTCCTTGTCTGTCTTGCCTGTGTTTGTCCTGGCATGCTACATTTGAGAATGAACTTTGGTGCTGAATTAATGACTGTGTTGTTTGATTGTGTGGTTGGTTTCTGATTGAGATTTGCTTACGAGAAAGGAAAGACTTTGAATTTCTGAAAATGTTAAACACTGCCTCTTTGAAAAGGTTTTAAACGATTAGCTATTGGATTTTTTTAGAAGTATTTATAAGACAATGATAATCACAGAATCTGAAAACAGTTTTCTTATTGAATATCTTCTTATGACAACTTTGAAACTGCGTGGTGAGACCGTGTGGTTAGGTTCTCACCCCCTACAGCTTTACCTTTTCAGGAACCGGATGAAGAAGCGTTAAGAAGAGTTATACTACGTTTGGTTGATATGTTGTTGTATTAATTAGATTATTTTGTTCCCTCGTCTTTGTTATTACAAGTTTGTAAGAGGGATAGGAATTGTATGTTTTATATGTATATTATATTATGAGTTATTATGTAAGGAGACTTGTATATGAATCTATGCCTGTTTGTATTTTTCTTAAGATAAAATGTTTATTTTCGGTTTTCAAGGAAATCAGCGATACAGTATCGAGTCACAGGCTCCTATTTTAGTATTTAGTATGTAAAGTAGTCGTAATACTCCTTGCTATCAGAGTAGCGCAGCTGGAAGCGTGACTTCTGATAGTGAGGGTGTTACAAAAAGGATCCAAGGCTTTGAGCATCAGTGGATAGAAGGGCCCAAAGGAATAAAATCCTGGCCTAAGTGGCTAAACCAAGCTGTCCCTAACCATGTGCTTGTGGCATGAAGGTGTCAAGTGAAAAGCTTGAGACTGGGCGATTAAAGTCGAGGTCCAAAGCAAAAAAAAAACAGAGTGTGCTTAAGAACCCTGGACACCTCTAATTGGAGACTTTAGCAAAGCTGAGTCACAATCTGAAAAGGTTCACCCAATTATGTGTCTGTGGCATTTATGTATCCGGTGGTAATACTGGAAAACAAAGTGCTTAGGGTCACGGCCAAGACTCATAAAGTAGCTGTGTTCAAGAATCAACATACTGAACTAGGAGAATCAATAACACTATCTGAATTCTGAATTCCCATAGATGCCAATCATTCTGAAATTCAAAGGATAAAGTGAGATGCCAAAACTGTTCAGAGGTAAAATGCTACTAGTCCCGCTCATCTAATTAGAGCTAAGTTTCATTGATATTTGGAATTTATAGTATATTCTCTTCTTTTTATCCTATTTGATTTTCAGTTGCTTGGGGACAAGCAACAATTTAAGTTTGGTGTTGTGATGAGCGGATAATTTATACGCTTTTTGGCGTTGTTTTTACATAGTTTTTAGTATGATTTAGTTAGTTTTTAATATATATTTATTAGTTTTTAAATAAAAATCAAATTTCTGGACTTTACTATGAGTTTGTGTGTTTTTCTGTGATTTCAGATAATTTCTAACTGAAATTGAGGGACCTGAGCAAAAATCTGATTCAGAGGCTGAAGAAGGACTGCAGATGTTGTTGGATTCTAACCTCCGTGCACTCAAAGTGGATTTTCTGGAGCTACAAAAACCCAAATGGCACGCTCTTAATTGCGTTAGAAAGTAGACATCCAGGGCTTTCCAGAAATATATGATAGTCCATACTTTGTCCAAGATTAGATGACGCAAACTGGAATTTAACACCAGTTTTCTGCCCTATTCTGGCGTTAAACGCCAGAAATAAGCTGCAAAGCAGAGTTAAATGCCAGAAACAAGTTACAAACTGGCGTTCAACTCCAAGGAAGACCTCTACACATGAAAGCTTAATGCTCAGTCCAAGCACACACCAAGTGGGCCCGGAAGTGGATTTCTGCATCATTTACTTATCTCTGTAAACCCTAGTAACTAGTTTAGTATAAATAAGACTTTTTACTATTGTATTTGAATATATATATATTTTTAGTTTTGTCTTCGGATCACGTTTAGGGGGCTGGCCATTCGGCCATGCCTGGACCATTATCACTTATGTATTTTCAACGGTAGAGTTTCTACACACCATAGATTAAGGTGTGGAGCTCTGCTGTTCCTCATGAATTAATGCAAAGTACTATTGTTTTTCTATTCAACTCAAGCCTATTTCTTCTCTAAGATATTCATTCGCACACAAGAACATGATGAATGTGATGATTATGTGACGCTCATCACCATTCTCACTTATGAACGTGTGCCTGACAAACACTTCCGTTCTACATGAAAGCAAGCTTGAATGCATATCTCTTAGCCTCCTGATCTACGATCAGAGTCTTCGTGGTATAGGCTAGAATTATTGGCGGCCATTCTTGAGATCTGGAAAGTCTAAACCTTGTCTATGGTATTCCGAGTAGGATCTGGGAAGGGATGGCTGTGACGAGCTTCAAACTCGCGAGTGCTGGGCGTAGTGACAGACGCAAAAGGATTACTGAATCCTATTCTAGCATGATCGAGAACCGACAGATGATTAGCCGTGCGGTGACAGCGCATTTGGACCATTTTCACTGAGAGGACGGGATGTAGCCATTGATAATGGTGATGCCCAATATACAGCTTGCCATGGAAAGGAGTATGAATGATTGGATGAAAGTAGTAGGAAAGCAGAGGTTCAGAAGGAACAAAAGCATCTCCATACGCTTATCTAAAACTCTCACCAATGAATTACATAAGTATTTCTATCCTATTTTATATTTTAATTATATTTTAATTATCAAATCTCCATAACCAATTGAATCCGCCTCACTGAGATTTGCAAGATGACCATAGCTTGCTTCAAGCCGACAATCTCCGTGGGATCGACCCTTACTCACGTAAGGTTTATTACTTGGACGACCCAGTGTACTTGCTGGTTAGTTGTGCGAAGTAGTGACAAAGAACTATGATTATGAACGTGCGTATTAAGTTTTTGGCATCGTTACCAAGGAATGAATGATTACGATTTTGTGCACCATCACCGTGTCTCACTGGCTCTCGCAGAAGCTCGCTTCCTCTCTCTACTCCGGTCTCTCTCACTGTCTCCAGTGTCGCACTCAAGCTCGTTGTCCCTCTCTGTGTCATCATTCATTTCCGTCTCGCACTCAGTCACGCTTGTACGCCTTTCCTGCTCTTGCCATCACCGGCAGCAGAAGCAGCAGGTCCCGAGACTGGTCATCGTCATCGCTCCCTGTCTCGTCACCATCGCACACTCAGTCGGCTCCCAGAAGCGGTAGGTCCTGGGGCTGATTGTCGTTGTCATATTCTTGCTTCAACTCTCAAATTTTTTTAAATCATGGAGAATAACTTGTACAACAAGAACAATATCCGAAGTTTAAGGGCATGCACTAGCATTACCTTTTATAGTGGAACTTAGGCATTGCTTTGGTGCTTCTTGTTTTTGCACCAATCTTGTTTACTCGTTGCCTCAAGTAATGTATACATGAAACAACAAAAGTATATTGTTTTTGGATTTTGTAATATATTTTGATTTTTTGCTGATGCAATGTTATTGAAAAATGATGGTTATCAGTGGCTAAGAAAAGGGGGGGTTGAATCTTAGCCCCCTTTTTTGCTTGATAATACTTACTGACTTTTAAAACCAACTTTGGAAACTTTTTGCCTTTTTATCTCGTCACTAGCCACGAGGCTTTTTCTTTTGTCTCGTCCCTAGCCACGAGACTTTTCTTTTTATCTCGTCACTTAACACGAGATATTTTTGGTTTTTGCTCCTGTGCAGTAGAAACAGAAATGGAGTAGATAAGAAAGAAAATTACACCCAGATATATCCTGGTTCAGCTGCTAAGTGCAGTGCATCCTACATCCAGTCTCCATCACAAACATGATGGAATTTCACTGTAATCTTCCTGATTACAATCTGTAAAGTGCTAACCCAACTTACAAGGGGATTCCTACAGAATCATGAAACACAACATAGATGAACAAAGGAACTCTAAGGACATCTATGGCTTTTTCTTTTAATTTTGCACTCTCTGCCTTTTTCCGCTCTATGGCTTTTTCATACAAACCTCACTGTTTGCCTTTTTCCATGAGACTCAAGACATGACAAAATTAAACAGAAAAATTACAAAACAGAATACATTGAAGGAGAAGAGAAATCTGTTAGCTCATGTAGCTCTGAGAACTCTGTGCCTTGCACTCTCACACTTTCTCCTTGCTCCAAACAGTGGCTGTTCTCTCTTTTTATAGAAGAGGGAAGCCTCCACTTTTGAAGCCAAAAACCAAGCCAACTTCTTCTTCTCCAAGAACAAAATCGGTTCGGCCAGAGAGAGAGAAGAGATAATCCATGCAATAACCAACATGCAATTACCTCTAGTCCTTCCTTGGTCATCACTCTTCATCAATCCGAGCTCTCCATCCTTGGCTTTTTCTCCAAGATGGATTTCTGGCCCTTGATGCTTCATGATGATGATGGCTTCATCTACTCCAATCTCTGCCTCTTCCATCACTTCGCCACTCTAGCTACTTCCTGTGGTGGTTGAGCAAAATCGAAGACAAGCCATGCCTCCAAGAATCTCTTCCTTGCTGGCCGAATCTTCTTCTTTCTTTTTGAGTATGAAGAGCTCGAGATTACCTCACCAAATCTTACCATTTTTGGTGAAAATCTCAGTCACAGCATACTTTTATTTTGTTATGTTTTCTTGCCATCATCATGATGGTCTTGTAGAGTGTTCTTCCTTCACTTCGGTAGCTAATTTTTGCTTTCATGGTTTCCTGGGTAATGACCGAAACAGAGAAGGAAAGAGATGAGAGAGAATAAACAACTTGGAAGGAAAGCAATTAAATGAGTTAATCAATTTAATTCAAAAGATGCTTTTACTTCCCTTAGAGTGGCGTGTAGCTTAAACACATCAATCATGTCTCTCATTTTCTCTCTCTCATTTATGTTTCTAATGCTACCAAATTGAAATTTGAAATCCATCCTTAATGAGAGTTGGAATCCGTTGGAAAGCATAGGGCAAATGATAACATTTGCTTTCCTGATGGATTTTTGGATCAAGCATTGGATCTCTTAGCATAAATTATAATTGGACTTGGAGCAACAAAATTCATTCTGGCCCAATTAATATCACAACAATTCAGCCATACAATCATTTTAATTTTTATATCCATGCTGAATAAATTCACACTTGGGCTTGCATCAAATCATTTAATTTTCGGCCCAATTAAAAGCTGCATCACAAAATTATTAATTAACATATGTTAAATAAAAATCAAATTAATAATTTTGTAATTAAATATTTCAATAATGTTTGTTCATCATCAAAATTAAATTGGAGTTTTCCAAACTCATCAATCTCCCCCTTGATGACAAACATTATTAAAATTGAAATAGAAAAAAAATTTAAAGATTGAGTACATAATACTCCCTTTGAATTTGAATTTCTCCCCCTTTCCAATTGTTACAAGGCCCCCCTTAATATATGCCATTTTTATCAAGGGAAGCACTAACCTGTAACATTTTAATCAAGCTTCAAGTAACAATGTTATTTAGCATATTCATTACATGATGCTAAATGCTTGATTTACGAGCAGAGTTGGATGATAATCAAAACTCTTTTGTTATCAATAAATTGATTTTCTGCTCAATCATTACACACATCAATTGAGTATAAAACAATGTTGTTCAAGAAATTTAAATATTTTCCAATCAAGATATCAGAGCAATATTATTCAAGTAAGGAAAATATTTTTGAATCACATCAAAAACATGGCAGCTGATAGATGTCACAGTTTAAAGGAACTGCCAAAAATAAATTATCAAGCATGTTAACCAAGATGAGTCAGAGTATACATATTCATTAACAATCAAGCATTTATGTAATCAAAACAAATGTATTGCCAAACTTCACAAACTAAATGCCAAATGCATTTTAGGCAGTAGTAATCATAGAGAAACAAATGCAATATCAAGAATATCAACATGCTTTATCAGATGTATCCTTTTAACAAAGGTGATCATGAATTTCCAAACGAAAATTTTATCCCCTGTTTTTTTTCTCTGTTTTTTTTTTTTTAGATTTCAATTTTCAGCTTTTCTCTCCCTTTTGTCATCAAAGGGGCACCTGCAAGAAAAAAATTTTTAACATAAAAAATAGAGTAGCAAAAGATAACTCAAAACATAATCCAACAGTGTTAACAGAGTGTCACATAGTTATACGACTATCAGTCTCCATCCTAACAAAATAAAGTAACAAATTGAGCCAAAGTATGCCAATATCAAACAGTAAACAGAAATTTAATCATCAGATAGATTAAAGTCAGATCCCTCAACCCCTGCTTCACTACCAACTTTATCATCAAGGCTTTCCAGCATTAGACCGACCCTTTCTTGGCATTTCTTCCAGGCCGACTCATTTTCATATGCAAGTTTGTGAGCAGACTTGTGAAATTGAACCATGAGGTCAGACATGTTTGAGAATTCTGTGAGAATGTCTCTTAAGGAATTGGTCGCCTTTGAGGATTCTGGCCGGCTCTCAAAGTCATCATTAGAAGCCATAGATTTCTTTCCCCTTTTAACAGCCCCGCCTCCTTTGATCATAGAGATTTTGTTCTCTACATCCTCATTTGTTAAATCTACCTTAAAGTACTCAAAAATGCACGTGAGAAACATTTCATAAGGTAAATTAGCTTTTTTTGTACTCTTTACAAATTCCCACATATGCCTAATCATGAGATAACTAAATGAAATGGAAGATGAAGTAACGTTCAGGCTGCAATAAAGAAAGGCGACGATTCTACTTCATCCCTCAGATGTGAGAAGACGACGATTTTGCCGTGAAACTGTCAGAGTGAGAGACGATGGCAGTAAGAGCGGAGGAGCGTGGCGATGAGAAAAAAACCATAAAAAAACCGTTTATAACCAAATAATAAAAACCGTGAAAGATGAACCGTATTTTAGTTTGACCAATGCTACATGTCAAAAATTAATTGGTAAAATTAATGTGTTTTTAAAAAAAGTTATTTTTTGTGTGTTTATGTAGGTGGCGTCCTATTTTTAAATAGTGCATCATTGTTTTTTACTATTCAAATCAACAACAACAATAACAATAATAATTTTTTATTAATAAAAAAAGAATAATAGATTGTATAATGTCTTTTAAACCACTAATTTAAAAGATAACTTTTTTTCCGATTTTCAGTTGTCTACTTGAGGGACTGAAAGATTAAATGAGAATATTGAAAGTTAAGATAATTTTTTTTTAAATATGGTTATTCATAATTAATTTTAAAAAAAAATACTTGCAATAATAAAATTATTAAATTTTAAAAATAAAAATATTTTATTTTTTAATAATAATTATAAAAATTTACATCAAAATCTTATTTTTTATTTTTTTAAAAATATATATTTAATTACGGCCATATTTTAAGATGTATAACAACATTTTACATTTTAAGGTCTTTGACCAGTAATGTCTACCTGAAGGTCCCAAAATGTGAGTCATAATTTTTAATTATAAATACTCAACATATATAATATTTGATTTACTTAAATATTTAATAATATTTTTGTCACAATTATTCCATCTCATATATTCTCTCAAATGAATTATCTAAAATATCTTTAAGTAGGGACTGATTTAGTCGATAGAAGTTATAGCCCCTAGAAAATTTTAAAACTTCTATATATTATACGATGATCAATAAATACTCTTGTTAATTTACTTAAATATTTAATAAATACTCTTGTTATATTTTGAATATTAATAGTGTACTATATTTTTTTAGGCTAATCATTTTGATCAATAAATTTTTTTATTTTTTTATTCTTTATTTTTTTATTAACCATTTGTTTTGATAAATTCTTTTTTTAATTTTTTCTTAATTTTTAAATTTATTATCGTATAAAAAGTACTTTAATTTTTATAACAAATTTTAATTGAATAGTAAACAAATATATACATAAAAATTAAATTATTTCAACATTTATTTAGTTTTTCATGATATTAAATAAATTATATATTAGTATGAATATTTTACATATTTTATTTATTAATTTATTTTAAATGCATATATCAAAATTATCAGAATAACTGATCTATATTATTCATGTTATATGAATGCTATTCTACTCTGTAACATGTAACATGTAAGTTATCTTCTCTGATGTGTCATATTTTAATTGAGTGTTTATTTTAACCTGAGTTATTTTAATCTCATGAGAGTTAATAATATCTTGGAAGATGGTGATACTTAGGAAGCACAACGACGACGACAAAAGAGTGGGGAGGAGTAAACACGCAATTAGAGAGAGTTGGAGTACCTTTGCTGGAAGAATGATTTGGAAAGAGAAAACAAGACACCCAATGAGACAGTGATGCTTGGGAGTCGTAACGACGACGATGAAGGAGTACAATGTACAATGGAGAGGAGTAAACGCAATTAGAGAGAGTTGGAGTACCTTTTCTGGAAGAATGATTTGGGAAGAGAAAATAAGACACCCAATGAGACGGTGATACTTGGGATGCGTAATGACGACGACGAAGGATTGGGGAGGAGTAAACGCAATTAGAGATAGTTGGAGTACCTTTTCTAGAAGAATGATTTGGGAAGAGAAAACGAAACACCAATGAAACTGTGATGCTTGGGAGGCGCAACGACCATGAAAGAGTGAAGAAGGTAACTCAAGTTAAAATAAACACCCAATTAAAATGTAAACACCCAATTAAAATGTAACACATCGATAACTTACATATTACTTTAAAGATGGTAGGATAGCATTCACCTTTTTATAATAATAAAGGATAAAAATTAGAATTTTAATTATTATGAATGATATCAAATATAAAATTATTATTTTTAGTAGAGTTTTTTATTTTAATATAGCACTTATTAATAATTTTTTATTAAAAATAATAATAAAAATAATATTATCAATTATATAATATAATATTTAATTATAGATATATTTAATTTTCAGCCTCTCTTTAAAAGATTTCTGGATCCGCCTCTATTTTTATGTTCGATCAATCTAACGATATCTATTTATTAAGTGTTCTTATATGAATATCTTGAGGGGAGCTCGACTTCTATAAGTCGACGCCGAATTGTTTTCTTCAACGCCGATCTGTGAATTTTGGGAAGTCCGAACTTGTGCTTGTGAAGAGAGTAATCCAAAATGGGGGAGTGTACCTGTAAAGGCACTCCAAAACTTAAGTTAGTACTGAAAATTCAATATGTCTGGTAAAGATAAAATATCTTTACCTTTATAGATAGAGCATAAAGATCGGTTACGTTACCGTTGATCATCTGAATTGAAGAGTAGTTATTAGGTCTTAATAGGTGATAATTCTTGATCGAACATTATGATTTCTAGGATGTAGTCTGTTATAACGTAAATCGCCGAGTTATGACATGTAATCCCGAATTATAACGTCGGTTATAGAGTGATCCGGATCATTAAGTATATTCTGATATATAATAATAATTAATAAAATTCATTTATAATTTTATGCTATATCTTTTGTATTTTTACTTTTAATTATTTTTTGTTATTTTTTTAATTATCTCCAAACACAAACAGCTAAAGAAAATCTCAAAATTATGTCATATAGTAGCAATAAATAAATAGATAGTTCGATCTTTAAATAATACAATATTTTTAAATTATTATATAATATAATTAGTTTAGTTTCCTACTTATCACACTTGTCTTAATTGAGTGTTATATAAAGATAATTGAGATAGGAAAATCATAATGACCCTTTTTATTTAAAAAATACTTTTGATATATTTTTGTCATTTATAGAATTTAGATTCAGCATAATTTGTTATATGAAACCAAATAACTATCTATCTAAGACAAAAAAAAAAAAAAAACTATCTATCTTGACTGATGTTGGTTAATACGTAATTATTAATTATCTTTAAACTATATCATAAACATCAAATGTAGTTCCTATTATTTCACTAGTAAATTAAAACATAAATATATAATAGATCTATTATCACACTTTACGGCTAAACTATAGCATAAACATAAAATGTAGTTCTTATTATTCCTATTATTGTAAATACATTTTTTTTTCTCGTAGGAAAATTAATGACAATAAAAAAGACTATTATCACACTTTAGCGTCTAATGCCGTACTACTTTTTAAGTTTCTATTGATATTTCTAAAATGACGATTATTAAAATTGAATCTAATTAGAAAACAAATGTTTAGAAGCTAGTTTCAGTCAATTCTTTTAAATTCTTTTATCTTTGTATTTATAATTTATCTTCTTACCTCCTTTTTCTTCTTTTGATCAACTTAATTCTTAACGATACGTCGGTATCATAATTTATTTTAAGATAAAGTATATTTTTTGTTCTTAAAGTTTGGTAAAAATTTTAAAAATACTCTTAAGTTTTATTTTGTTTTAATTTTGTCCCAAAAGTTTTCGATTTGTCAAATATACCCTTAACGGCTAAATTTTGAAAAAAATTAAGACCAATCTAACAATAATACATGAAAACTATGCTTGATTTGCTTGTGTTGAGGGTTATTCTTATAAAATTGTTGTTGAATTGGTCTTAAATTTTTTTAAAAATTAGCCGTCCGGGATATATTTGATGCAAATCGAAAACTTTTAGGACAAAATTGAAACAAAATAAAATCTAGGGATATTTTTAAAACTTTTGTCAAACTTCAGGAATAAAAAATATTCTTTACCCTTTTTTTTATCTCTCATTGCGGGCTATTTTTTTGACACTATTGTTGTTTGTAATTTTAGTTTCTGAACTAGGTGAATATTAAAAAAGTAATTTTAATAGTAAAAGAAAACTAATATTAATTGATTTAAAATTTGATTCTATATATATATTCTTAAAATTCTAATCTATTAAACTACTACAATATTCAAACACTAGTTTTTCCTCTAGCTACTATTAATAAATGGTAGCCTTCGTCCATGTTCTGATATATTTGTGCTCCAAATTTGATATATTTTCTTATGGTTTGTTTCGATGAATTTATAAAAAAAATAATTTAAATAGTCTTTTTTTTTTAAAAAAATTAAAGTAAAAATAATTTAATATTTAGTTATCTCATATAAAAAAAAATTTATTTATAAGTATCAATTATATTTAGATACAATAATAAGATAAAAATATTATTTATTTATTATGTTAAAATATTTTATTTTTAAAATGAAATTTTATTTTAAAAAATTTGCTAAATACAGTTAAAAAAAGCAAAACATTTTATTTTCATTTAAAAAAAATTAATAACTTAATTAATACATCCAAACGAATTCTTATTTTACTTTATAATTTAGCAAGTTAATTTCACGTATGATTAAAAAACCAGTAATAGGATATTATATATACAACAGTAAAATATTCATCACTCAATTTTCGTTATTTTTTATCTAGTCAAGCTAATAAAAAATAGAGTAAAGGACATTTTTGTCTCTGACTTTTTTTTTCGCAGACATTTTCATCCTCAAGGAATGGAAAATACATTTAAGCCCCTGACCTCTGAAAAACGTGAACATTTATGTCCTTCCGTTGAATTCAGCCGTCTGCACTGAATGGAAAAGGATGAGCTGGCAGAGGTGGCACTGAGGTGGCCGTAACAGAGGCCAGGTGGCATGGAGTATTTCGTAACAGGACATATAAGTCCCTGGAGACAAAAACGACGTCGTTTTTATAACCTCCCCCAATTCTGTTTCGAATTTCTCTACCTTTTCTTCTTCCTTCGTCCTTTTTCCCTTCCATTATTCTTCCTCGGCCCCTGCCTCCATCACCACCGCACAGCGGCGCCTCCGTCAGCCACCATCAATGCTGAAAGACAAGAATGCCGAAAGTTGTAATACCCGGCCTAACCGAAATTAATTAAATAATAAGTTAAATAGGAGCGAATATGGTTGGAAGATTTGGCAATTGGAATTTGATAATTTAAATATGATATTTGGATTCAGTGAATTTTTCCAAGTCGAAAAACATAGTTTTCTGCATAAAAGCGCGCAGTGGAATTTTGACCGGCAATACCGGCTGAGATCTGTCTGGTACTACAGCTGAGGAAATTGATTATGGGTAAATAAGATTAAGAAATGAGGAATTATAATTAGGGAAGGTAGAAATATTTAAAGTGCGATTTAGAGCGCTAATCTTAAAGGTTTTGGCCCAAAATTGGGTCAATAGGCAAAAATAAGTGAACCGGGCCTCAGTGGGCCCAAGACTCAATATATATAAACATTAGTTATGAGCATTTCAGCTCATTTTACCCTAAAAGAAAGGGTTGGGGCGCTGAGTTGGGAAGAGAGAAGAGAAGAGAGAAAACCTAACTCTCTTTGATCTTCAAACCACCATAACTTGAGCTACGGAGCTCTGATTGACGAGCCGTTTGTGGCCACGCGTCGCTTTTTTCATCCTCTACAATTCTATCTAAGTTTTGTGGTGAATATTCCATTAATCTCTCCCCAGTTTTTGAAATCTTCCACTGTTACACGTTTTTGGGTAGCTAGTGTTGAAATCTTGTGATTTTGGGTGTTTAAGGATACTCCAACATGGATTCTAAGTGGGTTCTATCCCTACTCCATATGGGCTGAGGTAAGAAGTGCTCAAACCCTTGTGATTTGTCATTTTTATGAGCCCTACGTTGATGTATGTATGTGATATTGGTTATATTAGTGTATTTGGTGATGTTGGTGCACAATTGGGAGATTGGTATTGCTTGAGGAGCTTTGGTAAGGCTTGGAGCTAAGGTTGGTGAAGACTTCCAAAGAAGAGGCTCAATTGGTTTGGCTACAAGAGGTACGGTTTAAGTTTCATTTAAGTACCGTGTGTTGTGATGAGAATTCCTAGGCTAGATGCCCCTAGGATTAAGTTTGGATTGTGTAAATGGTTGGTGCTAATATGCATAGTTGATATGTAATGTGAATTAATGATTGGGTTGAGAATTGTGTGACCTTGTATGCTTGATGTATTGAGAATTTGATGTACTGGGTAATGAGTATTGATTTGTAGTTTATGCATTTAAATTGTGAAAATTGGGCCGGAGGCCGTGAATTTTGGGCCGAAGGCCGGAAAGAGGTAAGAAAGGTAAGTCGATGTGTGCATTGTATGATGGCACAAGTGATTGGATGAATTTCAGATAATGAATATATGAATGATTAGGTTGGTTATTGAATAATAAGGTTTGAGAAGTTGAAGTGTGGAATTTAGTAATTTTGGGTGAAATTATGTAGATGAGGTATGTTTGGTTCGGTTGAGATATATTATGTGATCATATATGTGATTATGATTATTAATGCCTTGATTGTATGATGATGCATTAGAGATATGTATGTTGTGATATATACTTGGGGAATGATTAAGGTTGATTTGTGGGTAAAATCACGTGATAGTAAGTATGATATTGATTATGTATAATGATGGTTGATTGGAAATGGTATTATTGGAAATTGGGATGAGGAAGGATGTATGACATGATATTGTGTTTGTCCTTTAGCCATTTGATTGAGAAGTGTTAAAATGGTTGGATGTGGTTTTGGGAATTTTTAGTAAAGTGTCAATGTGTGAGTTGAGGATGGCTTGATGTGGATTTTGGTACATTTTGATTGATTTCAAAAAGGGTTGAAATTGGCATGTTTTGGTTGATTTTGAAAAGAGTTGAAAATGGCTTGTTTTGAAAATGGCACCTTGTGGTTTTGTATGAAAACATGGTTTTTGGGCATATTTTGACGGGACATAACTTGGACTACGGATCTCTGTTTTGTGCCAAATTTGTTTAGAAATGAAATTGGATCCGGGGTGTCCATGCCGTTTGAAGAACGGGTGAAAAATGATTTAAAATGAGAGAGTTATGTCTGTCGGAAAATTGGGGGTTGAATCTATAAATTTTGTAGCTTTTAACTTAGAAAATTTTTAGCAGAACGACCCTCCGCGCGTAGGCGCACTTGGCGCGTACGCACCGTTCTTCAAGAAAGCACCCTCCACGCGTGCGCGTGGTGTGCGCGGGCGCGTCGATGCGCTGCACCAGATGCCCAGCCATTTTCCCGAGAGTTGTGCCAGTTTTGTGCCTGGGGCACAAATGTATCCGCGCGTACGCGTGGCTGACGCGTGCGCATCGTTTGGCTATTTTTCAACCCGCGCGTCTGCGCGTATGACGCTTGCGCGTCGATGAGTTTTGTGGCCATCCCCGCGTGCGCGTGGAGTGCACGTACGCGTGGCCCTGTTTTCATGCCAAAGTCGATTTTTGAGTTTTTAAAGCCAAATCTCATACTTCTAAGCCTCCGATCTCACCCCTTATGTATTAAATCATTATGATATGCCTAGCAATGAGAAAGGAGCTAGGGGATGTGGTAACTTGCGAGTGAAGCAAGGGGAAAGGTTATAATCAATGATGATCAAAGATGATTATATGAGATATGGAGGATGACGGTGGAAGTACTGTGTATGCCATGAGCCGAAGGGCTATATTTATTGATAAATGGCCGGATCTTGATTGAACCATGAGCCGAATGGCTGAGTTATTGCCGGGTTACGGCAAAGCCATTATTGTTTATGGCTGAGTATAATGCATATATGATTAATGAATGATTGTGTTAAATGAATAATAATGAAAAATGTTGAAATGTGATGTGTGACCCTGGGTAGTAGGCAGTGGCGTTGTCCACTTGCTCCAGGTATGAGACGGGAAAGGATGTTTATGATAAATGAGTTTAATTATGGAGTTTTGAATACATGTGTATTTGTGATACCTGGGTAGTAGTAAGGTGGTGGTTCGTCCCGCTTGCTCCAGGTTAATGTTTGAGATTTGATAACAGTGATGATTGCTTCTAAACTGAACGAATGTATGTTTTGAGATCCTGGGTAGTAGCAAGGGTTGTGGTTCGTCCCACTTGTTCCAGGACAGAGATTGAGACCCTGGGTAGTAGCAAGGGTTGTGGTTCGTCCCACTTGCTCCAGGTCAGAGATTGTGACGCCTGGGTAGTAGCGGCAGTAGTGGTGAATCCACTCGCTCCAGGTTGAGCTTTTAAACACCCGCCTGGGTAGTAGCCGCAGTAGTGGTTATTCCACTGGCTCTGGGTTGAGCGGGTAGTAGCAAGGGGGTTGTAGCTCAAACCTACTTGCTCCGCAATGGGTGTTTCTGTCCATGGTTAGCTACCAGGACGTGTCGGGTTGGCTATATAACCGACAGATGATATCATCAGCCATAGGGCAGGCATTCATCATTTGCATATGTTTGAATTGTTTGGGTTTGCCATTTGTTTTGGATTTCTACATCATATATGCCATGTTACCTGACTATATGCTACTTGTTCTACTTGTACCATATTTGTGTATTACTTGCCTGTATTGCTTGTATTTGTACAACTGAGAGGCCCCTCATGCCAGTGTCGGTGGATGTTGAGGGCTGTTCTGGATGAGATGAATTGATGATGCGATTGCATGATGATGATGATTATTGAATGAGATAATTGGAGCTCCCTGGGTAGTCGCAGTGATGTGGTTTCACTAGCTCCAGGCGAGTGTATGATGTATTGATATAGAATTGCTGAGGCAGAACAACTGGTAATGGTTTTGCTTATAGTTCTGAGTTTGATTCGTGGAAGAGTCAGCGAGTTGGGAAACATGTGAAACATGAATTAGATTTAGCACTCCCTTATGACGGTTGCCTATTCATGGATTAGCGAGAACCTAGGATGAATAATTGGTGAAGAAGTTTAGGATGCTTAGTGAGTTTTTATTGTAGTGCATTGTATTTATTTGGCACTTTTACCGTACTGGAAACCCATGGACCCGGGGTTCTCATTCCGTATATATCTCTTGTTTTTCAGATACAGGTCCAGGTGCTCAGAAGTGAGTTGTGGGTCGTCTGAGAGACGGCGAAGATCTTTATTTCCTCTACTTTGTGTTTTGATTAGAATCTCTCCACCTTTGTTTTGCGAAGTTTATATTATGTATTGAACTCTTTGAATTTGCCTATAGAGGCTCTCATATTTCCTTCGGGAGAGATTAGGATATACTGTTGTCAACTACTTTCATACTGTACCCTAGCCAACCTAAACTTCGCGGGTCGCGACTAGTGGCTATTTACTTATGTTATATATATATATATATCTATCTGTTATCTATCTCTTAATCTCCTCTACGCCTTGTCCGTATATCGTTTTCGGCTTCACGGTTTATCTTTTGTTGTCGAAACGCGAGAGATACGTCTTCGCGATTTTATTTCTACTCTTTTCAGGCTTCTCGATTAATACTCCTTTCGAAATTACCTATATTTATTTATTAAAAATCCACCTGAGAGTCGTACCACCGTAATATCATTGACTTATGACTCGAGCATAAGGATTTGAATATTAGGGTGTTACAAAAGTAAACAGTATGAGCAAGTCGACCCAGAGAATTTTGTGCTGAGAATGAACAAGAAATAGGCACTAGTAGCTGCCATGGAGGTAGTGGTTCCCAACACCATGAGCTGGGAGCTGGACTTGCCAATCCCAAAAGGCAACATCTTCTTTGTGGCCAATTGCAGACCAAGCGCCGCAACTAAGCCATACGCCACCATCCCAACCAAAGGAAGAGGAACACCTATCAAACACAAAACAGAAAAATGTCACTCACATTCTTTCAAACACATTGCCTGCAAATAATACCCTTCACACCATAAAATTCAGAGACCAAAAAGAATCACACATAGAACAACAATATGGCAAACACACACATCAAGCCAAAACCCTAACAGAATCAAATCATAGAACAGTTCAATTGCAAGCACCATCGAATAGTTGCAACACATTCAAGAGAAGGCAAAGGAAAAAAATACCGAAAATAAGCGCGTAATCACTGTTGAGTATGTCGCCGCAGGGAGAACCACCGATAGGACAAAATGCTTCGGAACCGGTGAGCTTCAGGTAGGTAAGGTACGAGGTTTCAAGGAAGCCGATCCCGGCGATCCTCGCGGTCAGCTTATGAGTCCATTCCCCGGAGCCGGAGAAAGTGGCGGGAACCTTGGTTTCCTGGTCGGGTTCTGCGGCGGAGCATTTGAGAGGCGGCGGCAACCTCATACGCTGCGTGACGTCAAAGAGGCCCAAGCTCCGGTGGTTGGGAGCACAATGGTGCCAAATGGGCACAAAGGAACGAAAAGACGATAGGGACATGGAAAAAGTGAAAGTGGCCATGGTGGTGGAAGCTTCTAGTAGCTTCGCCGGCGTTGATGGTGGCTGACAGAGGGGCCGCTGTGCGGCGGTGATGGAGGCAGGGGCCGAGGAAGAAGAATAGAAGGGAAAAAGGACGAAGGAAGAAGAAAAGGCAGAGAAATTCGAAATAGGATTGGGGGAGGTTACAAAAACGGCGTCGTTTTTGTCTCCAGGGACTTATATGTCCTGTTTCAAAATAATCACTGCCACGTGGCCTCCGTAACAGCCAGGTCAGTGTCACCTCTGCCAGGTTAGACTTTTCCGTTCCGTCCAAACGCCTGAATTCGACGAAAGGATTGAAATGTCCACGTTTTTCGGAGGTAAGGGACTTGAATATATTTTTCCTTCTTTGAGGACGAAAATGTCCGGAAAAAAAAAAAAGTTAGGAACCTATTTATCTTTTACTCTAAAAAATAAATCCTAACTCCACCCACCACAAAAATAAAGCTGCTCCATCAACGGACACGCGTCACAAAGATTCTAAAAGCAGAGGAATTTTTGTAACTAACATCTTTATTACTGTAAAGTGCATTTTTTAACTTCTTGTTTTTTATTTATAAGTTTTGGTATTTTAGTATTTTAGTTAGTTGTATTTATAATTTATGTTTTGTTTAAAATTCCTTGTATCTCATGACTCATATTATAGGGAAACTATTTTTTTAGTCTAAACGACTTGTAGTTTTTACTTTTTATATTGAAAAAAATTTTTACGTTAAAAAATTTATTGTGTTTTTGTATTTATTTTTTTATATTTTTTTGCTGTTACTTTTGTATTTTATTCCGATAAGGGGGACGGTGACAAATTACAATTCTTAAAAAAATCTGGATAAAATAAATTTGTAAATATTTTAGAGAAGACTACCCATGTCCTTTTCTAACGGGGACTACTAAATTTTTTACAATAAAATAAAATTAGGCCCAAAAAGTTAATTAAATTAAAGAAAAGAACAAAAATAATTTTAGAAAATCTGTGATTAAGATTTTATTTTAAATTAGTGTATGTTTTCGTGTACAGAATAATACATAAAAATATATAAAAATTTTTATTAAAAAAATTTAAATAAATAATTATCATTATAAATATTTTACAAAATTATAATTAAAATCAAAGTTTAATGATATTTAATGTTAAAAATATTTAAAAAATTAGTATTTGTCTAGGAAACAGCCGAAAACTCGAGAGATTTTTTCGGCGCTTTTTGCAAATCTCCACAGCATCCAGGATCACAAGTGCACGAGCGTCACGCTTTGAAGCCCTGCTATCGGGAGGCCTATTGCTACTAGTGGAGTAAGGTTAATCAATCCCATATCATATATAAGGTGATATAGAGCTTCTGGAAGGTCTTTCCTCAAGCTAGCCTAGAGTTCATGAGTTGAGGGGTTTTGGAGTTAAGTTGATATTACTAATTTATATTGGTTGAGTGATCATTTCATTCATCTGCTTAAATAAGTATTAGAAATTTAAATTTTACGTTATATATAGCAATTCATTGACTAAAGGCATACCTTTAACCTTAATAAATAGAGTTTCAATTTGTGGTAGATTAGTCATCTACCTGCTGAATTAGAAATACCGTAAAAAAATAATATTTGTCTTTAAAATAGAACAATTTCTCATTGATAGAAATATTTATGGAGATTTGATTTTGTTAAAATTTATCTGTGACAATTTTATTTGTTGGTATCATATTCATTTTTGAAATCAAAATAATATAGTTAACATTATTACCAGTTAAAATTTGATATTTAATGACATAATTTTTAAGTTTCCAAATTTATAGACTTATGACATTACAAAAGCTATTAAATTAATTAATATTTCTTGGTAATATTATCAAAACACCATCGTTGAGTATTAGTTTGTATGAAGAGAAACTATAATAACTTTTGTTATTCAATATATAATTTATTCTATTTAAAAATAAATTATTATCCCCTAACTTGGTAAATGTAAGACTCCAAATTTTTAAAAATTAAATAATAAATTAATTATGATTTATTTTATTTATTCAAGATATTAATTTTAGAAAATTTTATATTAAATGAATATTTTCTTATTATTGATTTGAAAGCTTGAGTAATTGAAAAATAATGAGGATTTTATATATATGGTTTAATTTGAATAATTAGATTTTAAACTCTATTTTATGATTTTAAAAGAAATTAATTTGATTAACTCTAATTATTGAATTAGATTGTTTATTTGAAAATAAATTAAGTTGATAATTAAATAAGTATTTTTATAAATATTAGTATTAAATTAAAATTAATTTTCAATTACTCTATTACCCTAATTTTATTAAAACTACTAAACTATCCAAAATCCCCGATTTCATACACAAAACCTTAATTTTGTCTTAAATCTAACTCTAATCTAACTGCCTCACCGCCTCACCTCTCTCACCCTCCCCAAACACACACACACGACACACAAACACACACAACACCACACACCCACGCATAGCAGAGGAGAAGAGAGAAAGAAAGGGAAGGAGAGAAGGGGAAACCGAGGGAGAAGAAGAGGAAGGAGGAGGGGAACTGCTGCTGCACTGCCACCGTGTCTTGATGCCGTCGTCGCCTTCCCACCGTGTGCGAGAGAGGAAGGCCGAAAGAGAGATAGAGATTCGAGGGAGAAGAGGAAGCAACGCTGTCACCTAGCCGCCGTGCTTCCTTACTATCGTCGAGTCACCCATTCCCATCGCTGTTCCGACGCCGTGGAGCCATCGCTGCCATCATCACGAGCCGCACATCATCGCGTTAGATCTACGTCGCGTCGCCGTGGTCGAAGCTCTGCCACTGCTAATCCTCCGCCGCTACTGCCAGGGCCCGTCGCCATCACCGTCGCGGGCAGGAAAGGGGGAAAATGAACAAAACGTGAGGGAGAGGAGGAGTTCTCATCGCTGTTGTGTGCCCAGTTATCGCTGCTGCTTCCAATCCCGCCGTTGATGTTATGCCGCCGCCATAGGAAGCCACTGCCGCCGCTGTTGGATCCGCCGTGGGAAGAAACGCGATGGTGGGCAAAGAATCTGTAAATGTCGTTGAGCTTTGCCCTTGTTTTTGGTTAGTCTTTCTCTACCAAAGTTGCTATTGTCATTGGAGTTACACGATTGAAGGAAACTGTCACTGATGGAACTGCTACTATCAACGCCGGTGGATAAAGCTACTGTTTATGCTGGCTCAGCCACTGCCGCCACAACCCATCTCGAATTTCTTCTAATTTTGACACTCGGAGGTAGGGGATTTTATTTTGAAATAATCTGTTTTAACTTATGAATGCCAATGAATTTTAGTGAGTAACTGCAAATAATTTGTAAATATTTTGTGTGATCAATTGATAGAAATCAACTTGGTTTTGTTGTTATGAGTGATTAATTGGCAGAATTAAGCTTTGTTTGAGGTTGTAAAAAATGTGATTGGTGTGGTATTGAGACTGATTTTGACTTGAGGTTGTGATTTGTGAAAAATGATTTAATTGTTTGAAAGTGATTAATTACTCGAATTCCTGGTTACGCTGACTTTTCGATTTAGTTGTGGAATTGAGATTTATTTGGATATTGTTGCAAACTTGTTTGAGAATCATTGGTTATTGGATATGTTAATTTAATTTGACTAGGTAATATTGTGTTAAGTGTTGAATTGATTTAGGCTTGTGTTCGGTCTGGAATTATTGTAATGATGGTTTAATCGTGACTGTTCTCTGAATATTGAGAATGAGTGCTTGTTGTAAATTTTGGTTATATTATCAATAAATTTGGTCATTAAACTGAATGGATTGAGAACCTTGCTGTTCTGATTGTTGTTGAGAAGAAGTTAGTGAATTGTGGAGATTGAGGTTTGATGAACTAAAAACAGGTTGAGCCTGGATTTCTAAACTGATTTCTTAACTGAAACAATAATTTTGAGGGTTTATAAATAATTTAAAATTACTAAAATTATATGGCTATAAAATATGTTGATTATTAAGAATTCTGTTGATTTGGTAATTGTTGTTAAGAAAGAGGGAACCCGTAAGGGTGACTAAGCCCGAGTTTTAGGAGAAGTGCTGCCGAAATTTTATAAAATCTGAGGTTTTATTTGAAAAGTTATTTTAAAAGATTTGGTTTTGGAAAATTAAATTATTTGAGATTTATTTAGTTGAGAAAAGGTGTATTCTATTTT
This sequence comes from Arachis ipaensis, assembly GCF_059453495.1. Classification (NCBI taxonomy): domain Eukaryota; kingdom Viridiplantae; phylum Streptophyta; class Magnoliopsida; order Fabales; family Fabaceae; genus Arachis; species Arachis ipaensis. The sequence goes on from NC_142435.1 coordinate 31,095,082, forward strand.
TAAACTCGATTTATTAAGAAAAACATAATGTTTTAAATCCAATTTTGTAAGGAGAGATTTTGTTTTAAGTGTTGTTTTGAGCTCTTTTTTTAAGAAAAGAAATCTCTGCCACAGGAGAGCAGAGAACAAGGATTTAAAGAATATATTAACTTAAAGAGATTGTTTGCCACAGGAGAGCAGATGTGACATTGTTTGGGCCTTAGTGCCAAATGTAAAGTGGGAACGCCCACACACTGAGAACTGTTTTCTAGATGTACGCTTATTGATTTGGAAAGTCACACTGTATGCGGTCTAGCCGTACGACTTAAAGTCACACTGTATGGGGCCTAGCCGTACGACTTATAAGCACACTGTATGCATCTAGAAAGCCATATCTGGGACTTGTGCTCGGGTAATGTCAGGAGCGGGTAGGCAACCGACACATGAGCTCATGGCCTGCGTTAGGGATAGACATGCATCATGTTGTTTGTACATTTGTATTGGATTGCGCTTGTTTATCTTTATTTCTTTGTGATTGTGCTGTTTGTCTTGTGACTTGTTTGTATATTAAATTGAATCTCTTGTTTGTACTATTTGTTTGCGAATGTATTAAAGTGATTATGAATTGACATTTGACTAAGGATTAACTATATGACTGAGAGACGGATAATGTGACTAGTTTTATATTTAAAATTTGTTTTGAGTTTAGAGATTTTAAAAAGAGGTAATTAGTTAGCTAAAGTAGAACCAAGAGTATTTTCAAAGGGTTTGATAAAAATATAGTTTAATTGAGTAAAGTTAATTATTTGCACTTTATTTCATTACTTTTACGGCATTCCCATTCCCTACTGAGAACGTGCGGTTTGTTCTCACCCCAAAATCTTCCACCCTTTCAGTGACACAGGTTCGAAGACTCAGCTTGAAGCTGTGGACGGTTATTAGTTTTATTTGAGTTAAGTTATGAGTTGAGTTACTTTCATAGAATTCCCTCGATCACCTTTGTTATTTTAGATTTTATTTTATAGAGAGGGATATGAATTGTATTCGAGTTTTATATTGAATTTATTTGTATAACGCTTATTATTATTAGTAATTATGTGAATATCAGTGTTTGAAGATCTCTTGATATGTGATTTTAGTTAGTAAAAACAAGATTTTTTCTAGAATTTTCTCAAAAACTGAAACGCGATATCGACGTAAAGGCTCAATAGTAAATTCATAATAAAGAAAATCAGGTCCGTAACGCCTTACTTTTGGTACGATCATGGCATGCTAAAAGTTAGGGTGTTACAGTAAATACATTTTTTTATTTCTTATACTATTTTATTTGGCAATAATTAATATTAAAAGAATAAATAACTATATTATCCTATAATATAATATATAAAATATTTTTTTAAAATTAATTCTAATTAGTGACATAAAATTTAAAATAATTTTTTTTATTTTCTTACACATTTAAATTTAAATTCATAATTGATTAACAACTCATCTTTTTTTAATTTCAATAACAAAGACAAAATTGGTTAGGAACCAAAAATATTCGACATTTAGTAATTTTAATTATTTAAATTTTAATTACCATAAATTAGGTTAAAAATTAATTTAAATTAATTATAAATTAATAATCAATTATATATATATATATATATATATATATATATATTAGTACGTAAATAATAATATCTAATGACTAATGTATAATTTATCGAAGATTAATTTATTATTTAAATTTTTTTTATAAACTTTATAGTATGTGAAAATAGTAATCTTATTTTTTATTATTTTTTAAAAAAATTATTCATAATGATTTTATTGTTATTATTGTTTATATATTTTTTCAATACTAATAAGTAAGTAGGTATTTATACTATTATATTTATTAAGCTGCTTATTTTGTATGTTAAATAATATAAATTATATTTTATATATTAAATTCATTAATTTACCCGAAGAAAAAATCATGCAATAAATTATACATTATAAAAATTAGTTGATTATATTTACATATAAATTATCTTTACAAAAGATAAATCATTTACTATATATAGTAATTCTTGATATATGTAATGTCATGTATATATTAGAATGATTTATTTTAATATTGTGAATTATTATTGTTATTAAATTTTATTGCATTAGTAAATAATATTTAAACTAAGATAAAAAAATAATTTTTTTTAATTTGAATTGAAAAATATCTTATAAGTATATTTAATTTTTATATATATTAAATGTAATAAAATATATTTATACCCAATAAAACCCTCAAGCGAGCAAGATCAACCTAAGCCTATTGTTTGAGTCCCAAATATGATTTAGATTCATTACCTTAAGGTCCAATGTAGATGAAATCTATGTGTCCTATCTCAAATTGGCCCATACTGAATTTTCGTTGCTAGTCAGAGATGGTAATGAATACTCGTGGGACACTACAAGAAACAAGGGGTTTAGCCACGGAAAAAAATCGTGACTAAACTCCAAGATAACGGTAGCAACTATACATTGGCTACGAAAAAATATTTGTGGCTAATTGAGGGGTTACATTTTCAATTTGCCACAATTTTAGACTTATTAGCCACAGTTTTAAACACCGTGGAGACCTTTGAAGAGGCACGATTCGTATATCATTACCCACACATAATGCCGTGACTAAATAAAAATTATCATATCGAAAAGAATAATTCTACCACACTTCATCTGTAGCTAATTTGTGCAGGCCAGATTTTTTAGCCACAATTTTTTCCGTGGCTAACGCCGGGTTATTTAATCATGCTATCTTCGTGGCTAAGTGATGGAGGAAAAATATCGGTAAAGATTTTCACAAAAATATCACGTTGCAAATATAGTTCTAAACCGACAATTAGACCTCAATCAATATTTAAATTGTTTGTCACTTACGCAAACCCAATAAAATTAACCGAAGTATTTAAACCTCGGGTCGTCTCTCAAGGAATTGCAGGGAAGTGTAGTTTATTATTGGTTATGAGATTGTATCTTTTTGGGTTTTGAATTTAATAAACAAGGAATGTAAATAACAAGAAAAGCTCTTAGCAAGGATTGATAATTAGAAGTTCTATCCTCAATATCATTGTCAATTGTGATGGTAAATGCGAGTTGCCTTCACTTAGTTAACCTCTAACCAATGGAGGAAGGTCAAGTGCATACAATTAACTTGAGTTCACAAGTTCTAATCAACTCAAAGTGAGAGACTAGCTTTGGTGGAGTTCAAGCTAACCGGCAATCTTCAATTACCAATCAACAAATGAGTTTTGATAACTCAAGAGTCTCTAATTGATTAATCCAAGTTAAGAACATAAAAATCTAATTTAAAACCCAACCAAACATTTTATCAAACACTTGGAAGGTATAAAATAAAATCATAATAAAACTAACAAGGAAAATAAATCTAAACAACCAATTGCAAGTATCAATGACTAACAATTAAAGAGAGCAACAATGAACATAGGAAACACGAATTGCATTAGAAGAAATCAAATGTAACAATAGCTCATAAACATGAAAAATGGCGAAAAAGGGAAATAACAAGGGAGGAAGATGAACTAAAGCACTTAAACAAATAAAAGTAAGAGAAAACTAAATTAAAGTAAAATTGAACCTGAACCTAAGGAGAAATTGAAAGAGAAACCCTAAAACCTAGAGAGAAGAGAGAGCCTCTCTCTCTAGAAAACTACATCTAAAACCTAAAATTATGTGAATGAATGTTGAATGAGTCATTCCCCCCTCTAGCTCCACTCGGCAGCCTCTAATCTGGATTTTCGGGCCTGAAACTGGGTAAAAAAGGAGCCCAGAAATCGCCCCCAGCATTTTCTGCAAATTGCTGCACATGACGCTCTGTCACGCGTATGCGTCGCCCATGCGTACGCGTCGCTTGACAAAATCCTGGTCACGCGTGCGCGTCATCCACGCGTACGCGTCGCTTGAAGTATGGCACGATCACGCGCACACGTCGTTGGTATCAGCTTCTCAAATCTTCATTTTCTTGTGTTCCTTCCACTTGTGCATGCTTCCTTTCCATCCTCTAAGCCATTCCTACCCTATAAAACCTGAAAACACTTAACACACATATCACAACATCAAATGGTAATAAGAGAGGATTAAAAATTAGTAATTTAAGGCCAAAGAAGCATGTTTTCAATCATAGCATAAAATTAGGAAGAAAAATATAAAACATGCGGATTATATGCATAAGTGTGAGAATAATTGATACAATCCGCTCAATTCAATACAAAATAAACCTTAAAATAGCGGTTTATCAATCTCCCCACACTTAAACATTAGCATGTCCTCATGCTAAGCTCAAGAGAAACTATAAGAGTGAAGGGGGATGGTAGGAATTATCTAAATACAACCTATCTATATGAATGCAAAATGCTTCTACTATATATATATGTGGTCAAAGTGAGTCAAATTTTCAAGAAATCATATATGCACAATCAATGGCTAAATCAATCATATCAAAACACATTCACAGTTGAATTGATTTATTCAAAAGAGTTCACAAACTTGCAAAATAAGCAATGATTAAATATGGACATATGGAATTGAGCAATTGAACCCTCACCGGATGTGTATATGCACTCTAATCACTCAAGTGTTTAGGGTTTAGCCACTCAAGTCTCCTCTAATCATGCTTTCTAAAACTTTGTTCTTCATCTAACCAATCAACAAATATTTAGTGTACAAATGCAAATATCATGAGGGCTTTTCAAGGTTGTAATGGGGCTAAGGCAAGGGTGAAGATGTATGTATGGCGAAGTGAGCTATCATTTGAATCTTTGACTAACTTAAGTTCTCTCCTAACACATACACACACTCTATACAATTCTAAAATCAAGCTTAGTCACCCAAAATCTCACTTTTGCATATTTTCACACACTTATATATCAAGTCTAGTTCCATCACATATGCATTGATCTTTTTATTAAACTTAACATTGGGATAATTTTATTCCCTATTCATTTATTTCTTCTTTTTTTTATATAAAAGCATAAAGCATCAATGCATATGGTTTTTATAATTTCACACGAGTAAGCATCTAAATTCTCAATATTTGTCAATAAAAGCAAAACACATTCTCATCAACCAAAGTTCTCACATTTTCCCATACTTAGTTGACACACACTCACTATCTTAAGCTAACCAAAGATTCAAATAGGACAATTAATTATTTTTCTACTTAAGGCTAGTGGTGTGGTAATATAAAGAGCAAAGGGGTTGAAAAAGCTCAAAGTGGCAAATAAAGGTAAATGAAATGGTAGGCTATTTGGGATAAGTGAGCTATAATCAAACAATGGCCTCAATCACATAATTGCATGAATATACACTAAATAATGGACATATAGAATGAAACAAACTAAAGATTGCAATCATAGAGAAGAAAACACACAAGAATAAAAATCATGGTTAAATAATGTAACCATATAATTAGGCTCAAAAACTCACAAGTTGTGTGTTCTTAACTTAAAACCATATTCCAAATTGTAATACATCATACAAGTTTCAAAAGGTTTCAACTCAAATCAATGTGAATCTTAATTCCCTTTTTAAGAAAAAGATACATTCATTGAAAATTTCATTAATTTGACCAACATTTCTTACATTATATATATACTAAATGCAATGTTGTGATTAAGAAAAGTCAAAAAATTTATTTATAGTTCACTCCCTATTTTCAATCAAACCAAATTCTCATATGCAAAAGGGTAAACTAAGCTCAACAATCCACATTTTTCCAAATCACAACTACTAAATCAAAATAACTATATATATGTACTATTAACTAAAAGTGCAACTCAAGCTAAAAATCTAAGATATATACAAACCAAAGTGCAAAATGCGATAAACTCAAAAGTATCCAGAATAATTAATATATACAAAAGCTGAGAGTGCAATAAAGTAAAAATACAAACACTAAAAAGTAAAACAAAATAAAGGTGTCTAAAATGGAATGATTCACCCGAAATAACTTTGCCAACGAAGGCGACCTCCCCACACATAAATCACATCATCTTCCTCGATGCTCTCAATCAGGCTGGGTGAGAAGGATCGTCGACGACTGGTCCACTGTCAGCTGCGGGTAACTGTGACTCTGGCAGATGCTCAGGCTGAGTCGTCGCATGCTATGCAACTCCCCGCTAGTCCCCCTGCTGCGCCTCCTCCTCCTGGTCTTCCTCCTCTTCCTCAGAGTGCTCCGAGGGTGTGTCAGGCTCAGAGGGGATGTCAGTGCACCCGGTAGTCACAATCAACTTCAAATGTGCATAACGTCACAACAAGCGCCGCTCCATCCGATCCATGCGCTCGAAAAGGTGCTGCACAAGGTGGTAAACTGGTTGAGAAGTGGATGGTAGTGCTGCGGAAGTAGGTGGTGCGGCAGGTGCTGCTTAGGATGTGGCCGCCTCAGTGGGAGTAGTAGTATGTGGTCTGTGGCCTAGAGGTCCAAACCGCTTGCCGTGCGAAATAACCTTCTTGCAGTCAGCAATTGGTGGTCTCTCATCTTGGGGCTCCCAAGGCACCTCAGCTTGAGTAGCCATCTGAGTGATCAAGTACGGAAAAGCCAAGGTGCCTCTGACATGAACTCTAGACATATACTTCCTGATGAGTCTTGGAAGGTATAGGTCCTTCCCTTCCATGACACACCAAATAAGGATGATTATAACAGCTGGCACCTCTGACTCGTGTGTGCTAGGCATCACATAATTGCTCAGTATCTATTGCCACAGCCTAACTTCATCATTAAGATAATCAACCTTGATAACCCGTGGAGTTTCCTTCGACTTTCCCATAGCCCACGGAACATCTGGATCAATGGCTATAGTATGCCGGACGGCATCCCAATCAAAACTCATAAAACAAATAGCCTCCTCGGCCTTTTGAAAACCATCTGTATCATCTGTTTTAGGTCGAAAGTGAAGGATATCCTGTATTGCCTCCTCTGTGACTAAGATCTGCTTGCCCCTAAGTTGCACTGCATGAAGGGTCGTCCTATAATAGTTGGAATAGAACTCACGGACCCATGATGCATTCACATCCGCCAGATCTCTATCCAGAAAGACCTAACCTCTCTGTTCAATTTGATGTTCAGTATACTTCCTCAAGTCGGTTGGTATTCTGAGCTTCCTTTCTAAGTAGAGTTTTCGTTTTTCCACAAACACATGAAACCTGAGTTCACAGTAAAGATTGGCAAATTTTACAGATTCGTTAGCAGGCACAAGTTGATTAGCTTTTTCTTGATCAAAAAATTTCTTTTCACACCAAAATTCATTCGATAGGACAACGCATGACTGCCCTCTCTTCCTTTTACTGGAGCTTGCCTTAGCCTTTCCTTTCTCTTTCCTATTAGACATCCTGAAAAAAAATATAATTTCCAAGGTACAGATTATTAAATCAAAGCAGAGAAACAGAAAGGCAAACAGTATGTAAGTAAACCAAACAGAAGATAGGCAGCAGAGGAGTTAAAGCTAAAACATGAAGTGAGTCAGAAAGAGATAAATCCTTGGAATGAAAGAAAGGTAGGATTCAAAGAAATCAATCAGAAATCACAATCTAAGAATCTATACAATAAAATTCAGAATGCTTGTTTGTTAACAAACAACAAGTATCATGCCTCGAAAGAAACTAAAAGAGTTAGTTTGAAAAGAAGAAAAACTAAAAATAAAAGTTAGAAAGTCAATTAAGTTAAAAGTTAAAGAAGTGGGTTAAAATTAGGGGCATGGTAATGTAGTTTCTAACTAAAAGAAGTTCATAAGGTTTAAGAACAAGCAAGCTCACATCCATGCATACGATGCAAGTCATTGATGATGAAACATGTAATGCAAGAAGCACAAAAAGAATTGAAATCATCAACAATGCATTTCAATTAGAAAGGGAACCAAGAGGGATGGAAATGCTAACCCATCACCCCATGAATTGGCTTCGGTTTAAACCAAATAAATCACAATTCAAAAGTACTAAAGTCAATTCATGAGTGGAAGTTGAGTAAAACAGTTTTCAGAAAAATTTGGGTAGCATTCCGGTAGTAAAATGAGTGTTCTCGGATATAAACAAGCAGTAAAACTCAGCCCATATGAATTCAAAACAATTTAGACAAAATCAGCAACCATAATTTCATATGAGCTGATATGCATATTCAAACAGAGCAGCCAAATTCAATCCATCAAACCAAGTTTCATATGAATATATCAACAACTAAATACACATAAATCACATGTGCATTTATATGAACTAAACAAATAAGCCATTATGCAGCAGCAAGGGCAGGCAATATTATGAACTTATCCGTATACCAAAAGAAGGAATAAAATCCAGAACATACTCATTCCAAACAGTAGCAATAATGAGGAACACAGCAGCAGGGGATGATTCAGATTTAGCAAAGGAGGAATTCAGCATCAACAACAAGTACAGAGCAGCAATGACAACTTAAATTCAATCATTAAAGTAAGAGTAAAGCAACAACAAAGTTTTCATCGCTGCAACACAGTGCAGAAATTGCTCGTATCAAATAATAAATCTCAGCAAGAACAAAGCAACATAAACACTACGTAGCATCAAGAATCCAGTATCAAGAAAGCAAATCAACTCAGATAAGAACTCAGCAATTTTAGATAAGACTCAGCAGCATCAATAAACCAAATAAGCATAGGGCAAGTCATTACCAACAACAAACAAACCACTTTCAAATAGAAAATTAACTAATACTAACATCAGCATGAACCAAAATAGTAAAATCTTCCAACAGCAGCATGGATCAAAACAAACCTAAATCCACTACAAAATCAATTAACTACCTAACCACCTAATTCAACTAAGACAACCTAATCAAACAGCAACCTGATTAACTAACACTAACATGGAAATTAATCAAAAGAAATTTAAAAATAGAAGCAGAAGTTAAAACAGATGGGACTGGAACCTGGGAAGAAACAGAACAGAAATGGGGTTTGACAGGGGAGGAAGGCGGGGCGAAGCAATGCTGGCCCAGAGGTGGCGGCTGCACAGCGGCGCAGTGGCTGGCTGCGGCAGTTGAGGTAGAGCAGGGGAGCAGAGCAGATAGAGGTGAGAGAAGAAAGGAGAAGAAAGAGAGAAGGGAAGAGAACGGGTGGTCGGCGGTGGCTCAGGGTCGCCGGAATGGTGGCCGGTGGTGGCAAGACAGAAGCTTGATGGTGGTGGTTATGGTGGTTTGGAGGGAGAAGAGAAAGAGACGTTGAGGAGGAAAGGGGTGAATGGGACGCGAATGGCTAGGGTTCTCACGTGAAGGGTATTAGTGAATTCAAATCCATGCGTACGCGTGGCTCACGCTTGAGCGTGGAAAAGAAAAATAGCAATCGACGCGTATGCGTCGTAGACGCGAACGTGTGAAGGGAGAGAAATGAGGGTGACGTGTACGCGTAAAGCACGCGTACGCGTGGATGAAGATTGTGTAAAACGCACAGTTTCAGCACATTTGGCACACAACTCTCTGTTCAATTTGTACTGGGGCAACAATTACATACGACGCATACGCGTGGGTTGAATTGTGCCTCTAGCACACCACATGCACGATTCCTTCACAACTCTCTGTTCGTTTTATGGTAGAGCACCAACATCCATATGACACGTGCGCGTCATTGACGTGTACGCGTGAGATGCTTTTTTTTTAACGTTTATTCAGAAATAACAGGCTACCAAAGCAATGCCAAACATGATTAAGCAAGTGAAACCAAAATTTAAACTAAATAAACATAACTAAAAATGAAAATTTAACTTATTACCAATGTAAACAAAAGAGAAAATAGGAAGAATATACCATGGTGGGGGTGTCTCCCACTTAGCACTTTTAGTTAAAGTCTTTAAGTTGGACATTTGGTGAGCTCCTTGTCATGGTGGCTTGTACTTGAACTCATTTTGAAACTTCCACCAATGCTTGGACTTCCAATAAGCTCCAACATTTCCAAGTGAATTTACCAAGCCTTGATGACATTCTTCACAAGATTTGAGTTTCCAAAGTTGATCCTCTTGTATGCCAGGATCCCAAATCTTATTTCTATACCCATCTTTAAGTGGATCATCATTGTTCCAACTGGGTGGTAAACAATCTAAATTCTTAATGAAGTACCAAACTCTCCTCTTAGATCCAACCAATTTATCACTAGTCCAACCTTTGCATCTAGCTCTTGAAATCTCAACCTTGATGAGTCTTGATTTGCAACTCCAACCACTAAACATCCTTCTTTTACGCTTCATTTCACAAAGTATTCTAAGTTGGCCGTCTGTTTCAATAATACCATACTCAAGTGGGACAGTAAATCTAATAGAGATAAGTTTTACCCACTCAAGTGAAGGAGTAGATAGAAACCTAGGTAGAGAAGTCTCCAACGATCTTGACAAAGCATGTTCAACTCCTGTCCAACCTTCCCGAAGGACTTCCACTTCCACATCATTCTCAGACTCAATCAGAGAAGGGTCTTCATGTTCAAGGAGTTCAATTACGGATGTAGATTCATCACTAGGAAGACTTGATTCATGAACATCATCACCAAGGGAACTTGCTTCTTGATCTATTTCATCCAATTCGTCATAGGGAATATGCCTTGGAGGTTGTGCACTAGCCTCCTCAACGTCAATTTCAAGCTTCTTGGATGAATACTCTACAACTCTAGATTCCCATGGAGGTTCAGCATCTCCGAAGTCCTCAACCATTTCTTTTGCTTCAAGTTTTACGGCTTTCTCCAGCTGTTCTAGTACAAAGTCACATTCCTCACTTTCCATCAGAGTTTCTAGTATCTCCTTCAAGCTACGCACTTCTATTGATTCTTCACATGTAGCCATATGGGAGTACTTTTAGTGTCGAAGTGCAGAGAGGCTAAATTACCTACTACCTCGGTCAAGATAGCTACAAACTCTAGTGTTGTCCTTTGCATCTCTCCTTGCTCTTGAAGAACAACACTTAGAGTGTCATCCATTGGAGATTGGGGGTGAATATGATGGTTCATTTCTTGGGAGGAAAGGTTCATGATAAGAAGGTGGTTCAACATGATATGGATGTGGCAGTTCAACACTCTTCATCTTTTCCACTTGTTGTACAACACACTTCAATCTCTTGTTCTCGCATGGGTCGACATTTTGACGGATGGTTGCTTGAAGACAATCCATTGCTTCCTTGAAATGATCCTGTGGCTCTTGTTCCGCTTGGCGAACATAATTAGGATCATATTGTGGTTGAAAGCTCGCACACATTGGAGGTGGTGTATATTGACGTGGTGGGTCTTGGGAGTAATTGGGTTAAAATTGGGGTGACTCTATGTATGGTTTATTTGGCTCATAAGGTGGTTGGTATCGGGGATAAGGATTAGGGTCATGTGGAGGTGTTTGGTAGTACGTGGCTTGTGAGTATAGTGGTTCAAAGCTATGTTGAGGAGGGGGTTTATGGGCATATGCTGGGGCTTGTTGGTAACTACAAGGGGGTCCACCATAGCTATTAGATTGATATGCATCTTGGAATAGCTCTTGCTCATAGTATTTTGGTGGAGGTTGTTGCCAAGAGGGTTGTCCATAAGCTTGAGGCTCCTCCCACCTTTGATTGTCCCATCCTTGATGCATGTTCTCATTGTAGCTTCCATTCCCTACAACATAATTTGAACGAAACTCATAGCAAAAGGGGGTGAGAATTCATAGTAACAAGAGGAAATAAAACAAAAACTAATAAGAAATATTGAAAATAAACTCCTAAAACTAGAAACAACTAACAAAGAAACGAAAAGACAATTTTATTCACAATATTCACAATAACCAATAATAAGGCACACATTTGCAATTCCCCGGCAACGGCGCTAAAAATTGATGAAGGAAAAATGTCGGTAAAGATTTTCACAAAAATATCACGTTACAAATATAGTTCTAAACCGACAATTAGACCTCAATCAATATTTAAATTGTTTGTCACTTAAGCAAATCCAATAAAATTAACCGAAGTATTTAAACCTTGGGTCATCTCTCAAGGAATTGCAGGGAAGTGTAGTTTATTATTGGTTATGAGATTATATCTTTCTGGGTTTTGAATTTAATAAACAAGGAATGTAAATAACAAGAAAATAAATTAGTAACTAAGAAAGCTCTTAGCAAGGATTGATAATTAGAAGTTCTATCCTCATTATCATTGTCAATTGTGATGGTAAATGGGAGTTGCCTTCACTTAGTTAACCTCTAACCAATGGAGGAAGGTCAAGTGCATACAATTAACTTGAGTTCACAAGTTCTAGTCAACTCAAAGCGAGAGACTAGCTTTAGTGGAGTTCAAGCTAACCGACAATCTTCAATTACCAATCAACAAATGAGTTTTGATAACTCAAGAGTCTCTAATTGATTAATCCAAGTTAAGAACATAAAAATCTAATTTAAAACCCAACCAAGCATTTTATCAAACACTTGGAAGGCATAAAATAAAAGCATTGAAAACTAACAAGGAAAATAAATATAAACAACCAATTGCAAGCATCAATGACTAACAATTAAAGAGAGCAACAATGAACATAGAAAACACGAATTGCATTAAAAGAAATCAAATGTAACAATAGCTCATAAACATAAAAATGGTGAAAAAGGGAAATAACAAGGGAGGAAGATGAACTAAAGTACTTGAACAAATAAAAGTAAGAGAGAACTAAATTAAAGTAAAATTGAACATAAACCTAAGGAGAAATTGAAAAAGAAACCCTAAAACCTAGAGAGAGGAGAGAGCCTCTCTCTCTAGAAAACTACATCTAAAACCTAAAATTATGTGAATGAATGTTGAAAGAGTCATTCCCCCCTCCTGCTCCACTCTACAGCCTCTAATCTGGATTTTCGGGCCTGAAACTGGGTCAAAAATGAGCCCAGAAATCGCCCCAGCATTTTCTGCAAATTGCAGCACGTGACGCTCTGTCACGCATACGCGTCGCTTAAAGTATGGCGCGATCACGCGCACGCGTCGTCGGCATCAGCTTCTCAAATCTTCATTTTCTTGTGTTCCTTCCACTTGTGCATGCTTACTTTCCATCCTCTAAGTCATTCCTACCCTATAAAACCTGAAAATACTTAACACACATATCACGACATCGAATGGTAATAAGAGAGGATTAAAAACTAGTAATTTAAGGCCAAAGAAGCAAGTTTTCAATCATAGCACAAAATTAGGAAGAAAAATGTAAAACATGCAGATTATATGCATAAGTGTGAGAATAATTGATAAAATCCGCTCAATTCAATACAAAATAAACAGTAAAATAGCGGTTTATCACTAAGTTGCACTGTTTTTCATATACCACTCGTGGCTAAATTATGCTAATTTGCTACATTTTTTTCTGTAACTAACTTTTTTTATTGTTTTATAATATGTAGCCTTGGTTTTAGTTTGACTGTAGCTAATTGAACAGTTTTATTAAATTAAAATTATATTTACGTATATAACATTAATAACGTAAGTCAAATTTTTTAAATATATAATATTTAATAATTTTCAAAATAATAATAATAATAATAATAATAATAATAATAATACAACAAGTCTAAATTTGTATACAATAAAAAATAAGAAAAATCCTAACATGAATAATTAAAATTCTGACATGTTTTAGAGTAAATATATTTAAAATTTTAACTATTATTTATTAACTATACTAACTAAATGTCTGGTATATCACTGGACATTTTAGGTACTTCATCACCATATTTTGATAATAAAAATTTGTGCAGAGCTGCCAACTGAATTTTGGTTTCTTCATATCTATCTAGTTTTTTTCTCTAATGTTTCAACCTGCTTCTCTAAATTTAACACATGCTGCTGAGATACATTGCTGGAGACTCCTCCGGTTGTAAATCCGAAAATACGTTTAGACTTGCCAAAATCTACCGGACATACAGCACTACCTATAATGCACGGACACTGACACGGACACGGGACACGACACGACACAGGACACGCCGACACGCGAATTTTAAAATCTTACATGACACGGGGACACGCATACATATAAAATATAAAGTATTTTTTAGATAAATCGTAATGATAATTTGATATTTTATTGATATTAAAATATAAATTAAATTTTTTAATTATTTTTAATGTCTTATTTTAATTATATCAAGTATTTAAAATATTTTTATTTTAATAAATAATAATATATACTATATCTAAATTTATTTTAAGAATATATGTTAAGAATAAGACTGGACACACTGACACGTGATGGTATTTAGGTGTGTCCAGAGAAGAATTTTTTATTTTTTTATTAAGACACGGTTGGACACAGCAGATACGCGTGTCAGACGAGTGTCGGCAAGTGTCGTGTCCAAAATGTGTCCGACACGCAGACAGACAACTCAGCGAAGTGTCCGTGCTTCATAGAGCACTACTAAAACCTCACACATGCCCTACATTTTCAGCACCAAAGACCTTTCCAATTGCATCATTCGGATGAGCTAACACTTTCGAAGAAACTCCTTCAGCAGCAGCACGTTCTTGATCTTCAGGAAAATACTCTAATATTTGCTCCTACACAAGAAAAAAAATTAGATTAGTGTATACTAGGTTTTAATTTATAAAATTAAATTACATATTAACCTAAAACAAATAACATAATATACTTACTGCTAAATTGTGCCCACCATTTACGTAATTTCCATTCTTCTTCACCAGAATCGACAGAATAACTTCACTCCGACATACAGGTCTTCCTAACATTTTTTTCTATTATAAGACAGTTGCATTATCAACGCTTATTTTAGAATAACAACAAATACAATAGGAATAAACATTAAAATACCATTTCACATGCTCTTCTAACATTGCTTTTACTACCACCAGCATGTGATACTTGAAGTTTCTCTCAATTTTTTCTATTTTACAAGCATTATTTCTAAAATTTATAATCACAAAAAATAAAGGTAACATTGTTATAAAAATAACCAGAATAAAAGATAGCTGTAATAAAATAAAAAAAATTAATATAATAGTACTACTAAAAGAAACATTATTCTATTACCTTTGTCTTAAGATTCGTGTAGTGATGCACAAAAGCCGCTCACTCAATGGGAGGTATATCTGAATCAATCTTAGTTGCCAGAATTTCTTCTTTTATTTTATTAGGATAAAAATAAATATTTCGTAACGAATATTTGTAGGCTTTTCATCAATCACATAATGTTCTTAGTGCCCATTTAATGCCAGCAGCATAATCAAACTCAAAATTTTCTTTCAAAATATTTATACACAACGTTAAAATTTATATTGTTCAACCCTTTACTTATTATTCTCAAAATACTGTTTTCTAACATGATCTATGACAATCACTAAAATTAGAGCATATAGCATTTTAAGTTAAAAATAAAAAATAAAAAACTGACCTAATAAGTGAAGAAACAAGCCAATTCTACACAATAAATTCTTTAAGGTAGACCTAATAAAAATATAGCTAGATACATGCACCTCCCTAATAACATTAATATCCTCCTCTCATTTTATCTCTATTTTAAAACGTACAAATACTATTAATCAAGCTAGCTAGCACGCATTTTTCATCACACCCATGGTTTCTCAACATTACTTGTATTTCCAACAATACAACCAAATCTAAATAAGGTATCATCAATCTTATTTAATACTAGATCCAATTCTCTTACCTTGCCTATTTCAAGTAGTACTCCCTCGTGAATTCTCTCTTTTTAAAATTTTAAGCCATTTTTTTATGTTTACAGGTCTCACATCTTTTAAGAACATGATATCTAAATAGTTTGAGTACAAGATATATCAAAATATTCAAGCTAATATAATATTATCATACTCCAAAATCACACAAGAGAAACCAAAATAATATACAGGAAATTAAACGGGGAAATACAAGAATTGGAAAAAACTAAACATTAAAAATGAAAAAGGCGCATAGATTAAAAAGACAAGGTAAATTTTAAAAGGCAGAAAAAATTTTAAAATGTCTAAAGTATACATACTTCAATGTAGTTTCACTGCTTTTTTGTGTTGTTTTCAGGCATCTGATCCCATCTTTGAATTGAAATTGGACATAGCGTTGCTCTACGGGGCATTACACCCAAAAATCGTACCAATAAATTCGTGCCATTATCTCGACCTTGTCCATGGCCATCAAGTTCCATCATGACTTTTTCCTCTTTTTTCAAATGCCAGACTTGAATGGCAGTCATTTTGCGAGTGTGATTTCTCCAGTAGAAGTGTCTATAAAGGAATGCATCATTGAATAAAAGAAATAAATTAAATATTAGAACTCAAAAAATCACATAAAAATTTGAAATTACATATACCTTTGACATTCACAACTAAAGGATGGTTATGATCTTTTTTGATGGGTGCAATTGGTTGTTCTATTGTCAATGTATCATGCTCATTCATCATGTCTATATCCAAAGATCCAACATCATCTTGGTTGAGATTTATTTCATCCAGACCCTCTGCAAATTTTTCATTATTGTTGATATTTTATGGTTGTCGAAGTTCTGTTAGAAGGGCCTTTCCTGAACTATTATGTTTTTGCTTCATGAGAAGATCTGCCAACAAAACTAACAAATAACACCAAAATGAAGAAAGAAAATGTCGGTATTTTGTATTTGGAGAATGCTGTCATATGATACGACTTATATAACATGTTAAAGGAAGTACCTTCAGGTGCTATAAAGTAACAGAGTCAAAACAAGACGTGAACAGAGTGATAGGTGTTTACTCCGCCAAAGGGTATATTAAAAGTTAAGCGCACTTTAAAATTTTAAATCTTGAATATTTATATAGTCATTGTTGTTTAGGCCGTCTTTTTACTTTTTTTTTTTATAATTTTAAAAATCTTTTTTTCTATTCTACTGTTTATTATCTATTAAATATACCTTATATTAATTTATTTCTAATACAATAGTTATTTATTTATTTATTTTTAATAGTCAAATACGATTAAAAATTTAAATTTAAATTTTAAGTCTGTATATTTTTATCTTTAATTTTTGTAATAATACTAAATAACGCAAAAACCATTTTAATAAATATACGACCCTCAAAATTCCTCACTTCATGTGGGTGATGATTCAAACAATACACTATTATTTAATCATTTTCCTATTTTGCACGAAACAATAGTAAGAGTTATATATTAAGTCGGTTTTGTAAATATTTTTACCTAAAAAATTTAATGTTTGTTAAATTTTAATTACTAAGTCAGTTATTAAAATTTAATTTTGTAAGACAAATTAATTATCACATAAAATTTATTTAACAAATTTTACAAATCAGTTTATGTTATTACTTAATAAAATTAAGAACTTTTATAGGAGTGAGTACATACTCATTAATTTATTAGTATTAATTTTCTTACAAGTAAGACTGATAACTTAATTCAGATATGAATTCATGTGATGAATGATCTCAGGTTTTAAATTAAACTAGTTCATTAATTTGTATTTTGTGAATCAATTTATTAGAAAGGTGATGAATCAATTTTTGCTCGATCCCTTCATGTATTTTGTGCTTCTTTTCTTGTTTTTGTTTTGAGTTCAGAGGGGAAAGAGTGATTTAAAAAAAAACTAGAAGAAAAATTAAGATTTTAGTAAAAAAAATTAGGCAATAATTAGAATGAAAAGTTTATTAAACCTTTAAAAGCCCCACATTAAGGGTAATTTTTAGTGTTTATTTTTTTAATTTATTTTTTAGTCTAAGTTGGATTATTGGTGATTCAGTTGTAGAACGAACGTATCCTCTCTTTTAAAAAAACTTCGCAATATATCGTTCTATGATATTGAATTACTTTCGACATGCCCAATGGAACTCACATGCCGGCCTGTTTTTAACACTCATCTACAAAGAAAAATGTTACGATTCAAATTCAGTTAACAGCGCTATTTATAGTGTATGCCAAATAAATTCTTTTCGAAAATTACCTTCAAATCCATTAGTATAACATCAGTATCCCAATCAAAATCTTTCTTAAAGTATGGAAAACCGAACCTTACCAAATACTGCATGTTCAATGCATATATCTCCTACAAGTTTCAAACGAATCATAATCCAAGTAACATTTAAAGGATTATCTTAAATTAAATAACAAAACACAAAAAGAATGGTAAACGTGGCAAACCTTAAGAGTAGAATCCATAATAGTGGATGAAGCACTATTGTAGGATTCACGATAGAAGGGTGCTTTTTCAGAGATATTCGTGTGAGCATTGAGAGCCACCAGCCAGAAATGGATATTGATCTTATTAAACCAAAACATCGAGTAAATGTTGCAACGAGGAGAAAGGAGAGGCAGAAGCCATCTCCTTAGCAAATTTGATGCTTCCACAACATTCAAGAAACTCACTTTCTTCCATAGCAATCCAATTTAAAGATTTGCTGCAAAACTGCGGGACTTGGGACAATGATGTATCACCATGCTCAGATAGAATTGCCATCTTGGATCACCTAAATATTAAAAAATGCATTATGAATAAAAAAACAAAAGTAGATATAGAGAGTTTCTACATCAATACTTATTATTAGCATTTTCAATGTGTTTGAACATTAAAAATTGAATATGAAAATTAAAGGTTGTCCTTTATTTTTTTATATATAATTATTCAAGTTTTAAATACTATGTAGTTTTTATCACTTTAATTAGAATTTGACGTTATTTTCAAATAAAATTAGCCTCAACCAACAAGCATGCACTATAATCTTCAACAAATACAGAATGACCATCATAACTGTATGAAAAAAATATAAGTAATAGATAAACTAATACTATATATTTTCACAAAAACATGAAGGAAAAGATATCATAACATATCATATCCTTCTTTTCATTAATGTAGTGTAACGACCCAACTTCTAGCCTGTCATGACCAAGGCTAGCAGCCAGGCGCTACTATTTAGCTGATTTTAGATACTTTAGACCATATATTAAGTGTATACATATGAGCCTGGAGTGCTAGTCGAGAATCGTGTATCTAGTCGTGCATATTGGAATAATTGTAAATTAAGCAGTTAATACAAAAAAACAGAAAAGCATAGCATAGCATACTCATATCATACATGAAAACGCCCAGAGGCTTAATTCATCACAAAACACAAGTTCATACTTAATTACTTACTATATTATGTACATACTATATCTGTAATGTTTACAGGCCCCGGCTCACAAGAACCACCCTAGACTGGGACCCGTTCTACATTATTAAATAAATAAAAGAGCTAGCCCTCTAAAAAGACTATTCAAGAGCAAGGGCAATGACCACTATTATTAAGACTACTACTACTACTACTACTACCACTACTACCACTACCACTACCACTACCACTACCACTACTACTACTGATGTTGCTGTTACTTTATCTCCAGAAACTGTTGTCACAATATGCTAAAGCGAGGGAATCACTTTGATGCGCCAGTGATGTTGTTGCTGCTACTGATGTTGCTGTTACTTTATCTCCAGAAACTGCTGTCACAATATGCTAAAGCGAGAGAATCACTCTGATGCGCCGGTGATGTTGTTGCTACTACTACTACTACTACTACTACTACTACTGATGTTACTGTTACTTTATCTCCAGGAACTGCTGTCACAATATGCTAAAGTGAGGGAATCACTCTGATGCGCCGGTGATGTTGTTGCTGCTCGCATCCTCTGTGGAGTCCTCTTCCCCGGTCTCAAAAGAACTAGAGTACAAATCCGCCATCATCTGGTCAATCCACACCTCTGAGCTAAACTCAGTTGAAGGTGTAGAACCAGAGCTTTCAGGAACCCCTGGCCCGTCGAATCCTGGCTCAGCTACAGGGGATGGTGATGGAGCGTCAGGCATAGGTACATCAAGAACTACTTGATCTTCTTCGGGATTGAACCATGGTGGATACTCAGGTATGTCAATGATCGGAGACTGCGGTATTGGCTCTGCCATATTCAAAGAATAAGGCGGAAAAGGATACTGGCCTCTGCTGGGGTGAAGCTCGGATAGCAGCGTATCATAAGGCATGTCAGGGTCAAACTCCTGGATGAGCAGAGGATGAGAGAAAGGACGGTCGGGAAGATAGTAGATGCGTGTACGTGGACTATCCCAAAACACCGCGCTCCCTGTCGCGGGGTCCACGTATATGCCGTACGCTGGGTACTCAAATAAAATCACGCCGGTCTTCATCTGTGGACATGGAAAAAGGGGGTGAGAACATAGGGTTCTCAGTAGGGTACTATACAAAAAAAACCTAAGGGGATCCGCAGCCTAAGTTTAATCGTTCACAGGGTCACCACAATAATCAATCATACAAACAGATATAATCACAAGTATATAACAGTATAACAGTCACATACACAAGTAAGCAAACACAAACAAAGAAATGTAGCAAACAAGTATGATGCATGTCTGGTCCTACGTTGGTCATGAACTCATGTGTCGGTTGGCTACCCGCAGCCCGACGTTACCTGGCCCAAGTCCGGATATGGCTACTCCACTGGGTCGATCGCGCACCGGTGCCCGAAATATAATCGCGGCACTAATAAAGAATGGCCCAAAAATACGATGCGCTCCCAGTGAGTAACAGTCCATATGGCGGGCGTCCCCACGTTCATATAGTCTCTGGTCAGGCGGGATGGAAGTCCGCTCTGCCAGGTACTTCTTAGCACCTTGGGGTTTACAGGCACATCTCAACAGAATTTCTTTCTAAGGGACTTCTCCTCTCTTCTTTTATAAAAACTTGTGCTCGGATCTTTCTTAAAATGTATCAGCCTTGTCACATTTTACCATTTTGCCCTTTTTATTTAACTTTTCTTTTTACCGTTTTCATTAGGTTTTTAATGATGCTTTCACCCTTAATGTTATTATTTTTCCAGTGTATCTTCATATTTTTTTCTAATATACCTTTTTCCATTAATTAAGTTAATTATTTATTTTTAATTTGACTTTATGCCTGAAATTACTAATATGCCCCTAAGTACTCTAGTTTTTACTGTTTAACCTTATTTAGCATCAAAATTTTACCGAATTAATCCTATTAGTTGCCTATGATTATAATTATTCCTAATAATTTTATTAAATTCCAATTTTCACCCTAAGGGACCTAAAACTAAATTTATCCTTTATTAATTTTATTTACTTATTCTAATTACTACTTTTTATCGTTTTACTTCTAACTTTTACTAAAGCTTTTATTTAGGCCCAAAACTTTTTTATAATTATAATCTTTATCCAACTAATTTATATAATTACTATTTTACCCTTAATGGCACTAAATTCAGAATTTTACTTATTTTTCATTTAAATTATATTTTTGACTCTCTTTTTACCCAAAAACGACCATAACACCCTTTTTACCTTTCCTCCTTTATTCCATAGGATTAAAACTATTTTTGTGACTACTTTTTAACTCTTTTCTACCATGATTTTCGTGCTCTTAGTGATTGAAATTTCAGAGGTGCAGTTTTTATGTTTTTCTTCACTTTTTGTGACATTTAAAACTTCACTTAAACCCCAAGCGCTTCCATGTTTTTTGCTGTTTTGACACAAATTCCAGAGGCAATATAACAGTATTTTACACATATTTATCAAGCTAAAATAGTGGTAACTCACAAAATTTCCAGAAATTCAAAACAAGCATAAATTCACCACAAAACGGCTCATATAAGTACCGAAAACAAGCACAACCATATTCTAACTAATCCTAACCCTTACCTCTTATGTAAATCAGTTAATAAACCTTTCTCATGTTAGAATATAATTAGGATTAATTAGAATTATTTAGTATATCTGAATATTTATTATAGAATATTATGTCTTTATTATTATGATTCTCTTAGTCCCTATAAATACCCTTCTATATTGTATCATTCCATATAACTTGAATAGACAAGTTGAATACACTCAATAATATACCATCCTTTCTCCATTTTAGACTCTTATTTCTAACATGGTATCAGAGCCATGGTATCCTCCTTGAAGAGAATAGGTTGTTTTCCTTGCGATGAAATCATCGTAGTTTTTGCACTTTTTTTTTCTATGCCATTTTCCTTGAAGAGAACATTTCTATGATGCTTTTTCACCTCATCGACTAGCCTATTTTGATTTGAATGATCAAACACCATTGTCATCCACTGCTTACCTATTCTCATGAAGAAATCATATAGTTTTCGCTCTCTTTTGGCAGTTCCGTCTTTGTTTTCTCGTGGCAGTTTCATTTGCATTCTCTCGTGGCAGTTCTGTTTACGTTCTTTCCTGGCAGTTCCATCTGCATTTCTTTCCGGAAGTTCCGTCTGCACTTCCTTCGAGATAGCGCCAGTTCCGTCTACGCTTCCTTCAGACTAGCGGTAGTTCCGTCTGCACTTCCTTTAGACTAGCGGCAGTTCTGTCTGCGCTTCCTTCTGGCAGTTTTGTCTGCACCCGTTTTATCAGTTTATGCAGTTTTTTTCTCTTTATTTTGTTGTTTTAAATAAATTTCAAACTCAAGTTGTCACTTGAGTTTGAGGGGGGGATGTTAGAATATAATTAGGATCAATTAGGATCAACTAGAATTATTTAGTATATCTGAATATTTATTATAGAATATTACGTCTTTATTATTACGATTCTCTTAGTCCCTATAAATACCCTTCTATATTGTATCATTCCACACAACTTGAATAGACAAGTTGAATACACTCAATAATACCCTTCTATATTGTAACATCTCACACTAGAAAACGTGGATACAAGGGCAAAAACACAGCTGATGGTGGTGAGTTTTGTTTTTGGGCCTAAAGTGTCGCAAAACGTCAGAATTTAGCCACTGTGAGCTTGAAACTCCTTAACTCCTTAGGCGTGCTCCATGGGTACTTCAAGAGGAGTTCTCTATACATAGAGGAGAGTAATGATTCATAATGGCTACTGTTTCTTTTGAAAAGAAAAAGAAAAGGAGAAAGAACAAGAGTTTACCTAGCCAAATGTAAAAACGCAAAGATTGGTGAAAACGGACAAGAGTTTGTACTTGTATGGTTTGAGTCCTTGAAGAACACTTGGAGAATAATGTATGAATGGTGATATAAGGGACTGAAATTGCAGGTATAGTGTGCAGAATTTTCTCTATTTCTCCTCTCTCACTTATGGTTCTTATCTCTCTCTTTATGGTAAAATGTAATTGAATTTTCGCTTTGGTAATTCCTTAAATAAAATCTGAAGTGTAACTTAATTAAAGATGGTAAAAGAGGGATGGAAAAATTAGAGAAAAATGGGTTGATATCAAGAGAGAAGGGGCGTGATTTCGAGGAAACACACTCAGTGTCATAATGAAGTGTTTATCTGTAGTTAACCGCGGTTAATTACTCGTGGTTTAAAACACAGCAGAGAGGGATGAGAGGCTGAGATAATCTTAGCCTAGAGGCTGAGAGATGGGGGCCGAGTTACTTGGGTAGTAAGCAAGAGGATTCGTGATTTCTAGGAGTCGTTTGCGAAATACTGGACAGAAATTTGGTTCAGATAACTTTTACCGGGCGGTAAAATGATTAATGGCTAATAGTTATTTTTAAAGAGGTGAATCATAAAGGGATAGCTAATATAAATCTAGAGACACATTTATTTGAATAGAAATTACTTTTACCACTGGTTCAGAGGTTTTCGGTTACGAGAATTTTTCTCGGTGCGCGCACAATCGTCACTGAAAGCGTTTTTGCGGCTTAAAAGTTTCTGGTGTGGTAACTAGCCAATGGTAAGATAGTATTTAATATCTATTAGTCAAATTTGACTTAGAGGGATTAATTGCTCTCATAAAGCCAAGTTTGACCTCGTAAATCTCTTTTTCTTTTTAATTTTCATTTTTTTTTTGCTAGAAAAATCTGTTTTCCGATAACCTGGTTCTTATATGTAGTATCACCGAAGAACCAAATAACAACAACCTAATAAGAGCAAACACCCAATAACCTAATAACAACAAATGAAGGAAAATCTATTTCATAACTCAGGAACAAAAATTTCAAAAATGACAAGAAGTATAAGAAAAAAAATTGAGTATAATCCTTGCAGAAATTGTATTTACAAAATATAAATAAACATGATACTCACAGAAATTGGAAGAGGATAAGAAAAGATAATAGTTAAGTGTTACCTGACAAAAAAATTTTTCAATTCTCTAGCAGTGTGATTTTGTGCTTCACCAAATTAATTAGAGGGAACAGTTAAAATTTTTTTAACCAAAATAGAGAAAAAATATTTAAGTAAAAATTGGGAGAGAATGCTGGGAACCATACCAGAAGTATTCATCGCGCGCAACTTTGCTACTGTGTGTATTGTTCGTGGAAAATCAGAATTCCGAGAATGTGAAAGCTGAATATAATTCTTGCCACGAAAAGATGAGTTTGTCACAAATCTCTGTCCAATTTGTGCAACAATTTTGCCTCAGTAACATTATTGCGTGACTAAAGACAATACCTTTTGGAAGTTTAGCCACTAAGAAGGTCACACACATCTCCCTGAAGCAATGTATGTCTTGAGCCTCACCGTCGGTGAAGAAACCCAAAATTAAGGAGTCATCGAAATCTGAGAGATCTGAGAAAATGAATTCAAAGAAAGGGATCAAGCTAAGCAGAGGGAGAAGAACTCTCAATACCTTCGATTTAGAAATTTGTTAGAGTTTTCTCCTTCTTTTACATTTTAACTTTTATCTATAATATATTTTAAAATATTTTATTTAAAATGATATTCATATTCTCATTTAATGACTAAATTTGATTAAGAATTTTATTTTCAATTTTGAGCTTGTATATTGTTTATTTTTAATTTTTGTTACGATAATATAAAGTAAAATGTAATTAAGATTATAAATAAAAATTTAAAATAAAATAAAAATAGTTAATTTATTTATTATTAACTAATGGAATAAAAAATCATGTAAAACAAAATGTGACAAATTATGAATAAAGGAGTGATTCATTAAAATAAAAATAATATAATAAAAAATTAGTACTAAATATTAATTACTTGCTATTGTATTTGACAAATTTAGTTTATCTTTACATAATAATATAGTAAAACATACAGTAAAATTAATATTTATCTAAAATAATAATTATAAAATAAATAATTAATAATATATTCTAATTAAATATAGTATAAATAAAAAATTTAATTTATAATTTCACAAAATAATTTTAAAAAAATAATTATACATATAATAAGAGTACAATATTCACAAATATATGTAGTAAGTATTAAATTATGTAAATAAAAGATTTTTTATTTATCTTCAATTCTTTTAAATTCAACAAATGATAAAACAATCTATTTTGAGTAGAAGATTTACTGAAAATTTTTTTTTTCTTACTTAAAAATTATCAATTTTTTTATTACCTATCCAAATTATTTTATTTTAATTAGATAAATTTTATCTTTATAATTAACTCAATTATTAGAATATAACTTTTATCTTTATAATTATTTGTTTTATCTAAATTCATTTTTTCATATTTTCAGTTTTAATTTCATAAATATATGTTAATGTTAGGATATTTAAAAAAATATATTTATTCAAGAACAATCATGGAAAACAAGCGGAGAGAGGTAAGGGAAGAGGTTATAGTTTGATTTTTATTTTTAGAAGAGAAAAAATGATTTTGCTAAAATAAGGAGTATAAACTTCAAATTAAAAGGCTACGATGAATACTGTTTGTGGCAAAATGTTAAATTTTAGCCATGGTGACAATGTTTCGTGCTAAATACAAGACACACTTATTTATTTTTATCACGATTCAACATTCGTAGTTAAAATTTAGTGGCTAAACCCTGTTTTTGTGGTAGTGGGGTGCGACGTGATACAAATTTGTATCAAGAGATATAGAGACTTAGATAGAAATTCTAAGAAAATAGAATAAAAATTCCTAAAATTTGGGTCAAGAGAGAAATTAAAGTTTTCAATTACATAATATCTGTACACACTATTATATCATATTTCTATTTATAGTATAATTCTATAATTGGGCTATAGGGCCAATACTAATCCTAACACGGCGAACCTCCTTTTCCGTCTCTCATTCCCTTTTTAAAAAATGTCTCTCATCCTATTTTCATCTTCGTTTCAAGTCCCTATGTAATTATCTCCTCAGAAAACGCAGATAGCCACAGGTATCTATGGATATTCTTTAAAAAAATTTGAAAAGAAATTAACAAAAAAAGCAATGATATAATAATCACAAAATAATCAATTCAGTTGGAGGGAGAGAAAGATGAAAAATCGAGACTGAAAATGAGTCTGAAAGAAAAAAGAAGGTTCGAATTGGAGGTAGAAATTAGGGTTATTAATGAATTTATGTATATATAAATTAGGATAAATCAATAATTTCATATTTACTTGGATTTAACGGGTATCATAGGTAGGGATGGCAATGGGTTTCCATGACAGCAAGAAAGAGTCCTTCGTCCTCTGTCCCTAATTAGTAAAATGACCCCGTCTCTGTCCCATTCCCATCAAGGGTCCCTGTTTATTTCTCCCGGCGGAAAATGTAGGTATTCATGAATATTATTAAGTTTATTTTTTTAATAAAAAAACTAACACAACCATAACAAAATCCTATACAATTCAACCATATCAAATCAAATACAATTCAAACACAAATTTAACATAATATCATACACAATTTTTTAACATAAAAATTAAAATAAAATGAATTAGAATTACTTACACAATTTATATATATGGACATTTATGTAAATTTTATTTCGTGGAGATTTTGAAGGTCCCCGTGGGGTGGATACCTCTATCCCATTCCCCGCCTCCTCACCCTTTATTCATGGGGCGAGTCCCTGCTTTGTGGAGATTTTGCGGATCTCTGTTAGCCTCTTCATCGCGGATAATCCCTGTGGGTGAGTGCAGAATTTTTCGTCATCTCTATTCTTGGGGTGGATATCTATATCCCCCTCTCCATCCATTTCACTTGGGCGGGTACCTATTTGTGGAGATTTTTCGGATCCTAATATTTAGCCTCAAATCGTGAGTAATCTCTACGAATATCTATTTCGACTGGTTTTGTCATTATTCCAATTGATAGTATTTGTTGGTTCATGATGTAGAACTACCCCAGTCACTTAGTAAATTCTTAGATAACTAAAGTCTATGCTATATCATTCTCGTAAAGTCACATGTATTCTTGTTATAACAATATTAATCGAAGATAAATGACAAAACACTAAATAAATCACATTTTTCATATATATTACAATGATTAATATCACATATTATAATTTATGAAATCATATTATAAAATATCGTTAAGTCTGGACAACTTTAAAAAAAATATTAAAAAAAATTACATGTTGATTTATAAGATTTTAGTTTTAAAAAATTCTATTAGAGGAGCTGTAATTTAACCTTATCAAGAATACAGAAGGTTCTGGTTGAAGAAGATAAAAAAACTCTCTCAATTATACTCACGAATACATGTACGCTTATGCGCTCTCATCTATATTTCTTAATGATTTAACATGGATGGTCTTGTAGTTGAGGAATCCTATAATTTTCAACAAGTAGTATCAGAGCCGTTATCCCTGATTAGATTATTGAAAATAATTAGTTCTGTCTTGATTAATGCTTAATTGTGGATTTAAGTTTATGGGTTCATCTCTCTAACCATTAGTCTCACGTCTTTGATTAACTGATTTAGACTATAAGTCTTATTTTTTATAAAAAAAAAATCCAAATCCATAATCATTATATACTAGGAATGATATGTAATTTCATCAAGAATAAGAATTTAATTAATGTGTTCGTTTGCATTTATGTTTTATTTGTAATCTTTTAATTCTTTTTTGTGTTCTTTTGTTCTTCTGATTATGACAGGACACTAATAATATGTGATACATATCAAATATCATAATATAGTATATGTCATACCATTATAATTTTTATATGACAAATTCTGATAAAATAATTAGTCACCCTAAAAAATTATATGATACCTCTAAAAAGTTATAAATATATTATAAATCACAAAAGTTTTTAACTATAATTTTGTCGTTATCAGATTTATATCCAAAAAAGAATTATCATAGTTAAAATTTGAAGATTAATATGTGATTATAGTTTGTCACACTTGTACAATTTTTTGTGGAGTCTTATATAATAAATTAAAAAATTTGATAAAATAAAAAAAATCTTTGTCCTCCGTTATTAAAGTAATAAAAATAACAAGGTTAAAAGTTAATAATAAGTGTATAATGTGGGACATCAAACACAAACGATGGAGATGAATTAGATTATATATTTAGATGAGATATTGAAAAGTTGTCGTTCTTATTCTTCTTGACTCGTTGGCCAATATTACAATGAAAACATATTTAAGCATAGGTTTCAGCACAATGTATAAATAATGAGGATTAAGTCGCCGAGAATATTATCGTTGTTTTTTATTACACAAAAAACAGAGATGTGCCGATATCAACATAAACAATCCCTATACTTTAAAATATCAAACTCAGCATTGTCCTCCATCTTACCTGTACCCTTACGTTGTTTATTTATTTATAGTTAAAAAAAACTACACTACACTACATACCAATAGTATACTTTTGATGCAACGGTTTCACTTATGAAAACACTTCCAACTTTCAAGTTGAGAGAATCTATACTGTTAAGAAATTATTAATTTTCTGACCTATTTATGAGCAATACTTATATCAATTATAATTACAAATTAAGCCATGTTACATTAAATAACTTATACAATGATAATATCATTTATTGTCATAAATATCGAGTTGAATAAATCATTATTAATTTTGATTTGTAATTAAATGATAATAAAACTAGAGATACTATTTTATTTGGACTTTAGGGTTTAGTAGGTGATACATTCAAATATAAATAGTGACTTCAAGGTTTTAGTCTCAATACGTCAAAGTTGCCACCGTAGCTCTTTTTCTATTAGAGGAATTATGATTCAGCCTTATCAGGAATACAGAAGGTTCTAGTTAAGGAAGATAAAAAAAATTCTCTCAATTATACTCATGAATTCATGTACGCTTCTGCGCTCTCAGCTATATTTTTTTAATGATTTAACATGGATGGTCTTGTGGTTTAGGAATCCTATAATTTTCAACAAGTGGTATCAGAGCCGCCATCCATGATTAGATTATTGAGAAATAATAAGTTCTGTCTTAATTAATGCTTAATTTAGGATTTAAGTTTATGAGTTCATGTATCTAACCTATAGTTTTACGTCTTTGATTAATTGATTTAGACTATAAAGTCTTATCTTTTTTTAAAAAAAATGTAATCCGAGTATATCATCATTATATATTGGGAATGATATGTAATTCCATCAAGAATAAGAATTTAATTAATGTGTTCGTTTGCGTTTAAGTTTTATTGTAATCCTTTAATTTTTTTTTGTGTGTTCTTTTGTTCTTCTAATTATGACAAGACACCGATAATATGTAATATATATCAAATATCATAATATAGTATATATCATACCATTATAATTTTTATATGACAAATTCTGATAAAATAATTAGCCACCCCCAAAAAGTCTTTAACCATAATTTTGTCGTTAACAGATTTATATCTGAAAAAGAATTATCATAGTTGAAATTTGAAGGTTAGGACGTGATTACAGTTTGTCACACTTGTATAATTTTTCGTAGAGTACTATATAATATATTAAGTAAATTAATTAAAGAATTTGATAAAATCAAGAAGAAATTTTTGTCCTCCATTATTAAAGTAATAAAAACAATAAGGTTAAGAATTAATAATAAGTGTATAATGTGAAAAACCAAACACAGAAGATAGAAATGAATTAGATTATATATTTAGATGAGATATTGAGAAGCTATCATTGCTATTCTTGTTGACTCATTGGCTCATAGTATGATGAAGACATAGTTAAGCATAGGTATCAGCACAATGTATAGATAATAAGGATTAAGTTACCAAAAATATCACCGTTGTTTTTTATTACACATAAAGCGGAGATGTGCTGATATCACCATAAATAGTCCCTATGCTTTGAAATATCAAACTCAGCGTTATCCTCCAGCTAACTTGTACTATTATGTTATTTATTTATTTAGAGTTAAAAAACTACACTACACTACATAACAATAGTATACCTTTGATACATTGGTTTCACTTATGAAAATACTTCCAACTTTCAAGTTGAGAAAGTATATGCTATTAAGAAATTGTTAATTTTTTGACCTATTTATAAGCAATACATATATCAGTTATAATTACAAATTAAGCTATGTCACATTAAATAACTTATATAATGATAATATCATTTATTATCATAAATATTGAGTTGAATAAATTATTATTACTTTTGATTTTGAATTAAATGATAATAAAACTAGAGATGCTATTTTATTTAGACTTTAGAATTTAATGGGTGCTACACTCATATAAATAGTGACTTCAAGGTTTTAGTCCCAATACATTAAAGTTGCCTCCGTAGCTCTTTTCTTATTAGAGGAGTTGTGATTCAGTCTTATCAGAAATACAGAAAGTTCTGGTTAAAGAAGATCAAAGAAATAAACTCTCAATTATACTCATAAATTCATGTATGTTTTTGAGCTCTCAGCTATATTTCTTAATGATTTAACATGGATGGTCTTGTAGTTGAGGAATCCTATAATTTCCAACAAGTGGTATCAGAGCCGCCATTCATTATTAGATTATTGAAAAATAATTAGTTCTGTCTTAATTAATGCTTATTTTTTGATTTAATTTTATGGGTTCATCTCTCTAATAATTAGTCTTACGTTATTGAAAATTGATATAGACTATAAAGTCTTATCTTTTCTAAGAATAATGAAATCCGAATTTGTTATCTTTATATAGTGGGAATTATATGTAATTCTATAAAAAAATAAAAATTCAATTAATGTGTTCGTTTGCGTCTAAGTTTTATTTGGGTTTCTTTGTTCTTCTGATTATGACAAGTCACTGATAATATGTGATACATATCAAATATCATAATATAGTATATAATATACCATTATATTTTTATGATAACTTCTGGTAAAATAATTAGCTACCCCAAAAAGTCAGATAAAATCTCTAAAAAGTTATAAAAATGTTACAAAACACAAAAGTCTTTAATTATGATTTTGTCGTCAATAGCTTTATATCTGAAAAAGAACTATCATAATTGAAACTTCAAAGTTAAGACGTGAATACGGTTTGTCACAGTTGTACAATTTTTTGTGGAATCTCATGTAACAAATTAAGTAAATAAATTAAAGAATTTGATAAAATTAAGAAGAGATCTTTGCCTTCCATTATTAAAGTCATAAAAATAATAAGGTTAAGAATTAATATAAATGTATAATGTGGGATACCAAAAACAAAATATAAATGTGGATTGTATTAGATATTTAGATGAGATATTGAGAAGCTGATGTTGCTATTCTTGTTGATTCATTGGCCCATAATACGATGAAGACATAATAATAGGTATTAGCACAATGTATAGATGATGAGGGATAAATCGTCAAGAATATCATTGTTGTTTTTTATTACACATAAAGCGGAGATGTGTCGATATCACAATAAACAATTCCTATGATTTAAAATACCAAACTCAGCATTATCCTCCAGCTAACCTGTGCCGTTATGTTGTTTATTTATTTATCGTTAAAAAAAAACTACACCACACTATATAACAATGGTTAACTTTAGATGCATGGGTTTTACTTATGAAAATACTTTCAACTTTTAAGTTAAGAGAATCTATGCTATTAAAAAATTGTTAATTTTTTTACCTATTTAAGAGCAATACATATATCAATTATAATTACCAATTAAGCTATGTCACATTAAATAACTTATACAATGATAATTTCATTTATTATCATAATGGTAAATCGAATAAATTATTATTAATTTTGATTTGAAATTAAATAATAATAAAATAAGATATACTATTTTATTTAAACTTTAGGGTTTAATGGCTGCTACATTCAAATATAAATAGTAACTTTAAGATTTTGGTCTCCCATCACATCAAAGCTTCCGTAGCTCTTTTTTCCATTAAAGGAGTTTTGATTCAGTCCTATCAAGAATACATAAAGCTTTGGTTGAGGAAGATCAAATAAACAAACACTCTCAATTATACTCACGAATTCATGTATGCTTTTGCATTGTCAACTATATTTCTTATTGATTTAACATGGATGGTCTTGAGTTGAGGGATCTTATCATTTCTAACGTGGTATCAGAGACATCCATGATTAGATTATTGAAAAATAATTAATTCTATCTAAATTAATACTTAATTTTATATTTAAATTTATGTGTTCATCTCTCTAACAATTAGTCTCACATCTTTGATTAATTGGTTTAGATTATAAAGTCTTATCTTTTTTTTAAAAGAAATATAATCCAAATCTATCATCATTATATACTGAGAATGATAAGTAATTCCATCAAGAATAAAAATTCAATTAATGTGTTCTATTTACATCTAAGTTTTATTTGTAATCTTTTAATTCTTTTTTGTGTTCTTTTATTCTTCTAATTATGATAAGCCATTCATAATATATGATATATAAATTTCATCAGCAATGTTTTTGTACTTATATTTGTGTGATGATGTTCTTTTAGTATTCAATAAAAATAAGTATATGTTATATATATATTTTTTTTATGAATAAACATAAATGATCTGAAGCGATGAGAATTAGTGGCTCGACAATGAGGATTCCTAATTTAGGTGTTCTATTTTAGGTTTAAATAAATGTTATAAAGTGAATAACCAAAGGAATCTAATCATAGCAAGACTCCATATTGGTAAAGGGTTATTATGATTAATTTTGTTATATATTTTGAGAATTATTGTTTTCTTTGTTATTTGAGGTTTTTTTGTCATTGATTTAATTTTTTGTTAAACAAAGAAATTAACAATTGATTAATAAGGACTCACAATATTATGTGGTTATTATATATTATGGTTTACTATTTTATTTTTTATTTTTTTTGTGTTGTGTGAGCATTTTAGATTTGCTACATAAGAAAATTAGTAACAATATAATACCCATTTATTTTATAAATTTTAGTTTTATAATAAATTGGTTGAATATTAGACTTACAAAGTAGTCTCTTTAGTGAAAACTGATTTATTTTGAAACATTAGAAATATGGTGATATGTAATTCATGCGAATATTGGTCAGTTCAAAGGTATATATTTGGCCGAATTACATGCACATATTTATGGTGACTGTATAATTGGGTGCTTAAGAATGAGTCAATACTTATTATCTATGTGGACAACTATCGGCACAAAGGAAGTTTATTGTTTGGCCAAATAATAATCATTGAACCTTATATTTATTTTCTATTTAATTATCCAACCACTAACCGACCTAAAGGAAGGTTGGTATTTGACCAATTAATAGAAAATATATACGATAATAAATAGGTATAATTCTCAAGTTTTTATGTGAACAATGAATTGATCTAAAGATAAAATTATTGTTTGACAGAATTTTGTTGAGAATATTTGAAAAGCCACACTAAATGAATTTATGTGTATGTAATTTATGTGGGTATAGATCGATCTAAAGGAAGTTCTATACAACTATCAAAAAGTCTTCAATATGTGCAATAAGAAAAAAGGTAAAAAAAAAAACTGAAAATACTTACTTGACAAGTATCCTTTAAGTATACAAATTTCAAAAGTAACAAGATAAAGAAACTACATATGGTATATCTCAAAAGAAATAATATAAATAAACAAAGATTCAATTGTTTCTTTTCCAAGTACTCAAAACACTAGAAGGGAGACTGTGTTAAATATCACATTTAGTGTATAAAGATAGACACATCTCTAATTTGTTTTTAACAAACCACACCACAAAGCCAGTACAAGCCAAAAAGAAAGAATTACCCAAAACTAACCTACAACTCAGCAACACAATTCCATCTTTATCAGGAACTGTACCATCATAATTCTAGAAACATCTTTTTTATCTTGCTGTACAGAAAAGATGTTGCCAATCATAGAATTACCCAAGTTTCACCATTCAATAATGAACTATAATTTCAGCCCCAATTGTATATATATAGCTACCATTCTCATTTGCAATACAAGAAGAATATTACATTCTTTTCACTCATTTGTCATTGTCTTTTGCTCTCTTTATTTTTCTACACATTCAGTGTTTTGTCTTTGAATTTTGATTAAAAAATTTATTTAGTTTCAATGCTAAGACATATTTGGTGAGTAAATTTTAGTTAAAGTTAAGATTTTATAGTCTAATTTAATTAATTAAATACGTAAGAATAATTGTTAGAGAGATGAATCCATAAACTCAAATCCACAATTAAGCATTAATTGAGACAAAATTAATTCTTTTTCAATAATCCAATCATAGATGGCTCTGATACCACTTGTTAGGTCATTATGGGGAATTTTCGACTATCGATGAAACTTAAGAGAAAAACCAAATGAGAGAACTTAAGATGAAAAGATATCACATCTAACTCAAAACTTTAAGATGTCAAGTTAATAGATTTCTCATCTTACAATTAAGTATTAATTAAGACAAAATTAATTATTTCTCAATAATCCAATCATGGATGGCTCTGATACCACTTGTTAGATCATCATAGAGAGTTCTCGACCACCGGAGAGACTTCACGCAAAAACCAAATGAGAGAACATAAGATGAGAAGACACCACACTTAAGTCAAAACCTTAAAGTGTCAAGTTAATGGGTCTTTCATCTTATAAACTCCTTACTATTTGTTGTGTTCTTCGATATAAGACTAACTTCATATACTCCTCACACTTGTGATATTAACATATGCTAAACACCATTTCCATCGCTTTCTTTATGTCCATCGCTTTAGTATGCACATATATTTTCTTAACATTAATGTAATATATATTTTTACACACAAACATTGACATAATTATAAACAAACTATTAATCATATTTAAGACTTTTTATTTTTTGGTGTGGAAGGAGTTGGGTGAGGAGGATAAGGAGATTAACCTAGCAAAACACGTTATGTTATTTATTATTTAGCAAAGTAATATATTTTATAAAGAAAAAACTCAACATTTCCATTAACATATTGTATTGACATAAGACCTTTTTTTAAGAAAAATATAGAAAAGATAAGATTGATGTCTTAACCCATCAATTTTCATGTCGCTCTCTCTATTTGTTTTTGCTGGAGATGGTCAATCTACCGATATAAAAGTCTCAATCTTGTTTACCTGGCGAGTAAGAGCAAGGTAGGTAGATCATCTCTAAGGTCCTAACACTCTTGTTTAAGAAAATATATGGTTGTCGGGCCTACAACAAAGAGTAAGTGATAATAACAAAGAGTATACTGTCCAAAATATTAAAAAAAGATCTTACTGAAAAAAAAAATTGAAAAGTCCATAGGTCCTTGGTAAGTTTACCTTTTGGACTAAACACTTTGGATGACCCATTATTTATTTAACAACTAATGCTTTTGTTTGTAATATCATTACAGAAATATAAATATTTTAAAAAACTACGTCGTCTTTGTCATGTCATTATAGATTATGGCACAAAAGGTTTATAAAATCAAACTACTTTTATAAGAGGGACACAAAGGACAAAAGATCCTGTCGGCTAAGAAGATCAAGGTCTCTATAGATTAAAAAAAATCAAATAATAAATTTTTTAGTTATTATTTTTGTGTGAAAGAATTTAATTTTTTACTGCTAATTTATTTTACCATTCATTATCTAAAACATAAAAGAATTTCATCTGTATACTTTTATATTTGATTAGGTATTAAGTCTGTTGCACAAATAAAAATAATTAATTTTCATACTTGTTATTTAAAAATAATATATTTTCTCTCTATATATATAAAAATATAATTAGATATTAATATAAAAAAAATTATATTAATAGTTATAAAATTAACTTAAAATCAATTTTTTTGAAACAATTGAATCTTGATTCTAATTAATCACAACATTAGTATATTTTCCAAATTATATGTAATAAATATTTAAAGGAAGACAAGTTAAAATATAGATTAGAAAGATAAGTGGTAAAAAAATTAAAAATAAATAAAAAATATGTATATAATAATAATAATATATTATTATTATTTTATGTCAATAATATTATGGAATAATTTTTAAATTAAATTAAATTATAAATTTAATGTATTTTTTATATTTTTATGAATTTATTTAAATTATATTATTTTATTAATTTTATTTTTTATAGAGTAGAAAGATAGTGAAAGATAGAGAATGAGAGGAAAATGAGAGAAAGATAAAGAAGAAGAAGAAGGAGAAAGGGAGTTTGTTAATTTTGGAAAAAAATATTTTATTTTAATTATAATGAAAGAACATCTTGTGAAATATTTTAGTTTATCAAATTAGTAATATAAAATATAAATTATAAGCTATATATAGAGTGTTAATGGTAGAGAAAAATAGAGAAGGAGAGAGAGGTAGATAAGAGGATGGAAGAAGAGAGTTTATTAATTTTGAAAAAAAAAATATTTCATCTCAATTTTATTGAGAATGTCATGTGACACATTTTAGTTGTTAAATTTGTAAGACTCCGAGCTTTTGAAAAGTCTTATTATGAACTAATTTCAAATTATATATTTATTTATAGTTTTAATTTCAGAAATTATTTTATTAAAAATAATTAAAGGCAATTTTGATTAATTGGATTTGAAACAAATTAAGGCTTTTATAAAAACTCTATAATTATGGATTATTTTTCTATTTACAATTTAAAGTCCTAGAAATTAAAAAATAATGATGTTTGGCTATTTAAATTAGAATTTTATCTAATTTTATAATTATTAAATTATTTTTCTATATCTAAATTATAAAGTTAGTAATTATGAATTAATAAGAATTTTATATTGATTTGATTTAAATAATTTATATTTATATAATTTAGTACTTTAAGTTTTAAGGATAAAGAAAATTAATTATAGTACCATGTATTTTCAATTAGAGTAATTGATTGAGAATCAATTAGTATTTTAATATAACAAATAATATTTTAAAGTATTTTTTTTTAAAATTTAATTTAGATTTCAAATTAATATTTATGCTCTAATTTTATTAAAATTACCCTATTCTAATTAAACCAAAAATTTCCAAATTGAAATCCTAACCCTAACTCAACACAACACACTCTCACACACACTCCCCAATCCAAACCCCAGCCACGTACCCACTGTCAGCAGAAAGAAAGAAAGAATGAAGGAAAGAAAGAAGAAAGGGAAGAAAGGAGAGGGGAGCCGCGGGAGAAAGAAAGAAAGGGGGAAGGGAGAAGAGGGAGATCTGAGAGGGGAGAGGGCACCGGTGGAGGGGGAGGGGCAGTCACACCACCGTCGCACCATCGCTACCGTTGGGTCACCATTGCCATCGCAAGGGAGCAGAGAGCGCGTGTGAGGATGAAGAAGAAGGCCCTGCCATCGCATCCATCGTCGTCTTCGCGGGTCCCTGTCGCCGCCATCGTCCTCACCGCGAAGCCAGTGCCATCGTTGTCATCATCGCATATTGTTGCTGCACGTGTGGTCGCCGCCCCCTTCTGAGTCCGTCTCCAGGGAGAGAGAGGATCCGCGAGTGAGAGAGAGAGAGAACTTGGAAGGGAAGTCGCTGTCGGAGGAGGAACCAACCGCGCCATCGTGCTCTGCCGTCAAGAAACGCCACTGCCACCGCTGAGATCCACTGCTGGTAAGGGTTTTGAGTTTGGTTTTCATTTCTTTTGAGTTTTCGGGAGCTTTATCATCACTGCATGTTTGTTACAGTCACCATCGCCAGAGTTCTGGTTGCCATTATCACATGGGATGGCTGCCGCCAAACCAGTTCAGCGACCGCCGCTGTTTCATTTTTTTATTTCAGTAAGTGTTTATGTTTTGAAAACTCATGCGTTAGTATTCTGTTATACTTGGTTATAAACTCTGAAGTTCTGGTAACGTAGGGTTGTGCTCTGAATGTTGCATGTCGCTTTAATGTTGCTGTGGTTGTTGCGAATATGGTTTGAGTTGAGGTTGCGGCTTCTGCTAATCGCAGACTGAGAGAAAAGATGTTCTATGATGCGTTTGGGTTCTGGGTTTTCTTATCGAGGTAGGGGATTTTTCTAAAAAATAATTTATTTTAAATTAGAAATGTTATAAATTGATATGATGTGTGAAATGCATTTTTGGTGATGATGTAAGTCTTATGAATTGTCTGATTTGTCTTGGATGAATATGGTTGTCTGTTTGATTGGAATATTGTCTGATTTTGTTAAATTAGAGATTTCTGATTGGTTTGATTTGAAATGATTTTTAATATTTGTAAGTCTGAATTTTGTTTTATTGGAAACTAATTTCATCTTGAACCTGTTGGAAAGGGTTGAGGATTGGTTTGGTTGGGACCCGAAAAGTGTGGCAAAGTCCAAGTTTTAAGGAAGGTACTACTGAAATTTATATAAAATCTGAGACTTTGTTTGAAACGATATTTTGAAAATAATGGATTATATTTTGAATTGAATTATTGATAAATGAATTATGTTTGAACTTATTTTATTAAGAAAATTATTATATTTTGAATGTAATTTATTTAAGAAAAGAATTTTGTTTTACAATCGATTTAAAGATGAAAATACTTATGTTTTAGAATTTGATTAAGTAAGCAAATCTGGAGGAGTTTTAGTGGATTTAGAAAAAACTTGAATTTCAATTGACTAATTTCACTTTATGACGTTTTAGGAAAAGTTTGAAATATTTTTTAAAAATTTTGAATTATCAAAACTAAAATAATTTTTGAGCCTTTGGAAACGCTTCAGATTTAAGAGTGAAATTAAAATTGGTTTTCGGTTTAAATGATTTGGTTTTGGTTTAAGTAACTTGGTTTTGAAATTAGTTCAGAATATTTGGATACATGACTTGGTTTTAGTTTAAATTCTATATTATATATTCAAATCAAGAAGCTAAGGTTTTAGAGGTTTTCAATGAATTTAAGAAAATGAGTTAGGTTATTCTCCCCTAAAGTCTTGAGACTCTGCTGAGAAATTCTATCACCAAATCCTGATTTAGAATGAATCATTTTGAGTCTTTCAGAAGAAATTTTGAATTTGGCATGATTTTGAAGTTCTTTGGAAGTTTTGGAAAGATGTTGCGGAAAGTGGCTCTGTTTTGAAAAGAAAATTGATTTGAGAAAAGTGGTTCTTGGCGAGATATGAACTGAATACGTTTGTTATTTGAAAGTAAATGGGCCAAGAATGATTTTTTAAAATAAGATTTTTAACCTGATTGATTGAAAGAGTGTGTAGGGCACTATATCCCTAGCGTGGAAGATCTTCTACTGCAAGAGTGTGCCCGACACTATATCCGTAGGGATGGGGGTTCCATTTACATATTTATGATCGAAAGGTGACATTCCCATGGGAATGTGTCAGATTGGCAGTTGAACTGACAATGTGATATCACAGCCAGTAGGACAGACATTCATCATATGCATCTATGTGACATTGTTTAGGTGTGCATATTATAATTAGTTTGCCTATGTGAATAATTTTGTTTAACTGCTAATTGCTATTCTTGATGTAACTGCTTTGATTGTGTTTGAACCTCTTTACTTGTGTTTGTGACTGAAATTTTTTGGATTGTAGTGATTAGATGTTGATTGAGTTGTATGGGCCTTAGGCTGTGTTTGATTATGTGATGGGTCTAAGGCCGTGGCTGGTACGTGTTTGAAGTCTAGTTCTGTATAAAATATCTGACTGGTTCAGCATAGACTTAATGAACCTATGCTTGGAACATGATGATCATCTATACAGCTTAGGTAACCTCCTTTGTGTTTATGGTCTAGTAAGGTATGAAAAATCAAACTGATTCAGCATAAACTTAATGAACCTATGCTTGGAATAGGTTGGTCATTCATACTATCTAGGAAAACTTTTAAGATTTTACAAGAAAGGAAAAAGATTTTTTATTTTGAGAAATTAACCAAGTTCTCTTTAAAAAAGGATTTTTGGATTTTGAATGTAAACCTTTGGTTTTTGAAGAGACATATAGAACGAGTAATGATCACTATACATTAGAAACAGTTTATGTTACGTATCTTATTATAGCAATTTTGTAACCTTATAGTGAAAATCAATGAGGACGAAGTATCAGAAGAGTTTATTTCATTTTATGTTTATTTGATATTTTTGTATTATCTTAGTTATTATTATTTTTCCTCGTCTTTATCTTTACAAAATTAGTGACATTCTGATAGTGAGGGTGTTACAAAATTAGTAATAAATATAACTTTATTTCAATTTTAATTACAATTAGAGAATGTCATATTGCATATTTTAGTTATTAATAATAATATGTAAGAGAGATAGAGTGGGTGAAGGAATGAGAGAGATAGAGAAAGAGAGAGAAAGGAGAAGAGAACTTTTTTAATTTTTGAAGGAAAAATTTAATTTTAATTGTAATGAGAGAATGACACGTGGCATATTTTAATTGTAAAATTAGTAATATATAATAGATGTCTTTATTAAAGATTTAGAGAATTAGCATCTTCTTAAAGCCTAAAGTTCTAACCTATGAAGCACGGACACTTCGCTGAGTTGTCTGTCTGCGTGTCGGATACATTTTGGACACGACACTTGCCGACACTCGTCCGACACGCGTGTCTGCTGTGTCCAACCGTGTCTTAATAAAAAAATAAAAAATTCTTCTCCGGACACACCAGGACACACCTAAATACCATCACGTGTCAGCGTGTCCAGTCTTATTCTTAACATATATTCTTAAAATAAATTTAGATATAGTATATATTATTATTTATTAAAACAAAAATATTTTAAATACTTGATATAATTAAAATAAGACATTAAAAATAATAAAAAATTTAATTTATATTTTAATATCAATAAAATATCAAATTATCATTACGATTTATCTAAAAAATACTTATATTTTATATGTATGCGTGTCCCCGTGTCATGTAAGATTTTAAAATTCGCGTGTCGGCATGTCCTGTGTCGTGTCGTGTCCCATGTCCGTGTCAGTGTCCGTGCATTATAGGTTCTAACAAAAAAAAGGATGAATTCATAACTGAAAATGATTTTCATAATAATAATTAGACCAATTCTTCGATATAGATGCAGGAATGAATCTACACATATAGATTTGTGTTGGAGGAGCATCTGATTGACAAGTGTCCGTTCAAAAAAATAACTTTTGTGGATCATTGAATGACAGCTATACGAATGTCAGTAGAAGTCAGTGAAAGGTGATGCAATTTTTGAGATTAAGATAGGTTGATTAAATTAATTAGAAGTGGTGCCATTAGCCATCAGTTGAGCACATTCATATTATATTAAGCTGGACATAATGTGGGCCAAAAAATCTTAGAACAATGTATGTAAATTTTTTTTATAAATGGGCCTAGAGATTTTTTGTAACAAAAGGTTTCTTGAATGAAATGTTAATCCAGTTACAATTACTAGCATTACCAGTTATATTCTAAACAATAATAATACTTACACACACTTAATACTAGGAGTTATAATATTAATATTAATCATAAATATTAATAACAGTATAGATAACAAAATTCGTAATAATAATAATAATAATAATAATAATAATAATAATAATAATAATAATAATAATAATACCTAAAAGATAAATAATGTTATTTATATTATTAACATTATGATTTAATACTTTTCTTACCTTCATAATTAATTTTAAAAAAAAAAGTAAGTTATGGCAAATTTAGTGATTTAAATTTATAGACTAATTTAGTAATTAAAATTTGTTCAACATTAAGTTGTTCGATTAGTTATTTTTTAAGAAATGAATTAAGATAAAAAAATATAAAATAGAAAAATTATGTGTAAATATTATGAAAAAACAGGAAAGCTTTTATTATTCTATTAAGTTGTATTATTAATATTAATGTTGGTAATAATATTATGACTTTTGTTACTATTAATATTCTGTATCTTAACCATGTCAAATGTTATATACACCTCAAATAGATTTGAGTTTTCTCCTGATATAATGACACGTTCAACAAAATCTCACTACTACATACTTGACTTTTACTAACATTTAAAAAATGTTACCAAATCATATTAAAATATTGTTTATGTACATTAGTAACATTTTAACAAATGTTAAATATACCCTATGTTACTAAAGAGTTTTACTAACATTTTTCTAAAGATTTAATAACATTTAATAAAAATGTTACAATAGATCTTCTATAGTAATATTATGAGAAATGTTACAATAGACCTTTTTGGTAACACATAAAGAAATGTTACAATAGATATATTTTATAACACTTAAAAAAATGTTACTATAGATATTTTTTGTAACACTTAAGAAATGTTACAATAGATATTTTATGTAACACTTAAAAAAATGTTACCATAAATATTTTTTGTAACACTTCAAAAAATATTACTATAGATATTTTTTGTAACACTTAAAAAATGTTACAAAAGATCTTTAATAACATTTTTTTAGTTATATTATACTATTTTTTGTTTTATATTATACACAATATAAATATACTAAAATTAATTACTACAACATGAAATATTTCATTAAATTCACAAATTTATAAAATAAAATTTTTATAACCTCTTTCATTAATTAATAATCATTGTACAAGTTTGGTTCTTGACGCAAATAAAATGAGAAAAGAAAAAAAACTTATAGCACTTAAACTCTATGAAAAATAACATGAAACTGAACAGTAAAAATTATTACTAAAGAAGAAATAACATGAGCACAGATTTGTCCTATAACGCTATCAAATTAATATGAAATGAAAAATAAGAAGTCTTTATTTCATGCCTTTTTCCCAACATTCCCCCTTAACTCTTTGTCTTGCATAAAGGACAAACTCAAAAGGAAGAGAAACTAATGATGACCAAAGTTCATACTTTGAAACTGCAACATCTGCACAGATGCCTATAATCCATAGCAAATGTTACACAGGATAAAATTTAGCAATAATAACTTATTAAAATTAACTAATTCATATTCATGCTAGAATAATAGATAAACACCCAAAACATTGTGTATGCTAACACGTAAACTATGACCAAAGATTAACATATTGAACAATTGATATTAAAATGGCTTCTAGGTCATGTCAGGAATGGATGCCATAATCCCACATCCCCAGAAGAAAATAAATTAAAAATAAAGTTAAACGAAATAGCAGCTTATTATATTTTGCAGCTAAACCTCAATACCGAGCAAGCCAACACCTCTTAAGAACAACTTCCTCCTAAAAAGCCAACAATTTATCAGTAAGTTTCCCAAATAATTAGCATATCCCAACGGAATCCTACAACTGGGGAATTACATACCATTTCTTTCTTCCCCATTTTAATGAGGTTCTTTTTTCCCTATCACAAACTTCCTTGTGTTCCACTAACTTACTAGATACAAAAATTAATCTTCAAGAAATAAGGATAACAAAAAGAAATTCAATTAGAAATTCAAGTGCCATAAGATATTAATAAAGTGAGAAATTATGGAGAAATATCCGAACCAAAACTTTCAATGAAGTAGATGACATAAGAACTGTTCTATCATGCAATTAACTTTATACATTTGTATCCAACCATCAACCCTGGACAAGTATACAACATGATATAGTGTAAAGATATTCCAACAGGTTCCAAAAGAATATCAAAACATTTGGGCACTCCAGATGCTGCAATATCATACCCATGCTCTGTTATCCAGAAAAGTTTTCCTGGAAACCAAACTATACCATGTGTTGGTTATAGATCAATTCAATGATCGTCATATATGTGAATATTATTATTTATTTAGAATAGTATAGCTTGGCTAAGAAACTCGTTTTTCAAGTAGTAGTTAATCACCTGATAACCTTTCATACCCATTTTCTCAAGGATCTTTTGACATGTAACCTTGTCATCAAAGCTGAAAAAGAAAATTAGAAACAAAAAAATAAGACAAGTTTCTTGAAATACAAGGTAGAAATCCATTTGCCAATTTGGAGATAGAAAAAAAAGAGAGAGAAACTAGGAGGTGTAATTTAACTTCCATCTAGAACTTTAGGGACAAGAACACCAAATCGATTAACAAACTCATAAAAGGTCTGTCTAGTAGGATAACCTGCACAGCTGATTCTAATAGCCTCAAGGACACCCTAAAGCAAATAACAAATAAACAATCACCAACTGTAAATGGTTGCCATTGAAGTTTCTCCTTGCATGTTTAATAAAAAGAAAGCTAATAATGACAAATATACACCATATACTCACACCACAGTTTAATTAATGAATAATGTTGAGAATTTCAAAAATAGCATGCTTGAGGACATTGTTTGTCCTCACGCATCTGATATAGTGAGGTTTGATGAACTTAGGGTTTCCATCAATGACTGAAGTTATAGCTGCACTTTTCAGGAACATGTGTCACTTGTCACAGAACATAAGAGCAAAATTTTCTAGATACTTACAACAGAGATGTCAAGGATTTTATTATCATGATTCAGAAGAGGTTAACAATGGAATGCACACCTACCCTACATCATCATGGTTACTTTCTTTAATGAGAGAAACAAGAACTTTAAAAATTAAAATTAAAATACAAAGTTACAGGATTTTCACAATTCAACAAAATCTGCAACATCAAAGATGAAAAGAAAAATTAGAAACAGAAAAATAAGATTGATAAAGAGGATTCTCACAATC
This sequence comes from Arachis ipaensis, assembly GCF_059453495.1. NCBI lineage: Eukaryota > Viridiplantae > Streptophyta > Magnoliopsida > Fabales > Fabaceae > Arachis > Arachis ipaensis. Next base: position 31,139,736 of record NC_142435.1, read on the forward strand.
CAACAAAATCTGCAGCATCAAAACTATTACAGGATTCTCACAATTCAATAAAATAATTATCAATAAAGGGAATTGAGAGTATGATATTACCTAGACAAACATAAGCCCTGCTCAAATGTAAAAACTATTGTCCTGCTCCGGATATAGTAATCAAATGAAAGGAATGAAAATGTCGTTGCATGCTGCAAGTTACTCCCTCATGGCTTGAACATAAGCCCTCCTACTCTCAGAAACACCATATATTAATTAAGTTAATTAACTACCAATTCAAACTCACAATATATATTATTCAGTTTATTAATTAATTTGATTACCTGGAGAGTATGAAATTGATAGGGAAGGTGATTCAGGTAGCATAGAATAGATACACTTGTCTGCATTAGAGATAATGAACGGCTTATTATTCCAAGAGTTACTACTATTACTAATTATAAGCTGTTGTTAAACACAAACATATTAATTAATATTTAGAATAATTAGAGGAAGACTACGACTTAATTAATTATTATATATTGTACGTTCTTGAATTTCTAGTACACTAATATAACAATTTGATTGATATCTTCACTAAAGGTGATAGTGAAAAATTTACATAAACTCACATACTAAAATTGTTGATAAAAAAATCTTTTGTTATCATGAAAAAGGAGTCGAGTTGACATTTTCAATACTTTGTCAAAAGAGATTATTGCATTAGACTTTTGGTGACTTCAAGCAAATTTTTATTTTGTATATTCTCAAATCATACTCTCTTAAATTGTACAATGTCTAGGTTCCTCTAAGATATAAGATATATAGTAACATAAAGTTCTGTGAGACATTTCTTCAAACACCTTAAATGCACTTCCAAAAGAATAAAGAACTTTCATTAAAAAGACTCGTATTCAAAAAATTTGGATTCAACATTATTCATCAAACACAACATATGAATTCATTGGCATAACAATAAAAAATCATTAACTATAATTTTTTAGCTATAATTGATAAGCCAAATGAATAAACAAATTCAGCAAAAACTAAGAGAAGTTACTTGTGCTATTGAAGTTTTTCTTTTTCAATCTACAATAAAAAAACTCCATTGCATGATGTTGATGAATCAAGGCACAATCAGGTAAGAGAACTAGCATGATAGACTTGTGAACCTATAAAATCAACCTTTCTATTTCCAAAATGATTGAAATGAGTAGTGATGCATGAGATTAACAAAAGGCACAATTTCCAGAAGACATGGATTCCATTCAATGAGATTAAATTAGACACAAGAACACAAGCATAAAACAATAGATTATGTGCTACGTACCTTGAGAATTTCCAATTCAGATCCTAGAGTAAAGAACTCACGTTGACAGTAACGACGGCACGACGGAGGCTTCGATGACAGTGGCGGAAGAGAGATCAAAAAGTCAGAGCAATAGATTGAAGATGATTAAGAGGTGGATTCAAATCTTCAGAGCAGAACACGCGATTGTGGTTTCCATCTTGAGGATAGATTGAAGAGGCGGATTAAGAAATTGAGGAGGATGGAGATGAGGCTTCACGTTTCAAAGCACCGAGAGTCAGAGCAAGAAAATTTGTGGTTTCAATTTTGAAAATTAATTGAGGATAGAATAGGTAACACTTTTTGTAAGTTTTTTAAAAAAATTAAATATATTTGTTAACATTTGGGTATAAATGTTACTTAAAATTTAATTTTATGATAATTACTAATATTTTAATAAATATTAAGAGATAAATATTATTAAATGTCTAAAATGTAGTAGTGTCTTGTAACCAAGGTGGGGGGTCTTCAGTCTCTCGATGGTTCTCTTTTTTTGAACTGAAAACTCTATTAACCATTGAGATATTAACTATTGAATAGTGGTAGTAGTGGATCAGTCTTTCTTTTTTGTTTTGGTCAAGGGATTATCTTTTCATGCTAACGAACTATAATTCAAATGACATAATCTCTCTATCCTCATCTAGAGATTTCGAATTTGAGTCTCACTCCTAAATTTAAAAAAAAATAATCTTTTCATTCAACTTAACTTTTTATTACAAAAAATAATTCCTTAGACTATTTAACCATTTTAGTTGGGGTTCTTCTCATTGATGTTTATTATTATTATTATTATTATTATTACCGTTGTTACGAATTTTGTTATCTGTACTGTTATTAATATTTATGATTAATATTAATATTATAACTACTAGTATTAAGTGTGTCTAAGTATTATTATTGTTGAGAGTATAATTGGTAGTGCTAGTAGTTGTAACTGGATCAGCATTTCATTCAAGAAACTTTTTGTTACAAAAAAATCACTAGGCTCATTTATAAAAAAAATTTTATGTACATTGTTCTAAGATTTTTTAGCCCACATAATGTCCCGCCCAATATAATATGAATGTGCTCAAATGATGGATAATGGCACAACTTCTAATTAATTTAATCAACTTATCTTAATTTCAAAAATCACATCACCATTTTCTGACTCCTACTGACATTGGTATAGCTACCATTCAATGATCCACAGAAATTGTCCTTTTGAACAGACACTTGTCAATCAGATGCTCCTCCAACATAAATCTATATGTGTAGATTTATTCTTGTATTTATATTGAAGAATTGGCCTAATAATTATTGTGATTACCAATACAAATCATATGCACAAAAAAAAATTACATATCATATAAAGAAGAAATTAAACGGTAGGTAAAGCATGTGTATAATTGTTGCTGTAGTTGCCTCTTAAAGTGTCACACAGGGCTCGATACCGAATAGTAGTTAGGTTATAGTGAATTTTGTGCGTGCGTGTGTGTTTGAACAAAAAAAAAGAAGAAACTAAAAATGAATTGAATGCTTGTGGAAGTGTGATCACAAGTACTGAACCCTTGAGTTATAATATGTTATATATAGCCGAAGACATCTAATAGAATTTATATATAGAAAGCAACATTAACAGATCTAATTATAACACCTTATCATACAGAGTTTTATGTTTAAGTTATAAAATAGAGGTAGTGAGGTATTATGAGAGCAGAATATCAAAAGATACAGAATATCAAGCTCCAGATTCGACCTGCGAAGTCAAGGCCGGCAGAAGAATATGTACATACATACATGTATATAAGTATATCCAAAACATCCCGACATGCATAAAATAAGCACCAAGTTCTCCAAAAAGCCTCTAAAAGGATTAAACATAAGTTACATATATATACATAGGAGAGTCTAAAAACACAAATACATAACCGACAACCCAAAATATAACATCCCAACTTTGCTTGCCATGGGAACCTCCAGACGCTCAGCGAGGTGCCACTCGACCTGCATCTAAAAAATGACAACATACGTATGGAATGAGAACCGGAGGTTCTTAGCATGATAATGGTGCCCACATAAATAGTATATAAGGTCCCGAAAAAGCTAGAGGTAATCCTAGAACTCCGACACTCAGATTAAAAACTTAGACTTATACTTTAAAATAAAAACCATGTGAACTATCTATGGTACTTAGGTTTTAGTCCAATTTTAACTTAATACCTCAACCTCTCTTTTCTCCAACCCTCCAAAACACCGGTGGAACTACCCTCGTCACTCCTCCGCTAAAGAAAACACAGATAGAATGCAGTTACAGCAAGTAAATCAGATAGCAGCTAGTCATAGATAAGTAATTAGGCAAGCCAAAACAAATGCATATACAACCAAGTCATACAAGTGCATATGATGCATGTCTGTCCTATGGCTAATGAGCTCATTTGACGGTTATATAGCCAACCCGACATGTCCAGTAGCTAACCTGTGCATTGTCTCTCTGTTGCGCACAAGTATCTTAGCACATCAACTGACTGTTAGAGGGAGAGTGCCCTATTACCATTATTAGAGAGAATACGTGCCCTGCCACCATTAGAGGGAATAGGTGCCCTGTCACCCTTACAACCAGAGAGAAAACACATGCATACTCATCATCAATCATTCTCAATCATGCCTCATTTATCATATTCATTCATTTTTAATCAATCATCATCAAGTTCAATTAGTCTTTCTCATCTTATCCATCATTCCTCACGGATTCAGCATTTCAACACTTCTCAAGCTTAAATCACCACTTCGCAATCTTTCTTCACTCCCAAGTTATCACCTCAAGGTTCAACTCCCTCACCATTATTAAAACTAAGTTTTGGGGCCTTAGAGAGTAAAAATAAAGGTTTAAAGGTTAAAAAATAGGTTTAAAATCACAAAATCCATTCTTTTCCAAAACACGGGTCTCGCGTCCGTGAGCTCTGTCCACTTATGCACGCCATGTCTCGCGTACGCGAGGTGTAATTCACTATCTCGCAGACTCTCCCTTGTCTGCATATGCTAGTTCCCCTAGAGAGTGGTGAATTTCCATGTATGCAGCCATATGTCCACGTACGCGGGCCCTGTATTTTCTCAAAAAGCTGTTACAAATCTGCAGAAATACTTTTCCACACCAAACTTTCGACGAGCATAAGTTTTTTGTTAAAAACTATTTTTAGTCCGTTCTTTGAACGGCGTAAACTTCACGGGCTCAATTTTCATATGAAATAAGTTTGGTAAAGTTTGAGCGTCCGAAAGCCGAGTTATAACTTGCGGAATTTTGGTAAAAAATCAATTTTTTGCCAAAAATTCCAAACCTCTATTTTTACTACTTTCTCAACTCAATACCAATATCCTAAGCTTCAAACAGCACCCAAAACAAATCAAACCATATCTCAACACTTATTATTCACTCCATAACACACCAATACACAATTTCATCATGTTCAATCCAATAATCCATATTCAAGACAACTGTATATATAATCATCAATATATCAACATCAATCATTAAGATCATCATTTCTCCAACATCAACCACATTCATATCAATGACCATCAATCCAAACATACCATATCAATTCAACACAATTTGCATAAACTAAAACTACTAAGTATACACCAAACACATAATTCAACTTATCCTAGATCGTTTAGCCTAAGTTATCACGTTACACTATATATTAGCTACGAGAAACCAAAATCATACCTTGGTCAATTTCTCGTTAAAGCCTAAAACACTTCAATTTCACCGTTCTTCAAGCTCTAATGCTTCAACTCTTCACCAAGTGCGAACTCCCAGCCATTAAGACTCAAATTCCCACTTTCCAACACCACTAATTTGATCCAAAAACTCGCAACTTAATCTAATACCAACAATATTACTCAAAATCAACTTAGAGCTCATAATTACTAGTGATTCACAAGAGTTAGAGGTTTCTCACCTTACTAATGGAAATTTGGGACAAGACCCGACAAGTCCACAAAACTTGATCCTAAACACCAAAATCACGTAATCCCTCAAAATCAAAACCTCAAATTTTTTAAATTATGGAGAGATTGGTTGAGCAAAAAATAGTGAGATACTTATTACCAAATTGTTTATGGAGCTTTGTAGAGCTCGACGCGGTGGTCGCGTGGCTGCAAACGGTGTGGCGATTGGAACTCCAAATTGAAAGTTATGTGAGGTTGAATGATAGGTTAGGTTTGGAGTTTCTTTCCTTCTCTTGGCTCCCTTTTAGCATTTTGCATGTGATAAGAGGAAGAAGAAAGCTGAGTTGTGGTTTTATGTGTTGGGTTATGGTCCGATTTGGATTCGGTTCAACCCGTTGGCCTAATTTTGGGTCAAATTCTTTAAAATTAGTGTTAAAATTTATATTTTAATTATTTATATTTTATTAAACTATAAAATTTAATTTTCTAATTTTTTAAATAATAATTAATTTATTGACTAATTATTTACTAATTTCGCAGATTTTACATTAACAAAACAGAAAGCTAACTAAAGGAAGCAAACTAATAGTGAACTAGCACTCCTAACTAATCTTTATCATAATTATATCCATACTTCTAACACCCTCTTCCAGTTCAAGCTTAGATAGAGATTATCACACACTCTTAAGTTTAATCTTAAATTTATCAAACAGTCTTTGTGAGAAAGGTATTGTTAGAATATGTACCAATTGATATCTTGTGAAGGGATGTACACTATGTAAAGCTTCTTTTGAGTCACTAATTTCCTAAAAAAATACAAGTCCAACTCTAGATGCTTGCACCTGCAGTGTAGAATCGGATTTACTGCCAAAAAACAAGAACTTTGGTTGTCATAATAAATGGTTGGGGGAGCATTTTGTTGGATCTTCAACAATTCAAGCAGCTAACGTATAAACATAATCTCAGTTTGAGTAGATCAAGGATCATGATATTTAGCTTCTGTGGAGTTTTTATTAAGCTTGGTTCGCTTATGACATTAGATTCGAACTAAGATATATTGTATACCCTGTGATGGATTTTTTATTATCAACATTTCCGTTCTTGTCTGAATTTGTAAAGGCAATAATTCTATAATCACTGCACTTATTAAATGCTAACCCTTGACTCAACGCACTTTTGAAGAATCCTAGTATCCTGTTAACAGCTTTCCATTGCAGCTCTATTGGATTATGCATAAATTGAAAGATTCTATTTACTACATAGGACATATCATGTTTTGTTGTTGTTGTTGTTAAGTATTGTACAATGCCAACAATAAACGTATATAATTTAGGATCTTCACAAAGTTCTGAGCCTGCAGTGTGAAGCTTAGTAAAAGAGATCATTATTGAGTTTGACATAACATTTGTTGTCAGTATCCCAGATCTCTCTAGCAATTCAGTTGCATATTTTTTTTTGGAATAATATGATGCTGCCTCCTTGCAAGTAAGTAACTTCAAGACCTCGGAAGTAATTGAACTTTCCTAGATCCTTTAGTGGAAATATAGCATTGAGAGATGTGATTAAAGATTCCATTAGTATTTTTATTCGTAATAATATTATAGAAGTTATAATATTTTTTGAAATTATATTGATTTCGTCGTAGAAAAAAAAAAGACAAATAGCCACTTTTACAAAAGGATTGTGGAAAAAAATCACCTCAACTAAGAAGACCATACTCTTAATCCATACACCAAAAAAAATTCTAATAAGTCTTTTAGTTATATCTTTTTTCTAATAATTTATTTTAACCTTCATTATCTAAAAAAATAAAAGAGTTTAATATGCATGCTTTTATATTTAATTATGTGTTAGGTTTATTGTACAAATAAAAATAATTAATTTTTATATTTTATTTAAAAATAATATTTTTTTCTATATAAAAGTATAATTAGATATTATAATAAAAAATTTACATTGATATTTACAAGATTAACTCGAAACCAAATTTTTTTTGGCATAATCGAATCTTAAATTATATTTTCTTCATATTATATGTCATGAATATTTGAAGAAAAGAGAAAAAAATATAAATTGAAAAGATAAATGGTTAAAATTTAAAAATAAAAAAACTAAAAAAGTATATAGATAACAATTATATATTTTTTTCCAAGTGATGAGCCATCAAATAGCTCTAAATATAAATTCTATGCTCTTTACATCTTTTCTAAATACAAATAAGATCCATAACAACTATAAAAAATTTAACTTTCAATAATTACATTTTAACATAGGATTTCAAATATAGGATGCTTTCTCAACCAAGCCATTCAAGATGTAAGTGATTCTGAAATTGATATGAATTTTGCAAATTTCTTTATTACTATTTTAGGGATATGGAATATTGGTAAATTATAGGAGTGGCTCTTAATGAATATAGTTAACTAGATATCTAGATTATTTTTTCCTCTTTAGAAGCAACCTAATCGTGTAGCTTAGAAGCTTACCCCCCTAAATGAAGATTTTAGCATCAAATCAAAATTTGATGGAATTACCCTTCAAAAGGTCATATGAGGAGTTGAAACTATTTTGACCCTTGAAATTTTTGACCGGCCTCAATTTCGACTTTCAAATTTATAGTTACCCAATTAACACGCTCAAATATTAGATTGTGTCCCATGTTTGCCTCTGTAGCTATCTCCGTTAACGGAGATCTGATGTGGTACGTTAAGTTGACAAAGTGTGAATCTACGTGACACCCAACTTACCAGAATGGATGTGTGATGAGTGAATGACGTAGTAAAAGTTGAATGAACTCAATTTCTCCAACAAAGTCTCAAATATATTGGGAAAAGAGGGTTGCAAATTGAGTTCATTCAACTTTTGTCACATCATTCACTTATCACACATCTATTTTAGTAAGTTGGGTGCTACTAGATACACACTCTGTCAACTTAACGTGCCACATCAGATCTCTGTTAACGGAAATAGCTACAAAGCAAAAGTGGGACACAATCCAATATTTGAAAATGTTAATTGGGTAACTATAAATTTAGAGGTCGAAATTATGGCCCGTCCAAAATTTCAGGACAAAAATGGTTTCAACTCGTCATATGAGTCTGAATGTGAATGAATCTCTTATCAGTTATCACTCATCTAAATTATGCAGCATGCACGCAATGGTATGATTCGAAAGATATTAAACTTGCTTCTGCAAATAGAATTCAAAAAATAATGGAATCTGATTCCTCAATATATAGTCATTAATTTCATTAAAGATGGATGTGCAAATCCTCACCCATGTTATCTTCTTATTGCTGAAATAAAAAGAAAGCATAGAAACTAATTTTTTTAGTTTATTAACATTAGCTAATTTTAATATTTAAGTTTATAATTTAAGATTAAATATTAAATTTTTATCTTATTTTTATTTGTTATTTTTTTTAGAAACAAAATTTGTTATACTTATCTTTATTTAAATTAATTATATGTTTATTTTTATCTAATAAAATAATTATTTTAGCTTATTTTAAAATTTAAAATTAGTTTATTATAAATAGATAATATTATTTTTTATATCAGATATAACAACAATAAAAAAAACTTAAATAAGTATATATATATCTTTCATTAAGTTTGAACGAACTTTCAACAACTGAATCATCATTCATTTTTTTTTTTTTTGATGGGGACTGAATCATCATTCATTGCCTTGAAACATGTTATCAAATGTGCAAACTACATTGTTCACTCTTATGAATAAAATGACTGGGATCCCATCCTTATGAATGAATTAGGGTGTATTTAAAAAGAACGTTGTAAGAGAAAAAATATTTTTTAATTTTTGGTAATTTTATACTCAAAATCACGTTTATAAAAAACAATCATTTTTAGTTTCTGTGTTTGGTTTTAATCATTGACAATTTGACATTCGATATTTATTTTTTTTATCAATTTTATTTTTTATACATGTTATTATTTATAAAATTGTTATTATTTCTCTTTATATAAGCTCTTTTTTATTATTATTTATTATTTTTATTTTTTATTAACTTTTTGTTTAATATTATACACTTTTATAATTATGATATTTATGTATTATATTTATTGTTATCTTTTTATAATATAATTTATTGATTCCATTAGGTAAAATAAATTAAACAAAAAAATTAACCATAAATAATAATAATAATAATAATAATAATAATAATAATAATAATAATAATAAAAAATTATAATGTACTAAAAAAAGATTTTTTATTTAAATAAATAAATTAATTATAATAATTACCCAAATAAATAATTTAAAAAATATTTACTGAAATAAATATCACTCTCTTATTTTGTAAACGACATAATTTTACATGTACTGTAAACGAGATAAGACAAGTAGACGCGAAATGTGTATATATATGTCTCGTTATACACGTTTACACGGTAAACGAGATACATGTATTTTTTTTAATTGAAAATAATAAAAAATATTAATATTATCAATAATCCAAATTTTTAGTATGCAATTAGTATATAAAAAGGTTGGTAGAAGAGATTAAAATAGATATATTTGATAATTAGTACTCAAAAAGGTTGATGGATAGTGGGAAGAGAATTGAAACGGTTATATTATCTTCTACTATCCACTATTCACGTGAGAGATAAACATTTTAATTCTCTCCCCACTATTCCATTAATGTCTCCTACCAATTAGCAAACGCTTATTTTTATTTTTCAAATTCAAATCAATCCAATTGATTGGATCATAATTAAAACTTTGTATGTACTCTTTTTTAGTACTAATTGATCAAACATATCTATTTTAAAAAATTTTAAATTAAAACTTTTTATGTACTCTTTTTAGTACTAATTGATCAAACATATCTATTTTAAAAAATTTTAATTTAAAACTTTTTATGTACTCTTTTTAGTACTAATTGATCAAACATATCTATTTTAAAAAATTTTAAATTAAATTATGATCCAATTAGATTGATTTAAATTTGAAAAATTAAAATAACCGTTTGCCAATTATTAGGAGACATTGATGGAATAGTGTGAAGAGAATTGAAACGGTTATGTAGATAGTGGGAGATAACATAAGAGTTAAGTAGTTAACTGTTTTCATTTTAATCCCACTATCCATCAACCTTTTTGAGGACCAATTGATCAAACATATTCATTTTAATCTCTTCTATCAACCTTTTTATATACTAATTTCATGCTAAAATTTTGGATGATTGATAATATTAATATTTTTTATTATTTTCAATTTTTTTTTTTAAAAAATACATATATCTCGTTTATAGTGTAAACGAGATATACACGTTTCGCATTTACACTGTAAATGAGATACATGCAAAATATTTATTTCGATAAATATTTTTTAAATTATGTATTTCAATAATTATTATAATTAATTTATTTATTTAAATAAAAAATTCACTAAAATTATTAAAAATATACTATATAAAAAATATATTAGAAAAAGTATCAAAAAATTAAACATACATAAAAAATAACATTATAATTTAATATCATATCTTTTTTAGTAATTAACTATTTAAAAGTGATTTTAACTAATATTATCTAAATAATATTTATTTTATCAAAATTAATTTTAGTATAGAATTACCAAACATAAATCATGTTACACAAACTTACTTCTAATCAAATCAATTTTATAAAATCACTTTCATTCAAACTCTAATTTGACAAATAACAATTCAAACACATTTAATTCGCTGCATTCTTGTATTGACTCAATTTTTTTGTCAGTGGAATTATTTGTGTATTTTACGATTTTTTCATGTTATTTTCTAATTGTTATGTTATACATGTATTTAGATTTTGAAAAGTAACATTTATTAAAGATCAATTCGGCACTGACGCACTGCTGTATTGTTATTTTTAAAAAAAAAATTAATTTACTAAAAAATGATTTTGGCATTAAAGATCAATTCAGCCCTGTCATACTGTTATTTTTAAAAAAATTTTAATTTGTTAAAAAATGATTTCAATTTTAAAACATATGGGTTGGAACTTAGGTCATTTATTTTGATTATACACACCGAGATCCGGCGTTAAAAAAAATATTCTCTTGTATTCTGTGTGTTTCTGAGAAAATAAAGTTGAAAGGAACATAAACAACAACACAATCAAAATAAAAAGAGAAGGAAAGAAGAAAAGATAAAAAGAAAAAAGACCGTTTCTTTAGCAGTACTCTAAAAACCTAAAACTTTTTGAGTTGGAGCATGTAAAAATTAACCATGACACTACTAGAAAATCTACCAAAAATTATCATTTTTAACTTTTGCATTCAATTTTATATATTAGACTGAAATATACTAATTATATCATTTGTTATTTATATGATAAATTTTGTTGTTTTTTTATAATATTATTTCTTCAATATTTTCTCATGTATTAATGTATATTATTATTTTTTATAAAATTCTTATTTTCGGTTTATATACATTTTTTTACTGTTATTTTTATTTCTTTTTTATAGAATATTTTTTTTGCTTTGAATTATCATTCTATTAATTTTATTAGAATATTAAAAAGCATTAAAAATACTAAAAAAATATTAAAATTTATTTAAATATTTAAAATAAAATTATAAAATAACATAAAATAATTATTTAAATTTATGTCTTTTTTTATAACTTTTCATCTAAAAATAATTTTGAATAATATTTAGTTTACTATAATCCATTTTGAATAAAAATTACTAAACATAAACTACCTCAATTTTACTTTAATACCAACTCAATTTTATAAAATCAATTTTATACCAACTTCCTTCCAAAAACGCTGATCCAAACGCACACTAGAACGATGCCAATTGAGGCTTCTGCAAGTTCTCGTCTGTATACAGCAATCGTCTCTTCTTCGAACCATATCCTTGATACTGGTAGATGATACTATAAAGGCACTGCTTCAGGCTTACAATGTCAAACCTATCTATAAAGGTTAAATCCCCGTTCCTCGATTTAGCACCAGCAAATCGTTGGTACTCCTCAAACACAGAAGATAGGCACCAATTCTGCAATTTTCTCAAGCAGCCAACAAGGCAACCTGTTCTATGCTTTCCTCGTTTGCAATGAATCAAAACTGGGTGATTTCTCACATCAATTAAAACTTTCAGAGCCTCCATAATTGAATCCCTCAGAATAGGTAAAGAAGCCTCCGTCTTCCCCTCAATTCCAAATTGAAAGAGCCGAATGTTCTGCGATCGAAGAAACTCCAGATTTTCTTCTGGATAGGGCTCTGGACACAAGTATATGATGGATCGAAGGTTTAGGGTTTGGAGAAAAGGGAAATTGGAAGGAGTGGGAAAACTGGATCGGAAAATGCAGTCCTCCACCATTGAGAAATTCGGCGGCGGGACCAAAACGACGGCGTCCTCGTCTACGGTATCAACCTCAACTATCAATCCCATTCTAACTAAAACCAAAAAAGAAGACCTTTTCGTTTTTTTCTCAAAAGAATTGAATTAGAATTGGAACTTGGAAGAGAGGAAGGTGTTAGGATTGAATCTTTGAAGTTTGAACAGATTTTGATGCATAGTTGATCTTTATACTTATTTTTTTTATCTTATTTTTGTTATCTTATTTTTTTAAAAAAATAAAATCGGTTATACTTATCTTTGATTAAATACTTATCTTTTTTTAATAGAATGATTGTTTTAGTTTATTTTAAAATTTAAAATTAATTTAATATAAATAAATAATATTATTTTTTTATAATATAACAATAATAACATATAATAAAAATTATTTATTTAATTTTTTATAATTTTATTATTAAAAATTAAAGATTTATTATTTAAAATTTAAAATTTAATTGATTTTGGTTGAAAAAGGTTGATTATCTAGTATCACTGTAATATAAAAAACCAGGCTAACATATTCTATTTTCAAGAGAAAAATATGCATCATAAAACAAATGAACTATGTTGTGTGTACATTAAAATCAATCATTAAAATTAGTCATTAATATAAAATATATACTAAAATATAAATACACATTAAAAATAAATTAAATTACATATATATTTATATATAAATATATTAATAATTGATTTTAATATACAAATAACATTTTTAAAAGCGAATAGAGATGTTGACCTATTGATTCCGTTGCTCGTTAGAGCCATGAACTATCTCTTGGTCTTGGAATGCATGTTGCTCTGTTTTTTTTTTTTTGGTCGTGGAATGCATGTCATTGATAGAGAGACTCGTGACATCTAGTCTTTAGTTTGTAGACTTGAGAATTAATTAGTTTCTTCTTCTTTTGGGCCTTTGACCCCTTTCTTCAACCACAAAAACAAAGAATGATTGCCTTCAAGAATCCAAATAACATTTTTGCTAAGAAACAAAAACGACGTTCATGGTTAGTAACTTGTATTATATATGTTCACCGGATTAAACCAAAAAAAAAAATATATATGTTCACCGGAAAAAAAACTTGTATTATATATATTTTTGAAGGTTATCACAATTAACTTTGAGATATAAAAAACACAGTTATTTTATTGAAATATTCATATTACTGATAAAAATAAATAGATATATTAAATATATATTTAAACAAAATATTTTAGAGATAAGTTTTTAATATAATTTGCAAGTATTATTAAAAAAAAATCATTCCTAAAACTTAATAATTTTATACAAAGTAAATTTTATTAAAAAATTATTCTAAATGATTAATTTTGTTTTAAAAACAATAATCTAACGATCAAATTTTGTCAGAATATCTCATTTATTATATAAAGTTAACAGACATGATGAAAGAAAAAATTAAAAATAAATTGTCTCTTATTTCTGTAATTTTTTGTCGAAATATCTCATCTACTTGTTAGATTGAAAATAAATATTTTTTTCTATATGTATATAAAATTAATCATGCACTAACGGGGAGCAATTTAGTTGGAATTCAACATATAATGATTCAAAAAATCATTAAGATGTGTTGAATAATATGCTCAACAAAATGTCAATTACATATTTCAGAAATTACAACTTATGTATTCTGAAAACATCCTAATACTACCCTTACGCAAACGAATCCACAGAAGAAAATCAAATATTCTTTCCACCTTTTTTTTCATTTCTCTTTACTTTTTATCGTACTTTTTTTTTTCAGTTTTTATTTATGCATTTAACTTTTACCTTCCGTTTTTTCTCTTCCTTTTATTTTATTCAGTTTCTTTTATATCTTTTTCTTCTTTTTATCTTAAATTTTCTATTGATATTATCTTTGGCTTGAGAACCCACAAAAGAAGAATAGGTTTCGTTCCCAAACTATTAGATATCAAACTATCATCGATTTGCTAAAAATCGACAAAATACTACTAAATACGATTTTATATCTTTGTGTTTTTATTTTAATATTTTGTACTGGTCAATAAATACAACTAAATTTGTATCCATATTTTTAAGGATTATTTTTGTCAAAAGTGGAGATAAAGATTTGCCAATTCAAAGACCAATTCAAAGCTTAGAAAACTCATCAGCGGTTTTTCTCATCAAGCTGGCCCATCTTACGTTAATTGATGTCATTTTCGTTTGTTCTTGCTTCTTAAGCATATAATTGCATAATCCTCAACTAATCGAGCTTCTTCAAGGCACAGTTGCTTCCACATGAATTATCTATAATCTTTGATTTGTGTTCCACTACAATGTGCTCTTTACTTGGAATCCAGTTTCTCGATCTAAATAAAACCTTTGTTCCCATATGGTTCGTTGGCTGTCCCTCGTCGATGCAACAATCTCCTAAGAACTGATCACGAATTGTATTTCTTCAATCCCATATCCGATCCCATGCGTTTTTCCTCTAACAAAAATTTGAGAACTTGTTCATTTGCCAAACATTTTGTCACGGTACGGTGGTTCAATTTGCATGCATTCTCATTGAAGAAAATCACTACAACTACATAGTTCTCCGGAGTTGAAAAAAATAATCTTTAGGAATACGTTCTTGAAAATTTTAAAATCGCACTTTAGTTTCAAAATACATAAAATAGTTCTTAAGATTTTTTTTCAGTAGTTACTAATTAACAGTGATTGCTGACATAAAACATTGACTCGCACATGTAGTCATCATTAAGTGTCCACACATGTGATTTAGGGACTGTTTTAAAAAATTTTTTAATCTTTTAGAGACTATTTTGTATTTTATTTTTGGGACTGATTTGTTCACATCGCACACGTAAATATTTAACGGTCACGTGTGTGAATTAATGTTCTACGTCAGCAATCACCGTTAATAATTAATAGAGGAAGACTATATTGTCTAATAAAAGTAAACGTTGGAAATTATTTTGTATATTTTAAAATTTGAGAGATTAAAGTATCTGATTTTAAAAATCTCAAGAACTGATTTTGGTATTTACTCTTTTTTTAGTTTCTCACTATAACCTTAATCTAGCAGGTTAAGAACTAATCCGTCGCAAATCTGAGTTCTATTTAAGGATTTGTCACTAATTTATGAATTACTATGCATAAAATAAAATTCAAACCTCTAATACTTAATTAAGAGAATTAATGAACTAATCACTAAATCCAAATTAATTTAGAGTTGGACTAATTTAACTGGCTTGATGAAACTTAACTGTCGTGGAAAAAAGTAGTTGTTTTTGTAGTAATGATATATATATATACCTAATGTTATGGCAATGGCACATAATATAGGTGAAGAACTATATACTATATTAATTTAGCTGATAAATTTGGAAATTCAAGTCAAATGAGAGATTTTCTTTTGGAATTTCTAGCGAAAATTCTATGAGAAGATTGTCCTTTTCTCTAAGAGTTTTTATCCTCAATATTTGGGACAAATTTTAAAGTTGTCTTTAACATTTAAATCATTCTATTTAAATCTCTAACGTTTTAAAATTTATTTAATATTGTTCTACTATTAGAGATCTATTAATAAAATTGACAGTAGGACAAAACTGAGACGATTTTAAAATATTAGGGAGTTAAATAGGATGAAAACGTTAGAGACAAAAATAATACATAAAAATAAATTTTTATTTTATCCTTCAATGATATCAATTTTTTACGGTACATAATTATTCAATTATTTTTTTAATTACATCTAAGTAAATTACACTTAACCACATTACTTTTATTCTAAATAAATTTATTTTTTTTATAATTTTACTCTTAAAGATTTTTACTCATCATGAAATATCTGTAGAATGACTAGAATCACATTACTTTATTATGTATCATTTTTTTCCGCAAGTTTATGTACTAGTCATTCTACAAACATTTCATGATGAGTAAAAATCTTTAAGAGTAAAATTATAAAAAAAATAAATTTATTTAGAATTAAAATAATCTGATTAAGTGTAATTTACTTAGATGTGATTAAAAAATAATTGAATAACTATGTACTGTAAAAAATTGATATTATTAAAAAATAAAAATAAAATTTATTTCTATTTATCATTTTTGTCCCAACGTTTTTGTCCTATTTAGCTCTTTAATATTTAAAAATCATCTCAATTTTGTCTCATCATCAATTCTGTTAACAGATTCTTAATGACAGAACAACATTGAGTCAATTTTGAAATATTATGGACTCAAATAGGACGATTTAAATGTTAGAAACAACTTTAGGACTTATCTCAACGTTGAGAATAAAAATGATACTTTATTCTTAAAAATAAAATTTATATGAAAAATTTTGGAAGAAATTAAACATTGAGATTGGCTTAATAACATGTGTGATATGGGAAAAAAAAAAAGATTTTTAGAATTGAAATTGTTCACTAATACTAGCTGCTATAAAGAAATAATAGAAGCACAAATAACTAGAAAATTTAGGACAGTCAAGATTGGTGGTGGTTCTATTGTTATATCACTTTCTATAGAAAAAGAAGATAAAAGGGAGGAGGAAAAGTTAACAAATTAAAGATGTCTAGAGTCCATGCCAAAAGAAAAAATAAAAATTAAAGATGTTGTGAAATAATTTTTTATTGAAAAAAGCGAGAGAGCATAACTTTTTGCCAAAACCAAAAGTTATCATAAATTCATAATAGAGTGAAATTTAGCACTGCATTTCATATTTTTTTAATAATAATCTATATAAAATATTCTGACACAAAATATTATTATACTTTAAGTATTTTTTTTTCTCATTTTTAACACATTCAGTATATAATTGTATGTTTATTTGTGTGTGAAAGTATCTATATAGACTTTTTATGGTCAAAGTATTCCTCCTTCTTAATATAAACACTTTTCTAAGAACTCAAATCCCATAGATGTACTTTGAGGTCTTCCAATTTCAAGGTTGTAGTGTATCTCAACCTTTATATATCAATAAAGAGAGTGATATATATTGTTATTTGCGAATTTGATATTATTATTCATCTATCTATGATTTTTTCATATTATCATTATTTTAATTTAGTGATAAAAGTAAAAGATGACCCATAAGAATTAAGAATAATTTAAAAAATAAATATAAATTTAGGTTTGATTATGATAATTTTTTTTATGGTATCTCCAATTTGATAGATCAAGAATTAATTTATTACAGATAAAAGTTTTATTTAAAAGTTTATCATTAACTAGTCAATAAATTACTATATATATTAAATAAGATTTAAATTTTTGACATTTATTTAAGTGAACGAGTAATAGAGCAACTGAAATAGTATGATATTTAAACTTTACTCAAAGATAATATAGTATGACTTATGATAGAAGGAATTGCAAATCCCATAACGGATTATTGTGGGCCTTAATCCCATTTTGGAATACTAATTTTTCTTCTTTTTCTTTTGGGTCAGAAGGCTTAGTTGTTTTTGAGTCATTGCCAAATGTGCCATGAAAAGATTAACAGCAACGTCTCTATTAAATCAGCTTCAGCTGTGTGACCCCTTTTTGATATTTTTATATCACTATCATGTTTTTTGCAGATAGCTATGTTATCCTAACTTTCATTGAATTTGGGCTCTTAATGGGCCCATATATGTGTTGGAAAGTAAGTCTATTACAGTCATTGCCAGTTTGCCACCCTTGACCTCGTCAGAAACAAACTAACAAAAAGTAAAAAGAAAGAAGAAAATTAATTTGGATTGGTTGAGTGGTCAGCTCACTCGTACGTTTAAACAAGTGTCGTGGGGTTAGAGTTCTTTCTTGTGCATGCTGTAATTCATTGGCCAGCAACAGACTTTTAAATGGAGATTCGATCCGCGATAAATTAGTTCTTGACCTATCAGGTTGAGAGATACCGTGAACAACAACAAAATAAAAAAGAAAGAAGAGGAAGCAAAAAACAAGACCTTATTCCTGTTTCAGAAGAGATTCATTCATACCGAATTCCAGGAATATTACTCCAAAGAAAATGAAATTAAGGGTAGCATATATAACATAGAAAATAATTTCTATGCATTGAAAATATAAATAATTTTCTACACTATTAAAAACAATAAAAAGTGATTCTTTAGGATGATTTGATATTTTTAAACTTTTTATTGATTGAAAATGTAAAACAATTTGGTGCATAAAAAATAAATCCAAAATAAGTTCAAGCTATTTTAATACAATAATACAAAATTATTCACAAGATATACTATCTTGCATTTTCAAGATTGATTTCAGGTTAAAAATATTAGATATAAGTATTTATGTATTTTTATTTAAAAAAATAATATTATTTATAATATGATATTAAAATTTATACAATAAAAAAGTCTAATGTTTTAATGTTACTTTGGTTCTTAAAAATAATATAGAATTTTAACACTAAGACAAAAATATATTTATACATAGCCACATACAAACAACAACATAAACACTTATCTCACTCAATAAGATCGATGACAGAAGACATTGAATTGATGATCCAATTTATCATAGAAGAACCTGTTGTCCCTTTGGATAAACTGGTGATTAAAATAAGGTGGAAATTCAGCTGTAGTCAATTTTACGTAAAGTTAATAGTTGAGAGTTATTAGATGAAAATTTAGTCAAATCAATCAAATTATTTAATGACTCTCAACTTTACGTAAAATTGACTGGATCTGAATTTTCATCTTAAAATAAATGATCCTGCTTAATGAAATGGTCAATAGAAAAGGGCAGGCCTACATGAAACTAGAATTTTGAGTGGAACACGATTAAAATCCTAATTTAAAAGGTTAGATCACTCCATATACAATTTGTAATGACAAAAGAATTTGGTTTTATAATCAGGTGGAGAGAGATTGCAAAGAATAATCATAGTAATAGAATTTTTTGGTGTACTTAATTGGTAATTAATTGTATATGGTATTATATAATCAATTCTCTTTTGCCTTTATGGTTATGCCGAACCGAAAGGATAATGAACTTGCTTCATATAATAACCGGTAATGATAATGAGGGTTAGACAGAAATTATCGTAGTAGATTCTTATTTTTCTCAACATGTTTATTTTACTTATACTCCTTGTACTTCTCTCCGTAAAGGGTCAAGCTTCAAACCAACTATGTCTATAAAAGAATATCGATTATATAAGTCAAAGACGTCTTAATGCCTATCATGTATTATTATTATATCTACGTATAGAACATTTACACTTAAATTTCTATTGATCACTTTATTCAAAGTTATTAAGTCTTTTTCTACCTGCATGACTAACTTTTATTTAAGAGAAATGTTAAAAAATTATTAAAATTTATTGTTTTTTATCATTAGTTAATTATTAATATTTAAAAATATAAGTTAAAATATGATGTTAAATTATTAAACTAGAAGAATTGAATTAATGGCTAAAAATAATTACCAAAAAAAAAAATTCTGAATTATGTGGTTCTCGAGTAGCAATTCTCATTATTTATTTCGTCCCCTTAATTGGCTGCTCTATTAATCTTCTCAGGTCATGTTTAAATAACCTAAAATCAAATTTCATATCGTTGTGGGACTATGATCAAAATATCAAAATTTTACAAATCACAAATCATAGTGCGAATGTTATCAGATTTAGTTCGAATTGATTGATTTCTTAAAAATAGATCTCAAATAATTCAGATTTTTGCTTATATATTTTTCTGAATCAAACTTGCACCATAATATAATTATACCTACGAGTACGACACCTATATAGATCTGGACATATATATGTTTGAATTGCTCCCCTGCATCAACGCTAGAGAAAATTGTGTGATTTCTAATGCAGGCTAAAAAATTTTAATATGAAAAAAAGATGTAAGTTTTTGTTAGAAATAGAATTTTTTGGTGTATATATAAGTGGATGAACGTTGTAGAAACAGTAGGTGTAACACGTAGGTCATGTGTTGACTCAGCACGCATACAGCGTGATAAACACGTGGCCCAATCTGCAGCAACACGCACCTTGTATGTTGTCCATGTGACGAACATCAAGCCAACATGTACTCTGCGTATTGATGAACATGTGTCAGGCATGCAAGCAACACACATCCTGCGTGTTGGACACGTGTCAAATGCTGGTTGGATGGCTTTGCAACACAGAACCTGCGAGGTGACTCCTCTACCTATAAAAATTGAAGCTCGTTACTATTTTACTACATTGCGAGAGAGGTGTTTTCCTGTATTATTGGTGTGATGGAGGGAACTGCAAATATAGTGATTTACCACAACGATGAGGTTATACGAAATATATATATGAGCGCGTGAGCTTTGCTTGTGAGAGTACATTTTCGTTTGTGGTTCCGTGCACTATAACATTCGCGGAACTACAATACCGGCTCTGTCAGAGCGTAGAGAGTGATATTTTAAAGAGGGTGAGCAACATTCTCTACCAGAGTCCGGTTGTCGTGTTTGGCGGCCTGATACAGTTTGAGGTTATGCCGATTGTTAACGAAAGAAGTATTCAGCGGATGTTTCATATTCATCAGCAAACTCAGGTACAACATCCAAGGATTGAGTTGTATGTTGAGTTTGAACATATAACTGCGGATGAGGTTCAACATTATCCAAATGTGCAAGATGACAGAACTAAAGCGTACGAAGTAATGAACAATGATAGCAATGAGGAGTTCGAAGCTACATATGAAGCCAGTGACGAGGACGAGGACGGCGATGGGAAAGGTGAGGCATTCGCGGAAACTTTAGTGGTTTCACCCACAGTTAGTCAACCGATGGACATTCCACCTTTTATGTGTAACTTGGAACTTGACGCCATGCATGCACTGGAGTTTTCTGAATATGCGAACATAGGTATGTGAGCAGTGGGTAGTATGTTTTCTTAATTTTGTTTTGACAGATCGATGAGCGATAATTTATTTTTTTATAAGTGTTGTTGATCCTGAGAACGGGTAGTTCAGGATCAGAATGGAATACAGTTCTAGAAAATCAGTCATTGCGGCAATTCGGAGTTATACTATCTTTAAAGGAGTCGATTACGTTGTTTATAAATCCGAGCCACAGACATTCTTTTCAAAATGCAAGACTTATGGACGTGGGTGCGATTAGCTTATCTGAGCTAGCTTGATACAGAAGAAAGCTTGTTGAAAGATTCAGAGATACAATGGGAGGCACACGTGTTCTATGGGAACGATCTCACAGGATCACTCTAAGTTGGACTTGGACACGATTGTTGAGGCTATGAAGCCATTGGTTGAAGCCGACCTAACCATAAAGGTGAAATCTATAATTGGAAAAATCCAGGTAAGATTCAACTATACTATTAGTTACCGAAAGGCTTGATTGGCAAAGCAGAAGTAGATAGCCAAAGTTTTTGGTGGATGGGAAGAATCCTACCAAACTTTTCCATTGTGGTCAAGAGGGATGACCTGTGTAGGCAAGGGAGGACTGTGTATACCCGTACTGGTGAACTACTCAGTTCGCAAGATGTCATTCGACACACTCGAATGAAAGCAACGGCGCTACCATGTCACACACATCAAAATGGGCATGTAGTTCAATTGGGATGATAATGTTGATGTATGGCCGCCAGACAAACTGTAAAATATTACATCGGCTAAGTTAGATTATTAATACTATAAATTATTCTTATAAATTAATACAGATACTGACCTCATCCATGTAATTTATATCGTGCCTAATAAATGCCGCACTCCTCAACATCCACGCTTTGGTTCGTGGATGATAATTCCACCTGCAAAACACAAAATTATAACAGAATTTAAATTACATATTGCCAGTAAAACATAAATAAAATACGAGTCAAATTCCAATAAATTATGTACTGTTACCTGCATGCAACCGGTACATCAGCCGGTGCAAGAAATGGTATTCGCTCCCACGCTCAAACAAACAACAAATCAAGTGGGTCGTCCATCTCCTTGCAATCGTATTGCGATTCACGGCATAGTGACCTATAAAGATGTGCTCCCAATTCTAAGTGCTGATCTGCTAAAAAATTTGGAGCAGTGGTAGGTACTTTGCGTGGGCATATGCCGTCGACTTATCCGTGAAGAGGGTGGTTGCCAGCAGACAGAAGATGTGACACCTAACGTATTGTTGAATAGACTCCCAAGTGTCTAGAGGTTGTCTGTCTCTAATATGGTGAACCCAGGCCATCTTTATGTAACTTTTAGATGAATTACTCACAACGAGTTTGCTGCCGAAAATTGCCTGCTCTGGTTGACCAAGAAATCCTGACTGCTATTGGTCCAAACAGTCACAACCTCTCTATCAATTAGTAGGCCAAATATGTGTAACACGTCCTCCAGTGTTACTGTAACCTCACCAGCTAGCAATATGAAAGAATGAGTCTCTAGCCTCCACATTTCCACAAGAGCAAATAGCAACGCGGAATGTCCTCTGATCTGTCCCACTCTCGAGACATAGTAGAATCATATTGTTCGTAAGGTCTGGTCAACCGCCGGATGCCACATCTCTGATGGATCAAGTTTACGCGACAAAAAATTCTTGTTAACCTGGTATAAGACAACTGAAAATAGAAAATAAAAAATAATTTTATAATTGTCCAAAATTTAAAATAAAAATTAAACCCAAAAAATAAAATAAAAATAACTACATAAAATTCGAAAAACTAATACAAAAATAACTACAGATAATTTGCATTAGAGTTAATAATATTTATTCAAATTAATAAAATACAAATTACAATAAAATAAAAAAACATTAAAACAAAAATTAAAAATAATTATATAAGATAAAAAAATTAAAACATAAATTAAAAATAATTATATTAAATACTAAGCTTTAAATTAACAAAGATAATAAACTTATCACATTAGGTTGTCCCAAATAATTAATAATGTGTTCTGCTGCATCACTATAATCACGAACCATAGTTATTAAACACACTACTTACTCTTACTCTCACCAAAACTCGCCTTCTTTAATCACCTTTTTTCACTTTCAATCTCTCTCAATCACCTTCTGTAAATTTTGAAATGGGAAATGGAAAATGAGAAATGAGAGGTTGAAGCAACAATGAATTTTTTCCTCCCCTTTTAAAGGCACCATTATGCCGTTGTAGCATAACAGTTCCCAGAGCACGCTTGTCGGGTGCATAGAAACCAGCTGAAACAGTGGTCAACACGTAAAATGCGTGTTATCCGTTGCTCGACGTGTGATGAAGATGCCTGAAAATGAATTCTCGGAATCTTCAACACGCAGAGTGCGTATTACGTGCAACGCGACACATGGCGAGTAATCACACGCAAATATGTCTCAAAACCAAGCAAAAAATCTCTGCTTTTTTAACATGCTGGATACGTGTTGTCCTTCTGCTTAACACATAGCGAATTTCTGCTGAGAATATCTGTTAAAGTATCTCGAAATTTTGCACAAAATTTCTACAAATACAACACACAAGGTGCTTATTATGTCCGTCTCCAAATAACAATATTCAACAAAAATACTATATATTTATTCATATAAAAAATAATTTCGGTCTAATGCAAGACACAATAACAGTTCAATAAATTATTATGTCGTGTTGCTTAGAATATTATTGTTCCCACTAGTCATCATGTTCTATATCCACGTCTTCTTTTCTTTTGGTACACAAATTTGTATATGGAAATTAATTGAATCAAGACAATAATAATTGTTTCAGTTCATGCTAAACTCGAAATAGAATTGTAAATTTCACTGTTCAACTAAAGCTGAATGCATGAGAGTTCATTTTCAGAACTCGCACTTGTTAATTTTAGGTCCAGCTAGTAACCTATTCAACATGGTTTATATATGTGTGTATCATAAGTCGCTATTTTAGCTTTTGTGATTGTCTAAAACACCAACACAATTTTTCATGTGGGACATTGCCATATTCAGTGTCTTATTTTATATATACGATTATTATTTATTAATAATGCATGGAACTCTCTTTACACTACAACACTTGTAACATTTTGATACATCGACAATAATAAGGTAAAATTGTTAGAGATATAATGTTTGCAATTTTAAGAAATGAATAATTTAAATTTTTTTCCTATAAAAACGCATTTAAAATTCTAAAATAATATTATAACTCGGTTTTAATTATCATTCATTATTTTTAACTTATAACCAATGACTTTATTAGTTATCATTATCGATTTTATGACCAAAAGATCATAACATTAATATTATTCATCAATCTAACGTCTAAATAATAAAGTATTTTTTAACTAATTTAGGTTGGTTTAGTAGTTAACTCACTAGTTTATTTAAGCAAGTATTCAAAATTTGAATTCCGCCTTGTACATACAATAACCTAATAGCTAGAACAAAACTCATTCTTGAAAAAGTAAAAAATTATGAACTAAATAAAAAAAAACACATACATTATAAATTCGTAAACCAAACAGAGCTCCTAACCTTCAACAGTGGAGGTTTAATGACTCGATCATGATAAAGAAAAAACTAATCCTAATGATGAGAAATGGTATATAATCTGATGCTCTCTTCTGTGAACCTTGTTCACTTCTTTATATCCTAAGTTATATCTAAAATTCGAATTCAAAAACTCAATCTAATCTTATCTTTAAAGGATACGATAGATAATTACCTACTTAAATTCAAATCCATCATAACAATAATTCAAATCTAATTTAGAAATAAATCCTAACAACCAAATCTTTATCTTTCTAGAAAGAATTAATAATAACTAATCTCTTAAATCTTGAATCTTTGGATGAGATTAAGGCTTCTCATGATTTGTATAATTGAAATTAGGTCTTAACAAGTGTTGCATCCTGAGAGTTGAGGCTTAGAAACGTCAGGCGTACTCCTTCAAATTGAGCATTGGCCCAAATTGGTAGTTTAAATTCTGGCCGCCGAGCTTGAAGAACTGGCCGCCGAGCATGTGTGCCATTAAGGAGGGTCGCGGGGAGTGTGAGCAGGCCGCCGGGTGTGTGTGCTGGGCCGCTGAGCATCTATACTGAAGGCTGGGCATCTGGTTTTTATGCTCTTTGGGTCTGGATAGGCCTTCTTTGGATCGTTTTTGTGTTTTCTTTAAAAAGGCTTTAATCATTGATTACTTTGAAAATAAAAACTCCTGAAAATATAATAATACTAACACAACTCTAAATATTTGAATAGTTTTGAAATTTCACCAGAAAACATAAGAAATTTGATTTAAAATCTAAGAAAACAAATGAAAAAGAAACTCAAAAACTATTAAAGATGCCTAGGCATCACAACACTAAACTTAAGACTTTACTTGTCCTCAAGAAAAAAAAAGTAAATAGAGTTTATCTTAACAAAAAGAATTGATTTGTAAATTTAATTTCAAAAAGTGGGATTTATGATAATCCTTGTGATTATATTCGAGCTTCTCTTATCTTTGATGAATCTTGCGTACTTAGAATTTGAGAATTTCTAAAAACTTAAGTTCGAATTGTATTATGAGAATTCTTTTGACCTTATATGACTTGAAGGCAGTTACTTCACATTTTAATTCAGAAAAAGATCATTGAGACTTTTGACTCTAAGTGTTCTATCACAAGGCAGCTCTTAATGGGTTTTCAATCGATAATCCCGGGCCAGTTGACCCAAGTTATAGAGTGATAAAGCACCCTACGCATCTAATTATCCAAGCCTCTCCTTGACACAATCACACTACAAGCACATAATTGGAAAACTATTGATCCATACATTGATGCCCAGAGCCTCCTTGGACTCTAAATGTTTTGTCTCAAAGCGACTCTTAATGCGGGCTTTCAATCGATAATCTCGGGCCAATTGACCAAAGTTATAGGGTAATAAAGTACCTCTCGGATTTATTTGCCCAAATCTCTCCTTGAAACACAAACATCACAGGAACATAACTGGGCCTTAGTCACTGGTGCTCAAAGCCTTATCATTTTTTATTTCTTTTGATCTTTTCAGACTCTTTTTTTTTTTCATTGCTTCAAGGAATTGATCTGAATTCTCATAATACTTTTTCAAAACTTTGTTTTTAGAGAGTTCCCTTCCTTTTTTACAATATTCAAATATCTTAAGTTCATCAAATATAACCACATATTTTTTAGCACCACCACTTTTATTTTGAATTATTCAATTTTTCATTAAGATATTCTCCATACAACTGATCACTGGAGGAGCAATCATACAAGTTTAAGCATTAAAGAAAAAGCAAAGTAAACAGAGTATGCAATGCATGCAAGAAAAAAGAAACAAAGAAAAATGAAAACAAAAGGAAAAATAAATAAACCAGAGAAGAAAATTCATCTTATCCAAAACACTTACTCATTGTCACTACTTTTCTCATCCTCGGTCTCAATTGTCACTTCCTGCATTCGGGCACGCTACACTTGTTATCTCTAAAGTTCTTCTTGTATTTTCCTCTCAGTTTCCTCTGCCCTCTCAAGTTGTGTAAATTTAGCTTGAAGCTCTAAATAGCACATAACTCGTTGGGGATGTGAAGCGTGTGCAGCCATACAGAGATAGTTGAGTTTAGCTATTATTTTCAACTGGTGTCGTTAGGTGTTTAGCTGGAACTATTAGAATTTCCTATAGAATTGTTGCAATTCAATCTCTTGAGCTTGAGATTGACTAGTCCTTGCTTGAAATTCTAGTGCAGGAGGAGGAGGAGACTCTAGTGCATGAGGAGGAGGAGGAGACTCTGGTGCGTGAGGAGAAGGAGGATGAGGATGTTGTTGTGGTTCTTCCATTTGGTCCCCACAAATGTGCCTTCTTGCGGCCCTTTCCATCACTGCCTTAGTAATTGGCCTTTCAAGCTTGACAGGGATGTCTTCTTCAATGGATACTTCGGCCACTTGGCAGAGCCAGTGAATGATGTCCGAAAATCCAAGTTTTATCCTTGATGTCCGGTTTTCCGAGATGACACTTATGTAGTAGAGGATGAGCTCCTCTACCCTCACTTCTTCTCCCCTCATAATGGAAAAGATGAGGACAACCCTCTCCACTGTTACTTCTGAATGGTTGGAAGTTGGGATTATATTGTGTTGGATAAATCCAACCATCCTTTAGCAATATGAATGAGTTGAGTTCTTTTGAGTTGGATTGGCTCTCCACTTACTCTAAACTTTCACTGCATCTCTGAGACACATATATCTTGGAGAATTTTTCCCAACCTATTGTCACCAATCATCTTTATCCCACAGTCATAATAGGCATCCCCCAAGTTGTGAAATTGAAGAGGAATGTGGAGGACTCTTCGGACGTTTTTAGAGTCAAAGTCAATACTTTTACCTCTTACATAGCTCTTGAACAGAGGTTCTTGAGCTACGTCCTTAGTTGTCCTCCATGTATTTCCATAGAACTCTCGTACTAATGTAGCTCCCATTAGTTCTTGAGGGTAGGCCAAAATCTTTCACTTTCTCTTTGTTGGTTCGGTTGGAATCTCTGGATATTCTCCAGTTTTCAAATCGAATTTTACTTTTGGATTGATTGATTTGTTCATCAACTATTTATTGTATTTTTCTTGATAAAGTTAAGAACAAAATCAGTGAGTGTCCTATGAAAGGGTGGCCGGTTCCTTACCATTTCTCTTTTTGAACAATAACATCTTTGGAATGATATTTCATACTACACAGAATGCTATCCAACACCAAATTTAGAATTTAGATACGGGTTGAGAATGAAGTATGAACTAAATGGAAGAAGAGGGGTGTGTAATTGGTGTGTGGTGTGAGTGTTGATTTATGCGTGCATTTATAGTGAAAGAAAAGTGGAGTATGTGGCTATGGATGCATGAATTAGTGTGTAGTATGCATGTTATGCAGAGCGAATCAATGAAAAATAAGAGCTATATGTCAAGGTTCCAACTGTTGAGAGTTGAAATTATGAAGCAAAAGATAGTGTGTTCATGCATGTGAATGCATGTGAAAATATGACAAGGGCAGAGTTTAGGGAAGATAAATGTACATGCATGCTAGATACGTAGTTGAAGTGCTATGTCGTGAATGCATGGTGCTAACTCTTATTCATGGTGATAACTCTTAAAAGAAATCAGAAGCTTTAAATATGCATGCAACTATCAAGATCTAAGAATAATTGAAAATAGGGAAAGCGATGCGCCGAGCGTTCAATGATTAGTTTGCTCCCCTGGGAGCTTGCCTTTGCTAAATGCCGGGCTTCCAAGATGGCCGCCGGGTGTGGCTTCTCTTTTAGCACATGGACACCGAGCTTCCAAGATGGCCGCCGGCCGCCGGGCGTGGCCTTTCTTTTAGCATGTGGACGCCGGGCTTCCAAGATGGCCGTTGGGCGTTCAACACCCCCTTTTCTTGATAAACTAAATAGAAAAAATGAAAAATAAATGCAATAAGAAAAAAAAAAAAGAAAAAAGGAATACAATCATGGAATGCTTATAAGAAAAAGACAAAAATACTAACCGTGGTTGGGTTGTCTCCTAGCAAGCGCTCTTTTAACTTCATTAGCTTGACGTTTTGAGTCTTCTAGGTTGAGAGTTGGATTGTCTCATAGCACCTTTGAGTGTCGTCCTCCATTAAGTATGCATCATTCAGCTCCTTGTTGATTCAGTTCTTTAGAGTGATAGCCTCGCCTTCCCTCTTAAGATTATTAGTTGTCACTACTATCACTGCCAATGCCTCTTCAGATGTCCTTTTTTGTAATGAACCTCCAATTGATGAATCAATCGTTGTTCTTGAGACTTGGGAGACTCCATTATAAAAGAATTGGATTAGAAGCCACTCGAGTAGGTCATGGTGTGGACACCCTCCGAGCAGTTTTTTGTACCTCTCCCATGCTTCATGGAATGATTCGCTCTCTTTTTGGGAAAAGGAAGCGATGTCTTTCCTTAATCGGACTAAACTTTTATTATCTGCTGTCATTCTTTCTTTCTCTTCTCCTTGCATGCACAAACACATAAAGAGATCAAACATACCTTACGGAATAAAAGAATAAAGAAAGAAGGAAGAATTGAGCAGAATATAGAAAAAGAAAAACTAAAAGAAAACAAAATAAAATAAAACAAGATCTAATTTAATGATTTAACAGACATATGTTGTCAATCCCAATTAATCCCCAGCAACGGCGCCAAAAACTTGATGAGCAAAAACTAATGCTCACGGATACTGGCAAGTGCACTAGATCGTTCAAGTAATACCATGGTGAGTGGATATCATTCCCACGAGGATTAACGAATTGAGGCAAGCAACGTCTAATTAAATCTCTAAGAAAGGAAAGAACGGTGAAGAAGAGAATGGGAGAATGCTTTGAAGTTAAAAGAAAATCAATAGATGAGAATGTTGAAGGCCTCGAAGGTGTTTGATTCTTGGAAGAATAATGCTTATGATTTCTTATTTATTTCGTGCAAAAATCTTTTCATAGCAAATCATTTATAATCAAATTACAATCCTTTAGTAATTTAATTTCTCTAAACCTAATTAATCGCCAATTCTTTGGTCAAATAATCAAGAGAAGAGGTAAAAAACGGTTTCGATTTTAAGTCACACAATCTTCAAAAACTATCGTTAGCTAAATTATATGTCACTTATTCAAGACTAACTCTAGATAATTGAAGATTATGAGATGAGTTTCAAGCTAATTCCGAAATTAATTTTTCCAAATGTAATAATTGAATCTAAGACAGAATTAGAATATTTCCTAATAGTTCTAACCATTAGTGATGAAGAACGAAATTCATTCTTGAAAAAATAAAGAAGTGTGAATTAAATAAAGAAAATAATTACATTATCAATCCGTAAACCAAAAAGAGCTCCTAACCTTCAACAATGGAGGTTTAGTGGCTCATGATAAAAAAGAAACTAATCCTAAATGATGAGAGATGGTGTATGATCTGATGTTCTCTTCTGTGAACCTTGTTCACTTATTTATATTCTAAGTTCTATCTAGAATTCAAATTCAAAAACTCAATCTAATTTTATCTTTTGAAGGATAAGATAGATAATAACCTACTCAAATTCAAATCAAATCTTAACAATAATTTAAATCTAATCTAGAAATAAATCCTAACAATTAAATCTTTATCTTTCTAGAAGGAATTAATGATAACTAATCTCTTGAATCTTGAATTTTCGGATGAGATTAAAGTTTCTCATGATTTGTATTTTTAAAATTGGGCCTTAACAAGTGTTGCATAATGGGAGTTGAGGCTTAGGAACACCAGCCGTAATCCTTCAAATTTGGGCGTTGGCCCCAATTGGCAGTTTAAGGAATTCTGGTTGCCAGGCTTGGAGAACTGGCCACCAGGCGTGTGTGCTGGCGGTTGGGCTTGTGTGCTGGGCTGCCGGTCGTCCCTGCTGAAGGCTGGGTGTCCAGTTTTTATGCTCTTTGGGTCTGGTTAGGTCTTCTTTTGACTATTTTTGTGTTTTCTTTAAAAAGGTTTTAATCATTGATTACTTTGAGAACAAAAACTTATGATAACACAATAATATTAATACAACTCCAAATACTTGATTAATTTTAAAATTCCACTAGAAAACATAAGAAATTTGATTTAAAATCTAAGAAAACAAATGAAAAAGAAACCTAAAAACTACTAAAGATGCCTAGGTATCAAAATCCTTAAATAGATTTCAGATCTGGGCTAGATTAATCTTTGACTTGCAACAAAAAGATATTCATCAAGTTCTGCAAACTACATCTC
Organism: Arachis ipaensis; assembly: GCF_059453495.1. Classification (NCBI taxonomy): domain Eukaryota; kingdom Viridiplantae; phylum Streptophyta; class Magnoliopsida; order Fabales; family Fabaceae; genus Arachis; species Arachis ipaensis. The sequence goes on from NC_142435.1 coordinate 31,170,967, forward strand.
ATCTTATATTTCTATGCTCTTATTTCTAACATTCTATATTATTACAAAAATACTATTTGTATATTAAAATTAGCCACCAATATATTTATATATAAATATGTGTGGTTAATTTATTTTCAATACGCATTTATATTTCAACATGTATTTCATACTAATGACTGATTTTAATGTACATATAGCATGGTTGATATTATTATACCTCTTAAACATTTGTTGACGTGAGCGTTAAAGTATCTTTTACAAGTACACCCTCACCTATTCTCAGTTCTACTCCGACCAAAACCATTGAACAGCTCCCGACGAAGAACTCTTTAACCGAATTATAGCTCGGAGTCACTACTTTGCTTCGACTACATGCTTTAAGAGAAAATATTCAAACAAACTACATCTTCGACTAGTTATACATTAGGAAAAATATTACCAACATCGGAAGAGTACTTACAAAAAAATTTTGTCCTTTAACATAAATGTGATTACACATGCTTGATGCATGGTAATATATAACATGTTAAAAAGTAATGCAATTTTTTGAACCATGTAGCTTAATTGCGTACTGTGTTTGATCTTTTACCATCTTAATCATTATTCATTTGTTGTTTAACTTAATAATGATTCTGATATTTTACCTTTTATGATTCTCTATTTGTTTTTCTAAAACAAAGGAGGATCGATTTGTATGATAATTCGGGGGTAGAATTGGAAAAAGGCAAAAATGGTTCAATGGTTTAGAAAGTTGTAGTGTTGAAACCACTACGTAACATAATTTACGTGGGCATTCATCTTTTAACTATGTAAAGTAATCTTCCAAAGAGAATTAGTTCTACTTTAATTAAAGCTCTTCAACTAACTTCTAATTTTTGTTATGCATTCTCTCACGTTTTGAACAATTAAATACATGAATACTAAATATGAGCCTAGATTTATAACCAAATCGTAATGGACTGAAATCAGTGTCAGTATATGCAGAAATTAACATACTTGTTTTTTTGTTTCTTATAATATCAATGATAAAAAAGAAAATATAATCTGCTATCACCAACTATCATTGATTCCTCTTAAGTCTTATTAATTATTGTGATGTTGCATGGCGGCAAGATTGGCATGCTTCCTATCCCTTTGGGTGAAAATTTGGGAACTTGTAATAGAAAAGGTAGAGGAAAAGCTGAAGTAATAGAAGTGCAAAATATAAAAAATTTGGGTAAGTTAGTTATAATCAAAGATGTTTTAACTTTCATATTGTTCAAAATTTTCATTGTTTTCCTAGCACTCCCCTTTATTTATTTATTTGGGTCATGAGGAGAATTTATTTATTTATTTTGGGGTATAAAAGAATTGATGAGCGAAAACTTATGTTCACGGATGCTAGTAAATACACCAAATCGTTCAAGTAATACCACGGTGAGTAGATATCATTCCCATGATAATTAAAGGATTGAGTATGCAAATATCGGATTAAATTGCTAATTAGATCGATTGAACCTGACTGAGGAGGGTTGAAACTGTGTCTTGCTTGGAACTTTGAATGCTTAAAAGCTTAAGGAGGCAGTGATGAACATGAGAGTAATTGAGAGAAAATAATGATTGAGAATGTCAAGGATTTCAAAAATATTTATTTTTCAAGAAGATTAAATCTTATGTTATCTATTTTGATGCATGCAAAGATCTTTTCACGACAATTCATAATAATTACATTCCAATTCCTTAATAATTCAATTTATCTTTAATTAATCAATCACCAATTCTTTAGTCAACCGATTAATAAAAGAGGTTTTAGCACGGATTTAATTTCAAATAATATTCCAAAGTAGTTCTAGGTCGAATTATATGTCACGTATTCAAACTAGTCCAAAACAATTGAGAATTAAGAGAAAGACAACCTTGCACACTCTTTAAACTACTATTTCTAGTTAAATCAAAAAGTCATGAGAAAGAATTTCAAGCTATAATTTTAATATTAAATTTTTTAAAATAATAAACAGAATTCAAAATAGAGTTAGAATATTTTTCACTGCTTCTAAACTTTTAAAGAATGAAGAACGAAAACTCAATCTTGAAAATAGATCAATGCATAACCTCAAAATAAAATAAAACTTAGATTAATAATCCATGAAAACATAATCAGAGCTCCTAACTTTTTAACAAAGAAATTAGTGACTCATAGAAAAAGATGAAAAACAAAGATAAAAGAACAGAAGAAGAAGGTGTGGTATCGGATCCAAAGATCCTCTCCCCTTTTCCTGTGAACTACATTCACTTATTTATATCTTAGGTTTACCTAAAATCCAAATTCAAAAACTAAATCTTTATCTTATCTTTTAGGAAGAATAAGATAACTAATAACAATAATTCAGATCCTAATTAAAACCAAATCAAATAAAATCTTATCTTAACAGAATCTTTCATAACTTTGACTGAAATTGCATCTTCCAGAAGTTGGATCTTGATTGGCATTGCACTTGAGCTTGTGGCGTGATACGTCAATTTATTGTGGGCTTCAAGGTGTTGCATGCCTAGACTTGGCGTGGCACGCCAACTCTTGGCTTCATTAGGGGCGTTACACGCCCTTGAAATGGCATTACATACCAACTTATTAGGCTTGGAAGGTATTGCATTCCCTTGGTGGCATTGCACGCCACTTGCTTCTTCCTTGAGGGCGTTACATGCCCTTTGCTGGTGTGGCACGCCAATTTCTTGGTTTCTGGAGCGTTACATGCCAACTTTCTTCTTTCTTTAGGTGTTGTTTTTGCAAGTTGAAAGATAATGGTCGTGCGTGGCTCAAACTAAATATCCATTATAAACATATGTATATCATTTTAAAGTTCTAGATGTTAGCTTTCCAACACTATTTAAATTGTCTTATTTGGACCTCTATAGCTTAAGTTATGATCACTCAAGTGTGAAGAGATTAGGATTGACAACATTTACAAATTAATTACTTTTTAGTTGAAAATATAATATGAATCTACAATAATTCCAAAAAATTTCAAATTTATAATTAGTAATGAAAACTTCATTTAAAACATAAAAACATATAAAAACTTTAATTTAAATAATAATACCAAACTTAAAACTATTTGTCCTCAAGCAAAAGAAAAAGAAAACAGGATTAAACTTAATGAAAAAGAATTGAATCTCTTTGTATGTTAATGTCCAACTCAATAGTGGGATTTTTCAATAATTTCTTTGATCATAAACGGTCTTCTCTTATCGTAATAAATCTTGAAATCTTGAGAATCAATAATTTTCATAACTCAAATTCGGATAGTATTATGAGGTTTCTCTTAAACTTATTTGATTTTTGAAATCATTTACTTTATATTTTCAACCGAGAGAGATGTTTAAAGTGTTAACTCTAAGTATTTCGTCTCAAGGTAGTTCTTGATGTGGAGTTTCAATTGGTAATTCTGGACTAGTTGGTCCAAATTACTGGGTGATAAAACACTACTCTTCGGATTTATTAATTACCCAAGTCTTTCCTTGACACAATTGTACCACAAGCACATAACTAAATTTTTCTTTTCCCAGACACCGATGCCCAAAGTCTCTTTGGGCTTCTAAATATTTTGTTTTAAGGTGACTCGTTATCATGGGCTTTCAATCGATAATCTTGAGCCAATTGACCTAAATTATCGAATAGTTAAGCACCCCTCGAACTTAATCACCCAAGTCTTTTCTTAAAACAATAAGCACCAAAGATATATATACAAAAACTACTAAAGATGCTAAGGTATCAGTAACACCATTCCACCATATATAAGCCTGAGATAATGTAGTGAGAAGAAACATAATAACCAACTGAAAAATAATTATGAATTTATTTTGAGTAATTGCCGAAAAATTTAATTTATTTTTTAATTATTTTTAAATATTTAAAAAAGTAAAAAATTTTAAATATACATGTTAATTTTTAAAAGTATAAAAAAGATAAAAATAAATAAAAAATATTAAAAGTTAAAAAGATAATTAAAAAATAAATTAGAACTCGTAATTTTCATGAATTTTTTATAAATAAAATATTATTTTAATAATTAAAAGTAGTTTAACAACTAATAACTGAAGATAAATCATCTAAATTGTCTTTTTAAGTTTTTTTAGTATTTAACAACTAAGGATAATTTAAATAATTTATCTCTGGATTGTTGATTATATTATCAAATTATTTTTGGTTGTTGAAATAATAGATTTTTTAATTAGAATATTGCTTTTCCATTTAGTTGATTAAAGATTATGGAGTAATTTAATTTATGATATTATTTTATACATACCTAAAAGGTATAAAACAAAAAAAAAAATCATAAATTCATGTTAATATTAACTTAATTTATTAACTTTATATTATAATGAATTAAAATATCTATGTCAATAATTTAAAATTAAAGTCAAACAAATAAAATCTAAAAAAAATCTCTATAAAATTTGATATCGATTTTATTATTGATAAATATAGATATTTTAAAAAATATTATATGCTATTTTTTTAATCTTTTCTATAAATATACATACACATTTTGATGTTTATTTGATGATAAATTTAAAGTTAGATCTTTTAAATGAGGGGTTTATTAAAAGTAATAAGGTGAAGTATTAATTATTATTGAATTTGTAATAACTTTCAACTTATGTGAGTTTTATTATCTTAATTTAAGAGTGATTGATATTTTACTTTATTATTTTACTAATTCTCTCACTTTAGATGATTTTGATCTATTTTATTAGTATTAATATTTATTTTTATAAAAAATTTTAAATATTCTATGATGTTTATACTTTTTTTTTTCTCTCTCTCTTTCTCTCTCTTTGTTAAAGGTAAAAATTGCATTTATTTTGGTGAAATGAGTATATAAAATCTTTCTCAAGACAAGCAAAGAATAAAGTGAAAATTGATCCAAAACTCTTTCTCTCTCTTTGTTAAAGGTAAAAATTGCATTTATTTTGGTGAAATGAGTATATAGAATCTTTCTCAAGACAAGCAAAGGATAAAGTGGAAATTGATCCAAAACACAGAGAGAGAGAGAGAGTTCACTTTAGTCTTTTCACAAAACTCTTTATTTACGGTGTGTCTGCATATTTCCAAATTAATGTTTTACTTCCTTCAAAGATTCACTTATTTTTTGAAATCCATATTTTTTAGATAAGTGTTACAATAAGACTTATCTTTCTTTTTGGTTGATTCTATCTTCAGACTTCTTTATACATTTTCAGCCACCATGTCCGAAAAGATTCAACCTCTTTTTTAATGTTCTCGATTTGAAATCTAGCAGTTTGCTAAATGAATTTCGAGTGTGGACATGATAAAAAGCAATGTTCAATCGATTCCACAACTCCATTGCAATGCGCGCGGACAAGTGTTAGGGATAGCAGCAATCTTTGCGTTTAGCTTCTTCCTCACCGGAAGTCCTCATGAATCATTTTTCAAAGCAAGATCTACAGTTTTGTTGGAAAATCCAACTCCCAAAAGTTTACAACTCTCTATTCTTGAAATGGTCAGCTAGAAACTTAATTGGGGGATGAAAGATCTGAAAATTCACTTCATATTCTGTACGAACAAAGTAAGCTCCTTTCTTCTCCTTGCACCATATTAATGTATCTCCTTGTTGTATATGGATTTGCATGATGGGTTGAGCTATCTTCGGAGTAAAAGTGTTATTGCTTAATTACACATTCCATTTACCCGTTCAGTCATCAGTTAAAATACCCACACCAAATTGGGATTATAATTCTGAAACTGTCTCGCCATCAGTGTTTTTTGTCTCCCAACTTAGCAATCCTCCTAAATCCTCACATTAGAGTTCCTCCTTAGTCCCTACTCTTCACAAAATACCATTCTCGATTATTTTCTTTCCTTCAAGAAGACTTCTCCTAACTCAGGAAAGATTAGTATCTATATCATCTTTTAGGAAATCAAAGTGTCTGAAGTATTTGCTTCTAAACACTTTTGTCACTAGGGGGTTCGATTTAATAATCGGGCTCTAGCTTTGCTTTTCTAACATAGCCAAATTAAACGCTTTGAGGTCTTTAAATTCCAAACCTCCTTGTGCCTTTAGTTTACATAGAATATCCCAGCTAATCTATTGTATTTTTCTTTTTTCCTATATTTGCCCCCACCAAATCAGAATTACATGAGTAATCTCTGAATTTCTTCAATAAATGTTTCAAGAAATTTGAAGCATCCGAAGGTGTAGATAAGAATTGTAGCTCCAACTATTTTAATCAATATCTCACAACCGTTGACTAAGAGTAAGGATTTTTTTTCCACTGTTGCAATTTATTTGCCATTTTCTCCTTGACATAGCTGAATATATTTTTCTTGGATTTTTGTATAGTTGTAGGCAAGTCCAAGTATCTATTTTGAATTCCAACATTTGGTGCCTGCAACAAATCTATCAACTCTTTTCTATCTTAATTTGGAGTGTTTTTGCTAAAGAATATAGTCAACTTATTCAAGTCTACTGTCCACTAATCTCTCCATATATTCTATAAAATCTGCATAATATGTTGGCATGCACTAGAATTTGCTTTGCTGAAAATAATGGAATCATCGACAAAAAAATAAGTGGATAATTTTAAGACTGTTACTATTAATCTTTAAACTAATAAGGTCATTACTCTGTTCTCCTCTATAGAGTAGGTGGGATAATCTCTCTGTATAAACAATGAAAAGATAGGACGAAAGAGGATTTTCTTGACAGATTTTTCTTATAGGTTTAAACAAATTTTTAGGTTGTCCATGCACAGTAACAGCGTAGGATACAGTAGTAACACATTCCCTCAGCCAATTAATCCGTCGGTTATAAAAATCGAATGGTTCAATCACCTTCCAAAGAAAACTCTATTCCATTCGATCATAAGCATTACTCATGTCTAGTTTCAAAGCCATGTTTTAATCCTCATATCTCTTATTCTTTAGGAAATGCATGCATTCATATGCAATTAGAACACTGTCATAGATTAATTTACCTTTTATGAAAGCACTTTGATTATCACTCATAATTCTATTCAGAATAGGCTACATTTTATGCACTAAGACCTTTGAAATAATCTTAAAAAATATTGAATTGAGACTAATTAGTCGTACCTAAGCCTTAGTTGAAGCATTGGGAATTTTTGGAATTAGGCATATGAGAATATGGTTGAAAGATTTTAGCTTTTTACCTCCAGAAAAAAAACTTTCTACTGCTTTAATAGTGTCAGCGTCAACAATATTCTAGAAAAATTGAAATAATCTTGCCATATACCCATCCTCTCTTGGGAATAAATACGGGTTAATTGAAAAAACAACTCTTTTAATCTCAGCCTTTGTTACTGGTTGTGTGAATACCAGTTGTTCTGACCAGCTACCTTTCTCCTCATAGATGAAATAACTTCCGTAGGATCTACAGTGCTAGTCAATTGAAATAGAGTCTCAAAATAAGACTAGGTTATCCTACTTATTCATTTTGAGTCCGTATGAGTTTCTCCCATTTCATTTTCTAGTTTTTAAATTTTATTGGAACCGTTTCTAATTTGCACATTTGAATGAAAGAATTTTGTATTTTGATCCCCAGTTTAGTCATTGGACTCTTGCATTTTTCTTCCAGTAGCGTTCTTCACACAGATAAGCCTCTGTCGATTCCTCTTCTAGTCTCAGAATTCAAATCTTGTCTACCTGTTCTGTTTTGTTTTTCTCTTTTCCAATTTGCTTTTTCAACTCCTCAATTTGCATCAGGAATTAGATTTATGAAGTTGCTACCATCTATTAGACGATGTTGGCAGCGCTTTAATTTTGTGTGTAGCTGAAACATCGGTGAACCTATCATTTCCTCCCTCCACACATTTTTCACAATATGATTTACCTCATCAACTTCACACCATCGTTCTTGAAACCTAAATCTCATTTTAAACTTCCTTTGCTCTACCTCTAAGGCTAAAATCAAAGGTCTATGGTTTGAACCTTGGTCATCAAGATGCCTCACACCTGAGTTGGAATAGTATTCTAACCAATTTGGAGTTGCTAGAAATTTGTCAAGCCGTTCCCGAATTAAAGCACCCCAAACTACCTATTACACTAACATGGTGTTTGGAAATCCCTTATAATTGAATTTTTATGGGAATTGAATTCAATTCAATTCCAATATTTGAAATAAAAATAATTAAATTAGTTTGATGGAATTCAATTCAATTCCTTTGTTTTCTCTCAAAATCAATTCTAACCCAAAAAGGTCTGATTTGAAATTTCATTCCATTGAGATTTCACTTAAAACTTAAAATATATAAAATGTCCTTATAATCTAATTACTTCTTCTTAACTTCCTTTTCTCACTTTCTCTCAAGGTCTCCCACCTTTCAACACACTCTCTCCTCTCTCACCGCCTTTATTCCCTTCCTTTCCCTTTTCTTTTCTTCAATTCACTTAATATAATATATATTTATTTTTTTTGAAAGGTCTACTATGTAAAAAATTATTCACACATATAGATTTTATGTGTTTAACTTAAATTAATGACACCAATCATTTGTTAGTCTACTACGTCTGAACATTTTAAGCAAAGTTGTGTCAGTCATGACATCAACAAAAGTGAAATAATTTTGTCTCATTTTAATGACATTAATCAGTTGCTATAATTTGCTATTAATAACTAGTTTTGTTTTACTTGCTACGTCATTAGACCACTCAACAAGTTAGTTCTTGATAGTTCATGTTTGTTTTTTGTTATTGATTTATCGTTGAAATCAACCATAGAGAACCATTTAATTTTTTAATTAATAACAATATTTTTAAATTTCATATTTTTAGATTAATCTAATTTTTATTTTTTTAAAGATATGAACAAAATTTATTTAAAAAATATAATTTAATAAATAAGTATATTTATTATTTAAATATGATGTTATATTAATAAAGGATAAATTTGTCCATTATAAAATTTGAATTCATTTGATAAACATTCTAAATACTGAAATTCAATTAAATTCTATAGTTTTACTAATTCATTTCAAACACGATTCAATTCAATTCTATACCATTAAAATTTTCAAACATATTGTAAGTAAATTTACTCCCTTCATATCCTAGATCCACCAACCCACCAGAATTGATAAATTGATTGAAGCCTTTATTAGATGGCATCGCCTTCATTCTTCCCTTTTCCTTTTCGTTGTAGCCTGTGATTGCATTAAAGTCTTCAAACACTATAATTATCCTCTATTTTTCTTAAAAAGTTCAACAATATGACATGTTGTTGATTTCTTAGTCACTCCTCACTACTCAAATGAACCTCAATTATCTCCCATTTTATCAGTGTACTATGATTCTCTTAGCTCTAATGTATGAGGAAAGAGTCACAATCAGTTATTAAAATCTGCATATTTGATTTTCATGCCAACATCGAATTATCTACCATTCCTTGTGAACCAACATACTGCACTCTATTACATCCCAGTTTGTTGCATTGTGTCATTACAAATGAAGAATTATTTTTTGTCTCACAAAGAAACAATAACTTGGGAGAATGAGATTTATTGATCTCTTGTATGTTATGAACTGTTAAGAATTTTTTTTAAACCTCAACAGTTTCATATTATCATCTTCATAATTTCTCGAGTGCCATCTTTGGGTTGGCACCCTCCCCTCTTATATCTGAGTTGTTTTTTATAGTACATTATTTTTCTTTCTTTTTCTTTGCATTGTCAGCTCACTTCTCTTTTTTTCCCCACTAATCCTGTTATCATTCCCTTCTAATCTACTAGCAAGGTGTTTCAATTTAACTGGTCTTTATTTTTTATTTTTCTCTTTAGAATTTTTTTCAATTTAAAAACTAGATTTGATAGCCTTCTCTAGTTCTGCATCGTTACCATCCTTCTTTTGTTCTGCTATTATCACTTGCAAATTTGCCCTGCTACTTACCTCCTCTATCTCTTTTATATTACACCACTATAGATTATGTTTTTGTAGTGTAATAGATTCTAACTTATTTTTCCCTTTTTATTCCTCCAATTCTATCCATAGAATGACATTCTTCTATATCATTTCTTTCAATTATTTTCTGCATTGACAAAAAAAATTCCTTAAGAAGATTCACCAAAATAGATTTGTGCGAGACCTCCCTTAGTTTCATTTCTATCTTTGGCATATTTAGATTAATATTCTTCTTCTATCCCTCAATTCTCTATCCCACTTGTTCAGCTTTCAACCAACTCTTCCATTATTCTTCCTTCATGTCACCCTTAGTCAGCTCCTCCAAATCCAAAAACTACCCCCAACTCATTTTCTCATGGCCAATATGACCGTAATAGTTACACAAATTTTTTCAATGCGGTTATATTTAGCCGACAGTTAAATAACTTGTTTGTTAAGTTCTCAATCTTCAGTATTTTTTTTGGTGGTTTAGTCAAATCCATTTGAATATGAATTTTTATGATTCTGTTCTCCCTCTCCTTCACTGAAAAGAAATCCACATCTAAAATCTCCTTCATACTCCCTCCTATCTTTCTTTCTAACTCCTTTGTCTAATAGTGCTTTGAAATTCTCTAAAATTGTGACCATATTGGCACCAAGAATAATTCATCATTTTTCTCATTGATGCCCTTGACCAGTGTTTGAGATTTAATATGAAATTTTTTAACATCTACATACTTTTCTTTTCAATTCTAAGCAAATTTGTTTTTTAGAGAAAAAGAATTGAAAGAGATTATCCCCAACTCCATCATTTTAAAATCCTCTGACTATGACTAAATTGATCTCATATCACTTTTAATTGTCCTTATACTGAATGAGTAATCCGCTAAAAATTCTTCCAACAAGGTTTTTTAAACAAATATGTATATTTTTCTCTATCTCCTCTTCTCCAAAATTAATGATCTCTTTTTCCTCTCTCCTATTATGATCCCTCACTTTCAGCCTCGTTGCCCTCTCTACAATCAACCATCACACCCAAAAAGATGCACTCAGATGTAAAAGAATTTGAACTCCGATATAAAAAAATGACCTAAAGAGACTCTCTCGAAAAAACTCTAACAGAGCACACTTTTAAAAACTAAGGTTATCACTTTTATTTATATTGAATTGAATTTTAATGAAAATTAAATTAAATTATGTTTTCTTTCTTTCTATATTAATATTAACAGTAGAGAACATAAAAATAAAAAATATATACTCACCAAAAAAAATAAAAAAATATTATGCTATATAAATTTATTCTTAAAAAGGTAAAACTTGTTGTTATGAGAACAAATGAGGTGGATGACCATCATTAATATGGGCGGTTGATTTTATTTTTAATACTGAATGGCTCAACTCTTCATGGCAAACATAAGCTAATGAAATTGAAATTGTAAACTTCACACGCTTATAAATAGTGAAGCAATCTGAGGAACTATACACAGCAATAAAATAAATATTTCTCTCTCTCTCTCTTTACATTACAATATAAACTCTCTCTCTTTATCTCTCTGTGATTTTAAGTTACAATAATTACAATATTAGTAAATATAGAGATGACTTCAATTATAGTGAGATAAGAGTATTAGAGAACGATAATACTAGAGTCTTCTATTTATACTTATTTATTTCATATTTTATTATATCTTATTTATTTATTTATTTTAGAACACGCTATCAGCACGAGACTCTGATCAAATTTTAGGAAGACTCAGGTAAAAAATTTTTATTATGTCGAAACTCTCTCATCTTGAATTTAATGCTCCTGATATATCTGGAAACAGCTATTTATCATGGATACTGAATGCTAAAATCCATCTTGATTCAATAGATTTTGGAGATACTATTAAGGCTAAAAATAATACATCCCAGAAGAATAAAGTCATAGCCATGATCTTTCTTCATTGTCATCTTGACGAAAGATTGAAAAATAAATATCTCACATTAAAAGATCCCGCAGATCTGTGAAAAGATCTTGAAGAAAGGTGTAATCATCAAAAGACAGTGATACTTCCTCAAGCCTGATATGAATGGACGCACTTGCGTCTACAGGAATTTAAATCCATAAATGAATATAATTCAGCAATGTTTCGAATCACCTCACGAATGAAATTATGTAGAAAAAAGATAAATGATAATGATATATTAGAGAAAACTTTCTCGACCTTCTATGCCTCGAATGTGCTCCTACAGCAGCAATATCGAGAAAAAGAATTTAAAAAATATTTTGAGTTAATTTCTTACCTTCTTGTTGCTGAACGCAACAATGAGTTGCTTTTAAAAAATCATGAAGCACGCCCAACTGGTAATGCCCCATTTCATGAAGCAAAAGCGGCACATCATTACCCCAGAAGAGATAAATGGCAAGATTTTAGTAACAAAAAAAATTATGGAAGGAAAAAGAATTATGTTCACAAGAAAGGATCTCACCAGAAGTGGGATAAAGAAAGAAACAATGGGCAAAATAAATCAATAGAGGATAAATATTTCCGTTGTAGTAAAAAGGGCCATTAGTCACGTACCTGTCGTACCCCAAGACATCTAGTCGATCTTTATCAATCATCTTTGAAAAAGACGACAAAGAAAAGGAAACAAATTTTGTTTCAAATGATACTGAAAATTACACTACTCATTATGATGTATCTGATTTCTTTTAGGATCCTGAAGAAAATATTGGTCATTTGATCAATGATGGAATAGTTTAATATGTAAGATTATTAAGTATTTATGTAAATAAATAATGTAAAGAACTTCTTGTTAAGTTTTATTTTCTATACATTTGAATTTCAAATATGATGTATATAAATAAAATTTAATAAAATATTTATGAATTTCAAAATTATTGAAAGTGTCAAGATAATAATAAAATTTTTAGTATATATTATACTTCTTAGAAAAATATTTTCAATCAAGGAAATAATTTTACTGCGTAAATATTTCTACTCATTTTATTATTATTTTTCTTTGAAGAAAATGGCAAGGACATATAGTGAAGATATTTTTCTTGCGGATAGTGCAAGTTCGCACACCATTCTCAAAAGTAATATATATTTTACCCATCTTGTGCCAAAAGAAGAATATATTAATACTATTATTGGCTCAGGCAATGTGATAGAAGGCTCCGGAAGAGCTATAATTTTGTTTTCTAGAGGAATAAAATTCATAATAAATAATGCACTATTGTCTACTAAGTTTCTAAGGAACTTATTGAGTTTCAAAGATATTCGCCGAAATGGATAGCATATTGAAACAATGAAGGAGGAAAATTATGAGTACTTATGTATCACAACTCAAGTTCTAAATAAAAAGGTTATATTACAAAAGTTACCCTCACTTTCATCTGGGTTATATTATACCAATATTAGTGCAATTGAATCACATGCCATTATAAATTAGAAATTTACTATCCCAAATGAAGTCATAACTTGGCATGATTGATTGGGTCATCTAGAAACAACTATGATGCGGAGAATTATTGAAAACTCTCATGGATATTCACTAAAGAACTAGAAGATTCTTAAATCTAGTGAATTTTGTTGTGCTGCATGTTCTCAGGAAAAGTTAATTTTAAGGTCATCACCAGTAAAGATTGGATTTGAATCTCCTAAATTCCTAGAAAGAATTCAAGGCAATATATGTGGACATATTCATCCACCATGTGGATCTTTTAGATATTTTATGGTCCTAATAGACGCATCTTCGAGATGGTCACATGTGTGCTTATTATCTTCTCGCAACCTGGCGTTTGCGAGATTATTTACTCAAATTATTCGATTAAAAGCACAATTTCCTGAAAATCCAATCAAAGTAATTTGTCTTGATAATGCTGGTAAACTTACTTCCCAAACTTTTGATGATTATTGTATGGCTAATGGAATAAGTGTTGAACATCCAGTAGCTCATGTTCACACACAAAATAGGTTAGCGAAATCACTTATTAAACGCCTCCAATTAATTGCTAGACCCTTACTTATGAGAACGAATCTCCCAACCTCGGCTTGGGGAAATGCTATTTTACATGCCGCAACACTTATTCGTTTGAGGCCAACAAATTACCATCAGTTCTCTCCTATGCAATTAGCTTTTGGCCAGCAGTCAAATATTTCCAGTTTAAGAATATTTGGGTGTGCAATATATGTTCCTATTGTACCACCTTCTCATACCAAATGGGACCCCAAAGAAAATTGGGGATATATATTGGATATGATTCTCCCTCTATAATAAAGTATCTTGAGATACAAACTGGGGATGATTTTAAAGTCTGATTTGCGGATTGTCATTTTGATGAATCAAAATTTTCAACATTAGAGGGAGAGAATAAGCTTCCTAAAAAGGAACTTAATTGGAATGCATCATCTTTGATGCATTTGAATCCTCGATCAGGGCAATGTGAACTAGAAGTTCAAAAGATTATACTTTTTTCAAATAATAGCAAATGAATTGCCTGATGTATTTTCTGATACAAAGAGGATAACCAAATCTTATATACCAGCGGAAATTTTTCCAATTCAAATTGATGTCCCAGTCAGACAAATAGCCACTGAAACAAATTCACGCTAAAATCGTGGTAGGCTTGTCGGTTCCAAAGACAAAAATTCTCGAAAAAGAAAAGAGGTAAATACTATTTCTGTTGAAAAAGACATAGTAAAGACACCTTCAGTTGTCCAAAATTCTGATATAGTTTTAACGCCAGAAGATGTTCAGGTACCTGAAAATTGTGAAAATGACGAGATCTCGATAAATTATGTCTTTACAGGAGAAAAATGGGACCAAAATAAGACAATTGTCGATGAAATATTTGCATATAATTCAGCATTGAATATCATGCATGAAAGTAAGGATCTTGAGCCAAGAACAGTCGAAGAATGTCGATAAAGAAATGATTGGCTAAAATGGGAAGAAGCCATGAAGGCTGAGTTAGACTCACTTGCAAAACGTGAAGTCTTTAGACCTGTAGTCCGTACACCAGAAGATGTAAAACCTTTTGGATATCGATGGATATTTGTGAAAAAACAAAATGAGAAAAATGAAGTTGTACGCTACAAAACTCGACTTGTGGCACAAGATTTTTCACAAAGGCCCAGTATAGATTATGAAGAAACATATTCCCCTGTAGTAGATTCAATAACATTGCGTTATTTGGTCAGTTTATTCACATACCATAAACTACGTATGCATTTAATGGATGTGGTAACAACCTACTTATACGGACCATTGGATCGTGATATCTATATGAAAGTCCCTGAAGGACTAAAGATGTCTAAACCATCCAATGAATATTCGCAGGGGTTATACTCAGTTAAATTACAAAGATCTTTATATGGTCTAAAGCAATCTGGACGAATTTGGTATAATCGTCTTACTGAGTATCCGGCTAAAAACGGATTTAAGAATGATGATATCTGCCCATGTATTTTCATAAAGAAATCTGCATCTGGATTCATTATAATTACTGTGTATGCTGATGATTTAAATATCATTGGAACTCCTGAAGAGATTCCAACCATTATAAAAGCTCTAAAAGAAGAGTTTGACATGAAAGATCTTGGAAAGACTAATTTTTGTCTCGACCTGCAGATCGAGCATACAAAAAATGGGATCTTTATTCATCAAACAACATACACAGAAAATATCTTAAAGATATTTTATATGGATAAGTCACATCCATTAAGTACCCCAATAATCGTAAGGTCTTTGGATGTGGAAAAGAATTAATTCCGTCCTAAAGAAGAAAATGAAGATATCCTTGGTCTTGAAGTACTATAACTTAGTGCCATTGGAGCGCTAATGTATCTTGCTAATAATGCACGACCCGATATATTATTTGCTGTGAATTTATTAGCAAGGTATAGTTCCTCTCCAACCAGAAGATATTGGAATGGAACAAATATTTCGATACCTTCATGGAACGGTTGATATGGGATTGTTTTATCCCTATGGATCCAAGCCACAATTAGTTGGCTATGCAAATACTGGATACTTGTCTGATTCACACAAAGGGAGATCTCAAACAGGATACCGGTTCACATATGCTGGTACAACTATATCATGGAGGTCCCCAAAACAGACGATTGTGGCAACATCCTCTAATCATGCTGAAATACTAGCGATACATGAAGTTAGTCGCGAGTGTTTTTGGCTCAGGAGTTTGATCCAATATATTCTGTCATCATGTGGACTGATTGATCAAAAGATAGCTCCAACTGTCCTGTTTGAAGATAATACAGCATGCATTGCTCAACTTAAGGCGGATACATCAAAGGCGATAAAACAAAGTATATTTCTCCCAATTTCTTTTTCACTCATGATCTTCAAAATTAAGGGACAATTGATGTTCAATAGATCCGCTTAAGTGACAATCTGGCATATTTATTTACAAAGTCACTCCCAAAATCCTCTTTTAAAAAATTGGTACATCAAATTGGGATGCGCCAATTTCGAGACAAGAGGGAGAGACTGTACTCTTTTTTTCTTTGTCAGGGTTTTTCCATTGGGTTTTGCTTGACAAAGTTTTTAATGAGGCAGTCACCATCACAAAGGATATTGTACTCTTTTTCCTTCACTAAAATTTTTTTTCATTGGGTTTTTCTTTAGTAAGGTTTTAATGAGACATAATCCTAAATGGTCATCTAAGGGGGAGTGTTGTGATAAGAACAAATGAGGTGGATGACCATTATTAATATGGACGGTTGATTTTATTTTCAATACTGAATGGCTCAACTCTTACATAAGTTAATGAAGTTAAAATTGTAAACCTCACACGTCTATATTGATTTTATTTTCAATACTCAACTCTTCATGACAAACATAAGTTAATGAAGTTAAAATTGTAAACTTCACACATCTATAAATAATAAAGCAATCTGAAGAACTATACACAGCAATAAAACAAATACCTCTCTCTCTCTCTTTACATTACAATATAAACTCTCTCTTTTTATCTCTCTGTGATTTTAAGTTACAATAATTACAATATTAGTAAATATAGAGATTACTTCTATTATAATAAGATAAGAATATTAGTGAACGATAATACTAAAGTCTTCTATTTATACTTATTTATTTTATATTTTATTATATTTTATTTATTTATTTATTTTACAACAAAACTTTTCATTTTTATATATATCGTATATATATTCTTCGTATCCGCTCTTGAGATTTGTGAATCGTCTCTCCTTCCATAGATAGGCATCTTATATTGTTGTTGTTGTTGTTGTTGTTGTTGTATCGATCTCTATAATTTTATTGAATTTTTAATTAAGTTTTTATATTTTTTAATTAGATTTTTATATCATATCAAATTTTGTAATTAAGTCTCTACCATGATAAAAATATTGGAATTAATAGAATATTCTGTTAAACTATACAGAATATTCAATTAAGTGTTAGATATATTCATTTTGTTTAATGAAATATTTCGTTAATTCTAACTTTTTTGTCACAACAAAGACTTAATTACAAAATTTGATATAATATATAGGAACTCAATAAAAAAAAGTATAAAAATTTAATAAAACTATAAGAACTGATGACAGAATAATTAAATCTTATTATTATCTTAAATAATAATAAATATTTGTGATTAGTTAAAGAATGAATGGAACTTTCCAACCTAATTAAGAATGAACATGCTAAATGATTATATAAAATAAAGAATATAATTAAATAATAATATAAAATAATTTACATCATTAATATATTAAAATTAAATTCATCATAGAAAAATTATACATTTTTTGGTCCAAAGGAAAATGATATTTGAACCTTAAATAAATGTCATTCATCTTATGTTAGGTGGGTCAAATGTTTTTAATTTTTCTTTTTGCGTTTTTCTTTCATTATTTTTTTTTTCTCTTTTTATTATGGATAGATGTACCTAGATTTGAATTTAGGAAAAAGAGGTGTGAGTACTTAGGACTGAAAATTAGGGTGTGTATGGGTCGGGTGAAACCGGGTTTGATGTGACCTGGATCCGACCCGAAATATATACCGGGCCTATTTGTTAGACCCGAACCCGATCCTAGACCCGATGAAACCTATACACTTTCGGGTCACGATTATACCGGGTAAAAACCGGGTGAAAATCGGGCCGTTAACATTATATTACCTTGATACCTTCTTGTAAGTTAGCATGTAAAAATATCTAAATTTTCAAGACTCCAACCATTATTTGACATGGTAAAATTCACTTAGAAAAATATAATAAGAAGTAACTCTTCTCTAAAATTAAAGTATAACCATAATCAATACTAATATTGCCTAATAACACCAAATATTTAAATCAATACAAATAACACAAAATTATGCATTAGTCTAAAGTCTTATGCATTTTAAACATAAAACATTAACTTATAGTCTTATATATAATGACTAATAACACAAAATATTAAGGTTTACAATACTTAAATTTCACATAATAATAGCCATCATCCATCACTAATAACACAAAAATATTAATTGTGTATGATGACCGGGCCACCGGGCCGATTTCAGGTGACCCGAGCTATGACCCGGATCCGACCCGAAATAATGACAGGGTCTACTTTTGAGACCCATACCCGGCCCTAGACC
Source organism: Arachis ipaensis (assembly GCF_059453495.1). Lineage (NCBI taxonomy): Eukaryota > Viridiplantae > Streptophyta > Magnoliopsida > Fabales > Fabaceae > Arachis > Arachis ipaensis. The sequence goes on from NC_142435.1 coordinate 31,189,457, forward strand.
CGATAAAATCACATCAAATTAGCCCCTAAAGTGCTCGAGACCGGGCCGAATTTTCGGATCGGGCCGGACCATGCACACCCCTACTGAAAATATCTAAGAATGGAATTAAAAAGAGAACATCCATCAATGATCATAGATTCATAGAGTAGGATGATCAAAATATAAAAAAAAATTAATTTGAGAAGCTTAACTTTGGTAACCTTCAAGTATTAAATATATCTAATGATAGATTGTTAAGTAACTTTGAGTGATTGGTATTATTAAGGTTATGAGTAATTTAAGCATGAAATCTTAGATAGATTAAGTAACTGAGTGAGTGGTATTATTAAGGTTATAACACATAAGTAATTTAAGCTTGAAATTTTTTAAGACTAAAATTGATGATAACATGTTATGTTTTATATATTGACCATAACATGCTTGAAGAGTTAAGAATTTTTTATATATTTAAATATTTTGAAGTTCTTTTGTTGAATTATGAGTTCATAACAATTTTGAAAAAAACTAAAACACTGCTATAGAAAATAAGAAATTACACTTAATAAAACTGAAAATAAAATATCTTCTGCGCATCAAGTACAACGGAGTGTGTAGAGTATGCGTTTGAACACTTCGATTGTTTTTATGTCTTTTTATATTGCAATAAGCTCCACTATAAGTATTGAGCTCCACTACAATTTCATGCATATTAATCTTAATTTATTAACTTTATATTACAATGAATTAAAATAGTTATGTCAATGACTTAAATTTACGTCCAACAAATAAGATCTAAAATATATTTTTTATAAAATTTGACATCAATTTTATTATCTGATAAATTTAGATGTTTTAAAGAATATTATATGCTATTTTTTTATCTTTTCTAAAAAAATATAATAAATATTTCAATGTGTATTTGATGATATAATTTTATTAGTATTAATATTTACTTTTATAAAAATTTTGTAAGTATTCTATGATGTGTATTTTTTTTCTTTTTCTCTGTATTAATATTAACCTCATAAAACATAAAAATAAAAAAAATATAATAAAATATAATATAATTCAATATTAATTTTTTATTAAAAAATAATATGCTATATATAACTTTTTTCCAAAAAAAAAGGATAAAACTTTTCAATTATCCATACTTAATTATTGCCGTTTTGTGGATTTGTCCCTTTCTGTATAGCAGTATAGGCGATCTTAGCTTATAAACATTTTTTTTTATTTTGTTTGGTGAAACTTTCATAACTGATAGTAAATAGCTAGTAATAGTAATAAAAAGGGGTAAGTACAATTTTGGTCCTTAAAATTAAGTGTCAGAATCGAAATCGTCCCTCTTATATTTTTGGATTTAAAATCGTCCTTAATGTTGCATTTGTATTTAACTTCGTCCTTTGTAATTAAAAAATTTTTTAATGACAATTCTACCCTTTTCATTTTGCGCAAAACGCTTGATTTCTTTCCTTGGATGAGAAGTAATAGTAATAAAAAGGGGTAAGTACGATTTTGGTTCTTAAAGTTAAGTGTCAGAATCGAAATCGTCCCTCTTGTATTTTTAGATTTAAAATCGTCCTTAATGTTGCATTTGTATTTAACTTCGTCCTTTGTAATTAAAAATTTTTTTTAATGACAATTCTACCATTTTCATTTTGCGCGAAACGCTTGATTTCTTTCCTTGGATGAGAAACCCTTAACGTTTATTACAGCTTCCTTTATTCACAACGCTTCGTAAACCAAATCCATTACATTGTGCCCTAACCTAACCCAGAATCGGAGAAGACCGTAGATGTTGATGGCAAAGTAACTGAAGAGAGGAGGCGAGATCGAGAAACTGGAAGGAAGGGACGTGAAGAGTCGCTGAAGCATTACTGATAGGGTTTGAGTAGATATGATTTTCTTCCTTCTTTTCAGTATGGTAGCTCTCGCTGCAGTGGGTAGTGTCGGGTTAGATTACTTAGGGTTTGGGGTCTGTTTATCGTTGGAAAGAGGCCATGTGTGTGGAGAGTAGGGATTAGCATCGATGTGAAATAGGAAGGTGCGTCTGTTTCATATTCTATATTAATGTGTATGTGTTGTTGTACTCTGTTTCAGGGTGTGGTAGAAGACGATGGGTTATTTTAAAGTGAAGGTCTACCATGGAGGATGGTTTACGTATAAGAACGGTCCACTAGAGTATGTGGGAGGAGAAACAACGGTGATAGAAGAGATTGATGGTGATCGGTGGTCTGTATTTGAAGCGTATGCTGAGCTAAAGCAATTTGGTTACGTCGAGGAGAATATCCCATCGTTGTGGTTCAAGGATCCAGTTGCTGAAGACATGGAGAAAAATCTGAAATTGTTTAAAACTGATGCGGATTTCATTGAGATGTGTCAAATAGCAGAGTTGAGAGACCATGTAGAGTTGTATGTTGTCCATAAGGTTCAGGACGAAGAGATGTTTTCTGGTGATGGCTACATTGATGTTGGGGATAAAGATCAGGTGGGTGACATTAGTGAGGGGCAAGAGCTGGTTCTGTATGGTGGAGTAGATGAGGGGCGAAAGCAATCTGATTATGATAATCCATCTGGGGCAGAGGACGACAATGTAGTTGATTATGATAAATCTAGTGGCAGTGACAGTCTCGATTCGGAGTATAATCCATCTGGGGAAGAGGACGATAGTGAAGATGATGTGCACTTTACTGATAGTGATGATGAGCTTGATCCTGAGGTAAGTGGGTTTCAAGATGTGAATGTGATGAGTAAGAAATCTAGGGCTGTGAAAAAGAATGCTGGAGCAACTGAGCAGTTTGACAATGATGAGGGAGGAGATAGTGATGACTTAGATTTCGATCACCAGGTTGGGGCTGATGGGTCTGATTCAGAGCATGAGGGTTTCACATATCCAGTTCACAAGCCTCAGAAAGATATGAGTCAATACAAATGGGAAGTTGGCACAGTGTATGCATCTCAGGAGGAGTTCAAGGACACTGTAACTGCTTATGCTGTGCATACGGCAAGGTCAATCAGGTTTAGGAAGTGTGATTTGCAGAGGGTTAGGGCAGTTTGTTCGGGTGATTGTCCTTTCTGGGTGTATACGGCAAAAATCAGAGGTGAGGAAACTTGGCAGCTACGCAGCATGAACTTGACACACACATGCACACAAGCACACAGGATAGGGATCTTACACTCGAAATGGCTCGGCACTGCGTTTAAGAAGAAGGTTGAATCAAATCCAAAGGTGAAAATAAGGGAGTTGGTTTCGAAGGCACAGAAGAAATGGAACTTGACTGTCACTAAGTCATTGGCCACTAAGACCAAGCAGATTGCACTTGATCAAATTCAGGGTACCTTCCGAGAATAGTATAAAAGAATTTATGATTATGGACAGGAGCTGATGAGGGAAAATCCAGGATCCTCAGTTCGCATACAAGTGCAGAGGTCCCCAGATCTTGACAGTGAAGCACCAGCATCATCAAGGACCACTTACTGCATCTTTCAGAGGATCTATGTGTGCCTGGAAGCATGCAAGCAGAGCTTCCAGCATTGCAGGGATTTCATTGGCCTGGATGGCTGCTTTTTGAAGACACCCCAGGGAGGACAACTGCTCACTGCAATTGGGTGGGATCCCAATGACCAAATGCTGCCGATTGTGTATGCGGTTGTGGAGGCCGAGACGAAGGACTCATGGAGTTGGTTTCTAAGTCATCTTGCATCTGATGTTGGGCTGGATAAGATGGGAAGATCTACCTTCATGTCTGACTAACAAAAAGTAAGCAAAGTTCACTAATTTTATAGCATGAATGACATCCATTCAATTCTCCCTAATTACAATTTGCTTGATATCATGCTTGCAGGGTTTGTTGCCAGCATATGAGGAGGTTATACCTGGTGTGGATAATCGGTTCTGTGTGAGACACTTGTACAGCAACTTCAGAAAAAGATTTCCAGGATTATAATTGAAGAAACTGATGTGGAAGTGTGCTAAGGCAACTCACTGGAGGGATTGGGAGAGGCACATGGCCGAGGTGAAAGCTGTGAATCAGGAAGCCTATAGGTACCTAATTGCTATGCCTCCTAGGTATTGGTCTAGATCTAGGTTCACCTATAACTCTAAGGTAGATACATTGGTTAATAACATGTCCGAGAGCTTTAATTCTGCTATTGTTGATGCTAGAGAGAAGCCTATAGTCACCATGTTAGAGGAAATCAGGGTTAAACGAATGACTAGGTGGGCAGAAAATAGGGAACTTGCACATAATTATTCAGGGACAATCTTACCTAGGATTAGATTCAGGTTGGGAAAGAGATCTAGGTCAGCTGGGGATTGGCGGCCATACTGGCCTGCTGCTTCGAAGTATGAAGTGGTGAACGGATTAGACAAGTTTGCGGTCGACTTAGGTTTCCATGAATGTTCATGTAGAATTTGGCTGATGAGTGGCATACCCTGTGTCCATGCTATCAGTTGCATCAAGTTCAAGGGACTTGACTTAGAACCTTTTGTGGCTGGGTGTTATAAGAAAGAAGCTTACATGAGGTACTATGACTCAATCATACATCCCTTGAATGGAGTAGATCTTTGGGAGAGAACTGCACACCCTGATGTTATGCCTCTCCCCTATCAAAGGCCTAGTCACAGGCCAGTGAAAAAGAGGAAAGCAGCTGCTGGAGATGAAGAGCAGAGCAACCGCACTCACCTATCAAAGAAGGGAGAGATACAAAGGTGCTCTCTGTGTGGACCTGTTGGGCACAACAGAAGCAGATGCCCTAAACCTATTGAGGAGTTGGTATGATTTTTAATTTGTCTTCCTTCTATTAATTGGTCTCTCATATATTATTGCTATCCCATTATTAAATTGTATATGTTTGTGTGGCCCATCAGTCAAAGAACAAAGGAAAGCAGCAGCAGGGAAGCACTAAATCAAACCATCTACCTGCCAAGGGAGGAAGGAAGACTGCCTTTTCCCAGCCCAATCCCAAGCAATCTGTCAAGAGGAAAGCTGTTTCAGCAAGTCAGCCACCTTCTGCAGCCCAATCCAACAATGCAGCACAGCCAAAAAGGCCTAGAGGCAAGTCCAAGGGAACTGCTAAGCCCAAGTCCTCAACCCAACCTACTCCACAGCCCAACAAAGTTGCCAGCCCAACAACTTCTGCACTTCCTTCATCCTCATCACAGCCAGCCACCAGAACTATTCCTTCATCTCAGCCTACCCTTACCACATCTTCAAGCCAACCTGTTGGTCACTTCTCTGCCAGGCTCTCTGGAGCACCTCACATTTCTCCAAAGAAATTGAAGTTAATGGCAAAGTTGCCTCCAAGAAAATGGGGAATGCTTTAGGAAAAGAAAAATGGGATATGTTTTATTTTGGGTTATGCTGTATTTTGTGTCATGATTGTATTTTGTGTATTTTGTCTTATTTTGAGTTATGTTTCTGTGAACTTTGCTTGAAAAGTGCAGTGTGACTTGTTAGCCACTTCTTGTTGGGTTATGTTTATGTGAACTTTGTCTATGACATCTATGTGTTGTACTTGGTTGCTGGATTGGACCAGCCAACCCTTTTGGGATTACCTCTGTGCCTGAAACACTGTTTATTATGTATGTTACTATGACATTTACCATATTCAGCTAGAGTTTGTCTTTAATTCAACTTTGTTATATTGTTAGGAAATTAGTCAGTAATGAAAAACAGGTATTTACTAAGCAGAAATCAAACTCACATTACAACAACCAACCATGCATACATAATTGTCATTTATACATGTTGAGAACCAATTCAACAGAACACATTCATACCAGGTACATCATTGTCACTTAATAACTTACCATCAAAACACTTTTCACAAAACACATTCAACAAAACCAACCCTAAAAGAATTTACCAACAACAACAACAGCATCATACCCAAACACCCTTTTCATACCAGGTTCAATGGAATTACACACTTAGACCTAGACATAGAAAAATTCTGCAGCAGCAGATACAGGAACCCAGCCCACCCAACAAACCCTAACAGAGCAACAACCATTAACTTCCACTCTGCTGCTTTCGTCCTTGATTTCAGGGAGGCAACCTTCTTCTTCATTCTTGCAATTTCTGGGTTTCCCACCTTTGTCTCTGGCTCTGTCCAACGAAAGAAGTTGCAGCCTTCATGCACCTACATATAATCACCGTCTTCACTCTCCACTCCTCAACCCTAATAACTCAACTCAGAAGAAAAGAAAGAAAAACAAACCCCATAGTAAACACAGCCCCAGAATTTGCGCCCGTAGTTCTCCTTCGTCCCCGAGGTTCGCAGCACCGGCCTCTCACTATGGGAACAAAGTAGCAACGTACCATGCGAGGAAGATTTGTTTCGAGATGAGATCGAGCTTTCGGCAGCCATGGCGTTCTCCCTCCACGACGTGGGCGACGGTGGTGTCGGCAGCAGTTTAAGATTCAAGCAACTTGCCCTTAATTTTTGGGGTTAACATATACATTTATATTCCTATTCACTTTATTTTTATATAACTATTCTTCTAACTACCCTAATGATGAAAAGGGCATTTATGTCCGAAAAAAAATTTAAGGATGAAGTTAAATACAAATGCAACATTAAGGACGATTTTAAATCCAAAAATACAAGAGGGACGATTCCAATTCTGGCGCTTAATTTTAGGGACTAAAATCGTACTTACCCCTAATAAAAACTATCTTAGATTTGTTAAAGAATAAACAGAAAATTAAATTCATAGAAAAATTATATATTGTGTTGGTCCAAAAGAAAATGAAATTTGAACCTTAAATAAATAATATCCTTCATCTTATATTAGGTGGGTCAAACACACTCGAACGTTTTGGCTTCAATTTTTTCTATATTTCTTTCATTTTTTTATTATGGATATATCTAGATTTGAATTAAATTTAATTAGTTCAAGCCATCCTAATCTTCTTTATGTACACCAGTACATCTGAAAATTGGGCGAACCTATAATCAAAGTCAAAACTTACGTCCCAATTGCTCTAATTCAAAGTTCAAACCATTTAAGATATTTCTCTGAATATAGTAACCTCTCAACCAACAACACGGTATGCTTTATATCCTTTAACTATAAGCCTCCCCATCACTTCAACTTAAATGTAAGATCTCATCAGATTATTACATTCAATCACATTGCCTTCAGGATTGCAACGGTTCCCTGTTCCCGTAATACGCAACGATAACTAATCTTATTTCTAACTTTCTACTTGCAAAACGTTATGAAGATTTTTTTGGTGACTAAAACGTTATGAAGATTAAAATAACTCACCAACGCCGTATATTAAATATTAATATTAATTCAATTAATTATTCATATAAAATATATATTTAATATATAAAATGGTATATAAATATAAAATAATTACATACCTCAAAAAAAAAAAAAAAAAAACTCGTCTCTAACCCGCTATATCATCGCCTATAATAACGTTCATAAGTCTAACTCGTTAACATCATGGCCTATACTTGTTGTGTTGTCTTTTTGTTTTTGTTTTTCTCTCTTTTGTCCTCAAAATTTAAAATCCAAAAGGACTAGAATAAAGTAGAATTAAAAAAAAATTATATACAATTAATTTAATGTGAAATTAATAATTAAAAATTATTAAATAATAATTTAGTTAAATATATTAAATTATTAACAATTCTCATATAATGTTAACATAAAAAATAAAGTTTTAATTTTATTTAAAATAAAAAATAATAATATTTTTTATTTATAAAAATTTATAATGTTAAAAAATTTATTATATAAATTTATTAATATTCTAAACTAGTATATTTTACTAAAAAGCAAAAAATAAAGTCCAAATGATAATGATGAGATGACACGCGCCATGTTGGCGAATGGAGGAGAATACCAAACTTAACTATAAATAACGTTATCTCCTCATTTGAAATTCCCACACCCTTCTATTTCTCACACTTGCTTCTAACTTCACTTCCACTTCCTCTCCGTTCTGATGCTCAACCACCGTTGCATCTCTCTTACGCCACTCGCCGCCGCCACGACACCATGTCAACACAACACGATTCTCGCTCTCTAAACTGGCACTACACTGAGCTAGATGACAAAGACCTTGAAATCCGTGGCAAAACACTCTTCTTCGTCATCGTTCTCTTCTCCATTATACTCCTCACCACTGTCTTCTTCCTCTACACGCGCTGGGTCTGCCGCTACAATCACCACCACCGCTCCTCCGCCGCCCACGCGCGCCACGCGCCGCAGTCATCACTTCCTTCCCAGGGTCTTGACCAGGCGTCCATAAAGAAACTTCCGATCATCCTCCATCAGGCGCCAGCGGAGCCCCACGGCGGCGCGTGGGAGGAGACGGAGTGTTGCATCTGCCTGGGCGAGTTCGTCGACGGCGAGAAGCTGAAGGTTCTTCCGGCGTGTGAACACTATTTCCATTGTGAATGCGTTGATAAGTGGCTAATGCAACATTCTAGTTGCCCGCTTTGTAGGGCTTCACTCAAAGTTGAATCTTCGTTACCAAAGATTTTGATTCAAGAACCACCCATTAGAATTGACATCCAATTTTAATGGTAATTATTACACTTGATAATTATTTACTTTTTTTTTTTTCAGTAAATAGTTAAATTCGTCTTTAAAAGTTTACTCATCTTTTAAATTGTTCAATGAATAATTTTTTTTAATTAAATTTATCTTTTAAAAATTTTTAAATATTTTAAATAAGTCGTATTAGTCTTTCTATCACTTTTTTATTTTAATTGATGATTAACATGATAAATTTATGAAATTAGATCGAATTTCATTAATTTAGAATTAATTTAATCTTTAAGTGTGTGCTGTGGTCAATGTAATGTTACTTAAGGTTTCACTAAGCAAATTTTGGATATCTTCATTAATGGAAGCGATTAAAAGACTAATGGCGACAAACTTAAAATCTTTAAAGGACAAATTTAAGTAAAAAGATTTTTCTAAAGCTAATTTAAAACATGAATATTTTTTTAAGGGCGAATTTAACTATTTTTTCCCTTCTTTACCTTCAAGTTTCTTTCTTGGGGTATTTATTTTTACTATTTAATAAATAGGTTAATAAGAAAAAAATCACAGCTATTTACGTGATTTATTTTTTCTTCTTTCTTTTGGATGGTGTCAAATGTAAATGGTTGTAAAAAGTTGTTATAGATGTATAATGGTGAATAACAATACAGTTTGCTTAGCACATACAGTATTTTATTTTTATTCTTATTTTTTCCTCGGTTGTGTGGTATAAATAAACTATGGAGTATTTTTTCAAATGAATACTTTTTTCAACGCATTTTTTTTTAACAACAATATACAATTATGAATTATAATATCAGTAAAAAATAATTATTATTTATACTCACTACTAATTAGTCACATAAAAAATATTTTAATTAGATGATAATGTAGGAAAAGTATATGGAATTAAGAGGTGATCAGCTAAAAAATAAATAACTTAATTAATTTTATTTAGTTTAATTTATAATATTTGATATTAATTGCTTCTCATCTCAAATTAAAATTCTGAATGATATGTTGGAGAAATAGGGGCGGGGATCACGGAACTCTGTTTTCAACAATCCCGATTCTTAGTATATAAAAAAATTTATAAAATATATAAAATAACATCTATTTAGTATGAAAAAGAAACATTCTGATACTTAGTAGAAGAAACATCCTAATACTTAGTATAAACACCATTCACGTAGAGATTTTGGATTTACTCGAAGACATTTGGCTAATTTTTTGGTTGGTACCGTCTTGATTTCTAGCATTGTTGAATAATGTAAAGTTAATAGGTTGATGCATTACTAAATTTTGAGGACTTTTTATTTCAACACCAAAATGATTTCTTCTAACCATTAAATGATGTTGAGTACTAATTAGCATGAACTTTCAAATGCTCTTTGATAATACATCACTCTTTTTGGAAAACGTTGTTTCTGGACATGCTAGACAATTGCACATGACATTGGCCGCGTCCATGGCAATAATTTTGTTCATAATAATAATAATTATAATTTTGATTTCTTGATTTTGAGTCTATGTTCCCACGTTGGATGATGCAAGAGCTAGGGTCCAAAAAAGTTCACATGATATCTGGTTTTGGTGCCACTTGTGCCATTAAAGGCTACAAGATGTTGCACTTCTGAGTCAGCTATGGTTTGGTCTACTAGGATACGTGGTCCTGCTTCTATTCTATGCTGTTATGTTAGTGGGCATTTTACAAAGATTTTTTTTGAGAATTGTAAGATTGGGATTTGGGAACCTCAAAATAGATGTATGAACTCTTTTGTTTTCTTTAATTTGTTGTGTAGAGTCGTCGCTAAAGGTAACAGCAACTCCCAATCCAACCAGCTTCTTCCATTTCTTGTTTGGTATACAAGGGGTGATATGGAGTTCCATGTCACAAATTGAAAGTTTATAATTTTTAATATGCTCACCTGTTTCATTCATTTGACTATGTTTGAGTTGATAATATGGGGTGGAATATTATGCACGTATTAAAAGTTAATTATTATATATTTAGTAAATACAAATATTATTTAATTTATTTTTAGTATGTATTTTACTAAAATAGGACATAAGATCCATTATCTAAAACTATATATATATATTACGTAAAACTTAATTTTTTTTACCAAAACAGGGCCTAAGACCATTACCTAAGATCTTAAATTAAATATTATGTTTCATATTTATTTAATTTTAGTTTCAATTTTATACTAATTTTTTTAGTTAATTATATTTTTTAATTATACATGATTATTCAAATAAATATTAAATATTATTAAACACTACAACAGGAGCAGAGTATAGCGGCGAAAAATTGGAAGACTTTCACCTTGCCGCCACAAAACAAGGTTGCAGAAGAAGGATCTTTTTGTGTGCTGCAACATCAACGGCGATTGCATCAAAAAACGCCGCTAGGTGAGGATCTAATCACCCTTCAATTTCTGTTTTACCCATTTTTATCTTATAACCTTTAATTGGTTCTTCCCCAAATTTGCAGAAACTCGCGAAGAGTCCTTAGTAGTGCGCAAAACACTGCCGTCGCTGTTCTACCGTGTCACTGCTGTCGATCCATCGCCATCGAGATTTTGCCTCATCCACAGTTCCTGAAACCTATACTCTTTCAGCCAAGGTGTGCGAAATTCCTAACTTCTGCTCCACCTTGTGCCTCTGTTTGGGTTGTCAAGTCGCACAGCTGCCATCCGTACTTCTCCCACCGGCGTCGAAGTTTTTCATCTCCTTGATCGTGCGTGAAACTATTACACTATCCTCCACCGTGCAAAGGCAGAGCTATCGCGGCCTCTCCCCTGTCGCTGGTTTATTCTGACACTTTGATATTTCCTTCTTGTTTTCATTCTTGGTTCAGAATTTTGAAAAAGAATTTGTCTATATCTTCCATTAAATGTGGTTAATTGATGCTGTTTAGAGTTAGGGATTTGAAGGTACCACTTTTTTTATTTAATCGGTGCTTTGTATTGAAAGTGATAGTTAGAGTAGATAATTGAAAAAAGGGTCATTATCATTATTAGAGGAATGAGTTGTTCATGGATCGTGCTTCCTATTTTTGGAATTGGAATCAGTAAACAAGAGGGACTTAGGTGCGTGTATAGATCAAAACAAAAAAATGCTAAGGTGTTCATGTTGATCTCCATTATGCCCTCGGTATGCTACTAGCAGCTATGTTCTGCTTCTGAGTTTGGAATTACGGAAATTGTTCGGTTTAATAGTTGCTGATTTAATGATGTTGCACTTCTGAGTCAGCTATGGTTTGGTTTACTAGGATACGTGGTCCTGCTTCTATTCTATGCTGTTATGTTAGTGGGCATTTTACAAAGATTTTTTTTTTGAGAATTGTAAGATTGGGATTTGGGAACCTCAAAATAGATGTATGAACTCTTTTGTTTTCTTTAATTTGTTGTGTAGAGTCGTCGCCAAAGATAACAGCAACTCCCAATCCAACCAGCTTCTTCCATTTCTTGTTTGGTATACAAGGGGTGATATGGAGTTCTATGTCACAAATTGAAAGTTTATAATTTTTAATATGCTCACCTGTTTCATTCATTTGACTATGTTTGAGTTGATAATATGGGGTGGAATATTATGCACGTATTAAAAATTAATTATTATGTATTTAGTAAATACAAATATTATTTAATTTATTTTTAGTATGTATTTTACTAAAATAGGACATAAGATCCATTATCTAAAACTATATATATATATTACGTAAAACTTAATTTTTTTTACCAAAACAGGGCCTAAGACCCATTACCTAAGATCTTAAATTAAATATTATGTTTCATATTTATTTAATTTTAGTTTCAATTTTATACTAATTTTTTTAGTTAATTATATTTTTTAATTATACATGATTATTCAAATAAATATTAAATATTATTAAACACTACAACAGGAACAGAGCATAGCGGCGAAAAATTGGAAGACTTTCACCTTGCTGCCACAAAACAAGGTTGCGGAAGAAGGATCTTTTTGTGTGCTGCAACATCAACGGCGATTGCATCAAAAAACGCCGCTAGGTGAGGATCTAATCACCCTTCAATTTCTGTTTTACCCATTTTTATCTTATAACCTTTAATTGGTTCTTCCCCAAATTTGCAGAAACTCGCGAAGAGTCCTTAGTAGTGCGCAAAACACTGCCGTCGCTGTTCTACCGTGTCACTGCTGTCGATCCATCGCCATCGAGATTTTGCCTCATCCACAGTTCCTGAAACCTATACTCCTTCAGCCAAGGTGTGCGAAATTCCTAACTTCTGCTCCACCTTGTGCCTCTGTTTGGGTTGTCAAGTCGCACAGCTGCCATCCGTATTTCTCCCACCGACGTCGAATTTTTCCATCTCCTTGATCGTGCGTGAAACTATTACACTATCCTCCACCGTGCAAAGGCAGAGCTATCGCGGCCTCTCCCCTGTTGCTGGTTTATTCTGACACTTTGATATTTCCTTCTTGTTTTCATTCTTGGTTCAGAATTTTGAAAAAGAATTTGTCTATATCTTCCATTAAATGTGGTTAATTGATGCTGTTTAGAGTTAGGGATTTGAAGGTACCACTTTTTTTATTTAATCGGTGCTTTGTATTGAAAGTGATAGTTAGAGTAGATAATTGAAAAAAGGGTCATTATCATTATTAGAGGAATGAATTGTTCATGGATCGTGCTTCCTATTTTTGGAATTGGAATCAGTAAACAAGAGGGACTTAGGTGCGTGTATAGATCAAAACAAAAAAATGCTAAGGTGTTCATGTTGATCTCCATTATGCCCTCGGTATGCTACTAGCAGCTATGTTCTGCTTCTGAGTTTGGAATTACGGAGATTGTTCGGTTTAATAGTTGCTGATCTAATGATGTGTGTTAGGGAAATTACTTGCAAATTTTGATGCTGATTGTTGCTATTTTTTAGTCATTGTGCCTATTCTGCTATTGCTTATTTCTTTTTATAGTGGTTGACATCCTATGAAACAAATACTCTATTTTGGTTGTTTTATATAAATAACTTTTGAGACCAATTTTTTTCATTCATATTTGTGTGTTCTTTTACTGTGATGAAAGTGATACAATTAATTATCTTATTTGGCATATTCTCGACATGAGATGGACCCATCAACAAAATGATTGTATTTGCTAATTGGTGTCAGTAGGAAAGAATTGAGGAGATTGAGCAACAGGATGAGTCTTCCAGAGTGTTGTCTCAAAATGATTTAATTGCTCAGATTTTCGGAAGAGAAACCAGGTAAAGTATATGGTGTGGGTATCGGACCGACTCCTAGTCAACTCTTCAGTCCGAATTTACATGCGCCACGCAACAGAGTACAAGTATAGGAGACACAAAAGAAGCTACTTGAACTGCAGGCAGAGCTGAAATGCGAGAAGTTGAAAAGGAAGGCGATGGAGGATGAAGCAGCATCAGAGAAGAAAAAGAAGCAGGCGATGGAGAGTGCTCTAATTTATCTATTTCAACGGCAGGGTAAGGAGCTGCCACCAGATCGCTGCAGGGATGAGATCCGTGGAATGCTAGAGTGAAATTAGTATATTAGGATTGGAGATATTTTGGATTGAAACAAACATTTTTCTTTTGAATTAGACTATGCAAGTCTTTGCACGAGATTTATTTTCTTCGTATTTTTATGAATATATTATTTTGTTTTGCAGATATTTTTTTTTTGTTTTTGATACAAGTTTAGATTCTAAGGTTGAAAATATTAACTCTTAAAATAATAAAAAATCTAAAAGCAAAAAAAATTTGGTTAGTTCTATAATATTTTCAAAAAATTGTACGATCTTTTTAGAGAAACCTAAATTTCCTTTTTTTTTCTTAATTTAGGGCCGGTTTTAAACCGCCGAAAAGTGTCTCAAAGTTTGAAAAATCTCATCGGTTTGCGGCGGTTTTAATACCGCCTCCAAATACGCGTCAATTTGAAAACGTCGAAGTAAATAGCGGCGGTTCTAAACATGCTGAAAATCTTGTCACTCGCATTTGGCGGCGGTTTTTTGAACGATTGCCGTGAAATAGTGATTTAGCGGCGGTTATACCAGCGGCTACTGAAAACTGCCGCCAAATCTAATCCCCGCGCCCATAACCATGGCTGTCCGGTGAGCCGCCGGTCTTTGATTTTGCAGCGGTTTAAAATCGCTACTAATTGAAAAAAAACTGTCGGTATTTTACGCCTCTCTCGTAGTGAAATATCTATGAATAAAAAGAAATAAAAATTAGAGAATCATAACATATCTTCTTTATTTATAACTATATGATATCCATTATATTATTTTTTTAATAAAAGCTTAAAAATATAATGAGTACAAATTAATTAATGAATTATTTATATATAAAATAAGTATGAATTTAATACAAAAAAATAAAATTAAACACATTTATTATGAGAAGAAGAATATAAAATTTCATATAATGATTTAATTATGATCGAAATTTTTTATTTAATCAATCTCAACAGTTGAATCAATAATTCGTTAAACCAATATTCTGACTGGATTAATTACTGGTATTAAATTTTGACAACTATGAGATTATGTTTAAAACCTTTAGTTAAAAAATAAAATATTTATTATCTTAATTAATTTCACATAAGTGTTAATTTTGGAAATTAGAAATGAATTATGTTGTATTCAAATAGATGATCATCTGATCTCGTCTTTAGAATATAGAATTTTAAAGCTAGCTTCAAATTAGCAATGTTCCATAAATGTGTTTATTAATAAACTACCACAAAATTAGCTATAAAACTCAATAGACAAAAATAACCATAAAGACATTTTTTAAGAAAAGAAAAAAATTTCTAAGACTCGGTGAGTATAGATGATTGATTTGTTTGTATATATATATGTTTAAAGACAAAAGATCAAGGAAAGATTAAGTGAAATGAAAATATTCTCTTCACCGTGTAAAATTGTAGAAGCATCTAATGCTTGCAGATGTAATTGTTTTGGTAGGATGATGATGTATCAACGGATACATAGAAAAGTAAAAATATGTTTCAATAATTTTGGAATTTTAGATGTTATCTCTTTTTTTTTTAATTTAAGTGATTATTATTAAATCACTCCTTTACCGTAGTCCATGATAATAATAAAGACATTTTATGGTCCACAAATTCAACCCAACAGAATGCACAAATTCAATTATAATTTTAGTCTTTATTATTTTATCTCATCTTATCTTTATCCTTATCTTATCTTTATTTGCTTTTATCTTTCATAGGCCAATGCTCTATATATATTCAGTTTTACCTTCATAGTTTGCAATTTTCAATCAATCAACAATCAATAAAATTTCTTCATCTTTTCTTTCCTTTCATTATTCTTTCACAATTTTATTATCTTTGCGTACTCTTTATGTACTCTTCCCGTTCTATTATGGTATCAGAGCTCCTCTTGAGCTCTGTTGACATCTATGGATAAACCAACCAATTCAGATCTTAAAACCCCTTCAATCTCTCCTCCCACTGTGAATATTCAACCTCCCTACTCTGTCCTAGGTCAAGGAGAAAGGGTACACCAACAACTTCATCCGGAGCCTCTTTTGGACCTTTCGTTAGCCCAGCACTTTTCTTTCATGGCACTTCCTTCCAATAAAGAAGCTCGTCCTTCAAACCAACTTGAGCTTTTGTCAAGTCCAACTGCTCATTATCTTTATTTTTTCAATACTTTTTCTATTGTTAACAATTTTTCAAATCGAGATTCATTCTTGAACACTTGGATCATTGATTCTGATGCCACAGATCACATTGCATCAAATTTGTCTTGGTTTATTTCTTACACACAAATTTCTCCTATTATTGTTCATTTACCAACTGGTTCTCAAATTACTGTTTCTTATAAAGGCATTGTTCAATTTTTACCATCATTGGTTCTTCATGATGTTCTTTATTTACCTCATTTCAACTTTAATATTATCTCCATATCAAAAATTACTTCAGCACTCATATGTGAGCTCACTTTTTCATCTTCTTCTTGCACTCTACAGAGCAACAATTTGGGGATGGTTGATTTGGGCAGAATGAATGAGGGATTATATGTCTTTGAACCTAATTTCGGTAAAAATTGATCCACTACACATTCCATAAATTTTATCCAATCCCCACCTATTACACCATCAAATATATGGCATTTTCATTTAGGACACCTTTCTGAACAAAGACTTAATCATTTACATAAACAATTTCCTTTTATCCCTATGCATCATGATGAGGCTTGTAACATTTGTCATCTTTCTAAGCAAAATAAACTTTTATTTTCTCAAAGTTTTTAACAAAGCCAATGCAAATTTTGATTTATTACATTTTGATATTTGGGGTCTGTTTTAATAAAATTCTATTCATAATCATAAATATTTTTTTACTATTGTTGATAATTTTAACTGTTTTACATGGGTTATTTTATTAAAATCAAAAGGAGAAGTGCAAAATCATGTAAAAATTTTTATTACTTTAGTTGAAATACAATTCAACTCTAAAGTCAAAACTATTCATTCCGATAATGAACCAGAATTTATTTTACATGATTTTTATGCTTCAAAGGGCATTATTCATCAACGTAGTTGTGTTGAAACTCCTCAAAAAAATGGAAAAGTAGAACGCAAGCATCAACATATTTTGAATATAGCTCGTGCTCTTATGTTTCAATCTAATTTACCACCATCTTTTTGGTCTTATGTTGTTAAACATGCTGTTTATTTACTTAACAGAGTTCCATCATCCGCAATTAATTTTAAAACACCATTTAAGATTTTATTCAATCATCCACCAAATTATCATGACCTTAAAGTTTTTGGATGCTTATGTTTTGTTTCTACCCTAATGGCAAACAGATCAAAATTTGATCCAAGAGCCAAAAAGGCTGTGTTTATTGGCTTTCAACATGGTTTTAAAAGATATATTATTTATGTTTTAGAAGATAAAAGAATTGAGATTTCTAGAAACATGATTTTTTTATAAAATGATCTTGCCCTTAGTCACCAAAAATGTCAAATTCCCTACCCTCAGTCCAACATTGCCAAACACGTCTTCTCAAAAACAAGATTCAGTTAGTCTTTCAGTTGAACTCTCACCCATACCCATTGACCCAACTCCATCTAATTCTTTATTTTTTCCAACAACCTCTCCTTCTTCTTCACTGTCGTTTCCTAACCAAGTTGAACCCATGACCACCGGATCTCTCTCAAGGCACACACCCTTCTCTTCTTCCACACTAGACACAAGTCTGCCATCACCTTCTCATCCCCCGTCACCTTCTTCACCACTTGAGCAACCCCATCCTCATCATTCCAACCGGCCTCACCAACCTCCAGCATATCTCTTTGATTACTTGTGTAATTCATCTTTCATCTCTACAAATCAATCTCCCTCAAAGTGCAAGTATCCTTTATCTTCAGTCATGTCTTTTTCTTCTCTTTCATCTTCACATAAAAAGTTTCTTTTATCTCTACATTCTGACGTTAAGTCAAAGTCTTTTAAGGACGCCAATCAACACTCTAATTGGTGTAGTGCTATGAAAGATGAGTTTGATGCTCTTGAGCTGAACAAAACTTGGCGTCTTGTTGACTGCCCTGTAGGGGTTAAGCCAGTTGGCTGTAAATGGGTCTACCGCATCAAACGCAAGCCTGATGGTTCAGTTGATCGATATAATGCACACCTTGTAGCTAAAGGGTTCACTGAAATTGAAGGTGTTGATTTCTTGGAAACTTTCTCCCCTGTTGTCAAGCCTGCCATCATTAGATTAGTTTTGGCATTGGCCTCTATGAAGCATTGGCCCATACATCAGTTGGATGTCAATAATACTTTCTTATATGAGGATCTTTCTGATGATGTTTATATGACTCTGCCACCCAGATTTACATCTCTTCAACCGAATTAATGTTGTAAGCTACTAAAGTCACTGTATAGTTTACGACAATCTAGTCGTATGTGGTATGACAAACTTTTTCATCTTTTGCTATCTCATGGATATCAACAGATTTCATCTGATTATAGTCTATTTGTTAAATTCACTGGTGCTCAAATTTCTATCCTTCTAGTCTATGTTGACGACATTGTTCTCATTGGTAATTCCATTTCTGAACTTGCTGTCATTAAGTCTATTTTGCACCAACACTTCCGAATTAAAGACTTGGGCCTATTAAAATATTTTTTGGGTATTGAGGTTGCCCAATCAATGAAGGAAATTTGCTTATCTAAGAGAAAATATTGTCTTGATCTTTTGGAGGATTCTGGTTTATTAGGTGCTAAACCTGCCTCTGTTCCAATGGATAGCCACAAGACTATATCAAGACAAAAGTCCCCTACTATCTGACCCTTTTGTATATCGCCGTTTGGTTGGCCGTCTTATCTATCTCACCACTACTCGACTGGATATCATGTATGCTACTCAATAATTAAGTCAATTTATGGCATCTCCTACTGAATCTCATCTTCAAGCTGCCAAGCATGTGTTACGATATCTGGAAACTAGTCCCGGCAAAGGACTTTTTTTTCCAAGAGAATCAGAAATTCAGCTTCTCGGCTTTAGTGACTCTGATTGGGCCAGATGTCCTGACACTCGGCGATCTTTAACAGGTTATTGTTTCTTTTTAGGCAGTTCTTTAGTCTCTTGGAAGACCAAGAAACAAACCACTGTTGCCCGCTCATCCTCGAAAGCAGAATATCGTGCACTTGCCAACACAACTTGTGAACTTCAATGAATACTAAATGTGTTACAATTTTTACACATCTCTCCTATCCGCCCACCAGTTTTATATTGTGATAATCAGAGTGCTCTTCATATTGCTGCTAACCCGGTTTTTCATGAACGGACCAAACATTTAGAGGTTGATTATCACTTAGTTCGACAAAAAGCTCAAATTGAAGTGATAAAACTTCTTCCAATTCCCTCTTCTGGGCTGACATCTTCACCAAGCCTTTGTCTTCTCAACCCTTCCATCTTAATCTGAATAAGCTTGGTGTTCTTGACATCTTTCATCCTCCAGTTTGTGGGAGCTTATTAAACCACTTTTCCACCTTAACCCATGACAACAATAAAGACGTCTCACGGCCCACAAATTCAGCCAAACAGAATACACAAATTCAATTATAATTTTAGTCTTTATTATTTTATCTTATCTTATCTTTGTCTTATCTTTATCCTTATCTTATCTTTATTTGTTTTTATCTTTCATAGGCCAATGCTCTATATATATTCAATTTTACTTTTATAATTTATAATTTTCAATCAATCAACAGTTAATAAAATTTTTTCATCTTTTTTTTATTATTTTTTCACAATTTTATTATCTTTACGTACTCTTTATGTACTCTTTCCATTTTATTAATTATTTTTCATGAATAATTTTATTTTTTTCAAAAAATAAATAACGATTCTACTCTTTGAAGCTTCATTTGCTCTCTTATTCAGCATGAGTCCAAGCATATGGGAAGTGTATGTGGCGGCTACAAAAACAAACCAATTATCAAACACCCCAAAATAAATAAATAACAAATATTAAGATTTTTTTGTTGTTGTCCGTCATATTCTCTATGCCGATAGATTAAGGACTAATTTATCGCGAATCTAAATTCCATTAAGAATTTGTGCTGGTCAATAAATTATTATATACACCAAACGTAATTTAAAATTTCTAATATTTACTTAAGTAAATAAGTTTACTGACCACTCAACAACTCAAATTAATTAAAAAATTAAGGTAATTAATTAGCAGTGACCCATCACCACTTTATTATCCCTTATCTGCTCATTTTGATGTTGCTTTCTTACATCTACCTTGGAAAGGAATTATTGAAGCTTTACTATGGATAACACTCTCCTGTGAAATTCAAATTATGATCACATAAATTTGCCATGCCGTTTCATATTGAATCAGCCACCACTCCACCAAGGTAACCATTATTCATTATTTATAGAAACTTAATTAACCCGCATATATATATAATTAATTATGTGTAGGGCTTATATTTCTTTATTTTTTTATAGATAACACTTTGGGGTGTTAATATCATTCGTGTTTGTGGGTATCTACTCTGTCTCTGTTTGTTTGTGAGTAGGTAATTATTCGATTTGATGTGAAGACTGATTTTTTATGAGACAAAATAGATCCATTTTAAATAATATCTATCTATTTTTATCCGTTTTCAATATATATATAAAATAATTAGTAAAATAATTAATAATATTATATTATATTTAATTTTTATTTTAATTTATGTTATATATGTGATAATAATTATATAAATTTAAAATTTTAATTTTATTTGTTAAATTTTAATAATTATAAAGACGAATAAAGATAGATTAAGATTTAATTTTTTATTATTTATAAATAAAAATAAAATAAATTCTATACAAATTATTATAAAATATAATAGAATCGAATAGAACAAAAATATGGTCTTACTCATCTTATTACCATTCCTAGTAAGACTATCTATTCGATTGATTTATCAAGTTACAAGGCTCGTGCATCATGTGGTAGTTCCGTGAAGCAATTCACTTCATGTCTTGTCTTTAAAAAATTCCAAATCAAAAGTTAAAAGTAAATCATGAAAGAAAAATTGGCATGGCCCATTGTGCTTGCTAATTCACTATGATTCTATATGAACCGAAAGTAAGGCATTTTGTATCTGAGGATTGCTAAATTATTAATAAATTAATGTTATATCCTATATGTTACGTTATAAGGATTTACAAGGTGAAAAATGAAAATGACTTGCGTTTCTATCATTAAGTTGTTGGTTGACAATTATCTATTATTTAGTTTTTAAGATAGGATTTGATTAGAAACACCGAGATTGAGACTAAAAGACTGAAATTTAGGATTGTAGATTAAAACTGAAATTTAAGTTTTCGTCCTCAGAATTTCAATCTCTCTAAATTTCAGTTCTTCTAAAAAATAAAAATTTAGGAGACAAAAATTTTAAAGATAGAAACTAATAAAACTTTAATAATATTTTTTATAAAAAATATCTTTTTTTAATTTTTAAAATTTTAAATTTATCTCTCAATCTTTATATTTATTTTAAATTAAACATAATACTAAGACATAACTCAGTTTATATTTTATACTAAATACAATACAAAAACTTAATTTAATCCTAATCTCTCAATTTTTGTCTTCTATTCTCAATCTCTCGGTCTTAATCTCTCTTTTAAAAATAACTTAAAAAGATTGTTTAATTTTTTAATGATGATTTATTAAAGCACGATTTAGGAGAGAGCGATGACACAAGTATCTCTTCTAATCTTCTAAAAATCTAAACACCATATATATTGTGTTCGGTAGGTCGGGTACCGGACGGATCGGATTAATGTCCTGGTTGATGAGGGGGAGATCTCGCCTGGTCGTAAGTTACCGGGTTGGAGTAGACGACGTTCCGAGCACTTCGTGTGAGGGGGGTGTCACCTGCAAAGACACTCCGACGCTCTAGTCAGCAAAGTATGTAGGCGAAAAAGGGTTGATTGGTATGTGACGTACCTTGGGGGAAGGGTAGGACCTTCCCCATATATACCATGTCAGGGGTGGGCCCTGCAATGACAGGCCCACCTTCTTCGATGCTTCCTTCGCACAGCTGTAGCAAAGCTGTCAGGGACGCGTGTCCGGGTCGGTAACTGGGCGTCTCGATCCTGACCATCCGGGTCAGGTGGTGCTCGGGTCAGGCCGGCCCACGAATGGTTTGGGCCAGGCCGTAACAGTGCCCCCAACGCGCCAGCAATAGCCGTGAGGGCTGTGGGTGGCGTGTTATCTCTTCTTTCGTGTGTTGTCGTCAGGTCGGCCGCCCGTGGAGGGGACGTGCCCCCTGCGCACGTGTCTGTTCGTTGCTGAGGTGACCGTTTGTCGCCTCGTTCCTCGCGCCGGGCATTAAATGCTCATAATGGGTTGGAAAATCCTGTGTGCAAAGACCATTATGCCCTCGATCCTTTCGCGCTTTGCGTAACAGTTTTAAACAGTTTGCGTTTGTTTTTCTCTCCTATTTTCACTTCTCCTATCTTCATCTTCTTCTCTTCCAAGTGTCCCAAAGCTTCATTTCTGCATCCCTGCGCATTTCTTTCTCTTTCAAGTCTTTGCAACTAATCCAGGTAAACATTAATCCTTTCTCTTTTTGCTTCAATGTCCTTTTATCTTCATCATTAGTTCTTTTTGTGTGCTTGCTGCTACGTGCTTGCTGCTTGCTGTTTGTTCTTTGTTCTTGCTGCTTGTTTGATTTGTTTGCTAAATGGTCTTGGCGTTAAGTAGGTGCGTTAGGGGGGTTACCATTCTAGGGTAGGTTTTTTGTTTGGATTTTGCTTTTAGCCATGCTTGACCTTAGCTGTTGAATAGGACAAATGTAGTTTTTTGAATTTTTTTCGGACTCCCTGCCTCATAGACTAACGGAGTGGTACCCATACTGTAGGTATGCCTCGCATCGTTTTTCGGGCCTCTCCCTCCGCCGCGAATTACGACCCATACGCCTGGGTAACTTCCGACGTGAAGGACTCGCCAAATCAAATGGACGAGGGGGAGCTAACGGAGTTCCGTCAAGGCGAGTATTTGTGCGGAGGGACAGACAAGGAAGCCAATTATGACGTCTTCGTTCCTGCCCCCAATGAACGGCTATATGAGCTTAACTTCCATTCCCCTTGGGTCCCCGACTGGATCTGGTTTTATAAATACATGTTCACCCAGGTGGGGGTTCGTATCTCGTTTTCTCCTTTTCAAATGGCGCTTCTTAACCGGATCTCCGTGGCGCCGTCGCAATTGCATCTGAACAGTTGGGCTTCTATCCGCTGTTTCGAGATGGTGTGCGAATATCTGGTGTTGCCGGTATCTGTTCGAGGACTCTTATCATGGGTTTAAAGATAAATATTTCAAGGTGCATCCGGTCAAAGGTCATCACCCCTTTTGGTTGTCGTTAGAAGGGGAGCGCCTCATTCCGACGTACTGGAGCTTTGGGGCGGGATCTAACACATTCATTAAGGTGTCTTATAAGGGGGTGTCTGCCGTGGACAAGAGGCTCGCCGACGTGTTGTTGGCAGTTTTTGGGAAAAATCATGTGAATCCCCACCTTTTGATGGGTGACCGGGAAGTCGCCAGGAATTATGTTTGTGAGTTGTTTTGCCTTGTGTTTTTGCGTTTCTATTTATTTGCTTGGTTGTGCCGGTTTCACGACTAACTCGTTTACTTGTTTGTTGCAGTGGAGATGTCTGCTTCTGTGACAAGGCTTGAGGACTTGTTCAAGACTTTCTTGGCGGACAACAATGAGGAGGAAGCAGAGAAGGTTGACGGGAAACCGGAGGGCCCTTCTGAGGATAAAGATCAGGCGATGCCGTCACCCCGCGACACCGAGATGACGGATAAAAACTCTGACGGGGCGCGCGTTTCTCCAATCCGTGAGGAGACAGCCAGCCCCGAGCACTCGACCTCTGCTCAGCAAGAGGATGACGATTTGAAGCTTATCCCCACCCCCAAAAGGCAGAGGGAATCCTCTAGCCCGGAAGGGGTTCTTACCGTAATGGAACGGAACTTTGATGCCGGAACCTTCATAGATTTACAGCTGTTCTCCGGTACAGAGGATCACTTCTTTGGCACCGAGCTTGCAGGACAGGCGAGGTGGATGTACCGTACCCTTCTCCGTAGTGCCGCAATAGCTCGGAAGGCTGAATTCGAGTTGTCGGGGATGCAGTCGCTGCGCAGTAAGCTCGAATCGGCTGTCAAGGCCAATAACGAATTCAAGACTCAAGTTGAAACTCTTCGGGAGCAACTGTCCGAGTCGGGGAAAAAACTGAAGGCCGCTGAGGAGAAAGACGCGTCTGCCGAGGAGAAGTTGAAGGCCTCCGACGACACCGTGTCCCGTTTAACCGAGCGAGAGATGACTCTGGAGAGCCAACTTAATGCCACGCAAGGTCGGGTGGTGGCTTTGGAGAAAGAGCGTGACATGGCCGTCTCGTCGGCTAAGGCCGCTCAACCTGAAGTTGAGGAGCTTAAGAAGAAATATAAGGTAACCAGAGAGCAGGGAAAGAACGCGATCTTTATGACTGAGGAGGCTCTTAATGCCCGGGTGAAGATCGTGGCTCCCGACTTTGACACATCAGCAATTGGAGTTTTCAAAACGATCAAGGATGGCAAGATTATTGACATGCCCAAGAAATGAGCTCTTGTACCTTGTGTTTTTGTTGTAGAACTTTTGAAGCTTACTTCGTCATACATTAAGAGTCCCTTGGTCGGCTTGTGATTATTGTCTTTTGCCTATCTGATAGCATTTTCATTTTGTTTAGTTACCGTTTTGTCGGTATGAGCTTTTCGCTCGTTTTTATTTACCGTTGTGTTGGTAATTCGGTGAAGCCAGGTCGTGGCCTTTTGCTATCATTGTAGCCGTTTGTTATGGCTTCAGTTTAGGTGGCTCCCGGGGTGATCAGTCCTGGGTGCCGTATCGTGGTTCCGTTTAATGTGTCGTGGAACTTGTTGTCGTGTGATGTGTAAGTAGGAAAAAGAACAATAGAAGTAAAATTGGTAGAAATGACAAGTAAACATTAACCGGTAATTAAACAAGTCTGTTACCATGGCAGATACAGAGGTAAGTGAATAAGTTTGTTAGATCGCCTGGCTGGCATGCTTGATCTAGGGGTAAAACCTTCTCAGATTACCCGCATTCCAAGTTCTCGGGTCCTCCCTTCCATCGAGCTTCTCCAATTTGTAGGCGCCCTTGCCAATCACTTCTTTGACCCTGTAGGGGCCTTCCTAGTTTGCCGCCAGTTTGCCTTCTCCCTGGGTCGGTAGGCCGATGTCATTGCGCCGTAGGACGAGGTCGTTTTGCTCAAATTCCTTCTTGAGCACTTTGGTGTTGTAGCGCAGTGCCATTCTTTGCTTTAGTGCTACTTTTGATAGGTGGGCCTTCTCCCTGGTCTCATCTACTAGGTCTTTCTCTACAGCTTCTTCCACCCCCTTGAGAAGTAACCGTGGGCTCGGCTCGCCGATCTCTACGGGTATTATTGCGTCTACCCTGTATGTCAGACGGAAGGAGGTTTCTCCCGTGGCGGACTGCTCAGTTGTACGGTAGGACCAGAGGACTGAGGCGAGCTCATCAGCCCATGCTCCTTTCTTGTTGTCTAGCCGCTTCTTAAGGCCCAACAAGATGACCTTATTTGCGGACTCGACTTATCTGTTTGTCTGGGGGTGCTCCACCGAGGAAAATTTCTGTTTGATGCCCAAGCCAGCGAGGAACTCTACAAACTTCTTATCTGTGAATTGCGTCCCGTTGTCTGAGATGACAACCTCCGGGATGCTGAACCGAGTTATCACCTACCTCTACATGAACTTTCTACAATTGGACGAGGAGATAGTGGCCAGTGGCTCGGCCTCTATCCATTTGGTGTAATAGTCGACAGCGACTATGAGATATTTGACTTGCCCTGGGCCAACCGGGAAAGGTCCCAAGAGGTCGATTCCCCACTGTAAGAAGGGCCGGGAGGACGTTATTAGGCTCAGTTCGGTGGCCAGTGCTCTTTGGAAGTTAGCGTTCTCTTGGCACTTTGCGCATTTTTTCACGAACTCCTTGGAGTCCTCCATCATTGATGGCCAGTAATATCCAGCTCGGATGAGCTTCCTCGCTAGGGCTTTGCCCCCGATGTGGTGACCACAACACCCCTCGTGGACTTCTCTGAGTACGTAGTCCGTCTGATCGGGGTGTATGCACTTCAGCAAGGGTTGGCTAAGTCCCTTTTTAAACAGTTGGTCTTGTATGATCATGTATTTGGCAGCCTCCCTTCTCAATGCTTTAGCTTCCTTCTCACCTACAGGGAGTTTGCCGTTCTGCAAGAAATCAGTGATGGAGTCCATCCAGGAGGGGCTTATCTTGGTTAGGTGGAGGGCAACTGCTGGTTCTTTCGTGATGCCTTGAATGAGGGACCGGTTGCCGGTTCCAAGTTTCGTGCTCGCTAGCTTGGATAGGAGATCTGCCCGTGTGTTCCTCTCCCTCGGAACGTGTTGGACCGTGACCTCCTCAAACTGTTTGCTCAGTTTTTTGACCCTCTCCAAGTACTTCTGCAACAGCGAGTCTCTGGCTTGGTAGCTTCCATTTACTTGCAACGTGACGATCTGTGAGTCGCTGCATACTTCTAGCCTCGTAGCCCCGACTTTCCCTGCTAAGATCAAGCCGCCTAGAAGGGCTTCATATTCTGCTTGGTTGTTCGATATGGGAAACTCGAACTTGACCGATTGTTCGTAGATGACTCCGGCTGGGCTTTCTAAGATAATCCCGGTGCCTCCGGACGTCTGGTTGGAGGCTCCGTCTACATGGAGCTTCCACCGTGTGCCCGTGTCCACGGTTGGGTCTCCAGTCACTTCCACCAAAAAGTCTGCCATTGCTTGCGCCTTAATTACATGTCGAGGCTCATATCTTAAATCGTACTGGGATAGCTCGATGGCCCAGGTCATCATCCTTCCCGCTAGGTCGGGTTTCTGGAGCACTTGACGAATTCCCTGGTCCGTTCTTACGACCACTTGATGACCTTGGAAGTATTGCCGCAGTCTGCGGGAAGAGGTCAGGAGCGCTAGTGCCAATTTCTCCAACTTACTGTACCTAAGTTCTGCTCCTTGCAACGCTTTACTTACAAAGTAAATCGATTGTTGAACTTTCCCTTCTTTCAACACCAAGACTGCTGCCAGCGCTTCCTCCGTTATAGCTAGGTACAGGTAGAGCGGTTCTCCGACCACAGGCTTACCGAGCACAGGTGGTGTTGCAAGGATATTTTTGAAATGGTTGAACGCTTCTTCGCATGCTCGGGTCCATTCAAATGCTATTCCCTTTCTCATTAGGTTGAAGAAAGGTAGGGCCTTTGCTGCCGACGCCCCAAGGAAGCGAGATAGCGCGGTGAGCCTTCCCGCCAATCTCTGGACGTCTTTGACGCAGCCCGGGCTCTTCATTTGGAGTATTGCTTGGCATTTTTCAGGATTGGCTTCCACCCCCTTTGGGTTATCATGAATCCTAGGAACTTCCCGGCCTCCATGGCAAAGGCGCACTTGAGAGGGTTGAGCCTCATGCCGTGTCGTCGGAGGGCCGCGAACACGTTTCTCAGGTTGCTTAGAAGGTCTTCGAGTCGGGTGGTCTTGGCAAGGATGTCGTCCACGTAGACTTCCACCGTTTTGCCAATGATGTCGCTGAATATCTTGTTCATCAACCTTTGGTATGTGGCCCCCGCGTTCTTCAGGCAAAGGACATTACCTTGTAGCAATAGATTCCTCCTGGCGTTATGACTGTTGTTTTTTCTTTGTCTGGCCGGTGCATCGGTATCTGATTGTAGCCGGAATAAGCATCCATAAAGCTCAGATACCGGTACCCTGCCGCCGCGTCGACGAGTGCATCAATGTTGGGAATGGGGTAGCAATCCTTGGGGTATGCTTTGTTGAGATCAAAATAATCGACGCACATCCTCCATTTCCCATTGTGTTTTCTTACCAGGACTACGTTCGACAGCCAGGTCGAGTAGTCGAGTTCCCGGATAAATCCTGCCTCAAGAAGGCTGGCCGTCTACTTGGCCACCTCTTCTGCCCTTTCCTGTGACATCTTCCTCCTCCTTTGGGCCACCGGTCTGACTTCTGGCTTGACGGCCAAATGGTGCGACATGAGTTGGGGGTCTATCCCTGGCATGTCGGCCGGTGTCCAGGCAAATAGGTCGCCATTGGCCCTGATCATTTCCATTAAAGGTTCTTTCAGCTCGTGAGGGAGGTTTTTGTTCACGAAGGTGAACTTCTCCTCCATGTCGCCGACTCTAAACTTTTCCAGGTTTCCTTCTGGTTCGGATCTCGACTTGTCGCTGACTCTGGCATCCAAGTCGGCGAGGAACACTCCTGATGCTTCTTTGGATTTCTTTCTTAACGAGAGACTGGCGTTGTCGCAAGCGACTGCCATTTCCAGGTCTCCCCTTACAGACCTTACTGATCCTTCTTCAGTTATGAACTTCATTATCAGCATCCTTGTGCTGATGACTGCCCCTAGGTCGTTGATGGTCTTCCTCCCTAGGATGATGTTGTAGGCCGTGGAGTCTCGTAGGATCATGAACTCTACCATTACCATTCTTCTCCCTTGGCCTTGTCCCACGGAGGTCGGTAGGGAGATTATCCCGTCCAGCTTGATGAAGTGGTTGCCGAGCCCTACAACGCCGTGCTGGTGAGTCTTTAAGTCGGCGTCCCGTAGGCCCAAGGCGTCGAACACATTGCGGAACATGATGTTCGAATCTGCCCCCGTATCTACAAGGATCCGCTTAATGAGGCTGGTTCCCACTCTGGCCGTAATGACCATGGGAGGGCTTTCCGCGACCTCGTCAAACCATTGATCCTCCAGGCCGAATGAAATGGATGGAAGTTTCTTGGGGCTTCGCACAGAGGATGTGGAAATCGCCAGGACTTTGGCATCTTTCTTATATGCCAATTTCGACCTAGGTGCCGCGTTTCTTGCTGTTACTACGTTCACTATGGTAAGGCCATGGTCGTTGTCCTCCGGCTCTTGGCGTCGCTTTACGGCCCGGGTCTTGTCTTCGCCCTCGTGGTCGTGATTCCGTTTCCTCGGCTCCCTAATGAGGTGGAAGAACTCGGCTAGCTTTCCATCCCTGATCGCTTGCTCCAGTGCGTCTTTCAGGTCGAAGCAGTCCTGTGTCTTGTGCCCGTAGCCCTTGTGGTAATCACAGTAGAGGCTCATGTTCCCCCCGGTTCGTTCCTTCAGAGGTCGGGGCTTCGACAAGATCCCCTTCTCGGCTATTTGTTGGTAAACTTCCATAATCGGCGCAGTGAGGGGGTGTAATTAGTGAACTTCCCGACATGAGGAAACGGCCTGGGAGTCTTACTCGGACCGCCGTCCCTGGCGTGTTCCTTTTGTCTTTTTTCGCTCCCGTGAGGCCGAGTTTGATTGTAAGAGGGCTGCCGTTTGTTGGCAGCCACGACTTGACTGACTTCTTCATCGTTAATGTACTCCCTGGCTACACATTGGATCTCCTGCATTGTCCACACCGGCTTCGTGGTGAGGTACTTTCTGAAGTCCTTGTTTAGAAGTCCGTTCGTCAGGCACAAGCTTGCAACCGAATCTATCAGCCTGTCGATCTCCAAGCACTCATCGTTGAATCGGTCTAGGTATTTCCTGGTCAGCTCGCCGGATCTCTGGGTTACTCCAAGTAGATTGATTGGGTGCTTTGCCTTTGCGATTCTGGTTGTGAATTGGGCTAGGAAGGTGCGGATGATGTCCGAGAACCTGGTCACCGAGCCCTGTGGGAGGTTATTGAACCACCGTATTGCAGGTCCCGCTAGGGTGACCGGGAAAGCACGGCACCTTACCTCGTCTCCCACTCCCTCTAGGTTCATTCTGGCTTCGAAAGCCATGAGGTGCTCCTGCGGGTCTTGGGTTCCGCCGTACCTCTTGTCCGTTGGCTTGTCAAAGTGCTTTGGCAGCCGGACCTCGAGGATGGAACGATGGAATGGGGTTGCACCCATTATCAGTGGTCCCCGCGTTCTGGTTGTTCTTCCCTCGTCGTCCTCCCGACGAGCGTCCTCGCGGTTTCGCTCTGTGGTACGCCTATCGTGACTGGTGTAAATGATGGGGTCGCGGCGTCTTCTTGCGCGTCCTCCCTCCCTGGCACTCTCGGTCTCAGACCGTGGGCTAGCTGTTCGTCGGGAGCGGCTTTTCGAGGGGGAGCGGGAGTAGCTCAGTTCGGGAGTTTGTTGACGATGTTCTCGGTCTGCCAGCCGGCACTCCAAGTCTTGCATCCTGTGGCGTAGTTCTTGCATTATTTTGGCGCTGTTGTCGCCAGTTCCCCGAAGGGGCGCCTTTCGGGAGATCGTGTGGTTCGTCTTGGAGGGGACCTCATGCGCTGCCGAGGAGGCTTCCTCTCTACGCTCGGTCTTGCGGCTTGTTCCTCCTGGGCCCAGTACAAGGTCCATTCAGGCGACTATCCCCACAGACGGCGCCAATGTTCGGTAGGTCGGGTACCGGACGGATCGGATTAATGTCCTGGTTGATGAGGGGGAGATCTCGCCTGGTCGTAAGTTACCGGGTTGGAGTAGACGACGTTCCGAGCACTTCGTGTGAGGGGGTGTCACCTACAAAGACACTCCGACGCTCTAGTCAGCAAAGTGTGCAGGCGAAAAAGGGTTGATTGGTATGTGACGTACCTTGGGGGAAGGGTAGGACCTTCCCTATATATACCGTGTCAGAGGTGGGCCCTGCAATGACAGGCCCACCTTCTTCGATGCTTCCTTCGCACAGCTGTAGCAAAGCTGTCAAGAACGCGTGTCCGGGTCGGCAACTGGGCGTCTCAATCCTGACCGTCCGAGTCGGGTGGTGCTCGAGTCGGGCTGGCCTATGAATAATTTGGGTCAGGCCGTAACATATTATATATATATAAAGTCTAAAAGGTAAATTTCTTTTAATTAAGTATCATTTTTAGCCACAAAAAATTAAAAGATGAAATAAATAAAAGATTTATTTGGATTAAATTCTAACAAAAGATTTATTTTTGAGTTATTTTTAAAAATTTTATAAAAAATAAAAATAATTTTATATTTAAATATTTTATACAAAAAATCATTTTATTTATGAATTATATTTAGATATAATAATATAAAATTTTTTTATTTGTTTATTATATGAAAAAAATATTTTTTAAAGATTTTTTTAAAAAAATATATATAAATTTTAGTTTTTTAAAAAAAATATTTTTTAATATTTTTATTTTTATTATTAGAATTTAAAAATTTATCAAATGTGCTAAAAAAATATATAAAGATTTTTTCATTAAAATTTTTTTTCGACCATCGTAATAACTTCCAAGTTCCAAACAAATAGAAAGAAAATTCCGTACGGCAACCTAGGGGCTTCCTAAATTCCTTGGCACCACCCATATGAAGTGACGGATCTCAGTTCGAAAGAAATCTTTTGGGAGCAAGAATTTTAACATGTAAATTTAATGATATATGAAATTATAACTAACTAGACGATAAATATAATATTTTCAAAGAAAATCATTCATATGTGAAGAAAATAGAAATATAAAGATCTAGAATGTATTTGTATAATCTACAAAAAATTAAAATAGTTATAGTTAGAAAATATTAAAAATTAATAAATTATAATACACATTGAATTTTTTATTCAATGAAATATTTCAAAAAATATAATAAAAAACATTAGTACCAGATTAGGAAGAGAGGATGACAAAATTTTTAGTTAGAGATACAACTTGGGATGTGTTTGCTTGTGTTGCTTAATTTTTTTTAAGTTTAACATAAACACATATAGTGAGATAATATATAAACAATATATTTATTTAGAGATAATATTTAAAATAGTTTTTAAAATTTTTAGTTCGCTTTTAGATTATTAGTCATTCACTTTTTAAAATGACTAAATAAGTCTTTTACTCTTAAAATCGTGAATTTTCGCTAGTCCAAAAGTAACAAGGCGTTTTAACGTCGCTGATGTGTACAGTTAAGTAACAAGTTCGTACTTAACTACACACTAATATGAACACACAAGGAGTTCGACTTAGATTGGTGTCTGAAATTTGGTTAAAACATCCAAATTGATCCATTTACACTTGTAAAACCCTAATCCCAAATGTTCATCTTTGTCATATAATCTTCTTCGTTTCCACTCCTCTTCGCTACTGTTGTTCATAGTTTATGCTCTTGTAAAACTCTGAAAAATCGTTCTTTTGAGTGAGGCATGATGCGCGGCGGTGATAAAAATCAAGGATTACCTTGTCGTCATGCCATCGCAGCTATTGCATGTTTGAACAATCAGTCTAAGAACTATATTCATG
Organism: Arachis ipaensis; assembly: GCF_059453495.1. Lineage (NCBI taxonomy): Eukaryota > Viridiplantae > Streptophyta > Magnoliopsida > Fabales > Fabaceae > Arachis > Arachis ipaensis. The sequence goes on from NC_142435.1 coordinate 31,221,742, forward strand.
CATGATTGACAATAGGATCTTACAATATGACATATTAGTTTTATATCAACCCAGTTAGAGGAGGAGATGTGGGACAAATCTGAGTACTCTCACTACTTAACTCCGACAAGACCGAAACTCCGTGGAAGACCAAAGCTCTACAAGAAAGAAGGATGCACATGAAGCTCCCTGTTGGAGGCCGTCAAGAGAGAAAATCCACAAACTTAAAGAGACAACAAATTCATTTGTTGAGCATGTGGCGATGTTGGTCACACTACAAAGGGTGCGAAGTTGCAAAAAAGTTAAGAACAGAAGAGACAATAATAGCAGCTACAAAACAAGCTGATGATGAAGCTGGTGAAGAAACCCCACAAACCGATCAAGTTGATGAATAAGTTGATAATGAAACTAGTGTCTAACAAGGTGGACATGTTGCTACTCAAGCTGAAAATGTTGCCAAAGTCTAAGTTGCTGCTGCTTAAAGTACTGTTGTAGAAGGTGCTGCTGCTGTTTAAGGCACTGTTATTTAAGGTGTTGTTACTCAAAGTACTGCTAAGATAATTTATGTTACTAATATTATTTAGAAGCCATGATTTTTTAGAATTTTACAAGAGGATACTATGAACAACAGCAACGAGAAAGAGTGGAGACGAAGATTATATGACAAAGATGAATATTTAGGGGTTAGAGTTTTATTAGTGTGAATAGATCAATTTGGGTGTTTTAACTAAATTTTGGACACCAATCTGAGTCAAACTCCTTGTGTGTCCACATCAGCATGCAGTTAAGTGTCAACTTGGTACTTAACTATACACATCAACGATGTTAAAACGTCTGGTTACTTTTGGACTAATGGAGATTCACAATTTTGAGAGTGAGAGACTTATTTGATTATTTTAAAAGTGGGAGACTAATCTGAAGCGAGTTGAGAATTTCAGGGACCATTTTATGTATTACCTCTATTTATTTATAAGGATAATTACCCAAATCGATTCTTGAGATTTTTAAATTTGGACACTTTAGTCTCTCAAAGTATTTAAAATGCACAAAATAATCTTCAACATTTATTTTGTTAGACAATATAGTCTATCTCCTCCGTAGGTCACTAATGGTAACTCGCACATGTGGCCATTAAGCGTCTATAAATGCGAGTTGGACAAATCAGTTCCAAAAGTGAAGTATAAAATAGTCATCGAAGAATTTAAAAAAAATCTCAAAATAGTCCTTAAAAAATTTTAAAAATTTAAAAACAATACCTTCAAATATTTTTAATCTTTTACAAATATTAGTGTCTTATAATATTTTTATTTATTAAAATAATAAAATATTATTAAAAATTACATAATAAATAAAAAATACAAAAAATAACATAATCTATTCTATTATATAAAAATCGAATTTCTGCACTTAATGATGGAGCTGACGTGGCATGCTCCGGAGAGTGTTTCCCGATTTAATTATTTTAACTCATTCAATACAATTTATTGCAATGACTTAATGATTTCAACTACTTGATTTGATTAAATATTTAAATATCAATATAATTTAATATAATTTATATTACTTAATTAATTATACTACATTAATTATAATTCGTTATATTAGTAAATTAGTTTTTTTATTTATGAAGTCTAAAATAAAATTAATAATTTATTGTTTATTCTAATTAAATTTATTAAATTTAATTATATATTATATATGAATTAATGTTAATTTATAAATTATTTTATATTATAATATTCAATAAAATAAATTGTAAATTACTTTAAATTATATACGCACAGAAAAATGGATTTAAATGTGGTTTATATAGTATAGATAGTATTTAATTAAGTATGGTGCATTTTTAAGTGTTTTGATATGACTTAATTATATCAACTAATTGATTTGATTAGATATTTAAATATCAATGTAATTTATTATAGTATATAATACTTGATTAATTTTACTACATTAATTGTAATTCATTATATTAGTTAATTGGTTTATTCATTTATAAAGTCTGAAATAAAATAAATAATTTGTTGTATATTCTAATTGAATTCATTAAATTTAATTATATTATATATAAATTAAAGATAATTTATAAATCACCTTATTTCCTTAGCCTTTTATATTCCGTGGATTGTTAAGTTTTAAGTTTTATATTTCCGTAAGCAAAAGTAATATAAGGCAAAACTTTCTTCATTCTAAACGGAACTATTCTGTGTATTATTAACTAATATCATTAGATTTGATTTGTTAAAAATATAAAATAATTTTATATAACAAATTATTAATTAAACTCGTTCTAAAACGTAAGCAAAATAAATTAATTTCCTAGGCGGCCCAATGTAGATTCATGATTTATACAACAATCAAACAAGAATAAAACTTGTGAATTGTAATAAAAAGGGAATGAAAAAGTAGGGCCCACACCATGTTGGCTTGCTTGCCTCCATTGCATCTTAACAAAACATGAGCCTATGGAGACTAATCCCGATTCCAATCTAGGTAGATAAAAAACCTATTCGGATCTCATAAAATTTATTTCAACCCGCACCCAAAGTCCTCTTTTAGTCTTTTTGGGTCTTCTCTCTCTCAGCAAGCAAGCATATACGCCAACAATAGAGAATGGCGTCTTGGCACTGACAACTTCAGAACGGCAAAGATGAGAAGACTGGTTGCTCATACAGCGACGGGATGATGACGGGGTTGTGCCGGCGAGGAGGTCGACGACGACCAGAGATGCTAATATGACCAGAGAGGTTAGATAGTGGACTGGCAAGAGACTTTCACTGATATTGTTGTCGTTTAGATCGCCGTCGCACTGGGATGCTCCCTATCTGTAACTGATGGAGGTAAGCTGCTGCAAGGAAGGCATGGATTCAGATCTTATTTTCATACCCCTTTTTCACTCAGTACATTTTGATTTGCCAGTATTTATGATGTAGAATAAGTGTTTTATTTTCAATTCAAATTTTTTTTCGTTTTTTAAATCATCAAGATATATTTTTTCTTCTTTTGGATTATGGAGGATATGTGATTTTGGATGCACTCCAATTTTAAAATGGTTCACTCGAAAATATACCTCTTCTTAGTTGCTATAAAAACCTAAGAGGTGTGATCCTACAATCTTACCATACGTACTTGCTAGAATTTACGTTTTCTCTTATTTTTTCACTAAATAAAAAATTATTAGGCGATATAATTTGTTGGAGATGATTGCACCGCCAAATAAATGTTAGAAGATTCATGTTAGAATAATCAGACTTTGGTCTTTACCGAGATTCAAAGACCCCAAATCCATTAGCTATATTGAAATGGTGTTGATGGATGAGCAGGTACTTCTAATTTTATTCATGCACACAATTGTTTCTCTGTTTTCATACACTTAGTCCCATATTTGTATGATTCTCACATCATAATTGTCATAATTTCAACCTCAGCAGTTTCTGCTTTTCTTGGGACTATTCATTCAAAAATAGAATAAGAATATAACCCAGTTCTGTACTTTCCTGCAAGAAAACATAAGCTTTTCATCATAAAAAAAAGATTCTACAGTAAAAAATAGATTTAATATGTAGCTCATGTTGTATTCGGCCAATAAAGAGAGGGATTGGGAGACTTTTAGCAAGATTTTCATAAACAGTTATATAAAATTATAAATTTTAGCTTGTAAAGACATGCACTAATGCCAAGATACATAATCACTAAATAATGCAGATTGGATATAAGAGTTTATGCCGACTAAAAACAACAAAATTTGAGTCACTCTTGCTTTCACATCCTAAAAAAGCATAATGTATATCTTTGATAAGAAATAATAAGCACATCATAACAAAATTGAGAATCAGATTACTCCTTACTTCTTTGTTTATTATTCTCATCTTGAAGACTTAAATTTTCTCCTCCCGTATGGGTGACAACTAACAAGAGAGGTTTGTATTAGAAAAGTTTGTGCCAAGCATCTCTAGATAGTGTTGACAGTTGGGAAATAAGCAGTATAGCCTCCACTGATTTAACATTCAAAATTCTAGACTAAATCAATCACATTAAACAAAGATGTATATGGAGGAAAAAAAAGAGAGAAAAATAATAAGAGCATGACTAACGCATATGCATGATTGTCGTTAATCTTAACCCTCTTTTACATAACACTTAATTCTCATGCATGATTGTCATCACAAATTTTTTCTTTTTAATACCTATGGTTAAAAAAATAAATCAAAAGTTTTCTCAACCTGTTTTTCATGAGTTGTGTGAAAAAAAAAAGTCAAGTACAAAAATTTTATACTCAAGTGAAAGTCACTAAACAATAAAATTAGTCGTTTTAAATTAAATATTTTAATTATTGTGTTAATATATAATTAAATTTTTGTGTAAAATATAATGATAGTATACATTAAAGTATTAAATATTTGAATCCATTATATGTATATTCTTCCTTTTGGGTGAATATAAATCTGTTAGTTAATACTTAATACTTAATATTTTAGAATTAAATCATATTTTTAATTTATTTAGTTATTTTTGTTGAAAGAAATATTTTATATAAATTTTATTTGTTTATTTAGTTGGACCTTATTGGTACTGTGTGTAGAAAGTGAATAATAAAATATTTTGCTTTGTGAAAAAAATAGGGAACAACTATGCATACTTCTGTAGATAAGGATCTGATATCTGTATTCGAATCATTGATATCGGAGGGAGCTGTGTATGTTTTTACATACTTTAGAGTTAGCAACAACTTCGGATTGTACCGCACAACATCACATTATTTTTTATTATTTTTTCAAAAAAGAACTACTGTCTTATCCTCTTTCTGTGATACAATACCGTTATATGGTATTAAGTTAGTCCCTTTTAGGAAAATTATGGGATACTCTCCTCAACATCCTTTTCTGGTTGGTAAGTGTATGATTTATGGCAAGTACATAAGTTGATTTTTCTTTTGTTTTTATGACAAAATATCACTAAGACGGGTGATTTGTGCACAATCTTCTGTTTGATATTTATTTTAGACGTTGCTAGAGTTATGACCGGTGTAGAGGGTGAGAGAAAATATATAAAGGATGGCAAACTTATTGACATGTTGGTCATTCATATTGAGAATGACGGGTGCGTTTTTTCGATGCCCTTACTCAGCACTTAATATGTTTATATTCATTTGTCTTTTTCAATTTTCAGATGTTTGCACTATAGAGTTTCAAAAGAGAGGGCTTCCGCATGCACATATCCTTTAATTCATGAGTATCGAGTTCAAGCCACAAACACCAGATGACATAGACAAACATATAACAGCTAAGATTCTTGATGAAAATGAAAGGCCAAATCTACATGGAGCTGTTCAAAATTACATGATACATGGTCCATGTGGTCCGTACAACAAGAATTCACCTTGCATGAAGAATGGATCTTGTTCAAAGTTTTATCCCAAAGAGTTTAGACAGCGAGCACTCATTGATGAAGCCGGGTTTTCCAAATATAGGCGTACTGATAACGGTCGAACAGTGAAAAAAAGGGAATGTGTACTAGACAATAAGTTCATTATTGCTTATAATCCAGAATTGTTGCTCAAGTTCGGGTGTCACATAAATGTGGAATACACATGCCAAACAAGTTCTATTAAGTATCTGTTTAAGTAAGTACATAAGGGCAATGGCCACATAACAACTACCCTATACAACGCTGGTGATCTATCAGAAGCCACACAAGTTGTTGACAAAATTAGGAATTACTACAATTGTAGGTACATTTCGGCATGTGAGGCAGTCTGGTTTATTTGGATACGAAATCCAAGAGAAAAAACCATTTGTGATTAGACTTCCATTCCATTTGGAGAATGAGAAACCTGTGGTTTATGGTGAAACTTCTAATGTGAATGATATCGTTGAAAGAGCAATATCTCAAGTCCATGTTTTTGGGATGGATGGCGGCGAACATGTCATATCCCTATGCTCGAAGTCTGACTTATGCTGAGTTTCCAACCAAGTTTGTTTGGAAGGACGATGCTTCAAAGTGGTTTTCTCGAAAGCAAGGCTTCGCAATTGGAAGGTTGACTCATGTACCTGCAGGTAATGACGAGTTTATATTCAATTTTGATCTTATTTATTTGATGATTTAAATTTAAAATCTTAACAGCATGTACCCCACGCCCATTTTATTCGATTTATCTATACTAGAAAAAAAATGTTCAAATAACTTTCAGCAGTTATAATCTGCAAATTACACAATTTTAGAATTGTTCTATATTTTTTAGAAAAATTAATCTTATGCGGATGTGTAGCTACATAATAATTGAAATCATGTAGCCTAATCCATTTAGCAATTTAAAAGTGGGATTTTAAACAAGTTTTTTGCAGCAAATACCGAAGAATATTACCAACGACTTCTCTTGAATACTCAAAGAGGATGTATAAATTTTTGAGATATAAGAACAGTAGGAGGAACAATTTATCTTACGTATAGAGATGCATGCTTTGTCTTTGGACTCTTGCAAGATGACAGAGAATTCATGGATGCAATTAAGGAAGCAAGATCGTGGGCCTCAGGATCATATGTTAGAAGGTTATTTGTCATTCTATTAACATCCAACAATATCTCAAGACCAGAACATGTCTGGGATAGATGTTGGCATGAACTCTCAGATGATATTTTGTATCGACAGAGAATCGTGATGAATATAAGGGGTGAGTTTTTATAATTGCAATTATAAAAGTTCTTCATTATTGATCATTTTTAGTTTGATTAATTTTTTACAATATCGTATAATATGCAGAGTTAACCATATCAGATGATGAGATTAATCAGTTGTGCTTAATGGATATAGACAAGATCTTACATTCCTATGGTAAAACCTTGAAAGACTATCCTCCTATGCCTTTAGCAATTGAATTTGATAGTTCTTTGTTAACCGAAAGGGTTATCAGGGAAGAGCTACACTTTAACAGGGATGATTTAAAGAAAAATGCCTCAAACATGTTAGCCATCGCAACACCTGAGCAGAAATATGCATTCGATAAAATTGTTACAGTTGTGTATTGTGATGAAGGGTTTTTTCTTTGTGTATGGTTATGGGGGTACTGGAAAAACATTTCTCTAGAACCTTATGTCTGCTGAGATTCGCTCAAGGGGTGATATTGTGTTAAACATTGCTTCAAGTGGTATTGCATCTTTACTTCTTCCCAATGGAAGAACGACACACTCAAGGTTCAAAATACTACTGAATATAACTGAGGATTCTGTATGTAACATCAAACCTGGTTTCCCTCAAGCAATGCTGCTGTTGAAAGCCAAACTTATAATTTGGGATGGGGCTCCAATGGTTAGTAGGTACTGCTATGAAGTGCTTGATAAATGTTTAGGTGATATCATGAGGTTTTCTCCAACATATAACAAAGATTTGTCCTTTGAAAGAAAAGTGGTTGTACTAGGTGGAGACTTTAGACATTCTTCCTGTCATTTCATGAGGATCGAGACAAGATATTGTTCATTCAACCGTGAATTCATCTTACCTTTAGAAGTTTTGTCAGGTGCTCAAACTAACAAAAAACATGAGACTTTCTGTAGGGACGACTGCTTCAGATCAAGATGAGACAGAGCAATTTGGTGAGTGGTTATTGAAAGTTGGTGATGGTCTAATATGTGACAATATAGATGGTGAATCTGAGATATGTCTTCCAGGAGATATTGTTATTCCTTCTTCGAACCAGGCATTTGATGAGTTGGTTCATTTTTCTTATCCAAATATTTTTGATAACATGTCCACAAAGGATTTTTTCAAAGCAAGAACTATACTGGCTCCCACACTGGACATCGTTGAAGAGGTCAACAACCATCTGATGGCTATCATTCCTGGAGGAAAAAAATTATATCTTAGTTCGGATTCGATTTTTATGGATGAAGGGAATATGGAGAGTCAACTAGATCTCTATGGTCCTGAATTACTGAATAGCATAAATTGCTCTGGTTTGCCTCCACATAAATTAATACTCAAGGTTGGTGATCCGGTGATGTTACTGAAAAATATTGACCAATCCTGATGGTCTTTGTAATGGTATAAGGCTACAAGTTAGGAAGCTTGGAAATCATGTCATAGAATGTGAAGTCTTAACAGATAACAATGTTGGTCATATTGCTTTGACTCCAAGAATGAATATGGTACCAACAAATAAAACCGTCCCAGTTAGATTCCAACGAAGACAGTTTCCCATAATAGTATCGTTTGCCATGACAATTAATAAGTCTCATGAACAAACTTTATTTCATGTTAGATTGTACTTGTCCAAACCGGTTTTTATACATGGCCAACTATATGTGGCATTTTCAAGAGCTAAGAGTAAGAGACATTTAAAAGTTTTACTTATAAATCATGTAGGAATGTCTGCAAATTCAACCATCAATGTTGTTTATAGAAAAGTCTTTGAAAAAATAGGATTCTAATATAAATATTTTAATTTTATTTTAAATTCTGTATCAATGTATAATTATTTTACTTAAAAAAATGTAAAATAATTATTATTCACTATTTTTAAGTTAAACTTTGATTTTGATAATAATTTTATAAATTTCTTAATATAATAATTATTTTGTATTTTTTTTTTAAAGTATCCAAACATATAATTTTTTGTTTACTTTTACAAATTTTTTCGTGCTGAACACGGGTTCATACACTAGTACATACTAAAAAGTAATTATATTAACAGTAAAATATTATAAAAAATAACAATATTTAATAATTAACGTATGATATCTATATCGAAGTAATGTAGAAACTATAATAATAATTAAATGTAAGAGGTCATTAACTTAGACTCCTAAGATATTGATACCAAATTAATTTTAAAAAATATTTCTAAATAAAAAATATATATTTTCTTGCCATAATTACTAACTGTGGTAGCATAAACAGCCTTAATTGCAAGACAATTCTTCTTCATGTGTTGCAAATATATTTTAGGAGTTTCACATTAGAATTTTATAAAAAGTATTGCCTTCACAAGCATTTGCACAAATATTTTCAATTATTTATATAAAATTTTTTATGTTAAATGAAAGTTCTCCTACCTCTTTAAACAACACTAACTTATTATCCTTTTCATCATTAAAGAATGATCATAGAATATGGTACCTGTAAATTGAATTAAATTAAATATGGTTAAAAATAAATATAGATTTATTTATTTTATTTTTTGAATAATAATGCTTTTCAAAATTAATTTATAATTTATTTTAAAAATGCATAAAAAAATTTGTATACCCATAATCAAATTTGAAATAAATAGGCTAAAAATTTTAGAAATTAAAATTTATTAATTTAAAAATAATTAATATAAATAATTTGAAAAAAGGCTATTTTAAATCTTTTTAAAATTTTTAGAGACTGTTTAAAAATTTTTTAAATTTTTTGATGATTGTTTTGTACTTCACCTTAGGGACTGATTTGTCCAGATTACATACGTAGACATCAGTTATGTGTGCGAGTTAATGTTCCATGTGAGTTAGTAACTAATGGAAGGGGACTATATTATCTAACGAAAGTAAACATTGGGGACTATTTTATGTATTTTAAAACTTGAAGGACTAAAGTGTCCAATTTTAAAAATCTCAGGAACTAATTTGAATAATTACTCTATTTCTAAAATATAGAATGTTAACAAGTATTTTTTTTATACAGACACACCACCTCTTACTCACACACACTAAATAACTTTTTCTCAACTACAACCGAGTATATAGTTAGTTATCGAACTTGGTGGTGACTGTTTAAGGACAAATATATTTGTCACTGTGACACATATCTCAACCACATAAGTATTTCGACGACAACTATTCTATTGTCCGTTATGAGTCTCTCTGGTACAAAAACGCTTTGAATATCTTCGATAATCTCCAGTAAGATCTTCTTTAGCCTGTTTGCGATTGTCTTTGTCACTAGCTTGAAAAGGATGTTGCACAAAGAAATTGGCCTGTAATTTTTTGTGTATGCCGAGTCCTTTGTCTTTGGGATGAGACAAAAGTATGTTTTATTCATTTTCGATGGGTCTCCGTCATTGTTTAGCACCTTGTGTGCCCAATTTGTGACTCCATAACCAACCATTCTGCACATACTTTGGTAAAATAGTGCCGGTAAACCATATGAGACTGGTACTTTGTTTGGCTGCATTTGGGTGAGGGTTATCTTCACTTCTTCAGCTATGAAATCAGGTTGGATTATCTCCAATCTCTCATGTGATTCTTCCTTGTACCACCTTTGTTATTTCTTTTATACCATCGGTGCTTTCTACTCCAAAAAGTTTTTTGAAATAGTTGGTCATGACTTCTATTTTTTCTTCCTCTTTAAAAACCACCATCGCATCGTTTGTTATTTTCTCTATTGAGTTTTTTCTTTTTCTTTGAGATGTCTTTTGGTAAAAAAATTTGTGTTACGGTCCTCGCCTTTAGCCAAGATGCTCTTGATCTTGGTGTCCACCATACTTCTTCATGCTTCAAGAGTTCATTTGTATTTTTCAGCACATTTTTGGATTGAGAGAGTGCTTGATGTTCTTCTAGCTTCTTCTGATTTGCTCTAATTATCCTTGAGATGTTCCTAAAATTCTCTTTTGCCCATTTCTTTAACATTCTGCCACAGTTTCTTAATTTTTTTTCCATAGAGTTACTGCCTAGATTCCAAGCTCTCTGGACTACCTCTTCACATTCACTATTGTCCAACTAGATTTCTTCAAATCTAAACCTGTGCTCGCTCCTTCTTCTTTTATCTATTTTTTCTTGCATATCCACTAGGATTGGACAGTGATCAGATTTATACCTTTGTAAATATTGGACAATTACATTAGAAAAAGACTCATTTCAATGTATATTTGCGATTTCTCTATCCAATTTTTTTGAACATTATTGTCTCCTTCTGATTGTTTGATCACGTGAATGCATGATCATAAAACCAAGATCCAAAAGTTTGTTAGTTTGTAAAGCTTTTTGGAATCCTCTCGTTTATGTGTATGTGATGGGTAGGCCTCCTTGTTTGTCTCCTTCTTGTAGAACTTGGTTAAAGTTCTCAAACATCATCCATGGCGTACTGTTAATCTGCCCAAGAGAGCTTAAGAGTTTTCAAGATCTATGTTTATTGGCAGCCTCTGGTCATCCGTAGAAACCCGTAGCTCTTCACCTGTTATTGTTCTCTCCGGTGCTAATGATCATGTCAATATGCTAAGGGACATTGATGCAACTTCTACCACCAGATTGCTTTCCCACATCATTGTTAGTCCCCAAGATCTGCTTCTCCCTTGCCCCACACAATCTACTCCTATCACGTTCTCCAATCTTTCTCTTCTCCTCACTCTACTAATTTTATCTGCTTTTTTCATAGTCTCTATGAGAAAGACCAGGTTGGGAGATTTTTGTCTTAAGAGCTTGTTTATAACTCTAATTGCTTATGGGTTTTCAAGCCCACAACAGTTCCAACTTATCAGCCCTATTATTTCGATAGTGTTGTTTTACAGCCTCTGCCACTCCTTGTGTTGTTTATTGCTTCTTCATTTGAATTCCTTCCTCCTCGATCTCCATTGCTATTATTTCCTCAACTTTTCTTTTCCCTTTAAAGCTTGCTCCATTTTGTATTTTTTCTTCTCTTGTTTTGGTGCTCTTGGCTCTTCTCTTTCACTTCTTTAGGTTTCTTTCATCTTTTGGACTTTTTGACTTCTTTCTCCCCTTTTTCTAGTTTCTTAGCTTCTGTTTTTCCTCCTTCATTTGTTTCTTTTTGTTTTGCTCTTTGTTCAATTTGGTTGTGTGCTATTTTCGTTTGGATTAAGTTGTCTTCTACCATTTATGTTTCTGCTGGTCTCTTTTCTTTTTGTCTTTCACTTCCCCTCATTGCTGCTTTTGCTGCTTCATGGGTATTGACATTGACTTTCTCTTTTTTTTGTTGTCTTTGGATCTGCCATTGTTAATCTATCTAATTTTTTCAGCAGTTTCTCTTGATTTTCTTTAGTGTTTCCTTTTTTTGTATATCATTAGTGCTTTCATCCTCTTTGTTTTCCTTTTCCCCTGTCTCCTATTTTTATTCCTGGGACTTTCTCCCTTAGCCATGTATCCAGATTTTTAGATTTATTTTGGTATCCTTCTTCCTATTCTTTGGCTGTTTCACATATTCCTTCATCATGACCCAGTATACCACAAAAATAACAGAAGGTGGGTAGCTTTTCGTACTTTAGATCAACCCATGTTATTCCATCACTCTTGCTGCCAATGTTTGTGCCTTCCTTGATTGGTTGGTCAATCCTCCTTCTCACTTTATCTTTGATGAATCTTCCAAGTCCATTCCATCCTTCGAAGAGGTCGTATTCCATCACTTCTCCTATAACAATTGCTAATTTCCTCCTGAGTTTGATAGTTTTACAATGTTCAGGTAAATTCCAGATCTAAACTTTTACTTTTGCAGTAGTGAATTCCATTTTCTGTTGGGTCTGTATTTTTCTCCCATTTCTTCAATAATATCTAGGAATTTCTAAATGTCCATGGGTTGCCTGTAATTACTTTCTTCATATCATCCTTCTTCTTGAAAAAGAACTGGTAGAGCTTACTTTGTATTTCTTTCATTTGGAATCCCTCTGATTTTCTCCAGATGTTGAACATATCACTCTATACCCAGCTTTGATTGATGTCTTTCTCTGTTATTAGCTTCCCTATAATGCTATATTCACACATATGTAGGCCCTCTGTAATATCTCCTTCATCGTATATTACTAAAGTTTCCTCCTCCTCTTCATATCTTAGTTGTTCTGTATTTATTATCATTTGATTTGCTGACAAAATTTCTCCCTTTTCAGGTCTTCTAGTTGACATTTTGAGTTATTGCTAGCACTCTTTACCCTGGTGATTTTCTACTGTGCTGGAATTTTGTTAGGTTGATGAAGTTGTTCGTGTGGACTAAGTGGTACTTGATATGGTGTACAAACGGATACTTGCTATGGTGTACAAACAGATGGTTTTCACGAGTTGAGTGGGGCTGAAATGGATGTGTTCATGAGTAGGGGAACAAATAGACTCATCTCACTATACTCTTTGGTATCTGAGTGGGTGAAATCCTAGCGAGAAATCAAATCGATGAGATGAAACCTGCGTGAAAAATCAAATCGCAACAAGTTAATGTACTAAATCAACATGCCATTAACGAAGACCAGTTCAAGGGTTAATCCGAGTTACAGTTATAAATTTCGATGTCTAATTTGGGTCCATTGAAACTTTAAAGGTCAAATTAAATCTGACCTCAAAATTCAATGGCTAAAATGAGCATTAACTCTTACAATTATAGAGTGATAGATAGTAACCAACTTGGGTTGATCGAGTGGTCAGCTCACTCGTCCATTTAAGCAAGTGTCGAGGGTTTGAATCTCGCCTTATGCATGTAACAACCTATTTGCCAGCGGCATACCCTTAAATGGAGCTCAGAGGGAGATAATACTCAATTTGGTTCCTCAACTTGCACACAAGTCTTTATTTTGGGAGATAATACTCAATTTGGTCCTTCAACTTGCATGCGAGTCTCAATTTGGTTTCTGAAATTTCAATTGTCTCAATTTAGTCACCAAATTTTGCGAATGTGATTTATGTCATGTTGAACTCTGTAAAACGATGTCATTTTTATTTTGTCACTCAAATAGCCCAAAAAAATATTATAAGTGATTTTTATTAAAACTTTTTTCTCATAAAGCAAGTGATCCGTTGCCGTTTTTGGGTTATTTGAGCGCCAAAACTAACATGACAATATTTTACAAATTTTAGCATGGTATTTACTATTTAGTTGTCCATGTCAACGTTTCATTAACGTTTTTGTGTCAAAAATTGTTTCAGGGACTATTGTGAGTCACATTTACAAAGTTTGGAGACTAAAGAAAGACAATTGAAATTTCAAAGACTAAATTAAAACTCGTATGTAAATTCAAGAACTTAATTGAGTATTCACTCTTTATTTTAGTCTCCTAAAATTAGCGTTCTACTGCTTGATGCGTGAGTATCTTTTCTATATTTTCCTAGTGAATTTGCTTTCAATTTGTTGAGTTTAATCAAGAATTAATTATCTTTTAACCACTATGAATGCTACTTTGAGTCGTGTGCAATTCTATTTATTTTAGGTAGCATTTGGTTGGATTTGATGGAGCTTCCATAGAAAAAGAGAAGAAGGCTATATAGGGCAGGAATGGCTTAGAGGATGGAGATGAAGCTTACACAAATGGAAGAAACACAAGAATTAAAGGAGATGACCAGCGAGGAGCGATGCGTGTGCGTACCTGACGCGTGCGCGTGATTTGGAGATTTGCACAACAACACGTTCGCGTGACTGACGCGTACGCGTGACATGCGCCACGTGTAGAAAACGCAGAAAATGCTGATTATTTAATTAATTCTAATTTAAACTTTATTTTTATTTTAAAATAGGAAAAGATATTATTTTAGTTTTAGAAAATAGATTTTAAATTAATGAGGATTAGATATAAAAGAAAAAAGAAACTTCTCTTCAAGGGATTCCAACATTATTCCACTTTTCATTCCACCTCAGCCCAATTTACAGTTTATCAGAATCCTAGTTTTCACTTTTTTTCATGAGCAACTAAACCTCCACTGTTAAGGTTAGGAGCTCTGTCTATTGTATGGATTAATTCTATTATTTTTCTATTTTAATTCATGTACTGAATTATAATTTAAGAATTATTTTCGTTCTTTATCTTATGAATTTGGGTGGAACGGAAGTATGACCCTCTTTCTAATTGAGTTCTTGTATAACTTGGAAAAACTCTTTACTTGAACTACAGTTTGAAAACAATTTCTCCTAAATTCTAATTATCTGGACTTAACGGGATACATGACATATAATCCTCTTATATTTGGATAATTAGGATTTTTCTGGCATAATAACTAGAATTGAACTTCACCCCCTAATTGGAATTAATTGACCAAGGAATTGGCGGTTGACAAAAGTTAGAGGAGACTAGAAAGGTCTAAGGAATTATAGTCAAGTCACATATAGTTTGCCATGAATTAAATATTACATGATTAAAATAAATTAATAAGAAAAGTCAATCCAAAAAATAGATAACTCTGAAGCCTTAACTACCTTCTCTATATTGTTTTTCCAACTTATTTACTTGCCTGTCTTCTGATATTCTGAATTTACTGTTTA
Source organism: Arachis ipaensis (assembly GCF_059453495.1). Classification (NCBI taxonomy): domain Eukaryota; kingdom Viridiplantae; phylum Streptophyta; class Magnoliopsida; order Fabales; family Fabaceae; genus Arachis; species Arachis ipaensis. Next base: position 31,236,878 of record NC_142435.1, read on the forward strand.
ATACTTTTAAACTCTCAGACACTATTTTCTACTTGTCTAACTAAGTAAATTAATCAACCATTGTTGCTTAGTCCCTCAATCCTCGTGGGATCGACCCTCACTTACCTGAGGTATTACTTGGTACGACCCGGTGCACTTGCCGGTTAGTTTGTAGTTATAAATTTTGCACCAAGTTTTTGGCGCCGTTGCCGGGGATTGATAGTGATTAACAACTACTAGTTATTTGATTGCTTAGATTGGGCGTTTTAGTTTTAATTTTATTTAAATTTTACTTTAGTATTTTGAAAAAAATAAATAAATAAATAAATAAATAAATAAATAAATAGCACTAATATTTTTCTTAATTTCTGAAATTAAGTTTAGTGTTTTCTAATTAGTCTTATTTTAATTTTTCTTATTTAATTTGCCTAATAATTTCAAAATTTTTTGTTCTATTTTTATAAGTAATTTTCGAATTTTAGAATTAACTTTTTTTAGTATCTTTTATTTTATTTCTTTTACACAGGTTACCTCACTGGGAATTCTCTACACTCTGACGTAGAGATTCCCATCTTTTCTTATATTCTGTCTGTTTATGCGTAGGAACAGAGATAAGGAACCTCTCTTAGACTTTGATCCTGAATCTGAAAGGACTTTTAGGCAACGTTTGCAACAAGCAAGACTTTACAAGGCTGCAGAATCTACTATGGATCCTAACAATGCTGCTAATGCCAATGTGGCAAATCCGAATGGGAATGAATAACAAAGGAGAGTACTTGGGTCTTACTCTGCTCCTACTGCAGAACTTTATGGGATAAGCATTGTGGTGCCTCCTATTGAAGCCACAATTGGTCACCCTGGTGCAACAAAACTGCCAGTATCATGGTCTTCTCCATGAAGACCCAAATCAATTTATTTCTAATTTTCTACAGATTTGTGATACTGTGAAGACAAATGGAGTGAACCCTGAGTTGTACAAACTCATGCTCTTCCCGTTTGCTCTGAGAGATGGAGCAAAGCTATGCCTAGATTCCCAATCCATGGAGAGTTTGGATACTTGGGACAAGGTTGTAACTGAGTTTCTTACAAAATTCTTCCCACTAAAGAAGCTGACTAAGATTAGGGTGGAGGTTCAGACCTTCAGGCAGAAGGATGGTGAAACTCTTTATGAAGCTTGGGAGAGATACAAGCTACTGACTAGGCAATGTCCTCCAGACATGTTCTCCAAATGGACCCAACTAGATATCTTTTATGAGGGTTTGGGTGAAATGTCCAAAATGTGCTTAGATAATTCCGCAGGTGGTTCATTGCATAAGAAGAAGACACCAGAGGAGACTATTGAGCTTATTGAATTGGTTGCTAGCAACCAATATTTATACTCATCTAACAGGAATCCTGTGAACTCTGAGGCTCCTCAGAAGAAGGGTGTTATGGAAGTAGAAGCTCTTAATGCTATTCTTGCTCAGAACAAGCTTATGTCTCAGCAAATAAATCTACTTACTCAGCAGATGGGTGGAATGCAAGTCTCGACTATCAACACCCAAAATCCACCTCAATAGGTCTCTTATGACATGACAGGTAATTTTGTGCAAAATGATAATTATGATTATGCTCAATCCTCTTCTGAACAGATCAATTACATGGGGAGTGGTCCTAGAAATCCCAACAATGATCCATATTCTAAGACATATAATCAGGGACGGAGAAATCACCCAAATTTTGAATGGAGGGACCAACCTCAAAAACTTAAGAATTTCAACAATAATTCTCAAGGCGGCTTCCAACAGAACAATCACAATAACCGCCAATTTCAATCTCATCAACAACAACCACCTCCGCAAGCAAATTCTAAATCCCAAGAAGATTCTAATTGGGAGATTAATAGGAGTTTTATGTAGGAAACCAGAGCATCAATCAAGAATTTGGAGATTCAGATGGGTCAAATAGCCACAAAAGTTAATGAAATTGATAAGAGGACCACTAATAGCCTTCCTGGTAACACCATTCCAATTCCAAGAGAGGAATGCAAGGCTATCACCTTGATAAGTGGACAAATGGCAAGTACGGAAGCACAAGTTAATGAGGAGCCAGTTGAAAAAGAAGCTCTAGAAGAGAAGAAGGAAGAAGTAGAGCACGTCCCTCCAAAGCGTGCAGACAACCCATTTCCAGACTCTCTTGACACTTATCCTACATTGCCAAAGGCTCCTGAGTACAAGCCTAAAATGCCATATCCTCAGAGACTTCAACAGGAGACCAAGGACAAGCAGTTTTCAAAGTTCTTGGAAGTCTTCAGAAAGTTGCAAATCAATATTCCTTTTGCTAAGGTTTTGGAGCAAATGCCTCTCTATGTCAAATTCATGAAAGAGTTGTTGTCAAAGAAGAAGCCTTTAAAGGGAGATGAGATAGTGGTCCTGACTAAGGAATGCAGTGCCATAATTCAGAATAACTTACCAAGGAAGATGCCAGATCCAGGGAGCTTTCAAATTCCATGCACCATTGGGAACACAACCTTTGAGAAAGCGTTATGTAATCTGGGAGCAAGCATCAATTTAATGCCCTTGTCTGTGATGAAGAAGCTCCAAATCCAAGAGGCACAACCCACACGGATAGCATTACAGATGGCAGACAAATCTATAAAGTCTGCATACGGATTAGTGGAAAATATCTTGGTCAAAGTGGGTAAGTTCTTCCTCCCAGCAGATTTTGTGATTCTTGACACAGGGAAGGATGAGAATGCCTCTATAATTCTAGGAAGGCCATTCCTAGCCACTGAGAGAGCTCTAATTAATGTAGAAGTGGGTGAATTAGTGCTCAGAGTGCATAATGAGCAACTGGTCTTTCATGTCTTCAAAGATATACATTCAGCAGGTAAAGAAGAGAGGTGCATGATGCAGACTGAGCTTATTGATCCAAACCTTCAAGATCCCCCTGATGATGCACCACAGAATCTGCAGCTCAAACCTCCCTTGGTGACAATCAACAAACTTCTCCCTGACATCAAACCTAAGTTTGGTGTTGGGAATACAGCATCCACCAAGGGAGAGGGTCCTAAAAAGAAAGTACCCAGAGGATGGAGAAACAAAAAGATCCCCACTGAAGATTTTTCCCCAGGAATGAAAGTGGTGTTGACTAACAATCCAGTATGGATTTATACAGTAAACAGAATCCTCTCTTTGGAGCATATTGAGCTAATTTATGGAGACACAGGAAAGAAGTTCAAAGTAAGGGGTGAAGAGCTGAGCCCCTATGATCCTCCTCCTTAGAGGAGCTGACCGTCAAGCTAGTGACGGTAAAGAAGCGCTTGTCGGGAGGCAACCCGATAATTTCGTATCCTTAGTTATTTTTCGTAGTAGTGATTTTCTTATTTATTTGATTTTTATTGAGTTTTTACTGTTTTTCTTTCGTTTTAAGTGTGTTCTGATCATGCAACTATTTTGGAACAGGAACCGAACACTTTAAAAAAAAAGAGCACACGACGTGCAAGTGTCGCTGACGCGTACACGTCATATGTAAGTGCGAGAAAAATAAAAATTGAACAGAGAGTTAGGCAGGAGTGGTGCTGGTGGCATGCCTTGCGCACAAGCGAGCCCACGTGTACGCATCATTCACGCGTGCGCGTCGTTTGTGCTTTTTGCCACCCACGCGTGCGCGTACCTGACGCGTACGCGAGACCTTGAAAATCGGCGTCAACGAGTGTTTGGGCAGAGAGTTGTGCTGGCTTGGGGCTGGTACTGTGCTAGAGGCACAAACTTGATCACGCGTACGTGAACCCGACGCGTGCGCGTACTTTGCATAAATGGCCATCCACGCGTGTGCATTCATGACGCGTACGCGTCATATGAGAATTTTGGTTTCCAGACCACGCGAACAGAGAGTTCTGCGTGCACGCGACCGCCTTCGCGTGATTCGCACAAACCAAGGGCACGCATATGCATCACTTTCAAAATCGAGCGACCCACACGTACGGGTGCTGTACTGTACGCGTACGCGTCGCATGCGTCGCACAACTCCACTAGTGCGCCGCCTAGTTTTGATTTTCATTCTCTCTCCCTCCCAAATCCTAATTCTCTCTTGTTCTTTTATCCTTTTATTCTTCTTTCATCATACTATTCGTTTTTGTTTTCAGTTCTTCTTTGCTTGAGGACAAGCAAACCTTTAAGTTTGGTGTTGTGGCTTTTCTGTTTATTTTAATGGCACCAAAGGGAGGCGAATCATCTTCACAGAGGAGCACAGCCTGAAGAATGAGACGGCCACTAGGATAACTGAGGTGGTTGAGTTCCTTTCATTCTATATTTGCTCCCGTTCTTATTATGTTATATTCCTATTTTCTGCTATTTTACTTGGTTTCTGCATGATCCTTTGTTATTTCAATTCCTAGGTTCTAGTTAAATTAGTTATTTTTATTCTATTATTCATTTTTAATTCTGAAAAGTGTCTCATGTATTGCTTACTGAGCTTGAATCCAAAAGAAAAAGAAGAAAAAGATGTAATGCATGAGAAATTGAGTTTATTTTTTAGAGTAGTCTCATTTAATCAAATGTGGTGGTATTCTTTATGATTCTGAATGCATGACATAAACCATGCATGTTGAATTTGAATCAAAGAATGTTGATGTATAAGGAAAAGGAATTTAGAGAACTATTATGAATTTTCTAAAATTTGTAAAAGTTGATCCTTGAAGCAAAAGAAACAGCAAAGAAAAAAAAAGGATATAAAAGCAAGGTCCAAGGCTCTGAGCATCAATGACTAGGGAGGTCAGACATGATTAAAAGCTGAAAGAGTTGTTTCCCTAGTCATATGCTTGTGTTGTTCTTGTGTCAAGTAATCCTTGAGACAGAACATTTAGAGTCGAGATCAACTGCAATTAGTAGAGTATGCCAAAGGCTTTGAGCACCACTCTCTGGGAATAGCTAAAAGAAAAATCAGAACTTCAAAAGAGTTCCCCAGTTAAGTGCTTGTGGTGTTCTTATGTCAATTAACCCTTGAGACAGAACATTTAAAGTCACGGCTAGGCTCAAGGTGTAAAGCACCAGTTAATTGAGAATTAAGGGATATATACTATGTTCAAGGATTTAGCTGAGGCATAAAGATCATAGAACTCATAATATGATCCGGATTCTAATTTCGCATGACATTGACATTCCTCTGATTCAAAGGAGAGTGATATGCCAAAATTGTTCAGAATTGTAATAGATAAATCCTACTTTAAGAAGAGACACAAGCATAACTGAACTCTCATTTTTCATGCAAATTCACGTCTTAATCTTGTATTAGTTTTGGTTGCTTGAGGACAAGCAACAATTCAAGTTTGGTGTTATGATGCGTGAGCATCTTTCCTATCTTTTTCTAGTGAATTTGCATTCAATTTGTTGAGTTTAATCAAAAATTAATTATCTTTTAACCACTATGAATGCTACTTTGAGTTGTGTGCAATTCTGTTTAATTTAGGTAGCATTTGGTTGGATTTGATGGAGCTTTCACAGAAAATGAGAAGAAGGCTATATAGGGCAGGAATGGCTTAGAGGATGGAGAGGAAGCTTGCACAAATGGAAGAAGCACAAGAATTAAAGGAGATGACCAGCGAGGAGCGACGCGTGCACGTGATTTGGAGATTTGCACAGCGACGCGTGCGCGTACCTGACGCATACGCGTGACACGCGAAGAAGACCATCGACGCGTATGCGTGACTGACGTGTACGCGTGACATGCGCCACGTGCAGAAAACGCTGATTATTTAATTAATTCTGATTTAAACTTTATTTTTATTTTAAAATAAGAAAAGATATTATTTTAGTTTTAGAAAATAGATTTTAAATTAACGAGGATTAGATATAAAAGAAAAAAGAAACTTCTCTTCAGGGGATTCCAACATTATTCCACTTTTCATTCCACCTCAGCCCAATTTATAGTTTATCAGAATCCTAGTTTTCACTTTTTTCCATGAGCAACTAAACCTCCACTGTTAAGGTTAGGAGCTCTGTCTATTGTATGGATTAATTCTATTATTTTTCTATTTTAATTCATGTACTGATTTATAATTCAAGAATTGTTTTCGTTCTTTATCTTATGAATTTGGGTGGAACGGAAGTATGATCCTCTTTCTAATTGAGTTCTTGTATAACTTGGAAAAGCTCTTTACTTGAACAACAGCTTGAAAACAATTTCTCCTAAATTATAATTATCTGGACTTAACGGGATACGTGACATATAATCCTCTTATATTTGGATAATTAGGATTTTTGTGGCATAATAACTAGAATTAAACTTCACCCCCCTAATTGGAATTAATTGACCAAGAAATTGGTGGTTGACGAAAGTTAGAAGATACTAGAAAGATCTAAGGAATTAGGGTCTAGTCACATATAGTTTGCCAAAAATTAAATCTTGCATGATTAAAATAAATTAATAAGAAAAGTCAATCTGCAAAATAGATAACTTTGAAGCCTTAACTACATTCTCCATATTGTTTTTCCAACTTATTTACTTGCCTGTCTTCTGATATTCTGAGTTTACTGTTTAATGCTTTTGAACTCTCAAACACTATTTTCTGCTTGTCTAACAAAGTAAATTAATCAATCATTGTTGCTTAGTCCCTCAATCCTGATGGAATCGACTTTTACTCACCTAAAATATTACTTGGTATAACCCGGTGCACTTACTAATTAATTTGTGGTTATAAATTCTGCACCACTGCTATTTGAATTTTCAAATTTTAATTTACTCAATTCAATCCTTAAATATTTAATTATAGCTTACATTTGTTTTTGAGATAATCTTCGTTAATGACGTACTTAGTTGGTACGTGAATTTGTTAAAGTATCATATGGTAAAAGGGTAACTGTTATATGAGGTGACAAAATTTAATTTTGTTGAATGTAGTCTCTCTAATTACTAAAGAATAAGCGCTAAATCTCTCGAAATGAATGTTTCTCTTCGTTGATGTGACAATGATAAGGATATATAGTCAAATTTAGGTGAAATTCATTTGTAATATTGTGGATGGTGAAAATTTAATTACAGGTAAAATTGATAATTAAAAGTTGTTACATAATAATTTAATTATACATATCAAATTATTTAATAAGTGATTCGGGTGGGTTTCGTGAAAAATAGATTAAGTGAAAAATAATAGTTAAGATGAGAGATTAGGGGTAAGTAAACTTGTGAGGAAGATACTTCTATTAATGGCAAATAAGCAATATAAGAACTAATAATGAGGAAGAGAAGTGAAGAACAAGTGTTGAGACCTCCACTAATGTCACAAGAGGATGAATGAGTTTTGTTTAAAGTGGACAGGAATGGTTTACAGAGAAGAGAAGCTCTCAGAAGAGGATGAAGGTGAAGGTGAAAAAGTGAAAGTGAAGGATGAAAAGGGTTCAAGGTCTGTGAAGAAGAAGATGATCAAGGTGAAAGTGAAAAGTGAGAGTCTGGTCGAAGATGAAAAGGTTGCTTATAGAGGTGGCTTGGGGTCCTTTTTATAGTGTAAAACCATGATGAAGAGGACACCCTTGGCCAATAGTTTTAGTCAGACATTTGGTTTACTGCTCTTTCCAAGTCTTGTCAACTGAAAAGGTAGGAAGTTGATTCCCACACGTTAAACTAAAGTTCCTGACATGTGACATTAGTGAAGGGATATCTAGTTTGGTTTTCTTTTAACTAGATGACACCTTTACACTCTAAATCCAACTAATCCACTTCCACCAATATAGTTCCCACCGAAGAGAAATTCAACTCCTCAAGGTGTTCTTTTGGGTTCCATCCTTTTAGCCCAATACCTTTAGGAGGAACTTAACTCTTTTTTGCCCATGTTTGTAGGTCATTATAAAAATAGATTATGTACAAAAAAGGTTTATATTTTTAGTACAAATCATAAGGCCCCATGCAGTCTTTGAGGGTACAAAGTATTCCCTCAAGCTGCATTAAACTTTTTTGTACTCAACAGAACAAGAATAATTAATTTTTTTTTTGGGTAACATATCATAACTCTAAAGAATCAAATCTCCCTCTTTTATTTATAAATATTTCTGTATAATATGAATATAATTATGTACTCATAAAAAAATGAATAAAAGAATGTTATTGCGTAAATATTTTAAATATTAATAAAATAAATAAATAAATAAATAAGATTAATAAATAAATATTCATAATTTACTTGTATGAAAAAAAGAGGGATGATTTGATTTAATATAATAATTTAATATATAAAGAAATAAGAAGGAGAGAAACTCTTATCCTTTTAATTGGTCACGTTGTAAATTTGAGTACCTGAATTTGGACAGATACATAAGGAGAGAGAACACCTGGAAGGGTAGGGGAGAAGTGTTCCTCATCATCTCTGCTGGGGTATTTTTTACACACGCAGTATCATCACTGCTATCACCACCACCATCCAAATCCTCTGTCTTCTTCAACAATTGGGAGTTTTTCTTAGGGCAAAGGACGCTCCCACATTCAACTTTGCTCTGTCTTTTTACTCTATTTTCTTACTTGGTAAGACCCTTTTTCTTCTTTCTTTGTTTTTGTCTTAACCCCTCTCAGCCCCATGTATATTGGGTTGCTAATTTTGGAATTAGCTATAGAGATTCTTTGATAAAGATCTTTCACCTTACAACTTTGGATGTTATATCCTCATTTGTATACATTTCCAATGAAACCACAAATAAAAAAAATAAATTGAATTAAAATTATGAGCAATGTTCGTTTGTAACCATAAATAGATATTTAAAAATAAAAATAATTTATTTTAATTAATTTTTTTTTTGCAGGGGAGTGTATGATTTTAAGAAAAGTAGTAGCCATTTTTTTTTGCCCTTTTTTTAGGCAAGAAAAAGGAAGGTACCCATAACTTTCTTGCCCTATTTATGCTCGACTCTTTTTAGGAGCTTGGAGGGTGGGACACTTCACTTTTGAAATAGTTCCAAAAAAAAAAAAGAAGAAAGGTACCCATAACTTTCTTGCCCTATTTATGCTCAACTCTTTTTAGGAGCTTGGAGGGTGGGACACTTCACTTTTTTGGAACTATTTTGTACTACAAATTTCTTAAGATGCATCACTCACATTTTTTGAGTGTATAATTACTAAAGCAGTTTTCTCATGTATTGCAGGATGCTTGCAGAATAATATAACATAAACATTGGCTCTTGATAAAGAAGCCTTTTGGAATTAAAATTCTAACTTCTAAAACTGAAATTAGACATAGTACTGTTTAACGTACTTGAAATTGATGGGGCCGATGGTTGTTCCATGATCCGGGTCCAGCAAGATGCGGTGTCCGTTGGGGTGTACCTCAGAAACAATGTAAGGACCCTCCCATTTGGGATCCCATTTTGGCAAAGACATCTTTCTTATTACCGCGTCTACTGATTTTTAGTACCAGATCTCCTTCTAGAAACATCCTGGGCCGAATGTGCTTGTCATAAGCTAATGCCAGTCTCCGGTGATATTCTTCCATCTTGCTTCCCACGACTTCTCTTTTTCCTTCCAACTCTTGCAACTCAGCTTCACGATCCCTTGACTTTTAAAATACGCGTCAACTTCCTACAAGTAACTGGGGTGTTCTCGTCTTCCTCCATGTTCTCCAGATTCGCGAACAGAGGTGGTAAGGGGGTTCTATACCTCGTTTGATCTCTAGCCATCACGTCGAAGTGTTCCTCCCCAGTGGAGTCGCCAGATGATTCGGGTGGGTTTCGTGAAAAATAGATTAAGTGAAAAATAATAGTTAAGATGAGAGATTAGGGGTAAGTAAACTTGTGAGGAAGACACTTCTATTAATGGCAAATAAGCAATACAAGAACTAATAATGAGGAAGAGAGGTAGAGAACAAGTGTTGAGACCTCCACTAATGTCACAAGAGGATGAATGAGCTTTGTTTAAAGTGGACAGGAATGGTTTACAGAGAAGAGAAGCTCTCAGAAGAGGATGAAGGTGAAGGTGAAAAAGTGAAAGTGAAGGATGAAAAGGGGTTCAAGGTCTGTGAAGAAAAAGATGATCAAGGTGAAAGTGAAAAGTGAAAGTCTGGTTGAAGGTGAAGGTGAAAAGTGAAAATGAAGGATGAAAAGAGGTTCAAGGTCTGTGAAGAAGAAGATGATCAAGGTGAAAGTGAAAAGTGAGAGTCTAGTTGAAGGTGAAGGTGAAAAGTGAAAATGAAGGATCGAAGATGAAATGGTTGCTTACAGAGGTGGCTTGGAGTCCTTTTTATAGTGTAAAACCATGATGAAGAGGACACCCCTTGGCCAATGGTTTTAGTCTGACATTTGGTTTACTGCTATTTCCAAAATATCTTTAGGTACTCCTGTCACCTCAAGTCTTGTCAACTGAAAAGGTAGGAAGTTGATTCCCACACGTTAAACTAAAGCTCCTGACATGTAACATTAGTGAAGGGACATCTAGTTTGGTTTTCTTTCAACTAGATGACACCTTTACACTCTAAATCCAACCAATCTACTTCCACCAATATAGTTCCCATTGAAGAGAAATTTAACTCCTCAAGGTGTTCTTTTGGGTTCCATCCTTTTAGCCCAATACCTTTAGGAGGAACTTAACTCTTTTTTGACCATGTTTGTAGGTCATTATAAAAATAGATTATGTACAAAAAATATTTATATTTTTAGTACACAATCAATAAGTCTCAATTATTAACTACTGTATGTAAGTTTTTACTATCATGAAAATTTTTTTGTCAATAACTTGGTGGAAACTCAAGTGCAGTCGACTTCACGTGAAGTTGATAACCGAGAGTCTTTAAATGATTTAACTGATTTAACTAAATTTTCAAATTCACGTAAAGTCGACTACACGTGAGTTTTCACATAATAACTTTTGACTAAGTTATCCTAATTCGTAATTCCCAAATCCGAAGCATTTTTCTAGAAATTGGACCAATCAACCGGTTCAATAAAAAAAAACCGAAAATCAGTTTTCTTTTTCGGGTTGAACCCCTTTCGAGAAGCGGTTTCAAACCGGAAAACGGCCTAACCCCAAACTAAAGCGCTGTGCAAAGTGCAAAGTGCAAAGTGCAAAGGAGGGAGAAGAGGAGAATGGTTTGGGCGTCGAGGGTTTAGTTTAGGGTTTAGGCCCTTCTCGTTTGCACAGCGCCTTTCTTCTCTGTCTCTCTGAGCCGGCGTCTTTCACTCCACCGCCGCCTCTCTTGCTTCCGTCGTCGCCTTCAGCGCTTGCTCTCGTGTCCGTTGCTTCTGCTGTGGTTTTCTTCCGCCGCTGCCTCAGTTCCGGTAGGTCCTCTGTCCTCTGATCCGTTGTAGTTTATTCTTTCCGCTGTTAATTCCTTGTCATTCCTTACATATTAGAATTTCGACTTTGGCCGTAAATTTTAACAGGCTTTTGTTTCAATGAGCATGGAGACTGCCAATGATTCAGGTTCCTTGAACATTGTTGTTCATTTTTCTTTGATCCCCGCTCTCTCTAAATCGTCGCAATTATTTATATTCATTTTTTATTTTTGTTATTGGTAATGGCAGAGATGAGTTTGGGTGGAGATGGTCATGTAAGAAGAAGGAGCAGGAAAAAAGCCGTGGCTGAGAGTGGAGCAAGAGAACATAAAGAGCAATTAGAGAAACTTAAACAGAAGGTTAAATGCTTTATTGCTTGTTGCGTTGGTGTTTACTGAGTACCTTTTTACCATTATAAATTCGTGGTTAACTTGTATCTATAGTTAAATGGTGATCTTAGTTGGGATTAAGGTCCATGACATTACTTGTTCTTATTTCAAAGGTTTCCTGCGGTTTAACTGAATGGTATTGTACATCTGTATTCATTGTCTTGAAAATGAATGTAGATGCTCAAAATTTAAATAGAGAGAACAATGGAAGGTTTTGATAAAGTAATCCATTGATGTAAAAGTATGCAGGTTCGGAATTTAAATTGGATGATGCTTGATGGATGGACTATCTTATTATTCCTTCTTCTTTATCTATTCGGATTTATTCTACTGGTTGTGTTAACAACTTTTCCATCTCAGGACCCAGAATTTTACGAGTTCTTGAAAGAGCATGACCAGGAGTTGCTTCAGTTCAGTGATGAGGATATTGATGTGAGTGTGCTATATACTTACTACTATTTGTTTTTTTTTCTAGTTATTTATTTACGTGTGGTTACTGATTTGCTACTATTATGTTGCTCTCTCAGTATTAGAAACTATCTAAACTTGCTTGTTTGTTTGTCCAGGAAAATGTGGGTTCTGACATGGAAGATGGAGATGTACAGCCAGATGAGGAGACTAGTGACCAAGAAATTCAAGAGAAGGAAAAACAATTGTCTAAGAAAGTTATAACTACCTCTATGGTTGAATCATGGTGCAAATCCATTCATGAAAAAGGGAGTGTAAATGCAGTCCATTCTCTGATGAAGGCTTTTAGGACAGCATGCCACTATGGCGATGATGGGGGGAATGAGTCTACAACAAAGTTTAGTGTAATGTCAAGCGCTGTTTTCAACAAAATAATGTTGTCTGTACTTAATGAAATGGATGGAATACTAAAGAAATTGTTGAAGCTCCCGGCTTCTGGTGGAAATCATGAGACCATAAAAAATTTGATGACCACGATGCAATGGAAGAGTCATAGCCATTTAGTGAAGTCATACCTTGGAAATGCTCTTCATGTTTTGAACCAAATGACTGACACTGATATGATATCATTTACTTTACGTCGGATTAAATACTCTTCACTGTTTCTGGCTGCTTTTCCGTCACTCCTAAGGAAGTATATTAAGGTATGAATAAGCAATTGGTCATTGACTCACAGTAGTATTTTGGAGTTTATATTGCATATGTCTCCCCTTGGTAATTGGTTGGGATATCCTTCCTCGCATTTTATAATTCTATAATTGATGGATAAACATCAATCAAGTAAAAACTTCAAGAATCTTGAATTTGATGATAGATTGTTCCTGTGAATAAACATGATTAAAGGCAATATAGAACAAAATTTCAAAATTAACTTTCTATTGCTTTCTTACAAAATGGAAAATGGCAATATAGAACATTTTGCTGAGACTGTGGTTTGGGCCTTTCTAACATTCTGGCAATGTGGCTTAATATGTCTTGTCCATTGATTTAGCAAACTAATATTGCTGAATTTATCAGGTGGTCCTTCATTTCTGGGGTACTGGGGGAGGTGCCCTTCCAGTTTTCTCATTTCTATTCATCAGAGATTTATGTGTACGCATTGGATCTCTCTGCATTGATGAATGCTTCAGAGGAATATATAAAGCCTATGTTTTGAATTGCCACTTTGTAAATGCGGTGAAACTTCAACATATCCAATTCCTTGGCAATTGCATCATTGAACTTGTTGGCGTGAATCTTCAGGCTGCGTATCAACATGCATTTATTTTCATCCGGCAGTTGGCTATGATTTTAAGGGACGCACTTAACACAAAAACTAAGGTGCTTTATTAGCCTTGTAAATTTTCTTTATTCTTAGGTATCATATGAAGTACTTCATCATATTTTGAATTTATGGAAATGTTCTGCCAAACTGATCGTATTTGTGTTTTAATTAAAGTCACTTCATACTACTTGAATAATTTTCTATTATTGCCTGCTGATGTATTCCTTTCCCATGTTGAAAGTAATTGTTTGTGCTTTAGACACTGCTTATTTGAACATAACTTAATGTGTTTTTTAATCTCTAATTGGATGTATTCTTTAGGAATCTTTCCGGAAGGTTTGCGAATGGAAATACATGAACTGTCTTGAACTTTGGACTGGTGCCATCTGTGCCTACAGTTCAACATCGGACTTTAAACAACTTGCATATCCTCTGACCCAAATAATTTCTGGGGTAGCCCGTCTAGTTCCAACAGCTAAATATTTCCCCCTTAGGTTGAGATGTGTCAGAATGCTGAACCGGATCGCAGCTTCTACTCACTCTTTTGTACCAGTATCTATGCTCCTTTTGGACATGCTGGAGATGAAAGAGCTGAATAAGCCCCCTACAGGAGGTGTTGGTAAAGCTGTTGACTTACGCAGTATATTGAAGGTACTTATAACTTGAATCAATGTCAGCGTTCTTTTTTGATGTCGTCTAACATAAGAGGAAACGTTATTCTGTATTAGGTTAGCAAGCCAACACTAAAGACTAGAGCATTTCAAGAGGCGTGCATTTTTTATGTGGTTGAAGAGCTTGCTGAGCACTTGGCACAGTGGAGTTATTCCGTTGCATTCATGGAGTTGTCTTTTATTCCACTTGTGAGGTTGCGTAGCTTTTGTAAATCGACCAAAGTTGATAGGTTTCGGAAGGAAATGAGGCAGCTTATACGCCAGGTATTAAATTGTGATGGTGAAAGTTGGATTTTCGTTTAGTTACCCCATTTCTCTGCAGTGGCTTTTTTCTCTTAATATATTTCTTCTTTCCTCGTCCAGATTGAGGCCAACTGTGACTTCGTGAATGAAAGGCGCATGTCAGTTTCCTTTTTACCTAGTGATCTGGCTGCATCATCTTTTCTTGAGGTTTGTTTATAATATGTTTTTACTTTGATGGAATAAGTGTTTCAGTTTTCTCCCCATTTTCCCTTACCTGCACATAAACTGGGTGTTTCTAAGCCATTATTACACTTCACACTCGCTACTGCTATGATGGACTGATGTTTCATTTATGATTATGAGGATGATTTTCCTTTCCTTTCCTTTTTCTTTTTGTCCCTCGTGTTTTTTTCTAGATTATCCTACCACATTCAAGCATGTATTTATCCTTGAGAATTAAAAACGTTAATCAAATGTTGTTAGGATGAAAAGAAGTCAGCCTCAAGTGCATTATCAAAGTATGTTGTAACACTCCGCCAGAGAGCAGAGCAAAAGAATACTTCATTAATGGAATCCAGGTTTGAAATATTGCAGAGTTTGTTATCCCTGATGCAATCATGGTCATGACTCATGACACAGATTCTAACATAACATAAAAATTTCCAGTGTTCTTGTGGGAGAGGAAGCCTCTGTTTTTGGGAAAGAAATATCAGATAGCGATGAAGAGGATGCTAAAAAGAACGAGGAGGGAGCTGCCATCTTTAGTTCATCATGGTTACCTGGAACTGGAAATGACTCTAAGTATGACAAACTCTCTTTCTGGTCTTTTTTTTTTACCCGACTGACAAACTCATGCATGTGTATTGGCAGAGTTACTTGTACATTTTTCTTAGCGAAATTTTCTTTTTCAGGATAAATCACCCCAAAGAAACAAAAGGGAAGAAGAGAAAGCAACAGCGGAAAGAGAGAGCGATTGATGATGATGTCGTGGAGGACTTGGTACTAAGTTCTGATGAGGATGAACCTTCTACCAGGGAAGATGATAATGTTGATAATGGGCCTCCAAAACTAAAGCAGAAGAACAAGAACAAGAACAAGCACAAGCACAAGCACAAACCAAAAAGGTTTAAAACAAAATAAATCGCAGATGTCTAGTTAGCATTCCCTGTCTCTATTTCTCCTTATATGGTGAAAATGGAAAAATTTTTGTAGTTTTATGATATTAATTATTTAGTTTACATTTTTACTTTCCAAGGAAAGATGTTTATTTGAAAGCAATGGCACTGCAATTATTAAGTTATATCGTTGTAATATTAATTTTTGAATTAATACAAATACGGGCTATATTTTTATATTTTTAATAGATCATGCAATTGAGAATGGATATCATGTACTTTTCAATTTTGGTCGCATCATGTAACTTTTGAACGTGGTTGTATATATTGTTTAGGTGAGTCTTATACTCTTATAGTTACAGTGCTTAAAAGTGTTTGTCTAATTCATCAAAAAGCCTTAAAAATTAATATTTAGTTTTTAAAATATAAAAATAAATTATTATTAAATATTTAAATTTGTCATATAAAATAAGTTAGACAAAAATTAAATTAAGTTATAGGCATTATAAAATTTACTTTTACCTTAAATCAGTTTTACGTGGCCTGCTTTCCGACTAAGCCTTTGAACGTGTCATCCGTCCATCACTATGTGTAACAATTGAAAGAGAATTTGAACTTTGAACATAGGTACCTCAGTTACAAAGGTAAATTCAGGAAGGGAGAAAAAGGCTGGCTGTAAATAACTTTAACAGAGAAAACTGAAATTTTATAGAAGAAAAATAATTCAAATCCTAACTCATTTTTCTAATTACCTTCTTGATTTTTAAATTTTGTATTTTTTGATGTTTTTAAAAATATATTAAAATGATAAATTAATAGTTGAATCATTATTCAACTGTCAATAGAGGCAGAGGGTATTTATTGTGGTTTAAAACTAGAATTTAATTTTGATGTACCATAGTATAAAATAGTTTTACACGTGCATCCAAATTATGTAATGCTACATCAGTAAAAATAACTACTTTTTATATTGATTGCGTGAATGATAATCCAAAAAAATTGATGTAATTGCACGACTGTATAAAATACTTTACATTTTTAGTGTATCAAAATTAAACTCTTAAAATTATTATTAAATTAGTTATTATATATTTTTATATAAATATATATAATATTTAATTTATTTTTAATATGTATTTTATATTTTAATATATATTTTATTTATTGATTTAATAATTAATTTTAATATAGATATAGCATACTTAATTTTGTTTTGTTCATGGTAAATTGGTAATTCACTAATTTTTACGGTTTTTTTTTTTTTTTTTTTTTTCAGTAGATAGATTAGATAACCTCTAATTTTAAGTATTACCCACTCACGCACACCACACCACACTCACATACACAATTCAATTCAGCTACAGCTGAAATCGAATCTGAGATGGAGCTATATGAGGCCAACAAATAGGCCATCGGTACAGAACCTTGCCACATTCTTACGGCTTTGAACGGGTTTCAAGACCCACCAAAAGACTCACCAACTAGGCAACGACCCATGGACGGTAAAGGTTCTCGTTAGAGACAGTTGCCTAAGTGCCAATTATGGATATAATGATTCAGGACATTTAAATTCCTAAATCATAAAGAGCCACCAATTAATCCGGAAACATATTATGGTATTAAAAACGAACTTAATTTTCATATATCATTAATATAAAAGAAATTTATATAAATAATCAATTATATATTGTTATGAATAGAGGCGGCAAGCGGAGAAGTCTGTCCGTCCCGCTCCGCCTAATGAGACAACCGTATTAATAAATTTATAATTTCACAACCATATTAATAAATTTATAATTTTTAAAAGCATAAAAAATTATATTTTTTATATTCATAAACATTAAAATTTTTGTAATTATAAATATCTAATAAACATAATTATAAACCAAGTTTTCATCCAAAACATAAGTATAAATATTTTCTCCAAAAGCAAAATAAACATAATCTAAAACATAATTATAAATAGAGTAAAGTATCGTTTTTGTCCCCAATGTTTGGAGTAAGTCTCAAAGTTGTCCCTAACATTTGAATCGTCCTATTTAAGTCCCTAACGTTTCAAAATTGACTCAATGTTGTCCTGCCGTTAAAAATCTGTTAACGGAATTGACGGCAGGACAAAATTGAGACGATTTTGAAACGTTAGGGACTTAAATAGGACGAACACGTTGGGACAAAAACAATACTTAAATATGATTAAAAAATAATTGAATAACTATGTATCGTAAAGGATAAAGTTAAAATTTATTTCTATGTATCGTTTTTATCCCCAACGTTTTCGTCCTATTTAAGTCCCCAACGTTTCAAAATCATCTCAATTTTGTCCCACCGTCAATTCTATTAACAGATTTCTAACGGCAGGACAACATTGAGTCAATTTTGAAACGTTAAGGCTGAAATAGGACGATTCAAACGTTAGGGACAACTTTGAGACTTATCCCAAATATTGGGGACAAAAACGATACTTTATTCTTATAAATATTGTCTCCAAAGTAACATAAACATAATCCAAACCACTCAATTTTGAACTTCATACTCTTGTAAGTTAGGTTGGAGGAAGTTAGGTTTTGGCAAAAAAATTGCAAAAATGCTCCCTCACTAAAAAAACTAAGTCCGGCGGGAAAGTCCGTTCCGCTCCGCCAAAGTCCACGGTTTAAGCGGTGCGGGTTAGGCGGGCTTTTGCTATTTGGCGGTTCTAATTTTCCAGCTCGGTCCGTCTTTTATGGCGGGTTACACGAGTCGACTCGACGGGTTTAGGCCCGTTTGCTACCCGTAGTTATGAATTTAATTTTGATGTACTGAGTGTGTAAAATAAGTTTACATGTGTATCTAATCATTGTAAAAAATAACTACTATTTTTATTGACGGCGTGAATGGTCATTCAAAACACAGATTTAAAATTAAATTTTTTATAAAAAGAAAAAAATAGGTTGGATATTTGTTGAGTGTTGGATTGAGGTGTAAAAAAGAGCCCAATGCCCAATGGGCCATCCACCAGTTAGGGTTTCGTCTTCCCTATAAATTCCTGAACCCTATCTTGCATTATTTCCCAGTCGCAGCCTGCGCTCTCTAATCGGAACACCGCCGCCGCCAGATCGTGTTCGGTATCTGAGGTTCAGTTTTTAACCACCATGAGGGCCAAGGTAGAACCTCCTTCTTAAATCATTCTTTCTTGTATTTTCAAATTTCCGTTCTGATTTGTGGTGTGTTTGTGCAGTGGAAGAAGAAGCGTATGAGGAGACTCAAGAGGAAGCGCAGAAAGATGAGACAGAGATCCAAGTAATCGAGACTAGTTTTGTTTCCTTTCTCAATGTTTTTTTCTTTGTTCCCAGAAACATCGTGTTCTAGTACTTAACTCGTTTTATTTTTCTTAATGTTATGGATTTTATGGATCTTATTTTAGCTCAAGTATGCTTGTTAATTTCTAAAATGTGTGTCTTTTTATGCGGTTTGGATTATTGATTATACACTAGGGTTTAGCGCTTTATGTATCTGGTGTCGTTTACCGATCTAGTTTTTCTTTTAACTGTTTATATTGATTAATTGTTTTTAAGTGTAATCATAGCTATTATTAGTTTTAGATTTTTATTAAGAATAATTAGTGTATAATTGTCCAAATACCAATTTTGCAAATCAACTTACCCCTGAGCCCGCAAACAGTAAATTTGAGTGTTATGGGGTTTGTTCTTTAGCATTAAGGTGACTGGGGTAGTGGTTGAAGCTGGAATGAACTGTGAAACCATTCTTTTCATGATTGCTTGTGCTCTAGTTGTGAAGATATGATACCATAGAGACTGGATAGATTGAAAATGCAAGATTTTAAATATAAGTTGTAACTTATAGCAACATCTAAATTACGTTGTTTTAATTTTTTATTTTAGGGTTAATACAAAGTTTAAATACCCAAATGTTTCACAAGAAAAGAATTGTAGTCTAGTTTATGAATTTTAGGAGTTCCTGTTCGTCTGAATTAGAACTTTCTCCAAGGAACTACTCTACTTTTTGTGAGGGTAGAATTAGAATTTAATTTGCATGTTCCCATTATTATACTCAAAGCGAGTGATTGTAGAATGGAGAGATCTCCGGAGCTTTGATAATAAAAAAGGACAAAAAATTCATATTCATTACTCTAGTTTTGTTTCTGGCTCTCTCATTAACCCCCGATGAGATCCTCTAAAGTCTAAACTAATGTTATCACTTAATGAAATGGCAAAGGTTGCGTCCTCAATTCATCCAACAATAACTAAAAGGCACCTACTTCAATGAAGATGTAAATAATGCTTCTCATGAATATCTTTTGTTTCAAAGGCTAACTTATTTGTTTAGCCATACTTAAAATAAAAATAACACACTTTTAAAAATAACTTGATAAATAATAAGTCTTAAGGTCTCAAACATAATAAAGTTAATTGATATCCTCCCAAAATGAGGATACCAATAGTTGAACAACGACGCATAAACATCAACCCCACCCTCGTAGTCATATACTGTTGGAACCAGCACAACATGTACATTGCAGTATTTATTTTAGCACTGATGAGAGCCTCCGAAATACCTTCCTAGTACCCATTCAAAATCAAAGAATGCATATCAACTAGCACACACCCTGCAAAAGAAACCATAAGGATTTAGGAACATATAAAAATTGCCTAAAGATCACATAACAAACTGCATGGGACACTACCACCCATCCAGACCAAGAAATCCAAATCCCAATAAATCACTAGAGTAGAAGATATACATAAAATTTATAGGAGCGCTGCCGGGAATCCGCGAGACACACAACCGCCGAGAGGCAAAGGAGGAGAAAGGAGCAAAGGGCAGAGTAGAGGCAAGACGAGACAGCACCGCCGGGAATCCACGAGACACAGAACCGCCGAGAGGCAAAGGAGGAGAGAGGAGCAAAGGGCAGAGTAGAGGCAAGATGAGACAGCACCGCCGGGACTTCGATTTGGTGACGACTGACGAGATGAGACAAGGATCGGCAACGTGGGAGATCGACGAGAGGCAGCTCGCAAAGAAGAGGAATTGGAGCGTGCCGTCGCGAACCACGATGGCTTGATGCTGCGAGACTGAAGTGAGGACCGCGAGACTGAGGCAAGGCCACAGGCGCAGGGAGCTCAGGGAACACCTGAACAACGAGGAGCGAGGACAGACGAGGGAGTTGAGCTGCTGAAGCCAAGGGTCTGGGTCTCTCAGGGAAGGGTTAGTGCCGGCTGTGGAGTGTGTTTTTGAGAAGGAAAACCTAATTTTTTATTCAAGTAACTATTTATACTTTACAAAAGTACCCTTAAAAAAAGATGGTAGCCCGCCTCGTGATTTTGGCGGTGCGGTTTAGGCGGATTTTTAAAATTTAGCGAGTTCAAAATCTCGTCCCGACCTGTCTTTTTTGGCGGTTTTGACAGTTTGACTTGGTGGGTTCGACCCATTTTGCCACCGCTACATTTAATAATGTAGAATTATATACTCTTTTTCTGTTGTTGATTAAATGCTGGTTAGATTTTAATAAAAGTGTTTAGACTTTTTCTTATAATAATAGAATTGGAGTATTAGTAGTCCCATTGAAACTAATGAAAAAGATCATTTACATGTATAGGTAAAAATTTAAAAATTAATATAAACAACCACCCTTATTTCAATATTTTCATAATTGTTGAATAAATTATATTTATAATGACTTTGAAAAGTATACTCTTGCATAGGAACTTTTCTCAAGAAAATGATTCACTAGTGTTGTGCGCAATAGACTAAAAATACAAGGATAAATAAAAGAGAATAGAGAACAATAATAATTTGGTAGGAGGAATTGGAGGATCAATAGACTAAGCTATATTTCTTAGTTTTTTTTTTGGGTCAGGTTTCTGGGCCGAAATTAGCCCAGACCCACAACATAAAAACCAAGCCCCAACCCGACCTGCAGTCCCGACCCAACATTTAAACATGCGATTCCCTCTTCTCCTTGCGCAGGAGACTAAATATGCACCCTTCATTGCGTTAACTCCCTCTACTACCACGACGAGATGGCCGGGAGAGCTCTGGTGAGGTGGACGGCATCATTATCATCACTCGATTCCCTGAATCAAGGGACACAGAGCTCTGCAGGTAATCAGATCTTCGAACCCAGATGCGCCTGCTTCGTCTCTCCTTGTTCGTGCGTGTCACCGCCGACGCCTGCATCTCCACCGACCCCTTCTGCGCTCCACTGTCGCCTAATCTGCTTGGACGATCTTCTACAAGGCTCTTGCACCTTTGATTGGCTCCTTGCTGCTCGGCGATGATGAAATCGAATCAAGGACACAACCGTCACTTTCCTCGCCGGCGACGCCTGTTGAAGTCAATCTGGCATCGGGTTTCGGAGCAGATTCTCCCCTTGGACCTCGCTGCTATAATAATAGAGAACGTTGTCAACAAAACCGCTGGAGAGACAGTTGCCGGAGATAGTTAGCCGCTTGAAACTGTGTCGCAACGCTGCTTCACCGTCGCTGCGGCCTTGTACCGTTATTGCTTCCATGACAATGGTGGCCATGCCTTCGCCTCGCTAGTACAACCGTTCTGTATGTGAGTTTGTTGATGAAGAAGGAATTTTGGTAATAATGGTTGGGGCTCCTCAGGTTGGTGATCCAATTTGTGGGACTTCACTACTCTTTAGTTTGTCTTTACGCCTTTACTGTTCTTGACATTAAATCCTCTCCTTGGTTTCACAGGCTACTCCTCTAATTTGGTAAAAGGAGCAGTACAACCAAGTCTGTTTTGGTTTGATAGGCTTATAACTCGCTCAACATGTTCTCACTCTGGCTTCACTTCTTACAATGCTTCCAATTTCCAGTCGGGGGAGGAAAGGGGGGTTAAATCTCCATTGGTTTCCTAAGCTTCCCATCGATGACCTGGCCGCGATCTCATGAGCTAGTCTGTTTTGCTCTCTCGACGTCCAGGTGAACCCTGTGTCTTGCAAATCATTCAAAAGCATGAAAATATATTTGAGAATTGCATCAATTTCCCAAAATTTTCCTTTTGATTTTACTGCTTGAACAAGAATTAGGCTATCTGATTCTATAATAGCCTTTCAAAGCATTAAGTTTTTTGCCATAATGATAGCTTCTCTGAGTGCAGTGGCCTCTGCTATTAGGTTTGATTTGACTTTGTGTTGAGTTAAGAAATTAACTAAATTAATTAGTGATGACAAACATTATTTTTGGCAAAATAAATAATTAGAGTTGTTTAACTAATAAGTATACATTGCTAATTATTTATGTTATGCTGCAGGCCATAATTCAATTTAAGCAGCCCAAGTTGAATGAATGACAAAACAAGGCTAATGGGCTGAATGGTAAGTATGAATAAATAAAGCCCAAGTCATTCATATCAAACAAATTCATCAAAGAAGCATAGCAAGACACCACGGGCTAAAGAGAGAAGAACCCGATCCAAGCTCAGTTGTTTTTTCATTTTCCCACCATTTTGCTCAACCAAAAGCAACGTTCCTCTTCCTTCTAATCAAGTCACATCAAGAGTTCAGAAAAGTAAGAAAGAGAAAGAAAGAAAAAGCTTCCTCCATAAGCCAATAACCAAAGAAGCAAGAGAGAGAGAGTTGAAGCTTGAAGCACAGAAGCTAAAACAGAAATCCCAAGCTAAATCAAGCTTAAGAAAGGTAATCCATCTTATCTTGCATGCATCAAATCTTCATCCCTTCTTCCCAACTCTCTGCACTACCCGAAAATGGCTTTGAAGGGAAAGTTGGTCTCTGCCCTATTCTGCTTCACATCTACGGTCACAAGTGATACTTGGGGACCAAGTAGTTTTTCAATGGCTAAGATCAAGTTGACCACAAGAAGAGTTCTATTGTTACTGTTTTGTGGCTTTCGGTCAAGTTGGAAAAGTCAGAAGCAAATGTTCTACTTTGATGCTTGAGAAGAAAAAGTAAGCTTGTGGGTTGGTGAAGCTCAAGGCTCAAGGTGTTGACCTTGGAAGAAGAACTCAGCCACATGCAAGGAGATATAAGAAGTTTGCTGTTCATTCAGAAACTAAGGAGAGAAAACCAGTGAATAGAGATATTGTTCTGAGAGAGCTCTTTGAAGAAGTTCAACTAACTGGACAGTGTAACCTAATCAAAGGTGCATTCCGCCAGTATGAAGAACTGAATCAGAGGCTTGCTAATATGGTTTTTCGCATAGCAAAGAGGCTGTTGATGAAGTCAATCTCCTTCATGTTTTACTGATTGTAATGTACTTTTCTAAGCTTATCTTTCTGTAATTTCTTGAGAGAAAAGGCATTGTGAGAAAGCTTGAGAAAAAGCCATGAGTGGAAAAAGGCTGAGAGATACACTTAAGAGAAAAGCCTAGAGTTATTTTCTGATTTCTTAGGTTGATTAAGTGTCTTGTATCTAGTATCTGAATGGTATCCCTTTCTTAGTTGGGTTAGCACTAAGAGGTATAGTTAGGTATTAGCATAGCCAATGTCAAGTTAGGTTAGAACTTGAGTGTGAAAGGATTGGGTCAATCCTGTGTTATTGGTGTATGTAATACTGTTTACTATAGTGAAATTCTTCCACAGTTGTGGAGGAGACTGGATGTAGGTTGCATAGCACAAGGCAACCGAACCAGGATACATGCTGGTGTTAGCTTTTCTCTTCTCTGCTGTGTTCTGTTTTCTGATATTCATGAGACAAAAATAAATTGTCTCATAAATTTCCGCTGCTAAGTTAAAACAGAATCAGAATTGCAAATCTGTTTTAAAAGGGTAACAACAGTAATTAAAAAGGAAGGCATAGATTCAACCCCCCTTCTCTAAGCCTACCACAACCTTCAATTGGTATCAGAGCTAAGGTCTCAAGAATCAAGCTTAACCGCTTGGAGCAAAGATCCAATGGCGAACAATCTGGGCACAACCACAATTGCCTACACCCTCACTGAAGGCCAGTCAAACAACCGGCCACCTTTCTTTAACGGAAAGAACTATTCCTACTGGAAAGAAAGGATAAGGATCTTCATCCAATCCATTGACTACAACTTATGGAAGATCGTTGTGAGTGGTCCCAAGATCCCAACAAAAACAAGTGCTGATGGAGTGGTGACTCCGAAAGAAGAAGCTGAATGGAATGAAGATGATAAGAAGAAGATAGAGCTGAACGCTAAAGCAATCAACCTTCTTCACTGTGCTATCAGCTTTGAAGAGTACCGGAAGGTGTCTAGATGCAAGACAGCCAAAGAAATCTGGGAAAAACTCCAGGTTACACACGAAGGCACTAAACAAGTCAAAGAAACGAGGATTGATATGCTGCGAAAAGAGTATGAGATGTTTAGCATGAAGGATGGAGAAAGCATTGATGAAGCATTTGAGAGATTCTCAATCATAATCAACAACCTTGATGCTATGGGTACAAACTATGCAGAACAAACCTTGGTGAGAAAACTCCTTAGAAGCCTCACAAAAGAGTGGGAAAACACTGCCACTGTCCTAACCGAGAGTAACAACATATGTCCCATAACCTATGATGAGCTGAGAGGAAAACTCCTTGCCTATGAAACCACACACTCAAACACAGACTCAAAGAAAAAGGGAATAGCCCTCAAGTCACAAATAGAACCAAAAGAGAGTGAGTCTAGTGATGGTATTTCAGATGACGAACTTTTATTTTTTGCTAGGAAATTTAGAAGGATGATGAAAAGCAAGGGCAAATACAAGGGTTCAAGTTCAAAGGAGCAAAAGATGGACTTGAGCAAGGTGACATGCCATCATTGCAAGGAGGCTGGACACTTCAAGTCAAACTGTCCAAAGCTCAAAAAGGAGGACAAAGGCAAGAGGGAAAGGAAGAGAGTACTCATGGCAGCTTGGGAGGATCTTGAGAATGACTCAAATGAAGAAGAAGAATCTGAAGGAGATGACAAAGACTGCTTCATGGCTGGAAACAACAATCTTGATGAGGTAAACTATTATGATTTGACCATTGATGATTTGCATGTTATTATTGATGATCTCACTTTAAACACATCAAAACTGCTTGATAAATACAATGAATGCAGATCTGAAAGAAATGTGTTAAGAGCTGAAAATGATTTTTTAAAAGAAAAAGTGAAGGAAACTGAATGTGCTTTGGACATCATTGAAGAAAACAGATTTCTAAAATCTGAACTTGAAAAATTAAAAGGAAAGCACATTATGGATCCCTCACATGAGTTAATTGCTGAAAATAAAAGATTAAATGATATGGTTAAAAGGCTGAATGGTGACTTAGCAAAATTTACTCAAGGTTCTAGTAACTTGGACAAATTACTTGCAAGTCAAAGACCACTGTTTGAAAAATCTGGTTTAGGCTACATAGCCAAGGAAGATGCATTTTCAAATATTTCCTCTATAAAGTGTGTGGCTTCTTCATCAAATACCAAAAACATACCAAATAAATCTGGTATTGAAAATGCTCAAACAATTAAAGAAAAATTTGATGAAGTATACACAAGTGAAACTGACCCTTCACCAAAAACTGAACCGAGTTCAAACTGGCCTGGTTTGGGTTATATTTCGAAAAATGAGGCTGCTTTCAAGAAACCAATTTTTTACAACAAAACCTCATTCTCGAAAGGCAAAAATATTCAAAAAAATTCTGGTGAAAATGCTTTTGTAAAGAGGAATAACTTTACTAAAAATCAGTTTGTCAAAAGAAATGCATCTCCTCCAAGAACCAGAAAATTTCAAAGCTTTAATCATTTCAAGCAATATAACTCACATCAGTTTCAGCAACACACACCAGAAAATCATTGTGTTAATTGCAAGAAATTTGGTCACTCATATGCACAATGCTTCATTGAAAAGAGAGTTGTAGGAAACAAAGTCTACAATGTTGTTTGCGATTTCAATGCACTTGGGCAACCAAGATGGATTAACTTCAAAGGATCCAAATTAATTTGGATACCTAAGGCTACTTGAAACTCATCATGCAGATTTGCCTAGCATCCAAGAACAAAAAGGACATGTGGTACATGGATAGTGGATGTTCAAGGCACATGACTGGAAGGTCAACCTACTTCATCAAACTAAATAAGTATGATGGAGATTTTGTGACCTTTGGAGATGATGGTAAAGGTAAAATCATTGCTGTTGGAAAAGTAGGTAATGAGCAATCTACTTTCATTGATGATGTACTTTTAGTATGTGGTTTAAAGCACAATCTTTTAAGTATAAGTCAGCTGTGTGATTTGGGATATTTAGTTGTTTTCAAAAGGTTTGAATGCTGTGTTGTTAATGAAAAGACAAATGAAGTGATGTTTGTTGCCAAGCGTTTCAATAATATGTATGGACTTACTCTTGATGAACTAAAGAATCAAAATGTAGCTTGTCTTCACTCTAAAGAATCTGAAAAGTGGTTATGGCACAAGAGATTGGGCCATGCAAGTATGTTTCAAATAAACAAACTTGTAAAGAAAGAATTAGTAAGAGGTCTTCCTTTGATAAAGTTTGACAAAGACATCACTTGTGATGCTTGCCAAATGGGAAAACAAACAAAAAGTTCTTTTAAACCAAAGGAAGACATCTCTACTAAAAGACCACTTGAGTTGCTACACATTGATTTATTTGGTCCAACAAGAACTCAAAGCCTAGGTGGTAAACATTATGGTTTAGTAATTGTGGATAACTACACTAGGTTTGGTTGGGTTTTATTTCTTGCACACAAAAATGAAGCCTTTTCGGCCTTTGAACCTTTTTGCAAGAAAATTCAAAATGAAAAGGATTTGAAAATCTCTTCTATAAGGAATGATCATGGAACTGAATTTGAAAATAATTTGTTTGAATCCTTTTGTGAAGAATTTGGAATATCTCACAACTTCTCTTGTCCGAGAACACCACAACAAAATGGTGTTGTGGAAAGAAGAAACAGAAGCATACAAGAGATGACAAGAGCTATGCTTTGTGAGAGCAATGTTCCAAAATTCCTTTGGGCTGAAGCGGTTAACACAGCTTGCCACATTTTAAATAGAACAATCATAAGGAAATTTTTGAAGAAAACCCCTTATGAACTTTGGAAAGGCTACCCACCAAACTTAGATTACTTGCACATCTTTGGATGCAAATGTTTTGTTTTAAATAACAAAGAAAATTTGGGAAAATTTGATCCAAAGGCTTATGAATGTTTGTTTGTAGGATATTCCACAACTAGTAAAGCATATAGGGTTTATCATCAAGATGCTAGAATTATTGAAGAGTCCATACATGTTACATTCTGTGATACTAACTTGGTGCAAAGCATTTTGGAAGATGGTGATGCAGGAAATCAAGCTCAAAATGAGGATGAAACTGCTCAGAATCATGGAAAAGAAAATTCTGGACAATCTGAACCAGAAACAGCAAACGCTGAAAATTCAAGAGACAATTCCATTTTGTCTCATGAATCTGAAGGAAATTCTGCAGACAGCAGCACACAGAATCCCTTGGTGACTGAATCTGCCTCCAAGTCCACCAGACCTCGTGAATGGAGATTCTTGAAGAATTATCCTGAGGAATTTGTCATTGGGGACGTCTCTCATGGAGTGCAAACAAGGTCCTCCACTAGAAAGGCAAATGAAGGTTCAAACATTGCCCTTCTTTCACAAATAGAGCCTCAAAATGTCAAGGAAGCACTTAGTGACCCTTCTTGGGTTAAAGCTATGGAGGATGAGCTTCTTGAGTTTGAAAAGAACCAAGTGTGGACGTTGGTTCCAAGGCCAAGTGGAAAGAAAGTGACCGGCACCAAGTGGATATTCCGGAACAAGTTGGGAGAAGATGGTAGCATTGCAAGGAACAAGGCAAGGCTTGTGGCACAAGGATATGACCAAGAAGAAGGAATCGACTTTGATGAATCCTTTGCCCCTGTTGCCCGAATGGAAGCCATAAGACTTCTCTTAGCTTATGCTGCATTTTGTGGTTTTAAATTATACCAAATGGATGTGAAATGTGCATTTTTGAATGGAGTGATAGATAGAGAAGTGTATGTGGAGCAGCCTCCTGGTTTTGAAAATAAAGAGCATTTTGATCATGTTTTCAAACTATCTAAAGCTCTCTATGGTTTAAGACAAGCTCCTAGAGCTTGGTATGAGAGACTTAGCTCTTTTCTTTTGAAAAATGGTTTTCAAAGAGGCACCACTGATACAACTCTATTTATCAAGAATTCTAATGATTCTTTTATCCTAGTCCAAATATATGTTGATGACATTATTTTTGGATCAGCAAATGAATCCCTTTGTTCTGAATTTGGAAAACTCATGACAAGTGAATTTGACATGAGTATGATGGGTGAACTTAATTTCTTCCTTGGGCTGCAAATTAAACAAACTGAAAAAGGTATTTTTATTCATCAAGAGAAGTATGCCAAGGAATTAGTTAAGAAATTTGGTATGGAAAATGCCAAACTCATGGGAACTCCCATGCATCCTAATTCTAAATTAGATAAGGGAGAAACTGAGAAAGATGTTGATGAGACTAGGTATAGAGGAATGATTGGCTCTCTTATGTACTTAACTTCCTCTAGACCCGACATTGTGCAAAGCGTTGGATTGTGTTCTAGGTTCCAATCCAAACCAAAAGAGTCACATCTTTCTGCAGTTAAAAGGATCATTAGATATGTTCATGGCACATCCAATTTTGGTCTTTGGTATCCTAAGATTAATGATTTTTCTGCAGTTGGTTATTGTGATGCAGATTTTGCTGGTGATAGAGTTGATAGAAGGAGCACTTCTGGTTTATGTTGCTTCCTTGGGAAGTCCTTAAATGTATGGTTAAGTAAGAAGCAACCAACAGTGGCCCTTTCCACTGCAGAGGCTGAGTATATAGCTGCTTCTTCTTGTTGTTCTCAGCTTTTATGGTTAAAAACACAGCTTGCTGATTACAAATTAAAGGCTGAAAATATTCCCCTGCTGTGTGATAATATGAGTGCCATTAATATTTCTAAAAATCCAGTATTGCACTCTAGGACTAAACATATTGAAGTGAAATTTCACTCAATAAGAGAACATGTCCAAAAGGGGGATATTAGTATTCAATTTGTTAAATCAGAGGAGCAATTAGCAGATATTTTTACAAAACCATTAGCTGAGGATAGATTCTGCATGCTTAGGACTTGTTTAGGAATTTTGAGTTATGATTCCTTGTTTGAAAAATGCTAATGTATTTGCTGGAGCTTTTTGTCTCATAAACAGGCATGAGACAATTCTGGGCAGGTGATGAACATTTCCATCTAGTCAACGTGTTCTGGGCTTGCTTCAAGTGAAAAATTGATCTGGACCAACCTCAATTCGGATCTGGGTTGTCCTATATGTTTCATTAAATCCAAATCACCTCAAGGCCCTAACATGAATGTTACAATCTTGTTTGTTATTTTTGATGACTTGTGTGTTTCATAAAAGGTTCTCAATAAATGTTTTGTGGCCCAAATGGTTTTCAAATGGATTTGATTTTGGCCCAAAAGATGTTTCAATTTAATTCTGATTGACTTTCAAAATTTAAAATTAATTTCCTGTTTTAATTTTAAATAAAATAAAATCTTTCTTGAATGAGGTCATGTCTTTTCAAGTCTTTTCAAATGGTGATGCAGTTGCATGGTTTTGGAAATCCACTTTTTGGGTACGGTTACCAACACTCCCTCTCTTCCCTCCATAACTTCTCCACACACTCTTCGGTTTCTTCCCACTCACTTTACTGCTTCTCTTCCCTCAAAAGACTGAAAGTAACCAAATGAGGAAGAAAACCATTCCTAAAAGACCTCCTCGTGAAAAGATCTTCAAGCTACCCACAAAGCCTTCCACTCGCTCTCAAGACCGCACCTTTACCCCTTCTCCTTCTCCTCCTACCTCTCCTCCTCGCACTGCATCCATGGCACGAACCAAGACTACACCAAGGTACCCTGCCTCTGCCAAGCCGACGCCACCACCAAAGGCCATACCTTCCAAGCCTGGCTCCTCAAAACCAAGTTCAGCAAAGCCTGGCTCCTCCAAAGGCAAACGTCAGGCGACAGAGGAACCCATAACCGAACCAACACAACCAAAATCCAGGTCGGTTCCAATGCGATCTCAACGAGGTAACACTCGAATCCCTCTCCAGAATGTTAAAGAACCAGACTTTGGACCTTTTGATCACAAAGCTCACTTTTTGACTTCTCATTCGAACTATAACCCTTATAGATTCAAATCTGCCATGAACAATGATTTTTATGAGAAGGTTATCCAGTATCGTACCCTATGTCCCTCTTTTCTCGCTGATTTGCCATCTTTGAAAAGAAAAGGTTTTCCTTTTGTTGATAACTTGATTTTTCTGGACTGGAATCACCTTTTTGATATCAAAAAACCTGTTTATCCTTTGTTGGTCAAAGAGTTTTATGCAAACATGACTTATCATGAGGGCACTGCTCATTCGTATGTCAAGGGCCGAGATATCGTTTTAAACAATGAGACCATCAGTGATGCTTTGAAGTATATTGATGTTGGGCCCTGTGCCTACACGTCAGTTAAGTGGGATGAAGGAGTTGGTGTTTCTTACAATGATGCCCTGGCTAGTATTTGTGAACATATCTCTTTAATAGATGGCATTACACCCACTCACAAAGCCCTAGGATATGAGCGTGCTCAACTGCACCGAATAGTCAATCATATTCTTCTGCCTCAAAGCGGCTCATATCAAAGGGTTTCCTACACTGATACTCTTGTTTTATATGCCCTTCTCACCAAAACTGAAATTTCATTTGCATATTTGATGGTTAGATACATGTTTGACTCTGTTAGAAGTGAAAAGGACAAAGCTCTTCCTTATGGCATGTTTCTAACTTGTATTTTTGAGTATTTTGGTGTTGACTTGACAAATGAGAAATATGAAAATAGACATTCATATCTAAAGGGAGGTGGTTCAGTGAAACAGAACAAAGGACCCACTAGATCTGAAAGAGTTGTCCTAGATGATGAAGATGATGACTATGTCCCTGAGGATTCTTCTGCTCCTTCCACTGAGGGTACTTCCATTTCCACTGGGAAGAAATCCACTCTGCTGAATGTGGTCAGGGATGTTGCTCAAGAATTTGTCTCCCAATCCAATCACTTGATTGCCATAAGCAAGGAACAAAGGAAACTAGCTAGCAAGCATGAGAACTTTCTGAAGAAATCAAAGGATAGAGTGGCTGTGCTAATGACCTTCATTGATAACCTTCAAAATGATGAAGATATTGCCACTGATGCTGAAGAAGAAGCTACCTCGGAGGGGAATGGTTCTGATGCCTAGGATTTGTCTCATGAAATCTGCTGATGCTGCTCATTTTGTCTCATAAACTCTGTTTTATTTTGCTACTGTTTGATATACCTTTGTTGTCAAGGATAACTGTAATAACTATGATTACAGATGCACTTGTAGCTATTTATTAAACTATTTTGGCTGTGCACTAACCTTTCTTGCAGGTTTTATGGTGCTGTTTTTGTTGTCCTCCCTTGATGACAAAAGGGGGAGTAATAGCTCTGATTTGATTCTGATTAATAGCTCTGACTGATTTTGATTAATTCAGTTGAATGATGCCTGCTGATGCTGATAATTCTTTTCTGAACTTTGTTTCGGATTGGCTGTTGTCATGATAAGAATTACTGGGCTGAATATGTGTTGCTGGTTATATAGCATCCCTTAGTCAAGTTACATCTTGAATAGCTCCTTCTAAGCTTAATGTAAACAGGAACAAAAAGGAACGAGCATAGATTCAGGGGGAGCTACTGTTGAAAAGGAAAGGGGGAGCAACACATTAGCAAGCAACATCATTCAAAGGGAGTTTTCTAAACCTAACTCAAACTTACTTCCTTTTGATTATTGCTTAAATCATGTTTGTCATCAAGGGGGAGATTGTTGAGTTAAGAAATTAACTAAATTAATTAGTGATGACAAACATTATTTTTGGCAAAATAAATAATTAGAGTTGTTTAACTAATAAGTATACATTGCTAATTATTTATGTTATGCTGCAGGCCATAATTCAATTTAAGCAGCCCAAGTTGAATGAATGACAAAACAAGGCTAATGGGCTGAATGGTAAGTATGAATAAATAAAGCCCAAGTCATTCATATCAAACAAATTCATCAAAGAAGCATAGCAAGACACCACGGGCTAAAGAGAGAAGAACCCGATCCAAGCTCAGTTGTTTTTTCATTTTCCCACCATTTTGCTCAACCAAAAGCAACGTTCCTCTTCCTTCTAATCAAGTCACATCAAGAGTTCAGAAAAGTAAGAAAGAGAAAGAAAGAAAAAGCTTCCTCCATAAGCCAATAACCAAAGAAGCAAGAGAGAGAGAGTTGAAGCTTGAAGCACAGAAGCTAAAACAGAAATCCCAAGCTAAATCAAGCTTAAGAAAGGTAATCCATCTTATCTTGCATGCATCAAATCTTCATCCCTTCTTCCCAACTCTCTGCACTACCCGAAAATGGCTTTGAAGGGAAAGTTGGTCTCTGCCCTATTCTGCTTCACATCTACGGTCACAAGTGATACTTGGGGACCAAGTAGTTTTTCAATGGCTAAGATCAAGTTGACCACAAGAAGAGTTCTATTGTTACTGTTTTGTGGCTTTCGGTCAAGTTGGAAAAGTCAGAAGCAAATGTTCTACTTTGATGCTTGAGAAGAAAAAGTAAGCTTGTGGGTTGGTGAAGCTCAAGGCTCAAGGTGTTGACCTTGGAAGAAGAACTCAGCCACATGCAAGGAGATATAAGAAGTTTGCTGTTCATTCAGAAACTAAGGAGAGAAAACCAGTGAATAGAGATATTGTTCTGAGAGAGCTCTTTGAAGAAGTTCAACTAACTGGACAGTGTAACCTAATCAAAGGTGCATTCCGCCAGTATGAAGAACTGAATCAGAGGCTTGCTAATATGGTTTTTCGCATAGCAAAGAGGCTGTTGATGAAGTCAATCTCCTTCATGTTTTACTGATTGTAATGTACTTTTCTAAGCTTATCTTTCTGTAATTTCTTGAGAGAAAAGGCATTGTGAGAAAGCTTGAGAAAAAGCCATGAGTGGAAAAAGGCTGAGAGATACACTTAAGAGAAAAGCCTAGAGTTATTTTCTGATTTCTTAGGTTGATTAAGTGTCTTGTATCTAGTATCTGAATGGTATCCCTTTCTTAGTTGGGTTAGCACTAAGAGGTATAGTTAGGTATTAGCATAGCCAATGTCAAGTTAGGTTAGAACTTGAGTGTGAAAGGATTGGGTCAATCCTGTGTTATTGGTGTATGTAATACTGTTTACTATAGTGAAATTCTTCCACAGTTGTGGAGGAGACTGGATGTAGGTTGCATAGCACAAGGCAACCGAACCAGGATACATGCTGGTGTTAGCTTTTCTCTTCTCTGCTGTGTTCTGTTTTCTGATATTCATGAGACAAAAATAAATTGTCTCATAAATTTCCGCTGCTAAGTTAAAACAGAATCAGAATTGCAAATCTGTTTTAAAAGGGTAACAACAGTAATTAAAAAGGAAGGCATAGATTCAACCCCCCTTCTCTAAGCCTACCACAACCTTCACTTTGAAACTTAATGTAGATCCTGTAATGATGCTTCCCATGTTATCTTTAATTATTGCAGCTGAAGCTGCTTCCCTCGTTTCTCTACAAAAGGACGCATCTACATTTATTTTTAGCCATTCTTTCGGTGGAGGCCTCCAGGTAACTTGCTTTCTTCTTCTATTATTCTCATGTTGTTGTATTTCTTGCTGTGTGTCTCTGGTTTGTCTGAAGTCTGCCTCCATTCTCTTTGCCATATTATAGTTGCTTTAGCATTGACTTCATTATTTTGAAAGACAAAATAGTTTTTGGATTTTCACATAGCCCAGCATAAACCTAAACTAGTTATCTCTTTCTCTGCCTTCCTTTTACCTCCAACTCTAAATTTTTGATCATTCCTAGGAACCATTCTCCAAAAGAGGATACCAAGATTGGTGTTGGCAAGCATTGAATTTGTAAGCCGAACCAAACTGCTCTGGTCCAATGACATAATAAAAGAGCATGCTCTACTGTCTCCTTGCCCCTAAACATATCCTATAGTTAGGGTTTCTTGCAATATTTCTTTTAGTCTGATTGGAATTGACTGCTATTATGTTTTGTGCTGCCTTCCAGAAAAAAAAAAATTTATTTTTTGTGGAACATGCATTCTCTAAATCTCCGTCCAAAGCGCTTTAAGATCTGTGCTAGTTGATGCCTTCTCTCCCTCTTCCTTTCTTTTCTCCTCTTTTACTGCATAGTACCCTGTTTTGACTGTGTAATCTCCATCCATCTCATAAGGCCAAATTAAGCTATCCTTCTTATTAACTAAGCTGACATGTGTTCTTAGTATTCTTTCAGACAACTAATTCGAAAAAAGGGTGTGAACTTTATTAGCATCCCATCCTTGGCCTTCAACTAACAACTCTTTAACTTTTATTCTTCTCAACTTCTCTGGTGCTTTAGAGAGAGAGTGAAATACGAATAAGGGGGGGGGGGAAGAGAGTTTGCGCTTTGAATTTACGACCCAGTTACCGTTGGAAAAATTCAACAGTAAATCATTGTAGGTCACCAAAACGCAGCGTTTCATTAAGTGGGTTTACTGTCAGATTTTTTCGATAATAAATCCGATTTTAAAGGATGTGCCAATTTATTTTTTGTTTTCTTTGAAATATTACTGGTGAATTTACCATTGGAAATGTAAATTCGCCGGTAATTACTTATCCTTATGAATTGCACGCCGTTATCGCCGATAATTCTGTCACTATTTTGCAACGCTAAATCTGACGGTAAATCCGACAGTATTTAACGTTTTTCTTGTAATGACTCCTACTTTAAATCTTTCAACATTAACTCTATTCAACCAAACTTGTAAAAGTCAAATTTCTTTTGGCTCAAACACAATATGTACTTATGTAGTCTTTTTTACATTTTATAATATCAATCATTATTTATGTATTATTAACAAATTGAATTATTAATTTGGTGGCACTAAGTACTTATGCAAAAGAGATAAATTTAGGTTCAAATCTCCACTCTCATCATAGGTATATATATTTTTATGAACATGCACATCGTATATTAAAAGTGTGAGTTGGACATGTAGAATTGTCTGACACTCCAACTTGATCCTGCTATTATGGCTTGGATTACACTCGAACTTGATCCTGCTATTATGGATTGGATTGTCAATCCCACTCTAATATGATCCTAGAAATCCTTAGTTAATTTGATGCGACATTTTTAAACGTGCCCATATTTTCGATAACCATCTATTTGTAGTGTGTATCGTTAAAAATTTAACATGTTTATCGTTAATTAAAATTAATTATTTTTAAAGGTGATTAAAGATATCGATGCCGTTATATTATATTATAGAGAGAACAGTATTTTAACAAATCTATTTAATTATGAAATATTAGACAAATTTTTACATTATGAATTTATTAAAATTACTGTATTAAACTCATAATTCTAAATGAGTTTTGAATGATTTTATTGGGCTTGTTTAATTGTGCGGTTAAAAGTACTTCTTTAAAAACTGAAGTAGAATGTTTTTATATGTAATTATAAAAGTTCGTATTTTCAGAATTAGAAATAATTAAGGTATTTGGGTATGATAAATATAGAAGTATTTTTTAAAATAAAATTACAATAAAGGTCATACTTATATTTAGTTAAAAATATATTATATAATTATTTTTACATAAGTAATTATTTAATATTCTTTTTATTATACTAATTTAATCATCTAAATAACTAATAGTAAATAAAATTTAACAACTTTATATTCTAAATGCTTTTATTAAAAAAACTACTCATAATATTAAAATTTTAAAATAATATTCAATATTTGAATATAAACTTTTTTTAATAAGATATAAACGTTTAATTTAAGCTAACAAAATCTTTTGTAGTGTGTGTATGTGCGTATTATATAAATATATAAACTATTGATATACTTGTTACGGTGGGTAACCGGAGATTAATGGGGCAGATGACGTTGGTTGGCCCAAACGTATGAAGGAGGTGGCTTTCGAGTGGACCTGGTACTCGGTGTTCCTCCGTCCGACTTGTACGTGAGAGAGAATGGGGGGTGGTACCTGCAATGACACTCCAATGCCTAAGTTAGCAAGAGTGTGAGCAAGCTGAGAAAGTATTGGGACTTAGTGATACCTGAGGGATGTCAGGGTATTTATAGTGGTGAACCAATAACCACCGCTGAAGTAGTGCCACCTTTTTAGGTGGATAACCGTTCCCATATCTTAGGGAGGTTAAGATATGGCTCTATGAAGTGGTTAGAGAGTTTCTAGGGGTGGTTACTCATTCGAATGAGCGTTATCTGCCAGCTAACCCTCGTATCCGACTTCTTTGGAGTAGGTCGTGTTCAGTACCGACTTCTGGGGATGAAGGCCGGTACTGGGGGAGGGCCAACCCCTTTGGGTTGGGCTTCTTTGCTTGGATCCTGGGTCCTATTTATTGGGCCAGGGTATGAATAGTGCCCCTACTCGAGCCCAATTTATTTTTAAGAGTTGGGTTCGAGTATTCAACTCGGGGTCGTAGCCGATTTGTGAGAGGACCGACGTGATGGTTTGAGAACCGACGTGATTTTTCGTGACCTTTTGGTTCTGACAGTTACGTCTAATCAAGCGTCGTGTCCGTTAAGGGTGTGCGTAGAGATTTAATAGCCTTGGTAACGGTGCATCCTCATTAATGATTGCCCCGATTTTACCGTTATGCCCCTAACGTTCTTATAAATATTTTCCCTCTCTTTCGTTGTTTCGTTTCTGCGATCTTTCAAATTTTCCTTGCCTTCGTTCGTGCTGCGTTCTTGCGTCCTCAAAGGCTTTTTGCTTCCAACCCTTATTTCCGGATAAAGGTTAGTTCTTTAATATGCCTTTGTAGATAAATTTGATTTGTAGACTTTAGTTTCGCATCCTCCTCCCTTTAGAGACCGTGTTGGTGACATTTCTTTTTCCCTTGTAGGTTTGTTACCCCCCTTTTTTATAAAAAGAAATGGCTTCTGTAGATGCTCTCTCTCACTGAGTTGATGTCACGGTTTTAGGGGAGGAGCCCTCAGTCGATTCTGAGTTCATTACCAACCTTCGCACTCATCACAGAATTTGTACTTCTGAGGATGACGAACCAAAATACGAATTGGTAGTCCCGGGTCCTGAGGACCGGGTTTGTTTTGGAAGAGTCGATGAGGCGGCCCCTCATTTTTTCTTTATGTATGAGTGCATGATCACCCGTTTGGGTGTTTTTCTTCCTTTTTCGAATTTTGAGATATCTGTTTTGCGTCACTGTCGAGTCGCTCCCACCCAGCTTCACCCCAACTCTTGGGGTTTTTTGAAAATTTATCAATTTGTCAGCCAGGCTTTAGAGTTCCCGACTTCTTTAAAGATTTTCTTCCATCTTTTCCATATGACAAAACCCTTCAGTGGGCTAAACAATAAACAACAGTGGGTGTCGTTCCGAGCCATACAAGGTCGGAGACTTTTTACCCTTTTTGACGAGTCCTTTCATGACTTCAAGAACTACTTTTTCAAAGTGCAAGCTGTAGAGGGTCACCACCCCTTTTTCCTGGATGATCATTCTTCTCCCCGATTTCCTTTATATTGGCTGGAGGCCTCCCCTTGCGAGAAATATGGTCTGGATGATTTAACTGAGGTAGAAGCAGCCATTGTGGGGTTCCTCCGAGAAGCGTGGGGGAGGGCCCCATACTTGGATACTAAAAAATTTCTCCAGGGGTCGCCGTCCTTTGTCCAGTCACAATTAGGTAGCTTTTTGCGTTTTTTGCTTGTTTCCGACTTGCAATATCTTTTACCGACTTTGTCTGATTTTGGCTACCAATTTGTTTTTTGTAGAGATGGCAAAGAAAAACGCTCAAGAGTCTTACCAGAGGGTTCAGGAAGCCAAGGCAAAGTCTCGAGCCAGGTCTGGAGGTGTTAGGATGGTTGTCTCTCCTCCTCCTCCTCCTCGGAACGTTGGGACTCCTTCTCAGCCTATTGTAATTTCTTCCTCTGCTTCCTCTCTGCCACCCCCTTCCGTCCGACCTACTCCCGAACCAGAGCCAAAGAAGCGCAAGACCTTAGAGTCTGGCGCTTCTGGTGAGGCGGACGCTCTTGCGTTCGTCCGAAAGAACATCTATCCTCATGCTCGTATGAGTATGGATGATGTTTCTGTTCGGCACTACCTCACTACTGTGGTTGAGGAGAGTCTCAAGACGGCGGGGGTTTGTGGCAAACTCTTGGATATATTTGAGAAGACTCCCATCAGCTCTTTAGGGACGACCTCGAGGGTCGAGGAGCTGGAGGGTAGGCTTCGTATATATCAGGAGCATGAGAAGGAGTTGGAGGGGAAAGTCGCCAAACTGGAGGGGGAGAGGAACAGCCTCCGAGAGAAGGGGCAGAAGTTGCAAGCCCAATGCAACATGGAGGTGGAGTTGAGGAAGGCAGCGCAAGCCAGCTACAATAGTTTATTTGCTGATCTTGTGTCTGTAAAGAACGACTTACTGAACGCTCGGAAGGCCTACACCGAGTTGGAGGACTCTATTGCGGATGGTGCTGATGAGGCCTGAAGGATTTTCAAGGAACAGGTCGGAGTTATTGCTCCTGACTTGGACCTTTCTCCTTTGGACCCTGACAAGATTGTTATTG
Organism: Arachis ipaensis; assembly: GCF_059453495.1. NCBI lineage: Eukaryota > Viridiplantae > Streptophyta > Magnoliopsida > Fabales > Fabaceae > Arachis > Arachis ipaensis. The sequence goes on from NC_142435.1 coordinate 31,275,841, forward strand.
ATGGTGCCATCGTGGATCCTCCTGTCCCCATAGTGGAGTCTGAGTCTGATTTAAAGACTCGGGGGCAGAGGATCATAGAGTCCCCTCCTCATTCTAAGGACGCTCCGAGTTCTTCTACCGTTCCTCCGACTTCATCTTCAACTCCTGCTTCTGGCGTTCCCCCTGACTCTGCTGGTGGTGATCTTCTAAAAAAGTGACTTTTGGCTATTGGGGCCCGGCCTGTGTGCCCCCTTTTTTAAACTCTTTATATTTATTTGTTGGTGTTTTGAACAATTTTTTGGCCTTTTAAGGCCGTAAACAAAACAGTAATGCCCCTTTTTAATAGGGGTTTAATTTATCGTTAGATAAATACCCTTTTTGGATAAGGGTTTTGAGTTACCTTATGCGTGCATGCTTTTCGTGGTTCCTTTGACTCTTTTTTCTGGAAAAATCTTTTCTTTGGGATTTGCCTGCTTTTCTGAATTTCCTTGATTCCCAAGGCAGCCTTTTTCTTAGTTTTTCCTTATCTCTTTTGGTATTCCTAGTACTCAATTTTGTTTTATTGAGTTTTTCGTGACTTAGGCTACTTTTGCGATTCATTTTAATTGTACTCGGTTTCGCATTCCGCCCTGTGAGTCGGACCGATCCCGAGTTTATCATGATCGACTTCTATAGCCTCTTTACACCGACTTGTACCTCGTTGTTTTATCCTGACGACCATCTAGGTCGGTTCATGGGATTTTTACGTTTTGTCGAGCTTAAATCGGCGCGTTTCGTAGAAAGAAAATTTAAAAGGGGAATTTTGAAAGAGATATTTAAAATGAAAGAGTTCTTTATTAATTGAGGAGGTACCTTATCGCTACTAAGGGCTTTTGCTAATTTATTTTCCTTAGCCCCTACTGTGATGCCTCGTTAAAAACCCTTCTTCAGAAAAAACCCTTTGATTCTGGGAAAAAATCATGAAGCTGGGAAAAGAGTACATCAGGGAGTAGGGTTTGCTTTTAACTGTAGTACCTTTTCATATTACAAGCATGCCATGACCTTGGTAACTCGGTGCCGCCTAAGTCGGTCACCTTATAATAGCCTTTTCCTAAGACCTCCTTGATTTTGTATGGTCCTTTCCAATTGGCGGCGAGCTTTCCCTCCCCAGATTTGTTGACCCCAATGTCGTTTCTGATTAAGACTAAGTCATCTGGGGTGAAACTCCTTCGGATGACTTTTTTGTTGTACCTTGTAGTCATCCTTTGTTTTAATGCTGCTTCTCTTATCTGAGCTTCTTCTCGGACTTCAGGGAGCAAGTCAAGTTCTTCTTTATGTCCCTGTATATTCCTGATCTCATCGTGGAAAATCACTCTTGGGCTTTGCTCATTGACCTCTATTGGGATCATGGCTTCTACGCCATAGACTAGTCGGAAGGGTGTTTCTCCAGTGGCGGATTGGGGAGTTGTTCTGTAAGCCCATAGTACTTGTTGGAGCTCTTCAGCCCAAGCCCCTTTCGCGTCTTGTAACCTTTTCTTCAGCCCTGCCAGAATGACTTTGTTAGCTGCTTCGACTTGCCCATTGGCTTGTGGGTGTTCCACCGAGGTGAACTGGTGTTTAATTTTCATACTGGCTACCAGGCTTCTAAAGGTGGAGTCGGTGAACTGGGTTCCGTTATCTGTGGTAATGGAATAAGGTATCCCATACCTTGTAATTATATTTTTGTAGAGGAACCTCCGACTCCTCTGTGCAGTGATGGTGGCCAGTGGTTCTGCTTCTATCCACTTTGTGAAGTAATCTATTCCCACTATCAGGTATTTAACTTGTCCTGGCGCTTGGGGAAAAGGACCTAACAAATCCATTCCCCATTTTGTAAAGGGCCATGGAGAAGTGATACTAATGAGCTCTTCTGGGGGAGCCATGTGGAAATTTGCATGCATTTGGCATGGCTGGCACTTTTTCACAAATTCTGTGGCATCTTTCTGTAGGGTTGGCCAGTAGAATCCAGCTCGGATCACTTTCCTGGCCAATGACCTGGCTCCGAGATGGTTCCCGCAGATTCCGCTATGTACCTCCTCCAACACCTCGGTGGTTTTTAAGGTCGGTACACACTTTAACAATGGTGTTGATATCCCCCTTCTGTAGAGAACATTTTTCACCAAAGTATAATGTTGTGCTTCCCTTCGGATTTTCTGGGCTTCTTTTTCCTCCTTAGGGAGGATGTCGAATTTTAGGTATTCGACTAAGGGGTTCATCCATCCGAGGTTTAATCCGACCACTTCAAAGACTTCTAGTGTGTCTTCCGTTTTTACCACTGAGGGTTCCTGGAGGGTCTCTTGAATCAAGCTTCTGTTATTTCCTCCTGGCTTGGTACTTGCTAGCTTGGATAGGGCGTCTGCTCTGCTGTTTAGATCCCGAGTTATGTGCTTCACCTCGGTTTCTGCAAAGCGCCCCAAGAGCTCCGAGGCTTTCTCCAAGTACCTTTTCATAGTTGGGTCTTTTGCCTGGTACTCCCCACTTATTTGAGAGGTCACCACCTGGGAGTCGCTGTATACCATCACTTTCGTAGCACCGACTTCTTCAGCCAGCTTCAATCCTGCGATCAAGGCTTCGTATTCTGCCTGATTATTTGAAGCTGGGAATTCGAACTTGAGGGAAACTTCTATCTGGGTTCCCCTTTCATCTACCAATATTATGCCTGCGCCGCTTCCTGTTTTATTGGAGGATCCATCCACGTAGAGTTCCCAGGTAGTCGGTTTGTCCTCTTGATCCCCTGCATATTCAGCAACGAAGTCGGCGAGGCACTGGGCTTTAATCGCCGTCCGAGTTTCATACTTTAAGTCGAACTCGGAGAGCTCTATTGCCCATTGTACCATTCTTCCTGCAATATCCGTTTTTTGGAGGATCTGCTTCACGGGTTGGTTCGTGCGGACTCTTATTGTGTGAGCCTGAAAGTAAGGCCGTAGCCTTCGAGAGGCTATTACTAAGGAGTAGGCAAACTTTTCTAATTTGTGGTACCTTAGCTCAGGGCCCTGTAGAACTTTACTGATGAAGTAGATTGGGTGTTGCCTGACCTCCTCTTCTCTTATCAAGGCTGCTGAGATAGCCCTGTCTGCCACGGAGAGGTATAGGATGAGGTCTTTTCCGGCTATAGGTCGGGTCAAGATAGGAGGTTGGCTCAAAAATTTTTTGAACTCCTGGAACGCCTCCTCGCATTCGGGAGTCCACTCAAACTGGTGCCCCTTTTTTAGTAGGGAGAACAGTGGAAGGGATCTTAATGCTGATCCTGCCAAAAATCTGGAGAGAGCTGCTAGTCGGCCATTCAGCTGTTGGACTTCTCTCAAACAAGTCGGGCTTTTCATCTCTAGGATAGCTCTACACTTGTCGGGATTGGCTTCGATCCCTCTTTGTGTTAGCATGAATCCTAGAAATTTTCCTGCCTCCACCGCGAAGGCGCACTTTGCAGGATTTAATCTCATCCCGTGCAACCTTATGGTATCAAAGACTTGTGAGAGGTCGGATAGGAGGTCGACTTTCTCCATGGTTTTTACCAACATATCGTCGACATATGCTTCCATTAAGCTCCCTAAGTGGGGGGCAAACACCTTATTCATCAGCCTCTGATATGTGGCCCCTGCATTTTTCAATCCAAATGGCATGACCACGTAGCAATAGTTGGCTCTGGGCGTGATGAATGATGTTTTTTCCTGGTCTGGTTCATACATCGGGATTTGGTTATACCCTGAGTAGGCGTCCATGAATGACAGGTATTGATACCCCGAGCTAGAGTCCACTAGGGCGTCAATGCTTGGTAGTGGATAAGGGTCCTTGGGACATGCCTTATTTAAGTCGGTGTAGTCGACGCACATTCTCCATTTACCATTTTGTTTTTTGACTAGCACTACATTGGCTAGCCATGTTGGGTATTTGACTTCTCTGATGAAGCCGGCTTCTAGGAGCGCCTGCACTTGCTCTTCTACTACTAGGGCTCGCTCTGGGCCAAGCTTGCGTCTTCTTTGTTGCACAGGTCGGGACCCTGAGTAGACCGAGAGCTTGTGAGACATGAGCTCGGGATCTATCCCAGGCATGTCGGAGGCCTTCCAGGCGAAGAGATCGGAGTTATCTCTTAGGAGCTTAGTCAACCCTTGTCTTAGGGTTTCCCCTAGGTTGGCTCCTATGTGAGTGTTTTTTCCTTCCTCTTCGCCGACCTGAATCTCCTCAGTTTTTCCCCCGGGCTGTGGTCGTAGCTCTTCTTTAACCCTTGCTCCCCCGAGTTCTATTGTGTGGACTTCTTTGCCTTTTCCTCTCAGGTTTAGGCTTTCGTTGTAGCACTTCCTTGCCAGCTTCTGATCTCCCCTCACCGTTGCTATCCCCGACGAGGTCGGAAACTTCATGCAGAGGTGGGGCGTCGATACCACCGCTCCGAGTCGATTAAGGGTAGCTCTGCCGATTAAAGCATTATAGGCCGACCCCACGTCGATGACTATGAAGTCTATACTCAGAGTCTTTGATTTTTCCCCCTTTCCAAAAGTGGTGTGGAGGGGTAAAAATCCTAGTGGCTTTATTGGCGTGTCACCTAATCCGTACAAGGTGTCGGGGTAGGCTCTTAACTCTTTCTCATCTAAACCTAGTTTGTCGAAAGCGGGCTTAAAGAGGATGTCCGCCGAGCTTCCTTGGTCTACTAGTGTTCTGTGTAGATGGGCATTTGCCAGGATCATGGTGATTACCACTGGGTCGTCGTGCCCAGGGATTATTCCTCGCCCATCTTCCTTTGTGAATGAAATGGTTGGGAGGTCGGAGGACCCCTCTTCAACCTGGTAAACTCTCTTGAGATGTCTTTTACGAGAGGATTTTGTGAGCCCCCCTCCCGCAAATCCTCCTGAGATCATATGGATATGTCTCTCCGGAGTTTGTGGTGGTGGGTCTCTTCTATCCGTATCTTCTCGCTTTCTTTTTCCATGGCCGTCCGACCTTTCTATGAGATATCTGTCAAGCCGACCTTCTCTGGCCAGCTTTTCTATCACATTTTTAAGGTCGTAACAGTCGTTTGTAGAGTGCCCATATATCTTATGGTATTCACAGTAATCCCCGCGGCTCCCCCCTTTTTTATTTTTAATGGGTCTGGGGGGAGGGAGCCTTTCAGTATTGCAAATTTCTCTGTATACGTCCACTACGGGAACTTTCAATGGAGTATAAGAGTGATATTTCCTTGGCCTATCGAGGCCGAGTTCTTCCTTCTTCTTCGCTTCCCTCTCCCTCTCTTTCGTTGAGGGAGGGTGCCTGATTCGCAAACTCGGGTCTCTTAGCCTAGCGTTTTCTTCCATATTGATGTACTTTTCAGCTCTTTCCTATACATCATTTAAAGAGACGGGGTGTCTTTTTGATATGGACTGTGAGAAGGGACCTTCTCTAAGACCATTGACTAGCCCCATGATGACCGCTTCGGTGGGCAGGTCTTGAATCTCCAAGCATGCTTTGTTGAATCTTTCCATATAGGCTCGTAAGGATTCCCCGACCTCCTGTTTTATTCCCAGGAGACTTGGTGCGTGTTTTACCTTGTCCTTCTGGATAGAGAACCTCATCAAGAATTTTCTTGAGAGGTCTTCAAAACTGGTAATTGACCTCGGAGGGAGGCTGTCGAACCACTTCATCGCTGCTTTTGACAAGGTTGTCGGGAAAGCTTTGCATCGCGTGGCGTCAGAGGCGTCGGTCAGATACATCCGACTTTTAAAGTTGCTCAGATGATGCTTTGGATCGGTGGTTCCGTCGTAGAGGTCCATATCGGGGCTTCTAAAGTTTCTCGGAACTTTTGCCCTCATTATGTCCTCACTAAACGGATCTTTCTCTCCTAAGGGAGAATCTTCTCTGTCGGCGTGGGAATTTCGACTTTTGAGGGAGGATTCTAACTTTAAGAGTTTTCTTTCTAACTCTTTTCGTCGCTCCATCTCCTCTTTTAGGTTCTTTTCAGCTTCCCTTTGTCGTTCCCGCTCCTGTTCTAGCTGCTCGAGGCAGCTATGGATTAACCCCATAAGCTCACTAGCGAGAGGGGGTCCTTCTTTTTCTGATTCGCGCCCCTCCGAGGAGTTCACCTTCGGATTTTTGATTCCGGAGGTGCCTTCCTTATTTTGATCATTGGCTTCCTGGTGGAGGTTCTGATCTGCTTCATTGTTTCCAGTGTTCAAATTCTCTTGATCAGAATCTGTCTCCACATGACCTTCTTCAGGGGATCTTTCCGCCATTACTGGTTAATCTCTCGGGTCCCCGGCAACGGCGCCAATGTTACGGTGGGTAACCGGAGATTAATGGGCCAGATGACGTTGGTTGGCCCAAACGTATGAAGGAGGTGGCTTTCGAGTGGACCTGGTACTCGGTGTTCCTCCGTCCGACTTGTACGTGAGAGAAAATGGGGGGTGGTACCTGCAATGACACTCCAATGCCTAAGTTAGCAAGAGTGTGAGCAAGCTGAGAAAGTATTGGGACTTAGTGATACCTGAGGGATGTCAGGGTATTTATAGTGGTGAACCAATAACCACCGCTGAAGTAGTGCCACCTTTTTAGGTGGATAACCGTTCCCATATCTTAGGGAGGTTAAGATATGGCTCTATGAAGTGGTTAGAGAGTTTCTAGGGGCGGTTACTCATTCGAATGAGCGTTATCTGCCAGCTAACCCTCGTATCCGACTTCTTTGGAGTAGGTCGTGTTCAGTACCGACTTCTGGGGATGAAGGCCGGTATTGGGGGAGGGCCAACCCCTTTGGGTTGGGCTTCTTTGCTTGGATCCTGGGTCCTATTTATTGGGCCAGGGTATGAACAATACTAGTCTAATTAATTTATTTAAAAATATTACGTTAGTTTTGTCTTTTCAAAAAATTATAAGGATAAATTTAGAAAAACATTTATGGTAAACTATTTTTGCTTTTTTTCCCCCAAAATTAAAATGAGTATTTATTTTTGTTAAAAAAAGTTCTTATTTTATTTTAAATGCACAAAAATATAAGCCCAAACAGAAGTTGTCTTTTTTTTTTTTTCTCAACCATATAAGAACTCGTCTCCTAACCATGTTTCTTTTCACAAAACTTATATACAGGAGAAACATATTATAGTAGTATTTAAATATGAGATTCAAATGGTTTAATTGTAGAAATCTGAATATATATGAATACAAATAAAAAAAAAAACACTCTGAACTCAATCTTTCATTTCAACGTTTTTCTTTCTCTTTTCTACAAATAAAATAAGAGAAAAAATATTTATATTTTTTATGTATATTTTTAATATTTTTGTAGTATAAAAATAAATTTTTTGTTTTCTTTTTTTATTAATTATTTTTAATATTAAAAATAACATATAAAAAAATTATATACAGTAGATAACATTCTTCGTACTTTCGTAGAATTCCACTATAGAAGATGCTTTCCATAACTTGTACTAGGGAAAAAACATTAATGGAAGGGAATGTCTTTGGTGAAAAAAGAATAATCAGAAGCTTAAAAGATCACGTAAAAAACTTTTATATCAAAGATTGGGATGGCTGCTGTATAATAATTGTTAATAATGTTAGTTTTAACTCAAAGTTATATGTATTTACAGATTGGTATAATATGGTTTAGTTAGACCAATCATTTAATAAACGTTTTTTTCAGGAGGAATTGGTTTACAATATTTTTTTATTAGACTTTACCACATAGGCCATACCCATAACCCACACAAACATAGCTCTTAAAAACCCAACTCGTTTTTTTCTTTCTTAATTTACCGGTCAATATCATAAACAATTTCATATCATTTTCTGTGTGGTTTTAGTTATTTTTTTTCAATAAAATTCTTATTTTTCTTTTTTTGGTAAAATGAAATCAAAACTTGTACACATTTTTGTTTCTATTTATTATTATTATTATTATTATCATCGCCTTTTTTGTTAAAACAAAGCACATCTTTTTTCTGTTGTTGCATATTTTTTTTATTAATAAAAATTAATTTTTTATTTTTTTACACTATTATTTGACTAAAATAAAATAAAATAACAGACTAAAATACACGCAGATGCTCTATGCACGAGAAGTAGTTTCTTTATTCTTCAATAAAATAAAAATATTAATATAATAATCAATAATTAAATTAATTATTTATTATTTTACATATATGACACACTTAAAATAATAAGATAACATATAAAATATTTTTGATATACACTAATATTATTAGGCCTACAATCTAATATTATTAGAGTCATTTTTATTAGGTCTACAATCTATTATTATTATTATTATTATTTGAGTAATTATCCATATCAGCCTCCGAAGATTTTAAAAGCGGACATTTTAGTCCAAAAAAAAATAATATACAGATTAATCCTTAAAATTTTACTCTGACAGATAAATCAGTCCCCAGTTCATTTTTTGGTAAAGTAATTACCCAAATCAGTCCCCAGTTTATTTTCTGGTAGAAAAATTACCCAAATCAGTCCCCAGAGTTGTTAGTCCTAAAAAAAATTAATACACGGATCAATCTCTAATGTTTTTCTCTGTCAGACATAATAGTCTCCGTCCATTTTACTTTTACTATATGTCAACCTTTATTATTATTAACTTAGTTTTGTGCATGTGGACAATGACATTAGCATAATACACTCTTTTTATTAGAAACAAATAAAATAAATAATGATGCTCTAAAATTCAAATTAAAACATTTTCTTTTAATACAAACATGTTTTTTAAAATAGGACATCTTTTGATTATATTAAATACAAAAATATCAAATGATTTCAACCTTGAATTTCTTGTATAATAATCTCTAATAATTTTATTAAATATTATTATTATTATTATTATTGTTGTTGTTGATGAGTGAATATATATATGGTATAGTATTATTGTGTAATTTAATAATAATAATAATAATAATAATAATTATTATTATTATTTTACTTTTTTTTGGACAGAATTGTTATGTCTAACGGAAAAACGTTGAGAATTAATTTGTATATTAATTTTTTGGGACTAAATTGTTCGCTTTTAAAATTTTATGGGACTGATCTGAGTAATTACTTTGCCAAAAAATGAACGGAGACTGATTTGTTTGTCGAAGTAGAACTTTAGGGATTGATTTGTATATTATTTTTTTTTAAAGATTAAAATGTCCACTTTAAAAATTTTTGGAGACTGATTTGGATAATTACTCTTAAAATAATAATAATAACATTAATAATTATAATAAAAAATAATAGTAATAATAATTTTAATAATAAAAAAATACTAATACTAATTATAATAATAATAATGATAATAGAGATATTATAATAATAACAGCAACGATAATAATGACCCTAATAAAAACAGAAATAATAAGTGAAATAATAATTATAACAATAATAAAAAAGAATAGTATAATAGATAAAAACAAAAAGATCAGTATAAAAGTAAAGATTATTACAAGAAAGATAATATTAGCCATAAAGTTAATTTATATTCAAATTTGTTCTAACTACTACAATTTAATATTTACGAATCGATCCTTATATTTTTTAGTATCTTTGTTTATTGCCTGATCCTTCAAAGTTTAGATTATACTTTTCTCACCGAAAAAGGCTCCTTGAGTGGACATGCCGCATGTGAATATTTGTGGAATCAATTAATCATTCATAATAAAGTCAAACGTACTATGATTCAACACCAAAATCTGTCTGCTAAATAATCAAGGAGCAGTGAAATGATCAGCTAACTTTTCTTGTGTTTTCCCCCCACCAAATCACTGTTTCTCTTCCCTAGTACCTTCTTCACCATTTTGCCTTTCCAATTTCCATAATCAACCTGTTTCTTCTTTACTTTACTTACCCATGTTCAATTTATGGTTTGGTTTGTTTTCTTTAAATTTCCCACTACTTACTTTAATTGGAGACACAAATTTAAAACAAAGATTTCACCTCCTTAATGCACAAACTATATGTGGAGGTATAAAGCAAATAATTGTATCTAAAATAACTTTTCTGCCAAATATGATTTGGACACATTTGGTAAGGAATAACTTTGTATCGTATCTTATAAGAATATAAATTTTTACTGTCTGTGTCAAGATTTAGGAATACTATACTAGGTAATTTGTAAGTATATTTATATAAATATTTATAATAATTTAATGGAAAAAACAATCTTTTTTTTCTTAAAAGTATTTTTGTTAGTAGAAAAATAAATTGAAAAAACGATGAAATAAATTCATTATGCTATTTTCATTTCAATCGATTGAAGATCATGACAAACAATTAACGTTTTTTTTTTTTTTATATATTTCGATGGAAATACTTGTGAATAGTATTTTTTGTAGAAATAATATTCTTGTTCATTTCGACGATGGCCTAGAGAAGGTCGGATTAATCTAGGGTTGCCTTTTAAACTTTTAACTTTGACACCAAAACATATTTGAAAATAAGTTGCAGTTGAGTCATGCATAATTGCGAAATCAGACTCAACTTCAACTTGTTTTTAATTGTCTCATAACTAACAGAATAAAACAGAACAAAGAAGAAAAGTTAGTATCATCATATATCCTTATTCAACCACTTTGTGCACTATAATCTACATTAAGTCTCCACCACAATCATGGTAGAATTTTCACTATCTTTTTTAAAGATTATAAACACCAATTCCCTAAAATTCTTTCTAATCCTATCAAGGAACTCACAAACTTCTAACCAAGCTTCTTTCAGCTAAGCTTTCTAGCTTAGACTCTCAATAATAAATGCTCACCCAACTTAACAAAAAAAAAAAATCTCTCAGGATCATGACACAAAACAAAAAATACATCAAAAGATATCGATATATATATATTTAATAGTTTTTTCTCCAAATTCAACTCTCTTTGTCTTGTCTCTCATATGACTTTTTCAAATGTCTTAATATTTTTTACCAAAAAAAACAAAGAAAGATAAATCAAAAAAGAAAAATATTCAATGTAACAACATAAAGGAAAAAATAAAAATAGCTTGAAAGCTATGAAAAATCCAAAATTTCAATTCTCACTCCTTGATTTCAACTCTTGGCCAATTACTCCTTTTTATATAAGGGTAATGTTTCCAAAACTTAAAGTGGTCCTTAGAATAAAGCCTGAGCACAAAGATAACATTGAGCTTGTCTTCTTCTCCTAGAATCAGAGCAAAATCGCGGAGGTAGTAGAGGTGCGAGATTGCAGATGGACAATGTAACTACAACAGAAAATCATGCTTGGAAAGAGTACTTAGTCTGCTGTCTTTATTCCTGTTTTTTCTTTCTTTTGTTGGAGGCCATTTGTCCTGATTGTACTACTTGAATCAGCACCATTGATTTCAACTTTACCTCCAAGTTTCATCCTTTATTCTTTGATTTAAAAAAAAAAAAAAACACTTTTTCTTCTTCTTTCTTGAATTATTGTAATAGCTCATAATAGCTTTAAAGAGCTATTTTGTTTGCACATTTTGGTTAACATAGGTGCAATACTTTTCTTCTTAACTAAATCCATATTTTTATTTTGTCTTTGGTTTCATTATTTGACATCACTTATTTGATGAAAATATTTTGGTGTCAACAAAAAATGAACCACTTTTTCTTCGAGATAAGTCTCAAAGTGGTCCCTGAAATTGCACTAGAACTTCATAATATTCCCTAAACTTAAAAGTTATCCATATTCATCCCTGAAGTTGCATTCTGGGACTCAGATTCATTCTTCCGGCATATTCCGTCCACCTGGCACCACTGGAAAGCTGATCTGGACTCCTCCGTGACACGCTGGCCAGGTAACGGCTAGCTGACGTGGATTAGTAAACTTTTATGGTGCAATTTGGTCCCTAAATCAAAATTAAAAATTTTAATCCCCAAATTTAATCATCATTCTCTTCTCTACAGTAATCCGTCTTTTCTCTACAGGCATAGATCTTCATATCCCAAATTCACAAGATTTTTCTTTTTGTTTATTTTTAGTTGAAATATCTTATAACAATAACAACAACTAGGGTCTTCTTAACAACCATTATTTGAACAAGTTTAACCGCTTTCAGTGACGGACCCAGAAAAATTTTGCAATAGGGGCAAAAATATAATAAAATTTAGATAAATGGATATATTTTTTTGGATTTTCACAATACCCAACAAGTTAAGAACTAATCCGTTATGAATATGAATTTCATTTAAGAGTATGCAATTAGCCAATGAGTTGCTACACATACGAGATAAAATTCGAACTCTCAACACTTGCTTAAGCGGACAACGACTAATCTGATCACTCGGCCAACCCAAATTGATTTAGATATATTTAAAATTTTAAATTATAACTATCTATACGTATTGATAAAGACTAAAAATATACACACAATCACTTATTATAATATTTTTAAATAATAAAAAGATAATTTTACACACAATATAATATTCAAAATAATAAAAACAATAATTTATATTGGCTTTCTTTTTATTTTTAACATAATAATAGTATTTTTTTATATATGTTCTTAAAAAATTATTTTATTTTTTATTATTTTATATTTAATTGTTAAATCTATTTATTATAGTCTTTATGTATAAATAAATTTTTTAACCAAAATAATTACTATAATCAAGACTATTTTAATAATAAATATTAATACAATATATTAATATATAAATAATATTTTTTATCTTAAATAATTTTTTAAAAAATCACTAATAATTTAAGTTGTATTTAATTAAAAAATTAAGTTTTAATTTAATTATCAACTAATTAATTAATATAATAAAATTAATTATCACTAATTTTGAGTTTATTTATGTATTTATTATTATACTAACCCAAATTTAATAATAATAATAATAATAATAATAATAATAATATTATTATTATTATTATTATTATTATTATTATTATTATTATTATTATTATTATATGTTAAGTTTAACAAAAAAATTTAACATAAAACACAAAAAAAATCATTTATATTTATTACTTTGAAGTAATATAAGAAGAGACATATATATAAGTATTAGAGTAAAGTATCGTTTTTGTCCCCAACGTTTGGGGTAAATCCTATTTGTGTCCCTAACATTTAAATCGTCCTATTTGTATCCCTAACGTTTGTAAAAGTGATTCAATGTTATCCTGCTGTCAGTTACACATCATGAGCGCTTTAGTTTGAATTTTAAAAATCTCTTATCGAAGTTAGAATACAAATGTCTGGGATAGAATCGATGATCTACTCCGAAAAATAGCTCATCAAATGTTGAAACTAATTCCTACAATATTTACATAATTCACTTTTTTAGGGACATAATTGAATCTAAACACAAATAGTGGGTATAATATTAAAATCGAACACATCCAAGTGAGACCTAATTGAGAATGAATACATCCAAGTGAGAATAATTGAAATATATAATCTGATTTGTTAGTATAATTGATAGTAGGATAACATTGAATCATTTTTATAAACGTTAAGGATACAAATAGAACGATTTAAACGTTAGGGACACAAATAGAATTTACCCCAAACGTTGGAGACAAAAATGATACTTTACTCTAAGTATTAATATTTTTTTTTTAAATTTTGTGGGGGCAAATGCCCCCTCTTCCTTATATGTAGGTCCGTCCCTGACCGCTTTTATCCCTTTTTTTTCTGTAAGAAAGATGGTGAGATTATAACATAAAAAAAGTTATGTGATATATGTAATTAAAGAAATAATGCAAAGTTTAGTTTCTAAAATTGTGAACGTTCATAAAAATTTGTTGACTTTTAAAAATGATTAAATTAATTCCTAAATTCATAAATTGTGAATCTCAACTCATCACTAATGCTAATATAAAATGTTAAAATGTCAGCATGACATTTGCAAACAAAAAGATGATATGATTAATATTTTAATATGATCAAATTAATGCCTTAAATTAGTTAATTATATTTATTTTGCTTAATTAGTTTTTTTATTAATTAGAGACTAAAATAATAAATATTAAATTAAGTAAATTTTTTTCTATTTTTTTTGTTTCTCTAATATTACCCTTAATTAATTTGAAATACCTATTTAATTATAATAAAATCTTAGACACGTCATTTTAATGGAGATGTCATACGATTTGAAATGGCATAATATAACACTTTATATTAATACTGTAACACCCCACCATACTTAATCTTATGCTTAAGTCATAAGACTGAGATAGAAAGGTATTACGACCTCTAAAAATAAAATGCATACATATATTAATAGAAAGGATATAATAAACTAGGAGTCCTGAAAAACGGTAAACAAAAATCGCAAAACGAAAAGCGCAATGCTCAAGAAATAGGATTACTTGCGTCAGAAGAAAACTAAAGCTTAATAACAAATAACATGAGTAAAGGGTCAATAATATAGAATAACAAGCTCCTGACTCAGCTCGCGAAGTCAAAGCGGGCCGGAGAATATATATATATATACATATATGAGCAACCCCAAATACCCAAAATACATAATAACAAATCCTAACTCTCCTATAACCTCTATGAGGAACAAAATAATCAAGTTTCTTGGAAAGAAAGCTAAGTTACTAAGTATATATATACATAAGCTGATAAACCAAAATATAAATATTCCAGGAATTACTCCGCTTCAGGAATCCAGATGCCTAGCGAGGAGTGTTTCGACCTGCATCTGAAAATAGCAACACAGTATGGAATGAGAACCGAAGGTTCTCAGCATGGTAAATGTGCCACACTATAATAAATAAGGTCCTGAAAATGCCAGAGGCAATCCTAGAACTCCGTCATACAATTATAAAACTTACTTTCTAAAACAGAAGCCATAAATAGGGGTAGGTATACTAAATTTGTCTAAACTCACTCAATCCTAAACCTAACCTAATATCAAACTATTTCACCCTTCCTCCGTTCCTCTGTCATCCAAAATTCAGCAAAGATAAGCAACCAGACAAATTCACGCACAAGTAATAGGCAGATAGTGCAAGTAGCAAGTATAGCAGGTAGCAGGATGTATACATACAGTTAGGCAAACTCAGGAAATGCATAGCAATCAAAACAAACAAATGCACATGATGCATGCCTGTCCTGTGGCTGATGGGGCCCATCTGTCGGTTATCTAGCCAACCCGACAAGTCCGAAAACCTTAGACTGTTCCCCGTCGCGCATCCCAAGAGTCTATGCATAGAGTTCACATTCATTTATCATATAATCACTCAATTGGGGTTATTCATACCCGAGAATTTATACGTGTCCGGTCACTCTTACGATGTAGGGTCAACAGAGTGTCGAGATTCAACCTGGAATACGTGGTGGCGAGCCACGGTTCTGTTACCCAGGGAAACTCGTATCTCAGATATCATTCATAAGCCATTTCATATTTATAATCAATATATCATCATTTATCAAGTCTTGGCATTAAACTCCTTAAATACTCTTATCTTCTTCAGATACGCCATCATTTACCTCTTACTTCATCCTCAAGTTATCCTATTTTCCTAACTTCGCTTATCCACTAGACTTAGAACTACACTTTAAGCCTAAAAAGGAAGAAAATCGAGGTTTAGAAGTGAAAATTTGGCTTAAAATAGTCAAAACCAATTTTTGCAGCAGGCAGCATCTACGCGTCCGCGTAGGCCACACGCACGCGTGGAGCATACATCAAGTGACGCGTATGCGTGAGTCATGCATACGCGTGAATTTGCACACACGCGTACGCATGCCTCTCGCGCATGCATTGCCAAAATTCCACGCCACGCGTACGCGTGAGCCATGCGTACGCGTGGGTGGGCGTTTTTCAAAAAAAAATGGGCAGAATGCCCAGAAAGCTGCTATAAACCAGTTTTCAACACCTGCATCACAGTTTAATATACCAAATTTCTGTTGTCCATAACTTTCTCTACAAAATTTCATTTTTCTCAAATTTTATATCAATCTCAAGCTTATTAAACACACTTTAATTTAGAACAAACCTCATTTGTATTCAAAATTTAAAGAGCAAGTTATGGACTGTCAAAGTTCATTAAAAATCACTTTTTACCAAATTTTGCCAAATCTCATTTTCTTACCAAAACTACATTCTTTACCAATATAACTTGCACATTTAGCATACAACAAACTCCATCTCATTGAGACTATCTTCCAACACTTAAATATCCACATCACTTCATAAAACTCATATATTATTCAACAATCCACCTCTTTCAACTATAATCTTCTATTTCAAAAATTCATTAACCCATTCCCTTCATTCATACATAGCCAATCATAAATCAACTTCAACCAATTAAACATACCATAACCATCAATTCCATTAACATATACCAACATCAAGCCATCATTAATAAGTCCAAGAACACATACTCAACAATACCAACCATTCATGCTCATAATTCCTAATTCAAACTCAATCATAAATCTATCCAATGTCATCATGAAACTAATCATTTAGTGCATCCAACTTTTTCAACTTAACCTATTGTTCTCTAGCCTAAGTTTTCACAACACCTTAAATATTAAACGCGCGAAACCTAAACCATACCTTGGCCGATTCCCCGCTCAACCCGGAACACTTTTAATTTCATTTTTCTTCAAGCCCTTGGGATTCCAACCCTACCAAGCTCAGATTTCCAACCTCACAACTCCACTTCCAAGCTTCCCAAAATCACCAACAAGCTTCAACAAGCATCAACATTCACATACACACTACCTAAGCCACAATTACCACATCCAAACATAACAAATCAATACCCAAATGCCTAAATTCAGAAATTTCATTAGGGTTTGAGATCTCTTACCTTTACCCACTGATCCTTGAGCAATACCCACAAGAAATCAAGTTTAGTAGACCCCTAAAACATGAAAATCATCAAGGAATTAAGTTCCTCAAACCTTAAACCCGAAATTCATATACCAGCAGAAAATGGAGCTAAGCAAATGCGATTTACTTACTGTTTTATTTAGATAGAATTGAAGAGCTTGGCAAGTCCGACTCGTGGCCGCAAACGGCTCGTCAATCGGAGCTCCGGATCAAAAGTCATCAAGGTTTGAAGATGAGGTTAAGGTTTGCTCCTTCTTCTCCCTTCCGATGGCTGCATTCAGCGTGTTTGATGATTAAGAGAGGAGAGAGGGGGTTCTTTTAAGTGTTTTATGCTGAGTTCGGTTGGACCTTGGGCCATTTTGGGTCCGGTTCAATCGGTTCGGCCCGTTTGGCCCAATCTCGGGCCAAATTCTTTAAAATTAGTGTATAAATTCTCGTTTTAATTTTCTCTATCATATTAAACCATAAAAATCTCATTTCTCACTTTTTAGAATATATTTTAATTTATGGGTTAATTAACCATTAATTAACCGGATTTTATAAATACTATGTGAATGACAGTTAAATTAGGATGATACATGGTTATTTTGGAACAGGATTCGAAAGAAAATGTAATGTAGTATATAATAATAACGATGTAACTTTTTAATTCCGTAAATACAAGAGATAGATTTTTCTAAAATCATATAAAAATATAAAATTGAATTTTGTAAAACATTTTAATTAAACTAGAGTTAAATGAGTGCATAAAATGTTAAATACAAAGACATAGTATGTGACTTTTAATTAACAAAATATATGCGTGCTTTCAATGAAGTTGTAATTTGTAGTCTCTTTCACATCCATATAGAA
Organism: Arachis ipaensis; assembly: GCF_059453495.1. NCBI lineage: Eukaryota > Viridiplantae > Streptophyta > Magnoliopsida > Fabales > Fabaceae > Arachis > Arachis ipaensis. The sequence continues at coordinate 31,293,422 of NC_142435.1, forward strand.
AAGAGAAGAGAAGAAAAGAAAAGAGAGGGTTACTACTATAGAGAAGAGAATAATAATTAAATTTGGGAATTAAAATTTTTTATTTTGATTTAGGGACCAAATTGCACCATAAAAATTTACTAATCCACGTCAGCTAGCCGTTACCTGGCCAGCGTGTCACGAAAGAGTCCAGATCAGCTTTCCAGTAGTGCCAGGTGAACGAAATGTGTCGAAAGGACGATTTTTTGAGTCCCGGAATGTAACTTCAGAGACGAATATGAGTAACTATTAAATTCAGATACTACTATGAGATTCGATTGCAACTTCGGGGACCACTTTAGACTTATCTCTTTATTCTAATTTCACTTTTACCCAAATTGATCATTCGTCACAAAATTGCAACATATTTGGCCTTTCTTTTATGATTGTTTGCTGTGTTGTAAGTTGGGGTTAAGTGCCATCCTTTCCAAAAAGTAATCTACACAAATAGCACAACTATTGGAATGTGTTTTACCATTCACTCTTCAATATGGACCTAAACAAAAATGCACTTCATCGAACAAAAATTTAGACTTTTAAACCTAACCAAATATAATATATTTGTCATAATCAAACTAAATTGTATTGTTTTTTAAACTCAAACTTAATATAGAACACAAAATTAGGGATATCCTATTTCCGTACCAATTTAAGATATGCTTATTGGACTTCTATATATTAACAATCAGGGACATAAGCTCCTAGCCTCCTAAGCAGTGGGAGGACCCCTGCTTGAAACTCTAATCGCGTGCGTGCCTATTGAAAAATGAGCTAGTGACTCACAGGAAGTAGCTTGGTTAAGGGACTTAAATTATTAATTAGTATAAATAATATTTTAGTTGGATAAAATTTTTTGAAAATCTTTAATTTGTTTACAATTATAAACAATATTGCTTATATTTTTTATAGGATTCGAACCTAAACTTGATTTACGATTTAGTTATTCTATATTATCGGCATCTATTGTTCATATTTAATATTTAATGGGCGAACATATAATTTATCTAGTATTTTTATAACTAATTTTATATTTAGGATTAACGTATATTACTGTCAACGTTAAGAATAATTTTTTTATTTAGATTAGATATTATAGCACTTCAAATTTTAAATTTTTATTTATCGAAATCCGATTATGAGTTATTACAAAATTTATCATATTTTAACTTCACGATGAAAGTTTTTTTTTTTATTAATTTTTTTTAAGTTACAAGTTTAAAGTTTAAACCAATCATCCATAAACATTGAAGTATATCTATATAAAATGAGAAGGTAAGAAGAACTTTTGCCTCTTACTTCTAGTAGGCCAATTTGTTGCAATGGAAGATGAAGCAATTTTTGTCACAACTGATTTAAGTGAATGCTTGAGAGTACCAAGGCAAACACCCTTTTCACTATCCTTAGAACAAAGCAAAAATGTGCCTTTGATTCTTCCCCCAACACTTGCTATGTCAGCTCTAACTGCCGTGAGCCTTAATCCTTTTAGGACTTGGATTAGTTCCGAGAACAGCTCCGGCCGATCGTCGCAGCAAACAGATGCCTTGATCACAACTTTGTTCTTGATCTTTAGGCTCTCGTCGCGCGCACTCGGATCATATTCGATTGTTATTTCGTCGGATTCAGTTGGAACGGTTACGGCTTTGCTAACTTCAATTGCTTTTCTCTTTAGATCCTTCACTTGCTCTATCACACTTCCTAGTAAAGCTGCCTTGTCCATCTGCAAGATCAACTTGTTACACTTGAATTGAAAATTCATATCTATAAATTTTTATAATCCGACATTGTTTAATTCACCTTCTATATACATATTCTTGATTAGCAACTTCACAATTTCATTAATTATGTTTATATTTTTCATGGTATTATTGAAACTAACTATGCCCTGTTTCAAATGGCAATACCTTATAGTTTATATAGTATTTAAGACACATTAAAATTAAAATGAGTTGTTGTACCTTATCAGATTTTGGAATTAGTTTCCTTAGACTTGTAAGCTGTGCATTGATCCGGTCCCTGCGCCGCTTCTCGGCCTGACTGTGGCTCTTGGAAGCACTAGCAGCTCTGTCTCCGGCCACCACTTCGACCGGTGCCGGCCATGAATGAAACTCACCACCAAATTGACGATGAAGAGAATTACAATCTGAGACATGAGGCAGTGTTTGTGAAGGGTCTAGAAATAAAGAACAATGATCATAATTCTCCATAATCACAGCAACAACAAGAAAATGCAAAACCAATCTACTAGAGTTTATTTTTTTTCTTCTATTAAACTATTATTGTTATCATTAGTTTCTCTCATCTGCAGGTACTGTTTTGACTATGCACTAATAACGGGGAGTGATCTTCTTAGCTTGTTATGTTGATTGTGATTGGTGTGATATGAAACAACCTTTGATTGGTCAAAGTGACAATTGATTTTTGGCCCTCTTTATCTGTCATTTTACCATGAATTATATAGTTTCTTTTCTTATATATCTATTAGACTTTGTCAAGAATTATCTGAATTCTAAGATGGGGGATAACCGATAGCAAAAAGGGGGAAAAAGAAAAAGGATTTCAACTAAAAATGAAGCATTATCTTGAACATAGATTTGTAGTTTATTTAGTCTATAATATCAAAATGATTCTTTAATATGAGTTTAATTAGTGAATATATATATCAACTAATGAGCCAATTTTTTTTATTAATATTAGTTATTTTTTTTGAAATTATTTTTTTATTCTAAATTCTAAATTCTAAATTCTAAAACACTCTCAAAAAGTGAAGATTAAATAATAATAATAATAATAATAATAATAATAATAATAATAATAAACCAAAAATGGTCCATTATATAAATTCGAATTCAGAAACATTTGTGTCTCAAATGAAATGAAAATATTATCAAAACAAAACCATTGTATAATACCAAATGAATTGAAAATTGTCCATTATGTAAATTTGAATTCAGAAACACATGCGTCTCGAATGAACCGAAAATATTATCAAAACGAAACCATTGTATAATAGTGAATGTGAGATATATTTTCAAAATATGTGAAAAGCTATTTTGAAGAGTTACATCTCTTCATAGAGTTGTGACTTAATCAAAAGTTATGCATGTTAAAAGGTTGCAACTATTTGAATAGTTATGTTTTGTTGAAAGGTTGTAACTATTTGAAAAGTTGTGTCTGTAGCTGCATGTACTCTGTCTATATAAATTTTCCTCATTTCATTTTTGCCATCATCCATCTCAACACTTTCTTTATGCGCAAAAGAAAGAATAGAGAATATTATTCTGTAAATTATTATTTAGTGTAAGGCTTGACTGTGTGAGTGCATAAACAAGTCAAGTGTTCTTCATTGTATCCTAAAGAAAATTCGTCAGTAACCCATTTTGCACACCATTGTATATTGGTGGGGCGAATTAAGGCTAAAGGAAAGTGTGTGTAACACACGCCTTGAAGAATTGCGCTATTTAATTCACTATCTCCTTTTCTAATAACTCACAATCTTTAGGCTTAATTATTCACCAATAAAACAAAAAAAATGGTCACCGCATCAATTAAGTTAGAAAGATTTGATGGTGGAAATTTCATACGATGGCAAAAGAAGATGCACTTCCTTCTCACAACACTAAAAGTGGCATATGTTCTTACCATACCAAGACCACCAGAAATTGAAGGGGAGGCCATTGCAAAAATACGAGCCAGGCAAAAATGGGACAACGATGACTATATATACACCGGACACATACTCAATGGCATGGATGATGCACTATTTGATGTCTACTAAAATGTTGCGAGTGTAAAAGAATTATGGGACAAATTAGAGGCAAAATATATGGCCGAGTACGCAACAAGTAAGAAATTTCTTGTCACTCGCTTTAATAATTATAAGATGGTTGATGGTAGATCTGTCATGGAACAACGGCATGAAATTGAGCGTATTTTAAATAATTTTAAGCAACATAACATGCACATGGATGATACCATCATTGTATCTTCTTGAGAAATAGAACATGTATTCTTGAGAAATAGAAAAGTATTTTTGTCTGTTTTATTTATTTTAGACATGTATTTTATATTTATCTCTTAAATACTTATACAATTTATTTTTTCATTTAAAAATTTTAATATTAACTATTTTTATTTAAAATATTATTTTTACGTTATTTTTTAAACTGTTATATTAGTCTCTTCTTTAAGATAATACAAAAAAAATTTCTCATGAAAATAATTTGTTTAATTATTAAGTAAATAATAAAGTACTAATAAATTAAAATTTAAAAGAATAAAAATACTATAAAAAATACTTGTAAAAAAGTTGGATTTTATCTTTTTAAACTTGTGTTATTAATTTTAACTATTTATTTATTTTTTTAAATAATTTATGTATGATAAAAGATATGTTTACTTGTTTAAAATAAAAATTTTATTATTATATTTGTATGTTCCTGATTTTAATTATAATTTTAGGTACTCTGAATAGATTTATTTTATTATATTATATTTTCATATGAATATACGTTCCATCATGTAATTAAATAAAGATATATTTTTTTAATAAAAAAATTTAATAACTAAACTAACCATTAATTATGTTGATAAGGAGTGATCCACGAACAAAAAAGGGATCGAGTGAGAGGATAGGAGATAGCGATGACGTGAAGGACGGCAAAGTTACGGACGACGAGAATTCAACGACGTCGTTAAGAGATGTTGACGACGACGTTGGCGCTTCTTGTCACGACGGCGCGACGGCGATACTTGGAAGGACGGAGGAGTGGAAATGTGCTTCAATTAACAGGAGTGGTTTTGATATTTTAAGAAATTATACTATTACTCATCTCAATTAATAAATTACAAAATAACCCAACTATGGTTAAGATATTGACGAATTAAAATTTGACACATCATGAAAGGTAATTTACATGTTATTTTAGAGGAGGTTGGGTAGAATTCACCTTGTATAATACCAAATGAACCGAAAATTATTCATTACATAAATTCGAATTCAAAAACAAGTCAATTTTGAACAAAAATACGTCCAAATCAATTTGGATAAGACAATGTCATCAATATGATAAAAATTCGATGATAACGATAACGGCGATACATATTAGAAGAAGACTATGACTATAACGGTGATGATTATGATAATGATGATGATGATGGTGGTGGAAGAAAATGATGAAAAGGAAGGAGGAGACGAAATTCCAATAGGAGGAGGAGGAGGAGGAGGTGACGTTGCTGGTGACGACGGTAACGAAATTGAAAAATAATAAAAAGGAGGAAAAGAAGAAGAAGCGCAAGAGGGGAGAGGAAAGAAGAAAATGAAAAAAAGAAGCATGTAACTCAAATCAGTTGAATGAACTTGGATATTAAAATTACTTGGATGTGGAGATTTGTTCTTTTTAAAATATCTCAAGAATTATTCTTGATAGATAAATTAATCTCTTTATTATTTTAAAAGACGATTAATTTATTTTAAATTAATATTTTTTGATTTAATTTTTTTAATAAATATAAATAAGTGGTAATAATAAAAAATTAATATTAAAATCTGCTTGAATTTAGGATAAAGCTACAAGACTTGAAAAGTAATTAAATAAAACATTAGTTCATAAAGCATTCAATTAAAAAAAAAATAGATAAAGCATATAAAGTAAGGGATTGAAACTTACTGAGGCGTGTTCCATTCGTTCAAGTTACTCAAAAACAAAAATACTACGAGCCAATCAAAATTTTATTATTTTTTATTATCATTTAATCATTAATTAATTTTTTAATTTAATTTTTATAGTTTAATAATCTAATAATATATTTTATCCCATATTTTTAAATATTAATGAGTAACTAATAACTTAAAATAATAAATTCTGATAGTCCAGTAATATTATTCACTTTAAAAATAAAGACTTTCATATTGAATTGTCAATTTGGTAAAATTAAGTTTTTATGGGCATTATTCAAATGAATAATACTATCTATCTAAATTTTTTTATAAATTAATTCTAACAAAATTAAATAATAAAAATTAAAATAATATTAATTATAATTAATTTTTATTATATTAAATCAAATTTTAATTAAATTTAATTAATAAAAAGACTTAAATATGAAGCATTATTCTATTCGAATATATCCGTCCCTCCACAATTATTTCAACCAGAATTTGTAGTGTATACCATCCATGATGATTGATGACCAACATGAAATATATATATATATATATATAGTTGTAGTAAATACACAAAAATAAACACAGAAGAAAAGAAAGATAGACCAAATATTTTACTAAGTGCACTTTCTTATCGTAGATTATGTTGATAAACATTGGAACATCTTTACTTTCATTAAATTTGATATAAATTTGTTCTAAGTCACATCTCATCTACCAATAATAACAGTAACAACAATAATAAATTGTAATTTATCTGAAATAAAAAATTCTTTCCTCGGCATATTTCATCTACCATCTATTTTACCAAAATTACTATTAAAACATAGTATATTTGGTTATTTAATTGAAGGTTTCTATCATATAAAATGACAGAAAATGACAAAATAAAAGAGTTTGCTACATTTTCCCTTATGGTTGTACTTATCGAATTTTTTATTTAAATAAATAAAATAAATGTAATAATTATTAAAATAAATAATTTTAAAAATATTTATCGATTTAAATTCTTTAGTCTTATTTCGTTTACAGTGTAAACGAGATAAGACACGTCAACTGCAACGTGTAAACGAAATATATAGAAGACAACCACAGCAACTATAAAAAGATGTGTAACCTTTGGTATTTTTCACAAATTTTTTCTATTTTTTTTTTGTCTCGTATTTCTCATGAATACAAGGCTTCAATGGCCAGTAATAATCCATACATAATTGTGCTTGTTTATCCCAATTGTTGTATGAGAAATGGCGACAACGGGATGACATTTGAGTGTGAGGATCCGATATTGTTTCGCACTCACCGTGTGGATACGTTGTCGGATTTGAAGAGTTTGATATTGAGCAAGTTCGGTGGTACAGAAGTGAGAAAAATTGGAAGGGTGACATATAGGTTGCTGGCACCCATGGGTAACAGAGTCTTCCGGTTTCGACTATTCCGACTTCAAGGGGACGAGCATGTGCGACTGATGTTCAACATCCATAGCCCACGTCTCCATGCCGTACCGCCTACCGAAGTCACGGAGGCACTCCCAATGGGGTTGCCGTGTGCACGTAGGTCTAGGTGGTACACCACCTCCTGCAGGGTGATAGTGACCTCACTCCACGGGAGATGAAACGTGTGCGTCTCTGGACGCCATCGCTCCACGAGTGCCGAAATTAGGGAATTGTCAAAAGTGAAGTCCCTGAGTAGCACCGTGTCGCCAAATCCAACCCCAGCCAGATACGGAATGGTGGCGTCCGGTGGAGGAAGGGTATGCCTCACTCGCCGGGGCAGTAGAAGGCGAGGTCTCTGAACAATAAAATAAAAATTCAGCCTTATAAAGAGATGATCATAAATTTATGCACATTATTGAATTCGTACTCTTTTTTTTTGTGTGTGTTAAATCAGCTTAACATGTGATACAAAGCAAATATTTCTATCTAACTTACTGTTACTTCTAATTAAGAACATACTTCCATGTTTCTAGTCTACACATGTCTCTAAATTACATATGCCAGGATACCTTTCATAATTAGAACGTTATACATACTAACAACCTAGCACAAGGAAAAAAAGGTTCCAAACCAATAATTAAGTCATAACAACCTTACACAAGCAAATAGAGTTTTAAATTCCTTTTAGAGACCTATCACTAAACTATTTAACTACGTTCTTGTCAATTAAGGACTACCTTAACAATGATCACATACTTAGATTAAACAAACAGAACGCAACTAACCTCGAAGTCGGCTGCCTCGGCGTAATGCGATGTGTCGTTCAACCTGTTGATGTCTCCATCGTTCCCTGCCTGGCGCGCCATCACCGTATCAGCAGTCTAAAATAGGGTAAGAAAGGGACAAAAGAGGAGAGAAAGAAGTTGACTCAGTCAAAATGGGGCTCAAACTACCACTGTAAACGATTTCTATTTATAGGCGCGGACAAGCCTTATCTCGTTTACACTGTAAACGAGATAAGCGGTCTATCTCGTTTACACTATAAACGAGATAGACACGTTACAGCTGACGTGTCTTATCTCGTTTACATTGTAAACGAGATACATAAAATGTCATCTCATTTACAGTGTAAACGAGATAAGACTAGATAATTCAAATCGGTAAATATTTTTTAAATTATTTATTTCGGTAGTTATTACAGTTATTTTATTTATTTAAATAAAAAATTCTGTACTTATCTTCATTTATATTATTACCATCATTAAATATTCTAACAATAATTTTAATTTTTTATTAGGTTAATTACCTTTTTCGTTTTTCAACATTATTAAATACTATAAAATCCAAGCGAAAGAAAAAAAAAATCGTTCTAGACAAATTTAATGTAATTATATAAGTGAACTTATTTACCATACAAAATGAATTACTCAAATAATGTGTTAAGATGTAAATTGCAAGTTTGTAACCACTAATCCAATCAATTGGTGGGACCCCTTATTATAACCAATCTAAGAGTAGAGTGATGCAAATAATTGGGCATAGTCTAACAGTGCATTGTTCCAAGACAAGTTTTGGTATTTTCTTTATGCACATTCTTGATTGAAAGGAAGGTTGCAAGTTCAAAGTATGGCACTCAGTGAAAAACAGAAAAAAGAAATGTAGATTTTGATGGCACACACACTGATTGAAAAGATTGCACCAGCTAGCAAACAAACGAAGCCTCAATTACAATCACTCAAAGGGTCACAAAGTAGGGCCATTACATGAAATAATTGTAACTCGTAATAAAAGAGCATCTTAATAAAAGAGTCATACACAATGCTCAGCCGTTTTTCTAGGAAGTTCAAGAAATTCATTTTATAATTATAAATTTGATATCAATAACTAAAAATAAAAATAAAATGTCATAAGTTATTTAATATTTAAAATGCATAAAATAAATAAATTTAAATTAAATAAAATATGATTAAAATTTATTATATTATTATTATGGGTAATAAAATTAAGATAAAGATTTACTAATAACATCATTTAAAAATTAATTATTTATAAATGTAGTTGAATTTACTTATGTTCTCAATCCTATTTAATTTAAAGTTAATTTAAAAATTTATATCTAAAATACTCTTTATCTTCGTGCATAATTCTAATGAATAAAAAATATTTATTTTTTAATTTTATATTGAACATGATTAATTATCTTTAATTCCATCATTTTTAATTTTAAAGTTATTTATTTTTGTTTTTATTATATCCTCTCATCGAATCATGTATACACTATCATTTTTCTTATTATTTTCTATACATATATAATTATTATTATCTCACTATCGCTATTATATATTTAACTACAGGACTATAAAAAAATTAACATTGTTAAATATTTATCACACCCTTATTTTCATATTAGTTCTTAAAAAATAATAAGTAATAAGAACTAATAAGTAAATAGATTTTTAAGTTCATTAACGATGATAATTACTGAAGAATATATTTTCTCAGTGGTTGGCTTTTATAATTTTTATAGCTGGATAACATTTGATTTAGCTTTTTTTATTTCAATTTGTAATTAAAATATTATTTATTTATTTATTTATTTAAAATTGAGTTTGTTTATTTATATGATGCGTAAAAGTATTTGTAAGAACAAGTTACGTAAATAAATTAAATGGACTCTAAAATTACGTAATTGTAATTTTCTGAAAACTGTTTCATATTTGTGTCATTTTACATTTTTATATAAATCGCTACAGACTATAGCGGTTTATGAAATGTGTAATGACCCAATTTCCAATATGTCATGATCATACCAGAAACTGAGTGTTACCAACTTGCTTACCCAAAATTTTAACTACTTACTACTAAGCCTGTAATTGAATTAGCGCATTATCGAATTTTTGGAGAAAAACTTTTATTTTATAAAAGGAGTTGCGAGGACAGCTAATTAAACATACACAAGTCATAATAGGGAAACAAAAAAAAAACATACACAAGGCCAACATCATATATAACCATAACATATAGCATAGATCATACATACATATAAAGGTATTGTCATATATATATATATATATATATATATATATATATATATATATCATAAGTTAGCATACAACCCTGGCATCTTGCTACTATGTACAAATCAACACTCCGGGCCCTGGTCCATATAAGAAATCCCTAAACTGGCGTCCGAAACTAACCTAGTCAACTATGTACACCCTATTCTCTCTCTAAACCTAATCAAAAGTGACAGACTAACACAAAAGCTAGGCTAACATAAAAAACTATCAAAAGGCACAACCTCAGCTCCCAGGCCTCAGCTATCATCATCAGAGGAGATCACAATCACATCAGAACACTCCTCAGGATCCTCGTCCTCGTTATCGAAAATCTCTATAATCTCAGGAGGGGCACTAGCACACATGCTACTGGTCTGACCAACACTCGTCGGTCCACTAATAGAGGCAGAGAGCGGCTCCTCAGAAGATGGCTCGGATGAAAATACTGAGATCTGCTCTACTGAGATATCCTCCTTTGGTAAAAGCTCTGGAATATGCTCCTCCATGGGCTCAGGCTCAGGGTCCACCTGATCCGCAGGCTGATCGGGATGCTGATGAAGCACTGGCTCGTCATGGAACAGGTGAAATGGCACATCTGGGTGAAGCCACTGCAACGGAAACTCATGGGCATATCGGGGTTAAACTGTGGAGTATTAATCGGATGACTGAAGGAGTGATCACGCAGAATGTACATACGAGTCCTAATCTCCGCACTTACTACATAAAATCTATGCTGTACAATATCCTCATATATATATGGAGGGTAGGTCCATCTTGTAAAACAAGACTCCGATCTCCATCTGAAGGGGAGGAAGAAAAGGGGTAAGCACTGGGGAGTTTTTAGTAGGGTCGGGGGTAGTTAGTTTAGTCAGGATTACCACAGTTCAAGTAATTCACAACGAAATATACAAGAATCACAGAGAAGTATCTAATTACCACAATTCAGAGTAACAGTAAGGAATGCATAAAACCAGGAAGACCATCACAAACAATTTCACCGTATCAAGTAAAATACAAATGCACAACAAGGATGATGCATGTCTAGCCCTATTGCAGGTAATGAGCTCATTTGTCGTTTTCGACCCGCACCCGACGCAATCTGACTCGTAAGTCAGATAAGGCATTCCAGCGACATAACCTCTGCAAGTTACTACTTCTTGCAGGCGCTAATTCTCCAGTTGAAGTATGTCGATCATGACCTCTATAACACCCTACCACACAGAGCTTAACGCTTAAGCCGTAAAATAGAGGTGATGTGGTATTACGACCTCTAAAATAAAAAGTGTACATATAATAACAGAAATAATATAATAAACTAGGAGCCTTAAAGAATAGAAGAAATAAAAATTGCAAAATAAAAAAGCAACGCTCAGAAAACGAGTTAACTTGCGTACTAAGAAAACTATAACTATCACGTAAAAGATAATAAAAGTAAGAATAGAGGGCCAAAAATACAAAATAACAAGTTCCTAACTCAGCCTGTGAAGTCAAGGCTGGTTGGAGAATATATACACCTATATATACATATCCAAAACCCAAATTTACATAAACAAAATCCTGTCTCTCCATAAGCCTCTAAGAGGGTCAAAAGGATCAAGTCATGTGGAGAGGAAACTAAGTACGTAAATATACATAACTGTACAATAAAATAACCAGATAACCACTTCGCTTCAGAAGTCCAGACGCCTAACTAGGGGCCTCTCGACCTGCATCTGAAAAATAACAAGATAGTATGGGGTGAGAACCAGAGGTTCTCAGTATGGTAAAGGTGTCACACATATAAGATATAAGGTCCTGGGAATGCCAGAGACAATCTTAGAACGCCGACACTCAGATTATTAAGCTTAAAGTATTAAACAAAAATAAAAAAAGGGTGGTTTTCTAAGAGTATCTAGGCCTAACTTAACTTAATCTTAAATCTAAGTCCCACTGCCTTTCTTCTATACCTCCATCTCCATCAACAAATCACGGACAAATAAGTAGATAAAAGAAAGCACAAGAAAGTTACAAGTACTGCAGGTAACAAATATATATTTAACATAATAACTACACTTAGGCACACCCAGTAAAAGCACAAACAAGTAATTCAAGTAACATGCACATGATGCAGGCATGTCCTATGGCTGATGAGTCTCATATGTCGGTTATCAAGACAACCCGACAAGTCTGGTTTGCTAAACCTTTGGACTGTTCCCCGACGCGTATCCCCATGAGTCTATGCATAACTTTTTCTCATATATATATATCAAATCGCTCAATGGGGGTACCATTCCCGGGAAATTATAAGTGCCTAGTCACCCTTACGTCGTAGGGTCAACAGAGTATCAAGTTTTCGACCTGGTACACGTGGTGGCATGCCACGGTACTTTACCCAGAGAATCTCGTATCTCAGATATTTGATTATTCAAGCCAAATATCATACATAATAATTCATAGCATTTTCACATTCAATTCATCACTTTTCAGCTTTACTTCACCTCCAAGTTATCCCATCTTCCTAACTTCGTCTGACTATCAGGTTTAATACTATTATTTATAACTAAAGGAATGAAAATAGAGGGTTAGAAGTTTAAAATAGAGTTTAATACTAAGAAAAATCATGTTTTGTTGAAAAAGGGAACACGCGTGCGCGTGGCTCACGTGTACGCTTGGGAGTGTAAAAAGGCAGCACACGCGCGCATCCCCTTATCATGCGAACGCGTAGGCCATGCGTATGCATGGACATGCTTGCTGGGTCGTTACGCGTACACATAGGATCACTTGCGTACGCACAGTAAAAAATTCCATGCGACGCGTATGCGTGGACGTACGTTTTTCCAAAAAAAAAAAAAACTGATCAACCAGAAAGCTGCAAAATTTTACATATTTCACACCAAAACTTCCGACGTGCATAACTTAATCATTTTAAATCGTTTTTCTTCTGTTCTTCGAACGGCATAAACTTCACAAACCCAATTCTCATTTAAAACCAGTTGAAATCAATTTGGAGTTTCGGAAGCCAAGTTATAGCTTGCCAAAGTTCGGCCCAAAACCAAAATTTTGCAAATTTTCCAAACCTCTTTCTCATTCAAAACAAATCTCATGCTATTGATCACCAAACCTACACTTGCTAACACAATATGTCCTTCTTCATCAACACAACAACCACCATAAAAGTCATTCTCATACCAACAATAATTACACATACACATGCCAAATCCTACAACCAAAACCATAACTCACAAATCCTAAGCCTATATACTTATATCCTCAAATCAATAATTAACAATTTTCCAAACCATCAACTAATCATCTAGCCTAAGTTTTCACAGAAATTATATATTAAATGTAAGAAACCTAAACCATACCTTGGCCGATTTTCTGCATTTTGTCCAAGGCAACTTACTAAAATAAAAATAGCCCCAAAAGTTCAATAAAACAGCTTCCTTCAAGTTTCGATATTCACAATTTCAAGCTCCAATTATTTATTCACAACCTAATACATATTCATAACACATATCCTCACCTTATTGACGGAGGAAAATTGTCGGTAAAGAATTTCTCAATAAAATCTCGTTGCAAGCATAGTTCTAAACCAACAACAATCCTCAATCAGAATTTAATTTGTTTGTCACTAAAGCAAACCCAATAAAAATAAACCGAAGTATTAAACCTCGGGTCGTCTCTCAAGGAATTGCAGGGAAGTATGTTATTATTGCTTATGATATAGTATATTTTTTTTGGTTTTGAAATAAGGAATAAGTAATGTAAATAACAAGGAAATAAAATAAAAACTAAGAAAATTCCTAGCAAGGATTGATAATTGGAATTCATATCCTTATTATCATCATCAATTGTGATGGTAGTTGCCTTTTGCTTTCACTTAGTTAACCTCTAACAATGGAGGAAAGTCAAGTGAGGAAAAATCAACTTAAGTTCACAAGTCCTAATCAAAGACTAGATTTAGTGAAGCCTAAGCCAACTAGCAAGTTTTAATCACCAATCAACAAGAGACTTTGACAACTCAAAAGTCTCCAAATTATCCAATCTGAGCTAAGAACATAAAAAGATAACTTAAAATCCAACCAAGTATTTTATCAAACACTTGGTGGGCACAAAATAAAAGTATAAAAAATTAACAAGGAATAATAAAACCTAAAACTAACAATTGCAAGCATTCAATAATAACGAATGAAGAAAGGAGCAATAAATATGAAATACCTCAAATTGCCTTAAAAGAGAAATCAAATCTAACATGAGAATTCATAAACTAAATTGGCAACATAAAGAGATCAATAAGAGAGATAGATAAACTAAAGTACTAGAGCAATTAAAAGTAGAAGAAAACTAAATTAAAGTAAGATGGAATTCTGAAATTGAGAACAAACAAAGCTAAAAATCCTAAAATCTAGAGAGAGGAGAGAGCTTCTCTCTCTAGAAAACTACATCTGAAACCTCACTAATGTTGTATGAAGTGTGAATGAATGATTCCCCCATCCAGCTCCACTTTGCAGCCTCTAAGCTTCACTTTCGGGCTTGAAACTGGGCCAAAAGCAGCTCAGAAATCGCCCCCAGCGTCTTCTGTGTAATGCAGTATGTGGCAACGCGTACGCGTCGCTGGTCTTCTACGCTTGTCATGCGTACGCGTCGCTATAAAATGCTCCAAGTCACGCGCACGCGTCAGCCATGCGTGCGTGTCGCTCGTCGCTTCTCAGCTCCTTAGTTTCTTGTGTTCCTTCCACTTTAAGATGCTTCCTCTTCATCCTTCAAGCCATTCATGCCCTGTAAACCTGAAAACACTTCATAAACACATCACGTTATCGAATGGTAATAAAGGATAATTAAAAATTGACAATTTAAAGGCTTAGGAAACATGTTTTTAACTATATCATAGAATTAGGAAGGAAAATGTGAAACACACAATTTATATGAATAAGTGTGAGAATAATTGATAAAATTCGCTCAATTTAATACAAAATAAACCGTAAAATAGCGGTTTATCAATCTCCCCACACTTAAACATTAGCATGTACTCATGCCAAGCTCAAGAGAAACTATAAGAGTGAAGAGGGATGGTAGGACTTATTTAAATGCAACCCATCTATATGAATGCAACTACATGTAAAAATGCTTTTACTTACTATATATATATATATATATATATATATATATATATATATATATATATGGTCAAAATGAGTCAAATTTCCAAGAGATCATATATGCACAATCAATGGCTAAATCAATCATATCAAAACACATTCACAGTTGAAGTGAGTTATTCAAAAGAGTTCACAAACTTGCAAAATAGGCAATGATTAAATATGGACATATGGAGTTGAACAATTAAACCCTCACTGGATGTGTATATGCACTCTAATCGCTCAAGTGTTTAGGGTTAAACCACTCATAGCTCCTCTAATCATGCTTTCTAAAACTTTGTTCTTCATCTAACCAATCAACAGATATTTAGTGTACAAATGCAAATATCATGAGGGCTTTTCAAGGTTGTAATGGGGCTAAGACAAGGGTGAGGATATATGTATGGTCAAGTGAGCTATCAATTGATTCTTTGATTAACCTGAATTCTCACCTAACACATGCACACTCTCTATACAATTCTAAAATCAAGCCTAGTCACCTAAAATCTCACTTTGCATATTTTCACACACTCATGTATCAATTCTAATTCCACCACAGATGCATTGATCTTTTTATTGAATTTAACATCGGGGTAATTTTGTCCCCTATTCATTTATTTCATCTCTTTTTTTTTCAATATGAAAGCATAATTCATCAATACATATGGTTTATATAGTTTCACATGAGTAAGTACCCAAATTCTCAACATTTGTCAATAAAAACAAAACACATTCTCATCAACCCAAGTTCCCACATTTCTCCACACTTAGTTGACATACACTATCTTAAGCTAACCAAAGATTCAAATAGGGTAGTTAATTATTTTTCCACTTAAGGCTAGTGATGTGGTAATATAAAGAACAAAATGGGGTTGAAACGGCTCAAAGTGGCAATCAAAGGTAAATGAAATGGTAGGCTATTTGGGATAGGTGAGTTATAATCAAATGATGGCCTCAATCACCTAAATACATGAATATACACTAAATAATGGACATATAGAATGGAACAAACCAAAGATTACAATTATAGAGAAGAAAACACACAAGAATCAAAATCATGGTTAAATAATGTAACCAAACAATTAGGCTCAAAATCTCACAGGTTATGTTTTCTTAGCTCAAAAACCATATCCCAAACTATATATATACATCATGCAAGTTTTAAAAAGTTTTAACTCAAATCAATGCGAATCTTAATGCCCTTTTTAAGAAAAAGATACATTCCTTGAAAATTTCATCAATTTGACCAACATTTCTTATATCTATCCTAAATGAAATGATGTGATTATGAAAAGTTAAAAATTTTTAGTTCACTCCCTATTTTCAATCAAACCAAATTCTCATATGCAAAAGGGTAAACTAAGCTCAATAATCCATATTTTTCCACATCACAACTAATAAACTAAAAGTGCAATTCGAACTAAAAGTCTAAGATATATACAAGCCAAAGTATAAAATGCAACAAAGTAAAAATAAAAAAAAGTACAATAAAGTAAAAATGTGCAAGTACTAAAAAAAATAAAATAAAACAAAATAGAACAAAAGTATGAAATGGTTCACCAAAATATAGACTCCGCCGATGATGGCGACCTCCCCACACTTAAATCACAGCATCGTCCTCGATGCTCTCAATCAATTTGGGTGTGAAGGATCATCGCCTACTGGTCCACTGTCAGCTGTAGGTGTCTGTGACTCTGTCAGATGCTTAGGCTGGGTCGCATCGTGCTGTGCAACCTCCTGCTGGTCCTCCTCTTGCTCCTCCTCCTCAGAGTGCTCCGAGAGTGTGTCAGGCTCAGAGGGGATGTCAGTACGCCCAGTAGTCACAATCAGCTTCAGATGGCATAGTGTCGCTTGTTGTGACGCTCCGACTGCTCATAGCGTCGCTGATTGCGGCGCTCCATCTGATCAATGCGCTCCAAAAGGCACTGCACAAGGTGGTAAACTGGCTGAGAAGTGAATGATGGTACTCCTGAAGTAGGTGGTGCTGCAGGTGCTAAAGGTGCTGCTAAGGATATGGCCGCATCAGTGGGAGTAGTAGTAGGTAGTATGTGGCCTAGAGGTCCAAACTGCTTGCCGTGTGGAATGACCTTCTTGCGATCGGCAATCGGTGGTCTTTCATCTTGGGGCTCCCAGGGTACCTCAGCTCGAATAGCCATTTGAGTGATCAAATAAGAAAAATCCAATGTGCCTTTGACATGAACTCTAGACATATACTTCCTGATGAGCTTTGGAAGGTATAGGTCCTTCCCTTCCATGACACACCAGATAAGAAGGATCATAGCTGCTGGAACCTCTGACTCGTGAGTACTAGGTATAACATAATTGCTTAGTATCTGTTGCCACAACCTAGCCTCATCATTAAGATAATCAATCTTGATATCCCGTGGAGTCTCCTTCGACGTTCCAATAGCCCACGAAACATCAGGGTGAATGGCTATATTATGCCGAACGACATCCCAATCAAAGCCATAAATCGAATAGCTTCCTCGGCCTTCTGAAAACCATCTGTATCATCTGTCTTAGGCCGGAAGTGGAGGATATCCTGTATTGCCTTCTTTATGACTAAGATCTGCTTGCCCCTAAGCTGCACTGCATCAAGGGTCGTCCTATAATAGTTGGAATAGAACTCACGGACCCAGGATGCATTCACATCCGCCAGATATCTATCCAAAAATACCCAACCTCTCTGTTCAATCTGATGTTCAATATACTTCCTCAACTCGGTTAGTATTTTGAGCTTCCTTTCCAAGTAGAGGTTCCATTTTTCTGCAAAGACCGAAAATCGGAGTTCACAGTAATGGTTGGCAAATTTAACTGGGTCATTAGCAGGCACAAGTTGATAAGCTTTTTCTTGATCAGAAAATTTCTTCTCACACCAAAATTCATCCGATAAAACAACGGATGACTGGCTTCTCTTCCTCTTACTGGAGCTGGCCTTAGCCTTGCCTTTCCCTTTCCTATCAGACATATTGAAAAACAGAATTCTCAGGGTATAGATTATTGAATCAAAGCATAGAAATAGAAAGGCGAATAATATGTAAGCAGAACAACAGAAGATAGGCAACAGAGGAGTTAAAGCTCAAACATGAAGCGAGTCACTAAAGTTACAATTAACTTGGAAGGAAGTATAATCAGTATTCAAAATCAGTAAGAATTCACATTCCAATTAATTGTGTATAAAGGAAATCAACTTTCTTGTTCCTTAAGAAGCAACATTGTTATGCATCAAAAGAATAGTTAAAAAGTCAGTTTAAAAAGGCAAATTAATAGAAAGGTGAAAAACATGTAGTTAAAAGTTAAAAAGTTAGAAAAAAGGAAATTAAATATTAATAGCATAGCAAATATTGTTCTTAACGAAGAAAGCGTCCAAAAATTCTAAATGACAAGCAACTCACATTTACATAAGGCAATGCAAGTCATGGATAATGAAATATGTAAGGCACAAAGGCATAAAAGATAAACACAAGTCATCATCAATGTATTTAATCACTTAAGTGCAAAAATTGGTGTGGAGGAATTAAATACGTACTTATGAAAGTAAAAGACACCAATAGGCACAACTTGAAAGAACCTCAAACAAAACGGAATAAGACTAGGCCAAATTGAAAGTTTATGAAACAACTTCAATGGTTAAGGAGAAATAAAATTGCAATGTGACCATGAAGGATAGAAAATTTGGAACCTAACTTGAACGATTCAAAACTTAAAAGAGGTTCAAAATCACTTGGTCAATCAAGGTTCCAACTGACACCGAATTTCGTCAATTAGTTCTTTGATTCTGCCAATGACAAATGCACATGAAAGGGAACCAAAATAAATGCGGAAATGCTGGTCAGTCAACCCATGAATTGAGTTTGGTGTTAGCCAAATGAGCTTCAAATCAAAAGGTACCAGAGTCAATCCATAGGTTGAAAGTTAAAAATAGGATAATTTTTCAAAAAATTTTGGAAGCAATCTGGCAGTAAATTGAGCGTTTTCGGGTTAAACAAACAGCAACAAACCCATCCCATATGAATTCAGAACAATTTAGACAAAATCAGCAACCATAATTTCATATGAACTAAGGGTGCATTTTCAAACATGAGCAGCAATTTCAATCCATATGAACTCAGGACAGATTTAAACAAGAGCCAAAACACACTAAATTCATATGCATTGAGCATTATAAACAAAAAGCAGCATCAAAACATTGAGTTAATCAATAAGCAGGCAAGGCTGAGTTCAAACACTCAAGTGCAGAATTGAAAGAATATCTCAGCAGCCTTTAATCTTGAAGCAACAACATAATGGAAATTAAAATAGAGTAATTAATAATTCAAATTAAATTTCAGAAAAGTAGCAACATGAACCATTCAATAAGCTAGCAATTTCAATCAGTAGTAGCAATTTCAAACTCATATGAATTTACATTATGAAGCAGGACAGCATCAAACAGCAGTAGCACCAAAAATTAGCAACAACAGCAGAATGTAAAGCATTACAGAATATTAACATCATCATCACTCAAGAAAGCAAAAGAAAATCAACCATTCCAGACAGAATCAATAGCAAAAATAGACCTACATCCACTAACCAAAATCCTAAAACTACCTAACCACATGCAATTCTAACTAACTAACTAAAATGCAATTAAATTAAGCTAACTATACTAACTAAACAAAATAGAAAGGATGTAGAAGGGAAGAATAGGGGAAACCTGTAAGGGTTTCAGAAGTAGAAACAGAGATGGAGCTGGAAGGAGAGAAAAGGTGGAACAATGCCAGCCCAGAGGCAGCTGGTCTACAACGGCGCAGTGGCTGGCCGAGGCAGTCACTGGTGGTGGCAGGAAGAGAAAGATAGAACGAGAGAGGAGAAGAAAGGAGAAGAAAGAGAGAAGGAGGAGGGAAAGGGTGGTCGGCGGCAGCTCGGGGTCGCCGGAATGGTGGCTAGTGGTTGATGGTTATGGAAGTGGTGGCTATGGAAGGTACTAGGGGAGAAAGAAACGTTAGAGGGAGGAAGAGAAAGGGCACGCAATTGGGTTAGGGTTCTCGCGTTAGGAGTTAATGAATTCAAACCCACGCGTACGCGTGGGTCACGCTTGAGCGTGGAAGAGAAAAATAGGCATCGACGCGTACATGTCATAGATGCGAACGCATGAATGGAGAGAAATGAGGGTGAGGCGTACCCATAAAGCACGCGTACGCGTGGTTGAAGATTGTGCGAAACACACAATTTCAGCACACGTGGTGCACAACTCTTTGTTCAATTTGAATGGGGCAGCATTTACGTATGACGCATCCGCGTTAGGCACACCCATGCGTGGGAGGCCAGAAGTGCAGATGACGCGTACGCGTCAGAGACGCGTACGCGTGGGTTGAATTGTCTGCTGGGATCCCAAATCCTGTTTCTACACCCGTCTTCAACTGGATCATCATTGTTCCAACCGGGTGGCAAGCAGTTTGAATTTTCAATGAAATACCAAACTCTTTTCTAAGATCCAACCAATTGATCACTAGTCCAACCCTTGCATCTAGCTCTTGAAATCTCAACCTTGATGAGCCTTGATTTGCAAATCCAACCACTGAACATCCTTCTCTTATGCTTAATGCCACAAGGCCTCCTAAGTTGACCATCTGTTTAAAGAATACCATACTCAAGTGGGACAGCAAAGCGAATAGTGATAAGACTTACCCACTCAAATGAAGGAGTAGATGGCAACCTAGGTAGAGAAGTCTCCAACGTTCTTGACAAAGCATACTCAACTTCTGTCTAACCTTTGTGAAGGACTTCCATTTCCACATCATTCTCAAACTTACTTAGAGAAGGTTCTTCATACCTAAGGAGTTCATTTACGGATGTAGATTCATCACTAGGAAGACTTGATTCATGATCATCATCACCAAGGGAACTTGCTTCTTGATCTATCCCATCCAATTCTTCATAGGGAATATGACATGGAGGTTGTGCACTAGCCTCTTTGACATCAATTTCAATCTTTTTGGAGGAATACTCTACAGCTCTAGATTCCCATGGAGGTTCGGCATCTCCTAAGTCTTCAACCACTTCTTCCTCTTCAACTATTACGGCTTCCTCTACTTGTTCCAATACAAAGTCACGTTCCTCATTGTCTACCGGAGTTTCTAGTGTCTTGGTGCACGAAATTGCGATCATCAACAATGGCGCCAAAAACTTGGTGCTCTCGAACGTGAATCACACTTTGTCACAACTTCGCACAACTAACCAGCAAGTGCACTGGGTCGTCCAAGTAATAAACCTTACGTGAGTAAGGGTCGATCCCACAGAGATTGTCGGCTTGAAGCAAGCTATGGTCACCTTGTAAATCTCAGTCAGACGGATTCAAATGGTTATAGGGAATTGATAATTAAAACATAATTAAAATATAAACTAGGATAGAGATACTTATGTAATTCATTGGTGAGAATTCCAGATAAGCGTATAGAGATGCTTTCGTTCCTCCTGAACCTCTGCTTTACTGCTGTCTTCATCCAATCATTCCTACTCCTTTCCATGGCAAGCTGTATGTTGGACATCACCGTTGTCAATGGCTACATCCCGTCCTCTCTGTGAAAATGGTCCAATGCGCTGTCACTGCATAGCTAATCATCTGTCGGTTCTCGATCATACTGGAATAGGATTTACTATCCTTTTGCGTCTGTCACTACGCCCAGCACTCGCGAGTTTGAAGCTCGTCACAGCCATCCCTTCCCGGATCCTACTCGGAATAGCACAGACAAGGTTTAGACTTTCCAGATCTCAGGAATGGCCGTTGATAAACCACTATTTTATGGTTTATATTGTGCTTAATTGTATGGTTTTATCAATTCTTTACCCACTTATTCATATGATTGGCATGCATTTATATTTCCTTCCTAAAATTGTTACATGATTGAATATTTTCTTCCTAAAGACTTTTAATTATGTATTTTAATTCTCCTTCATTCCATTAGATGCCATGATCTGTGTGTTAAGTGTTTCAGGCTTTATAGGGCATGAATGACTTGGAGATTGGAAAGGAAGCTTGCAAAAATGGAAGGAACACAAGAAATTGAGGAGATGACCAGTGAGAAGTGACGCGGACGCATGGCTCACGCGACCGCGTGACATAGAAGAAATCGCAGTGACGCGGAAGCATGGCTCACGCGACTGCGTGGATTGGAACTGCACAAGTGACGCGGAGGCGTGGACGACGCGCACGCGTGGCAAGGTGAAACGCCGAATGACACCTCCGCATGAATGACGCGATCGCATGACATGCGCGATCTGCAGAATCTGCAGAATTCGCTGGGGGCGATTTTGGGCCCTGTTTTGACCTAATTTTCGGCCCAGAAAAGCAGACTAGAGCCAAGGAACATACAGAAACGAAAACAACAATTCATTACAAACAATTCTCAGTTTTAGATATAGTTTTACTCCTCCTCTAGGTTTTCTCTCTACACATTCATAGTTCTTAGGATTTTATTTTTATTGCTTTTCGCATTGGGATATTGAGAAGAGTTATTACCTCAGCAAGACTTCGTCATTCTAGTTTGTTTTCTTTACCTGTCTCTTACTCTTCCATGTCCTTTGTTTATTTCGAATTATTATTGAATTATTTTTAGAGTTTATTAATACAAGAACTATTTTTATTTTTAATTGATCCCTTTGATTATTGTTTATGATGTCTTTCTACATTTCCCTTTCCTATGTTATGAATTCTATATTCATAATGAGCGAGTAGTTCCATAACTTGGATGGGAGTTGATTGAAAGGAAGATCTTGAGTTGGAATGCTTAAAGGAAAAATTGTAATTGGGTTTATTGTTGGTTTGCCCTCTAGTCA
Organism: Arachis ipaensis; assembly: GCF_059453495.1. NCBI lineage: Eukaryota > Viridiplantae > Streptophyta > Magnoliopsida > Fabales > Fabaceae > Arachis > Arachis ipaensis. Next base: position 31,316,532 of record NC_142435.1, read on the forward strand.
CTGACACCAATCCTTTTCAATTGAGCGAATTGGGACTTGTGAATAGATATAGCTTTCCAACTTGTTTGACTTTCCCTTACCTAGTAAGGGATAACTAAACAGAACAACCCTCAATTATCAATTAATCTTGAGAGTACTCCAAAAAGAATAGGGCTTCCAACTAATTTACTCCCAGCCAAGGCTTTTATTTAAAATTACACAAATTCTCTAATTTAATTTCCTGTTATTCAACTCAAACCATTTTTTGAAAACATCTGATTAATAAAATAGCACACCTTTCTGCAAACTCGTTGGGAGACGACCTGGGGCTCATACCCCCAGTATTTTAATTTAAATTTTGTGACAACCTTCTAAATTGATAAGAGGATTTCTGGTTGGTTAAGAACTATACTTGCAACGTATCTCTTATATTAATTTCTTAACTCACCAATTTCCGCCACGTCAATTTTTGGCGCCGTTGCCGGGGAGTTGCAATAGAGTGCTAAAGTTATTAATTGGAATTTATTTATTTGCATTTTATTTTATTTTGCTACTATGAGCTTCATGTTTCTTTCGTTAGATGACGCGTTCACTTCCTGATCCAAGCTTGCCAGTATTCGATCCTGAGATTGAAAGAACTATTTCATGAATAAGGCAAGCTCGGCGTCGGTTAGTCCTCTTTGAGGGCAGATCTAAAATGTCACTTGAGGAAGAAACAGGCTCCCTTTCTGTTGATTCGGTTGATTTACGTGCAGGTGACATGGCAGCACCTAGGAGAATTACTATCCAGGAGGTTGGAGCCCCTGATTTTTCAATGCAACCGTTTCAAGCGCATCACCCAGTGGTGGCTACAGACTTTGAAATAAAAATAGCACTGCTCAATTTGATGCCCAAGTTTCATGGCTTACCTGCTCAAGAGCCTATCAAGCACCTTAGAGACTTCCAAGCAGCCTGTTCTACTGTCAGGCGTGATGGTGCAGATGAAACTTCAATTTTGTTAAAAGCCTTCCCATTCTCTCTTGAGGGAAAGGCGAGAGAATGGTACTACAATCAACCCGCAGAAACTGTATCTGACTGGGATACACTTAGAAGAGAATTTTTGGAAAAATTCTTTCCAGCTGAAGTTACTGATAAATTGAGGAAAAACATCTCCATGATTGTTCAGGATGAATCCGAGAATCTCTATGAATACTGGGAGCGCTTCAACAACCTTCTAGAAGCATGCCCCCACCATATGATTGATAAGATAATGTTGCTCGGCTACGTCACTCAGGGTATGAGGCCCCAAGATAAGACCACATTGGAAAGTGCCAGCAATGGGTCTATGAAAAAGTACAAGACCACTGATGAGGCATGGAAATTGATCAGCGACTTAGCTGAATCTACTCAGAATCACAGACAGAAACAAGGCCATTTAAAAGCTGTTGCAGAAGTATCCTCTAGCAGAGAGACTGCTGCTCTAACTCAGAGTATCTGTGAAATGACCAACTTACTGAAGCAGATGCAATTGAATCAACAACAAGTTCAGCAAGCTCAATCTTCTCCACCACAGCAAAGCCAACAGTTAGTCCCACAGAGAGTTTGCGGAATCTGTGCTGATTATAGCCACTATACTGATGAATGTCCGCAGCTCCAGCAGGAAGATAACACCGTGGCAGCCACTCATAACTTCTATGACTGCCCCAACCAAGGGTACAATCAAGGTGGCAGTTACAGCCATGGATGGCAGGACAATTCTAACCAGAATTGGAGAGATAATTCTAACCAGAATTGGAGGGACAACAATAACAGAGGAGGCAGAGACAATTAGGGAAATCAGAGGTGGAATAATAACAACAACAGGCAACAAAACCAGAACCAGTCATACAGAGCACCTCACCTGAGACAATCCCAAGGACCACTGAATAACCAACAGCAGACCTCTCAGATCACTTACCCTTCTTCATCTGCTAATGATGAGTTACTACAATCTATTGATCGGAGACAACAGGCCATGGAAAATAACCTTAATTCTACTCTAAATGGTCTGAACTCTACCTTGCAAGCTCTTATCTCACAGATTGGATCAATGAATAACTCCAATAACCAGCCTTTGAGCTCTAGTGGAATCCCCTCTCAACCATTATCCAATCCCAAGGGTGGCATCAATGCCATCACCCTAAGATCTGGAACCACACTGCAGGAGAGAAATCAGGAGGATCCAAATCCACCAGAACACGCCTCAGCTGAAGAGGTGGTGGAAGTAGAAGATGTTGAAGAGGAAGAAGACATACAGGACATGGCTGAAGAAGAAGAAGCCCAATCACAGGAAGGAGCACCAAAGGGCACAGACACTGCAGAAGACACCATTCCCATTCCATTTCCACAACTTGCAAGGAAGCCCAGGAAGCAGCTGGAACCTGATCCCAAAATGGTAGAAATATTCAAAAAGGTTGAGGTAACTGTTCCCCTTTTTTATGTTATTCAACAGTTACCTAAATATGAAAAGTTTCTAAAAGATTTATGTATACATAAAGACAAAATTAATGAATTAGAAACTATTCCTTTAGGTAGTTCTATATCTGCTTTAATGGAAGGTATACCTGAAAAGTGTAGTGATCCAGGTCCATGTATGGTTAATTGTGTTATTGGTGGTGTGATATTTTCTAAATGCATGTGTGATTTAGGAGCATATGTTAGTATAATGTCTTTGTCTATATATGATAATTTGAGGCTCCCTCCCTTAAAAAGGTCGGCAGCTCGTTTTGTGTTAGCAGATAAAAGCATTATTACAGTGGCTGGAGTTGCTGAAGATGTATTAGTGGGCATTAAGGGGCTCACCTTTCCCATTGATTTTTATATCTTGGAGATGTCCCAAAATGACTCAGAAAAGCCATCATCAATCCTACTCGGAAGATCATTCCTGAAGACCTCAAAGTTCAAATTGGATGCTTTTTCAGGAACATACTCTTTTGAAATAGATGGCTGAGTAGTAATCTTCAATCTGAATGGAGCTATGAAGCATCCTCCAGAGGATCATTCTTTCCTCCAGTGTGACATCATAGATGAAACCGTGGCTGAAGTTCACCAGGAGGAATTTGAAGAGAGGTATATAGGACAAGGTCCAAGTGTGGGGACATTCTCAGAGGACAATGAAAGTGCTTTACCATTGTTACCAGCTCCAGACACCCCTGAGCCTGACCATGAGCAGAAGTTAGAATTGAAACCCCTCCCTCCACACCTCAAATATGCTTATCTTGAGGACAAGCAGAAGTTTCCAGTTATCATTGCAAGGAAACTTACTTCTCAACAAGAAGAGCAGTTACTTAGTGTGCCGAGGAGGCACAAGAAGGCAATTGGTTGGAGTTTGGCAGACATAGTAGGCATCAACCATCAAGTTTGTGCGCACAAAATATTTTTAGAAGAGGGAGCAAAGCTTGTCCGTCAACCCCAGAGAAGACTAAACCCCACTATCTTAGAGGTTGTCAAAAAGGAAGTGACCAGACTACTGGAGGCAGATATCATCTATCCCATCTTAGAGAGTGAATGGGTAAGCCCAGTACAAGTGGTGCCCAAGAAGTCTGGAGTCACTACAGTAAAGAATGAGCATGGAGAGCTCATGGCAACCAGAGTTCAGAACGCCTGGAGCGTCTGCATTGACTACAGACGCCTAAACCAGGCCACTCGTAAGGATCACTATCCTCTTCCATTCATTGATCAAATGCTGGATCGCCTGTCAGGTAAATCACATTATTGTTTCTTAGATGGTTACACAGGCTATTTCCAGATTCATATAGCTCCTGAAGATCAGGAAAAGACCACTTTTACATGTCCTTTTGGGACTTATGCTTACAAGAGAATGCCCTTTGGCTTGTGCAATGCACCAGCTACCTTCCAAAGGTGCATGATGAGTCTTTTCTCTGATCTTATTCAGGACTGTATGGAGGTTTTTATGGATGACTTTAGTGTATATGGTGACTCCTTTATTTTTGCTTGGATAGTTTATCTAGAGTGTTAGATAGATGTGTCAGTACAAATCTTATATTGAATTTTGAAAAATGTCACTTTATGGTTAAACAAGGGATTGTACTAGGACATGTTGTGTCTAATACTGGCATTTCTGTAGATCCAGCAAAGGTGGATGTTATTTCTAGCTTACCTTACCCCTCTTCTGTGAGGGAAGTCCGTTCGTTCCTTGGCCATGTAGGTTTTTACAGGAGATTCATTAAGGACTTCAGTAAGGTGGCTCTTCCCCTATCCAGACTACTGCAGAAAGATATTGAGTTCGAGTTCAGTGAGGATTGCAAACAAGCGTTTGATAAGCTGAAGACCGCCCTGACTCAAGCTCCAATTGTGAGAGGACCAGACTGGAGCCAGCCATTTGAAATAATGTGCGATGCTTCCAACCATGCAGTAGGTGCAGCACTGGCTCAGCGTGAAGGTAAGGACCCATTTGTAATTGCTTATGCGTCTAAAACTTTGGATGCCGCTCAGTCTAATTATACTACTATTGAAAAAGAGCTTCTTGCTATTGTTTTTGCTCTGGATAAATTCCGAGCCTATTTACTTGGTACGTAAGTAGTAGTGTACTCAGACCACGCAGCTCTAAAGTATCTATTAGCTAAAAAGGAATCCAAACCAAGGCTTATACGTTGGATACTGCTACTACAAGAATTTGATTTAGAAATTAAGGATAGGAGTGGTAACCAGAATCTAGTGGCAGACCACTTGAGTTGCCTTGAGCACATTAAGCATGACTCCACTCCTATAGCTGATAATTTCCCATTTGATAACCTGCAAGCAGTATCTGTGGTAGTCCCTTGGTATGCACCTGTAGCTAATTATCTAGTTAGCCGCACCTTTCCTCCAAACTTTACTAAGCATCAAAGAGACAAGCTGAAAAGCGAGTCTAAATATTATATATGGGATGACCCATATTTATGGAGATGTGGCGCTGACCAGGTAATTAGACGGTGTGTGCCTCAATCAGAATTCCAGTCTATTTTAGAGGCCTGCCACTCATCTGAAAGTGGAGGACATTTTGGCTCTCAAAGAACAGCTAGAAAAATCTTAGACTGTGGATTCTGGTAGCCTACTCTTTTTAGAGACGCTGCTGAATTTTGTAAATCTTGTTTCCCATGCCAAAAATTTGGTAATATATCCAAGAGAGATGAGATGGCTCAACAAATTATGCTTTTCTGTGAAGTTTTTGATGTTTGGGGCATTGACTTCATGGGTCCATTTCCAAATTCTAATGGTTATTTTTATATATTGTTAGCTGTGGATTACGTTTCCAAATGGGTGGAAGCAATTCCTACCCGCACTGATGATGCTAACACTGTTGTTTCCTTTGTTAGAAACCACATTATTTGTCGCTTTGGATCACCACGAGCAATCGTGAGCGATCAAGGCACCCATTTTTGTAACAGGAGACTAACAGGATTAATGAAGAAGCATGGGATAATTCATAAAGTTGCAACAGCCTACCATCCTCAGACTAATGGGCAAGCCGAGGTGTCAAACAGAGAGATAAAGCGTATCTTGCAGAAGATAGTCAAACCTCATAGGAGAGACTGGAGCACCAGGCTCCAAGATGCACTTTGGGCATACAGAACAGCATACAAAACACCCATTGGGATGAGTCCTTTCCGCTTAGTTTATGGAAAAGCCTGTCATCTCCCAGTTAAAGTAGAGCACAAAGCCTTTTGGGCAGTAAAGGAATGCAATATGGGATTTGAAACAGCCGGAGCTGAGAGGAAGTTACAATTGCAAGAATTAGAAAGCCTTCGCCTAGAAGCTTATGAGAACTCAAGGCTGTACAAGGAGAAGATGAAGGCTGTACATGATAAGCACTTCAAGAAGAGAGAGTTCCAACCTGGGGACTTAGTCCTTCTTTACAAATCTCGACTGCGGCTCATGCTAGGCAAGTTGAGATCAAGATGGGAAGGTCCATACAGAGTAGAGAAGGCTGAGCCATACGGAGTTTTTCACCTAAGTCACCCTTCAAGCTCTGAACTCATCAAAGTTAATGGACATCGTTTGAAGCTCTACCATGGCGAGAAGATGAAGAAAACAAGAAGCTCGAGATCTTCCTCTTGGAGGATCCACACATAGCCGAAGACTGAGCTAGTGGAGCGTCCAACTTACGGATGTTAAAGCAAAGTGCTAGGTGGGAGACAACCACCATGGTATGATCGTTCTTTTCTTTATTCGTAGTTTTCTTTTTCCATAACTCTTCTCCTTATTCGCACATATAGCTTGCATCTGCATTTGCTCATTTTTATTTAAAAAAAAATATTTCATGCGACGCGACCGCATCAATGACGCATCCGCGTCGAGCTAGCTCAGAAAGAATAAGAGAGCGAACAGAGAGTCACGCAGGAGCGTGGCTGGAGGCGTGCCTTTGGCACAAATAACCCCACGCGACCGCGTCACCGACACGTTCGCGTCATGTGGGAACATTGGCCTCCCATGCGACCGCGTCACCCACGTGACTGCGTGACCTGAAAATTGACGTGAAAAGGGTGCATAGCCAAAAGTTATGCTGGAGTGGTGCTGGACTAGCGCTAGACGCACAGTCCTTACCACGCGAACGCGTGCCTCATGCGTCCGTGTTATATCCCAATATTGGCCAGTCACGCGATCGTATGACCCACGCGATCGTGCCACCCAAAATTTGGCAAAATTAAGATTTTGAACAGAGAGTTGTGCGAGCGCGAGGCTGCCCTCGCGCCAGTAGCATAAAATGTGTCACACGACCGCGTGATCGACATGACCGCGTCAATCCGAATAAGTGCAATTCGCGTGAACACGTCACCCACGCGTCCGCGTCGCTTGCGCCGCACAGCTTACCCTGAATTGCCAAATATCTTATCTTTCTTCTCCCTAAATCCTATTTTCTCTTTCCCCCCTTATTTCTTCCTTCTTCCTTCTTCCTTCTTCCTTCTTCCTTCTTCCTTCTTTCTCACTTTCTACTTTCTCACCACCATTAACAAGGTTTTTCTTTTTCCTTCCTTACTTTTCCATTATCTTTCTTATTTTTATGTTTTTCTTCTTTTCTTTTCTTTTTACTTTCATTATTCATATTTTTTTTTCTTTCTTCTTCTTTTTCTTTTAATTGGTGTTAGAAATTTAATTGAGTCATTATTTCTCATTATATGCTTGTGGATTGTTGCAAAATTGTTTGGCAATTATATATTACTTTTTAAAGGGTTGCTTGCATGTTCAAATTATTATTTTCAATAGTTTATTCATCATGCATGCTACGTGTTTGTGAAAAAGCCCATATGGCATTATGCATTTTTCTACGTTATTCTATTCCACTATTCAATGCTTGCTTTTCATAAATTCCCTTTACTATTTTATTAATTGAATTTAATTGTCAATACAAATGTGATGGCTAGTTTGTTACGAGTGATAACATATTTAACAAATTAAATGCTTGCTCTATGCTACTCATGCCTTTGCCTGCATGCCAATAAACACCTTGCATTTAATTGTCATCAAATGCACTTTCTATATTTCCATTGATGAACTTTTCACATGTAGTCATAACCATATGTTAACGACATCCTCTTTACCGTGCATTGATTATCACTTATACCATCCTCTTCCTTGCTCTATCTCTTTGAATTCATGTTACTTTCGTTTTCCCTTTTCAGGATGGCCACCAAGAAAGGAAAAGAGAAAGCTACTCCCAAACCACCAGCAAGAAGAGGAACAAAAAGAGCATTAGTGGCAGAACCTTCTTCAACTGCAGTCAAGCCCTCAACAAAAAGAATTAAGAGGATTATAAAGGTTGATAAAAAGGAGAAAGCCTTCCCAACAAAGGACACTGCGCGATTTCCCAATCGCTACTGTGAGCAGATGTTCCCTATCCTGGCGGAACGAAGTTACAACAACGAATACCTTCTTATCCTCTTGCCCAATATTGCTACCTTTGTTGAGCCGCAAATTGAACGAAGACAATGGGGTTTCCTACAGAGACAACCAAGGCAGGCTAATCTTTCTTGGGTAGTTGAGTTCTACTCTAATTTCCACCTGCCAACCCTGCAGTCTGTCTATGTACGTCAGAAGCAAGTCCCCATTACAGAAGAGGCCATTCAACGAGCTCTAGATCTTCCCCCTGCTCCAGAAGGATTGGACGCCTTTCAAGAAGCCGCACTCAAGCGCCAGATGTACCAATTTGATTGGGACGCCATTCTCAGAGTTATCACACTACCTGGCAGCAGATGGATCTACGGATACCATCGTTCCCGCCCTAAGGGAATATCGGCTTCAGCACTTACCTTGGAGGCTCACGTATGGGCACAGATCATGTCCCATTACGTCTTTCCGAGCACTCACGAGTCCTCCTTCACTGCAGACATGGCCGTTCTACTATAGTTCATCCTTACAGACCAGCCTCTGAACCTACCAAGACACATCAGGAATGCCATGGGACATGTACAGATTGCGGGCAACTTACCTTTTCCTGCCTTGGTCTCAGATCTCGTCTCAGCAGCCGGAGTCTCCTACAAAGCTGGGGATACCAAAGCCATGCTTCCACGGGATGATCAGTACGTCCCTAACGGGAAATATATTAGACTCCCAGCCGCCACTACTAGCTAGCCTACAGAACTGGCTGAGGACATCCCTCCATCAGCACTACAAGCACCTACAACAACCCAACTGCTCCATCAGATACTTGAAAAGTTGGATCGGCAAGAACAGAAAGCAAAGTTAAGAGAGCGCCGTAACAAGCGCCGATTCACATACCTTAAGGAGCTGATTATGGGAAAATTCAAGGACTCAGACACCCCAAACTCCACTTCCTTTACCATCACATGAAGCCATGACGGTCTCGACTGTGAAGATACTGCAACCAGCCCACCTTTGTTCCTGACAAATTGCACCGAGGACGGTGCAAAGCCTTAAGTGTGGGGAGGTCGGTCAGTACCTGACTTCCGGAGGTAATTTCTCTTCCCTAACACCAATAAATTAGGATATTTAGTTAGTTTTTCTTTTGTAGAATAGGATAAATTGCATAGTAATAGATTAGTTGCATGCATGTTCTACTTGATTGAAAAGACAATAAATTTCTTCTAAGATCCTATCTTTAGAACAAAATTTCACTAATTTTAATCAAAACTTTTATGTTAAAATTGCTTGAAGTTGTATTTGGAACATGGTTTTTGAGCTAAAGAACACACAACCTGTGAGATTTTGAGCTTATTTGCATGGTTACATTATTTAACCATAATTATTTTATTCTTGTGTGTTTACTTCTCTATGATTGTAATCTACATTTTGTTTCATCCTATATGTCCAATGTTTAATATCTTTATATGTTTGCATATGATTGAGGCCATTACTTGTTTAAACTCACTTATCCAAATTAAGCCTACCCTTTTAATTACCTTTGTTAGCCACTTTGAGCCTTTAAATCCCATTTGTTCTGTATTTTACCACATTACTAGCCTTAAGCAGAAAAATAATTTTATACCCCAATTGAATCTTTGGTTAACTTAAGATAGAATTGTGTGTGTTAATTAAGTATGGGAAATTGTTGGAACAAAAGATAATAAGGGAATGTGTCATGATAATATAATGGGAATTTGGGTACCTACTCATGTGAAACTATAAGAATTAAAAATCTATGTGAATTGATTAGCTATGTTTATTTTTAGTTTATGTTGAAAAACTTAAAAAAAAAAATCCAAAAATATTCAATAAATAATTAAGGGGACAAAATTACCCCAATGCTAAGTTAAGAATTCAAAGATCAATGCATGTATGATAAAATTAAAATAAAAAGTTGATACATGAGTATGGAATGTGAAAGAGAAATTTTGGGTAGTTGGGTGTGAATTTTAAGTTATATAGAATATATATATGTTGGGTTGAAGCTTGGGTTAATTAAAGATTCAATTTATAAGCTTACTTAGCCATATATGTATCCTTACCCTTACCTTGGCCCCATTACAACCTTGGAAAGACCTCATGATGTTTGCATTAATATATTAAATGTTGTTGGTTGGTTAGGTGAAGGACAAAAATTAGAAAGCATGATTAGAGAAGGATAGAGTGATTGCCCTATACACTAGAGATATTAGAGTGTACATACATCATCAGTGAGGGTTCAATACTTAAATTCTATGTTCCCTGCTTTCATGAGCTACCTTCTTGCATTTTTATCTGTTCTTACTGTATAAGAATTGAATTAGTGGAGTTTGATTTGTAATTGTCTTGAAGAACCTATTTACTTTTGATCAAGTAGACAAGAATCATATAGTTGCATTCATATATATAGGTTGCACTGCATTACATGAGTTTTACATGTTCCTACTCATTTATTTTATCTCCTTCAACTAAGCATGAGGACATGCTAATGTTTAAGTGTGGGGAGGTTGATAAACCACTATTTTATGGTTTATATTGTGTTTAATTGTATGGTTTTATCAATTCTTTACCCACTTATTCATATGATTGGCATGCATTTATATTTCCTTCCTAAAATTGTTATACGATTGAATATTTGCTTCCTAAAGACTTTTAATTATGTATTTTAATTCTCCTTCATTTCATTAGATGCCGTGATCTGTGTGTTAAGTGTTTCAGGCTTTATAAGGCATGAATGACTTGGAGATTGGAAAGGAAGCTTGCAAAAATGGAAGGAACACAAGAAATTGAGGAGATGACCAGCGAGAAGTGACGCGGACGCATGGCTCACGCGACCGCACGACATAGAAGAAATCGTAGTGACGCGGATGCATGGCTCACGCGACCGTGCGGATTGGAACTGCACAAGTGACGCGGAGGCGTGGACGACGTGCACGCGTGGCAAGGCGAAACGCCGAATGACGCGTCTGCATGAATGATACGATCGTGTGACATGCGCGATCTGCAGAATCCGCTGGGGGCAATTTTGGGCCCTGTTTTGACCCAATTTTCGGCCCAAAAAAGCAGACTAGAGCCAAGGAACATGCAGAAACGAAAACAACAATTCATTACAGATAATTCTCAATTTTAGATCTAGTTTTACTCCTCCTTTAGGTTTTCTCTCTACACATTCATAGTTCTTAGGATTTTATTTTTATTGCTTTTCGCATTGGGATATTGAGAAGAGTTATTACCTCAGCAAGACTTCGTCATTCTAGTTTGTTTTCTTTATCTGTCTCTTACTCTTCCATGTCCTTTGTTTATTTCGAATTATTATTGAATTATTTTTAGAGTTTATTAATACAAGAACTATTTTTATTTTTAATTGATCCCTTTGATTATTGTTTATCATGTCTTTCTATATTTTCCTTTCCTATGTTGTGAATTCTATATTCATAATGAGCGAGTAGTTCCATAACTTAGATGGGAGTTGATTGAAAGGAAGATCTTGAGTTGGAATGCTTAAAGGAAAAATTGTAATTGGGTTTATTGTTGGTTTGCCCTCTAGTCACTGACACCAATCTTTTTCAATTGAGTGGATTGGGACTTGTGAATAGATATAGCTTTCCAACTTGTTTGACTTTCCCTTACCTAGTAAGGGATAACTAAACAGAACAACCCTCAATTATCAATTAATCATGAGAGTACTCCAACAAGAATAGGGCTTCCAACTAATCTACTCCTAGCCAAGGCTTTTATTTAAAATTACACAAATTCTCTAATTTAATTTCCTGTTATTCAACTTAAACCATTTTTTGAAAACATCTGATTAATAAAATAGCACACCTTTCTGCAACTCGTTGGGAGACGACCTGGGACTCATACTCCCAGTATTTTAATTTAAATTTTGTGATAACCTTCTAAATTGATAAGCGGATTTCTGGTTGGTTAAGAACTGTACTTGCAACGTATCTCATATATTAATTTCTTAGCTCACCAATTTCCGCCACGTCAGCCGTCCATGGGTTCTAACTTATACCACGAAGACTCTAATATCTCGGACTCGGTCCCCTGCATTAGATATCTAAGAGATACTCATTCTGTCTCATCTTCATGTAGAACGGAAGTGGTTGTCAGGCACGTGTTCATAAGTGAGAATGGTGATGAGCGTCACATAATCATCACATTCATCATGTTCTTGGATGCGAATGAATATCTTAGAATAGGAATAAGCTTGAATTGAATAGAAAAACAATAGTACTTTGCATTAATTCATGAAGAACAGCAGAGCTCCACACCTTAATCTATGGTGTGTAGAAACTCTACCGTTGAAAATACATAAGTGATAATGGTCCAGGCATGGCCGAATGGCCAGCCCCCATAAAGGTCTAAGATAGCATAAAACTGATCAAAGATGTCTAATACAATAGTAAAATGTCCTATTTACATCAGACTAGTTACTAGGGTTTACAGAAATGAGTAAATGATGCAGAAATCCACTTCCAGGGCCCACTTGGTGTGTGCTTGGACTGAGCATTGAGCTTTACACGTGTAGAGGCTTCTCTTGGAGTTGAACGCTAGTTTTAACCTGTTTCTGGCGTTTAACTCCACTTTGCAACCTGTTTCTGGCGTTTAACTTCAGAATAGGGCAGGAAGCTGGCGTTGAACGCAAGTTTGCGTCATCTAAACTCGGGTAAAGTATGGACTGTTATATATTGCTGAAAAGCCCTGGATGTTTACTTTCCAATGCAATTGAGAGCGCGCCATTTGGAGTTCTGTAGCTCCAGAAAATCCACTTTGAGTGCAGGGAGGTCAGAATCCAACAGCATCTGCAGTCCTTCTTCAACCTCTGAATCTGATTTTTGCTCAAGTCCCTCAATTTTAGCTAGAAAATACCTAAAATTACAGAAAAACACACAAACTCATAGTAAAGTCTAGAAATGTGATTTTTATTTTAAAAATAATAAAATTATACTAAAAACTAACTAAATCATACTAAAAACTATGTAAAAATAATGCCAAAAAGCGTATAAATTATCCGCTCATCACAACACCAAACTTAAATTGTTGCTTGTCCCCAAGCAACTGAAAATTAAATTGGATAAAAAGAAGAGAACATACTATAAATCCCAAATATCAATGAAACTTAGCTCCAATCAGATGAGCGGGACTAGTAGCTTTTTGCCCTTGAATAGTTTTGGAATCTCACTTTATCCATTGAAGTTCAGAATGATTGGCATCTATAGGAACTTAGAATTCAGATAGTGTTATTGATTCTCCTAGTTCAGTATGTTAATTCTTGAACACAACTACTTTATGAGTCTTGGCTGTGGCCCTAAGCACTTTGTTTTCCAGTATTACCACCGGATACATAAATGCCACAAGACACATAACTGGGTGAACCTTTTTCAGATTGTGACTCAGCTTTGGTAAAGTCCCCAATTAGAGGTGTCCAGGGTTCTTAAGCACACTCTTTTTTTTCTTTGGACCTTGACTTTAACCGCTCAGTCTCAAGTTTTCACTTGACACCTTCACGCCACAAGCACATGGTTAGGGACAGCTTGATTTAGCCGCTTAGGCCAGGATTTTATTCCTTTAGGCCCTCCTATCCACTGATGCTCAAAGCCTTGGGATCCTTTTTATTTACCCTTGCCTTTTGGTTTTAAGGGTTATTGGCTTTTTGCTCTTGCCTTTTGGTTTTAAGAGCTTTTGGCTTTTTCTGCTTGCTTTTTCTTTTTCTATTTTTTTTTCGCCATTTTTTTCTGCAAGCTTTTGTATTCACTGCTTTTTCTTGCTTCAAGAATCATTTTTATGATTTTTCAGATTATCAAATAACATGTCTCCTTGTCATCATTCTTTCAAGAGCCAACATATTTAACATTCTTAAACAACAACTTCAAAAGACATATGCACTGTTCAAGCATTCATTCAGAAAAGAAAAAGTATTGTCACCACATCAATATAATTAAACTAAGTTCAAGGATAAATTCGAAACTCATGTACTTCTTGTTCTTTTGAATTAAAACATTTTTCATTTAAGAGAGGTGATGGATTCATATTCACTACTTTAAGGCATAGACGCTTAACTACTAATGATCATGTAATGAAGACACATACATGGATAAATATTTAACATAGAAAACGAAAAACAGAAAATTTAAGAACAAGGAATGAGTCCACCTTAGTGATGATGGCATTTTCTTCTTGAAGAACCAATGATGTCCTTGAGCTCTTCTATGTCTCTTCCTTGTCTTTGTTGTTCCTCTTCTGTCTGAAGGTTTGAACATCCACTCTAAGCTTACTAAGCTTTTGAGGAGGAAAGAACTTAGCTAAGAAAGCCATGACCAGCTTATCCCAAGAGTTCAGGCTATCTTTAGGTTGAGAATCCAACCATATTCTAGCTCTGTCTCTTACAGCGAATGGGAAAAGCATAAGCCTGTAGACCTCGGGATCAACCCCATTGGTCTTAATAATGTCACAGATCTGCAAGAATTCAGTTAAGAACTGAAAAGGATCTTCTGATGGAAGTTCATGAAACTTGCAGTTCTGTTGCATCAGAGAAACTAATTGAGGCTTTAGCTCAAAATTGTTTGCTCCAATGGCAGGGATTGAGATGCTTCTTCCATGTAAATTGGAATTTGGTGCAGTAAAGTCACCAAGCATCTTCCTTGCATTGTTATTATTTTCGGCCATGTCTCCTTCTTTTTCAAAAATTTCTGTCAGATTTTCTCCAGAGAGTTGTACTTTGGCTTCCCTTAGCTTCCTCTTCAGAGTCCTTTCAGGTTCAGGATCAGCTTCAACAAGAATGTTCTTATCCTTGTTCCTTCTCATATGAAAAAGAAGCAAATAGAAAAGAAAATATGGAATCCTCTATGTCACAGTATAGAGATTCATTTATGTGAGTAGAAGAAGATAAGAATAGAAGAAGGAAAAGATAAGAATCCAAACACAGGGGAGAGGAGTGGGTTCGAATTCTTAGATGAAGAGGAGTGTCAGTAAATAAATAAATAATTAGAAGGAGATAAGGGAGAAGAATTTTCGAAAATCATTGAAAAGAAAAGAAAAATATTTTTGTTTTTAAATTAAATTTAAAGTTAGAATTCGAAAATTCAAAAAAAGGAAAATGGAATTAAATTAAAGTAAAAATTAATTAGTTAATAAAAAAGGAATTTTGAAAAAGAGGAAGGTGATTTTTGAAAATTAGAAAGAGAGAGTTAGTTAGGTAGTTTTGAAAAAGATATGATTGAAATAGTAAACTTTTAAAATCAAACAAAAAGTCAAGTAGTTAATTGAAAAAGATTTGAAATTTAATTTTTGAAAAGATAAGAAGTTAGAAAAGATTTTGAAATTGATTTTGAAAAAGATGTGATTGAAACTTATTTTGAAAAAAGATTTGAAAAAGAAATTTAAAAAGATTTGATTTTGAAAATTAAAGTTGATTATTTGATTAACAAGAAACAAAAAGATAGTATTTTAAAGTTTAAAGATTGAACCTTTCTTACTAGGCAAGTAATAAACTTAAAATTTTTGAATCAATTACATTAATTGTTAGTAAAGATTTTGAAGTTATGAAACAAAATAAGAAAAAGATTTTGAAAATCAATCATAAAGTTTTCGAAAATATGAAGGAAAAATTGAAAAAAGATTTGATTTTTGAAAAAGGTTTGAAAAAGATAGAATTTTTAAATTGAAAATTTGATTTGACTCATAATAAACAACTAGATTTTTAAAACTTTTTGACTAAATCAAATCAAATTTTAGAAAATTTATGAGAGAAAAAGGGAAAGATAATTTTTTGATTTTTGAATATCTAATGATGAGAGAGAAAAACAACAAAAAGACTTAATGCATGAAAATTTTTGGATCAAAACAAATGATGCATGCAAGAACACTATGAATGTCAAGATGAACACCAAGAACACTTTGAAGATCAAGATGAACATCAAGACTTATTTTTGAACATTTTTAAGAAAAGAAAAACATGCAAGACACCAAACTTAAAAATTTTTCATGTATGGACACTAACAAATTGAAAATGCATTTGAAAAACAAGAAAAGATGCACAACAAGAAAATGCAAAGATCAAACAAGAAGACTTACCAAGAACAACTTGAAGATCATGAAGAATGCAATGCATGAATTTTTGAAAATTTTAATGAAATTAATAAGATGCAATTGACACCAAACTTAAAAATTGACACAAGACTCAAACAAGAAACACAAAATTATTTTTGATTTTATGATTTTATTAAAATTTTTGGCATTTTTCAAAAATTATTTGGAAAAAGCAAAATAAGGATTTCAAAAATTTTTAATAGGAATTCCAAGAATCTTGCAATGTTAGTCTAAAGCTCCAGTCCAGGAATTAGACATGGCTTACTAGCCAGCCAAGCTTTCAGGCCAATGGCCAGCCAAGCTTTAGCATACAAATCAGGCATACAACAGCTGATACTTCATCCAACTTCATTCTATGCTGATAGGTGGAAGCCCCAGTCCAAATGAATTAGACATGGCTTTACAGCCAACCAGGCTTCAACATGCTTCATGAAACTCTAGAATTCTTTCTTAAAAGTTCTGAAGAACATATATTTTTGAAAATATTTATTTTTATTATTATTTTTTTCGAAAATAAGAATAATAAAAACAAAAAGCTTAAAATTAAAATAAAATGACCTAATCTGAGCAACAAGATGAACCGTCAGTTGTCCAAACTCGAACAATCCCCGGCAACGGCGCCAAAAACTTGGTGCACGAAATTGCGATCATCAACAATCGCGCCAAAAACTTGGTGCTCTCGAACGTGAATCACTCTGTCACAACTTCGCACAACTAACCAGCAAGTGCACTGGGTCATCCAAGTAATAAACCTTACGTGAGTAAGGGTCGATCCCACAGAGATTGTCGGCTTGAAGCAAGCTATGGTCACCTTGTAAATCTCAGTCAGGCGGATTCAAATGGTTATAGGGAATTGATAATTAAAACATAATTAAAATATAAACTAGGATATAGATAGTTATGTAATTCATTGGTGAGAATTTCAGATAAGCGTATAGAGATGCTTTCGTTCCTCCTGAACCTCTGCTTTCCTGCTGTCTTCATCCAATCATTCCTACTCCTTTCCATGGCAAGCTGTATGTTGGGCATCACCGTTGTCAATGGCTACATCCCGTCCTTTCTATGAAAATGGTCCAAAGCACTGTCACTGCATGGCTAACCATCTGTCGGTTCTCGATCATACTGGAATAGGATTTACTATCCTTTTGCGTCTGTCACTACGCCCAGCACTCGCGAGTTTGAAGCTCGTCACAGCCATCTCTTCCCGGATCCTACTCGGAATACCACAGACAAGGTTTAGACTTTCCAGATATCAGGAATGGCCGTCCATGGGTTCTAACTTATACCACGAAGACTCTAATATCTCGGACTCGGTCCCATGTATTAGATATCTAAGAGATACTCATTCTATCTCATCTTCATGTAGAATGGAAGTGGTTGTCAGGCACGTGTTCATAAGTGAGAATGGTGATGAGCATCACATAATCATCACATTCATCATGTTCTTGGGTGCGAATGAATATCTTAGAATAGGAATAAGCTTGAATTGAATAGAAAAACAATAGTACTTTGCATTAATTCATGAGGAACAGCAGAGCTCTACACCTTAATCTATGGTGTGTAGAAACTCTACCGTTGAAAATACATAAATGATAATAGTCCAGGCATGGCCGAATGGCCAGCCCCCATAAAGGTCTAAGATAGCATAAAACTGATCAAAGATGTCTAATACAATAGAAAAAGGTCCTATTTATATCAGACTAGTTACTAGGGTTTACAGAAATGAGTAAATGATGTAGAAATCCACTTCCGGGGCCCACTTGGTGTGTGCTTGGGCTGAGCATTGAGATTTACACGTGTAGAGGCTTCTCTTGGAGTTGAACGCCAGTTTGTAACCTGTTTCTGGCGTTTAACTCCACTTTACAACCTGTTTCTGGCGTTTAACTCCAGAATAGGGCAGGAAGCTGGCGTTGAACGCAAGTTTGCGTCGTCTAAACTCGGGTAAAGTATGGACTATTATATATTGCTGGAAAGCCCTAGATGTCTACTTTCCAACGTAATTGAGAGCGCGCCATGTGGAGTTCTGTAGCTCCAGAAAATCCACTTTGAGTGCAGGGAGGTCAGAATCCAACAGCATCTGCAGTCCTTCTTCAACCTCTGAATCTGTTTTTTGCTCAAGTCCCTCAATTTCAGCCAGAAAATACCTGAAATCACAGAAAAACACACAAACTAATAGTAAAGTCCAGAAATGTAATTTTTATTTAAAAACTAATAAAATTATACTAAAAACTAACTGAATCATACTAAAAACTATGTAAAAACAATGCCAAAAAGTGTATAAATTATCCGCTCATCATGTCTCCTTCATGCTATGCTCTTCTATTGATTCTCCACATGTAGACATGGGAGTACTTTGAGTGTCGAAGTGCAGCGAGGCTAAATTACCTACTACCTCGGTCAAGGTTGCTATAAACTCTAGTGTTGTCCTTTGCATCTCTCTTTGCTCTTGAAGAAGAACACTTAAAGTGGCATCCATTGGAGATTGGGGTCGATATGAGGGTTCATTACTTAGGAGGAAAGGTTCATGATAAGAGGATGGTTCATCACTCTCCATCTCTTCCACTTGTTGTAAACACACTTCAGTCCTTGGTTCTCACATGGGTTGAACTTTTGACGGATGGTTGCTTGAAGTTGATCCATTGCTTCCTTGAGATGATCCTTTGACTCTTGTTCTGCTTAGATAGCATAATTAGGATCATATTGCTCTTGGATTGATGGATATGGACATGGTGTATATGGAGGTGGTGGTTCTTGGGAGTAATTGGGTTGGAATATGGGTGGCTCTGTGTATGGTTCATCTAGCTCATAAGGTGGTTGGTATTGTGGGTATGGGTTAGGATCATAGCGGGTGTTTGGTAGAAAGAGACTTGTGAGTATGGTGGTTAACGGCTATGTTGAGGAGAGTGTTCATAGGCATATGGTGGGGGTTGTTGATTGTCACGAAAAGGTCCACCATAACCATTGTCTTGGTATGTATCGTAGAATGGTTGTTGCTCATAGCACATTAGAGGAGGTTGTTGCCAAGAGGGTTGATCAAATCCTTGTGGCTCCTCCCATCTTTGATTGTCCCAACGTTGATGCATGTTCCTATTGTAGCTTCCATTCCCTATAATTTGATTTGAACTAAACTCATAGCCAAAGGAGTGAGAATTCATAGTAGCAAGAGAAATAAAAACTAATAAAAATAAGCAACAAAGTCCTAAAACTAACAAATAAGCAAAAGGCAAATATGTACAATAACCAATAATAAGGCACACATTTGCAGTTTCCCGGCAATGGCGCCAAAAATTTGACAGAGGAAAATTGTCGGTAAAGAATTCCTCAATGAAATCTCGTTGTAAGCATAGTTCTAAACCAACAATAATCCTCAATCAGAATTTAATTTGTTTGTCACTAAAGCAAACCCAATAAAAATAAACCGAAGTATTAAACCTCGGGTCGTCTCTCAAGGAATTGCAGGGAAGTATGTTATTATTGGTTATGAGATAGTATATTTTTTTGGTTTTGAAATAAAGAACAAGTAATGTAAAAAACAAGGAAATAAAATAAAAAATAAGAAAAGTCCTAGCAAGGATTAATAATTGGAATTCCTATCCTTATTATCATCATCAATTGTGATGGTATTTGCCTTTTGCTTTCACTTAGTTAACCTCTAACAATGGAGGAAAGTCAAGTAAGGAAAAATCAACTTAAGTTCACAAGTCCTAATCAAAGACTAGATTTAGTGAAGCCTAAGCCAACTAGCAAGTTTCAATCAACAAGAGACCTTGACAACTCAAGAGTCTCCAAATTATTCAATCTGAGCTAAGAACATAAAAAGCTAACTTAAAATCCAACCAAGAATTTTATCAAACACTTGGTGGGCACAAAATAAAAGCATAGAAAATTAACAAGGAATAATAAAACCTAAAACTAACAATTGCAAGCATTCAATAATAACAAATGAAGAAAGGAGCAATAAATATGAAATACCTCAAATTGCATTAAAAGGGAAATCAAATCTAACATGAGAATTCATAAACTAAATTGACAACATAAAGAGATCAATAAGAGAGATAGATAAACAAAAGTACTAGAGCAATTAAAAGTAGAAGAAAACTAAATTAAAGTAAGATGAAATTCTGAAATTGAGAAGAAACAAAGCTAAAAACCCTAAAACCTAGAGAGAGAGGAGAGAGCCTCTCTCTCTAGAAAACTACATCTGAAACCTCACTAATTTTGTATGAAGTGTGAATGAATGATTCCCCCCATCCAGCTCTACTCTGCAACCTTTAAGCTTCACTTTCAGGCTTGAAACTGGGCCAAAAGCAGCCCAAAAATTGCCCCTCAGCGTCTTCTGTGTAATGCAGCACGTGGCGCTCTATCACGCGTACGCGTCGGCCAAGCGTACGCGTCGCTGGTCTTCTGTGCTTGTCACGCGTATGCGTCAGTCACGCGTACGCGTCGCTGTGCGACTTCGCTGGTCCCGCGTACGCGTCGCTGTAAAATGCTCCATGTCACGCGCACGCGTCAGCCATGCGTGCACGTCGCTCCTCGCTTCTCAGCTCCTTAGTTTCTTGTGTTCCTTCCACTTTAAGATGCTTTCTCTTCATCCTTCAAGCTATTCATGCCCTGTAAACCTGAAAACACTTCACAAACACATCAAAGCTTCAAATGGTAATAAAGGATAATTAAAAATTGACAATTTAAAGGCATAGGAAAGATGTTTTCAACTATATCACATAATTAGGAACGAAAATGTAAAACACGCAATTTATATGAATAAGTGTGAGAAAAATTGATAAAATCTGCTCAATTCAATACAAAATAAATCCTAAAATAGCAGTTTATCACTTACCCAAGCTTCATATATGCAAGAGTGAACGTTTTTCTCAAGCTAATTGGATCCTAAAACATCAAAATAAGGAAATTCAACACCTCCACATGATTTTTCAAAAATTGGGGAAGAAGAGGATGAGAGTGAATAAGAGAATTACCTATGAAATTGTTCCAGCAGAATCGTAAAGCTCGACGCGGTGGTCGCGTGGCCGCAAACGGTGCGGCGATCGGAGCTTAGATGGCAGAGTTATGGTGATTTGAATTACCGTAATGGTTACGAAATTTCTTTTCTCCTTCTCCCCTGCTTATTGCCTTCAGCGCGTTTCGAAGTGAGGAGGAAGAAGAGCCCTTGGCTCATTTAAGTGTTGGGCTGGTTGGGCCCACGGGTCCGGTTTGAGCCGATTCAACCGGTCCGACCCGTTCGGTCCAATCTTGGGCCGAATTTCTTGAAATTAGTGTCAAAATTCTCATTTTGACGAGCTCTATCCTAATTTAATATAATATTCATATTTCTAATTTTCTTTATTAAAAATTAATTTATTGACTAATTATTTACTAATTTAACGGGGTTTACATCCTACCCACCTAACAAATAATTTTGCCCTCAAAATTTAAATTTAGTTACCCGAAAAGCGATGTGGGTAGTCTTTCTGCATATCTAATTCGAGTTTCCAAGTATGTTCCTCAATACCAGCTCGACTCCAAGTTACTTTTACTAGTGATACTTCCTTCCCGCGCAATCGTTTAACGCTAGTGTCATCAATTCTCACCGGGATTACTGGAAGTGTTAGATCTTCTCTCACTTGAATCGGTTCCGGTTCTAGAACATGACTTGCGTCAGGAGTATACTTCCAAAGCTGTGATACATGAAACACGTTGTGCAAGTTCGAAAGATACAGCTGTAAAGCAATCCTGTAAGCCACCGGCCCAATTCTTTTCAGGATCTCAAATGGTCCAATATAACGGGGATTCAGTTTCTTAGTCTTAATGGCTCTTCCCACTCTAGTGGTTGGTGTAACCTTCAAAAAGACATGCTCCTCTTCTTCAAACTCCAAAGGCTTTTGCCTTTGATCAGCATAGCTCTTCAGACGACTTTGGGCTATAAGCATTCGGCTACGAATCTTCTTTATCTGCTAAGTAGTTTCAGCTATCCTCTCAGGCCCTAATAAACTTCTTTCTCCAGTTTCATACCAACATAACGAGGATTGACATTTCCTACCATAGAGAGCCTAATACGGAGACATTCCAATGCTCGCATGGTAGCTATTGTTATAAGCAAACTCCACCAGTGGCATATACCGATCCCAGCTCGCTGGCTGGTCCAAAACACAAGCCCTTAGCATATCCTCCAAGGTTTGAATAGTTCTCTTTGATTGACCATCTGTTTGAGGGTGATACACAGTACTCAAACTTAACTGAGTCCCAAATGCACGCTGAAAGGCTCCCCAGAATCTTGATGTGAAACGAGGATCTCTATCGGATATAATGGTAGAAGGCACGCCGTGCAATCTTACAATCTCTTTGATGTTCATTCGAGCCAATTCTTCCATTGTGAAACTTATCCAGATGGGGAGAAAATGAGCTGATTTTGTTAGTCGGTCCACAACCACCAAAATAGCGTCACAACCAGTTCGAGTCCAAGGTAAACCCGTCACAAAATCCATTACGATACTTTCCCATTTCCATTGTGGAATCTCTAAAGGTTGAAGGGTTCCTAATGGTCTCTGATACTCAATTTTAACCTTCTGGCACGTTAAATATTTAGATACATGCATCGTGACATCATTCCTCGTCCCTGGCCACCAGAACATCGCTTTTAGATCTTGGTACATTTTGGTGCTTCCTGAATGGATTGAAAACCCGCTCTTATAAGCTTCCTTCAAGAAACTTTGTCACAGGCCTCCAATGTCTGGCCCAAAAATTCGGTTCTTGAACCTCCATAAACCATCCTTATCTTTTGACACTCTTGGTATGCGAAATTGTGATTCACACTTTTCACAACTCCGCACAACTAACCATCAAGTGCACTGGGTCATCCAAGTAATAAACCTTACGTGAGTAAGGGTCGATCCTACGGAGATTGTCGGCTTGAAGCAAGCTATGGTCATATTATAAATCTCATTCAGGTGGATTCAAATGGTTATGAGGTTTTGATAACTAGAAGATAAATAAAACATAAAATAAAATAAAGATACTTATGTGATTCATTGGTGGGAATTTCAGATAAGCGTTTGGAGATGCTTTGTTGCCTCTGAACCTCTGCTTTCCTATTACCTTCTTCCAATTATGCGTGCTCCCTTCCATGGCAAGCTGTATGATCCTCTCGGATGAAAAATACCAGGTACGATCTCTGCACAGCTAATCAACTGTCGGATTTCTCATCTTGGATGAAAAATACCAGGTACAGCTATCGCACGGCTAATCATCTGTCGGTTCTCACTAGCGTCAGAATAGGACCCTTATCCTTTTGCACACTGTCACTGTGCCCAACATTCGCAAGTTTGAAGCTCGTC
Source organism: Arachis ipaensis (assembly GCF_059453495.1). NCBI lineage: Eukaryota > Viridiplantae > Streptophyta > Magnoliopsida > Fabales > Fabaceae > Arachis > Arachis ipaensis. The sequence goes on from NC_142435.1 coordinate 31,339,796, forward strand.
ACATTCATCCCTTCCCAGATCCTACTCGGAATACCACAGACAAGGTTTAGACTTTCCAGATCTCAGGAATGCTGCTAATTGGTTCTAGCCTATACCACGAAGGTTCTAATCTCACGGACTCGGTCCGTGGATTAGAGACCCAAGAGAATATACTCCGGCTATCGTCCAATGACTATGTTGAACATCATGTAGACCGCTTGTGGTTGTCAGGCACGCGGATCTTGGCTAAGCGAGTAATGAAGATAGTGGGTGATTGTCACGGGTCACCCCTTCATTTTGACTTAACTGAATTAAGTACGAGAGTATATCTTGGAGAAGAAGTAGGCGTGAATTGAAAGAAAAATAATAGTACTTCCATTAATTCATGAAGAACAGCAGAGCTCCTCACCTTAATCTATGAGGTGTAGAAACTCCACCGTAGAAAATACATAAGTAAGAATAGGCTAGGCATGGCTGTGAGGCCAGCCTCTAGTCCAAGGGTTATCAACCATGAAAAACTTCCAATACAATAGTAAAAAGTGCTATTTATACTAAACTAGTAACTTAGGTTTACAGAAAATGAGTAACTAAGTGTAGATAGTACAGAAATCCACTTCCGGGGCCCACTTGGTGTGTGCTTGGGCTGAGCATTGAAGCTTTCACGTGCATAGGCCATTCTTGGAGTTAAACGCCAGCTTGGGTGCCAGTTTGGGCGTTTAACTCCAGTTCTGGTGCCAGTTCTGCCGTTTTATACCAGAAAAGGGTCTCTGGTGGGCGTTTGAACGCCAGTTTGGGCCATAAAATCTCGGGCAAAGTATTGACTATTATACATTGTTGGAAAGCCTAAGATGTCTACTTTCCAACAGGATTGAGAGCGCACCAATTGGGCTTCTGTAGCTCTAGAGAATCCACTTCGAGTGCAAGAGGGTCAGAATCCAACAACATCTGCAGTCCTTTTTCAGCCTCTGAATAAGATTTTTGCTCAGATCCCTCAATTTCAGCCAGAAAATATCTGAAATTACAAAAAAAATACACAAACTCATAGTAAGGTCCAGAAATGTGATTTTTGCATAAAAACTAATAAAAATATAATAGAAAGTAACTAAAACATACTAAAAACTATGTAAAAACAATGCCAAAAAGGGTATAAATTATCCGCTCATCACAACACCAAACTTAAATTGTTGCTTGTCCCCAAGTAACTAAAGACAAAATAGGATAAAAAGAAGAGAATATACAATAAATTCCAAAATTATCAATGAAGATTAGTTTTAATTAGATGAGCGGGGCTAGTAGTTTTTTTGCTTCTGAACAATTTTGGCATCTCACTTTATCCTTTGAAGTTCAGAATGATTGCCATCCATAGGAACTCAGAATTCAGATAGTGTTATTGATTCTCCTAGTTCAGTATGTTGATTCTTGAACACAGCTACTTTATGAGTCTTGGCCGTGACCCTAAGCATTTTGTTTTCCAGTATTACCATCGGATACATAAATGCCACAGACACATAACTGGGTGAACCTTTTCAGATTGTGACTTAGCTTTGCTAGAGTCCCCAGTTAGAGGTGCCCAGAGCTCTTAAGCACACTATTTTTGCTTTGGACCACGACTTTAACCGCTCAGTCTCAAGCCTTTCACTTGACACCTTCACGCCACAAGCACATGGTTAGGGACAGCTTGATTTAGCCACTTAGGTCAGGATTTTATTCCTTTGGGCCCTCCTATCCATTAATGCTCAAAGCCTTGGATCCTTTTTACCCTTGCCTTTTGGTTTAAAGGGTTATTGGCTTTTTCTGCTTGCTTTTTCTTTTGCTTTCTTTTTCTTTATTTCTTTTTTTCACCATTTTTTTGCAAGCTTTGTGTTTTCACTGCTTTTTCTTGCTTTGATAGAAGGGTGGCATTCGGAGGAACCTGGAAGGCGTAGGAAAGAAGGTGGGGCAGAGAGGTGGCTGGGGGATGGTGGTGGTGGTGGCTGACGCGGCGGTTGAGGGTGGCACGGCGGCGGTGAGGGCTGTTCGGAGGCAGGGGGTTTGGAAAGGTAATGGGGGAGGGGGAAGGGGAGGGAGCGTTGGTGGCTGTTGGAGGCACGGCGGTGACGGCGGCGCGGTTGGTGTGGCGGTCGCGGAGGGGGGCAGTGGTGGTGGAGGGAATAAGAGGAAAGAAGAAGAAGAAAGAGGCGGAAGGGGGTGGCGTGGCGGTGGGTTTTGGGTGGTCGACGGGGGTGGCGGTGGGCGGTGGTGGTGGTTGGAAGTTGGTGGTGGTTGGTTGGAGAGAGAGAGGAAGGAGAAGGGGCTGGGGGGCGCGAATGGGTAGGGTTCGCGTGACAGGGGTTTATGGAATTTGAATCCACGCGATCGCGTGGGGCACACGGTCGCGTGGCTGGGGTGAAATGGGGGTCGACGCTTCGCATGAGTGATGCGATCGCATGGAATGGGTAAATAATGAATGACGCGATCGCGTGAAGCATGCGATCGCGTCGCTGGAAATCGTGCGAAACGCACAATTCCAGCGTCGTTTCAGCGCAACTATCTGTCTCTTTAGGAGTGGTGTGCAAACCACGCGACGCGATCGTGTCGCTCACGCTGTCGCGTGGGATTGATGTTGTGCAACTGACGCGATCGCGTGGATGGCACGATCGCGTGGGTCGTTTTGTGTGAAACGCACAATGGCCGCATGATGAGCGGATAATTTATACGCTTTTTGGCATTGTTTTTAGTATGTTTTTAGTAGAATCTAGTTACTTTTAGGGATGTTTTCATTAGTTTTTATGTTAAATTCACATTTCTGGACTTTACTATGAGTTTGTGTGTTTTTCTGTGATTTCAGGTATTTTCTGGCTGAAATTGAGGGACTTGAACAAAAATCAGATTCAGAGGTTGAAGAAGGACTGCTGATGCTGTTGGATTCTGACCTCCCTGTACTAAAAATGAATTTTCTGGCGCTACAGAACTCAAAATGGCACGCTTCCAATTGCGTTGGAAGTTAGACATCTAGGGCTTTCCAGCAATATATAATAGTCCATACTTTTCCCAAGTTTAGACGATGCAAAATGGCGTTCAACGCCAGCTCTCTGCCCAATTCTGGCGTCCAGCGCCAGAAACAAGTTGCAAAGTGGAGTTCAACGCCCAAACTGGCACAAAAGCTGGCGTTCAACTCCAGAAAGAGCCTCTGCACGTGTAACATTCAAGCTCAGCCCAAGCACACACCAAGTGGGCCCCGGAAGTGGATTTATGCATCAATTACTTACTTCTGTAAACCCTAGTAGCTAGTTTATTATAAATAGGACTTTTTACAATTGTATTAGACATCTTTGGATTATCTTTTGATCCTTTGATCATCTTTGGACGCCTAGTTCTTAGATCAGAGGGGGCTGGCCATTCGGCCATGCCTGGACCTTTCACTTATGTATTTTCAAACGGTAGAGTTTCTATACTCCATAGATTAAGGTGTGGAGCTCTGCTGTTCCTCAAAGATTAATGCAAAGTACTACTGTGTTTCTATTCAATTCAACTTGTTCTGCTTCTAAGATGTTCATTCGCACTTCAACCTGAATGTGATGAACGTGACAATCATCATCATTCCCCATGAACGCGTGCCTGACAACCACTTCCGTTCTACCTTAGATTGAATGAGTATCTCTTGGATATCTAGTACAGGGGACCGAGTCCGAGTTATTAGAGTCTTCGTGGTATAAGCTAGATTGATGGTGGCATTCATGAGAGTTCGGAAAGTCTAAACTTTGTCTGTGGTATTCCGAGTAGGACTCTGGGATTGAATGACTGTGACGAGCTTCAAACTCGAGAGTGCTGGGCGTAGTGACAGACGCAAAAGGATAGTAAATCCTATTCTAGTATGATCGAGAATCTCCAGATGATTAGCCATGCAGTGACAGCGCATCGGACCATTTTCATAGAGAGGAATAGGATGCAACCATCGACAAGGGTGATGCCTCCAGACGATTAGCCGTGTTGTGACAGAGGATTTGGACCATTTTCCCGAGAGGATTGAAAGTAGCCATTGGCACCGGTGACATCCTTACAAAAAGCCAGCCATAGAAAGGAGTAAGACTGATTGGATGAAGACAGCAGGAAAGCAGAGGTTCAGAGGAACGAAAGCATCTCCATACGCTTATCTGAAATTCTCACCAATGATTTACATAAGTATTTCTATCCTTATTTTCTATTTTATTATTTATAATTCGAAAACTCCATAACTATTTTATATCCACCTGACTGAGATTTACAAGGTGACCATAGCTTGCTTCATACCAACAATCTCCGTGGGATCGACCCTTACTCACGTAAGGTTTATTACTTAGACGACCCAGTGCACTTGCTGGTTAGTTGTATCGAAGTTGTGACAAATTATGAATTAAGATTAGAGCACCAAGTCTTTGGAGCCATTACCAGAGATCACAATTTCGTGCACCAAATTTTTGGCGCCGTTGCCGGGGATTGTTCGAGTTCGGACAACTGACGGTTCATCTTGTTGCTCAGATTGGGTAACTTTCTTTTCGTTTTCTTTTCAAAAATTTTTCAAAAATATTTCAAAATTTTCTCATCTGTTTTCGAAAAAAAAATGTTTTCAAAAATATTTTTTTCTTCAGAATTTTTAAATATGAATTCTAGTGTTTCATGAAGCATGTTGAAGCCTGGCTGGCTGTAAAGCCACGACTGTAGGGCATGTTCGGCGTGTCATGTCTGAATTACATACTAAAGCTTGGCTGGCTATTAAGCCATGCCTGACCCTTTGATTGGAGCTTTAGACTAAAGAGCATAAGATTCCTGGAATTCATATTAAAAATTTTGGAATCCTTATTTTTCTTTTTCAAAATGATTTTCGAAAAATATAAAATAAAAAAAAATTAAAAATACAAAAAAAACCATAAAATCATAAAAATCAAAAATATTTTTGTGTTCTTGTTTGAGTCTTGAGTCATGTTATAAGTTTGGTGTCAATTGCATACTCATCTTGCATTTTTCGAAAATTTCATGCATTCATAGTGTTCTTCATGATCTTCAAGTTGTTCTTGGTAAGTCTTCTTGTTTGATCTTGATGATTTTTTGTTTTGTGTTGTATGGTGTTTTTCATATGCATTCTTGAATTCTTAGTGCCTAAGCATTAAAGATTTCTAAGTTTGGTGTCTTGCATGTTTTCTTTGCATTAAAAATTTTTCAAAAATATGTTCTTGGTGTTCATCTTGACATTCAAAGTGTTCTTGGTGTTCATCTTGACATTCATAGCATTCTTGCATGCATTCATTGTTTTGATCTAAAAATTTCCATGCATTGCATCTTTTTCATGTTTTCCTCTCTCATCATAAAAATTCAAAAATAAAAAAAAATATCTTTCCTTTTTTTTCTCATCAAATTCGAAAATTTGAGTTGACTTTTTCAAAATTTTTTAAAATCAAGTTGTTTCTTATGAGTCAAATCAAATTTTCAATTTGAAAATCTTATCTTTTTCAAAATCTTTTTCAAAAATCAAATCTTTTTCATTTTTCTTAGTTATTTTCGAAAATTATAAAAATGTTTTTCAAAAATCTTTTTCTTATCTTCATCACATAATTTTCGAAAATAACATCACCAACTAATGTTTTGATTCAAAAATTTCAAGTTTGTTACTTGCTTGTTAAGAAAGATACAAACTTTAAGTCCTAGAATCATATCTTGTGATTTCTTGTGAATCAAGTCATTAATTGTGATTTTAAAAATCAAATCTTCTTCAAAACTAATTTCAATCATATATTTTCAAAAATATCTTTTCATCTTATCTTTTTCAAAAATTTGATTTCAAAATATCTTTTCTAACCTCCTATCTTCTTATCTTTTCAAAATTGGTTTTCAAATTTGTTTCAACTAACTAACTAACTTTTTGTTTGTTTCTTATCTTTTTCAAAACTACCTAACTAACTCTCTCTCTCTAATTTTCGAAAATATCTTCCCCTTTTTAAAAAATTTCTTTTTAATTAACTAATTAATTTAATTTTTGATTTTCAAAAATTACTAACCTTTTTCAAAAACTATTTTCGAAAATTACTAACTCTTTTTCAAAAATTATTTTCGAAAATCACTAACTCTTTTTCAAAAATTATTTTCGAAAATTCTCTTTCTCCCTCATCTTATTTTATTTATTCATTCATCTACTAACATTTCCTCATCTCAAATCACTGCTCCTATCCTTACCTTTGTGTTTGGATTCTTCATTCTTCCTCACCCCTATTACTTTTCCTTTTCTACTAACAATAAGGAACCTCTTTACTGTGACATAGAGGATTCTTCTTCTTTTCTTGTTCTCTTCTCTTTCTTATGAGCAGGAACAAAGAAAAAGGCATTCTTGTTGAAGCTGATCCAAAACCTGAAAGGACTCTGAAGAGGAAACTAAGAGAAGCTAAATTACAACAATCCAGAGACAACCTTGTTGAAATTTTCGAACAAGTAAAGGAGATGGCAGCCGAACCCAACAACAATAATGCAAGGAGAATGCTTGGTGACTTTACTGCACCTAATTCCAATTTACATGGAAGAAGCATCTCCATTCCTGCCATTGGAGCAAACAATTTTGAGCTGAAACCTCAGCTAGTTTCTCTGATGCAGCAGAACTGCAAGTTTCATGGACTTCCATCCGAAGATCCTTTTCAGTTCTTAACTGAATTCTTGCAGATCTGTGATACTGTTAAGACTAATGGAGTAGATCCTGAAGTCTACAGGCTCATGCTTTTCCCTTTTGCTGTAAGAGACAGAGCTAGAGTGTGGTTGGACTCTCAACCTAAAGATAGCCTGAACTCTTGGGATAAGCTGGTCACGGCTTTCTTAGCCAAGTTTTTTTCCTCCTCAAAAGCTGAGCAAGCTTAGAGTGGATGTTCAAACCTTCAGACAGAAAGAAGGTGAATCCCTCTATGAAGCTTGGGAAAGATACAAGCAGCTGACCAAAAAGTGTCCTTCTGACATGCTTTCAGAATGGACCATCCTGGATATATTCTATGATGGTTTATCTGAGCTATCAAAGATGTCACTGGATACTTCTGCAGGTGGATCCATTCACCTAAAGAAAACTCCTGCAGAAGCTCAAGAACTCATTGACATGGTAGCTAATAACCAGTTCATGTACACTTCTGAGAGGAATCCTGTGAGTAATGGGACGCCTATGAAGAAGGGAGTTCTTGAAATTGATACTCTGAATGCCATATTGGCTCAGAACAAAATATTGACTCAGCAAGTCAATATGATTTCTCAGAGTCTGAATGGAATGCAAGCTGCACCCAACAGTACTCAAGAGGCTTCTTATGAAGAAGAAGCTTATGATCCTGAGAACCCTGCAATAGCAGAGGTAAATTACATGGGTGAACCTTATGAAAACACCTACAATCCATCATGGAGAAATCACCCAAATCTCTCATGGAAGGATCAAAAGCCTCAACAAGGCTTTAATAATAGCGGAAGAAACAGGTTTAGCAATAGCAAGCCTTTTCCATCATCCACTCAGCAACAGACAGAGAATTCTGAGCAGAATTCATCTAGCTTAGCAAATTTAGTCTCTGATCTATCTAAGGCCACTGTGAGTTTCATGAACGAAACAAGGTCTTCCATTAGAAATTTGGAAGCACAAGTGGGCCAGCTGAGTAAAAGGATCACTGAAATCCCTCCTAGTACTCTCCCAAGCAATACAGAAGAAAATCCAAAAGGAGAGTGCAAGGCCATTGACATAACCAAAATGGCCGAACCCAAAGAGGGAGAGGAGGACGTGAATCCCAAGGAGGAAGACCTCCTGGGACGTCCAGTGATCAATAAGGAGCTTCCCTCTGAGGAACCAAAGGACTCTGAGGCTCATCTAGAGACCATAGAGATTCCATTGAACCTCCTTATGCCATTCATGAGCTCTGATGAGTATTCCTCTTCTGAAGAGAATGAGGATGTTACTAAAGAGCAAGCTGCCAAGTTTCTTGGTGCAATTATGAAGCTGAATGCCAAATTATTTGGTAATGAGACTTGGGAAGATGAACCTCCCTTGTTCACCAATGAACTAAGTGATCTGGATCAACTGACATTGCCTCAGAAGAAACAGGATCCTGGAAAGTTCTTACTACCTTGTACCATAGGCAACATGATCTTTGAAAAGGCTCTGTGTGACCTTGGTTCAGGGATAAACCTCATGCCCCTCTCTGTAATAGAGAAACTGGGAATCTATGGGGTACAAGCTGCTAAAATCTCATTAGAGATGGCAGACAATTCAAGAAAACAGGCTTATGGACAAGTAGAGGACGTGTTAGTAAAGGTTGAAGGCCTTTACATCCCTGCTAATTTCATAGTCCTGGATACTGGAAAGGAAGAGGATGAATCCATCATCCTAGGAAGACCTTTCCTGGCCACAGCAAGAGCTGTGATTGATGTGGACAGAGGAGAATTGATCCTTCAATTAAATAAGGACAACCTTGTGTTTACAACTCAAGGATCTCTCTCTGCATCCATGGAGAGGAAGTAGAAAAAGCTTCTCTCAAAGCAGAGTCAACCAAAGCCCCCACAGTCAAACTCTAAGTTTGGTGTTGTGAGGCCACAACCAAACTCTAAGTTTGGTGTCAAATCCCCATATCCAAACTCTAAGTTTGGTGTTGGGAGGTCTCAACAAAGCTCTGCACATCTGTGAGGCTCCATGAGAGCCTACTGTCAAGCTATTGACATTAAAGAAGCGCTTGTTGGGAGGCAACCCAATGTTTATTTATCTAATTTTATTTTTGTTTTTCATGTTTTCTTAGGTTCATGATCATGTGGAGTCACAAAATAAACGAAAAATTTAGAAACAGAATCAAAAACAGTGGAAGAAAAATCACACCCTGGAGGAAGCACCTGTCTGGCGTTCAACGCCAGAACAGAGCATGGTTCTGGCGCTGAACGCCCAAAATGGGCAGTGTCTGGGCGCTGAACGCCCAAAATGGGCAGCATCTGGGCGCTGAACGCCAGAATTACACCCTGGAGAAGAGCTGGCGCTGAACGCCCAGAACAAGCATGGTTCTGGCGTTCAACGCCAGAAATGGGCAGCAAATGGGCGTTGAACGCCCAGAGTTGTGTGCATGGGCATTTTACATGCCTAATTTGGTGTAAGGTTGTAAATCCTTGAACACCTCAGGATCTGTGGACCCCACAGGATCACCTCAGGATCTGTGGACCCCACAGGATCCCCACCTACCTCCACTCACTCTCTTCTCTCTTCTCAATCATCCTCTCTTCCCAATAACCACTCTTCCCCAAAACCCTTCACCACTCATATCCATCCACTCTTCCCCATAAACCTACCTCATGAACTCCACCTACCTTCAAAATTCAAAATCAATTTCCCACCCAAACCCACCCTATATGGCCGAAACTCACCCCCTCCCCTCCCTATATAAAGCCTTCCATTCTTCTTCATTTTCACACAACACAACCCTCTCTTCCCCTTCTTGGCCGAAACACACTTCCCCCCTCTTCTCTATATTTTCTTCTTCTTCTTCATCTAAATTCTTTCTTTTCTTGCTCGAGGACGAGCAATATTCTAAGTTTGGTGTGGTAAAAGCATAAGCTTTTTGTTTTTCCATTACCATTGATGGCACCTAAGACCGGAAAATCCTCTAGAAAGGGGAAAGGGAAGACAAAAGCTTCCACCTCCGAGTCATGGGAGATGGAAAGGTTCATCTCCAAAGCCCATCAAGACCACTTCTATGATGTTGTGGCCCAAAAGAAGGTGATCCCCGAGGTCCCTTTCAAACTCAAAAGAAATGAGTATCCGGAGATCCGACATGAAATTCAAAGAAGAGGTTGGGAAGTTTTAACAAATCCCATCCAACAAGTCGGCATCCTAATGGTTCAAGAGTTCTATGCCAATGCATGGATCACCAAGAACCATGATCAAAGTAAGAACCCGGATCCAAAGAACTACGTTACAATGGTTCGGGGGAAATACTTAGATTTTAGTCCGGAAAATGTGAGGTTGGCGTTTAACTTGCCTATGATGCAAGGAGATGAACGCCCCTACACTAGAAGGGTCAACTTTAATCAAAGGTTGGACCAAGTCCTCATGGACATATGTGTAGAAGGAGCTCAATGGAAGATTGACTCCAAAGGCAAGCCGGTTTAACTAAGAAGATTGGACCTCAAGCCTGTGGCTAGAGGATGGTTGGAGTTCATCCAACGCTCCATCATCCCCACTAGCAACCGATCTGAAGTTACTGTGGATCGGGCCATCATGATCCATAGCATCATGATTGGAGAAGAAGTAGAAGTTCATGAAGTCATCTCCCTTGAACTCTACAAAATAGCCGAAAAGCCCTCTCCTGGGGCAAGGCTAGCTTTTCCTCATCTTATTTGCCATCTATGTTATTCAGCTGGAGCTTTCATAGAAGGAGACATTCACATTGAGGAAGAGAAGCCCATCACTAAGAAAAAGATGGAGCAAGCAAGAGAGCCCATTCATGGAGCTCAAGAGGCGTATGAAGCTCATCACCATGAGATCCCGGAGATGCCTCAAATGCATTTTCCTCCACAAAACTATTGGGAGCAAATCAACACCTCCCTAGGAGAATTAAGTTCCAACATGGGACAACTAAGGGTGGAACATCAAGAGCACTCCATCATCCTTCATGAAATTAGAGAAGATCAAAAAGCAATGAGGGAGGAGCAACAAAGACAAGGAAGAGACATAGAAGAGCTCAAGGACATCATTGGTTCCTCAAGAAGGAAACGCCACCATCACTAAGGTGGACTCATTCCTTGTTCTTATCTCTTCTGTTTTTCGTTTTCTATGTTATGTGCTTATCTATGTTTGTGTCTTCATTACATGATCATTAGTGGTTAGTAACTATGTCTTAAAGTTATGAATGTCCTATGAATCCATCACCTCTCTTAAATGAAAAATGTTTTAATTCAAAAGAATAAGAAGTACATGAGTTTTGAATTTATCCTTGAACTTAGTTTGATTATATTGATGTGGTGACAATGCTTCTTGTTTTCTGAATGAATGCTTGAACAGTGCATATATCTTTTGAAGTTGTTGTTTAAGAATGTTAAATATGTTGGCTCTTGAAAGAATGATGACTAGGAGACATGTTATTTGATAATCTGAAAAATCATAAAAATGATTCTTGAAGCAAGAAAAAGCAGCAAAGAACAAAGCTTGTAGAAAAAAAAAACAGAAAAAAAATAGGCGAAAAAAATAGAAAGAAAAAGAAAAAGCAAAAGCAAGCAGAAAAAGCCAAAAGCTCTTAAAACCAAGAGGCAAGAGCAAAAAGCCAATAACCCTTAAAACCAAAAGGCAAGGGCAAATAAAAAGGATCCCAAGGCTTTGAGCATCAGTGGATAGGAGGGCCTAAAGGAATAAAATCCTGGTCTAAGCGGCTAAACCAAGCTGTCCCTAACCATGTGCTTGTGGCGTGAAGGTGTCAAGTGAAAACTTGAGACTGAGCGGTTAAAGTCAAGGTCCAAAGCAAAAAAAGAGTGTGCTTAAGAACCCTGGACACCTCTAATTGGGGACTTTAGCAAAGCTGAGTCACAATCTGAAAAGGTTCACCCAATTATGTGTCTGTGGCATTTATGTATCCGGTGGTAATACTGGAAAACAAAGTGCTTAGGGCCACGGCCAAGACTCATAAAATAGCTGTGTTCAAGAATCATCATACTGAACTAGGAGAATCAATAACACTATCTGAACTCTGAGTTCCTATAGATGCCAATCATTCTGAACTTCAATGGATAAAGTGAGATGCCAAAATTATTCAAGAGGCAAAAAGCTACAAGTCCCGCTCATCTGATTGGAGCTATGTTTTATTGATAGTTTGGAATTTATAGTATATTCTCTTCTTTTATCCTATTTGATTTTCAGTTGCTTGGGGACAAGCAACAATTTAAGTTTGGTGTTGTGATGAGCGGATAATTTATACGCTTTTTGGCATTATTTTTAGTATGTTTTTAGTAGAATCTAGTTACTTTTATGGATGTTTTCATTAGTTTTTATGTTAAATTCACATTTCTGGACTTTACTATGAGTTTGTGTGTTTTTCTGTGATTTCAGGTATTTTCTGGCTGAAATTGAGGGACTTGAGCAAAAATCAGATTCAGAGGTTGAAGAAGGACTGCTGATGCTATTGGATTCTGACCTCCCTGCACTCAAAATGAATTTTCTGGAGCTACAGAACTCAAAATGGCGCGCTTCTAATTGCGTTGGAAAGTAGACATCCAGGGATTTCCAGAAATATATAATAGTCCATACTTTGCGTTCAACGCCAGCTCTCTGCTTAATTCTGGCGTCCAGCGCCAGAAACAAGTTGCAAAGTGGAGTTCAACGCCCAAACTGACACAAAAGCTGGCGTTCAACTCCAGAAAGAGCCTCTGCACGTGTAACATTCAAGCTCAGCCCAAGCACACACCAAGTGGGCCCCGGAAGTGGATTTATGCATCAATTACTTACTTCTGTAAACCCTAGTAGCTAGTTTATTATAAATAGGACTTTTTACTATTATATTAGACATCTTTGGATTATCTTTTGATCCTTTGATCATCTTTGGACGCCTAGTTCTTAGATCAGAGGGGGCTGGCCATTCGGCCATGCCTGGACCTTTCACTTATGTATTTTCAAACGGTAGAGTTTCTACACTCCATAGATTAAGGTGTGGAGCTCTGCTGTTCCTCAAAGATTAATGCAAAGTACTACTGTTTTTCTATTCAATTCAACTTGTTCCGCTTCTAAGATGTTCATTCGCACTTCAACCTGAATGTGATGAACGTGACAATCATCATCATTCCCCATGAACGCGTGCCTGACAACCACTTCCGTTCTACCTTAGATTGAATGAGTATCTCTTGGATATCTAGTACAGGGGACTGAGTCCGAGTTATTAGAGTCTTCGTGGTATAAGCTAGATTGATGGCGGCATTCATGAGAGTCCGGAAAGTCTAAACCTTGTCTGTGGTATTCCGAGTAGGACTCTGGGATTGAATGACTGTGACGAGCTTCAAACTCGAGAGTGCTGGGCGTAGTGACAGACGCAAAAGGATAGTAAATCCTATTCTAGTATGATCGAGAATCTCCAGATGATTAGCCATGCAGTGACAGCGCATCGGACCATTTTCACAGAGAGGAATAGGATGCAACCATCGACAAGGGTGATGCCTCCAGACGATTAGCCGTGCTGTGACAGAGCATTTGGACCATTTTCCCGAGAGTATTGAAAGTAGCCATTGGCACCGGTGACATCCTTACAAAAAGCCAGCCATAGAAAGGAGTAAGACTGATTGGATGAAGACAGCAGGAAAGCAGAGGTTCAGAGGAACGAAAGCATCTCCGTACGCTTATCTGAAATTCTCACCAATGATTTACATAAGTATTTCTATCCTTATTTTCTATTTTATTATTTATAATTCGAAAACTCCATAACTATTTTATATTCGCCTAACTGAGATTTACAAGGTGACCATAGCTTGCTTCATACCAACAATCTCCGTGGGATCGACTCTTACTCACGTAAGGTTTATTACTTGGACGACCCAGTGCACTTGCTGGTTAGTTGTATCGAAGTTGTGACAAATTATGAATTAAGATTAGAGCACCAAGTCTTTGGAGCCATTACCAGAGATCACAATTTCGTGCACCACCGCACGATTCTAGCCTAACTCTCTGGACGTTGGGGATTTACGCCGATCTCCAGATCACGCGGCCGCGTGAATGACGCGGACGCGTGGAGATTGTTTTTCGCAACTGACGCGATCGCATGAGTGATGCGGTCGCGTCGCGCACCCTTTTTTTTATGCAGGTATGCAGTTATGCAGTATGTAATGCGAATGAATAATATTCAGGTTCAATTGAAAAGGATAATAAAAATAAATAACACGAAATAAAACTGAAAAAAAAAGGAACGACCATACCATGGTGGGTTGTCTCCCACCTAGCACTTTTAGTTAAAGTCCTTAAGTTGGACATTGGATGAGCTTCCTGTTATGGCGGCTTATGCTTAAATTCATCCAAAAATCTCCACCAATGTTTGGAATGCCAACAGCCTCTGGGGTCCCAAACTAGGCATGTAAAGCTTCTGAGCAGCTTCAAACAAATTCTCAGGCTCCCGAGGTGACGAATGTCAGAACAGATTCCAGGATCCTAAACCTTGCTTTTAAATCCGCCTTCGTCTTGATCTATATTTTTCCATCCGGGCGGTTTAGAAAGTAGATTTTCACCAAGATGACCAAACATTTTCTGAGATCCATTCGATTGATCATGATGCCAATCCGTGCACTTCGAATTGAAGCGTGGAACCTTATTGAACCTTGTGCACCAGCTCTGAGTGCGAGCCATTTCCCTCTTACTCTTAAAGCCGCAAAGAGCTCTAAGCTGGCTATCTGTTTCAAGCAAACCATATTCAAGTGGGAAAATAAAGTTAAAGGTTAAGGATTGTACCCATTTGAAGCTTGTATTAGGTGGTAATGGCCTTGGGATAGGTGTTTCCAGTGGTTCTGTGAGTTCTACTCCCTTGTGCTCTTCTGTGAATTTCTTCACTTCCTTGCAGACTTCCTCAATTGCATCCATGTCCTGATCAAAGCCTTCTATGTCTTCCTCGTCACTTAAGTCATAAACGAGAGGTTGAGAGAAATCTACCTCCGTATCATCTTCGTATTCACTTGGGGAAGATTCTTCGATCTCAGAGAATTCACTTGCTGATGCAAGTTCACTACTGGGAGAACTTGACTTGAGATTATCATCATCAAGGAAACTTGCTTCTTGGATTATTCCGTCTAGTTCTTCATAAAAGATTTGCTGTGGACGTTGTGCACTATCCTCTTTAGCATCAATTGTAACGTTCTTAACAGAATTCTCCACAACTTCAGATTCTCATGGAAGTTCAGCGTCTCCTAAGTCTTCAACTAACTCCTCTTCTTTCATAATGACAGCTTCCTCTACTTGTTCTAATACGAAGTCATGCTCTGTCTTGTCCACTGGAGTTTCTAGTATCTCCTTCATGCTATGCTCTTCATTAGATTGTCCACATGGGGCTCTGGGAGGCCCTTGAATGTTCGAACGTCTAGAAGATAATAGACTTACTGCTTGCTCCAGTTGATGAAGGATTGTTTGAAGTTAATCTACTGTTTCCTTGAGGCGAACCTCTGATTCTTGGGGTGATAGATTTGGACGTGGTACATGGAGAAGTGGTGGTATTTGGGAGTAATTGGATTGGAATTTGGGTAGATGAGGATCATACGGTAGTAAATGGTGAAAAGGAGCTTGTGAGTGTGGTGGTGCGAAGTTATGTTGAGAGGATGGCCTATAAGCGCAGGGTGGGGCTTGTTGGTAACCACAAGGTTGTCCACCATGTCTATTTTCTTAGTATGCACTGTAGAATGGTCTTTGTCCATGATATCTTGGAGGGTGTTGTTGCCTAAAGGGTTGATCAGATCCTCTTGGCTCCATCCATCTTTGATTGCTCTGACCTTGATGCATGTTCCTGTTATAACTTTCACTCCTTTCAACAATATTAGAACCAAACTCGAAGCGAGAGGGGTGAGAATTCATAGTAGCTAATAGAAATAAAAGGGGAAAATAAAGACAAATAAACAAGTAAAAGAAAAGTATTTACAATAACCAATAATAAGGCACACAATTGCAGTTCCCCGGCAACGGCGCCATTTTAACGTTTTGATTTTTGCTAGTGAAGAATTTTATAAAAATAGTCGCGTTGTAGATATAGTTTTTAAACCAACAGAAATCCCTTCGTACAAACGTTTTGGTTGTCACAAGTAACAAACCCCTTAAAAATTGATAACCGAAGTATTTAAACCTCGGGTCGTCTTCTCAAGGAACTGCAGGGAAGTATGTTCTTATTATTGGTTATGGAGATTGTAAATCGGGGTTTTGAAGATAAGGAACAAGTAATTTAAATTGCAATTAAAATAAGTAAATGACTGTAAAATAAATAAATAATTGTAAAATAAACTTTTGGCAAGGTATGAGAAATTAGAAGTCCTATCCTAGTTATCCTTATCAATGATGATGAAGATTGAATCTTAATTCCACTTAGTTAGCCTTTACTTAAAGTAAAGAAAAGTCAAGTGACTAATTAGTTTGATCTTCAAATCCTAGTTAATCCCTAAGGAAAGATTGGGATTATTGAAGTTCAATTCAATTAGCAAAGATAACAATTATCAATCATGTTGAGTTTGATAACTCCTGAGTTACTGATTTCTTAACCAAGACCAAAAAGGGAAAAAGTAAATCTACTGGAATAAAAATGTCTTCAGATTTGAAGCAACAATAATATAAATAAAAGAAAGCAATCATAAACTGAAATACCTCAAATAACATTAATTCAAAGAGTAATCTGTAACATAGAAGAATTCATAAATTAAATTGAGAATATAAATAAAAAGGAATGTTGAACCTGATAAAAAAGAGATAATCCTAAAAGCGAATAAAATCCTAAATCTAAATCCTAATCCTAAAGAGAGAGGAGAGAACCTCTCTCAAAACTAAATCTAAATCATAAAAAGTAACTAATTGGAGACTCTCCTCCGAATGGATGTATTCCCCCACTTCATAACCTCTGATCTGTGCCTTCTGGGCTTGGATTTGGGCCAAAAAGGGCTTCAGAAATCACTGGGGGCATTTTCTGTAATTTCTGGTGCGTGGCCTCTGTCACGCGTCCGCGTGGGTCACGCGGTCGTGTCAATTGGAGTTTTCCTTGTCACGCAGTCGCTTAGTCAGGCGTCCGCGTCAATCACGCGGTCGCGTCACTGCCAGTTTCTTCAAAAACTCCATTTTGTGCTTTCCTTCCATTTTTGTATGTTTCTTTTCCATCCTTTAAGTCATTCCTGCTTTAGAGGATCTGAAACTACTCAACACACGAATCACGGCATCGAATGGAAATAAAAGGGTAATTAAAATAATTACTTTTAAAGCATAGGAAACATGTTTTTCACATACATCACATAATAAGGAAGAGAAAGTAAAACCATGCAATTAACATAAATAAGTGGGTGAAGGACTGAATAAATCACTTAAATTAGGCACAAAATATATCATAAAATATGGGTTTATCAGTTTACCATGGTGGGGTGTCTCCCACCTAGCACTTTTAGTTTAAGTCCTTATGTTGGACCATTGATGGGGGTCCTTGCTAGGGTGGTTTATGCTTGAATTCATCCTTGAATCCCCACTATTGTTTGCATCTCCAATGTCCACCGGGATCCCAAATTAGGCGCACAAGGCCTTCAAGTAAGCTCAAGTAAATGACAAGGCCCCAAGAGTGTTAAATGTTGAAATGGATTCCGGGGTCCCAAACCTTGTTCTTGCACCCATCTTCTTGTTGACTACCATAGTTAAATTTGGGTGACAAGGCTTGTGAATTCTCAATTAGACCTCAAAAACATTCTCCTAGACCCATGCAATTTGGTTTTACACTAACCATTGCCATTCAACTTTGAGCATACAACCATCATGAGCCTAAAGTGATGTTTCCATCCACCACACAACTCTCTCCTACTCTTAACTCCACAAAGAGCTCTAAGTTGACCATCATTTTCTATCAAACCATATTCAAGTGAGAAAGTAAAGCTTAGGAATAAGAATTTTACCCACTTGAATGTTGTGTAGGATGGTGACTTAGGAAGGGGTGGTTCCAATGATCTTGCAAGCTCCACTCCCTTGTGCTCTTCCTTGACTATCTCCACCTCTTTGCAACTTTCCTCAACTTCAACCTCTTCCTCTTGGTGGCTCGCTTCCAATTCAATTTCTTCTTCATTGCTTACCAAGGGTATGGGGGGTGAGGTGTCTTCTCCTTTAATCTCCATGTCAAGCCCAATGGGAGAGGATTCAATTGTACATAAGAATTCATCAATGATTGAATCCATCTCTTGATCAACCTCTTCAAAGTTTTCCACCATGATATGCTTTGGAGGTTGTACACCCTCCTCAACATCAATATCAAGCTTCTTGAAAGAGGGCTCCATAATTCTACATTCCCATGGACTTTCAACATCTCCTTTGTTTTCAACCACTCCTTCCGGCTCAATTGTCTTAACTTCCTCCTCTTGTGCTAATTCTTGCTTCAACTCCCCTTCTCCACCTTGAAGCTCTAAACTCACTCACTCACTATGCTCCTTAATTACCTCTCCACATTCGTCAATGGGAGTGCCTTGGTTGCTTAGGCTTATTCGGGAGGAGAACATGTTGCTAACGGCTTCCGCTATAATAGCTATCTTGGCTTCTAGTTCCTTGAACTCGTTTTGGTTCTCTTCTTGCCTTCGAATGTAAGAACTAACACATTCTTGGAGAGAATCATCCATTGGAGGTGGTGTGGAAAAAGAAGGTTCATTGTTTGGGAGGAAAGTTTCATAATTGGAAGTTAGTTCATCTTGGTAAGAATAGTGAGGTGGTGGTTCTTGAGGGTATTGGCGGTAGAATTGGGGTGGTCCTTCATATAGTTCATATGGTTCACAAGATGGTTGGTATGGTGGATATGGGTTGGGGTCATATGAAGGTGTTTGTTGGTAAGGGGCTTGTGAGTATGATGGTTCAAAATCATGTTGAGGGGGTGGTTCATAGGCATATGGTGGTGGTTGTTGACAATCACAATAAGGGTCACCACATCCATTAGATTGATATGCATTAGGATTAGAGTTATACTCATAAGAATCCGGAGGTTGTTGTTGCCAAGAAGGTTGATCAATCCCTTGAGGCTCCTCCCATCCTTAATTGTTCCATCTTTGATGCACATCTTCATTGTAGCTCCTATTTCCTACAACATAATTTGAACCAAAATCATAGCCAAAGTGAGGATGAGAATTCATAATAGCAAAAGAGAATAAAAATAAGTACTAATAAGAACTAATAAAAACTAACTCCTAAAGCAAGAAAAACTAACAAAGAAGCCTATTAACATATATACAATAGCCAATAACATATCACCATTGCAATTCTCCGGCAACGGCTCCATTTTGATGATGAGATTTTGTTGTGTCGGTTTAGAATTTCTTCTTATAGAAAGAATTACTTCGTTGTAAGCATAGCTCCAAACCAACGAACAATTCCCACATCAAAAAATTTGAGTTGTCACAAGTACAAACCCCAAATAAGAATTAACCGAAGTATTTAAACTCCGGGTCGTCTCATAAGGAATTGCAATGAAGTGCTCAATTATTGGCTATGAAAATGCAAGGGGGTTTGATTTTATAGTTTGACAAGAAAAGTAAACAACAAGAAAGTAAAATGACAAAAACTAATGAAATAAAGGAAAATTACTCTTGGCTAGACATAGGTAATTGAGATCACCATCCTTGTCTACAAACCAAATATTGACAATTATGAGGAACCAAGCTCATTAAGTTTACTTCTATACTTGAAGTATATCAAATAGGCTTGATCACATCAACCCATAAGTCCCAACCTATCTACTAATTAGATTAGTAGTGGGTTAGTGTCAATGGATATCAAATTGACCACCAAGGATTCTCAAATCACTAATTCAATGAGATCCAATGACTCAAGGTCACTCAATTTCCTTAGCCTAGGCCAAAAGCCAAGATAACTACCCAAAAACTAGAGAAAATATTTCATCAAACACTTAGAATGCAAGAAAATGAAACATCATCAATTGTAAGAATTAACAAGATCCATAACTGTCATCAACAAGAAATTAACAATAACAATGGAAATAACATAAAAGAGACTTAGAAACATAAGATTGCATTCAAAGAAATCAAGATTCAACAATGGTTCATAAACATAAAAATGGCAAAATAGGGAAATTAACAACAAGAACTAGAAGAACAAAGGTGTAACAACAAGAAATTAAAAGAGAAAACTAAATCAGAACAAGAATTGAAAGATGAATTTAAGAAAATTAAACCTAAACTACCCTAAATTCTAGAGAGAAGAGAGAGCTTCTCTCTCTAGAATTCTACCCTAAAACATGATGAAAACTAAACTATGACTACTTGGTTCATTCCCCCCTCAATCCTTGGGTTCAATAGCATCAGAAATGAGTTGGATTGGGCTCAAAATACGCTAGAAATCGCCCCCAACGAGTTGCTTAAAGTGGACCCACGCTGCTCCATTGGCGCGCATCTGTGCAGTGCGCGTGCGCATCCTTAGCCGTCAGGAAACTATGGCAAAATTTATATCATTTTAAAGCCTTGGATGTTAGCTTTCCAACGCAATTGGAACCGCCTCATTTGGACCTCTGTAGCTCAAGTTATGATCGATTGAGTGCAAAGAGGTCAGGCTTGATAGCTTTACGGTTCCTTCATTTCTTCATGAGTTCTCCCACTTTGCATGCTTCTCTCCTCACTTCTTGATGCACGGAAACTTGTCTCTCAACAATTTTTCCTTTGGCAAGTATACCGAATTGTCGTCAAGTAAAAACTCACAATAGAGTAAGGTCGAATCCCACAGAGATTGATTGGTCAAGCAACTTTAATTAGAGGAATGTTCTAGTTGAGCTAAGCAGAAATTGAGTTGAGGAATTGCAGAAAATTAAATGGCGGGAAAGCAAATAACAGAAAATGTAAGTGCTGGAAATAGATGGCGGAATGTAAATTGCAGAAAGTAAATTACAGAATCTTAAATGGAGAATTTAGGAGATGAGCATAAAAGTAAATGGCAGAAAATAAAGAGAATGGGGGATTCATTGGGCTTAGGAGATGTTGGATTCTCCGGATCAAGTTCATTATCATCTCTTCCTTAATCAATGCATTCATTGATCTCCTTGGAAATCTTAAGTGATTGGATCCCAATTCCTTGGTGACCCAATCTCTCAAAGCTTGAACAATTGTCCAATTCCTTAATTAGTTGCTCATGGGAAGAGATGAAGTATGGTCACTGATTATACCACATGTATTTCCAAATCAAAGTGTTGGTAGGATTATATGTCACTATATCCATCCAAACCCCAATTCTATCCAACATGAGAAAGCATTTCTAGCATGATCTCCTCATTCCTCTTCCAAGGTTCCGAGGAGATTCAAGTATGAATAGCCTTTTTTCCAAGACAACTACCCAATTGGGTGAAGATTGAAAGCTTTCTAGTAAAATCAAGAGAAAAGAAAGAAGAAGAATAATGAAAACTATTATTGATCCATCAAATTACAACAGAGCTTCCTAACCCAATGAAAAGGGGTTTAGTTCTTCATAGCTCTGGAAATGGAAGATGATAGAGAAGAGTGCATTCTGGAATTAAACTAGAAGTTGCAGAAAAAGTAAAATATACAAAGTGTAGATCTCCCTATTCAGTCTCTTTTTAATTGAAAACTATCCCTATATATACTACTCTTCTGATCTTCTAGTTAGCTCTTCAAGTCTTAGATATGGGCCCTTGATCTTTAGTTGAAGCAGTTACAGTCTTTAGTGGGCTCAGCTTTGCTTGCAGAAAGAATGTGAGTTAGGCATGATAGGAAGTTAGTTAGGACGTTAGTGGCGTTAACGTTAAGTGTAAACTTGGGTTCGAAAGCGTTAGTGACGATAACTTTATCACTAACATTCCAAACTAGTTGACCCACGTTAACTTCAATGTTAGTAGTACTAACGTGACTACCAACGTAGCCTCTTAGCCCTTCGCAAGCATTATTGACACTTACTTTTACCAATAACATTGCTCCTTGTCCCTCTTTTCCACGTTAATGATCCACGTTAGTGTAACTAACGTGGCCCTTAACGTGGGCATGCCAAGGCTTCGAGAGCGTTAGTGACACTTACCTTTGTCACTAACGCTTCAAAATGCCCCTTTCTTCCACGTTAGTGCTTCACGTTGATGGCATTAACGTAGCCACTAACGTGGGTATGCTTGCCATCTCCAACGTTAGTGATAAAGGTTAGTGTCACTAACGTTGGCACATCATCCCTTGCTCCACATTACCCTTCACGTTAGTGGTCTTAATGTGACCACTAACGTAGGCAATCTTGGCCTGATCCAGTGTTAGTGACAAAGGTGAGTGTCACTAACGTTGGCGATCTCTTCTTACTCCACGTTAGAGTTCACGTTAATTAGATTAACGTGACTCTTAACGTGGCTATGTGTGGCCTTTTGGAATGTTAATGGTGCTTACTTTTACCACTAACGTTGGAGCTTCTTTTTCCTTCCACGTTAGTTCCCACGTTAATGTAACTAACGTGGCAACTAACGTGGGTTATGATGGCTTTCGAAGGCGTTGTTAGTGGTAACTTTGCCACTAACGTTGCAAGCTTGCTCCCTTTCCACGTTAGTGGTCACGTTAGTGAGACTAACGTGGCTGCTAATGTGGCTCTTCCTTGCTTCCTTTGTCCTGAAATCAAACAAACAAGGTGCATAAAAGCTTTGTTTCAAGTCATGAGATCATGCATCATCTATTTTATCATTCAATTCATGCATAATTCTCATGAAATCATGTAAAGTTCACAATGTTTTCTTGAATCAAGATGTAAGTGTATATTCACCCAAAACTTGCTTATTTACTAAGAAAATGCATGAAACTACCCTAAAACAGCAAAGAAAAAGGTCAGTGAAACTGGCCAAGATGCCTTGGCATCACAACACCAAACTTAAAGCTTGCTTGTCCCTAAGCAAGTACTGAAACATAAGAATGATGAATGAAAGAACAAGAGAAACAACTTATTATAGAAGCCAAATTCTTGGTCTATGGGGTTTCATGTATAGCAACTTAGGTTCATTCCTTTACTGGTTTTCAGGTCCTTATCATGCTCTTGAATACTCGCTTGATTGCATCCTATGAGATCCTTATTCATTGATCTCCCCCTTCTTTTCAGGGTTTATTGCATTCTTAGGCTAAGTGCTTTGTGAGGGGGGACTCTTTAAGATAAGCTTTCAGCCAACACTCCCGAACCAGTTAGTTCAAGGTGCTAGGTGTTGAAACACCCCTAATGACTTACTCCCTCAAGTCTCTCTCCTCCATACATGTTCACTACAGGCATATGGTTTTGTTATTTTCTTTTCTTGAGGCCTTGGTGTCCAGCACCTCTTTGGGTTACTAAGTGTTCTGTAGTAAGGTTGCTCTTGATAGTGGATTTTCAGTTGATAATTCCGGGTTAGTTAACCCAAGTTACCAAGTGATGAGGCACTCCTGAGAACTTATTCATCCAAGCAGATCCTTTGCACAAGAACACCACAGACACATCCCTCAAGATTTAAACCCTTTGTGCCTAGCCTTGTTTCTTATTATTTTTCTTTCTTTTTTAAACTCTCACTGTTCTTTTCCTTTTTCTTATTAGGATCTTGTTGTTTAGCTAGTCTCATAGAATGTGCTTCAAGCATATGATTCAGAACATGTAGTTGCCTGTATACCTTGTTGGTGAACCAACTTAGCTAACCAATTACCACACCATAACCATTGAGAACTTACTTTACAAGATGAACCCCACTCTGGTTTTTCATAACATTTTCTTTTATTTAGCTTAAAGGACAAGCATACATTTAAGCAGGATGAAAATGAAAACAGTAAACTTATACCAGCACACATAAGACAAAATCAAAGAAAACTAACACTAAATTCTAGTGATTTAAACTAAAGAATAACTATCAATAGGGGCACATTCAGACTTCCAATTTAAACATTCCAAAGCAGATGGAATTAAGTAACAACACAACCTCTTGGTGGTGACTTCTAGCTCTCCCTTTGTTGTCATCATCCATAGCTTTTGCATCCTTTTTCGTCTCCTTGGATGATGGTGCATCATTTTTCCAAGAGATTGATTGAATTCCTGCAAAGTTATTGGAAGTTGCTTGTTCCCAAAGCACTTGAGAAATAGTTAGCATGCATGTATGCTTGTGAATTTCTGAACTTAATTGGTGTGTGAACACCAAACTTAGTTCTTTGCTTAATGCAACAGATTGAATACATGCAGAGAACCTCATGTGCTTTTATTAAGAAAATGACTATGAACTAGAAACTAAGCTATTGTTAAGTAGTTTCCCTGATTGGTTGGAGCTAGTAACTTGTCATTGAAGGGGTGTAGTGTGATTCTAAATGAAATCTTTGGTGGAACACCAAACTTAGAATTACACATTCACCCTTGAATTGTTTTGGTGTGCAACACCAAACTTAGCTCCTCACAATACAGGGAAAACTACTTGTAACCTTTATTGAGAAAATCATGAAAGGAAAACTACCTTAGGTTGGGTTGCCTCCCAACGAAGTGCTCTTTTAGCGTCGCTAGCTCGACGATTTCTCCATTAGTTGAGATGATACTTCATTTTGGGGCTCTCCCCTATGTTGCCCATGTAGTGTTTGAGCCTTTGTCCGTTCACCATGAAAGTCCTCTTTGAGCTTTCTTCCATGATTTCTATGTGTCCATAAGGTGAGACCTTTGTGACAAGAAAGGGTCCTAACCACCTTTATTTGAGTTTTCCAGGGAAAAGTCTCAATTTGGAGTTGTAGAGGAGCACTTGCTGTCCTTTTTCAAAGCTCCTAGGTGTCAGATTGAGGTCATGCCTTCTCTTCGCCTTTTCCTTATAGATCTTGGAATTTTCATAGGCTTGAGACCTAAACTCCTCCAGTTTCTGCAGCTGCAAGACTCTTTTTTCACCAGCAGTATTGCTATCAAAATCTAGTAGCTTGAGAGCCCAGAGGGCTTTGTGTTCCAGCTCCAATGGTAAATGACAGGCCTTTTCCATACACCAGTTGATATGGGGACATCCCAATTGGTGTTTTGAATGCCGTCCTGTATGCCCAAAGAGCATCATCTAGCTTCTTCGATTAGTCCTTTCTTGATGCTCCCACAGTCTTTTCCAGGGTCCTTTTTAGCTCTCTGTTGGATATCTCAGTTTGACCACTTGTTTTGGGGTGGTAAGGTGTGGCAACCTTGGGTTTTACCCCGTATCTTAGGAGAAGAGCTTCTAATGGTCTGTTGCAAAAATGGCTCCCTCCATCACTGATGAGAGCTCGTGGGACTCCAAACTGGCTAAAGACATTCTTTCTGAGGAAGTTCATGACCACCTTGTTATCATTTGTTGGGGTTGCAATAGC
This sequence comes from Arachis ipaensis, assembly GCF_059453495.1. Lineage (NCBI taxonomy): Eukaryota > Viridiplantae > Streptophyta > Magnoliopsida > Fabales > Fabaceae > Arachis > Arachis ipaensis. The sequence goes on from NC_142435.1 coordinate 31,364,738, forward strand.
CTCTACCCACTTGGATACGTAATCCACCGCCACCAAGATATACTTGTTTGAATATGAGGTTGGGAATGGACCCATGAAATCGATTCCCCACACATCAAATAGTTCTAGCTCTAAGATGAAATTCTGTGGCATCTCATTTCTTTTGGGTAAGTTTCCAGCCCGTTGGCATTCATTGCAGTTCTTTACTAGTTCTTTGGCATCCTTGAAAAGGGTAGGCCAAAAGAATCCACTTTGTAGTACCTTGGCTGTAGTTCTTTCTCCTCTAAAGTGGCCTCCATAGCATGAACCATGACAGTTCCATAAGACCCCTCGTCCCTCTTCTTCTGAAATGCATCTTCTAAGGATTCCATTTGAACACTTCTTGAAGAGATATGGCTCATCCTAGATGAAGTATTTAGCATCATTAATGAGCTTTCTTCTTTGATGTTTGTTGATCTCTGGAGGCAAATCTCCAGTTGCCTTGAAATTGGCATTGTCTGCAAACCAGGGTGCTTTGTAAACCGTCATTAACTGCTCATCTGGAAAGAACTCATTTACACTTGCATCATGTGTTCCACCTTTATCACAAGGAATTCTGGATAGGTGATCTGCTACCTTGTTCTCCACTCCTTTCTTGTCTCGAATCTCAATATTGAATTCCTGCAACAACAAGATCCATCTTATCAGTCTTGGTTTTGATTCCTGCTTGGCAAACAAATATTTAAGTGCTGTGTGATCTGTGAAAACAATCACTTTGGAACCAATGAGGTATGATCTAAACTTGTCAAATGCAAAAACTATTGCCAGCAACTCCTTTTCAGTAGTGGTATAATTTTTTGAGTGTCATTGAGGACCTTGCTGGCATAGTATATGACATGAACTAAATTATCTTTCCTCTGTCCTAACACTGCCCCAACTGCAAAATCAGATGCATCACACATCAGTTCGAATGGTAAGTTCCAATCAGGTGGGGTAATGATAGGGGCTGAGGACAGCTTCTTTTTCAAGTTTTCGAATGCTAGCATGCACTTCTCAGATACAAGGAGATTGCTTAAGGGCTTGGCTATCTTTGAAAAATCTTTAATAAATCTTCTGTAAAAGCCAGCATGCCCCAAAAAGCTCCTAATTGCCTTGACATCACTTGGTGGTGGTAATTTTTCAATTAGTTCCACCTTAGCTCTGTCTACCTCAATGCCTTGGTTAGAAACTTTATGGCCAAGGACTATTCCTTCTGTCACCATAAAGTGGCATTTTTCCCAATTCAAGACCAGATTGGTCTCTTAACATCTTTTTAATACCAAGGCAAGGTAATTTAGGAAATTAGGAAATGAATCCCCAAATACTGAAAAGTCATCCATAAAGACTTCAATGAATTTTTCTATCATATCTGAGAAGATAGAGAGCATGCAGCGTTGAAAAATTGCAGGTGCATTACATAGCCCACATGGCATGCGCCTGTATGCAAACACTCCATATGGGCAAGTAAATGATGTTTTCTCCTGGTCTCTTGGATCAACCACTATTTGATTATATCCTGAATAACCATCTAGAAAACAATAATATGCGTGTCCTGTAAGTCTTTCTAGCATCTGATCCATGAAGGAGAGTGGGAAATGGTCTTTTCTTGTAGCTTCATTGAGTTTCTGTAGTCAATGCACATCCTCCATCCTGTGACGGTTCTTGTAGGGATGAGTTCGTTCCTTTCATTGGGTACTACAGTGATTCCTTCTTTCTTGGGGACCACTTGGACGGGGCTAACCCATGGGCTATCCGAAATTGGGTAGATTACCCCTCCCTGCCACAGCTTCATGACTTTCTTCTGTACCACTTCTTTCATGACTGGATTCAGCCTTCTTTGGGGTTGAATGAAGGATTTGGCATCATCTTTCAACAGTATCTTATGCATGCATATGGTCGAACTGATTCCCTTCAAGTCAGCGAGGGTCCAACAAATGGCATCCTTATGCTTTTGCAATACTTGGAGTAGTTCCTCCTCTTGTTCTTGGCTGAGGGCTGAGTTTATGATCACTGGATAACTTTATTCTCTCCTAAATATGCATATTTGAGAGTGGACGGCAGTGCCTTTAGTTCAAGTTTGGGTGCTTCTTTTTTTTTTCATTCTTCTCCTCTAGTGTGCCCTGAACATGAACCTCAGCTGTTGCAGCCTCTTCGCTTGATGCTGATTCCTCTTCTTCTGTTAACCCCTCAAGTTCTTCCTCTTCAAAAGTCTCTTGCACTACAGCTTCCATTGAATCCAACCTCATACATTCTCCCAATGAGTCTTGTGGGTAACTCATGGCCTTGAACACATTGAATATCATTTTCTCATCATGTAGTCTAAGGGTAAGTTCACCCTTTTGGACATCGATGATAGCTCCGGCAGTGGCTAGAAATGGCCTTCCCAAGATGATAGAGGCCTTGGCTCCTTCCTCCATATCCAACACTACAAAGTCTGCTAGGAAGATAAAGTCTCCTACCTTCACCAACAAGTCTTCTACTATTCTGTGAGAAAACTTGAATGATCGGTCTGCCAGTTGCAGGGCCATTTTTGTTGGCTTGGCCTCTTCAATCCTCATTTTTCTCATCATTTCTAAGGACATCAGATTTATGCTAGCTCCTAAATCACATAAAGCCTTTTCCACTGTGATTTCCCTTATAATACAAGGAATCTGGAAGCTCTCAGGATCCTTCAATTTCTGGGGTAATTTGTGCTGAATGATGGCACTACATTCTTCGGTTAGTACCACAGTCTCGTTGTTCTTCCAGCTTCTCTCCTTGGTCATCAACTCCTTCAAGAACTTGGCATAGAGTGGCATTTGCTTTATTGCTTCAGCAAAGGGTATGTTAATCTGTAATTTCTTGAAGATTTCTAAAAATCTTGAGAATTGGCTGTCATCCCCCCCTCTTCTTTAATTGCTGAGGGTATGGAGCTTTTGGAACATATGGCTTCAGCACTTTTCCTTCTTGATGTGAATTAGGAGTAGAAACTTGAACTTCATCTTGTTCCTTTTTCTTTTCATCCGAATTCTTCTCTTGTGGTTTCTTGGAGGTCTCCTCCAATTCCTTCCCACTTCTGAGGGTGATAGCCTGACACTCCTCCCTTGGATTTGAATTAGTGTTGCTGCAAATGTTATGGTTAGGGACTTGCTTGAATAGGTAGCTAATTTGTGTTTCAAGTTTCTTGATGGCAGCATCTTGATTCTGCATATTGGATCGCACTTCTTCCCAGAATGCCTTACTATTTTGAACTTCCTTGCATATGCCTTCAAGTAGAATCTCAATTCTGGAGAGTCTATCTTTGGACGGTGATGGTGGGTTGAGGTTGGAGGAGTGAGAAGGGCTATCTTGGTTTTGATATGGATGTTGAGAGGTATTGTTGGGTGGGTGTTGATATGATCTCTGTGTGGAATGTTGGTGAGTTGTATTGTTGTTGGGGTTGTGACGTCTCTGATCTTGGCCTTGATCTTGTTGATTTCTCCACCCAAAGTTTAGGTGGTTCTTCCAACCAGGATTATAAGTTTTGGAGTATGCATCATGGGTCTACCTAGGTGAGTTCCCAATATAGTTGGCTTGTTCCCGGTCACCCTCTTCCTCTGTATTTACTCCTTCTTGAGCTACTGATGAGGTGGTGACTGCTGCAACTTGGTTTCTTTCCATCTTCTTGGTAAGGTCAGCCAGCTGCTTGGTGATCATCTTATTTTGATCTAGCAGAGCGTCCTTGTTGTTCAGCTCCATCACTCCTCGAGTGTTGCTCCTTTCAGAAGCATAGAAGTAGTCATTCTCAGCTATAGTCTCGATGACATCTATGGCTTCTTCAATGGTCTTCTTCTTGTTCAGAGATCCCCCGAATGAGTGGTCTACTGCCTTCTTTGATTCATAAGACAGACCCTCATAGAAAATGTGTAGTTGCACCCATTCATTGAACATGTCTGGCGGGCACCTTCTTGTTAAGTCCTTAAACCTCTCTCATACTTCATAGAGCGTTTCACCATCTTGTTGCCTGAAGGTTTGTACCTCAGCTCTCAACCTGTTGATTTTTGAGGAGGGTAGAATCTCGCCAAGAATTTGTTCACCACATCTTCCCAGGTTGTTAAACTCTCCTTCGGGAAAGATTTCAGCCATTTAGATGCTTTATCCTTGAGTGAAAAGGGGAACAAAAGCAGTCTATAGGTATCAGGATGAACACCATTAGACTTCACAGTATCACATATCCTTAGGAAGGTGGTTAGATGTTGATTGGGGTCTTCTTGGGCACTTCCTCCGAATGCATAGTTGTTCTGAACGAGGGTGATGAGCTGGGGTTTTAGTTCAAAGTTATTGGCATGTATGGTTGGCTTTTGGATGCTACTTCCACAATTTCCTGGGTTTGGATTGATATAAGAGCCTAGAACTCTTCTCTCTTGCCCAGCATGATTTACTGGGCCTTCTCTGGCATGGTTGTGAGTTTCTTCTTCATGGTGATTCTCCGTATTCTCCTCCATGTCTGTTTCAAAATACTCTTCCTCTTCCTCAGCACCAACGACTCTCTTCCCTCTTGCTTCCCTCCTTAATCTAAGGAAGGTCCTTTCAGGTTCAGAATCAAAGGGAGTTGAAGCCCCGCTTCTTCTACCTGTCATACAACCAACAAAGCAAAAAGGCAAGAAAGAAAATAAATGAAGAAATTACTCTTGTTAGAGTGGCTGTTAGTGTGAGTGGTGCAATGTATCAAACAGTTAGTGGGTTAGTGAACTAAATTGTAAACAACTACGAAAAAAAACAAACAAGCAAGGGAAAAAGGGAAGAAAATCACTATAACTGAAAGTAATTCACTCGAATGGAATTAAACAAAACAAAAGTAAATTGCTCAATCTAGTTATCCTCCAACTTAATCATTGTTGATACAAAATCAATCCCCGGCAACGGCGGCATAAACTTGATACACGGAAACTTGTCTCTCAATAATTTTCCCTTCGGCAAGTATACCGAATTATCGTCAAGTAAAAACTCACAATAGAGTGAGGTCGAATCCCACAGAGATTGAGGAATGTTCCAGTTGAGCTAAGCAGAAATTGAGTTGAGGAATTACAGAAAATTAAATGGCAGAAAAGCAAACAACAGAAAATGTAAGTGCTGGAAATAGATGGCGGAATGTAAATTGCAGAAAGTAAATTGCAGAATCTTAAATGGGGAATTGGGGAGATGAGCATAAAACTAAATGGCAGAAAATAAAGAGAATGGGTAAGATCAGAAATGGGGGATTCATTGGGCTTAGGAGATGTTGCATTCTCCGGATCAAGTTCATTCTCATCTATTCCTCAATCAATGCATTCATTGATCTCCTTGGCAATCTTAAGTGATTGGATCCCAATTCCTCAGTGACCCAATCTCTCTAAGCATGAACAATTGCCCAATTCCTTAATTTAATTGCTCATGGGAAGAGATGAAGTATGGTCACTGATTATACCACATGTATTTCCAAATCAAAGTGTTGGTAGGATTATATGTCACTATATCCATCCAAAGCCCAATTCAGTCCAACATGAGAAAGCATTTCTAGCATGATCTCCTCATTCCTCTTCCAAGATTCCGAGGAGATCCAAGTATGAATAGCCTCTTTTCCAAGACAACTACCCAATTAGATGAAGATTTAAAGCTTTCTAGTAAAATCAAGAGAAAAGAAAGAAGAAGAATAATAAAAACTATTATTGATCCATCAAATTACAATAGAGCTCCCTAACCCAATGAAAAGGGGCTTAGTTGTTCATAGCTCTGGAAATGGAAGATGATAGAGAAGAGTGCATTCTGGAATTAAACTAGAAGTTGCAGAAAAAGTAAAATATACAAAGTGTAGTTCTCCCTATTCAGTCTCTTTTTAATTCAAAACTATCCATATATATACTACTCTTCTGATCTTCTAGTTAGCTCTTCAAGTCTTGGATATGGGCCATTGATCTTTAGTTGAAGCAGTTACAGTCTTTAGTGGACTCAGCTTTGCTTGCAGAAAGAATGTGAGTTAGGCATGATGGGAAGTTATTTAGGACGTTAGTGGCGTTAACGTTAAGTGTAAACTTGGGTTCGAAAGTGTTAGTGACAATAATTTTATCACTAACGTTCCAAACTAGTTGATCCACATTAATTTCAACATTAGTAGAACTAACGTAACCACTAACATAGCCTCTTAGCCCTTCGCAAGCGTTATTGACACTTACTTTTACCAATAACGTTGCTCCTCGTCCCTCTTTTTCACGTTAATGATCCACGTTAATGTAACTAACGTGGCCCTTAACGTGGGCATGCCAAGGCTTCGAGAGCGTTAGTGACACTTACCTTTGTCACTAACGCTTCAAAATGCCCCTTTCTTCCATGTTAGTGCTTCATGTTAATGGCATTAACATGGCCACTAACGTGGGTATGCTTGCCATCTCCAACGTTAGTGACAAAGGTTAGTGTCACTAATGTTGGCACATCATCCCTTGCTCCACGTTACCCTTCACGTTAGTGGTCTTAATGTGACTACTAACGTAGGCAATTTTGGCCTGATCCAGCGTTAGTGACAAAGGTGAGTGTCACTAACGTTGGCGATCTCTTCTTACTCCACGTTAGAGTTCACGTTAATTATATTAACGTGACTCTTAACGTGGCTATGTGTGGCCTTTTGGAATGTTAGTGGTGCTTACTTTTACCACTAACGTTGGAGCTTCTTTTTCCTTCCACGTTCGTTCCCACGTTAATGTAACTAACGTGGCAACTAACGTGGGTTATGATGGCTTTCGAAGGCGTTGTTAGTGGTAACTTTGCCACTAACGTTGCAAGCTTGCTCCCTTTCCACGTTAGTGGTCACGTTAGTGAGACTAACGTGGCTGCTAACGTGGCTCTTCCTTGCTTCCTTTGTCCTGAAATCAAACAAACAAGGTGCATAAAAGCTTTGTTTCAAGTCATGAGATCATGCATCATCTATTTTATCATTCAATTCATGCATAATTCTCATGAAATCATGTAAAGTTCACAATGTTTGCTTGAATCAAGATGTAAGTGTATATTCACCCAAAACTTGCTTATTTACTAAGAAAATGCATAAAACTACCCTAAAACAGCAAAGAAAAAGGTCAGTAAAACTGGCCAAGATGCCCTGGCATCACTTCTTCCATCCAATACTTGCCTTATGAACCTGAAATTACTCAACAAACATATCAAGGCATCGAATGGAATTAAGGTGAGTTAAATTTAGCTATTTTAAGGCCTAAAAAGCATGTTTTCAGACTTAAGCACAAATTTAGGGAGAATTACAAAACCATGCTATTTCATTGAATAAATGTGAGAAAAGTTGATAAAACCACCCAAATTAAGCACAAGATAAACCACAAAATCGGGGTTTATCAGTTCACATTCCACATCGACTCTCTGATCAAAGGTAGTATGGCTATCTTTTTGCCTTCTAAGATAGTCCACAGAAGCACAGTTACACGGACTCTGATGTAGGTGGCATGAGTGTTAGGCAACAGATAATCAGCGATTATCTGCTGTCATATCCTTGCCTCAGGATGAAAGTCGGAGCATGCAATACTGACGGGCCACTTTCTCACTTGTGTTGTACTCCCAGCGGGCCTCAGGTCGGCCAATCTTCTTTAGAATGGTGTCCAGTGGGATCTTGCCCTTGATCACATTCGCCTTTATCTTCGGGTAGGCGTCACGGCTAGACAGTATGTGAGGAAGCTCCAGGAGGGCCTCAAACGTCTGAGTGGAGGTATCTAACTGTCGTCCTCTAAGAAACACTGTCTGTGCATCTCCACTCAGAAGATTTCCATAAAATTTTTACACAATAGACTCATTAATCTCTATCGAATCTTGCTCATTGAAGGTCCATTTGTAGTAGGCAATCTGGCTATGAATAGTATCCACATACTTTTGGAACATTTATCTTTCTTTCATAATGTATGGCCTTTGTCTAAATCTTCCTATATTGAATTTGGGCCTCTTCATTAGCAAAAGTGTCCAGCCTATCACTTGGTTTATCGATAGCGAGGGCCAATGATAAAGCTGTCTCTTTTCCTTTGCAACGCATCTTGAAAAATAAAGAACGGAGTACAACTCAGAATCAAAAGGGAAATGGCACAAAAAGTAGGAGAGGAATTAATTAAAATGCAGAACTTGGAGCCAAGAAAAGTAAAGAAACACTTAATCGAGGGAAACAACATAAGAGTGTGGTATAATCAAGAAAAAGTAATGTGTTCCTCCATTAAGTAGCCTAAGTAGCAAATAAAAGAATGAGTAATAATTAAAGCATAAACAACTTAGGCTAATACAATTAAAGTGAATTGAATTATGAAAATCTTGGAAATTGAAATTGTGCAATGAAAGCTCAAGATTAACAGAAAATAGCTCAACAACAATAACCAATTCAAAAATTGAGAAGTCTACTTATTCATCCCAACAATAAGGAAATAATCACATGGACAAAATTCTTGTTGAAAAAGTGACAAACTTGATAAAAATCAAGTCAAGTTGCTCAAAAGCATGCAAAGGATTAAAGAACAAGTAACTAGGTATGCGATTATGTGTACTTGAAAACTAAGATGAATAAGCAATTCCACACAATTCACTTAATTAAATGTTATATGCACTTATCAACATTACACCAAATAAATGACTAAAATTGAATTTATAAACAAATTTTGTGTTAGTAGTCAAAGTAACAACCAAGTGCATTCTTGAAACTCAATCACAAACATCATCAAAAATCATCTAAACTTGCACAAATTTTAATTATAATGCCTAATGAGAATAAAATCTAAAACATATGGTGGCCAAACACATGAATTAAACAAAAAATCTCATTCAGGCATTCTATCGAACACATGGCGTGCACAATATATACTCAGTGAAATTGAGTTCAATTGAAGCATCCATTAAACAGAAAAATAGCAATTAAACAATTGCAATCAAACCATCAATTAACTAATTTAAACATATCCTAATTGCCAAAATCAGAATTGAAATGCAATTAAAATCAACAAAAGAATGAATAGGGAATAGGGGAAAGAAATGGAACCTGCGTTGGTGAAGGGTGGGGATAAGGGAAGGTGGGTGGCAGCAGAGTCATAGCGGTACAGGTACCACTGCTGTTGGGGTCACGGCGGTGTTGCATCGCTGGAGCTGGGAGCACGGCTCGCTCTAGCGCAGGGAACAAGGGCACAAAGAAGTTGGGTGGATGAAGAGAGAAGAAGAAAGAGGGGAAAGGAGAGAAAAGGAAGGCGACGGTGGTCGCGAACGATAGTGGCGGTGTCGGACAGAGAGGTGGGTGGTGGGGTGTGGTTTGAGGGTTTGCTGGGTTGGGTGAGCAAAGAAAGAAGAAAAGGGATGTGGTGGGTGAAGGCGCAATAAGGGTTCTGATTGAACCCACGCCTAAAATGCAACTTGTGCGTACGAACACTATACTAGGCAAAAATTAGAGGGTGTGCACATGCAGAAGCATGTGCCCACGCACGCGGCAGGGAGGTGAATAAGGTGTGTGCATACGCATGGCTTGGTGCGTATGCACAGAAGGCAAAAATATCTTTTTAAGAGGAATATGGTCATGTGTGCACCTAGCAGGAAGCAGAATTTAAAGTGTGCATACGCACAGGTGTGTGCACACGCACAAATCAATGAGAATGGGGCATGTGTGCGTACGCACAAAACTCTATTTTCAAAAAGAATTTTTTTAAGCCTCTAAGAGTACCAACATGATATTCAACATAGATTTTCATCCTCAAGCATGTTATAACAAAAAAAAACACATTATTTCACTAAGATCACCTAATCAACACCAAAATACCACTAAATTAAGCTAAACAAGATAAGCAAATATTCAAGAAATAAAAGCTAAAAGAAAAAAATGTTAGAAGGATATTACTATGTTGGGATATCTCCCACCTAGCACTTTGGTTTATAGTCCTTAAGTCGGAGATTTGGGTGAAGCCTTTGTCAAGGTGGTGATGAGCGGATATTTTATACGCTTTTTGACATCATTTTCATATAGTTTTTAGTAGTTTTTATTTAGTTTTTATTAATATTTTATAGGTTTTATTATTAAATTCATATTTTTGGATTCTACAATGAGTTTTTTGTATTTTTGGACAATTTGAGGTATTTTTTGGCTGAAATTGAGGAGCTGGAGTAGAAGTCTGATTTAGAGACATAGAAAGCACTGCAAATGCTGTCCAGATCTGACCTGCCTGCATTCGGAAGAGCTTTTCTGGAGCTATACAAGTCCAAATAAAGCGTTCTCAATGGCTATGGAAAGCTGACTTCCAGAACATTCCAGCAATATATAATAGTCTATACCTTGCAAGGAATTGGATCACCATGAGGAAGAATCTTAGATTTTAGCCTGAAGAGTGTGAGGTTGGCGTTCAACTTGCCCTTATTGCAAGGAGATCTTCATCCCTACACTAGGAGAGTCAACCATGATCAGAGATTGGATCAAGTGCTATCAGATATCTGTGTAGAAGGCACACAGTGGAAAAGCGATTCCTAAGGCAAGCCCATTCAGTTAAGAAGGGTTGACCTAAAGCCCATAGCTAGAGGATGGTTGGAATTCATCTAAAAATCCATCATCCCTACTAGAAACCGGTCAGAAATGACTGTTGACAGAACCATCATAATTTATTGCATCATGATTGGAACTGAGGTGGAAGTTCATGAGGTAATTCCTCAAGAACTGTACAAGGTAACTGAGAAGCCTCAGACCAATGCCAGGTTGGCATTCCCACACCTCATCTGTCACCTATGCAATTCAGCAGAAATTGTTGATAAACCACTATTTTATGGTTTATCTTGTGCTTAATTGAGTGATTTTTATCAACTCTTTACCCACTTATTCATACAATTTGCATGGTTTTACAATTCCTTCCCAGAATTTGTGCTATGATTGAAAACATGCTTCTTTGGCCTTAAGTTCCCTATGTTTAATCCTCTCTTATTACCATTAGATGCCTTGATATGTGTTTTAAGTGATTTCAAAGATTACAAGGCAGGAATGACTCAGAGGATGGAAAGGAAGCATGCAAAAGTGGAAGGAATACAAGAAGTTGAAGAAGTTGCTAAGCTGTCTAGCCTGACCTCTCTGCACTCAAATGGTCATAACTTGAGCTACAGAGGTCCAAATGATGTGGTTCTAGTTGCGTTGGAAATCTAACGTCTGGGGCTTCTTTTCGATATATAATTTGCCATAGCTTCCCCGAAGTTAGGCAACACAAACGCGTGAATGATGCACCCGCGTCCCATCTGCAAACTTCAATCCGCGCGGACGCGTGGACGACGCCTCCGCGTCACCTTCCCGCGACCTGAACATAACAAAAATCGCTGGGGGCGATTTCTGGGCTGTTTTTGACCCAGTTTTCAGCCCAGAACACACAGATTAGAGGCTATAAAGTGGGAGAATGCATCCATTCATAGACAAGCTTTCAAATTCACAATTTTAGGATTAGATGTAGTTTTTAGAGAGAGAGAGAGAGGTTCTCTCCTTTCTCTTAGGATTTAGTTTTAGGATTTAGGATTATTTCTTCTTCATCACAGGTTCAATGTTCCTTTAATTTATTTTTCTACTTTTATTTTATTACTTTAATTGATATTTATCTTTTCAATTTGGCTTATGCTACATTCATGTTATGATTTTCTTAATTAATATTATTTGAGGTATTTCAGATTTAAGATTGCTTTGCTTTATTTACATTGATGCTTTTAATTTAATTTAGATATTTTTCCTTTTGTCTTGGGTTAAATAATTGGTGACTCTTGAGTTATCAAACTCATTGTTGATTGAAAATTGGAATTCTTCTAGAATTAATTTGGGTTCCAATAACTCTAACTTTTCCCAAGGAAAGACTAGGACTTGAGGAATCAGAATTAATTCATCCATTTAACTTACCTTCATAGTTAGAGGTTAACAAAGTGGGAGAAAAATCCAATTCTCATTACAATTGATAAGGATAACCAAGATAGGACTTCCAGTTTTCATACCTTGCCAAGAGTCTATTTTATAGTTATTTATTTTATTCTTATTATCATTCAACATACTATTTCCTTACTTTCAAAACCCTCAATTTACAAGACTCATAACCAATAATAAGAACATACCCCCTGCAATTCCTTGAGAAGACGACCCGAGGTTTAAATACTCGGTTATCAATTTTTAAAGGGGTTTGTTACTTGTGACAACCAAAACGTTTGTAAGAAAGGTTGATTTCTTGGTTTAGTAACTATACTTGCAACGAGAGTTTACTATAACTTCTAAACCGTCAATCTTCAGTTCTTTCAAAATGGCGCCGTTGCCGGGGAATTGCAAACGTGTGCCTTATTATTGGTTATTGTAAATATTTTCTTTTTACTTGTTTATTTGTTTTTATTTTTGTTTTTATTTTTTTTTCTTTTTCATAAATTAAGAGGTTATTGGTTTTTATTTAGTTATTAAAAAATTTTTCAAAAATTTTTCAAAAATTTAGTTATCTTATCTTATTTCAAAAATCAAATTTCAAAATTCAAATTTCAAAAATTTAAAATTCAAATTTCAAAATTCAAATTTCAAAACTTCAAATTTTAAATTTCAAAAATTTAATTTTCAAATTCAAAATTTAAATAACCTTTTAATTTAAAATTTGTTTTTATTTTCGTTTTTAATTTTTATTTACTATTATGAGTTCTCACCCCTCTCGCTTTGAGTTTGGTTCCAATGTTGTTGCAAGGAATGGAAATTATAACAGGGACATGCATCGAGGTCAAAACAATCAGAGACGGAAGGAGCCACGAGGATCTGATCAACCCTTTCGGCAACATCACCTTCCAAAATATCATGGACAACGACCATCCTACAATGCATGCCAAGATAATAGATATGGTGGACCCCCTTATAGTTACCAGCAAGCTCCATCATATGCCACTAAACCATCTCCTCAACACAACTTTGAACCACCATACTCACAAGCCCCTTACCACCAAACACCACCATATAACCCTAATCCTTATCTACCACACCAACCACCATATGAACCACGCCCAGAACCACCACCTCAATATTCACCATCTCCATATCCATCAATCCAAGAGCACTATGATCCTACTTATGATAGCCAAGCACAACAAGAATCAAAGGATCGTCTCAAGGAAACAGTGGAAAGATTTCATGCAACCCTTCACCAATTGAAACAAGCGATAAATCAATTAGCTTCCCGACGTTCGGACACTCAAGGAACCCCCATGGCTTCATGTGGACAATCTAATGAAGAACATAGTATGAAGGAGACATTAGAAACTCCAGTGGACAGCAAGGAGCATGAATTTGTACTGGAACAAGTGGAGGAAGCCGGAATTATTGAAGAAGAAGAAGTGGTTGAAGACTTAGGAGATGTTGAACCTCCTTGGGAAAGTCAAGACATAGAGCCTCCTTCAAAGACATTTAAAATTGATGTTAAAGAGGGTGTACAACCTCCAAGACATATCATGGTTGAAGACTTTGAAGAGGTTGATCAAGAGATGGATTCAATCATTGATGAATTCTTATCCGCAATTGAATCCTCTCCTATTGAACTTGACATGGAGATGGAAGAAGAAAAAGCACAACCTCCCACACTGTTGGTGAACAATGAAGAAGAGATTGACTTGGAAGATAGCTACCAAGAGGAAGAGGTTGAAATTGAAGAAGCTTGCAAAGAGGTGGAAGCTGTTAAAGAAGAGCCCAGGGGAATGGAGCTTGAAATCACCTTGCCAAAGTTATTGGAGACCCCTCCCCCTAAGTTGCCATCATCCTTCACAACATTCAAGTGGGTAAAATTCATATCCCTTAGCTTTCTAATTCCACTTGAATATGGGGTACTGGAGACGGATGGTCAACTTAAAGCTCTTTGTGGCATAAAGAATAAGAGGAAGATGGTCAGTGGTAAGAATTGTCTTGGAAGGTTCATTATGGTTGGAAGCTTTAAGTTTAAACGCAAGGGTTGGTGTAAAGCTCAACTGAATGGGTCTAGGAAGTTGGTTGGCTGCTTTAGTGAGAATTCAGATTGCTTGCCACCCGGATGAAATCATGATGATCAACAAGAAGGCGGGTGCAATAGCAAGGTTTGGGATCCTAGAATCTGTTCTGACATCCAACACCCCGGGAGCCTAAGAATCTGTTTGAAGCTGCTCAAAGGCTTTATGTGCCTAGTTTGGGATCCCGGAGGCCATTGGAATTACAAATATTGGTGGAGATTCCTGGATGAGTTCAAGCACAAGCCACTATAACAAGGAGCTCACCAAATGTCCAACTTAAGGACTTTAACTGAAAGTGCTAGGTGGGAGACAACCCACCATGGTATGATCGTTTCTTTTTCAATTTTATTTCATGTTGTTTGTTTTTATTTTATTTTAATTTCATTGAACCTAGAATTATTCATAGCATCTACATTAGCATTGCATACTACATAATTGCATAAAAAAAAAACACGCACGCGACGCGGCAACGTCGCTGACGCGTCCGCGTCGTATGTGCCTCAGGAAGAAAAAGCAATCGAACAGAGAGTCATGCGGGAGCTTGGCTGGAGGCGTGCCTTTGGCACAAATCACCCCACGCGACCGCGTCGCTGACGCGTCAGCATCACATGGGAATAATGCCTCCCACGCGTCCGCGTCACCCACGCGGATGCGTGACCTAGAAATCGACGTAAAAAAGGGTGCACGACCGAAAGTTATGCTAGAGTGGTGCTGGACTGGTGCTGAATGCACAACCCTTCCCACGCGGACGCATGGCTCATGCGTCCGCGTCATACCCCTATAATGGCCACTCACACGATCGCGTCGACTACGCGACCGCGTCACTTTGGATTTTGGCAATACTAAATTTTAAACAGAGAGTTGTCCGAGCGCGAGGCTGCCCTCGCGCCAGTAGCACAAAATGAGTCACGCGTCCGCGTGACCGACGCGACCGCATCGACTCCTCTAAGCGCCATCCGCGCGAACGCGTCCGTGTCGCTTGCGCCGCACAGCTTAACCTAATCTACCAAAAATCTTATCTTTTCTTCCCTAATCTTAATTTTTCCTCCCTCCTTTCTTACTTACTTCTTCTTCCCTTCTTTCCCTTCCCATTCTTCTTATCTTTCATTTTATTTTACTTAATTTATTTGCATATTTCATTCATTACATCTTAATTTTGTGCATATTTTTATTTTCTTTTCTAAATTCATTATTTTTCCTTTGGATGTTAAAATTTTCTTATTTAACTGCTGCATCTTCTCTTGAATTATTCTTGGTTTTTAGTGACTTGTTTAATTCTGATTGAGTAATATTATTTAAATCAATGCCAATCTTTTATATCTGTATTACTTTTGCATTGACATGAATTTATATTATCTCTCCTTCCCCACTCTCTTCCCCATTGTTACAAATTTTGTACCACTGGTATGCCATGGCTTCTATTGTTTTCTCACGTACATGTTGAAGCTTCCACGTAAATGAGACCCTTTTCATTTGGCATTAACCCACCCATACTTCATTTATTTTCTTATCTCTATTTATGGGTTACATTTCTTCCCTTTTTCTTTCAGGATGGCCACCCGGAAGGGAACCGGAAGACGTTTACATGGGGAGACAAACAAGTGCATCAGCACAATCCTTGGAGAAAAGTATCAGTTGGAGAGACCCGTCCACTTGTACATCTTAGTATGCACCGAGGACGGTGCAATCTTTAAGTGTGGGGAGGTCGATACCGATCTCCATGGGTTAGTACTTTCTTGTCTCAACACCAATGTTTAAATTTTCTTTATAGTTAGTTGTTGCAATTGCATGTTTGTTTGATTTTTTTGCATATTTTACCACTTGGTTGAAGTAATATTTTCTTTTTCAAGAAACCTTTTAGAGCATTTCACTAATTTGAATAAAATTTAATGTTAAACTCGTTTGAAGAAATATTATACTAGAACATGGTTTAAAGCTTGAACACACAAAACCTGTGAGATTTTGAGCCTATTTGAATTGGTTGTATTTTATCAACCAAAATTTTGTTTTAGTGTGTATTTTTCTCTCTAAAATTGTGATCTTTGTCTTGCTTAATTCTATATTTCCATGGTTTGATGTATGCATACACTTACATGATTGAGGTCTTTGTTTCACTGAGCTTACATACCCATATGGCCTTACCTTTCATTATCCTTTGCAAACCAATTTGAGCCTATTTTACCCCTTTGTTCTTTACTTTAGCACATCATTAACTCTAAGCGAAAAACAATAATGTCCTTAATTTGAATCCTTGGTTAGCTTAGACTAGTGAAAGTGCTCATGAATTAAGTATGGGAAAAAGTGGGTTTGGAAACATTTGGTTTAAGAATTGGGTGTTATATATCTTTATTAAAATGTGAAAAAAAAATGTTTAGAACGTGTTCATGCATTCAATAATTTAATCATATGCATTGAAAAAAATAAATTAAAAAAAGAGAAAAAGAAAAAGAAAAAAATAAAGGAGAAAAAGAAAAGATAAAGAGCAAATAATAAAAAAGGGGACAAAATACCCCAAAGTAAATGGTGAAAGCAATGCATATGTACTGTACTTAAAATTAGAATGCATGAATATGTGGAAAACATGGTTAATGGACAGTTAGGTTTTGTATTATGATTACATGGATTGTCTAAAGTTAGGTGGAAAGTTTAAGTTAATTAAGGATTCAGATTTTAGTCCACTTGGCCAAATACAATCCTACCTTGACCCTAACCCCATTACAATCCTTAAAAGACCTCTTGATATGTGTATTTGTGTATTAAATTTTTGTTGATTGGTAGAGGAAGAGCAAGCCTTAGAAAGCAAGGTTAGTAGAGAATTGAGAGAATCGAAACTTAAACACCTGAGCGATTAGAGTGTATACACTTCCAGTAAGGGTTCGATGCTCGATTCCTTGTTCCCGGCTTTCATGAGCTATTTTTCTTCTGCAAGTTTACTTGTACTTTATTTTATAATTTGAATTATTGAAATCCAGTTTATATTTGTTCTTGAAGAATTTGTTTACCTTTAACCAAGTAGGAAAAAGCATTCTGCATTCAGTTGCATTCATAGGTTGCATTTCATACATTCTACCATTCCTCTTCATCTTTAGAGCTTCTCTTGAGCTTAGCATGAGGACATGCTAATGTTTAAGTGTGCGGAGGTTGATAAACCACTATTTTATGGTTTATCTTGTGCTTAATTGAGTGGTTTTTATCAACTCTTTACCCACTTATTCATACTATTTGCATGGTTTTACAATTCCTTCCCAGAATTTGTGCTACGATTGAAAACATGCTTCTTTGGCCTTAAGTTCCCTATGTTTAATCCCCTCTTATTACCATTAGATGCCTTGATATGTGTGTTAAGTGATTTCAGAGATTACAAGGCAGGAATGACTCAGAGGATGGAAAGGAAGCATGCAAAAGTGGAAGGAATACAAGAAGTTGAAGAAGTTGCTAAGCTGTCCAACCTGACCTCTCTGCACTCAAACGGTCATAACTTGAGCTACAGAAGTCCAAATGATGCGATTTTAGTTGCGTTGGAAAGCTAACGTCCGGGGCTTCGATTTGATATATAATTTGTCATAGCTTCCCCGAAGTTAGGCGACACGAACGCGTGAATGACGCGCCCGCATCGCATCTGTGAACTTCAATCCGCGCGGACGCATGGACGACACCTCCGTGTCACCTTCCCGCGACCTAAACGTAACAGAAATTGCTGGGGGCGATTTCTGGGCTGTTTTTGACCCAGTTTTCAGCCCAGAATATACATATTAGAGGCTATAAAGTGGGGAATGCATCCATTCATAGACAAGCTTTCAAATTCACAATTTTAGGATTAGATGTAGTTTTTAGAGAGAGAGGTTCTCTCCTCTCTCTTAGGATTTAGTTTTAGGATTTAGGATTATTTCTTCTTCATCACAGGTTCAATGTTCCTTTAATTTATTTTTCTACTTTTATTTTATTACTTTAATTGATATTTATCTTTTCAATTTGGCTTATGCTATATTCATGTTATGATTTTCTTATTTAATATTATTTGAGGTATTTCATATTTAAGATTGCTTTGCTTTATTTACATTGATGCTTTTAATTTAATTTAGATATTTTCCCTTTTGGCTTGGGTTAAATAATTGGTGACTCTTGAGTTATCAAACTCATTGTTGATTGAAAATTGGAATTCTTCTAGAATTAATTCGGGTTCCAATAACTCTAACTTTTCCCAAGGAAAGACTAGGACTTGAGGAATCAGAATTAATTCATCCACTTAACTTACCTTCATAGTTAGAGGTTAACAAAGTGGGAGAAAAATCCAATTCTCATTACAATTGATAAGGATAACCAGGATAGGACTTCCAGTTTTCATACCTTGCCAAGAGTCTATTTTATAGTTATTTATTTTATTCTTATTATCATTCAACATACTGCTTCCTTACTTTCAAAATCCCCAATTTACAAGACTCATAACCAATAATAAGAACATACCTCCCTGCAATTCCTTGAGAAGACGACCCGAGGTTTAAATACTCGGTTATCAATTTTTAAAGGGGTTTGTTACTTGTGACAAGCAAAACATTTGTAAGAAAGGTTGGTTGCTTGGTTTAGTAACTATACTTGCAACGAAAGTTTACTATAACTTCTAAACCATCAATCTTCAGTTCTTTCAATTGTCATAAATGGAGATGTCTCCATTGAGGAGGATAAGCCCATCACTAAGAAGCGAATGGAGCAAACTAGAGAGCATGCACAAGAGCCTATGCAGCCGCCTTAGTATGAGATCCCTGAGATGCCTCAAGGGATGTATTTTTTTCCCCAAAGCTATTGGGATCAATGGCAAAATTCTCTTGGAGAATTGAGCACTAACATAGAGCAACTGAGGATGGAGCATCAAGGACATGTCACCACCCTCAATAAAATCAGAGAAGACCAAAGAGCCATAAGGGAAGACTAAAGGGCTATGAGGAAGAGCAACAAGGCAAAGGGATGACATAGAAGAGATCAAGCAGCACATTGGATCCTCAAAGAGGAGCACTAGACGCCACCCTTAAAGGTGGATTCGTTCTCTTTACATCCCTTTCCTATTAATTTTCTATTTTCTGTCTATTTATTTATCTATTGTCTTGTCCTAGTTGCAAGATCATTTGCATTTGATGTCTTTAAAGTTGTAAAATGTTCCATATATCTCTCACCTTGCTTAAATAAAAAAATTTTATTAAAAAGAACTGAGAGATGCATGAATTTCAAGTTTAAAATAAGAGTAGTTTAATTAGTTTGATGTGGTGTCATTTGCTTTTGTTTTCTGAATGTATGAAATAAACAGTGCATATTTGAAGTTGAAATTTTAGAATATTGGCTCTTGAAAAAATAAGGAAAAAGGAAAAATATTATTGATAATCTGAAAAATCTGAAAATTGATCCTTGAAGCAAGAAAAAGCAGCAAAAAGCAAAAGAAAAAGCATGTTGCAAAAGAATATATATATATATATATGCATGCAAGGAAAAATAAATAGCGAAAAAGAAAAAAATTAAAAAGTAGAAAAATCCATTACTGCCCAAAAATGCAGGAAAAAGAGGGCAGATTGAAAAAGCCAGTAACCTTTTAAACCAAAAGACAAGGGTAAAAGGACCCAAGGCTTTGAGCATCAGTGGATAGAAGGACCCAAAGGAATAAAATCCTGGCCTAAGCGGCTAAACCAAGCTGTCCCTAACCATGTGCTTGTGGCATGAAGGTGTCAAGTAAAAAGCTTGAGACTGAGTGGTTAAAGTCGTGGTCCAAAGAAAAAAAAGTGTGCTTAAGAACTCTGGACACCTCTATCTAGGGACTCTAGCAAAGCTGAGTCACAATCTGAAAAGGTTCACCCAGTTAAAGTGTCTGTGGCATTATTGTATCCGGTGGTAATACTGGAAAACAAGGTGCTTAGGGTCACGACCAAGACTCAAAAAGCTGTGTTCAAGAATTAAAATAAGCTTAACTAGAAAAGTCAATAATATCATCTGGATTCTAAGTTCCTAAAGATGCCAACATCTCTGAGTTTCAATGGATAGTGAGATGCCAAAACTATTCAGAAGCAAAAAGTTACTAAGTCCTACTCATCTAATTTTAACTAAGCTTCATTTGAAACTTAGAAATTTATTGTATCTTAATTTTCTTTTCTATCCTACTGTGTTTCTAGTTGCTTGGGGACAAGCAATAGTTTAAGTTTGGTGTTGTGATGAGCGGATACTTTTTACGCTTTTTGACATCATTTTCACATACTTTTTAGTAGTTTTTATTTAGTTTTTATTAAGTTTTTATAGGTTTTAGTGTTAAATTCATATTTTTGAATTCTATTATGAGTTTTTGTGTTTTTGGACAATTTTAGGTATTTTCTGGCTAAAATTGAGGAGTTGGAGCAGAAGTCTGATTCAGAGACAGAGAAAGCACTGCAGATGTTATCTAGATCTGATCTTCCTGCATTCAGAAGAGCTTTTCTAGAGTTATAGAAGTTCAAATTGAGTGTTCTTAATGGCTATGGAAAGCTAATTTCCAGTGCTTTCCAGAAATATATAATAGTCTATGCCTTGCTTCGGATTAGAAGGCCCAAATCTGGTGTTCAACGCCAGCCATTTGACTAGTTCTGGCGTCCAGCACCAGAAAGGGATTCCAAGCTGGAGTCCAACGCCAAAAAAGGTGCCAGGACTGGAGTTCAACGCCCAAGGAAGCCTAAGAACGTGGATTTCATCAAAGCTCAGCCCAAACACTCACAAAGTGAGCCCCAGAAGTGGATTTTAGCACTAAATAGATTGTTTTACCCTTACTAGTCATCTGTTTAGTATTTAAGGGATTAAATTTATGTAATTCAAACCTTTAAGCACCATACTCGCATATCATACACGTTTTACCATTGTTTTTACTTTAGTATGAGTTTCTAAACCTCCTAGGTTGAGGGGAGGAGCCCTGCTAAGTCCTATGAATTAATAAAAGTATTATTGTTTCTTCTTCGATTCATGTTTAATCTATCTCTAAGATGTATATCCTGATCTTCATCGTGGTGAATAGGATGATCTAACCAATTATCTCTGTTCATCACATCATGGTGAAGCAGCATTCTCTGATCTAGAAGATTCGACCTTGTCTGTGGCGCTTTGAGTATGATCGCCAAGAGAATGACTTGCTAGAGCTTCACCCTCCGTCAGATTGAATGACCACGGGCAATGGCTTTGATCACTTACAGCCTACCATAGAAGAAGATCATTCACAAGCAAGGAAGACAGTAATACCAGAGTTCATTCAGAAAGACAAAGCAACTCCGACTCTCAACTTTATTCCTATTCTTATAATTAAACATTGTAATTCCGTCTTTCAAATCAACTCCTTCTGATTCTTCCTGACTAAGACCTACAAGTCAACCATTGCTTGCTTCAAGTCACAATCCTCGTGGGATCAACCCTGACTCGCTCAGGTATTACTTGGACGACCTAGTGCACTTGCTGGTATTGCTGTTGTACGAAAAAGTGTGGGGGTTTGCGTACATGCGCACCAGGTGGCTTAGGCTTCCACTCTTGCTTGAATCTCCACCCTTGCTTGCTCTTCAAGGATCCTCCGGGATCCCAAATAAAGCACATCAAACTCTAAAGCAACCCCAAGCAAGTGTTTAGGATCCATAAGTGTTGACCTTTGGAATATATACCAGGATTCCATACTCTAGTATCCGGTTCACTTTCTTTTTTATTTCCATCTTTGCACTCGGATGAACAACCTATTGAATTACCATTGAAGCACCCAAATGGACCTTGGAATCCTTCTAATTGAACCTTGCACCATATTTGAACTCCAAATGTTGATTTGGCTTCCTTGATGAGCCTTGGACTCCTTTGGCAACTAACATCCATTTCTTCATCATTTAACACTCCAAGAAGGACTTGAAGTTGATAATCCGTCTCCAAGATAGCATATTGATGTGGGCCGATGAAGCTCATTGGTGATATTGTTACCCACTCAATTTGCTCTTGGAATAGAGTTACTCTTTTGGACTCTTGCATAAATACCCCCACCTCTTGGTTGTCTACCTCTTCCTCATCAACATTTTCTAGCTTTTCTTTACCAACCTCCTCTAAGTCTTCCTCATTATCACTCAAATCATATTTAGGAGGTTGTGTGAAGTCTACATTCATATCTTTCTCAAACTCAATGTGGAAAGGTTCATCAAGATTATTAAGGGAATTGACCAAGGTGGACAAAAAATCAATGATGATGGAATCTACTTCTTGATCAATTTTCCTTAATTCTTCATTTACCTCCTCTTATGCTTCATGTCTTAACTTCTCATCTTCCACTTGAGCTTGTGCATTCTCCTTCACTCCACACTCTTCACTTGAGATTAATTTCTCACATTTATCCAATGAATCGCTTTGGTTGAAGGATGAACGTAATGAGGCTAACCGGGTTAAGGCTTTGGCCAATATAGTCATAATACGCTCTTGCTTATTCCAGAATTTCTCTTGTTCTTGAACAAGCACTTGGAGTGCTTCTTGTGTGGATTGGTCCATATGTGGAGATGAGGCTTGAAGTGATGAAGATTGAAAAAGAAACTCATGAGGGTAAGGGTTTTGGCTTTGTATTTAGGGAGGTGGTGGTGTATATAATTGGTGACAAGATGGGTAAGTGTTTGGATTCCATGGAGGTGGATGATAGTAACAGTGTGGATAAGTCATCCCTCCCTACAATATAATCACAACCTAACTCCAAGCAAAGGTGTGATAACTCATAGAGAAAATAAAAAGTAAAAACAAAAGACATGAATAAACCAGAGAAACAAAATCCTAATTACTAACAAAAACAACAAAAAAGTAAGCTATTTATACTATTCACATATTCACAACAACAAAAAATATGACACCAATTGCATAATCCCCGATAACGGCGCTAAAAACTTGATGAGATGGTTTAGTTTCGACTTAGAAATTCTCAATAGAAAATAAGTGTTTCGTTGCTAGTATAGTCTAAACCGGCAATTAACTCCCACAATCAAACTTTAATTTCAAGATCGTCACAATCCAAAACAAATATAAATCGGGAGTTTTAAATCTTAGGTCATTATCCCTCAGACTATGCAAATTGGTGTGCACACTCTTGGTTGTGAAATGCGGGGGTTTTCAAGCATTGAACAAAAAATAAAAGAACTAAGGAATAAGCAAACTAGCAAGAGATTAAAAGACAATTGGTGCATGAATTCCCACACTTCGTACAACTGAACCAGCAAGTGCACTGGGTCGTCCAAGTAATACCTGAGCGAGTCAGGGTTGATCCCACGAGGATTGTGGTTTGAAGCAAGCTATGGTTATCTTGCAAATCTTAGTCAGGTGAGTAGGAATTTTTTGGATTTGGTTAAAAGCGTAAAAGGAATGAAATATGGAATTACAACGTTTGATTATAAGAATAGGAAGATGGTTAAGGCTTGGAGATGCTTTTTCCTTCTGGATTAACTCTGGTCTTACTGTCTTCTTCAATTATGAATGAATTCTTCTATAACAGGTTGTATGTGATCAACACCGTACGGTCACGATCGCTAATCTCCTCCAGATCTGAACCCCAGGGTTAGTGTGGATCCATTCTGATTGAGGGTGAAGCTCTTGCAGTTCATTCTCTTTGATGATCCTACTCAAAATGCCACAGACAAGGTCGACTCTTCCGGATTAGAGAATGCTGTGCCTTTGGGTTCTAGCCGCTACCACAGAGACCCTAATCTCCCCATACCTCGGCTAAACTGGTATCTCGAGAAGTCCCCAACGAAGTCGTGGATTAGCCGTCTAAGAGATGTATAATCAAGCTGGCGGTTCGATGCTTTCCAGTTACGTATTCACACGAACCCAAGAAGAACACGGGTAGTTTTCAAGCACGCGATCTTAGTATGAAGAACGAAAATGATTGTCATGGGTCATCCCACTAATCATGTTGAAGAATGAAGATACATCTTAGAATTAAATCAAACACGGATTGAAGAGAAATAGTAATACTTTTATTAATTCATAAAACTTAGCAAGGCTCCTCCCCTCAACCAAGGAGGTTTAGAAACTCATACTGATAAACGACAATATGGTGTAAAACTTCCTATGTGATTCGAAGATCAAGTGTAAAAAGTCTTTAAATACTAAACTAATGACAAAGGATTACATAAGAAAGGGTAAAACAGTCTTTTAGTGCTAAAATCCACTTCTGAGGCCCACTTGGTGAGTGTTTGGGCTGAGCTTTGATGAGATTCATGTGCTATGAGGCCTTCAGGTCATTGAATGCTGGCTAGAGGGTCCTCTTTAGGCATTTGGACGCTTGGTCTCCTCCGTTGGGTGCTGGATGCCTGGACTAAGGCAGGAGGCTAGCGTTGGATGCCAGTTTTGGGCCTTCAATTCTGAAATAAAGTATGAACTATTATACATTGCTGGAAATCTCTGGAAGTCAGCTTTCCATAGTCGTTGCAAATGCTCTATTTGGACTTCTGTAGCTCTAGAAAAGCTCTTTCAAGTTCAAGGAAGTCAGATCCGGACAGCATCTGCAGTACTTTCTCTACTGTTTCTGAATCAGACTTTTGCTCCAGCTCCTCAATTCCAGCCAGAAAATATCTAAAATTGTATAAAAACACACAAACTCAAAGTAGAATTTAAAAATGTGAATTTTACACTAAAACCTATGAAAACTTAAAAAGATTAAACAAAACATGCTAAAAACTATATGAAAATGATGCCAAAAAGCGTATAAAATATCCGCTCATCACAACACCAAACTTAAACTGTTGCTTGTCCTCAAGCAACTAAAAACACAGTAGGATAAAAAGAAGTGTAAGATACAATCAATCTCAGAGTTTCTAATGAAGCTCAGTTTCAATTAAATGAGCGGGACTTAGTAGCTTTTTGGTTCTGAATAGTTTTGGCATCTCACTATCCATTGAAACTCAGAAATCTTGGTCTCTTTAGGAACTTAGAATCCATATGAGATTATTGACTCTCCTAGTTCAGTTCTTTTTTATTCTTGAGCACAGCTTTTAGAGTCTTGGCCGAGACCCTAAGCACTTTATTTTCCGGTATTACCACCGGATACATAAATGCCACAGACACTTTAACTGGGTGAACCCTTTTGGATTGTGAATCAGCTTTGCTAGAATCCCCAGATAGAGGTGTCCAGAGTTCTTAAGCACACTCTTAGGATCTTTGGATCCTTTTACCCGTGCCTTTTAGTTTAAAGGGTTATTGACTTTTTGCTCTTACCTTTTGGTTTAAAGAGCTATTGGCTTTTTCTGCTTTTTATTTATTTATTCTTTTTTGCCTTTTTTTTTGCATGCATATTTATTTTTTCTTTTGCAACATGCTTTTTCTTTTTCTTTTTGCTACTTTTTCTTGCTTCAAGAATCAATTTTTTGGATTTTTCAAATTACCAATAATACTTCACTTTTATCATCATTCTTTCAAGAGCCAACATTCTAAAATTTCAATTTTAAATACGCACTGTTTATTCGTACATTCAAAAAACAAAAGCAATACCACCACATCAAGATAATTGAACTGTTCTTATTATATAAGTTGAAATTCATGTATCTCTCAATTCTTTTCAAATAAAATTTTTTAAGAAAGGTGAGAGATATATGGAACATTTTACAACTTTAAGACATAAATGGAAATGACCATGCAATAAGAACAAGAGAACAGATAATACAACATAGCATAAAACAGAAAAATAACAAAAGAAGAGGAGATAAAGAGAACGAATCCACCTTTAATGGTGGTGGCTAGTGCTCCTCCTTAAGGATCCAATGTAGTGCTTGATCTCTTCAATGTCACTCCTTTGTCTTTGTTGTTCTTCCCTCATAGCCCTTTGGTCTTCTCTAATTTCATTGAGGATGGTAGAATGCTCTTGATGCTCCATCCTCAACTGATTCATGTTAGAGCTCAATTCTCCCATGTAAGTATGCCATTGATCCCAATAGCTTTGAAGAGGAAAATACATTCCTTGAGGCATCTTAGGGATCTCATGCTGAGGTGGCTGCACAGGCTCTTGTGCATGCTCTCTAGTTTGCTCCATCCTCTTCTTAGTGATGGGCTTGTCCTTCCCAATTGAGATATCTCCCTCTATAGCAATTCCAACTGAATTGCATAGATGAAAGATGAGGTGTCGGAATGCAAACCTTGCATTGGTGAAAGACTTCTCAGCTATCTTGTACAATTCTTGAGGGATCACCTCATGTACTTCTACCTCACTCCCAATCATGATGCAACGGATAATGATGGCCCTTTCAATAGTCACTTTTGACCGGTTGCTAGTGGGGATGATGGAACGTTGGATGAATTCCAACCATCCTCTAGCTATGGGCTTGAGGTCAAGCCTTCTTAGTTGAATGGGCTTGCCTTGGAAATCCCTTTTCCACTGTGCTCCTTCCACACAGATGTCTAAGAGCACTGACGTGGGCGGAAATTGGCTAATTAAGAATGATTATAAAATATGCGTTGCAAGTATAGTTCTCAACCAACCAGAAATCCGCTTTATCAATTTAGAAGGGTGTCACAAAATTAAAATTAAAATACTGGGAGTATGGATCCCAGGTCGTCTCACAACGAGTTGCAGGAAAGTGTGCTATTTTATTAATCAGATGTTTTCAAAAGAAGTTGAGTTGGGTAAACAGGGAATTAAATTGGGGAAATTAAGTAATTTAAATAAAAGCCTTGACTGGGAGTTGATTATATGGAAGCCCTATTCTTGTTGTAGTACTCTCAAGATTAATTGACAATTGAGATTTATTGTGTTTAGTTGTCCCTTACTAAGTAAGGGAAAGTCAAACAAGTTGGAATGCTGTTCTATCCACAGGTTCCAATCCACTCTTGGGAGGATTGGTGTTAGTGACTAGAGAGCAATCCAACAATAAACCCAATTACAATCTTTCTCTTGAGCATTCTAACTCAAGGATTCCTTTCATCGACTCCCCATCAAGTTAGGGGACTACTCGCTCATTGTAAATGTAAAATTCATAACGTAAGAAAAGGAATTAAAGAAAGACATGATAAATAATGATCAAATGATTAATTAAAAATAAAAGTAATTCTTGTATTAATAAATGCTAAAATAATCCAATAGTAAAATTAAGTAAATTAAGGAACGTGGAAGAATAAAAGACAAGTGAAGAGAACGAACTAGAATGTCGAAGTCTTGATGAGGCAATAACTCTTCTCAATATCCCAATGCAAAACAATGAACATAACAAATCCTAAAAAAAACTATGAATGTGTAGAGAGAAAAACCTAGAGGAGGAGTAAAACTAGATCTAAAAAACTAAAACTATATGGAATGAATTTTTTTCTGGTTTCTGCATGTTCTCTGGCTCTAGTATGCTTTTCTGGGCCAAAAACTGGGTCAAAATGGGACCCAAAATCGCCCCCAGCGATTCTGCATATTATGCAGATCGCGCATGTCACGCGATCGCGTCGCTCATGCGGACGCGTCATTCGGCGTTTTGCTTTGCCACGCGGTCACGTCATCCATGCGGCCGCGTCACTACGATTTGCTCTTCTCCGCGTAGTCGCGTCGTCCATGCAGCCGCGTCACTTCTCGCTGGTCATCTCCTCAATTTCTTGTGTTCCTTCCATTTTTGCAAGCTTCCTTCCCAATCTCCAACTCATTCATGCCCTATAAAGCCTAAAACACTTAACACACAGATCACAACATCGAATGGAATAAAGGGGAAATAAAATACATAATTAAAAGTCTCTAGGAAGCAAGTTTTCAATCATGCAATAACTTTAGGAAGGAAATATAAATGCATGCTTATTTAATGAATAAGTGGGCAAAGATCATGATAAAACCACACAATTAAACACAATATAAACCATAAAATAGTGGTTTATCAAGCACTTGATCCAGTCTTTGATCAAAGTTGACTATTCTAGTGTAAGGATGTGGATCTCCTTGCATCAAAGGCAAGTTAAACGCCAACCTCACACTTTCTGGGCTAAAATCTAAGATTCTCCCTCGGACCATGGTGTTCTAATTCTTGGGATTTGGGTTCACACTAATGTCATGGTTTTTCGTGACCCATGCATTAGCATAGAACTCTTGCACCATTAAGATCCCAACCTCTTGGATGGGATTGGTTAGTTCCCAACCTCTTCTCCAGATCTCTCTTCGGATTTCTGGATACTCATTCTTCTTGAGCCTAAAAGGGACCTCAGGGATAACTTTCTTCTCTGTCACTACTTCATAGAAGTGGTCTTGATGGGCTTTGATGATTAATCTCTCCATCTTCCAAGATTCAGAGGTGGTGGCTACTGCCTTTCCTTTCCTCTTTCTAGAGGATTCTCCAACCTTAAGTACCATAAGTGGTAATGGAAAGCAAAAAGCAACGCTTTTCCAACACCAAACTTAAAATCATTGCTCATCCTCAAGCAAAAATAAAGAAAAGAGAAGAATGGAGTAGAAGAAGAAGAAAATAGAGGAAGATAGAGGGGGAGTGAGGGCTCGGCCGAATGGCTTTATAGTATATGAGGGGTGTGTGTATAGAGGGTTAGAATGAGAGGTATTTATAGGAGTGGGCTAGGGCTAGGTTCGGTCATGGGTGGGGTAAATGGGAGGGAAATTTGATTTTAAAGTGGTGGGGGTTGGTGGAATTTATGATGGTTTTGGGGAAGTGATATGGATGTGATGAGCTAGGGTTTGTGGGGAAGTGTGTATGGGGAAGTGTGAAAGTAGGAAGGAAGAAGTAGGGTAGGTAAAGATGCTGTAGGATCCACTGGTCCTAAGAGGCTAAGAAATTCAGATTCCCTGCCCTTTGCATTGGCGTTGAACGCCCAAGGTCTGTTCCCTGGTTGGCGTTCAACTCCAGCAACACTCCATCCAGAGTGTTCTATTTTCACTTCTAAAAATTTCTGTCTCTGCTCTGACTTCTACACATGATCATGAACCTAAAAATAACTTAAAGAAAAAAATAAAATGAAAGAAAATAGATTTTATTAATTAAGGTTGGGTTGCCTCCCAACAAGCGCTTCTTTAACGTCAATAACTTGACAGTTAGCTTCTTACGGAGAATGATATGGGCTAAGAATTTCGCCGCTTACAGTGAACTTTCTTCATGTATCCTCATGAATGAGCTCCACATGCTCTAGAGATAGGATGTGACTCACTGTATGTGGTATGACTGGCTTCTTGGTGAAGACAACTCTCATGCCTGGGGAGAGGCCTTCAGTTGGGACTTTCTTGTCCTTCCAGCCTTTAAGTACTTTCTTCTTAGTACCTTTATCCTCAAAGCTTGTTGATGGATGCCCAACACCAAACTTAGAATTGATGTCTGAGGGCTTTGTAAAGCTCTGCACAAAAAGAAAGGGTTGGAATACTAGGTGTTGCACTACTGTCTCTTTCTTATCAGAGGGAGAATTGGGATTGGACATCTTGAACAAGATGTAATCCTTTCCTAGTTGGAAAGCCATTTCTCCCTTTGCCACATTAATCATGGCATTTGCAGTGGCTAGGAAAGGTCTTCCGAGAATGATAGAGTCATCTGTATCCTCTCAAATATCCAAGACTATGAAGTTTACATGGATGTAGTGGTCTTCAACCTTTACCAAGACATCCTCTATTAAGCCATATGGCTCCTTCATTGACTTGTCTGCCATCTCTAGTGAGATGTTTGTAGCTTGTACCTCAAAGATTCCCAGCTTCTCTATTACAGAGAGTGGCATGAGGTTTATGCTTGACCCTAGGTCACACAGAGCCTTCTCAAAGGTCATGGTGCCTATGGTGCAAGGAATTAGGAAGCATTCAGGATCTGGAAGCTTCTGAGGTAGCTTCTACTGAACCAAAGTTTTGAGTTCTTTGGAAAGCACTAGAGGTTCTTTGTCCAATGGCTTTGTACCAAATAGCTTGGCATTCAGCACTATAAGAGCTCCTAGGAACCGAGCAACTTACTCTTCCCTAGTATCTTCATCCTCATCAGAGGATGAGTATTCATCAGAACTCGTGCATTGCAGAAGTGCATGCAAAGGAACCTCTATGGTCTCTATATGAGCCTTGGTTTTCTTTAGTTCTTGGATATGGATTTCTTGAGTGGGTATTGAGCACTCAGAGGGTGTGCCTTTACTGGCGTTCAATGCCGACTCTGATGGCTCTTTCGGCGTTGAACGCCCATGCTGTATACCCTTACTGGCATTAAACGCCAGTTCCCTTACCATTTTAGGCGTTAAACACCCAGCAAGGATGTCCTGACTGGCGTTTAACGCCAGCTTTCCTGCCTGTTGGGGCGTTGAATGCCCAGTGAGGGGTTTTTCACTGGCGTTCAGTGCCAGCTCTGGTGCCAGGATGGGCGTGGAACGCCCAGTGAAGGCTTCCTCACTGGCGTTCAACGCCAGGCTTGCTGCTAGGTTGGGCGTTGAATGCCCAGTGAGGTCTTCCTCACTGGCGTTCAATGCCTTCCCATTCTCTCCATTTTCGGCCTCAGCCTCAGTGGTAATGGCCTTGCACTCTTCTCTTGGGTTCACTTCAGTGTTACTAGGAAGAATGTCTAGAGGATCTTGTTTTAGTTATGAAACTATGAGTGGTCTTAGAGAGACTAGAGACTAGAATGGCCAAGTCAGAAAGGCTCTGCTTAAGAGTCTCTATATTCCCTTGAGAAGATGGGAATGGTGGCCTATTGTTGAACCTATTCTGGTTTCTTCCACCCTGATTGTTATTGAAGCCTTGCTAAGGCTTCTGTTGATCCTTCCATGAAAGGTTAAGATAATTCCTCTATGAAGGGTTGTAGGTGTTTCTATAGGTTTCTCCCATGTAATTCACCTCTTCCATGTTAGGTTGATCAAGATCATAAGCTTCTACTTCAGAAGAAGCTTTCTGAGTGCTGCCAACTGCAGCTTGCATTCCAATCAAATACTGAGAGATCATATTGACCTGCTAGGTCAAGATCTTGTTATGAGCCAATATGGCATTTAGAGTGTCAACTTCAAGAACTCCTTTCTTCTGAGAGACCCCATTACTTATAGGGTTTCTTTCAGAAGTGTACATGAATTGGTTATTTGCAACCATCTCAATGAGTTCTCTTGCTTCTGCAGGCGTTTTCTTTAAGTGGAGTGATCCACCTGCAGAGCTGTCTAATGATATTTTGGACATCTCAGACAGACCATCATAGAAAATTCCTAGGATAGACCATTCTGAGAGCATGTCAGGAGGACACCTCCTGATCAGTTGCTTGTATCTTTCCCAAGCTTCATAGAGGGATTTACCTTCTTTTTGTCTGAAGGTTTGAACTTCTACACTGATTTTGCTCATCTTTTGAGGGAAAAAGAATTTAGCTAGGAAAGCATTGACCAGCTTCTCCCAAAATTCTAGGCTCTCTTTAGGTTGAGAATCCAATCATATCTTAGCTCTGTCTCTTACAACAAAGGGAAAGAGCATAAGTTTGTAGACCTCAGGATTTACTCCATTGGTCTTAACAGTATCACAGATCTGCAAGAATTCAGCTAAGAACTGATGTGGATCTTCTAATGGAAGTCCATAAAACTTGCAGTTCTGTTGCAGAAGAGAGACTAACTGAGGCTTAAGCTCAAAGTTGTTAGCTTCAATGGTAGGTAAAGAGATACTTCTGCCATAAAAGTCAGAGGTAGGCATGGTGAAGTCACTAAGGACCTTTCTTGCCTTTCCTTCAGGTTCAGCCATGTCTTCTTCTTCTTGTTCAAAATTTTCTAAGAGGTTTCTTCTGGAGTGTTGTGCTTTAATTTGTTGGAAGCTCCTCCTTAAGTCCTCTCAGGTTCAGGATCAAGATTAAAGAGAGGTTCTTTATCCCTGTTCCTGGTCATAAATAAGAAAAGAAGAAACCAAAAAAGAAAGAAAGGAAGCTTCTATGCCAGAGGACAGAGAACTTCCAGCGAGATGTGGATAAGAAGAGAAAGAATAATGAAGATAGAAGAAGGAGAAGAAGAATTCGAATAAATAGAAGAGAAAAATTCGAAAATTGAGAAGTAAAAAAGAGAAATATGAAGTAAAATATTTTTGTTTTTATTTTATTTATTTACGTAATTTGAAAATAAAGTTTAATAAATTAAAAAAAATTGAAAATTAGTTAATGAATTTTGAAAATAGAAGAGAGAGAAGAAGAGAATTTTCGAAAATTAGAAGAGAGAGGAATTAGTTAGGAAGTTTTGAAAAGGAAGAGGGAGAAGATAAATAACTAATTAAGAAAAATTAAGATAAGATAGAAGATTAGAAAAGATTTGATTTTAAAAATATTTGAAAAAGTTAACAAGATAAGATAATATTTGAAAAGATTTGAAAAGATTTAATTTTAAAATTTAAAGAAAGATAAGAAAGAAAAGATAAGATAAGAAAAATAAGATAAAGAAGTTGAGAAAAGATAAGTTTTAAAAAGATTTTGAATTTAAAATTTGAAATTTGAATTTTGATTTTTGATTTTTAAATTTTAAATTTTGAAAATTTAAATTTTGAATTTTGAATTTAAAATAGGATAAGATAAAGATTTGAAAAAGATTTGAATTTTGAAAAGATTTTATTTTAAAATTTAAAATTTGAAATTTAAATTTTGAAGTTTGAAATTGAATTTTAAAATTTGAATTTGAAATAAGATAAGATAAGATTTTTGAATTTTTAAAGAAAGATAAAAAGATAAGATAAGATTTTGAAAAAGATATGATTTTTGAAAAGATTTGATTTTGAAATGATTTTTGAAATTTGAAAACTAAGATAAGATAATAATTTTGAAATTAAAATCTGAATTTTTTTGTAATTTTTGAAATTTTAATTAAAATAAAGATAGAAAAGATAATATTTTTATTTTTGAATTTAATGAGGAAAGAGAAAAACAACAAAAAGACACCAAACTTAAAATTTTTAGATTTAAGGGAACCTAGTGTGCAAAAATTAAGAAGGAAAACACAAAGAGACACCAAACTTAAAAATTTTGAGATCAAAATAAGAAGAAAAACAAGAACACTTTGAAGATCAAGAAGAACACCAAGAACAAAACTCAAAGAATTCAAAGAATACAAGAACATGTAAAAGACACCAAACTTAAAATTTTTGAAAACAAAACACACAATTTTCAAAAATTTAAAGAAAAGACACAAGAAGACACGAAACTTAAAGATTGACATAAGATTCAAACAAAGAAACTATTTTGGAAAATTTTTTAAAAAGAAAGACTCAAAAATTTCGAAAATTCAACCAAGAGCACAAACAAAAGACTCTAACCAAAAACAAAGATTAAACAAAGAAAAGAAAAATAATTTTTTTTTAAAAAGTTTTTGATTTTTCAAAAAAAAAAGGAAAAAAATAAAAGACTCTAACAAAATTAAAGACAATACCTTATCTAGGGAACAAGATAATCCGTCAGTTGTCCAAACTCGAACAATCCCTATCAACGGCGCCAAAAACTTCGTACAACTGAACCAGCAAGTGCACTGGGTCGTCCAAGTAATGCCTGATCGAGTCAGGGTCGATCCCATGAGGATTGTGGTTTGAATCAAGCTATAGTTATCTTGCAGATCTTAGTTAGGTGAGTAGGAATTTGTTGAATTTGGTTAAAATCATAACAGGAATGAAAGATGAAATTACAAGGTTTGCTTATAAGAATAGGAAGATGGTTAAGGCTTGGAGATGCTTTGTCCTTCTGGATTAACTCTGGTCTTACTGTCTTCTGCAATAGAGAATGAATTCTTCTATAACAGGCTGTATGTAATCAACGCCGTACGGTCGCGGTCGCTAATCTCCTCCAGATTTGAACCACAGGGTTAGTGTGGATCCATTCTGATTGAGGGTGAAGTTCTTGTAGTTCATTCTCTTTGATGATCCTACTCAAAACGCCACAGACAATGTCGAATCTTCTGGATCAAAGAACGTTGCGCCTTTGGGTTCTAGCCTCTACCACAGAGACCCTAATCTCCCCATACCTCGACTGAACTGGTGTCTCGAGAAGTCCCCAACGAAGACGTGGATTAACCGTCTAAGAGATGTATAATCAAGTTGGCGGTTCGATGCTTTCCAGTTACGTATTCACACGAACCCAAGAAGAACACGGGTGGTTGTTAGGAGCGCCATCTTAGTATGAAGAACGAAGATGATTGTCGCGGGTCATCCCATTCATCATGTTGAAGAACGAAGATACTTCTTAGAATTAAATCAAACACGAATTGAAGAGAAACAGTAATACTTTTATTAATCCATACAACTAAGTAGGGCTCCTCTCCTCAACCTAGGAGGTTTAGAAACTCATACTGATAGAGAATACAGTGGTAAACAAAAATATGGTGTAAAGGGTCCTATGTGATTCGAAGATCAAGTGTAAAAAGTCTTTAAATACTAAATTAATGACTAAGGATTACATAAGAAAGGGTAAAACAGTCTTTTAGTACTAAAATCCACTTCTGGAGCCCACTTAATGAGTGTTTTGGCTGAGCTTTGATGAGATCCACAAGCTATGAGACCTCTAGGGAATTGACCGCTGGCTAAGGGGTCCTCTTTGGGCATTTGGATGCCTGGTCTCCTCCTTTGGGTGCTGGACGCCTGGATTGGGATAGGAGGCTGGCTTTGGACGCAAGTTTTGGGCCTTCAATTCTGAAGTAAAGTATAAACTATTATACATTTCTGGATAGATCTAGAAGTCAGATTTCTATAGCCGTTGAGAACGCTCCATTTGGACTTCTGTAGCTCCAGAAAAGCTCTTTCGAATGCAAGGAGGTCAGATCCAGACAGCATCTGCAGTGCCTTCTCTGTCTCTGAATCAGACTTTTGCTCCAACTCCTCAATTTCAGCCAGAAAATACTTGAAATTTCATAAAAACACACAAACTCAAAGTAGAATCCAAAATTGTGAATTTTACACTAAAACCTATGAAAACTTAATAAAAACTAAACAAAATATGCTAAAAATTGTATGAAAATGATGCCAAAAAGCGTATAAAATATCCGCTCATCAACAATTAATGCAAATTAGAAGAAAAAAAGATCAAAACTAGTGAAAATGCAATTTATAAAAGAGCCTTGACTTTGCAATGATAATTAAGGAATCCTATCATTGTCATAACCACAACTATGGCTATTATGATGAGTTAGTCTCACATCGTTAACCCTTAACATCGAGGAGCAAGTCAAGTAAGCATAATTGACCTTAATCCACAAGTCGTAGCCAACTTACTAATTAACTTAGTAAAAAGCTAGCATTAGTGGAAACAAGAGCAACTAACAACCCAAGAATTACCATTAATTGTCGGACATTATGACTCTAGTATCCCAATTACTCATTTCCTAAGCCAAGGTGTGAAAATCTACTCAAAAATCATAATTAGCATTTCCAAAAACACTTGGTGGGCAATAAAGTAAAACATAGCAAATTGCAAAAGATAATAAAAACTATAACCAAACTATGCACAATATCAACAATAGAAACTCAATCAAGCATATATAAATCATAAAACATCAAAATTGAGTATATTAACAAAGTAACTTCAACTATAAGAAAATGTAGTAAGAGTAGTATAATTAAAGAGGAAATTAAAGATTACTTACAATGAAGCAAGCTAAATCCAAGATCAAAACTGAAATTCTAAAGTTCTACTATGAAACCTGTAACACCCTACCACACAAAGTCTTATGCTTAAGTTATAAAATAGAGGTGGCAAGATATTACGACCTCTAAAAGTCAAATTATATAGATAATATAGACGAAAGGTGGTTTTTATCTAGGAGCATTTGAAGGAAAGTTTAAAGCAAAGTGTTAAACAGAAAAGCGCATCACTCACGTAACCGATAAGCGTAAACTGGAAAGAATAAGAGTAAGCAAACATAACTATATATACATATACAGTGGAGATATAAACATTTCTATATGTACAACATAACCAAACATAAACCCAAAATGTAAGGATCTTTCGCTGACTGAAGCTCCCAGAATGCCTCAGCGAGGTGCCTCTCAACCTGCATCTGAAAACCACAAAAATATGTATAGGGTGAGAATCAAAGGTTCTCAGCATGGTAACGGTGCCCACATAACTAACATATAAGGTCTCTAAAAGCCAGAGTCGATCCTAGAACTTCCGACAATAGATTACAAGCTTAAAACTATTCTTTACAACCATAAATAAGCCATAAACAAAGGAGGTTCTCTAAGGTTCATAAACTTAACCAAAATTCTATCCAAACCCTCCATCATCCGCCTTCCTCCAAATCCTCCAAAACACCAGTAGAACCACACAAACAAACAAAGCAGATAAAGCAAACACAGGTAGAATACAGTTACAACAAGTAGCAAATTTAGCAAGTAAGCATAATAATTATATAGGCAAGCCTAATTAATGCACAATCAAACAAAACAAGCATATACATATGATGTATGTCTGTCCTATGTCTGTCAGTTATATAGCCAACCCGACACGTCTTGGTAGCTAACCATGGACAGAAACACCCATACAGAGCAAAAGGGTTTGAACTACAACCCACTTGCTACTACCCGTTTAACCCAGAGCCAGTGGAATAACCACTACTGCGGCTACTACCCAGGTGGGTATTTTAAAGCTCAACCTGGAGCAAGCGGAATAATTTCACTACTGCTACTACTACCCAAGCGTCACAATCACTAACTTGGAGCAAGTGGGACGAACCACAATCCTTGCTACTGCCCAAGTTTCTCATTCAAAAATTCATGATCATATCAATTCTTTCATAATCATTCAAAATTCCATAATTAAACTCAGTTTTCATAATTCTCCTTCCTCATCTCATACCTAGAGCAAGTGAACGACGTCACTGCCTACTACCCGGGGGGTTACATATCACATTCACTTACAACTCATCCTTTCTTCACTCTCTCAATCACAATTCATATTTCAATCTTTCATATCTATCCCACAACTTCATCATACACACCAACTTACCATTTTAATTCCATAAGCCAAGTTCTCAAACACATTATACCAACATCATAAACAACATCAACTTTCCAATATCATCAACATTTCCATTGCCAATATTCACATACAATATCACACATCACAACATCAAAGTCTCAACCACAATCTCAACATTACCAACCCTCATACATCTGATGAGCGGATATTTTATACGCTTTTTGGGGATAATTTCATATAGTTTAGAGTATGTTTTAGTTAGTTTTTAGTTTATTTCCAGTAGTTTTTAGGAAAAATTCATATTTCTGGACTTTACTATGAGTTGTGTGTTTTTCTGTAATTTCAGGTATTTTTCTGGCTGAAATTGAAGGAGCTGAGCAAAAATTTGATTTAGGCTGAAAAAGGACTGCTGATGCTGTTGGATTCTGACCTCCCTGCACTCAAAGTGGATTTTCTGGAGCTACAGAACTCCAAATGGCGTGCTTCCAATTGCGTTGGAAAGTAGACATCCAGGGCTTTCCAGCAATGTATAATAGTCCATACTTTGCACAAGAATAGATGATGTAAACTGGCGTTCAACGCCAGTCCTCTGCCCAATTCTGGCGTCCAGCGCCAGAAAAGGATCAAAAACTGGAGTTGAACGCCCAAACTGGCACAAAAACTGGCGTTCAACTCCACAAATGACCTCTGCACGTGAATTGCTTAAAGTCTCAGCCCCAGCACACACCAAGTGGGCCCCAGCACACCAAGTGGGCCCCAGAAGTGGATCTCTGCATCATCCATCATAGTCCACTCATATTCTGTAACCCTAGGCTACTGGTTTAGTATTTAAACAACTTTTAGAGACTTATTTTGTATCTCATGACATTTCAGATCTAAACTTTGTATTCTCTGACGGCATGAGTCTCTAAACCCCATTGTTGGGGGTGAGGAGCTCTGCTGTGTCTCGATGAATTAATGCAAGTATTTCTGTTTTCCATTCAAACACGCTTGTTTCTATCTAAGATGTTCATTCGCGATTAACTGTGATGAAGGTGATGATCTGTGACATTCATCACCTTCCTCAAACCATGAACGTGTGCCTGACAACCACCTTCGTTCTATATCCGATTGAATGAGTATCTCTTAGATTCTTTAATCAGAATCTCCGTGGTATAAGCTAGAACTGATGGCAGCATTCATGAGAATCCGGAAAGTCTAAACCTTGTCTGTGGTATTCCGAGTAGGATTCAAGGATTGAATGACTGTGACGAGCTTCAAACTCCTGAAGGCTGGGCGTTAGTGACAGATGCAAAAGGATAGTAAATCCTATTCCAACCGGATCGAGATCCAACCGGTGATTAGCCGTGCTGTGACAGAGCACGTGAGCGTAGTTTTCACTGGAAGGATGGAAGGTAGCCATTGACAACGGTGATCCACCAACACACAGCTTGCCATAGGGGGACGTGCGTGCGTGAACAAGAAGACAGAGGAAAGCAGAGATTCAGAAGACAAAGCATCTCCAAAACTCCAACATATTCTCCATTACTGCACAACAAGTAACTTTTAATTTATGCTCTACTGGTTACTCACAATTCAATTGATAAACATAATTGACTTCCTGACTAAGATTTACAAGATAGCCATAGATTGCTTCAAACCAACAATCTCCGTGGGATTCGACCCTTACTCACGTAAGGTATTACTTGGACGACCCAGTGCACTTGCTGGTCATGTGTGCGAAATTGTAAGAGAGTAACAATTTTGTGCACCAAGTTTTTGGCGCCGTTGCCGGGGATTGTTCGTGTTTGAACAACTGACGGATTATTTTGTTGCTTAGATTAGGAAAAATCTTTCTTTTTTTGGTTTAGAGTCTTTTATTATTTATCCCTTGTTAAAATACTTTAAACTTATAGCTCAGTTATTTAGAACGTGGTGTTTATGTTCATGATAATTGGCTATCATATTTTTTTAAAACCTTTTTCAAAAATAATTTTTCTATTAAATCCTGTGCCAAACTTTAAGTTTGGTGTTTTCAAAAATAATCTTTCTTAAAATTTTTGAAGGTCCCATAACTCATTTGGCTAGAGCGTTAATCTGTGTTCTTGGTAATTAGAATCTTTTATACTCTTTTCAAAACCTTCTTTTTCAAAAATATTTTTTTTTTCTATTAAATCTTGTGCCAAACTTTAAGTTTGGTGTTTTCTTGTTGATTTCCCTTTGATTTTCGAAAATTTTGGTTTGGTTTTCTAAAAATTTTAAGTTTGGTGTTCTTCCTTCATGTTCTTGTGTTCTTGTGAGTCTTCAAAGTGTTCTTGAGTTTCCTTGTGTCTTGATCTTAAAATTTTTAAGTTTGGTGTTCCTTGGTGTTTTCCCTCCAAAATTTTCAAAAACAAGGAGCATTAGATCTAAAAATTTTAAATCTTGTACTATCTTATTGTTTTTCTCTCTCCTCACTAAATTCAAAAATATCTTTTCAAAATATCTCTTCTAACTTCCTAACTTCTTATCTTTTCAAAATTTGTTTCAACTAACTAACTAACTTTTTGTTTGTTTCTTAACTTTTTCAAAACTACCTAACTAACTCTCTCTCTCTAATTTTCGAAAATATCTTCCCTCTTTTTCAAAAATTTCCTTTTTTTTTAACTAATTATTTTTAATTTTTTTACGAAAAAAAAAATTTATTATTTCAAAATTCAAATTCTTTTTAGTTATTTTATTTTATTTAAGTATTTACTTCTTATAAAATAAAATAAATAAAAAGATAAATCAGTCCAAGTTATATCCATATATCCATCATGGACATAAGTGGAGATGGACAGTCCAGGAGGACTTTGGGGTCATATTCTAACCCCTCTACTGCTTCGTATGGGAGTAGCATATGCATACCCTCCATTGGAGTTAGTAGCTTTGAGTTGAATCCTCAGCTCATTATCATGGTGTAGCAAAGTTGCCAGTATTCCGGTCTTCCACAGGAAGAACCTACAGAGTTTCTGGCACAATTTTTACAAATTGCTGACACAGTACATGATAAGGAAATAGATCAGGATGTCTACAGACTATTACTGTTTCCATTTGCTGTAAAAGATCAAGCTAAGAGGTGGTTAAATAACCAACCTAAGGCCAGCATAAGAACATGGAAACAACTAATAGAAAAATTCCTGAATCAATATTTCCCTCCAAAAAGGATGACACAGCTAAGGCTGGACATCCAAGGCTTTAAACAAGGAGATAATGAATCTCTTTATGATGCCTGGGAGAGATACAGAGAGATGCTACGAAAATGCCCCTCTGAAATGTTTTCAGAGTGGGTTCAGTTAGACATCTTCTACTATGGGCTTGCAGAAGGAGCTCAGATGTCTTTAGATTACTCAGCTAGTGGATCTATCCATATGAGAAAGACAATTGAAGAAGCTCAAGAGCTCATTGATACAGTTGCCAGGAATCAGCATCTGTATCTAAGCAGCAACCCTTCCATGAATGAAGAGGTTAAAATAGTAACTGCTGAATTCAGTACTGTAAAACAAGCTGCTGAATTCAATCAGCAATTAGATTTTCTAACAAAGCAGCTAGCTGAATTCAAAGACAGGTTACAGGAGACAAGGATAGCTAATATACAAATGGAAGAACAGTTTAAGCAAACAAAGCAGCAGCTATCAAAGCAAATAGCAGAAGAATGCCAAGCAGTTCAATTAAGAAGTGGGAAAACATTAAATACCCCACCTCAAGGCATCAAAAATTCAAGAAATGAGCAACCCACCAAAGATTCCCCTGAGGACAGTAAGAGCCCAGGAAAAAATAATTCTGGCACTAAAACGCCAGAAAATGGGTGGAAGGCTGGCGCTGAACGCCCAGACCATGCCCAAAACTGGCGTTCAGCGCCAGAAACAAGGCAGGATTGGCGTTCAACGCCAGAAATGGGCAAGAATCTGGCGTTGAACGCCCAAAGGGGGCATAATCCAGCATTGAACGCCCAAAATGGGCACATTTCTGGCGTTCAGGCGCCAGGAACAGACAGTGAGTTGGCGTCTAACGTCACTCCAGCTTCTGACTCTGGTACTCAATT
This sequence comes from Arachis ipaensis, assembly GCF_059453495.1. NCBI lineage: Eukaryota > Viridiplantae > Streptophyta > Magnoliopsida > Fabales > Fabaceae > Arachis > Arachis ipaensis. The sequence continues at coordinate 31,405,577 of NC_142435.1, forward strand.
GCCAGTGAGGGATCAGACACACACAAGTGCTGATAACAACCCCTCTAAAAAGGCTTCTTTAACCACTAAGGTTGAGGAATATAAAGCCAAGATACCTTATCCTCAAAAACTCCGGAAAGAGGAGCAGGATAAGCAATTTGCTCGCTCTGCAGATTATCTAAGGACTCTTGAAATAAAGATTCCTTTTGCAGAGGCACTTGAGCAAATACCTTCTTATGCCAAGTTCATGAAAGAGATCTTGAGTCATAAAAAGGAGTGGAGAGAAACAGAAAGAGTTCTCCTCACTGAAGAATGCAGTGCAGTCATTCTGAAAAGCTTTCCTGAAAAGCTTAAAGACCCTGGGAGTTTTCTGATACCATGCATATTAGAAGGTGATTGCACCAAAACAGCCTTATGCGATCTTGGGGCAAGCATCAACCTAATACCTGCATCCACTATCAGGAAGCTTGGCTTAACTGAAGAAGTTAAACCAACCCGGATATGTCTCCAACTTGCTGATGGTTCCACTAAATACCCATCAGGCGTGATTGAGGACATGATTGTCAGAGTTGGGCCATTCGCCTTTCCCACTGACTTTGTTGTGCTGGAAATGGAGGAGCACAAGAGTGCCACTCTCATTCTATGAAGACCCTTCCTAGCAACTGGACGATCCCTCATTGACGTCCAACAGGGGGAAATAACCCTGAGAGTCAACGATGACGAGTTCAAGTTGAACGCTGTCAAAGCCATGCAGCATCCAGACACATCAACAGACTGCATGAAAGTTGACCTTATTGACTCTTTGGTAGAAGAGATCAACATGGCTGAGAGTCTCGAATCAGAGTTGGAAGACATCTTTAAAGATGTTCAGCCTGATTTGGAGGATTCAGGGGACATGAAAGAGCCTCTGAACTTTCTTCTGAAAGAGGAAAAACCTCCTAAACCAGAGCTCAAGCCACTGCCACCATCCTTGAAATATGCATTTCTAAGAGAAGGTGACACCTTTCCAGTGATCATAAGCTTTGCTTTAAATTCACAGGAAGAGGAAGCACTTATTCAAGTGCTAAGGACACACAAGACAGCTCTTGGGTGGTCCATAGGTGACCTTAAGAGCATAAGCCCAGCTAGATGCATGCACAAAATTCTACTGGAGGATAATGCCAAACCAGTGGTTCAACCACAGAGGCGGCTAAATCCAGCCATGAAGGAAGTGGTGCAGAAAGAGGTCACCAAATTACTAGAGGCTGGGATTATTTATCCCATTTCTGATAGCCCCTGGGTGAGCCCTGTTCAAGTCGTCCCAAAAAAGGGAGGCATGACAGTGATTCATAATGAAAAAAATGAACTGGTTCCTACAAGAACAGTTACAGGGTGGCGCATGTGTATTGACTACAGAAGGCTCAATACAGCCACCAGAAAGGATCATTTTCCTTTACCATTCATAGACCAGATGCTAGAGAGACTAGCAGGTCATGATTATTACTGCTTTTTGGATGGCTACTCAGGCTATAACCAGATTGCAGTAGATCCCCAGGATCAAGAGAAAACAGCATTCACATGTCCATCCGGAGTGTTTGCTTATAGAAGGATGCCCTTTGGGCTATGCAATGCACCTGCAACCTTCCAGAGATGCATGCTCTCTATTTTCTCTGAAATGGTGGAAAAATTTCTAGAAGTCTTCATGGATGACTTCTCAGTATATGGAGACTCATTCAGCTCCTGTCTTGATCACCTGAAACTTGTTCTGAAAAGATGCCAAGAAACCAACCTAGTTTTAAACTGGGAAAAGTGTCACTTCATGGTGACGGAAGGAATTGTTCTTGGGCATAAAATCTCAAACAAGGGAATAGAGGTGGATCAAGCAAAAATAGAGGTAATTGAAAAATTACCACCACCTGCCAATGTTAAGGCAATCAGAAGCTTTCTGGGGCATGCAGGATTCTATAGGAGGTTTATAAAGGATTTTTCAAAAATCGCAAAACCTCTAAGCAATCTGCTAGCTGCTGACACGCCATTTGTGTTTGACACAGCATGCCTGCAGGCGTTTGAAACGCTGAAAGCTAAGCTGGTCACTGCACCAATCATTTCTGCACCAGACTGGACATTGCCATTTGAGTTAATGTGTGATGCCAGTGATCATGCCATTGGTGCAGTATTGGGACAGAGGCATGACAAGCTTCTGCATGTCATTTATTATGCCAGTCGCGTTCTAAATGATGCCCAGAAAAATTACACAACCACAGAAAAAGAACTACTTGCAGTGGTTTACGCCATTGACAAGTTCAGATCATACTTAGTAGGATCAAAAGTGATTGTGTATACTGACCATGCTGCTCTTAAATATCTACTCACAAAGCAGGATTCAAAACCCAGGCTCATCAGATGGGTATTGCTTCTGCAAGAGTTTGATATAGAAATAAGAGACAGAAAAGGGACAGAGAACCAAGTGGCTGATCATCTGTCCCGGATAGAGCCAGTGAAAGGGACGTCCCTCCCCTTTCTTGAGATCTCTGAGACGTTCCCTGATGAGCATCTATTTGCCATTCAGGAAGCACCATGGTTTGCCGATATTGCAAACTATAAAGCTGCAAGGTTCATACCCAAGGAGTACAATAGAATACAAAAGAAGAAATTAGTTACTGATGCAAAGTACTACTTGTGGGATGAACCCTATCACTTTAAGAGATGTGCAGACGGAATTATCCGTAGGTGTGTCCCCAGAGAGGAAGCACAGAGAATCCTATGGCATTGCCATGGATCTCAATATGGAGGCCATTTCGGAGGTGAGCGAACAGCCACCAAGGTCCTCCAATGTGGCTTCTATTGGCCCACACTCTATAAAGATTCCCGAGAGTTTGTACGTAATTGTGACAGTTGCCAAAGAGCTGGTAATCTGCCTCATGGTTACGCCATGCCTCAACAAGGAATCTTGGAAATAGAGTTGTTTGATGTATGGGGAATTGACTTCATGGGACCTTTCCCACCATCATACTCAAACACTTATATTCTGGTGGCAGTTGACTATGTATCAAAATGGGTTGAGGCTATTGCCACACCCACCAATGATACTAAAACAGTGCTGAAGTTCCTCCAGAAACATATCTTTAGCAGGTTTGGTGTCCCTAGAGTGTTAATCAGTGATGGGGGCACTCACTTCTGCAATAAACAGCTTTACTCTACCATGGTTCGGTATGGAATTCGCCACAAGGTGGCCACTCCATATCATCCACAAACCAATGGGCAGGCTGAAGTCTCTAACAGAGAATTAAAGAGAATCCTGGAACGGACAGTAAATAACCGTAGAAAGGATTGGGCAAGGAGCTTGGATGATGCTCTGTGGGCTTACAGAACAGCATTCAAGACCCCTATAGGGACCTCTCCATACCAACTCGTGTATGGTAAGGCATGCCACTTGCCCGTGGAACTGGAACATAAGGCCTACTGGGCAACCAGATTCCTAAACTTTGATGCCAAATTAGCAGGAGAAAAAAAGATTGCTCCAGCTAAATGAGCTAGAGGAGTTCAGATTCACAACTTTCGAAAATGCCAAGCTATAAAAAGAAAAATAAAAAAAGTGGCATGACAGAAAGCTGTCATCTAGAATCTTTGAACTAGGACAGAAGGTTCTGTTGTTTAACTCTAGACTCAGGCTATTCCCCGGGAAACTGAAATCCCGGTGGAAGGGACCATACGTGATTACAAGTGTATCACCATATGGTTATGTGGAGCTTCAAGATATGGATTCTGATAAGAAGTTCATTGTCAATGGACAGAGAATCAAGCATTATCTTGAAGGCAACACTGAGCAAGAATGCTCAAGGCTGAAGCTAGATTAAAAGCTCAGCAAAGTCCAGCTAAGGACAGTAAAGAAGCGCTTGTTGGGAGGCAACCCAATTTTTATTTTTTCTCATAATTTTTCATGTTTTATTAGGTTCATGATCATGTGGAGTCACAAAATAAATATTAAAAATTGAAAACGGAATCAAAAACAGCAGAAGAAAAATCACACCCTGGAGGAAGCACCTGTCTGGCGTTCAACGCCAGAACAGAGCATGGTTCTGGCGTTCAACGCCAGAAATGGCTAGTAAATGGGCGTTGAACGCCCAAAATGGGCACCAACCTGGCGCTGAACGCCCGGAGTTGTGTGCAATTCCCTCTTCTTTTGCTCGAGGGCGAGCAACATTCTAAGTTTGGTGTGGTAAAACAATTATGTAAAGGATCTATAGCTCAGTGGTAGAACATGTGGCTGCAAATCAAGAGATACCTCAGGGGATGCACTTCCCTCCACATAATTATTGAAAGCAACTGAGGATAGAAATACCAAAAATCACTAGGAATCAAGCCACAAAGGCAAGGAAGAGACATAAAAGAGCTCAGGAACATCATTGGTGCCTCAAGAAGGAAATGCCATCATCACTAAGGTGGACTCATTCCTTGTTCTTGCTTTCTCTGTTTTTTGTTTTCTCTATGATAAGTGCTTATCTATGTCTGTGTCTTCATTACATGATCATTAGTAGTAATTAGTGTCTAGTTTGATTTTATCCCCAATTAAGTTATAGTCTATTTTTCTCATCATCAGCAAACATGAATAAAATAGTAGATCTTTTGAATAAGAGGCAATAAAATTTCGAGTTTAATAAGAGAAATTCTAATTAGTTAAATGTGGTGGCAATGCTTTCTGTCTTCTGAATGAATGCTTGAATAGTGCATATGTCTTTTGAATTTGTTGTTTAAGACTGTTAAATATGTTGGCTCTTGAAAGAATGATGAACATGAGACATGTTATTGATAATCTGAAAAATCATAAAAATAATTCTTGAAGCAAGAAAAAGCAGCAAAGAACAAAGCTTGTAGAAAAAAAAAAGAGAGAAAAAAGAAAAAGCAAGCAGAAAAAGCCAATAACCCTTAAAACCAAAAGGCAAGGGCAAATAAAAGGGATCCCAAGGCTTTGAGCATCAGTGGATAGGAGGGCCTAAAGGAATAAAATCCTGGTCTAAGTGGCTAAACCAAGCTGTCCCTAACCATGTGCTTGTGGCGTAAAGGTGTCAAGTGAAAACTTGAGACTGAGCGGTTAAAGTCAAGGTTCAAGCGAAACGAAGAGTGTGCTTAAGAACTCTGGACACCTCTAATTGGGGACTTTAGCAAAGCTGAGTCACAATCTGAAAAGGTTCACCCAGTTATGTGTCTGTGGCATTTATGTATCCGGTGGTAATACTGGAAAACAAAGTGCTTAGGGCCACGGCCAAGACTCATAAAGAAGCTGTGTTCAAGAATCATCACACTGAACTAAAAGAATCAATAACACTATCTGAATTCCGAGTTCCTATAGATGCCAATCACTCTGAGCTTCAATGGATAAAGTGAGATGCCAAAACTGTTCAGAAGCAAAAAGCTACTAGTCCCGCTCATCTAATTAGGATCTGAGCTTCAATCAAAAACTCTGAGATATTATTGCTTCTCAACCTATTAGTCTTCTATTTTATTTGTCTAGTTGCTTGAGGACAAGCAACAGTTTAAGTTTGGTGTTGTGATGAGCGGATATTTTATACGCTTTTTGAGGATAATTTCATATAGTTTAGAGTATGTTTTAGTTAGTTTTTAGTTTATTTCCAGTAGTTTTTAGGAAAAATTCATATTTCTGGACTTTACTATGAGTTGTGTGTTTTTCTGTAATTTCAGGTATTTTTCTGGCTGAAATTGAAGGAGCTGAGCAAAAATCTGATTTAGGCTGAAAAAGGACTGCTGATGCTATTGGATTCTGACCTCCCTGCACTCAAAGTGGATTTTCTGGAGCTACAGAACTCCAAATGGCGTGCTTCCAATTGCGTTGGAAAGTAGACATCCAGGGCTTTCCAGCAATATATAATAGTCCATACTTTGCACAAGAATAGATGATGTAAACTGGCGTTCAACGCCAGTCCTCTGCCCAATTCTGGCGTCCAGCGCCAGAAAAGGATAAAAAACTGGAGTTGAACGCCCAAACTGGCACAAAAACTGGCGTTCAACTCCACAAATGACCTCTGCACGTGAATTGCTTAAAGTCTCAGCCCAACACACACCAAGTGGGCCCCAGCACACCAAGTGGGCCCCAGAAGTGGATCTCTGCATCATCCATCATAGTCCACTCATATTCTGTAACCCTAGGCTACTGGTTTAGTATTTAAACAACTTTTAGAGACTTATTTTGTATCTCATGACATTTCAGATCTAAACTTTGTATTCTCTGACGGCATGAGTCTCTAAACCCCATTGTTGGGGGTGAGGAGCTCTGCTGTGTCTCGATGAATTAATGCAAGTATTTCTGTTTTCCATTCAAACACGCTTGTTTCTATCTAAGATGTTCATTCGTGATTAACTGTGATGAAGGTGATGATCTGTGACATTCATCACCTTCCTCAAACCATGAACGTGTGCCTGACAACCACCTTCGTTCTATATCCGATTGAATGAGTATCTCTTAGATTCTTTAATCAGAATCTCCGTGGTATAAGCTAGAACTGATGGCAGCATTCATGAGAATCCAGAAAGTCTAAACCTTGTCTGTGGTATTCCGAGTAGGATTCAAGGATTGAATGACTGTGACGAGCTTCAAACTCCTGAAGGCTGGGCGTTAGTGACAGATGCAAAAGGATAGTAAATCCTATTCCAACCGGATCGAGAACCAACCGGTGATTAGCCGTGCTGTGACAGAGCACGTGAGCGTAGTTTTCACTGGAAGGATGGAAGGTAGCCATTGACAACGGTGATCCACCAACACACAGCTTGCCATAGGGGGACGTGCGTGCGTGAACAAGAAGACAGAGGAAAGCAGAGATTCAGAAGACAAAGCATCTCCAAAACTCCAACATATTCTCCATTACTGCACAACAAGTAACTTTTAATTTATGCTCTACTGGTTACTCACAATTCAATTGATAAACATAATTGACTTCCTGACTAAGATTTACAAGATAGCCATAGATTGCTTCAAACCAACAATCTCCGTGGGATTCGACCCTTACTCACGTAAGGTATTACTTGGACGACCCAGTGCACTTGCTGGTCATGTGTGCGAAATTGTAAGAGAGTAACAATTTTGTGCACCAACATCTCTACCAAATCCAATCATCAACAACATAAATAATTCAATCCTATCCTATGGTCAACTAGCCTAAGTTTTTACGATACATTACATTTTAGTTACGAGAAATCGAAACTATACCTTTGCTGATTCCTCCTAATGCACTGAACACCTCAAGTATTCACCGTACCACGAGCCCTCAACTTCGGCCCATTGCAAACGAAACCCAGCATCCAAAGTTAATCTTCTAGCTTCCAATTTATCAAATTAACTCCATCCAACAACCAATTTCGATCTAACATCACAGTTATCACTATAATCAATATAGAGTTCACTAATTCAAAATATATACCAAGGGTTTGAGGGTTCTTACCTGACCCATAGCTCAAGTTAGCTAAACTCGACAACTCTCGCAAGCTAATTTGATCCTAAACATCAAAATTATACAAAATCTCAACATAATTACTCAATACTTTCGAAATTGGGGGAAGAGAGGATGAGGATTAAAACGTGGTTTTCTTACCAAATTGAGTTGGGCTTTGTAGAGGATTTTAAGATGAACGAGTGGCCGCTAACGACTCATCAATCGGAGCTCCGGATTGAAAGTTACGGTGAATTAAAATTGAAATTGAATTTTGTGTTAGGGTTTGCTTTGCTTCCCCTTGGATGAACTTGTTCAGCGTGTTTTCAACATGAATGAGGGATAAATGAGTTGATGCTCATTTGTATTAATGAATTGGCCCAATATGAGCCCGGTTCGCCTAGTTCGACCGGTTCGGCTCAATCTTGGGCCAAATTTTTTAAAATTAGTGTCAAAATTCCTATTTTAAGTTTCTCTACTCCATTAAACTTTAAAATTCTATTTTCTAATTTTTTGATTAATAATTATTTTATTGGTTAATTATTTACTAATTTCTCGGGTTTTATAAAACCTAAATAAAACCCTAAAAGAGAATTGGAAGAAAACTACTCTATACTACTCCTACTCCTAATTATGTTTTTAATGTATGTAATGGTGCCCCCACTCATCTCATGTGTTGCCCCTTTGATATACACTCTAAATCAGACTCAGAACTTCCAAAATTGGGCCAAGGGGGCCCCAAAATCGCGAGTCACGTACTTCATTAAGTGAGTCACGCGCCCAGACTTGTGTGTACCCACAAGGTTGTGTGCGTACGCACACTAGATGATTCTTCACTTGTGCGTACGCACAGGAAGGTGTGCATACACACACTGCAATGTGTACTTCTCCTTTGTTTTCTTCATGTGTTCTCCCCTTTTGCATGCTTTCTTCCACTTCTACTAAACCGTTCTTTCCTAATGGACTTGAAATCACTTAACAAAATATATCACGGCATCAAATGGAATAAAAGTGGAATTAAATTGATCAATTTAAGCACAAAAATACATGTTTTCACATTTAGGTACAATTTAGAGAGAAAACACAAAAGTATGCTATTGTAGTGAATAAGTGTGAGTTTATGTAATGAAATCTACTCAATTCAAGCCAAAATGTACCATCAAATATGAATTCATCATGCCCTCCGTGATGGACCAGAGTTTTGATGCTCCGGCCTTCGTTGATCAGAATCTACTTCCTGATACAGAGCAGTTCTTCCATGACTCTTATAACACCCTAACTTTTAGCACATCATGCTCGCACTAAAAGTCCAGGCACTACCTACCTCTACTCCTTTAAATTTAGTACTATATTTATTTAATATTGAGCCTTCGCAAAAATAAACTAAATTTTTACTTAGGAACTCGTAAAGCCTTAACTTTAAACCACATAATCACACAATTATATCCACATAATATTAAATACATAGACTTACATAATATTCTTCAAGTAAAAGTCCTACCCCTCTAAGAACCAAAACAATAAATGACAATGGGAAAATAAAATTTAAGACTAAACCAAATACAAAAATAAAAACACACATATACATAAGCTCCGTAGTTTGGTCGCGGCTTTGCGCCAAAACTTCTTCAACCTATCACTAAAAAAGAAATTCTGTAGAGGAGTGAGAACATCATCCTCGCAGGTTCTCAACAATGAAGGGAATACCATCAAAGCAAGAAAATACTTACAAATAAAAAAGAACCCCTTTATAAACACAGTTTCTTTTTAAAAGAATAATACTTTATGAAAAATCTTACTTTAAGAAAGTCATAAGAAAAACTCCTTTTATTTACAAATCTGTAAGGTGAATAACTTAAAGAAATGAAAGGGGCAGAGATGTGCCTAAGAACATTTATCTACCAATTTACATCGCTCTTCCCTATCCATCCAATGCATAAACTAGAGAAATAAAGTAATACCTAGTCCAACCTGCCTCAACCTCTATCACTACACACCAAGAACAACCCTCATCATGCCTCCACCATATGAGGGGTCTCTCAGATACATACACATACAAATTAGACAAAAAAAAAGAACAGATAGGAAACAGATACAGCAAGTAGAACAATTAGCAAATAGACACGGTTAATCATTTAGGCAAACCAAGATAATGCACACTCAAGCAAAACATACAAATGCGTATGATGCATGCCTGTCCTATGGTTGATGGGTCTCATCTGTCGGTTATATAGCCAACCTGACATGTCCTAGTAGCTAACCATTGGACAATCCCTCTGTGCACGCATCCCCAAGCTAAAAAATATTCATGGAGAAAATCTCAAGCTCAAATTAATATATATGCCCATGGAAAAATCCAGGGAGTTAACAGAGTATCGAGTCTCAACCTAGAGCAAGTGGTGGCAAGCCACTATATCTACCCAGGAAAACTCATGTCTCAGATAATTCAAATAAATAAGCCATATGAATATTTTAATCGTAAATCATCAATATCCACATCATTCTCAATCATGTTTCATTCATCACAAATTGTGTCATCAATAACATAACCATCATCATCAATCACGATCATTATCCCACATCACTATAATCTGCCAGAATCATCACCACATTCATAATCATCACTAATCTGATCCTTAATAACATAATCATCATCAATCATTATAATCTCCGCATTTATTTATCTCAACTTATCACAACTCTCAACATACTCATCAACAACTCTACCAAAATTCTACTCCGCGCCCCTTATCATTCACCGGGTGAGGCTTGGGCCATTACATACAGCTTCAGGGTATGAGGTCTCTAAATACGACACCCTAAACTCGAGGTCACGGTTGTATACTAACTCAAAATAAAACATAATCTTTCATAGCTAAAAACAATCTAACTCAAACTCAGGATAACCTCTTCAATCTCATTAAATCATTTCTCTAATTAGTCACTTTATAAATTGACAAGATAAACTTCTCTAAATCCTAAATTTCAATATAATACTCCCAAAGTCCGCAACCATTATCACAAAAATTCTTATAAATCAAAACTCAACTACATCCTTTTCCAAGTAACTCTTTTTCCTTCACATCCATCACCTAACTTTATTAACATTATTTCCTCTCACAGTTCCTATACCCAAACTTGTGGTTTGATAAAGTAATTTGCCCTTTTTAAAACTTCAACTAATTAAATAAATCTCTTTTTGTCGTTATTTAAAATCAAGTAAGTTAAATCATAAACCATATTCACAAATTGAAATCAGGAAACTCATTTCTCGTTAAACTAACTTCCAAAACTCTTTAAATTTTTACAAAAATTTCGACAGAACCTCCCCAAAAAATCGGATGTTACTAACCTTCACGGGTTCCCTCTATTCAACCTCAACCCAAGAAAATCAACATGTCAAATTAACATTTCCAAATCTGTCATTCAGAATCAATCAGAACCAATTTCAATGAAAAGTTCAAAATCGAAAAATTAATAACCAAATTATCCATAACTTCAATCATAGTAGCAAATCATTTGAATCACAGGCATTCATTCATTTGCATTAATTTCACTGAACTCGACAGGTATTCAAGTCCAAAACCTTTTTAATTTTAAAACAATCCCCTACCTCGATTAGCCAAAATCGTGAAATTTAAATGCGACAATCCCCTTTCTCTTCCTAATTTGCAGCAGCGTCAATTTCCTACGGTAGTGACAATGGTTGCAGAAGGATTCGAATTTGATGGAATCAAACACAGAAACAACTCTGAAAATTCAAGACAACACTAAAACTAAAATGGAATTAAAACCAGAACAAATAGATAAATGAGACCATGGCAGGTCAGAGCGTAAAAGTAAAACAGAATCAGGGGAAAAGGCTAACCCAAGGTAGTGACACTAAACCTGAATTGTAGCAAGACAACAACAGTTTCAGGGCATCTGGCTGGTGACTATGATGTCAGCCATAACAACCATGGTATAACCACACAAGAAACAGTCCCAACAACCTCCACGGTGGTTCTGGCAGTGGCAACATCTCCACCAATGTTTCCAACGATAGCTTGCAACTCAGCGGCGGTCATGGCAACAGAGGAAGACCCACTTCCTCCTCTCTCATCATCCCCCTCTCTCCTGCAAACTCCTCTCAGTGATGGCAGATGCTCTGAGGAGTTGGCAGTAAATCCTAGTGGAGGCAATTGGGTGAGAAGAAGGTAACGGAACGCTCCCATCCCTCTCCTCCATCGTGGTTTTTCCTTTCTCTGTGTCATTCGTCCTCTGATTCAGTCTTTCAACACAACGGCAGCTCGGTAGGAGTGGTACAATGGCAATTTTGACAGCCCCAGGCGATGGCGACAGAGCAAGACACCGACGGCTTCGTGGCACCAACAGAGTGCGATGACTTCTCGCATCTCCCTCTCTGCTACAGCATCGACGCCCTTCTTCCTCTCCTCCGTCAATCTCTCTCTCTTTTGTCTAGCTCTACTTCTTGATAGCGACACGGCGGTAGTGTCGGTGGCAGTGACGCCCACCACCGCCGTCTCCCTCTCCTTTCCCTCTCCCTTTCTTCTTCCTCGGTTCCCCCTTCTCCCTTCTTCCTTTTCTTTCCCTGTGTGTGTGTTGTTTTAAATTTTAGCAAAGGAATAGCGGTCAGGGTAAAAGCGTTAGGGTTAGGATTTTCAATTTGCGAATTAGAATTTTTGATTTGGGAATTTAAGATTAGAAATTAGAGATTTTATAAAGGAATAAAGATAGAATAGATATTTTGATAAAATTAGATAGTAGAATAATAATTTTAAAACCAAATGTACTCCATTAAAAATATTTAAGAATACTATTTTTTAATATATTACCAAGTTCAAATAATTATTTTTAATTTAATTTATAAAATACACATATTAATCATATTTCATAAAATACAATTTAAACCCAAAATACTAATTATTCAAATTAAATGATATAACTTTTTATTCATTTTTTTAATTACCAGAACTTTAATTTCAAATTATATAAAATAAAGTTATACAAGAACATTAATTAACTTAAACTCAAAGAATTTATAAAATCAATTTAATCATTTTTAAAAAATTATTTTCTAAAAATAACGAACTCAAATTAAATCATAAATTATTCATAATAGAAATTACTTAGATCAAATTATATAATTCTTTCTTATTTTTCAATTACTAAAATTATAATTTCAATTATAGAAAATGTCCAATTATATGAAAGATTTATATAAAAATCCTAATTAATTTAAACTCCAACTATTATAAAAATTACATATAACTCCTAATTATTTTTAAATTCAAAGTATCATAAAGTTTTATTTAATTACTTTTAGTAAAAAAAATTCTTAGAATAAAATTGTTAACAAATATAATAAATTTAATTTTTCAAAAACTCGAGTTATTATAATTGTGACGTCGCCAGTCAGGCGAAGACAGTGTACCAGGCCCTCCTCCATTCTTTTGTTATAGTCCGAAAGGTGGATCCGGTGCTGGTCCGAGTGGAATTGCTGGACAGAAAGCTTCGCCTGTCCCAGGTGGATGTTGGGAAGATGAAGGAAAAGTTGGAGGTGACGGAGTCGGCTTGCCTGAAGGCCGTTAAGGACGCGGAGGACACCGGGGTCGATCCTTTTCATCTTTCCGAGGTGAAAACTTCGCTCCTCACTCAGCTAGCTGGCGAATGCAAAAGGGACTCGGATGCCGAGTCAAAGGCTACCGTCCTACTTGGCGGAGGCTCTGAGGGTCGAGGTGGCGAAGCTAAAAAGGAAAAGGGGACGTTGCTGGAAGATGTCAAGGGTGTGATTTCGGCCGCCGAAGAGACTATGAGGGCTCAAACCCTGGTCCTTGCTTCCAGTGTGGATGTGTCCATGATGGAAGCATTCAATACCGTCAAGGATGGCCAAATCGTGGATTTGGAATGAAATTTCTTGTAATTATTTTCTAAGTTTTAGGCCATTTTCTGGCATAACACTTTGTTTGGTTTTTAAGTCGTTTGTTTGGCCTCTACTGTTTTACTTGTTGCCAATTAGGCCGTTTTCTCAGTTTTAAGAATGCGTTTGTGGCCTCTTGGTGGGCCGTTTGTACGTATAGTTGGCCTCTTAGTGGGTCGCATTAGATACTTGCTTAATTATTGGTATCTGTGTTATCTGGCCTAGGGAGTGATCGGTCCCCGGGGGTAGCCGCGTTTAGTTTATGCCGTCGAATGGGGTAATATTTTGAAATAAAATGAATTTTATTTAAAGTTTGGGCCTCATTAAAACCTCTCGATGTGGGTAGAAAAGAGTGCTCGAAAAAACAATATGCGATGAAACAACTAAAACAATAAATAAAAATGGAAATAAAAGACAATTTAAACGACCTTGATCTCATCGCTTAGGAGGAAGCTCCTACATATAATAGCGCCATAAGTTTACGGCATTCAAAGGTCTCAGAAGCTCAGTCCCGTCCAATCATTCGAGCTTCTAGGCTCCTTTTTTTTATTACTGTCTTGATTCGGTATGGGCCTTCCCAATTGGGTGTGAGCATCCCTTTTCCATGAGTGGGGAGTCCAATGTTGTTTCGTCGTAAGATGAGGTCTCTCAGTCCGAAGTCCCACCGTACCAAGCTGCGATTGTACCTTAGGCTTATTCTCTATTTTAGGACTAGCTCCCGTAGGTTGGCTATGCTCTTGACCTTGTCTGTAAGGTCCCGCTCTACTTCTTCATCGTTTTCTCCCACGGTCCTCTGTGGACTGGGATCAGCGACTTCTACTGGGATGACGGCCTCTAGGTCATATGTTAGCCGAAAGGGGGTCTCTCCGGTCGACTTTGGGGGGGGAGGTCTGGTATGACCAGGGGACGGATCCGAGTTCCTCAGCCCACAGTCTCTTGGCCTCGTCTAGCCATTTTTTGAGGACCTTCACTATAATTTTGTTAGCCGCTTCTACTCGTCTGTTTGTTTGTGGGTACTCTATCGAACTGAATTGTTGAGAGATGCCGAGGTCTTCCAAGAATTCCCTGAATCTTTTGTCCGCAAATTGGGTCCCGTTGTCCGAGATCACGCTCTCGGGGATCCCAAATCGGGTTATAACTTGTCTCCAAAAGAACTTTTGACATTGGGGGCCGTGATAGAGGCTAGGGCCTCGACTTCAATCCACTTGGTGTAGTAATCGATGGCGACGATGAGGTATCAGAGCTGTCCAAGAGCCGTGGAAAAGGGGCAAACTAGGTCAATTCCCCAGGTTCCGAAGGATGATAAACCCCGATTTCGTGGTTTATCTTGTGCTTATTTTAGGGAATTTTATCACTTTTTCCCACATTTATTCAATGAAATAGCATGGTTTTGTAATTCTCCCTTGAATTGTGCTTAAGTGTAAAAACAAGCTTTTTAGGCCCTTAAATTGATGATTTTAACTCACTTTAATTCCATTCAATGCCTTGATGTATTTGTTGAGTGATTTCAGGTTCATAAGGCAAGTATTGGATAGAAGAAATGAGGAGAAAAGTATACAAAGTGGAGAATTCATGAGGAAACAAAGATTGGGAATGCATCGATGGGCGCGCAAGCGTACAAGGCGTGCACGCGCAGAAGTGACTTCACATGGAGACGCGCATGCGTACATGACGCGTATGCGTGGATGAAGAAACAGCCAATCGACACGCACGCGCACATGGCGTGTACGCGCCGATACTCACACATGACGCACTTAAAGGCAAAATGCTGAGGGCGATTTCTGAGCTGCCCAAGCCCAAATATAACTTGTTTCTGAGTGTATTTCATGCAGAATTGAAGTCCAGGCAAAGGGGGAGCAATTAGTTAGTCAACATGAACCTTTAGTTAGTTTTCTAGAGAGAGAAGCTCCCTCTTCTCTCTAGAATTAGGTTAGGTTTAGGATAAATTGTCTTGGATTTTGAATTAATTACTCAATTTTATCTTGGTTCCTTCATAATTTCTTGTTTCTACTACTCTATTGTTCTTAGTTCTCTTGCCAATTTTACTTTTATGTCTCTTTTATGTTTATGAATGCTCATGTTGGATTTTATTTACATTGAATGAAATTTAATGTTTGATGTTCTTTTAATTGATGATTTGAGTCGTTGATTTACTTTCCTTGCAATTGGTAGTTGGTAGATTTATTATTCTATTTTTACTATGCTCTCCTTTCATGCCTTCCAAGTGTTTGAAAAAAATGCTTGGTTGGGCTTTAGAGTAGATTTTGAGCATTCTTGGCTTGGAAAGAGTAATTGGGCAATCTTGAGTCATTAGTACCCAATTTAGATTGGTGATCTAGAGTTGTTAGTTAATATCATTCTCAATGACTCTAATCTCTTGCTAATCCAATTAGTGAGTTGATTAGGATTTTTGACTTGAGATTAACTAGTCTTGCTTGACTTTCTCTCATGGAAGATACCTTACACCTTCTTCTGATGTTGGAGATGACGAAATAAGATAAATTCTTGTTAAGTATTGCTATGATTAATGACTAGGATAGAAATCCTATGATCTCAACCTTGCCATGAATGTCTCTCTTTATTAATTGCTTCATTTAATTGCTCTCTTTACTTTCCTTGTCATTTATTTTATTGCCCCTTCTATCAACAAAACCCCTTTACCCCTTCATAGCCAATAATGGACTACTTCATTGCAATCCTTGTGAGACAACCCGGAGTTTAAATACTTCGGTTAATTCTTATTTGGGGTTTGTACTTGTGACAAAACCATATCTTAATTTCATTTGGGGATTGACTATTGGTTTGGACTATACTAACAACGGAATTATTTTGTGGAATTCAGAACCGGTGTAAATCCCCGACCTATCAAATTAATGGCGCTGTTGCCGGGGATTGCAATGGTGCTATGTTATTGGTTATTGTATATATTGTGAATAGCCTAATTTTTAGTTTGCTTGTTGGTTCTTGCTAGTTGTAGGACTTAGTTTCCTTTATTTCTTGTTAGCTTTTATTTTTTATTTTTTTTTCTCTTGACACTATGAATTCTCATCCTTTTGGCTATGAGTGTGGTTCAAACTATGTTGTAGGAAATGGAACCTTCAATGAAGATGTGCATCAAGAATTTGGAAATCAAGGATGGAAGGAGCCCCAAGCTTGTGAACAACCTTCTTGGCAACAACCTCCTCCAAACTCTTGTGGGTATAATCCTAATCCTAATGCATACCAACCTATTGTGTGTGATGACCCTCATTGTGGTTGTCAACCACAACCATCATATGCATATGAACCCCCTCCTCGACATAGTCCCCCACCACACTCACAAGCCTTCTACCACTATCAACCTCCATATGATCCCAACCCATATCCAACATTCCAACACCAATACGCCCAAGAACCACAAAGTCCACACCCACCACCTCAAGAATTTCACCAATATGAACCACCTTCCAATTACAACAACCTTTCCTCAAACAATGAACCCTCTCTTCCACCACCACCTCCCGATGAAACCCTCATGTTAGAACTGAGAGACCTTGAATCTCATATCTTAAGGTGACAAGAGGAGGATGAAAATAAGTTTATAGAGTTAAGAGCAAGGATGGCTAGCATGGTAGAAGCCGTGAGTCACCTAATGATGAGCGGATATTTTATACGCTTTTTGGGGATAATTTCATATAGTTTAGAGTATATTTTAGTTAGTTTTTAGTCTATTTCTAGTAGTTTTTAGGAAAAATTCATATTTCTGGACTTTACTATGAGTTGTGTGTTTTTCTGTAATTTCAGGTATTTTTCTGGCTGAAATTGAAGGAGCTGAGCAAAAATCTGATTCAGGCTGAAAAAGGACTGCTGATGCTGTTGGATTCTGACCTCCCTGCACTCAAAGTGGATTTTCTGGAGCTACAGAACTCGAAATGGCATGCTTCCAATTGTGTTGGAAAGTAGACATCCAGGGCTTTCCAGCAATATATAATAGTTCATACTTTTCATAAGGATAGACGACATAAACTGGCGTTCAACGCCAGTTCTCTGCCCAATTCTGGCGTCCAGCGCCAGAAAAGGATCAAAAACTGGAGTTGAACGCCCAAACTGGCATAAAAACTGGCGTTCAACTCCACAAATGG
This sequence comes from Arachis ipaensis, assembly GCF_059453495.1. Lineage (NCBI taxonomy): Eukaryota > Viridiplantae > Streptophyta > Magnoliopsida > Fabales > Fabaceae > Arachis > Arachis ipaensis. Next base: position 31,423,018 of record NC_142435.1, read on the forward strand.
CCTCTGCACGAAATCTCAAGCCCCAGCACACACCAAGTGGGCCCCGGCACACCAAGTGGGCCCCAGAAGTGGATCTCTGCATCATCCATCATAGTCCACTCATATTTTGTAACCCTAGGCTACTAGTTTAGTATTTAAACAACTTTTAGAGACTTATTTTGTATCTCATGACATTTCAGATCTAAACTTTGTATTCTCTGACGGCATGAGTCTCTAAACCCCATTGTTGGGGGTGAGGAGCTCTGCTGTGTCTCGATGAATTAATGCAAGTATTTCTGTTTTCCATTCAAACACGCTTGTTCCTATCTAAGATGTTCATTCGCGCTTAATTGTGATGAAGGTGATGATCAGTGACATTCATCACCTTCCTCAACCATGAACGTGTGCCTGACAACCACCTCCGTTCTATATCCGATTGAATGAGTATCTCTGAGATCTCTTAATCAGAATCTCCGTGGTATAAGCTAGAACTGATGGCGGCATTCATGAGAATCCGGAAAGTCTAAACCTTGTCTGTGGTATTCCGAGTAGGATTCAAGGATTGAATGACTGTGACGAGCTTCAAACTCCTGAAGGCTGGGCGTTAGTGACAGATGCAAAAGGATAGTAAATCCTATTCCAACCGGATCGAGAACCAACCGGTGATTAGCCGTGCTGTGACAGAGCGCGTGAGCGTAGTTTTCATTGGAAGGATGGAAGGTAGCCATTGACAACGGTGATCCACCAACACACAGCTTGCCATAGGAGGACGTGCGTGCGTGAATCAGAAGACAGAAGAAAGCAGAGATTCAGAAGACAAAGCATCTCCAAAACTCCAACATATTCTCCATTACTGCACAACAAGTAATTTTTAATTTATGCTCTACTGGTTACTCACAAATTCAATTGATAAACATAATTGACTTCCTGACTAAGATTTACAAGATAACCATAGATTGCTTCAAACCAACAATCTCCGTGGGATTTGACCCTTACTCACGTAAGGTATTACTTGGACGACCCAGTGCACTTGCTGGTCATGTGTGCGAAATTGTAAGAGAGTAATGTGTGCAAAATTGTAATAGAGTAACAATTTTGTGCACCAAGTAACAATTTTGTGCACCACCTAACATCCCACCTAAGCTCATGCATCCTAAGTACTTCCATTTTTGAATGTGGAGAAACAATCAAGAAGCCTAGTAAGGGAGTGAACTTGATTCTCCATGGTGAGGAAGAGGAGTTAAAGCAAGAAGTGCAACAAGAGGAGGAGGTAGAGATTAGTGAACGAAAGGAAGTAGTGGGTGGATGTTTGGGATATGTTGAGCACATAAAGGAATCTCAAGTTGAAGATCCCTCTTCCACAGAGTATGGAAGAGATGTTAAAGAGGAGAGTAATGTTGCAAAAGTAGACAGAGAGTTAAAGGAAATTGATCAAGAATTGGATTCCGTCATTAGTGATTTTTTGTCCACATTGATCAATCCCCTTGATGATCTTGTTGAGACTTCTCCCAGTGAACTAGAATGCAATGTTGAGGAGGATGTGTAGCCTCCAAGGCATATTGTGAGTGAAGAATTAGAAAGAGTGTCCCAAGCAACAAGCTCCCTTATATATGATGATTCCGCACCAATATATGACCCTTTCGAGTTTGAAGAGTCCTTCCCCAATATGCTTAGACTTGATAATGAAGTAGACTTCACCAGACCTCCTATCTATGATGAAAGTGATGGAGAAGAGCTAGAAGAAATTGGTGAAGAAGAATGTGAACTTGAGGAAGCTTGGCAAGAGGAGGAACATGAAAAACCTTGCCAGGTGGTGAAAATCTCTAGAAGAGGATGGACAGGGGTGGAGCGTGCTTTATCAAGATCATTGGAAACTCCTCCACCTAGGTTGCCATCTAATTCTTCATTTGAGTGGGTAAAACTTCTAACTCTTAGCTTTATTATTCCACTTGAATTTGGTTTGCTTGAAACGGATGGCCAACTTAGGGCGCTTTGTGGAATTAGGCGAAAGAGGAGGATGTTTAGTGGTTGGCGTTGTAAATCTAGGCTCATTATGGTTGGAAGCTCAAAATCGAAGAGTATAGATTGGTGTAATGCTCAATTAAATGGGTCTAAGAGGGTACTTTGGTGCTTTCATGAGAATTCGGCTTTCTTATCACCCGGACGGAATCAAGGCGATTAGCTGGAAGATGCGTGCGAAGATAAGATATGGGACCTTGGATCACACCATGAAAACCAATTCTGGGAGCTCATATCTTGGAAAGAACCTCACCCAAGCTCGGTGAAGATGGTTGGAACTTCTGACGACCGATTGAAGGACAAGCACTCTTGGAGGTTCAAGGATGAGTACAAGCGTAAGCCACCTTGACAAGGAGCCTCCCAAATGTCCAACGTAAGGACTTAACTAAAAGTGCTTCGTGGGAGACACCCTACCATGGTAAACTCTTTCCATTCTCTTGTAGATATGATGAATGAATGAATTGGGTTCTATTGTATATAGCTTCCTTACCCCCTTAGTACATTTTGCCCTGCTTGCTAAGTTGTTTATACACCCTGTGCCTTAATTAGGGATGATTCTTTGAATTTGAGTTTTTGCTTGAATCTCAAGTTTCCTCAATTTATTTGAAAATTCCCCAAAATTCAAAAATATGTTTGATTTTGCGTTTTAGCTAGTTTTGGAGTCCTAGAGGAGGTTGGGAGGATTATGACCTCTTCTTGGTTTTTTTGAAAAAAAAAAAAAAGCCACGCGCAAGCGCACAATGCGCGCGCGTCAGCTGTGCATTTCGCACTCTCTGGACCAAGGACTAGAGAGTTGTGCCACTTTTGGGCCAACTCTAGGCTAAGCCACATGGACGCGCACCGTACGCATCCGCGCCCCTTGCGTTTCCCTACCTACGCATAGGCGTACCTGGCGCCTCCGCTCCCCCATCATCAATCAACTCATCCACGCGTAGCGCGCGCACGCGTCGATGCGTTTCTGGATCACCCAGGCCAAAGACCCGAGAGTTATGCCAACTCTGGGCCACTTTTGTGCCTCTGGCCCAACTCACCCACGCAGAAGCGTACCGTACGCATCCGCGTCTATGCCCGCATCTCCCATCCACGCGCAGGCGCATATGACGCTCCCGCGCCACTTCCTTATTCTCCCATCCACGCGGACGAGCACGGTACGCACACGCGTGGTTTCAAAATTTACTAACCCCCAGGGACGCGAGAACCCTAGCGCAGTCGCGTAATCCTTCACCTCTCCCCAACGTCTCTCCCTCTTCTTGTCCTTCCATTTCCAACCTTCGAGCTCCTCAACCCCCAACACCCTCCAGTCCGGCGACCACATTCCACCGCCGTTAACCACCGCGTTACCTTCTCTTCTCGTCTCCAACCCTCTTTCTTTCCCATTTTCCCTCTCTCCCTTACTCTCACGACTCCACTGCGGCTGCCGCCGCGACCTCCATTGTCGCCGGAGAGCATCCCGCAACCACCACCAACCTTTCTTCTTCTTCCTCCACCCAAGGACCATACTCGACCCTGTTCAGAAACCCTGTTCCCCCATCTTCCCCTCCTCGCCGTTTTACTGCTCCGCGCTACCGCGACCTCCTGCGCCGTTGTGAGCACCGCTGCTGGCAGCACTACCTTGCTTCTTCCTCTTTCCATTTCTTCCTTTCCCCATTTTTTCTTCTGCTATACTTCTCAGGTTCCCCTGCTACACCCCTGTTCTTGCTTTTCCTTCAAATAATTCTGTTTATTAACTTTCAGTTAGTTATTGCTTAATTCTTCATGCTAGGCTAGATAGAAATAATTGCAGTTAGGTAGTTAGGATGTGGTTAGAGGATTTTAGGCCTGATAAGTGCTTCGTTCTTGTTTATTTTCTGCATATTGAATGCTTTGCTAAATGATGTTTAGTGTGCTGTACTGATTTTTGTTTTATCTGCTTGCTTTCCTGCAACCTGAAAAATATGTAATCCATGCTCTTACCATGTTTTGTTGCATTCTTGGATTCATATGTGAATTTTGATGTTGTCGCTATCCGGAAACATCAGTTTTACTGCCGGAATGGTGCCCAAATTTTTGGAAAATCGTTTTATTCTTAACTTGCAACCTAAGACTTGAACTTGGCACTTTTCGAAGTGAGTTTTTCCTGACTTCAACAAGTCTAATTCTTAGGTTACTATGGTTGGCATTTCCGTGCTGATTTGTGTTTTCCGCGATATGCATTGACATAGTGAGTTCAAGGCGTGTTTGTCGAATTTCTGTGATAAATAATACCTTGCCTAACTCACCAATTTGAACCCGCATGTGCTTTCACGATTCAAGTTAAGTCAAATGACTTCGACTCAAATTGAGCTTACCGATTGACCTTGACTTGAACTCTTTGAATATGGTTCATTTAATTGCAATAGTTGGTGGATCTCACTAGTATAACCTTTCTTGATTCAAAACTATTTTTAAATGCTTTTGGTTACATTAGTGCGTACTTCACTTTTTTCAGTACCAACTATTGCAAAACCCTTGTGACCATGACACTGACTGATGATTTGCTTCCCATATATATGCTTTTGTGCAAAAATTTTCATATTTCATCATCAATGACTATGTGTTCCTCATGATTGTGAGTATGCTTGCATCCATATTTTATAAATTTCTAGTGATTAAGTCAATAATCGTCATACCACTACTTTCTGAACCGGTCCTCTAACTTTAACTTCATTAACCAAATAAATTTCCTTTTCACTCTTAATCTAACATCCTTAACCATTCTTTTGCATATGACGCTTATTGGGCTTAACAAGCAAGCATTGTGCAATTGTGGTTTGAATTCTTGGTTTGTGACTTGGTTTGAATTCTGAATTTTGTTACTTGCATTCCAAGAATTCTCTTTTCTTCACTCACTTCATGAATATGTCTTCCCTGAGTGCTATACATCTACTTGGCTAGTCGCTTATATCATATCACATCCGTTTTTCAGGATGTCGGACAGAGGAAAAGCCATAGCTACTACCTCAAAGAAGAGGAAGCGCTCTAAAGCCTCCACCCCTTCCCCTTATGCCAATTATGCTAAAAATTTGCTGAATGACGTGGACAAAGAGAATCAGATGCTACCATCCACCGACCCAACCAAATTTCCCAACCTCTACTGTGAGCTTCGCTTCCCTAAATATCGGAAGACGAATCCATACATTGAGAAGAAACTGGTCCTTCCCAACGACCTGAGATGCGCCATCAAAACCCGTATTCTGGAATTAGGCTTGGACTTTGTTGATAGGGATTTGGGGAGGATAAACACTTTGTGGGTGAGGGAGTTCTACTACAACTTCTTTCGTGCCACTCTTGATTCAGTCCACCTGCGGGGTAGGGAGATCTTGATCAGTGAGATCTTGATCAGTGAGGCAGCTATTGGGGAGGCATTGCTTTGCCGACCTCGTACTGATGACACATGCGCTTATCAGCAGGCCGAGACAGCTATCCACTGCATGACCTTTGATTATGAAGCGCTGAAGCGTGTGATTGCCACACCGGACGCCTCTTGGGTGATGGATTCTGGTAACAAGAAGCCCAAGGGGATGTTATTCACTTATCTGTCGAGAGAGCCTAAGACTTGGCAGCATATATTCGCCCATTATGTCCTGCCCACTACTCACTCTTCAGAGATTCCAATAGATATGTTAATTCTGATTAGTTGTGTCATGGAGGGAAAGGAGGTAGACTTCCCCCAGTTGATCAGGCAGAGCATGTGGCACACACACATTCGTGGCCTACTGCCATTTCCTACATTAGTCACCAGCATGATTGAGCTAGCCGATGTCCTATGGGAGGACGATGACGTGACACCACCACTCCCAGATGACAACGACAAGGAAGTTACTATTCCGTGGGGTGGTGGGTACACGAGAAGCCTCCACCCAGACGCCGTTCTCGAGCTAGAGTAGTGGTGGAGGCAGCTCAATCTTCATCCTCTGCAGCAGCAGCAGGACCCTCCTCTGCTTTAGCAGCCGCAGCACCCTTGCCACCATCACCAGCACCTGAGCCAACATACCTGCTTGTACAGCACCTGTTTCACTTCATGGAGTGCAGCGAGCGTCGTATCATACGATGTCTCGATCGCATAGACCAGGTCTTCGTATCACAGGGTATTGATCTACCTCCGCTCCTGGACTCTCCCGCCTCCAATGAGCAGGATCAAGAGGAGGAGCATGTTGAGGAGCCAACTCAGCAGGAGGCACCCCCAAAGACACAGGCTACCACAGAGGTTCAGCAGCCCCCTGAGGACTCACAGCCAGTACCACAGTCACAGCCACAGCCTGAGCCACAGCCCGGCGCGACTGTTGACTCCCAGCCCGTGCTTCAGCAGTAGCATCGAGGACGATGCTTCATCCTAAAGTGTGGGGAGGTCACCGTTCGTGACCGGTGGATAGCATTTGTGTGGTGAACTTTCGGACATTTATCTTCTAGCTTCTTCTACTTTATTTTATTTTGCACTTTAACTTTGAGATTATTGTATATATTTGTTATCTTGGGATTACTTTATCTTAGTTGTCACATTTTGCACCTTAGATGGTATACATTCCATATTTTGGTTGGATTTTTTATCACATAGTTATTTTAGCGTTTTTGGTTGTGAAGTGGAAAATTGGAATTGTTGAAACCTAGTTGATTCCCTTTGCGTATGAAATTTGCTTTGATTGGAAAAAGGGGTGAACTAAGAAATTTTTTTTTAGTTTTCTGAATCACAACATTGCATTAGAATAATCTTAGTCAATGTGATGAAAATTTCCAAGAAATCCATTTCTAGGGCACCACCCCAATTGGTTGAAAATTTTTTTAGGACTTGCTTGGATTATACACTTTGTGGATCATGTTTTGAGCAAAGAACACAAGCATGCGAGTTTTGAGCCTTAATTGTGTGGTTACATCATATAACCACTTATTTTCATTCTTGTGTGCATTATTCTCTTCCCATGAGTGTAATCTTTGATTTGCTTGATTCTTTATGTCCATTATTTTGTGTATACATGCATATATATATGATTGAGGCCATTGTTTAAATAGCTCACTTTACCAAAATAGCCTACCTTTTATCTTCCATTGTTAGCCAATTTGAGCCTATGCTTAACCCATTTGTTCATAAGTATAGCACATTACAAGCCTAAGTGAAAAACAATAAATATTCCTTGTTAGGATCTTTGATTAGCTTAGGCTAGTGAGAGTGTTCATCATTTGATTTTGGGAAAGTTGGGAACATTGGGTAGAGATAAAAGTGTGTTTACAAATCATGAGAATTGGGTACATACTCATGTATTAATCATGTGTAAACCATATGCATTGATGCTCTTGTACATATGTTAGTTAAAAAAAAAAAGAATTGCAATAAAAAGGGGACAAAAATATCCCAAGGAGAAGTTCAATAATAATCAATGCATATGTGTGGTGATCTAAAGGAAATGCATGAGTGTGTGAAAAAGTAAAGAATGGATAGCTAGGTTTGTTTAGAATTGTATAAGTTGTCATAGGTTAAGTGGGAAGTTTAAGTTAATCAAGGATCCAAATTTCAAGCTCACTTGACCATATGCATCCTACCTTGACCCTAGCCCCATTACAACCTATGGGAAAGTCCTCATGATATTTGTATGCATGCATAAAGTAATTGTTGATTGTTAGATGAAAAATAAATCTTGAAAAGCATGATTGGGGGAGGATTGAGTGAATCAACCCCATACACCTGAGTGCCTAGAGCGGATACACATCCGGCGAGGGTTTGATCGCTCAATTACATATTTCCACCCATGATTATCTTTTCTTGCAAGTTTGTGAATTCTATCAATGATTCAATTCAATTGTGGGTTGATTTGATTGCTATTGCCTTAGCTCTTGCGTTTGTATATGTATTCTTGGAAATTGACTTGTCTTGACCAAGTGGATGCATTCATGTAGATATATTGCATATAGATAGGTTGCATTTAGTTAGTTTGCATTGAATAAATGTTGATACCCCTTTGCTTCTTTCTTGATTTTAGCATGATGACATGCTTAGTTTAAGTGTGGGGAGATTTGATAAACTCCGATTTTGTGGTTTATCTTGGGCTTATTTTAGGGAATTTTATCACCTTTTCCCACATTTATTCAATAAAATAGCATGGTTTTGTAATTCTCTCTTGAATTGTGCTTAAGTGTAAAAACATGCTTTTTAGGCCCTTAAATTGGTGATTTTAACTCACTTTAATTCCATTCGATGCCTTGATGTGTTTGTTGAGTGATTTCAGGTTCATAAGGCAAGTATTGGATGGAAGAAATGAGGAGAAAAGCATACAAAGTGGAGAATGCATGAGGAAACAAAGATTGGGAATGCATCGATGGGCGCGCAAGCGTACAAGGCGCGCACGCACAGAAGTGACTTCACATGGAGACGCGCATGCGTACATGACGCGTACGCATGGATGAAGAAACAGCCAATCGACGCGCACACGCACATGGCGCGTATGCGCCGATACTCACACGTGACCCACTTAAAGGCAAAACGTTGGGGGCGATTTCTGAGCTGCCCAAGCCAAAATCTAACTTGTTTCTGAGTGTATTTCATGCAGAATTGAAGTCCAAGCAAAGGGGGAGCAATTAGTTAGTCAACATGAACCTTTAGTTAGTTTTCTAGAGAGAGAAGCTCCCTCTTCTCTCTAGAATTAGGTTAGGTTTAGGATAAATTGTCTTGGATTTTGAATTAATTACTCAATTTTATCTTGGTTTCTTCATAATTTCTTGTTTCTAATACTCTATTCTTCTTAGTTCTCTTGCCAATTTTACTTTTATGTCTCTTTTATGTTTATGAATGCTCATGTTGGATTTTGTTTAAATTGAATGAAATTTAATGTTTGATGTTCTTTTAATTGATGATTTGAGTCGTTGATTTACTTTTCTTACAATTGGTAGTTGGTAGATTTATTATTCTTGTGTTTTTACTATGCTCTCCTTTCATGCCTTCCAAGTGTTTGACAAAATTCTTGGTTGGGCTTTAGAGTAGATTTTGAGCATTCTTGTCTTGGAAAGAGTAATTGGGCAATCTTGAGTCATTAGTACCCAATTTAGATTAGTGATCTAGAGTTATTAGTTAATATCATTCTCAATGACTCTAATCTCTTGCTAATCCAATTAGTGAGTTGATTAGGATTTTGACTTTAGATTAACTAGTCTTGCTTGACTTTCTCTCATGGAAGATAACTTACACCTTCTTCCGATGTTGGAGATGACGAAATAAGATAAATTCTTGTTAAGTATTGCTATGATTAATGACTAGGATAGAAATCCTATGATCTCAACCTTGCCATGAATGTCTCTCTTTATTAATTGCTTCCTTTAATTGCTCTCTTTACTTTTCTTGTCATTTATTTTATTGCCCCTTCTATCAACAAAATCCCTTTACCCCTTCATAGCCAATAATGGACCACTTCATTGCAATCTTTGTGAGACGATCCAAAGTTTAAATACTTCGGTTAATTCTTATTTGGGGTTTATACTTGTGACAAAACCATATCTTAATTTGATTTGAGGATTGACTATTGGTGTATACTAACAACGGGATTATTTTGTGGAATTCCGAACCGGTGTAAATTCCCGTCCTATCAAAAGGCTGATCTGTTGTTATGATGTTGAGTCGGTGAGCAGCGGTTTGGTGAAAGTCAGCATGGATTTGGCACTTGTCGTAGTTTTTGACCAGTTGAAGGGAGTTTTTAATGATGGAGGGCTAAAAGTACCCTGCTTGGATAACCTTTTGAGCCAAGGTTTTTCCCCCCACATGGTGGTCATAACATCCTTCGTGGATTTCACGAAGTATGTAGTCCGTGTCGCCAGGTTTTATGCATTTGAGGAGGGACTGTGATAGTCCATGCTTGTATAATTGCCCCGCTATTGTGGTGTGCTTCGCTGCTTCCCATAATCCTATTTGATGCATTTTGCCTCTTTAGGATCCTCAGGTAGGCTTCTGTTAGTGAGGTATTGGAGAATTGGAAAGGTCCAGGAGTGCTGGCTTGTGATGAGGAGGTCGACCAAGTTTGTGACCGAGACAGATGGTGTCTTGATGACCTTTTCAATCAATGATTGGTTTTTTGGGTCTAATTTGGTGCTTGCCAATTTCATGAGTAGATCGGCCCTTGTGTTTCAATCCCTGGGAATGTACTGGACGGTTATTCCATCAAACTCAGCCGCCGGTTCTTTCACCTTGGCGAGGTATTGCTATAGTAACAGGTCCCGTATTCGGCATCCTTCGTTAAATTAGGAGCTACTACCTGGGAGTCATTGCAGACCTCTAACACTTTTGTGCTGACTTCTCTGGCAAATGTTAGTCTGGCTAGGAGGACTTCATATTTACCTTGATTATTAGAGATCGGGAACTCGTATTGAATGGATTTTTCGAGGGATTATTGTATGTTCCCATTTTCCAGTATTATTCTCACTTCTCTTGAGCTGGTGTTTGATGAGCCATCAACATGGAGCTTCCAGGTTTCCGCGGCATCATTTCCTGGGGTCATTTCGGCAATAAAGTTTACCATGGCCTGGGCCTTAATAGCGTTCCTAGCTTTGAATCTGATTTAGTATTGTGATAATTCAACGGACCATGCGAGCATCCACCCTGCAAGGTTCATTTTTGTAGCACTTGCCTAACCGCCTGGTCCGTTTAGACTGTAATGGGATGGGCCTGGAAGTATTACCAAAAGTGTCGGGATGCCATGAGTAGTGCGAAGTTGAGCTTTTCGAGTCGGGAGTATCGTGTTTTCGCACTCTGGAAGACCTTGCTTATGAAGTATACGGGGATTTGTATTTTTTGCTCGTCTTCTCGGGCGAACGATGTGGGTAGTGCTTCCTCCGTTATGGATAAGTAGAGGTAAAGCGTTTCCCCTGTTCTGAGTTTCGAGCATATGGGGAGTTCTGCCAACACTTTTTTGAAGTGTTGAAAGGCTTCTTCACAGTCGGGTTCCCATTTAAAACTTATACCCTTTTTCATGATTTTTCTTGGCCGAGGCTCCGAGGAAGCAGAAAAAGGTGGCTAACCGTCCAGTTAACCTTTGGACGTCCTTGAGACTTGCTAAGAAACTCATCTCAAGAATTGCCTTGCATTTTTTTGGGTTTGCCTCTAAACCCCGTTGAGTGATCATGAAGCCTAGGAACTTCCCAGCTTCCATCCCGAAGGCACACTTCATCAAGTTAAAGCGCATTCAGTGTTTTTTAAGGTGTCCAATATGAGTTCGAGGTCGTTGATGAGCTCCTCATTGGTTTAGGGTTCGGCGAGCATGTCATCACTGTAGACCTCTAGCTTGGTTCCAAAGAGATCTTTAAAGATTTTGGTGACGAGCCTCTGGTAGGTGGCCCGACATTTTTTAATCCAAATGGCATGATCATATATCAGTACGTGCTATCAGGGGTTACAAAGGCGGTTTTCTCCTCGTCAAGCCAGTGCATGAGTATTTGATTGTACTCAGAGTAGCCGTCCATGAAGCCGAGGCACTGATGTCCTGAGGCAGTGTCGACTAGTCCGTCGATGTTTTGTAGGAGAAAGGCATCTTTGGAACAGGCTTTGTTCAAGTTTGTATAATTGATGCACATTCACCACATGCCGTTTGCTTTCTTGACTAGTACAACGTTGGCCAACCAGGTCGTATAAGGGAGTCCCCGGATGAAGCCTGCTTTGAGCAGGGCTTTGACTTGTTTTCTGACTTTGAATGCTCGGTTGGGTGACATTTTCCTTCTCCTCTGAGTAACCGGTTTGGCTTTTGGGTCTACGGCCAAATGATGGGACATTAGATTAGGATCTATGTTCAACATGTCAGCTAGGGTGAATACAAATAAGTTCCTATTTTGTTTTAGGAGTTCAACCAGATCACTCTTCAGGTCGTAGGGTAGGTTCTTGTTCATGAATGTGAATCCATCCTTGGTCTGCCTTATTTGCGATTTCTCCATTTCTCCTTTCGATTCTAGTTGGGACGTGCGTCGAGGTCCGCAAAAAAGATACCTGCCACGTCTCAAGATCTCTTTCAGAGGGCCAAGTTAGTGTTGTCGCACTCCACTACGATTTTTTGGTCCCCGTGTATCGTTCCGATGGTGTCGTTGTCGGCTTAGAACTTCATGATTAGGAACTTGGTGAAAATGATGGTGGATAGATCGTTGATTGTCTTTTTCCAAAGATGATGTTGTAGGCAATGGAATCCTTGAGGACCACAAACTCGAAGAGGATGGTTTTCCTATGGCTTTCGGTTCCGATGGTTGGTAGTAACACTATGGAACCATCCGGTTTGAAAAAGTTATCTCTTAGTCCAGTCACCACATTACGGTGGCTTTGCAGATTTTTGTTTTGAAGACCCAGCTTATCGAAGGCTACTATGAAGAGGATGTTAGAATTAGCTCTGGTGTCGACCAATATTCTTTTCACCAGTCCGGTTCCGATCCTTGCCGAGATGACAATTGGTGCGTCTTCCACCAAGATGTCATGTTGGCAGTCATCGGGGGAGAATCTGATCATCGCTGGAACTAAAGAGGTTGGTGCTTGATTTTTTATGGCTAGGACTTTGAGGTCTCTTTTTAATGCTGATTCTGACCTTTCCAGTGCGTCCTTTCCAATGATGATGTTTACTATTATGGTGAGGTCAATTTTTGGGCATTCTTGGGGTGCCTGCCGTATTGTCCTCGGGTTGCTTCCTTCGTATTCTGGTGATCTTTCTCTTTCAGGTCACCTGGGTTATTGGATGGCTTATTCGAGAGCATCCTTTAGGTCGAAGAAATTTTGGGTTTTATGTCTGTATCCTCGATAGTAATCACAGTACAGATTCTTGTTGTCGCTTGTCCGATCCTTCAGTGGTCACGCCTTTGGAAGGATGCCTCATTCTGCTATTTGGAGATAGATTTCTTTGATGGGGTGGATAGGGAGTGTAACTCATGATCTTCTCTATCCTGGGTGGTCGGTTGGGGGAAACGGATTTGAAGTGCTCTTTTGGGATATCTTTTGGTGGTCGGTTGGTACGAGGTGTCGTGTTGTCGTTTATTGCGGCCACGACTTCACTTACCTCTTCGTTGTTTATGTATTCTCTCGCAATATTTTGGATTTCGTGCATGGTCCAGACTGGCTTCATGGTGAGATGCTTCTGAAAGTCTTCGTTCATGAGGTTATTGGTCAAACAAAGAATGGTGACTGACGTGGCAGAAATTGGCGAGTCAAGAAATTATTAGAAGAGATATGTTGCAAGTACAGTTCTTAACCAACCAGAAATTCGCTTATCAATTTAGAAGGGTTGTCACAAAATTTAAATTAAAATACTGGGAGTATGAGTCCCAGGTCGTCTCCCAACGAGTTGCAGAAAGGTGTGCTATTTTATTAATCAGATGTTTTCAAAAAATGGTTTGAGTTGAATAACAAGAAATTAAATTAGAGAATTTGTGTAATTTTAAATAAAAGCCTTGGCTGAGAGTAGATTAGTTAGAAGCCCTATTCTTGTTGGAGCACTCTCAAGATTAATTGATAATTGAGGGTTGTTCTGTTTAGTTATCCCTTACTAGGTAAGGGAAAGTCAAACAAGTTGGAAAGCTATTTCTATTCACAAGTCCCAATCCGCTCAATTGAAAAGGATTGGTGTCAGTGACTAGAGGGCAAACCAACAATAAACCCAATTATAATTTTTCTTTTAAGCATTCCAACTCAAGGTCTTCCTTTCAATCAACTCCCATCCAAGTTATGGAACTACTCGCTCATTGTGAATGTAGAATTCATAACATAGGAAAGGGAAATATAGAAAGACATGATAAACGATAATCAAAGGGATCAATTAAAAATAAAAATAGTTCTTGTATTAATAAACTCTAAAAATAATCCAATAATCATTCTAAATAAACAAAGGACATGGAAGAGTAATAGACAGGTAAAGAAAACAAACTAGAATGACGAAGTCTTACTGAGGTAATAACTCTTCTCAATATCCCAATGCGAAAATCAATAAAAATAAAATCCTAAGAACTATGAATGTGTAGAGAGAAAACCTAGAGGAGGAGTAAAACTAGATCTAAAACTGAGAATTGTTTGTAATGAATTGTTGTTTTTGTTTCTGCATGTTCCTTGGCTCTAGTCTGCTTTTCTGGGCCGAAAATTGGGTCAAAACAGGGCCCAAAATCGCCCCCAGCGAATTCTGCAGATTCTGCAGATCGCGCATGTCATGCGATCGCGTCATTCATGCAGACGCGTCATTCGGCGTTTTGCCTTGCCACGCGTGCGCGTCGTCCACGCCTCCACGTCACTTGTGCAGTTCCAATCCGCCCTTTTCGCGTGAGCCATGCGTCCGCGTCACTGCGATTTCCTCTATGTCGCGCGGTCGCATGAGCCATGCGTCTGCGTCACTTCTCGCTGGTCATCTCCTCAATTTCTTGTGTTCCTTCCATTTTTGCAAGCTTCCTTTCCAATCTCCAAGTCATTCATGCCCTATAAAGCCTGAAATACTTAACACACAGATCACGGCATCTAATGGAATGAAGGAGAATTAAAATATATAATTAAAAGTCTTTAGGAAGCAAATATTCAATCATGTAATAATTTTAGGAAGGAAATATAAATGCATGCCAATCATATGAATAAGTGGGTAAAGAATTGATAAAACCATACAATTAAGCACAATATAAACCATGAAATAGAAGTTTATCAACCTCCCCACACTTAAACATTAGCATGTCCTCATGCTTAGTTGAAGGAGATAAAATAAATGAGTAGGAACATGTAAAACTCATGTAATGCAGTGCAACCTATATATATGAATGCAACTATATGATTCTTGTCTACTTGATCAAAAGTAAATAGGTTCTTCAGGACAATTACAATTCAAACTCCACTAATTCAATTCTTATACAGTAATAACAGATAAAAATGCAAGAAGGTAGCTCATGAAAGCAGGGAACATAGAATTTAAGCATTGAACCCTCACTGATGATGTATGTACACTCTAATCTCTCTAGTGTATAGGGCAATCACTCTATCCTTCTCTAATCATGCTTTCTAATTTTTGTTCTTCTCCTAACCAATCAACAACATTTAATATATTAATGCAAACATCATGAGGTCTTTTCAAGGTTGTAATGGGGCCGAGGTAAGTGTAAGGATACATATATGGTTTAGTAAGCTTATAAATCGAATCTTTAATTAACCCAAGCTTTAACCCAACATATATATATATATTCTATATAACTTAAAATTCACACCTAGCTACCCAAAATTTCTCTTTCACATTCCATACTCATGTATCAACTTTTTATTTTAATTTTATCATATATGCATTGATCTTTGAATTCTTAACTTAGCATTGGGGTAATTTTGTCCCCTTAATTATTTATTGAATAAATTTTTTTTTAGATTTTTTTTTGGATTTTTTTTAACATAAACTAAAAATAAACATAGCTAATCAATGCACATAGATTTTTAATTCTTATAGTTTCACATGAGTAGGTACCCAAATTTCCATCATATTATCATGACACATTCCCTTATTATCTTTTGTTCCCACAATTTCCCATACTTAATTAACACACACAATTCTATCTTAAGCTAACCAAAGATTCAATTGGGGTATAAAATTATTTTTCTGCTTAAGGCTAGTAATGTGGTAAAATACAGAACAAATGGGATTTAAAGGCTCAAAATAGTTAACAAAGGTAATTGAAAGGGTAGGCTTAATTTGGATAAGTGAGTTTAAACAAGTAATGGCCTCAGTCATATGCAAACATATAATTATATTAAACATTGGACATATAGGATGAAACAAAATGTAGATTACAATCACAGAGAAGTAAACACACAAGAATAAAATAATTATGGTTAAATAATGTAACCATGCAAATAAGCTCAAAATCTCACAGGTTGTGTGTTCTTTAGCTCAAAAATCATGTTCCAAATACAACTTCAAGCAAATCTCAACTTAAAAGTTTTGATTAAAATTAGTGAAATTTTGTTCTAAAGATAGAGTCTTAGAAGAAACTTATTGTCTTTTCAATCAAGTAGAACATGCATACAACTAATCTATTACTATGCAATTTATCCTATTCTACAAAAGAAAAACTAACTAAATATCCTAATTTATTGGTGTTAGGGAAGAGAAATTACCTCCGGAAGTCAGGTACTGACTGACCTCCCTACACTTAAGGCTTTGCACCGTCCTCAGTGCCATCTGTCAGGAACAAGGGTGGGCTGGTAGCAGTATCTCCACAGTCGGGATCGTCATGGCTCCCTGTGCTGGTAAAAGAAGTGGAGTCCGGGGTGTCTGAGTCCTTGAATTTTCCCATAATCAGCTCCTTAAGGTATGTGAATCGGCGCTTGTTACGGCGCTCTCTCATCTTAGCTTTGTGTTCCTGCCGATCCAACTTTTCAAGTATCTGATGGAGCAGTTGGGTTGTTGTAGGTGCTTGTGCTGCTGATGGAGGGATGTCTTCAGCCGGTTCTGTAGGCTGGCTAGTAGTGGCTGCTGGAAGTCTAATATATTTCCCGTTAGGGACGTATTGATCATCCTGTGGAAGCATGGCTTTGGTGTCCCCAGCTCTGTAGGAGACTCCGGCTGTGAGACAAGATCTGAAACCAAGGCGGGAAAAGGTAAGTTGCCCGCAATCTGTACGTGTCCCATGGCATTCCAGATGTGTCTTGGTAGGTTCAGAGGCTGGTCTGTAAGGATGCACCATAGTAGAACGGCCATGTCTGCAATGAAGGAGGATTCGTGAGTGCTCAGAAAGACGTAATGGGACATGATCTGTGCCCATACACGAGCCTCCAAGGTAAGTGCTGAAGCCGATATTCCCTTAGGACGGGAACGGTAGTATCCGTAGATCCATCTACTGCCAGGTAGTATGATAACTCTGAGAATGGCGTCCCAATCAAATTGGTACATCTGGCACTTGAGTGCGGCTTTTTGAAAGGCGTCCAATCCTTCTGGAGTAGGGGAAAGATCTAGAGCTCGTTGAATGGCCTCTTCTGTAATGGGGACTTGCTTCTGACGTACATAGATAGACTGCAGGGTTGGCAGGTGGAAATTAGAGTAGACTCAACTACCCAAGAAAGATTAGCCTGCCTTGGCTGTCTCTGTAGGAAACCCCATTGTCTTCGTTCAATTTGTGGCTCAACAAAGGTAGCAATATTGGGCGGGAGGATAAGAAGGTATTCGTTGTTGTAGCTCCGTTCTGCCAGGATAGGGAACATCTGCTTACAGTAGCGATTGGGAAATCGCGCAGTATCCTTTGCTGGGAAGGCTTTCTCCTTTTCATCAATCTTTATAATCCTTTTAATTCTTTTTGTTGAGGGCTTGACTGTAGTTGAAGAAGGTTCAGCTACTAATGCTCTTTTTGTTCCTCTTCTTGCTGGTGGTTTGGGAGTAGCTTTCTCTTTTCCTTTCTTGGTGGCCATCCTGAAAAGGGAAAAAAGAAAGTAACATGAATTCAAAGGGACAGAGCAAGGAAGAGGATGGTATAAGTGATAATCAATGCACGGTAAAGAGGATGTTGTTAACAGATGGTCATGACTACATGTGAAAAGTTCACCAATGGAAATATAGAAAGTGCATTTGATGACAATTAAATGCAAGGTGTTTATTGGCATGCAGGCAAAGGCATGAGTAGCATAGTTCAAGCATTTAATTTGTTAAATATGTTATCACTCGTAACAAACTAACCATCACGTTTGTATTGACAATTAAATTAAATTAATAAAATAGTAAAGGAATTTTATGAAAAGCAAGCATTGAATAGTAGAATAGAATAATGTAGAAAATGCATAATGCTATATGGGCTTTTTCACAAACACGTAGCATGCATGATGAATAAACTATTGAAAATAATAATTTGAACATGCAAGCAACCCTTTAAAAAGTAATATATAATTGCCAAACAATTTTTGCAACAATCCACAAGCATATAATGAGAAATAGTGACTCAATTAAATTTCTAACACCAATTAAAAGAAAAAATAAGAAAGAAAAAGAAAATATAGATAATGAAAGTAAAAAGAAAAGAAAAGAAGAAAACATAGAAATAGGAAAGATAATGGAAAAGTAAGGAAGGAAGAAGAAAAGAAAAACCTTGTTAATGGTGGTAAGAGAGAGTAGAAAGTGAGAAAGAAGGAAGAAGGAAGAAGGAAGAAATAAGGAAGGAAAAGAGAAAATAGGATTTGGGGAAAAGAAAGATAAGATATTTTGGCAATTTAGGGTAAGCTGTGCGGCGCAAGCGATGCGGACGCGTGGGTGTCGCGTTCGCGCGACTTGTGCTTATTCGGATTGACGCGGTCGCGTCGGTCACGCGGTCGCGCGACACAGTTTATGCTACTAGCGCGAGGGCAGCCTCGCACTCGCACAACTCTCTGTTCAAAATCTTATTTTGCCAAATTTTTGGGTGACGCGATCGCGTGGGTCATGCGATCGCGTGAGTGGCCAATTTTAGGATATGACGCGGACGCGTGGTAAGAACTGTGCGTCTAGCACCAGTCCAGCACCACTCTAGCACAACTTTCGGCTATGCACCCTTTTCACGTCAATTTTCAGGTCACGCGGCCCCGTGGGTGACGCGGTCGCATGGGAGGCCAATGTTCCCACATGACGCAGACGCGTCAGCGACGCGGTCGCGTGGGGTGATTTGTGCCAAAGGCACGCCTCCAGCCACGCTCCTGCGTGACTCTCTGTTCGCTCTCTTATTCTTTCTGAGCCACCTGCGACGCGGACGCGTCATTGAGGCAGACGCGTCGCGTGAAATTTTTTTTTAAATAAAAATATGCAAATGCAAATGCAAGCTATATGTGCGAATAAGAAGAAGAGTTATAGAAAAAGAAAACTAAGAATAAAGAAAAGAACGATCATACCATGGTGGGTTGTCTCCCACCTAGCACTTTGCTTTAACGTCCGTAAGTTGGACGCTCCACTAGCTCAGTCTTCAGCTATGTGTGGATCTTCCAAGAGGAAGATCTCAAGCTCCATGTTTTTCTTCAACTTCTCGCCATGGTACAGCTTTAAACGATGTCCATTAACTTTGATGAGTTCAGAGCTTGAAGGATGACTTAGGTGAAAAACTCCGTACGGCTCGGCCTTTTCTACTCTGTATGGACCTTCCCATCTTGATCTCAACTTTCCTGGCATGAGCCTCAGTCTAGATTTATAAAGGAGGACTAAGTCCCCAGGTTGGAACTCTCTCCTCTTGATGTGCTTATCATGTACAGCCTTCATCTTCTCCTTGTACAACCTTGAGTTCTCATAAGCTTCCAGGCGAAGGCTTTCTAATTCTTGTAGTTGCAACTTCCTCTCAGCTCCGGCTGTTTCAAATCCCATATTGCATTCCTTTACTGCCCAAAAGGCTTTGTGCTCTATTTCAAATGGGAGATGACAGGCTTTTTTCATAAACTAAGCGGAAAGGACTCATCCCAATGGGTGTCTTGTACGCTGTTTTGTATGCCCAAAGTGCATCTTGTAGCCTGGTGCTCCAGTCTCTCCTATGAGGTTTGACTATCTTCTGCAATATACGCTTTATCTCTCTGTTTGACACCTCGGCTTGCCCACTGAGGATGGTAGGCGGTTGCAACTTTATGAATTATCCCATGCTTCTTCATTAATCCTGTTAGTCTCCTGTTACAAAAATGGGTGCCTTGATCGCTCACGATTGCTCGTGGGGATCCAAAGCGACAAATAATGTGGTTTCTAACAAAGGAAACAACAGTGTTAGCATCATCAGTGCGGGTAGAAATTGCTTCCACCCATTTGGAAACGTAATCCACAGCTAACAATATATAAAAATAACCATTAGAATTTGGAAATAGACCCATGAAGTCAATGCCCCAAACATCAAAAACTTCACAGAAAAGCATAATTTGTTGAGGCATCTCATCCCTCTTGGATATATTACCAAATTTTTGGCATGGGAAACAAGATTTACAAAATTCAGCAACGTCTCTAAAAAGAGTAGACCACCAGAATCCACAGTCTAGGATTTTTCTAGCTGTTCTTTGAGGGCCAAAATGTCCTCCACTCTCAGATGAGTGGCAGGCCTCTAAAATGGATTGGAATTCCGATTGAGGCACACACCGCCTAATTACCTGGTCAGCGCCACATCTCCATAAATATGGGTTATCCCATATATAATATTTAGACTCGCTTTTCAGCTTGTCTCTTTGATGCTTAGTAAAGTTTGGAGGAAAAATGCGGCTAACTAGATAATTAGCTACAGGTGCATACCAAGGGACTACCTCAGATACTGCTTGTAGGTTATCAAATGGGAAATTATCAACTATAGGAGTGGAGTCATCCTTAATGTGCTCGAGGTGACTCAAGTGGTCTGCCACTAGATTCTGGTTACCACTCCTATCCTTAATTTCTAAATCAAATTTTTGTAGTAGCAGTATCCAACGTATAAGCCTTGGTTTGGATTCCTTTTTAGCTAATAGATACTTTGAAGCTGCGTGGTCTGAGTACACTACTACTTTCCTACCAAGTAAATAGGCTCGGAATTTATCCAGAGCAAAAACAATAGCAAGAAGCACTTTCTCAGTAGTAGTATAATTAGACTGAGCGGCATCTAAAGTTTTAGACGCATAAGCAATTACAAAGGGGTCCTTACCTTCACGCTGAGCCAGTGCTGCACCTACTACATGGTTGGAAGCATCGCACATTATTTCAAATGGTTGGCTCCAGTCTGGTCCTCTCACAATTGGAGTTAGAGTCAGGGCGGTCTTCAGCTTATCAAACGCTTGTTTGCAATCCTCACTGAACTCGAACTCAATATCTTTCTGCAGTAGTCTGGATAAGGGAAGAGCTACCTTACTGAAGTCCTTAATGAATCTCCTGTAAAAACCTGCATGGCCAAGGAACGAACGGACTTCCCTCACAGAAGAGGGGTAAGATAAACTAGAAATAACATCCACCTTTGCTGGATCTACAGAAATGCCAGTATTAGACACAACATGTCCTAGTACAATCCTTTGTTTGACCATAAAGTGACATTTTTCAAAATTCAATACAAGGTTTGTATTGACACATCTATCTAATACTCTAGATAAACTATCCAAGCAAAGATTAAAGGAATCACCATATACACTAAAGTCATCCATAAAAACCTCCATACAGTCCTCAATGAGATCAGAGAAAAGACTCATCATGCACTTTTGGAAAGTAGCTGGTGCATTGCACAAGCCAAAGGGCATTCTCTTATAAGCATAAGTCCCAAAAGGACATGTAAAAGTAGTCTTTTCCTGATCTTTAGGAGCTATATGAATCTGGAAATAGCATGTGTAACCATCTAAGAAACAATAATGTGATTTACCTGACAGGCGATCCAGCATTTGATCAATGAATGGAAGAGGATAGTGATCCTTACAAGTGGCCTGGTTTAGGCGTCTGTAGTCAATGCAGACCCTCCAGGCATTCTGAACTCTGGTTGCCATGAGTTCTCCATGCTCATTATTCACTGTAGTGACTCCAGACTTCTTGGACACCACTTGTACTGGGCTTACCCATTCACTGTCTGAGATGGGGTAGATGATATCTGCCTCTAGTAGTCTGGTCACTTCCTTTTTGACAACCTCTAAGATAGTGGGGTTCAGTCTTCTCTGGGGTTGACGGACAGGCTTTGCTCCCTCTTCTAAAAATATTCTGTGCTCACAAACTTGAGGGTTGATGCCTACTATGTCTGCCAAACTCCAACCAATTGCCTTCTTATGCCTCCTCAGCACGCTAAGTAGCTGCTCTTCTTGTTGAGAAGTGAGTTCCCTTGCAATGATAACTGGAAACTTCTGCTTGTCCTCAAGGTAAGCATATTTGAGGTGTGGAGGGAGGGGTTTCAATTCTAACTTTTGCTCATGGTCAGGCTCAGGGGTGTCTGGAGCTGGTAACAATGGTAAAGCACTTTCATTGTCCTCTGAGAATGTCCCCACACTTGGACCTTGTCCTATGTACCTCTCTTCAAATTCCTCCTGGTGAACTTCAGCCACGGTTTCATCTATGATGTCACACTGGAGGATAGAATGATCCTCCGGAGGATGCTTCATAGCTCCATTCAGATTGAAGATTACTACTCGACCATCTATTTCAAAAGAGTATGTTCCTAAAAAAGCATCCAAATTGAACTTTGAGGTCTTCAAGAATGGTCTTTCGAGTAGGATTGATGATGGCTTTTCTGAGTTATTTTGGGGCATCCCCAGGATATAAAAATCAATGGGAAAGGTAAGCCCCTTAATGCCCACTAATACATCTTCAGCAACTCCAGCCACTGTAATAATGCTTTTATCTGCTAACACAAAATGAGCTGCCGACCTTTTTAAGGGAGGGAGCCTCAAATTATCATATATAGAGAAAGGCATTATACTAACACATGCTCCTAAATCACACATGCAGTCAGAAAATATCACACCACCAATAACACAATTAACCATACATGGACCTGGATCACTACACTTTTCAAGTATACCTCCCATTAAAGCAGATATAGAACTACCTAAAGGAATAGTTTCTAATTCATTAATTTTGTCTTTATGTATAAATAAATCTTTTAGAAACTTTGCGTACTTAGGTACCTGCTGAATAACATCAAAAAGGAAAACAGTTACCTTAACCTTTTTGAATATTTCTACCATTTTGGGATCAGGTTCCAGCTGCTTCCTGGGCTTCCTTGCAAGTTGTGGAAATGAAATGGGAATGGTGTCCTTCACAGCTTCAGCGTCCTCCGGTGCTTCTTCCCGTGGTTGAACTTCTTCTTCATCAACCATGTCCTGTATGTCCTCTTCCTCTTCAACATCTTCTACCTCCACTACCTCTTCAGCTGAGACGTGTTCTGGTGGGTTTGGCTCCTCCTGATTCCTCTCCTACAGTGTGGTTCCGGACCTTAGGGTGATGGCATTAATGCCACCCTTTGGATTGGGTAATGGTTGAGAGGGGATTCCACTGGAGCTTAAAGGCTGGTTATTGGAGTTATTCATTGATCCAATCTGTGAGATAAGAGCTTGCAAGGTAGAGTTCAGACCATTTAGAGTAGAATTAAGGTTATTTTCCATGGCCTGTTGTCTCCGATCAATAGATTGTAGTAACTCATCATTAGCAAATGAAGAAGGATAAGTGATCTGAGAGGTCTTCTGTTGGTTATTCAGTGGTCCTTGGGATTGCCTCAGGTGAGGTGCTCTGTATGGCTGGTTCTGGTTCTGCTACCTGTTGTTGTTATTATTCCACCTCTGATTTCCCTGATTGTCTCTGCCTCCTCTATTATTTTTGTCCCTCCAATTTTGGTTAGAATTATCTCTCCAATTCAGGTTAGAATTGTCCTGCCATCCATGGCTGTAACTGCCACCTTGATTGTACCCTTGGTTGGGGTGGTCATAGAAGTTATGAGTGGCTGCCACGGTGTTATCTTCCTGTTGGAGCTGCGGACATTCATCAGTATAATGGCTATAATGAGCACAGATTCAGCAAACTCTCAGTGGGACTAACTGTTGGCTTTGCTGTGGTGGAGAAGGTTGAGCTTGCTGACTTTGTTGTTGATTCAATTGCATCTGCTTCAGTAAGTTGGTCATTTCACAGATACTCTGAGTTAGAGCAGCAGTCTCTCTGCTAGAGGATACTTCCGTAACAGCTTTTCAATGGCCTTGTTTCTGCCTGTGATTCCGAGTAGATTCAGCTAAGTCGCTGATCAATTGCCATGCCTCATTAGTGGTCTTGTACTTTTTCATAGACCCATTGCTAGCACTTTCCAATGTGGTCTTATCTTGGGGCCTCATACCCTGAGTGACATAGCCGAGCAACACTATCTTGTCAATCATATGGTGGGGCATGCTTCCAGAAGGTTGTTGAAGCGCTCCCAGTATTCATAGAGAGTCTCGGATTCATCCTGAACAATCATGGAAATGTCTTTCCTCAGTTTATCAGTAACTTCAGCTGGAAAGAATTTTTCCAAAAATTCTCTTCTAAGTGTATCCCAGTCGGATACAGTTACTGCGGGTTGAGTGTAGTACCACTCTCTCGCCTTTCCCTCAAGAGAGAATGGGAAGGCTTTTAACAAAATTGAAGTTTCATCTGCACCATCACGCCTGACAGTAGAACAGGCTGCTTGGAAGTCTCTAAGGTGCTTGATAGGCTCTTGAGCAGGTAAGCCATGAAACTTGGGCATCAAATTGAGCAGTGCTGTTTTTATTTCAAAGTTTGTAGCCACTGCTGGATGATGCGCTTGAAACGGTTGCATTGAAAAATCAGGGGCTCCAGCCTCCTGGATAGTAATTTTCCTAGGTGCTGCCATGTCACCTACACATAAATCAACCGAATCAGTAGAACAGGGGCTGGTTTCTTCCTCAAGTGATGTTTCAGATCCACCATCAGAGAGGACTAACTGACGCCGAGCTTGCCTTATTCGTGAAATAGTTCTTTCAATCTCAGGAACGAATACTGGCAAGCTTGGATCAGGAAGTGAACGCGTCATCTAACGAAAGAAACATGCAGCTCAAAGTAGCAGAATAAAATAAAATACAAATAAATAAATTCCAATTAATAACTTTAGCACTCTATTGCAACTCTCCGGCAACGGCGCCAAAAATTGACGTGGCGGAACTTGGTGAATCAAGAAATTATTAGAAGAGATACGTTGCAAGTACAGTTCTTAACCAACCAGAAATTCGCTTATCCATTTAGAAGGGTTGTCACAAAATTTAAATTAAAATACTGGGAGTATGGGTCCCAGGTCGTCTCCCAACGAGTTGCAGAAAGGTGTGCTATTTTATTAATCAGATGTTTTCAAAAAATGGTTTGAGTTTAATAACAGGAAATTATATTAGAGAATTTGTGTAATTTTAAATAAAATCCTTGGCTGGGAGTAGATTAGTTGGAAGCCCTATTCTTGTTGGAGCACTCTCAAGATTAATTGATAATCAAGGGTTGTTCTGTTTAGTTATCCCTTACTAGGTAAGGGAAAGTCAAACAAGTTGGAAAGCTATTTCTATTCACAAGTCCCAATCCGCTCAATTGAAAAGGATTGGTGTCAGTGACTAGAGGGCAAACCAATAATAAACCCAATTACAATTTTTCTTTTAAGCATTCCAACTCAAGGTCTTCCTTTCAATCAACTCCCATCTAAGTTATGGAACTACTCGCTCATTGTGAATGTAGAATTCATAACATAGGAAAGGGAAATATAGAAAGACATGATAAACGATAATCAAAGGGATCAATTAAAAATAAAAATAGTTCTTGTATCAATAAACTCTAAAAATAATCTAATAATAATTCTAAATAAACAAAGGACATGGAAGAGTAAGAGACAGGTAAAGAAAACAAACTAGAATGACGAAGTCTTGCTGAGGTAATAACTCTTCTCAATATCCCAATGCGAAAAGCAATAAAAATAAAATCCTAAGAACTATGAATATGTAGAGAGAAAACCTAGAGGAGGAGTAAAACTAGATCTAAAACTGAGAATTGTTTGTAATGAATTGTTGTTTTTATTTCTGCATGTTCCTTGGCTCTAGTCTGCTTTTCTGGGCCGAAAATTGGGTCAAAACAGGGCCCAAAATCGCCCCCAGCAAATTCTGCAGATTCTGCAGATCGCACATGTCACGCAATCGCGTCATTCATGCGGACGCGTCATTTGGCATTTTGCCTTGCCACGCGTGCGCGTCGTCCACGCCTCCACGTCACTTGTGCAGTTTCAATCCGCACGGTCGCGTGAGCCATGCGTCCGCGTCACTTCGATTTCCTCTATGTCGCGCGATCGCGTGAGCCATGCGTCCGCGTCACTTCTCGCTGGTCATCTCCTCAATTTCTTGTGTTCCTTCCATTTTTGCAAGCTTCCTTTCCAATCTCCAAGTCATTCATGCCTTATAAAGCCTGAAACACTTAACACACAGATCACGGCATCTAATGAAATGAAGGAGAATTAAAATACATAATTAAAAGTCTTTAGGAAGCAAATATTCAATCGTATAACAATTTTAGGAAGGAAATATAAATGCATGCCAATCATATGAATAAGTGGGTAAAGAATTGATAAAACCATACAATTAAACACAATATAAACCATGAAATAGTGGTTTATTAGTGACCGAGTCTGTGAGTCCGTTGACCGTTAGGCACTCATCGTTGAACCTGTCAAGGTATTTCCTAATGGATTCTTCTTGTCTTTGGGTGATCCCGAGTAGGCTGATTGGATGTTTTGTTTTGGTGATTCTGGTAGTGAACTGGGCCATAAACTTCCTAGAAACATCGTCGAAACTGGCTTTGGAGCCGTTCGGGAGGACGTTGAACCATTTGATCGTGGGGATGGCTAAGGTTACTGGAAATGCCCTACGTCGAACCACATTGGTGGCTCCTTCATGGTCTCGAAGGCCGCTAGGTGTTCCTAGGGATCTTTGGTGTCGTCATACTTCATGTTGGTGGGTTTGACAAACCCTTTTGGGAGTTTGGCTTTCTAGATTTTCTCGGTGAATGGGGTAGCTCCCATTATCACGTCCTCACTTCGTGTTCGCTTGGCCTCCCGGCAGTGCCTTTAGTCGTGCTTGTTACAGTGGTGGTTGATACACCCCGATTTCATGGTTTATCTTGTGCTTATTTTAGGGGATTTTATTACCTTTTTCCCACATTTATTCAATGAAATAGCATGGTTTTGTAATTTTCCCTTGAATTGTGCTTAAGTGTAAAAACATACTTTTTAGGCCCTTAAATTAGTGATTTTGATTCACTTTAATTCCATTCGATGCCTTGATGTGTTTCTTGAGTGATTTCAGGTTCGTAAGGCGAGTATTGGATGTAAGAAATGAGGAGAAAAGCATACAAAGTGGAGAATGCATGAAGAAAAAAAGATTAGGAATGCATCAATGGACACGCACGCGTACATGCCGCGTCTGCGCGGATGAAGGAACAGCCAATCGATGCGCACGCGCACATGGCCCGCACGCACCGATACTCTCACGTGGCCTACTTAAAGGCAAAACGCTGGGGGCAATTTCTGAGCTGCCCAGGCCCAAATCCGACTTGTTTCTGAGTGTATTTCATGCAAAATTGAAGTCCAAGCAAAGGAGGAGCAATTAGTTAGTCAACATGAGCCTTTAGTTAGTTTTCTAGAGAGAGAAGCTCCCTCTTCTCTCTAGAATTAGGTTAGGATTAGGTTAAATTGTCATGGATCCATGTTTAATTCCTTGCTTTCATTTTGTTTCTTTTATAATCTCTCATGTCTACATCTTGATTTTCTTAGTTGTAATGTTAATTTCTTATTCTGCTATCTTGTTTGTGATGATGAACTCATGTTGGATTTGGTTTACAATTAATGCAATTTGATGTTGATGTTTCTTTCATGTTGATCTTGCTTGCTATTATTGATTTCTTGCTTATGAAGTTATGGGCTTCCTTAATTTTAGCATTTTGTGATGTTTACCTTATTGCACATTAGGTGTTTGATATAATGCTTCCTGTAGTTTTTGAGTAGTTCTCTTGACCCTTGGCCTAGGCTAAGGGGATTGAGTGATCTTGAGTCCTTGGGCTTTGTTGAATTGTTGATCTTAGAACCCTTGGGGATCAATTTGATAACCATTGGCTCTAGCCTACTACTAAGTCAATTAGTAGCTAGGTTGGGACTTATGGATTGATGTTGATCAAGCCATTTGAAGTACTCCAAGCCTAGGAGTAGACACTACGTACTTAAGGCTTAGTGAGTAGACCTAATGAGCTCGGTTCCGTATAATTATCAATGTTTGAATTGTGACAAAGATAGTGATCTCAATTACCTAAGTCTTAGCCAAGAGTCCCTTATCTTGCTTCTTTTAATTGCTTGTTTGATTTACTTTTCTTGTCATTTATTTTATTGCTCTCTTGTTAATCAAACCCCCCTTGCTTTCTCATAGCCAATAATTGACCACTTCATTGCTATTCCCGTGAAACGACCCGAAGTCTAAATACTTCGGTTAATTCTTATTTGGGGTTTGTACACGTGACAAAACCAAAAACTTAATTTGATTTGAGGATTGACTATTGGTTTGGACTATACTAACAACGGAATTATTTTGTGGAATTCCGAACCAGTAGAAATCCTTGTATCAAATTAATGGCGCCGTTGCCGGGGAAATCAATGGTGCTATATTATTGGCTATTGTATATATTGTGAATAGCTTGATTTTTGGTTTGTTTGTTGGCTTTTGCTAGTTGTAGGACTTTGTTTTCTTTGTTTCTTGTTAGTTTTGTTTTTGTCTTCTCTTATCACCATGAATTCTCATCCTTTTGGCTATGAGTTTAGTTCAAACTATGTTGTAGAAAATGGAAGCTTCAATGAGGATGTGCATCAAGGATTTGGAAATCAAGGATGGGAAGAACCTCAAGCTTATGGACAACTTTCTTGGCAACAACCCCCTCCAAATTCTTATGGGTATAATCCTAATCCTAATGCATACCAATCCCATGTGTGTGATGACCCTTACTGTGATTGTCAACCACAACCACCACATGCATATGAACCCCCTCCGTAACATAATCTTGAACCACCTCACTCACAAGATTTCTACCACCATTTACCTCTATATGACCCCAACTCATACCCACCATACCAACCACCATATGAACCATATCTAGAACTACCACCTTTCCAATACCAATACTCCCATGAACCATAAAGTTCATACACACCACCTCAAGGATTTCACCAATATGAACCACCTTCCAATTACAATAACCTTCCCTCAAACAATGAACCCTCTCTTCCACCATCACCTTCCGATGAAGTCCCCATGTTGGAATTGAGAGATCTTGAATCTCATATCTTAAGGCGACAAGAGGAGGATGAAAAGAAGTTTGCAGAGTTAAGAACAAAAATGGCTATCATGGTAGAAGCCATTGGTAACATGGTCTCATCCCGCCTAAGCCTATGCGATCAAGGTACTTCCGTTGTTGAATGTAGAGAAGCAACCAAAGAGCTTAGTGAATGAGTGAACTTGAAGCTCCACGGAGAGGAGGATGAGTCAAAACAAGAAATGCAACAAGAGGAGGAGGTAGAAATTAATGAACAAAAGAAAATAGTGGTTGGATGTTTAGGATATGTTGAGCACATAAAGGAATCTCCAGTCACAGAGCCCTCTTCCACGAAGTTTGGAAGAGATGTTAAAGAGGAGAGTGATGTTGAGGAAGTGGATAGAGAATCGAAGGAAATTGATCAAGAAGTGGATTCCATCATTAGTGATTTTTTGTCCACATTGATCAATCCTCTTGATGATTTTGTCGAGCCTTCTTCCAGTAAATTAGAAAGCAATGTTGAAGAGGACGTGCAACTTCCAAGGCAATTGGTGAATGACAAATTGGAAGAAGTGTCCCAAGCAACAAGCCCTCCTATCTACGATAATTCCGCATCAACATATGATCCTTTCGAGTTTGAAGAGTCCTTCCCCATTGTGCTTAGAATTGATGACGAGGTAGACTTCACTAAACCTCCTATCTATGATGAGAGTGATGGGGAAGAGATAGAAGAAATTGGTGAAGAAAAATGTGAACTTGAGGAAGATTGGCGAGAAGTAAAGCTCGAAGAACCTTGCCAAGTGGGTGGACGGGAGTAGAGCATGCTTTATCAAGATCTTTGGGAACTCTTCCACCTAAGTTGTCATCCAATATTTCATTTGAGTGGGTAAAACTTCTAACTCTCAGCTTTGTTATCCCACTTGAGTATGGTCTGCTTGAGACGGATGGCCAACTTAGGGCGCTTTGTGGAATTAAGCGAAAGAAGAGGATGTTTAGTGGTTGGCGTTGTAAGTCTAGGCTCATTATGGTTGGAAGCTCAAAATTGAAGAGTACGGATTGGTGTAATGCTCAAATAAATGGGTCTAGGAGGATAGTTTGGTGCTTTCACGAGAATTCAACTTTCTTGTCACCCGGACAGAATCAAGGCGATCAATTAGAAGATGGGTGCGAAGATAAGATATGGGCTCCTGGATCACACCATTGAAACCAATGTTGGGAGCTCATGTCTTGGAGAGAACCTCGCCAACGCTTGGTGATAATGGTTGGAACTTCTGACAACCAATTGAAGGACAAGCACTCTTGGAGGTTCAAGGATGAATACAAGCATAAACCACCTTGACAAGGAACCTTCCAAATGTCCAACTTAAGGACTTAAACCAAAAGTGCTTGGTGGGAGACACCCCACCATGGTAAACTCTTTCCATTCTCTTGTAGATATAATGAATGAATGAATTGTGTTCCATTGTATATAGTGTCTTTACTTCTCAATATATTTTGCTTTGCTTGCTAAGTTGTTTCTACATTCTATGCCTTAATTAGGGATGATTCTTTGAATTTGAGTTTTTGCTTGGATTGCAAGTTTCCTCAATTTATTTGAAAAATTCCCAAAAATTCAAAAAATTCAAAAATATGTTTAATTTTGCATCTTAGCTAGTTTTAGAGTCTTAGAAGAGATTGGGAGGATCTTAAAAAAAAAAAAGCTACGCGCGCCCGCTGTAGGTTTCGCACCTTTTGGACCAAGAACCAGAGAGTTGTGTCACTATTGGGCCAACTCTGTGCCTAAACCCACGCGGACGCACGTTGTACGCATCCGCGTCCTTTCTGCATTGCGCTACCCACGCATAGGCGCACCTGGCGCCTCCACGTCCCATCATCAATCAACCCATCCACGAGCAAGCGCACAGTGCGCGCGCGTCGATGCATTTTTGCATCACCCAGGCCAAAAGACCCGAGAGTTATGCCAACTCTGGGCCCCTTTTGTGCCTCTGGCCCAGCTCACCCGTGCGGATGCGCACCGTACGCATCTGCGCCCATTCTTAATTTACTCATCTACGCGCGGGCGCATATGACGCCTCCGCACCAATTCCTTAGTTTCTCACCCACGCGGACGCGCACGGTACGCGCACGCGTGGATTCAAAAATCTCATTTGACCAGGGACGCGAAAGCCCTAGCGCAGTCGCGCCCCAACCCTCTCTTCTTCTCCAACGTTCCAATTCCTCTTTCCCCCCTCTCCATAACCAGCCTTCAACCACCTCCGGCGACACCATCGCCGCCGCCAGCGCCCTCACCTCTCTTCTCCCCTCATCTCTCTTCCCTCCTCTCTCTCACTCTCACTGCTTCACCCCGGCCCTGTCTCTCTCTCTCTCACCCATTCTCACAGCACTCCAGTGCCGCTACAAGCACCGCTGCGACCTCTATTGTCATCGGCGCACATTCCACTGTACCACCAGACCGCCGCTCTGCTCTAGCCGGTTCACTCCTCTCCCTCCACCTTCCCTTCCTCTGTTCCAACCCCCCTGCTTCCCAGGTTCCCCTTCTTCTCATTTTCATTTTATTTCTGTTTGATTAATCTGGTTTAGCTTATTCTGTTTAGCTTGTTTAGTTAGATTAGTTTAGTTAGTTTAGTTTGATTAGGTGGTTAGAGAATCTGGGCTGAGTAGTAGATTAGGCTTGTTTGAATTTATGCTGATGTTTGGAATTGTTCTGTTTTATTGATTTGCTCTGGGCTCATTTGATCTGTTGATGATGTCCACTTGTGATTGATTATTGAATTCAATGAAAAAATGCTGACTGAAGCAATTACTGTTGTTCCTTGTGCTGTTTTGGTGCTATGTTCTCAGGCCATTATTTTCTATTATTTGTCCAATAAAAGAAAAGAATGTTGCTACCTGGTTATTTGCTTTTGCTAAGTACTGTTGGCTGAATTCTTGATTAAATTGCACTTCATTGTTGAATTCAATTATTTTAATTGTTTGGATTCATGTTGCTTGCTTGTGCAATGAGGATCTTTGTGGAATTCATGTTTCATTCTGTTTTCGTGCTGTGTTTAAGCCAGTATTTGTGTTCATTGTTTAAAGAAGGGATGTGGTTTGTTGCTAGCTGATTTGGTCTAAACTGCTTTTTAATGTTTAGTTGCTGAAGGATTGGCTTGCTTTTCTGGATTCATATGCATTCAGACATGATTTTCTTTGTGTTTTTAACTGGTTAATGAATTCATATGGAATCTGGATTGATTGTTTGAATTTGGGAAATGGCACTTTGCTGCTGAAATACTGCCGGATTTTTCCTAACCATATCTCATAAATTAACATTGTTTTGATTAATGCAACAAGCTTATATTTGATGATTCCTATGTCAATAGGATGTTGTTTGCTAAATGGTTTTGGAAAACTCCTCAAGAACCTGTTTACAAGTTTTGGTCATGCTTATTATATTCTTTGCTTGTTTACAATGTTGATTTACTTCTATGCATTGAATAGTTTGAGTAAATTTTCAGGTTGACCATAAACTTGGTTTTCATTTGAAATTGAGCCCCCATTTGCTTGCTTTCACAAGGTTGATGATTTCTTCCACCTATGTGGCTAATGTGACTCATTTTCTCTCTACCCAAATTACCTTTAGTCACATGGTGCATAAAATTTTTAACTCTTGTCTCAACCTTGTGACCTTTATGCCTCATTGAAATTTGGTGTTTGAATTTCATTTATGTGCATTGTTCATTAATGTTCTGATTTTACCAACACCATTCAATACGACCATAGTGATCTTCACATGGATTGATGACTTGTTTTCATATTGGTTAATTTTTGGTAATATCATATTTCATCATCAATGACTTGATGCATTTCATGATTGTGAATATGCTTGCACTCCTATTTTGTACACTTCCTTCAATTGAGCCGATAACCGTCATATCACTGATTTTTGAACTAATCTCTAACTCTAACTTGATTAACCAACTGATTTCTTCCTTTTGATTTGAACATAACTCCTTTAATCATTCTTTTAAATATGGCATTTCTTAGGCTCAATGAACAAGTATTGTGCAATTGTGGTTTGAATTCTTGATTTGTAACTTGAATTGAATTCTGAATTTTGTTACTTGCATTTCAAGCATTCTATTTTCTTCACTCACTTCATGAGTATGCCTTACTTTGAGTGCTTTACATCTACTTGGCTAGCTACTTATATCATGCTACATCTGTTTTTCAGGATGTCAGACAAAGGGAAAGCCATAGCTACCACCTCAAAGAAGAGAAAGCGCTCTAAAACCTCTACCCCTTCACCCTATGCAAATTATGCTAAAAATCCCATGAATAAAGTGGACAAAGAAAATCAGCTACTCCCATCCACTGATCCAATCAAATTCCCCAACCTCTACTATGAGCTTCGCTTCCCTAAATTCTGGAAGACGAACCTAAACATTGAGAAGAAGCTGGCCCTTCCCAATGATGTGAGACGCGCCATAAACACCCGAATTCTGGAGTTGGAATTGGACTTTGTTGACAGAGATTTGGGGAGGATAAATATTTCATGGGTGAGAGAATTCTACTGCAACTTCTTCCGTGTCACTCTTGTTTCAGTCCAACTGAGGGGTAGAGAGATTCTGATCACTGAGGCAGCCATTGGGGAGGCATTGCTTTACCGACCTCGCAGTGATGGCACATGCACCTATCAGCAAGCAGAGGTAGCCATCCACTGCATGACATTCGATTATGAGGCGCTTAAGCGCATGATTGCCACACCTGACACTCCTTGGGTGATGGATTCTACTAACAAGAAGCTCAAGGAGATGCTATTCGCTTATCTATCGAGAGAGGCTAGGACTTGGCAGCATATATTCACCCATTATGTTCTGCCCACCACTCACTTCTCAGAGATTCCGATGGATATGCTGGTTCTGATTGGGTGTGTGATAGAGGGGAAGGAGGTAGACTTCCCCCGGTTCATTAGGCAGAGTATGTGGCGTCCTCACATTCGTGGGCTACTGCCATTTTCTACACTGGTTACCAGCATGATTGAGCTGGCTGATGTCCCGTGGGAGGACGATGATGTGACACCACCACCCCCAGATGACGATGACAAGGAGGTTACCATTCTGTGGGGTGGGTGGGTGATAAATCATTATTTTATTATTTATATTGTGTTTAATTGAGCGGTTTTATCAAGTCTTTACCTAATTATTCATATAGATTGCATGAATTTTATAATTCCTTCCTAGTATTGTTTATGGTTGAAAACTTGCTTCCTAGAAACCTTTAATTAGTACATTTTAACTCTCCTTTATACCACTCGATGTCGTGATCCGTGTGTTAAGTGTTTCAGACTTCATAGGGTAGGAATGGCTTGGAGAACGGAGAGGAAGCTTGCAAAAATAGAAGGAACACAAGATACTAAACAGATGACCAGCGAACACTGACGCGATCGCATGGCTCACGCGAGCGCGTGAAATGAAAAAATCGCAGCGACGCGAACACATGCCTGACGCAAACGCGTGGATTAAAGTCTGCACGAATGACGCGAACGCGTGACAAGGAAAATCGCTGAATGACGCGAACGCGTGAATGATGCGTACGTGTGACCTGCACGATCTGAAAAAATAACAGAATATGTTGGGGGAGATTTCGGGCCGCGTTTTAACCCAGTTCTCGGCCTAGAAACACATATTAGCCCTAGGGAACATGCAGAAACTCAAGAGGCATCCACACACATTCAGATACATCGATATTAGGATTATTTTCAGTTTCAGATCTGAATCTAGATTAGCTTTACATTAGTAGTTTATGCTTTTGCTTATTATTTTTGGATGCTGAAGAGTCATTACCTCCGTGAAGACATTACTTTAGTTTGTTTCCTTATTCCTTTACTCTTATTAGTTGCTCATTGACCCTATTCAATTAAGTATGTTGCATTTTGAATTTATTAATATACAGAGTTACTTTTATTTTTAATTAATTATTAATTCTCTATTTTATTTTGTTTTAGTTTATTATGTCTTCTTATATTTTTATGAGTATTAATTCCATGTCAATGGAGTAGATTTTCTACTTGAAATGGGGATTGATTAAGATGAGACACTTGAGTTGGAATGCTCAAGTGCTTAGTTAAATGGGACGTTGTTGGCTAATTCTGTACCTACTAACGCTAGACCTTCCCAAGGGAGAGGACTAGGATTTGTGGGTAAGAGTTAGCTTAATCACTTGACTTTCTTTTATTTAGTAAGGGTTAACTAAGTGAAAACAATAACCTCTTTACACTACACTTGAGAAGATTCCAACAAGGATAGAACTTTCAATTAATCATTCCCCCAGTCAAGGCCGTTTAATATTAATAATAATTCTTAGTTCTATTGCTTTAATTTACAATTATTTTTACTCATTATCAAAACTCAACTTTTCTGGAAAACTTCTAGTTAATAAAATAGCACTCTTTCCTGCAACTCGTTGGGAGACGACCTGGGATTCATACTCCCAGTATTTTTATTTCAAAAAGTTATGAAAACACCTTTTTAAATTGGTGAGGCAGACTTTAGCTGGTTGAGAGCTATACTTGCAACGCATTTCTCTTTTTAAGACTCTCTTAATTAGTCTAACTTCTGCCACGCATCAATTTTTGGCGCCGTTGCTGGGGAGTTACAATAGTGTGCTAGATTATTAATTAGTGTACATATTTCAATTTTATTTGCATATTTTATTTTTATTTCTGTTACCATGAGCTATACGTCTTTCTCATTGAATGACGCGTTCATTGCCTGATCCGAGCTTAGCCGCTTTTGATCCTAAAATTGAAAGAACTCTTTCACATATTAGGCGAGCTCGACGTCGGTTAGCCTCTGAGGGTGGTGAAGTGATTGTTATCAATTCACCAGTCTCATCTGAGGGCGAATCTGAACCGCCATCTGAGAGCGAGACAAGCTCCTTTACTACTGATCCAGTTGATTCACGTGCAGGTGACATGGCAGAACCTAGGAGAATTACTCTCCAGGAAGCTGGAGCCCTAGATTTTACACTGCAACCTTATCAAGTACATCATCCAAATCTGGCTGCAGATTTTAAATTGAAGACTGCACTAATCAACTTGATGCCCAAGTTTCATGGCTTACCTGCTCAAGAGCCTATTAAGCACCTTAGGGATTTCCAGACAGCCTGTTCTACTGTTAGGCGTAATGGTGCAGATGAAACTTCTATTCTATTAACTGCCTTTCCATTTTCTCTTGAGGGGAAGGCAAGGGAGTGGTACTACTCCCAACCTGAAGCGACTGTTACCAACTGGGATACACTCAGGAGAGAATTTTTGGAAAAATACTTTCCAGCTGAAGTCACAGCTGAGAAAAGAGATCTCCTGCATTGTTTAAGGTACTCAGAGACTCTCTATGAATACTGGGAGTATTTTAAGAACCTTCTAGACGTATGCCCCCATCACATGATTGACAGACTAGTGTTGATTAGCTACTTCACTCAAGGCATGAATCCCCAAGATAAGACTACACTGGATGGTGCTAGTAATGGTTCTATGAAAAAGTACAGAACCGCAGATGAAGCATAGCAACTTATCAGCGACTTAGCTGAGTCTACTAGGAATCACAGGCCGAGGTGTAGCCACTCAAAAGTTGTTGCAGAGGTTTTCTCTAGCATTGAGACTACTGCTCTTACACAGAGTATATGTGAAATGACCAACCTACTGAAGCAGATGCAGTTAAACCAATAACAACAAGCTCGACCTCACCCACCACAACAGAGCCAACAGTTAGTTCCCCAAAGAGTATGTGGAATCTGTGCTGATTATAGTCATTACACTGATGAATGTTCGCAACTCCAACAGGAAGACAACACTGTGGCAGCTACTCATAACTTCTATGCCCGCCCGAATCAAGGATACAACCAACAAGGCGGCAATTACAACCAAGGTGGAAACCATAACCAAGGATGGCAGGATAACTCCAACCAAGGTTGGAGAGATAATTCTAACCATAATTGGAGGGACAACTATAACAGAAGAGGCAGAGATAACAATGGAAACCAGAGGTGGAATAACAACATTAACAACAAACAGCAGAATCAAAACTAGCCTTACAGAGCACCTCACCTAAGAGAATCTCAAGGATTCCAGCAAAACCAACAGCAGGTTCCTCAGATCACTTACTCCAATTCCTCATCAAATGACGAGATGCTCCGTTCTCTTGCACAAGGGCAACAAAACATGCAGACGCAGCTGAACTCTACTTTAAATGGTATGACTGCCATTTTACAAGCTCTCGTCTCCCGGTTAGATTCATCACCAAATTTCACCAATCAACCTTCAAGCTCCAGTGGAATTCCTTCTCAACCCCTACCTAATCCCAAAGGTGGCATTAATGCTATCACTTTAAGGTCTGGAACTACGTTGCAGGAGAGGAACCAGGAGGAGCCAAGCCTACCAGAACACGCCCCAACTGAGGATGTAGTGGAAGTGGAAGATGCTGAAGAGGAAGAGGACGTACAAGACATAGTTGAAGAAGAAGCAGCTCAACCACAGAACGAAACACCAAAGGATGCAGAGGCTGTACAGGACGCCATTCCTATCCCATTTCCACACCTGGCAAAGAAATCCAGGAAGCAGATGGAACTTGATCCCAAAATGGTAGAAATATTCAAAAAGGTTGAGGTAACTGTTCCCCTTTTTGATGTGGTTCAGCAGGTACCTAAATACGCAAAGTTTCTAAAAGATTTGTGCATACATAAAGATAAAATTAATGAATTAGAAACTATTCCTTTAGGTAGTTCTATATCTTCTTTAATGGGGGATATACCTGAAAAATGTAGTGATCCAGGTCTATGTATGGTTAACTGTACCATTGGAGGTGTAATTTTTTCTGACTGCATGTGTGATTTAGAAACATGTGTTAGTATAATGCCATTGTCTATATATGATACCTTGAGGCTCCCTCCCTTAAAAAGGTCGGTAGCTCATTTTGTGTTAGCAGATAAAAGCATTATTACAGTAGTTGGAATTGCTGAAGATGTATTAGTGAGCATTAAGGGGCTCACATTTCCTATTAACTTCTATATCCTGGAAATGCCCCCCTAATGACTCAGGAAGACCATCATCAATCCTTCTTGGAAGACCATTCCTAAAGACTTCAAAGTTCAAGCTGGATGCATTCTCAGGAACTTACTCCTTTGAGATAGATGGCAGAACAGTGAAATTCAGTTTAAATAAAGCTATGAAGCACCCTCCAAAAGATCATTATATCTTCTAGTGTGACATTATTGATGAAACTGTAGCTGAAGTTCACCAAGAAGAAATGGAAGAGAAGCACATGGAGTAAGGTCCAAGTGTGGGGACACTTTCTGAAAATAATGAAGACCCTTTACCATTATCACCAGCTCCGGATGATCCAAAGCCTAGCTATGAGCAGAAATTGGAATTAAAGCCTCTTCCTCCACACCTCAAGTATGCTTATCTTGAGGATAAGCAGAAGTTTCCAGTTATCATTGCAAAGGAACTCACCTCTCAACAAGAAGAGCAACTACTCAGTGTGCTGAGAAAACATAAGAAGGCAATTGGATGGAGCTTGGCGGATATAGTAGGCATCAGTCCCAAGTTTGTGAACACAAAATATTCTTAGAAGAGGGAGCAAAGCCTGTCCGTCAATCTCAAAGAAGATTGAATCCTACCATCTTAGAAGTTGTCAAGAAAGAAGTAACCAGACTATTTGAAGCAGATATCATTTACCCCATCTCAGACAGTGAATGGGTAAGTCCAGTACAAGTGGTGCTCAAGAAGTCTGGAGTCACAACAATAAGAAATGAGCATGGAGAGCTCCTGACAACTAGAGTGCAGAATTCATGGAGAGTTTGCATTGACTATAGGCGTCTCAACCAAGCCACTCGCAAGGATCATTACCCCTTGCCATTCATTGATCAAATGCTTGATCGCCTGTCAGGTAAATCTCATTATTATTTTTTAGATGGTTATACAGGATATTTTCATATTCATATAGCTCCTGAAGATCAGGAAAAGACTACTTTTACATGTCCCTTTGGAACATATGCTTATAAAAGAATGCCTTTTGGTTTATGCAATGCACCAGCTACTTTCCAAAGGTACATGATGAGTCTTTTCTCTTATCTCATTGAGAATTGTATGGAGATTTTTATGGATGATTTTAGCGTGTATGGAGATTCATTTAGCCTTTGCTTGGATAGTTTATCTAGAGTATTAGACAGGTGTGTTAGTACAAATCTTGTGTTAAATTTTGAAAAATGTCACTTTATGGTAAAACAAGGAATTGTACTAGGACATGTTGTGTCTAATACTGGCATTTCCGTAGATCCAGCAAATGTGGATGTTATTTCTAGTTTACCTTACCCCTCTTCCGTGAGGGAAGTCTGTTCGTTCCTTGGCCACGCAGGTTTTTACAGGAGATTCATTAAGAACTTCAGTAAGGTAGCACTGCCTTTATCCAGACTGCTGCAGAAAGATATTGAGTTTGAGTTCAGTGAGGATTGTATGCAAGCATTTGATAAGCTGAAGATCGCCCTGACTCAAGCCCCAATTGTGAGAGGACCAGACTGGAGCCAGCCATTTGAAATTATGTGTGCTTCCAACCATGCAGTAGGAGCGGCGATGGCTCAGCGCGAAGGTAAGGATCCTTTTGTAATCGCTTATGCATCTAAGACTTTAGATGCTGCTCAATCTAACTATACTACTACTGAAAAAGAGCTTCTAGCTATTATTTTTGCTCTGGATAAATTCCGAGCCTATTTTCTTGGTACTAAGGTAGTAGTGTACTCAGACCACCCAGCTCTAAAATATCTATTAGCTAAAAAGGAGTCCAAACCAAGACTAATACATTGGATACTGCTGCTGCAAAAATTCGATTTAGAAATTAAGGATAGGAGTGGTAACCAGAATTTAGTGGCAAACCACTTGAGTCGCCTTGAGCACATTAAGCATAACTCCACTCCTATAAATGATAATTTTCCTTTTGATAGCTTACATGCAGTATCTGAAGTAGCCCCTTGGTATGCACCTGTAGCTAATTATCTAGTTAGTCACACTTTTCCTCCAAATTTTACTAAGCATAAAAGAGACAAGCTGAAAAGCGAGTCTAAATATTATATATGGGATGATCCATATTTATAGAGGTGTGGTACTGACCAGGTAATTAGATGATGTGTGCCTCAATCAGAATTTCAGTACATTTTAGAGGCATGTCACTCATCTGAGAGTGGAGGACATTTTGGCCCTCAAAGAACAGCTAGAAAAATTCTAGACTGTGGATTCTGGTGGCCTACTCTTTTTAAAGACACTACTGAATTTTGTAAATCATGTTCCCCATGCCAAAGGTTTGGTAATATATCCAAGAGGGATGAGATGTCTCAACAGATTATGCTTTTCTGTGAAATTTTTTATGTTTGGGGCATTGACTTCATGGGTCCATTTCCAAATTCTAATGGTTACTTTTATATACTGTTAGCCGTAGATTATGTTTCTAAATGGGTGGAAGCAATTCCTACCCGTACCGGTGATGCTAACACGGTTGTTTCCTTTGTTAAAAACTATATTATTTGTCGCTTTGGATTACCATGAGCAATCGTGAGCGATCAAGGCACTCACTTTTGTAACAGGAGACTAACAGGATTACTGAAAAGGCATGGGATAGTTCATAAAGTATCAACAGCTTACCATCCCCAAACCAATGGGCAAGCAGAAGTCTCTAACAGAGAAATAAAGTGTATTCTGGAAAAGATAGTAAAACCTCATAGGAAGGACTGGAGTGCCAGGCTACAAGATGCACTCTGGGCATATAGAACAGCGTACAAAACACCCATTGGGATGAGCCGCTTCCGCTTGGTATACGGAAAGGCTTTCCACCTTCCAGTAGAGGTGGAACACAAGGCTTTCTGGGCTATGAGGGAGTGCAACATGAACTATGAAGAAGCTGGTGCTGAAAGGAAGCTGCAACTAGCAGAACTGGAGAACCTTCGCCTAGAAGCATATGACAACTACAGGAGATACAAAGAAAAGATGAAGGCCGTCCATGACAAGCACATAAAAAGGAGAGAATTCAGACCAGGGGAGTTAGTTCTTCTTTATAACTCCAGACTGAGGCTTATGCCAGGTAAACTGAGATCGAGATGGGAAGGTCCATACAGAGTAGAAAAGGCAGAGCCATACGGAGTTTTCCACCTGCGTCATCCTTCTAGCTCCAAATTTCTAAAAGTGAATGGACATCGCCTGAAGCTTTATCATGGTGAGAAGACGAAGGATCAAAAGGAACTAGAGGTCTTTCTCTTGGAAGACCCACCAACAGAAGCAGAATGAGTCTGAAGAGCGTCCAACTTAAGGAAGTAAAAGCAAAGTGTTAGGTGGGAGACAACCCACCATGGTATGATCGTTCTGTTTAAGTCTTAGTTTTATTTTACTTTATTCTATCTTTATTTTTGTTAATGACTCTTCTCATAATCTCTGCATAAATTTGCATATAGCATGCATTTACATTTGCATATTGCATTTATTAAAAAAAAACGCACGCAATGCGTAAGCGTCGCTGACGCGTCCGCGTCATATGTGCGTTCTGAAGAAAAGATAATTAAATAGAAAGTCACGCAAAAGCGAGGCTGGAGGCGCGCCTTAGGCACAAACATGCCCACGAGACCGCGTCACCCACGCGGCCGCGTCATTTTCGGAAATAGCCTCCCACGCGTCCGCATCATCCACGCGAACGCGTGCCCCTAAAAATCGACGTAAAAGAGGTGTATGGCAGCAAGTTATGATGGAACTGGGCTGGAATGATGCTGGAAGCACTGGTCCTACCACGCGACCGCGTGCCCCACGCGACCGCGTCGTTTTCACAATATAGCCATCCAAGCGATCGCGTCACCCTAAATTTTGGCAATATGAGTTTGAAACAGAGAGTCGCACGAACGCGAGGCTGCTCTCGTGCCAATCACACAAATCAAGTCACGCGATCGCGTGACCCACGCGTCCGCGTCACTTGACAAAAATCACACACCACGCGACCGCGTGACCCACACGTCCGTATCACATGTGGCGCATAGATTATCCAGATAAGCCAAATATCAAATCTTTTCTTCCCCAAATCCTAATTTCTCTTTTTTTCATTCTTATTTCTTTCTTCTCCCTTCTTCCTTCTCTAGTCATTCTCACTTTTTACCTTCTCCTCCCTTATTTTTCACATCCATAATCAAGGTTCTTTTCTTTCTCTCTTTATTTTTATTTTTCCATTATTTTTATTTATGTTTACTTCTTCTTTTACTTTCATTATCTATATTCTATTTTTCTTTTACTTTTATTTTTATTCCTTTAACTGGTGTTAGAAATTTATTTGGGTCATTATCTTCTTTTATATTTTGCTTGTGAGTTATTATGAATTGTTTGACAATTATATATTACTTTTCATAAGGGTTGCTTGCATGTTCAAATTCCTACTTTCAATAACATATTCACCATGCATGCTAAGTGTTTGTGAAAAAGTCCGTCTGGCATTGTGCATTATTTTAAATTATTCTATTCTACTACTTTAATGTCTTTTTTTTCAAAAAATGCCTTTTATGTTTTATTAATTGAATATAATTGTCAATACAAGCGTGATGGCTAGTTTGTTACGAGTAATAATACATTTAAGTAATTAATGCTTGATCTATGCTACTCATGCCTTTGCCGGCTGATAAACCCATATTTTATGATATATTCTGTGCCTAATTTGAGTGATTTATTCAATCCTTCACCCACTTATTCATATTAATTGCATGGTTTTACTTTTCCTTCCTTATTATGTGATGTATGTGAAAAACATGTTTCCTATGCTTTAAAAGTAATTATTTTAATTTCCCTTTATTACCATTCGATCCCGTGATTCGTGTGTTGAGTAATTTCAGATCTTCTAAGGCAGAAATGACTTAAAGAATGGAAAGAAAACATACAAAATTGGAAGGAAAGCATAAAACGGAGTTTTTGAAGAAACATGCAGCGATGCGATCGCATGGACGACGCGGCCGCATGCCAACGCGAATTAACAGCGACGCAACCGCGTGCTTGACGCGATCGCGCGACAGAGGCCACGCACCAAAAATTACAGAAAACGCTCCCAGAGGTTATGAAGTGGGGAAATGCATCCATTCAGAGGAGAGTCTCCAATTAGTCAGTATTGATGATTTAGATGTAGTTTTGAGGGAGAGGTTCTCTCCTCTCTCTTTAGGATTAGGATTTAGATTTAGGATTTTATGCGCTTTCAGGATTATCTCTTTACCAGGTTCAATATTTCTTTTTATTATTTTCTCAATTTAATTTATGAATTCTTCTATGTTACAGATTACTCTTTGAATTAATGTTATTTGAGGTATTTCAGTTTACAATTGCTTCCTTTTAATTATGTTACTTTTATCCCCAATCTGAAGACATTTTTATTCCAGTAGATTTACTTTTCCCCTTTTGGTCTTGGTTAAGAAATCAGTAACTCAACAGTTATCAAACTCAACAAGATTGATAATCGTTATCTTTGCTAATTGAATTGAAGTTCAATAATCCCAATCTTTCCTTAGGGATTAACTAGGATTTGAGGATCTAAATAATTAGTCACTTGACTTTCCCTTGCTCTAGCAAAGGTTAACTAAGTGGAATTAAGATTCAATTTTCATCATCATTGATAAGGATAACTAGGATAGGACTTCTAATTTCTCATACCTTGCCAAAAGTGTGTTTTACAGTTATTTATTTAAATTACAGTCTTTTACTTACTTTAATTCCAATTTAAATTACCTGTTCCTCATCTTCAAAATCCCAATTTACAAGACTCATAACCAATAATAAGAACATACTTCCCTGCAGTTCCTTGAGAAGACGACCCGAGGTTTGAATACTTCGATTATCAATTTATTTAGGGGTTTGTTACTTGTGACAACCAAAACGTTTGTACGAAGGGATTTCTGTTGGTTTAGAAACTATATCTACAATGCGACTATTTTTATAAATTCTTTACTAGCAAAAATCCCAACGTCAAAATGGCGTCGTTGCCGGGGAGCTGCAATTGTGTGCCTTATTATTGGTTATTGTAAATATTTTTCTTTTACTTGTTTATTTATCTTTATTTTCCCTTTTTATTTCCATTAGCTACTATGAATTCTCACCCCTCTCGCTTCGAGTTTGGTTCTAATATTGTTGAAAGGAGTCAAAGTTATAACAGGAACATGCATCAAGGTCAGAGCAATCAAAGATGGATGGAGCCAAGAGGATCTGATCAACCCTTTAGGCAACAACACCCTCCAAGATATCATGGACAAAGACCATTCTACAATGCATACCAAGCAAATAGACATGGTGGACAACCCTGTAGTTACCAACAAGTCCCACCCTGTGCTCATAGGCCATCCTCTCAACATAACTTCAAATCACCACACTCACAAGCTTCTTTTCACCATTCGCCACCATACGATCCTCATTTACCCCGATTCCAATCCAATTACTCCCAAACACCACCATTTCCCAATTTACCACGTCCAAATCCAGCACCCCGAGAATCAGAGGTTCGCCTCAAGGAAACAGTAAATCAACTTCAAACAACCCTTTATCAACTGGAGCAAGCAATAAGTCAATTATCTTCTAGATGTTCGAACATTCAAGGACCTCCCACAACTCCGTGTGGACAATCTAATGATGAGCGTAGCATGAAGGAGATACTAGAAACTCCAGTGGACAGAACAGAGCATGACTTCGTACTGGAGCAAGTAGAGGAAGCTGTCATTACACAAGAAGAAGAGTTGGTTGAAGACCTAGGAGACACTGAGCCTCCATGGGAATCCAGAGTTGTGGATAATTCTGTCAAGGACGTTACAATTAATGCTGAGGAGGATAGTACACAGCCCCCAAGGCAAATCTTTTATGAAGAACTGGACGGAATAATCCAAGAAGCAAGTTTCGTTGATAATGATGATCTCAAGTCAAGTTCTCCCAGTAGTGAACTTGCACCAGCAAGTGAATTCTCTGAGATCGCAGAATCTTTCCCAAGTGAATACGAAGATGATGCGGAGGTAGATTTCTCTCAACCTCCCATTTATGACTTAAGTGACGAGGAAGACATAGAAGGCTTTGATCAGGACATGGATGCAATTGAAGAAGTCTGCAAGGAAGTGAAGAAATTCACAGAAGAGCACAAGGGAGTAGAACTCACAGAACCACTGGAAACACCTATCCCAAGGCCATTACCACCTAATACAAGCTTCAAGTGGGTACAATCCTTAACCTCTATCTTTACT
Source organism: Arachis ipaensis (assembly GCF_059453495.1). Classification (NCBI taxonomy): domain Eukaryota; kingdom Viridiplantae; phylum Streptophyta; class Magnoliopsida; order Fabales; family Fabaceae; genus Arachis; species Arachis ipaensis. Next base: position 31,467,966 of record NC_142435.1, read on the forward strand.
TTTTCGCTTGAATATTGTTTGCTTGAAACAGATGGCCAGCTTAGAGCTCTCTGTGGCGTTAAGAGTAAGAGGAAAATGGCTCGTACTCAGAGCTGGTGCACAAGGTTCAATAAGGTTCCACGCTTCAACTTGAAGTGTGCGGGTTGGCATCATGATCTATCGAATGGATCTCGGAAAATGTTTGGTCACCTTGGTGAAAATCTACTTTCTAAACTGCCCGGATGGAAAAATATAAATCAAGACGAAGGCGGATTTAAAAGCAAGGTTTGGGATCCTGGAAACTATTTTGACATTCGTCACCCCGGGAGCCTGAGAATATGTTTGAAGCTGCTCAGAAGCTTCACATGCCTAGTTTGGGACCCCGGAGGCTATTGGCAACCCAAATATTGGTGGAGATTTCTGGATGAATTTAAGCGCAAGCCACCATAACAGGAAGCTCATCCAATGTCCAACTTAAGGACTTTAACTAAAAGTGCTAGGTGGGAGACAATCCACCATGGTATGGTCGTTTCTTTTTCAGCTTTATTTCGTGTTATTTATTTTTATTTTTTATTTCCTTTTTCAAATTGAACCTGAATATTATTCATTCGCATTGCATACTGCATACTTGCATACCTGCATATAAATAAAATAAAAAAAGGGGTGCGCGACGCGACCGTATCACTCATGTGATCGCGTCACTTGCGAAAAACACTATCCACGCGTCCGCGTCATTCACGCGGCCGCATGATCTGGAGATCGGCGTAAATCCCAACGTCCAGAGAGTTAGGCTGGAATCGTGCAGCCATTGTGCGTTTCGCACAAAACGACCCACGCGGTCGCGTCCCTGATGCGATCGCGTCACTTGCACAACACCAATCCCACGCGACAGCGTGAGCGACGCAATCGCATCGCATGGATTGCACCACCACCCCAGAGGAGACAGAGAGTTGCGCTGAAACGACGCTGGAATTGTGCGTTTAGCACAATTTCCAGCGACGCGGTCGCATGCCTCACACGACCGCATCATTCATAATTTACCCATTCCACGCGATCGCGTGGATTCAAATTAATAACCCCCAACCACGCGAAACCCTACCATTCGCGCCCCCTCCCCCCCATCCCCCTCTCCTTCCTCTCTTCTCTCCACAACCACCACCCACAACTCCCAGCCACCCCCCAGTCCCCTCTCTCTTCCTCTTCCTCCCTCCACCGCCACTGCCCCCCTCCGCGACCACCACCCACCGCCGCCGCTCCGTCCCAGCCGCACCACCCATCCGCCACCCACGCCCCCCTTCCCTTCTTTCCCCTTTCCCCCCACATTCCCTACCTGAAACCCTACCTCTGAACCGCCGCCACCGCCGCCGTGCCACCCTCAACCGCCGCGTCTTCCGCCACCACCGCCATCCCTCAGCCACCTCTCTGCCCCTACTTTCTTTCCTTTGCCTTCCAGGTTCTGCTGATCGTCACCCTTCTTTCCATTCATCGTTAATTTTCTATTTTTCTGTTTATGTTCATCATTAGGCTAGTTAGATATGCATGTTGTAGTGGATTCTAGGTTGTTAGGTAGCTTAGGATGTGGTTAGTGAATTTAGGCCTATTTAATTACGCTGTTCATGTTTCTTGTTTTCTAATTTTCGCAATTCTGCTATTGCTGTATTGTTAATATTGTCATATGCTGAAATTTCTTGTTCATGCTGCTTTTTACACTGCTTTTTCATGTTCTTATTCCCTTTATGTAATTGCAGCTATATTTTAATTCATATGAGCTATTCTGATTACAATTTATTTTCCGGGAACATCCAATTTTAGCCGGGATGCTGCCCAAATTTCTGTAAATTGTTTTACTTTTCATTCCTATTTTGGTTTTGGCAAACTTGCACTCTGCTTTACTCAGCTTTTACCAAACCAATTCTTGAATGACAGGGCAAGCTTCCTTAGTCTTTTTCATTTCCTGGTTTATAAATTGCATCTTGGATGATTCAATTCCACTCTTTGCTATATTCATTTGATTCATCCTTAACTTCCTTGTTTGAATTTGAGTTATCTGTTACTTTAATTTGTGAATTCTCGTTATTTAGGAAATGCTCTTCATGCCACTTACTCTAATCCACTTTTTCCTAATTCACTAATTTTCACTGCCTAACCTCTTTTTCATTCCTAACCCACTTACCTTTCAAAACATCTCCTCTGATTTTTCACTATTCTCTCTAACATTCTAACCAAGGCATGACGGACGTTTTTCCTACTTAACATGAATCCTTTTACATTGTGGATTGTGAATTTTTATTCTCGGACTTTTCACTCCTATACAATCCTTAATGCACATTTACTTAACTCATTTTCATTATTTTATTGCTCCTTTGCCATTATATGCTTCTTTCGATTATTTGTCTACCTGCTTTCCTATTTTTATTATATCCTGGTTTTCTGTTTTTCAGGATGTCAGACACCCAGAGAAAAGGAAAAGGAAAGGCAACCACTGGCAAATGAAAAAGAGGAGAATCCTCTATGTCCATCCTGGACCTCATGCATGATGACTCCTGGCGGGAGAAACACTTTACCCCGCAGGAGAAGGCTGACCAACTACTCCCTGCTACTGATCCCATTAAATTTGCAAACCGATACTGCGAGCTGAAGTATCCGGTGTTTGCAAACTCCAGGAACCTGTACCTGGAAAGGACTCTGAAGATCCCAGAAGAACTCCAGCACTACACCTCTGATCAGATCAAACAAAGAGGATGGTTCTTCCTGGAGAGAAACCTGACTGAGGTTAATGCATCTTGGGTAAGGGAATTCTACTGCAATTACTTCAAAACTTGCCTAGCTGTAGTGAACCTAAGAGGGAAGCAGATTCTGGTTACTGAAGAGGCTATAGAAGATGTTCTGAAGCTTCTGCCTAAATCCGATCAGCCAGATGGATATCAAAAGGCTGAGGAGGACATGCGCTTCATGAAATTTGACTGGGATGCCGTCAAGGCCAGGATAGCCCTTGACCCGACTGTCCCATGGGTCATGGGTCAGAACACCACCATGCCTAAGGGAATCAAGCGGGCATACTTGAACGATGAGGCTCGGCTATGGCATCAGATCCTAAGCAACTTTATTATGCCGAGTACTCACGAGACGGAGCTACCTGCCGCTATGATCACCCTTCTATGGTGTGTGATTGAGGGTAAGGTCCTGTACCTGCCATGCTTCATTCGGTACTACATGGCCAGGGTCCACGTCCGAGGCACTCTCCCCTTCCCATATCTGATTACACAGCTTGGCCGTCGAGCTGACGTGCCCTGGGAGGATGCTGATGAGAAGCCACCTGCTGCAGAATGCAAGAAAATTATCCCTCACAGCAGGAACTTTCTGGCTTTGGGCTACAGACCTCCATTCCTCACTCCTACTGATGAGACAGCCACACTATCTTCCGGCCCCTCTTCCTCCACAGCTACCCCTGCTACCACCACTGCACCTCCACCTGCCTCAGAGCCGGTTTATCATCTAGTGCACCGCCTGTTTCGATAGCTAGACCAGATGGAGCACCGCAACCGGCGCCGATATGAGAGAGCTGAGCGTCGCAGCAAGCGACGCTATGAGCACCTGAAGCTGATGATACGATCTGGTGATATCCCCTCCAAGCCTGACACACCATCAGAGCCATCTGAGGAGGAGGCGGATGATCACGAGGCAGATACCCACCCCCAGAGAGAGGCTGAGCAGGTAGGCACAGAGCAGGCTGCATCACAGCAGGAGGCCCCGCATCAGATTCAGGTTTTCGACCCTGAGATCCCTATTCAGTCAGCACCTCCTCTGCAGCAGGCAGACCCTCAGACCACCACCACAGAGACTCCAGCTACCCACCCTTCCAGTGATGACACCCCTTCACACCCTACTTGAGTGAGCATCAGGGACGATGCTTCATTTTAAGTGTGGGGAGGTCGCCATCTCTGGCGTATTTTTTGGTGAACCACTACAGACTCTTTTTACTTTATTTTGCTAGTTTTTCTGTATTTTTCTCTTTTATTTTTATTTTTATTTTCTCAGTACTTATACATTGCTATTTTCATGTATTTTAACTCTATTTCTGCATATTGCACCTTAGTTCATATTTTAGCTATTTAGTTTAGTTGCAATTCTAACTTATTAGTTATAGAAATTGTGGATTGATTAGTATAGTTTACCCTTTTTTTAGCATAAGATAACTTAGTTTAATTTGAAAATATAAAAAGAAAGTAAACTAGAGACTTGAACATAATAGAAATAACCCACACCTTGTATATATAGCATTCCATGTTAGTTAGTTAACAACATTTCATCAAGGAGAAACACAAACTTTAAAGCCACTCAAAATAAATTTTACATTGAGAATAATGGGAACTCTTGATTTTTACTTGCATGACATATATAACTGATATATGATTTCTGAGTTAGAGAACATACAGCCTGTGAGTTTTGAGCTTAATTGTATGGTTACATTCAAACCATAATTTTTATTCCTGTGTGTTCCGCCCTTCTTTTTTATTCTGGTATTCTTTACTTTGTTTTAATTTATATGTCCAATTATAGAATACAAATACATACCAAGAGAGTGATTGAGGCCATTGTTTGATTTTAGCTCACTTATCCCAAATTAGCCTACCTTTTTCATCACCCTTGTTAGCCCCCTTGAGCCTTTAAATCCCCTCTTATTCTACAAACCACATTACTAGCCTTAAGCAGAAAAACAAAATAAAAATCCCAAGTTGAATCATTGGTTAGCTTAAGATAGAAATTGTGTAATTGTTTAAGTGTGGGAAACCTATTTCGGAACATGGATGATAAAAACAAAGGGTAGAAAGTTGAAAAGAATAAAATAATTCAAAATAAAAAAATTTTTGGGAAGCCTACTCATGTGAAATCAAAATAATTGAATTACCATGTGCATCAAAAAAAATATTTATTTTTCAGTATTTGAATAAAGGGGATACAAAAGAATTCCCCAAATGCAAAATAAAGTAATGCACATGGGACAAAATTAAAACTAATGCATGAGCATGTAAAATCAAAAGTGGGAAAATATGGGAAAATAGGTAAAGAAGCTTTACTTTACAAAGTTATGTGTGTTAGGTGAGATCTTAGACTAATCAAGGATTCGCTCAATTAACTCACTTAGTCTTATACATATACCCTTACCTTTACCTTGGCCCCATTACAACCTTAATTAAAGACCTCATGACTTTTGTATGCCTATATTCTATAATTGTTGATTGGTTAGATGAAGAACAAACTTATAGAAAGTAAGGATAAAAAGAAGAATAGAGTGATTAACCCAATAAACACTGAGTGACCAGAGAGTAAACACAAAATCCAGTGAGGGTTCAATAGTTCATTAACATATATCTCTGCTTGAATTATTAATCGTCTTGCAAGTTTATAAAATATTTTCCCATCTCAATTGTAAAAGTGCTTTATCATTATCTGAGGTCTGGCTATATATATGATTCCTTGAGAAATGTGAATTAATTCAACTACATGTGAGCTTTATATACAAGTGAATAAAAATAATTAGAATTGCATGATACATTTAGGTAGTTGCATTTAGAATAGATTGCATTGCACGCGATTCCACCACTTCAACCTTACCTTACTCTTTATCTTGGATTTAGCATGAGGACATGCTATTGTTTAAGTGTGGAGAGGTTGATAAACCCATATTTTATGATATATTATGTGCCTAATTTGAGTGATTTATTCAATCCTTCACCCACTTATTCATATTAATTGCATGGTTTTACTTTCCCTTCCTTATTATGTGATGTATGTGAAAAACATGTTTCCTATGCTTTAAAAGTAATTATTTTAATTTTCCTTTATTACCATTCGATGCCGTGATTCGTGTGTTGAGTAATTTCAGATCTTCTAAGGCAGGAATGACTTAAAGGATGGAAAGAAAACATACAAAATTGGAAGAAAAGCATAAAACGGAGTTTTTGAAGAAACAGGCAGCGATGCGATCGCATGGACGACGCGACCGCGTGCTTGACGCGATCGCCGCCTTAAACGAAACGCATATGACACGGACGCATGACTGACACGACCACGTGACAGAGGCCATGCACCAAAAATTACAGAAAACGCTCCCAGCGATTTTTGAAGCCCTTTTTGGCCCAATTCCAAGTCCAGAAGGCACAGATCAGAGGTTATGAAGTGGGAGAATGCATCCATTCAGAGGAGAGTCTCCAATTAGTCAGTATTGATGATTTAGATGTAGTTTTGAGGGAGAGGTTCTCTCCTCTCTCTTTAGGATTAGGATTTAGATTTAGGATTTTATGCGCTTTCAGGATTATCTCTTTACCAGGTTCAATATTCCTTTTTATTATTTTCTCAATTTAATTTATGAATTCTTCTATGTTACAGATTACTCTTTGAATTAATGTTATTTGAGGTATTTCAGTTTACAATTGCTTCCTTTTAATTATGTTACTTTTATCCACAATCTGAAGACATTTTTATTCCAGTAGATTTACTTTTCCCCTTTTGGTCTTGGTTAAGAAATCAGTAACTCAGGAGTTATCAAACTCAACATGATTGATAATCGTTATCTTTGCTAATTGAATTGAACTTCAATAATCCCAATCTTTCCTTAGGGATTAACTAGGATTTGAGGATCTAACTAATTAGTCACTTGACTTTTCCTTGCTCTAGCAAAGGTTAACTAAGTGGAATTAAGATTCAATTTTCATCATCATTGATAAGGATAACTAGGATAGGACTTCTAATTTCTCATACCTTGCCAAAAGTGTGTTTTACAGTTATTTATTTAAATTACAGTCTTTTACTTACTTTAATTGCAATTTAAATTTTTTGTTCCTCATCTTCAAAACCCCAATTTACAATACTCATAACCAATAATAAAAACATACTTCCCTGCAGTTCCTTGAGAAGACGACCCGAGGTTTGAATACTTTGGTTATCAATTTATTTAGGGGTTTGTTACTTGTGACAACCAAAACATTTGTACGAAGGGATTTCTATTGGTTTAGAAACTATATCTACAACGCGACTATTTTTATAAATTCTTTACTAGCAAAAATCCCAACGTCACCGGCATGCCAATAAACATCTTGCATTTAATTGCCATCACATGCACTCACTCTATCACCTTTGATGAACTTTTCACATGTAGTCTAGACCATGTGTTAACGACATCCTTCTTTACTATGCATTGATTACCACCCTTAATATTCGCTCCCTTGCTCGAACCCTTAGCTTTATATATTACTTTCCTTTTCCTTTTTCAGGATGGCCACCAAGAAAGGTAAAGAGAAAGCTACTCCCAAACCACCAGCAAGGAGAGGAACAAAACGAGCATTAGTGGAAGAGCCATCTTCAACAGTGCTGAAACCCTCAACAAAACGAATCAAGAGGATCATCAAGGTCGATGAAAAAGAGAAAGCCTTCCCAGCAAAGGACACTGCGCGGTTCACTAACCGCTACTGTGAGCAGATATTCCCCATCCTGGCAGTAAGGAACTATAACAATGAGCACCTTCTCATCCTCCCAACCATCATTGCTGAAATTGTTGAGCCCCGCATTGAGCGAAGACAATGGGGATTCCTACGGAGACAGCCACGACAGGTTAATCTATCATGGGTAGTTGAATTCTACTCCAATTTTCACATGCCAACCATGCAGTCTGTCTATATCCGTCAGAAGCAAGTCCCCATAACTGAAGAGGCCATTCAACAAGCTTTAGAGCTTTCCCCTACTCTAGAAGGACTAGACGCATTTCAAGAAGCCTCGTTCAAGAGCCAGACATACCAATTTGACTGGGACGCCGTTCTCAGAGTTATCGCACAACCTGGCAACAGATGGATCTACGGATACCATCATTCCCGACCTAAGGGCATATTGGCTTTCGCACTCACCTTAGAGACTCGAGTATGGGCACAAATCATGTCCTATTACGTCTTTCCAAGCACTCACGAGTCCTCCTTCATTGCAGACATGGCTGTTTTACTCTGGTGTATCCTTACAGACCAGCACCTCAATTTACCAAGACACATTCGGCATGCTATAGGACACGTACACATTGCGGACAACTTACCTTTTTCCGCCTTGGTTTCAGATCTAGTCTCAGCAGTCGGAGTCTCCCACAGAGCTGGGGACACCAAGGCCATGATTCCACGAGATGATCAATACGTCCCTAACGGAAAGTATATCAGACCTCCAGTAGCAACTATCAACCGGAGCACGGAACCAGCAGAAGATATTCCTTCTTCTTCCACTACACAAGCACCTTCTACAAACTAACTGCTCAATCAGATTCTTGAGAGGCTAGAATAGCTTGACCGGAAAGGAAAGCAAAGAGAGCGCCGTAACAAGCGCAGATTTACATACCTCAAGGAGCTACTTGTTGGTAACCAACCACCTAGAGAAGACCCAGACACCCCGGACTCTACCTCATTTACCAGCACAGGGAGCCATGATGGTTCCAATGATGGAGATGCTGCTACCAGCCCCCCTTTGTTCCTGACAGATGGCACCGAGGACGGTGCAAAGCTTTAAGTGTGGGGAGGTCGGTCAGTACCTGACTGCCGGAGGTAATTTCTTTTTCCTAAACACCAATAAAATAGGATATTTAGTTAGTTTTTCTTTTATTTAGAATAGGATAAATTGCATAGTAATAATTAGTTGCATGCATGTTTTATTTGGTTGAAAAATAATAAGTTTTTTTTTAAGACCCTATTTTTGAAAAAAAATTTTACTAATTTAAAATAAATCTTTTGTGTTAAATTTGTTTGAAGTTACAATTGGAACATAGTTTAAAAAGCTAAGAACACACAACCCGTGAGATTTTGAGCCTAATTACATGGTTACATTATTTAACCATAAATATTATTCTTGTGTGTTTACTTCTCTATGATTGTAATCTTTATTTTGTTTCATCTTGTATGTCCAATGTTTAATGTATCTATATGCATGCATATGATTGAGGCCATTAATTGTTTAGCTCACTTATCCCAAATAAGCCTACCCTTTAAATCACCCTTGTCAGCCACTTTGAGCCTTTTAAATCCCATTTGTTCTATATTTTACCACATCACTAGCCTTAAGCAGAAAAATAATTAAATATCCCAAAATGAATCTTTGGTTAGCTTAAGATAGAAAGTGTGTTAATTGAGTATGGGAAATTTGTGGGAACATGGGTTAATAAGGGAATATATCATGATAAAATAATGAGAATTTGGATACATACTCATGTAAAACAGAAAAATTAAAAAAGTCTATGTGCATTGATATGTTATTTCTATATAAAAAAATGAAAAAAAAATTCAATAAATATTTAAATAAATAAGGGGACAAAATTACCCTAATTCTAAGTTAAGTAAAGCTCCAATGCATATGTGATAAGAAAATTAAAAGAAAAAGTTAATGCATGAGTATGTAAGGTGAAAGTGGGAAATAATGGGTAGCTAGGCATGAATTAGAATTATATAGAGTATATGTATGTTAGGTGAAGGCTTAGGTTAGTCAAAGATTCATATTCTAGCTCACTTAGTCATATATATACCCTTACCCTTACCTTAGCCCCATTACAACCTTGAAAAGACCTCATGATGTTTGCATTAGTACATTAAATATTGTCGATTGGTTAGGTGAAGAACAAAATTTAGAAAGCATGATTAGAGAAGGATAGAGTGATTACCCTATACACTTGAGAGACTAGAGTGCATATACACCATCAGTGAGGGTTCAATGCTTAATTCTATGTTCCCTGCTTTCATGAGCTATCTTCTTACAATGTTACCTATTTTTACTATATAAAATTGAATTAGTGGAATTTGATTTACGTTTGTCTTGAAGAGCTTATTTATTTTTAACCAAGTAGACAAGAATCATATAGTTGCATTCATATATATAGGTTGCATTGCATTGCATGAGTCTTACATTTCCCTACTCATTTATTTTATCTCCTTAAGCTAAGCATGAGGACATGCTAATGTTTAAGTGTGAGGAGGTTGATAAACCATTATTTTATGATTTATATTGTGTTTAATTGAGCGATTTTATCAAGTCTTTACCTACTTATTCATATAGATTGCATGAATTTTATAATTCCTTCCTAGTATTGTTTATGGTTGAAAACTTGCTTCCTAGAAACCTTTAATTAGTATATTTTAACTCTCCTTTATACCATTCGATGCCGTGATCCGTGTGTTAAGTATTTCAGACTTCATAGGGTAGGAATGGCTTGGAGAATGGAGAGGAAGCTTGCAAAAATGGAAGAAACACAAGAAACTAAGGAGATGACCAGCGAACACTGACGCGATCGCATGGCTCACGCGAGCGTGCGAAATGAAGAAATCGCAGCGACGCGAACACGTGCCTGACGCAAACGCGTGGATTGAAGTCTGTACGAATGACGCGAACGCGTGGACGACGCGAACGCGTGACAAGAAAAATCGATGAATGACGCCAACGCGTGGATGACGCGTACGCATGACCTACGCGATCTACAAAAATAACAGAATACATTGGGGGCGATTTCGGGCCGCGTTTTAACCCAGTTCTCGGCCCAGAAACACAGATTAACCCTTGGGAACATGCAGAAGCTCAAGAGGCATCCACACACATTCAGATACATCGATATTAGGATTGCTTTCAGTTTCAGATCTGAATCTAGATTAGCTTTACATTAGTAGTTTATGCTTTTGCTTTGTATTTTTGGATGCTGAAGAGTCATTACCTCCATGAAGACATTACTTTAGTTTGTTTCCTTATTCCTTTACTCTTATTAGTTGCTCATTGACCCTATTCAATTAAGTATGTTGCATCTTGAATTTATTAATATACAGGGTTACTTTTATTTTTAATTAATTATTAATTTTCTATTTTATTTTGTTTTAATTTATTATGTCTTCTTATATTTTTATGAGTATTAATTCCATGTCAATGGAGTAGATTTCCTACTTGACATGGGGGTTGATTAAGAGGAGACACTTGAGTTGGAATGCTTAAGTGCTTAGTTAAATGGGACATTGTTGGCTAATTCTGTACCTACTAATGCTAGACCTTCCCAAGGGAGAGGACTAGGATTTGCGGGTAAGAGTTAGCTTAATCACTTGACTTTCCTTTATTTAGTAAGTGTTAACTAAGTGAAAACAATAACCTCTTTACACTACACTTGAGAAGATTCCAACAAGGATAGAACTTCCAATTAATCATTCCCCCAGTCAAGGCCGTTTAATATTAATAATAATTCTTAGTTCTATTACTTTAATTTACAATTATTTTTACTCATTATCAAAACTCAACTTTTCTGGAAAACTTCTAGTTAATAAAATAGCACTCTTTCCTGCAACTCGTTAGGAGACGACCTGGGATTCATACTCCCAGTATTTTTATTTCTAAAATTTGTGACAACCCCTTTTTAAATTGGTGAGGCAGACTTTAGCTGGTTGAGAGCTATACTTGCAACGCATTTATCTTATTAAGACTCTCTTAATTGGTCTAACTTCTGCCACGCATCAGTGGGTGCACGAGAAGCCCCTACCCAGACGCCGCTCTCGAGCTAGAGTAGTGGTGGAGGCAGCTCAGTCTTCGTCATCAGCAGCAGCACCAGGACCCCCCTCTACTTCAGCAGTCGCAGCATCCTTACCACCACCGCCAGCACCTAAGCCGAAAGATAAGGTTTGGATAAGCCAACTTGGCTTGAGTTGACATCCTATTTGCAACCTTGTATAGCTCAATGGGGATTAATTGGTGGACTTCCACCTCATTCCCATCATGATGCAGTGAATCATCGCAGCCCTTCTGATGGTGACTTCGAGCGGTTGCTAGTAGGGAGTATGGAACACCCAATGAAATCCAGCCAATCCCTAGCAACTGGTTTGAGATCAAATCTTCTCAGTTGATTTGGTTAACCTTTTGTGTTATTGATCCACTGAGTTCCAGGTAGACATATATCTTCTAGAATCTGATCCAGCTAGGGATTAGCTACCACCCTCCTATTAAAGAATTCTGGATCATCCCTTTGTGGAGGTAATTTAAAGATCTCTCTCACCTTGTCAAGATGAAAATAGAGAGTTTTACCCCTGACCATGGTGCAAAAAGTATGGAACCCTTGTCCATCTTTCTTTTGCTTATCTGTTATCCACAGATTTGCATAGTACTCATGGACCATTGTTAATCTAACATTGGTCACAAGGTCGGCCAGGGCTTCCCATCCTCTCCTTTGAATCTGTTCTTGGATCTCTGGGTACTCATCTTCTTTTAATTTGAATCTGGCTTCTGGGATCACTGTCCTCTTGCACATTATTTTGTAATAATTTTCTTCATGCTGCTTGGTGTAGAATCTGAAAGGTTTGAAAACAGTTGTTGGGTTGTCTTCTTTCTTGCTTCTTGAAGTGGATTTTCCACTTTTTAGAGCCATGGAGTTTGAATGGAGTGAAAAAGCAACACTCTTTTCATACCAAACTTAAAAGGTTTTCTCGTCCCTGAGCAAAAAAAAAAAGAAAAGAAAGAAAACGAAGAAGATGAGAGGGATTCGAATGGTATGTGGATGAGGGAGTGTGTGATGCGAATGATATATATAGGGAGGGGTGGGTGGGTTTTCGAAATTAATTAGATAAAAGATAGAAAAATATAACATTTAAAATTGTTGGAGTATTAAAGATATGAAAAAGATAAAGAAAAGATAAGATATAAGTTATTAAAGATATGGAAAATATTTGAAAGTTTAATGAAGGGTTTGAAAAAGAATTGCAAGATATGAAAAGATTTTAAATTTGAAAAGGATTTGAAAAAGAATTAAGAAAGATTTGAAAATATTTTAAATTTGAAAGGAATTTGAAATTGAAAGATGATGGTTGAAAGAATTTTGTTAAAAGATGTGGTTAAAAAGATAAGATTTGAAAAATATATATTTTGAAGAAGTCAAAAACCTCCCCAACCTTTGTTAGGCGTTGAATGCCTAGAATGCCCCTATTCTGGCATTCAACACCAGCTGTGTGCTCCTCCTGGGCGTTGAACGCCCAGACAGTGCCTCCTGGCTGGCGTTCAGCGCCAGCTTCTACTCCTTTCAGGGCATTGAACGCCCAACCAGTGCTCCCTGGCTGGCGTTTAACGCCAGCTTTTCTTCCCCCTTCAGAGCGTTGAACGCCCAGCCAGTGCTCCCTGGCTAGCGTTCAACACCAGACTTGTTGCTCTTTGGGGGCATTTGAATGCCCAACCACCTGGCTGGCGTTCAATGCCAATCTTGCTGCTTCTTGAGGGCGTTCAGCGCCCATCCTTCCCTCTTGTCTGGCATTCAACGCCAGCAAGGGGATTTCCCCAGGGTGCTCTAATTTTTGCTCTGACTTTCTCTGTTTCTATTTTAACTACTACACATGATCACAAATCTAAGGAAACAATTATGAGAAATTAAAATGATATAATTGAAATAAACTTAATGAAAAACGGAAATAACTTAATTATGGTTGGGTTGCCTCCCAACAAGCATTTCTTTACTGTCGTTTAGCTGGACTGTATTGTGCTTATGTCAGCAATAGGGTGGATTTCTCTTGCTCAACTTCACCACCCAAAATAATGTTTCACTCTTTGGCTATTAACAATAAATCTTTTATCAGAGTAGTTACTCTGGAGTTCTATATGACCATAGGGTGATACATTAGTGATCAGGAAAGGTCCTGTCCAACGTGACTTAAGCTTTCCTGGGAAGAGCTTTAGTCTATAATTGAAGAGTAGAACTTTCTGTCTAGGTTCAAAGACTTTGGAAGATATCTTTCTGTCATACCACATCTTGGCCCTTTCTTTATAAATTTTTGTATTTTCAAATGCAGCTAGTCGGAATTCATCCAACTCATTTAGCTGGAGCAACCTTCTCTCTCCTGCTGCCTTTGGATCAACGTTTAGGAGTTTGGTTGCCCAGTAAGCCTTGTGTTTCAGTTCCATTGGCAAGTAGCACGCCTTCTCATACACCAATTGATATGGTGACGTTCCTATAGGGGTCTTGAAAGCTGTTCTGTATGCCCAAAGAGCATCATCAAGCTTTCTTGCCCAATCCTTTCTAGAGGAATTCACCGTCCTTTCCAGGATTCTCTTCAATTCTCTATTTGAGACCTCAGCTTGCCCATTTGTCTGTGGATGATATGGGATAGCCACTTTATATCGAACTCCATATCGGTTCAGAACAGAGTCAAGTTGTTTGTTGCAGAAATGAGTTCCTCCATCACTGATCAGTGTCCGAGGGACACCAAACCTACTGAAGATGTTCTTCTGGAAGAACTTCATCACTACTCTAGTGTCATTCATGGGTGATGCGACTGCCTCAACCCATTTAGACACATAATCTACTGCCACGAGGATATAGGTGTTTGAGTATGAAAGTGGGAAAGGACCCATGAAGTCTATACCCCATACATCAAATAGCTCAATCTCTAGGATTCTTTGCTGAGGCATGTCGTGACCATGAGGGAGATTGCCAGCCCTTTGGCAACTGTCACAACGACGAACAAACTCTCGGGAATCTTTAAAGAGTGTGGGCCAGTAGAAACCACTTTAGAGAACATATGTGGCTGTTCGCTCACCTCCAAAGTGTCCTCCATAATCGGAGACATGGTAATTCCATAGGATTTTCTGTGCCTCTTCCTCAGACACACAGCGGCGGATGATACCATTCGAGCATCTCTTAAAGAGATATGGTTCATCCCACAAGTAGTATCTTGCATCATGAATGAGTTTTCGAGCTTGCTGCCTACTGTATTCTTTGGGATGAACCTTATAGCCTTGTAATTTGCAATATCTTCAAACGAAGGTGTTTTTTGAATGGCAAATATTTGCTCATCCAGGAAGATTTCAGTCTTTCAGACACTTCAGTAGAGGGAGGAGATGTCCCTTCTACTGGTTCAATCTGAGACAAGTGGTCAGCCACTTGATTTTCTGACCCTTTTTCTGTCTCTGATTTCTATATCAAACTCTTGCAAGAGTAGTGCCCATCTTATCAGCCTGGGCTTAGAATCCTACTTGGTGAGTAGATATTTGAGAGCAGCATGGTCAGTATAGATAATGACCTTAGATCCTATTAAATAGGATCTGAACTTGTCAATGGCATAAACCACTACAAGTAATTCCTTCTGTGGTAGTGTAGTTCTTCTGTGCATCATTTAGGCCATGACTAGCATAATAAATGACATGCAAAAGCTTGTCATGTCTCTGTCCCAGAATTGTGCCAATGGCCTGGTCACTGGCATCAAACATCAATTCGAATGATAGGTCCCAGTTAGGAGCAGAAATGATGGGTACAGTGATAAGCTTAGCCTTCATAGTTTCAAAGGCATGTAGGCACTCTTGGTTAAAGACAAACGGAGTGTCAGTAGCTAATAAGTTGCACAGGGATTTTGCAATTTTGGAAAAATCTTTTATAAACCTCCTGTAGAATACTACATGGCCCAGGAAGCTTCTGATTGCCTTAACATTAGTTGGTGGTGGTAATCGCTCAATTACCTCCACCTTAACTTGATCCACTTCTATTCCTTTGTTCGGAATCCGATGCCCAAGAACAATTCCTTCATTCACCATGAAGTGACGTTTTTCCCAGTTTAAAACTAGGTTTGTCTCTTGGCATCGTTTGAGAACTAGGGCCAGATGGTCAAGGCAGGAGTCAAATGAGTCTCCAAAGATGGAGAAGTCATTCATGAACACTTCAAGGAATTTTTCCACCATATCAGAGAAGATGGAGAGCATACACCTCTGAAAGGTGGCTGGTGCATTGCACAGGCCAAATGGCATCCGCCTATAAGCAAACATGCCATATGGGCATGTAAATGCTGTCTTTTCTTGGTCTTGAGGATCTACTACAATTTTATTATAGCTTGAATAGCCATCCAAAAAGCAGTAGAATGCATGACCTGCTAATCTCTCCAGCATTTGATCTATAAATGGTAAAGGAAAATGATCCTTTCTGGTGGCGTTATTGAGCCTCCTATAGTCAATGCACATACGCCACCCTATAACTGTCCTTGTGGGAATCAGTTCATTTTTTTCATTATGAACCACTGTCATGCCTCCCTTTTTGGGAATAACTTGGACGGGGCTTACCTAGGGGCTGTCAAAAATGGGATAAATAATCCCAGTCTCCCATAATTTTGTGACTTCCTTCTGCACCACTTCCTTCATAGCTGGGTTCAGTCGCCTCTGTGGTTGAACCACTGGTTTGGCATCATCTTCCAGCAGGATCTTGTGCATGCATCGGGTTGGGCTAATGCCCTTAAGGTCACTTATTGTCCACCCAAGAGCTGTTTTGTGTGTCTTTAGCACTTGGATTAGTGCTTTTTCTTCCTGTGGTTCTAAGGCAAAACTGATAATCATAGGATAAGTATCCCCATCTCCAAGAAATGCATATATCAAGGATGATGGTAATGGCTTGAGCTCAAGTTTAGGAGGCTTATCCTCTTCCTTAGGAGTTTTCACAGGCTCCTTTATTTCCTCCGGCTCCTCTAATTCAGGCTGAACATCATAAAAGATGTCGTTCAGCTCTTCTTCGAGTCTCTCAACCATGTTCACTTCTTCCACCAGGGATTCAATAATGTCAATACTCATGCACTCCTCTGGAGTGTCTGGATGCTGCATGACTTTGACAGCATTTAGCACAAACTCATCCTCATTGACTCTCACGGTTACTTCCCCTTTCTGAACATCAATGAGGGTCCGTCCTATAGCTAGGAAGGGTCTTCCTAGAATGAGGGTTGCACTCTTGTGCTCATCCATTTCCAGCACCACAAAATCTGTGGGGAAAGCAAAGGGTCCAACCCTACAATCATGTCCTCAATCACGCCTGATGGAAGTTTAACAGAACCATCAACAAGTTGAAGACATATGTGGGTTGGTTTAACTTCGTGAGTTAAATAGAGTCTCTTCATTAATGATGCATGTATTAACTTAATACTTGCTCCAAGATCACATAGGGTTGTCTCTGTGCAGGCATCCCCTAAGGTACAAGGTATCATAACGCTCCTAGGATCTTTGAGTTTCTCTTGTAAGTTTTTTTGGATTTCTGCACTGCATTCTTCAGTGAGGAGGACTGTTTCTACCTCTCTCCAATCCTTCTTATGACTTAAGATTTCTTTCATGAACTTGGCATAAGAAGGTATCTGCTCAAGAGCCTCTACAAAAGGTATCTTGATCTCAAGTGTCTTGAGATAATCTGCAAAGCGAGCAAACTATTTATCTTTCTCCGCTTGGCAGAGCTTCTGAGGATATGGCATCTTGACCCTGTACTCATCAACTTTAGTTGATGTAGGTTGAATGCCTACAGAATTAGAAGGGAGTTTATTGGCCTGCTTAGGAAGGGTCTTATCAGCACTTGTATGTGTCTGATCTTCCCTGTTTGAGCGTTCGACGCCCTTGTTACCCCTTTTCTAGCGTTCAACGCCAGGAATACTGTCCTCTTTTGGGCTTTCAATGCCAAGGGTGATGCCCCCTTCCTGGCGTTCAATGCCAGGAATATTGTCCCCTCTTGGGCGTTCAACACTAGGGGTGTTGCCCCTTTCTTGGCGTTGAACGCCAATGACATTCCTCTCTGGGTGTTCAATGCACTCAAAGGTGTCTTGGATTATAGTCTAGTTACCTTCTGTCAGCTTTTCTTCCCTTGGTCTTTTGTTTTTCTGAGGTTGGGTGTTTAATGTTTTCCCACTCCTCAGTTGAATAGCCTGACACTCTTCTTTTATCTGCTTAGATAATTGCTGCCTAGTTTGACTCAGCTGTGCTTCTACATTCCTGTTAGAAGTCTGAGTTTCTCGCAAAGTCTCTTGTAATTCCAGCAACTGCTGTGCAAGGGCATGTAGCTACTGAGTCAATGGGTCATTTTGTTCTGGAGGGTTAGATTCAGTAGATATTTCTTTAACCTCTCCTTTTATGGAAGTCTCATCAACCGAGTACAGATGTTAGTTCGTGGCAAATGTCTCAATAAGTTTGTGAGCCTCTTCAATTATTTTCCTCATATGTATAGAACCAACAGCAGAGTGGTCTAGAGACATCTTGGCCATGTCTGTGAGGCCGTAATAAAAGATGTCTAATTGCACCCATTCTGAAAACATTTCAGTGGGGCATTTTCATAGCATTCTTCTATACCTCCCCCAGGCATCATGAAGAGATTCATTATTCTCTTGCTTGAAGCCTTGGATGTTCATCCTTAACTGGGTCAACTTCCTTGGGGGAAAGTATTGATTCAGAAACTTGTCTACTAGCTGCTTCCATGTTTTCAAGCTAGATTCGGTTGCTTATCTAACCACCTCTTTGCTTGATCTCTTACAGCAAAGGAAAAGAGTAGCATTCTGTAGACATCATGATCCACTCCCTCAGTGTGTACTGTGTCAGCAATTTGTAAGAAATTTGCTAGGAACTCAGTAGGCTCTTCCCGTGGAAGTCCAGAGTACTGGCAGTTTTACTGCACCAGAGTAATGAGTTGAGGGTTTAGCTCAAAATTACTTGCTCTAATAGGGGGTATACTGATACTTCTCCCATAGAAGTCAGGAGTGGGAGCCGTATAGGACCCCAAAGTTCTTCTGAACTGTTCATTCCCATTTGGGTTCATGGTGAAAAAAGGTAGGAGAATTCAAGTATTAAGAAGTAAAAAGGGTAACTAGAATTAAAATATTTTTGTTTTTGTTTCTATTTATTGATTAAATTTGAAAAGGAAAAGAAAATTAAAGACTAAGATAACTAATTGATTAAAAAGATTTGAAAATTAAATAGGTTATTTTCGAAAAAGAAGAGAGAGAAAGAGGTAAGAAGTTTTCGAAAATAGAAGAGAGAGGAATTAGTTACAAAGTTTTGAAAAAGAAGGAAAGAAAAAAGGAGAATTAACGAGATACCAAACTTTTAAAATTAAAAATAAGATAAACAAGTAATTAATTAAGAAAGATTTGAAAACAAGATAAGAAATTTGAAAAAGAATTGATTTTTGAATTTTGAAATTGAATTTTTAAATTTTTAAATTTTGAAATTGAGTTTTAAAGTTTGAATTTGAAATAAGATAAGATAGGATTTTTGAATTTTAAAGAAAGATAAAAAGATAAGATAAAGATTTGAAAAAGTTTTAAATTTTAAGCTTTTAAAAGAAAGATAAGATAGGAAAGAATCAAATTAAAAGAAAGATATGATAGGATTTAAAAAGATAAGATTTTAAAATTTGAAATTTGACATTACTAACAAGAAAACACCAACCTTAGAATGTTTAAATCAAGATAAGAAAAGAAAGCAAGATTTTCGAAAATTTGAATAAAGATAAAAGAAATATTTTTTATCTTTTTTTCGAATTAATGAAGAAAAGAGAAAAATAACCGAAAGACACCAAACTTAAAATTTTTAGATCAAATACACTAGCTTTTTCAAAATTTTAAAGAAAAACAACAAAAAGACACCAAACTTAAAAATTTTAAGATCAAAACAAGAAAAGAAACATGAACAACTTGAATACCAAGAAGAACACTCAAGAACAAATTCGAAAATTTAAAGAAAATAAAGAACACACAAAGGACACCAAACTTAAGAATTGACACTAGACTCAAACAAACGACAAAGAAAAGATGGATTTTGAAAAAGTTTTTGAAAAAGAAAACAAAAATAAAAAAGTATCAAATCTAAGCAACAAGATAATCTGGTAGTTTCTCAAATCCGAACAATCCCCAGCAACGGCGCCAAAAACTTGGTGCACGAATTTGACTCTGCAATATTAGCACAGATAGACCGGCAAGTGCACCGGGTCGTCTAAGTAATACCTCAGTTGAGTGAGAGTCGATCCCACAAAGATTGTTGGTTTGAGCAAGCAATGGTTACCTTGTAGATCTTAGTCAGGCAATTCAAAAAGATGATAGTTGTTGTGAAAAATGCATAAAACAGATAAATAAATAAAACGTTACTAGATAGGTGTGAAATCAGTGATGAGAGAACGGTTGAGGCTTCGAAGATGCTTCTTCCTTCTGGATCAACTTTTCTCACCATCTACTCCAACTTCTGATGATTCATTCCATGGCAGGCTGCAAATGATTAACGCTGGGTCAGCGGTCATTAGTCTCCTCTCTTTCAGATCAAATGGCGGGTTAGCGGTCATCCAATCTGAACGGGGGGTGAAGCTCCTGCAGTCCATACCCTTGGTGATCCTAATCAAAGTGCCACAGACAAGATCGAATCTTCCGGACCAGAGAATGCTGCGTCTTGGTTCTAGTCTATACCTCAAAGGCCCAAATCGCCCCGCACCTCAGCTGCACTGATGTCTCCAAGTACCCAACGAAGTCGTGGATTAGCCGTCTAAGAGATGTATAATCAAGCTTATGGTTTAGTACTATCCCGTCAAGGACTCGCACGAACCCATGTGAAATAGGGATGACGGTCAAGTTACACTCCCAATTCATTAGGATGAAGAACGAAGATACATCTTAGAATGAAATCAAGCATAGATTGAAATAGAATAGTGATATTATTAATCCATCAGAATCAGCAGAGCTCCTAACCTTAACCTAGGAGGTTTAGTTGCTCATAGCTTACAGAAAAGTAATGTAAAACGTGTAAAGTGTCCAAGAGCTCTAACAAGGGTGAACTCTTATCTATATATACTAATCTAATAATTAAGAATTACAGGAATAAGATAAACTAGTCTAGTAGTGCAAAAATTTACTTTCCGGACCCACTTGGTGAGTGTTTGTGCTGAGCTTGAGTGAAGCCACGAGTTGGTACTCCCTCTGGGCATTGGACGCCAGCTTTGGGCTCCTGAATGGGCATTGGACGCCAGCTGCTCCCTTTTGGGCGTTTGACGCCAGGAATGGGGTTGGTGGCTGGCGTTGAACACCAGTTTTGGGCCTTCATTTTCAAAGCAAAGTATAGAATATTATATATTTCTGGAAAGCCATGGATGTTAGCTTTCCATAGCCGTTGAGAGCGCGCCATTTGGACTTCTGTAGCTCCAGAAATGCTCTTTCGAGTGCATAGAGATCAAAATCTGACAGCAACTGCAGTTCTTTCTCTGTCTCTGAATCAGACTTTGCCAAAACTCCTCAATTTCAGTCAGAAAATACCTAAAATCATCATAAAACACAATAACTCAAAGTAGAATCCAAAAATATAAATTTTGCACTAAAACCTATGAAAATATAATAAAACATAAACAAAACATAACAAAAACTATATGAAAATGATGCCAAAAAGCGTATAAAATATCTGCTCATCAGTATGTGTGAGGGGAATGAGTAACTGCTCATCAGTATGTGTGAGGGGAATGAGTAACATCCCTCAGGGGGCCTTTGGCTCCCATTTATATAGCTAGTGGTAGTTATTTTATCTTATCTTATCTGACTAAAATAAGGAAGGTATTTGAATTCGAACATTGGGTTGGGATATTGGAAGTTATTGATCCGCTTTAATGGGCTGTGTAGATCACCCAACCCGAGTATCTGGGTTTGTTGACCGTTCCGAAAAGGGACCTGAGGAGCCAGGTTTGAAACAGATTCTATTTATTTATTTATTGAAAATTGCTGTTTTTATTTAATTTTAATATTTTATAACATTTATATATAGAAAAATAACAACAGTAATATTTAGTATAAAAAAATAATTTTTTTTTAAAAAAATGAAACAAACACATTGCTTATCCAATGAAAAGACCTAGTATTTGTTAGTGATTGTATGATTCGATCAACAATTTATCTTTTGGGCATGATTCTGTTTACAATTAGCCAAACTAAATTCTACAAGCATATGTTAATTATTCCCATGTGTGAAAAACAAAATATAAAACGTTGAAGTAGTTATCATGGAAATATATTAGACGTTCCCTACAACAAAGAAGATTAGAATTGAGACCAAAGTTGAAAAATCGAGATTTTACGTAAAATTATAAAAAAAAAAAACAAATTAATTATGTAAAATATAAATTATTAATAAAATTTAAATTTTAAAATCATTAAATTTAATACAAATTTTTTAAAATTGATTTAACTCATTTAAAATTATAATATTAAAATATTTTAAAAATTAAATCGAAATTCTAACTATTATAATTGAGACCACTATTTATGCTTATAACTCAAAGGTCAAACTATATGTACATCTTGAAAGTTTAAAATGTCCTGTAACATTGTCTGTTGAGCTTCTAACTGCTTCAATACATATGCTTGTTCACTTGCCAACTGAACCCATTTGTTAATTTCACCACGATGAAAATTAATTAATTCATTACTCTCGCGCAACGCAGCTGATGTCTGTTCCTTCAGTTGAGAAATCCTCATTTTTTTATCTTTATATTTTTCCATCTGAAAAAAAAAATAATATGACCTATTAAAATAGTAAACATATGATGAGTAAACCAACTTCTTAACCGAAAAAACAACGAGCAGTTTAAGAAAATGTATTTAAAAAGTTTGTTTCTTAATTTTGTATTTTTTAATTATTGTTTAGATAAAAAAATATTAGATGACCATCAGAATTTTTTTTTTTTGTTATTATTTGTAGTCATCATCCTAATCTCTTTAATCCAGTAAATCTAAAAACATCCTTTAGTTTTTATTTTATTTTAAATATTGATTGCTAACCGATGATAAAAACACTTTAATATTTTTCTTTTAGAATAATAAATATATAATTATAAATGTTATATCTATAAATTTATAGATCATTAAATAAAATAAAAGTATGTTATTATCTCTCTAGAATTACTTAAAAAAAATTACTGCTGGATATAAATGAATGAATTTGTGAAAGGAAGTTTATACCTGTGTCAACCTAAAAGCCACATCACGAGTGGTTTTGTTCCTCAACCTAGCAGCAATGTAAAGACACCGGGCGGAAAATTCCTCACCAGCATACCTGTTATGCATTAATAATGAATCAAAAATAAGTCGTATTACATGTTAACAACCAAAATGGAATACACAGATTTATTTGGACTAATGGATATCATCGTATATCAGAAATCCAGACATTGTTTTCCTTCTGTGCTACAAAATCTATTATAGGACACAGAAAAATAAAATATATATGAAGTTAGTTGTTGATAACTAAGAATCTCCCATATTACAAAATCTATTTCAAGTGCATGTGCTCTAATCTCTCTTTATGTATTCTAGAGCAATATTCTACTTTCCCAAAGTGTGATGGGAGAAGCATATGAAAAAGGACCGTATTAAATTAGCATTCCTATTATGTTTAAGGATCAACAAAACACAATAGAATAGAAATTATATGAACCTTATAAGAGCTAATAACAAGCATAAGCCTAAAGATACCGTGATTGTGAAACAACAATAATAATAAGGAAAAGTATGGGGAGCCAATGGAATATTTGTACAATGTAAACAATAGAGGTTTAAGGAGTATTAGAGATATAACCATTAGTGTTACCTTTTCTCATCAGCGTCTGGGATGGGATGATGAGTGGTATCATGACATGGTATTAAAGCTCTAGATCCGAAAGGTCAAGAATTCGATCCTTGGTGAATCTCAAAATTATCTTAAGCTTTTGGGATGAGATGTTTATTATTCCTAGTACCCGGATGCTTATTCTGAGTATTATGGGTGATGTTCATTTTGTAACTCATATAACCCATTATACACATTGTATAAATAAATCATTGGCTCCCTAACAAGATTCAATAATAATTTTTACCTAAATTATTTTTTATTAAGAATAAATGTAGATGCAACTGTAATTAGTAGTCACTTTAACATATGTCAATCAGAATAAAAATTAATATATTACTACTACAATTAATTATAGTCGCACATTAAATAACTAACAAGCTAAACTAATTTTTATTTTAATTGACATACGCTAAAGTGACTAACTAATTATAATTCTGCCTACCTTTAATATTATGAAAAATAATCTAGATAATAATAATAACTTACATTAGAAGACACTCTTCCAATAACTTCTGTTCATCGTAAGACCACTCTACGGAATATTCTGTTATTTGAGAGGATTCGTTGCTATTCATGGCCACTGTCCTCGAACACCCGGTCATGTTTTCGTCTTCAACGAATTCAGTGTTACTGATCATTGGAACATAGAGAGTAGTACTAGCATTCACACCACTACTAACAAAAATAGGATTACTTAGTATTTCTGCCATCATCCAAATCACTAAAAAATCTCAAATGCAACGATAATAATCTCCTTAACAAAAGAAAGTTAGAGAATAGTTTCTTGGAGAACAAAAAAATAATAGACAGATGAGACTCGGACCTTAATGATTTATATATACATATAGATATATATCTTTTTTAAAAAAGAAAAATATCTTAATTTAAATTTAAATTCATATCATCCTAAATTCTCTAGATATTATTATTGTTATTTCCACTACTCAATCTAATTTTCCCGCGAATTTTTCAAATAATATTGTGATTCATCAGTTCAATTTGAGAGTAAAAAATAATATTGCAACCGAAACTCAAAAGCTTTCGTCCTATAGGATCTCTTGGTTGTTACTGGCTCGAGAAGTAATTGAATAATTGATCAATACATATAATGTAATTAGCATGCGTTGTTTGCTAAAAAAAATTATTCATTTATTTTATTTTAATTTTCGGAATAAAAAAAATATTACCCTATTACAGCAAGAGATTGAATATACTACATGACTAAACACTTATTCTTTTTTAATAAATAGACAAAATAAATTGATTATTTATTAAATATTTAATTTAAGAGTATTTATTTCTTTTATAATTTATGTTGTTGACACTAACATACATATTTCATTGACACTACTGGCAAAATAGGTAAGAAAATTTATTATATATATCTTATTTTAAAAAATTATCTTGATCATATCATATTAATGATAATAATAATAATAAAATATGTATTAATATCTTGTTTATATCATTAATGAGATAAGAATATATTTATGGTATAGTTTAATTTAAATTAATTAAAAATAAAATAAAATCAATATAATTTATTACTATTTATATGATATGTGTATTTAATATGTATTTGATTGTGTTTATGTGAATTTTTGAAATTGTCAAAATTTTAATTTAAATCAGCTGCAAAGATCATTATTATCTATAACTGAATAACAAACTTTTTTTTTTTCATTGGCGGAAGCTCCCCATAAAAAAACGAATTTTTACGAACATACAGTTTAATAATTTTAAAAGTATTAATGTTTAAATAAGTAATGAAAAAAATTTAACTAATAATAAAAAAATGGTTGAAATTATAAATCTTTATTAAATTTTTATTTATTATTTTTTTTTTCTATATACCTGTAATTATTCTTTTATTTATCTTTAATTCGGTCTAATTATTTTATGTTGGTGGTCTTTTCTAATCATTCCAGAGATAAAGATTAAAAAGATAAAAGAAAGAAAGAAAAAAGAAAGTGAAGAAGAAAAAAAAATATTGATATATAAACTGATAATTCATTTATTGTTTAATTTAAATATTGATATAATCTTATTAAAATTTTATTCGACAGTGACGATGAATAAGTTTTGAGTTAGCATGCAAATCAATCGAAATAGAAACAAAATAGCACTATTCATCTAATAATAATAATAATAATAATAATAATAATAATAAAATATTAAATATGAAATAATAAATTTACCTCTAAAGGAGTAATACTCTTTTATGGAGATTTTTGTGAAGAACGTGAGAGAAGGAGAAGAAGAAAAGAACCTACAAGAGAGAGGAGAACGTACAAAGTAGGAATTTAGAGAAATAACTATTTTATAGAGTGGGTAGGAAGTTAGAAAAATTTCAGTATTTAAAATTTAAATTAATTTTAATCACTAAAATGTTTAACTACAAATTAGGAATGTGTTTTAATTAAAATTTAATTAAATAATATTATTTAAATTTTAAAAACTTATCAAAGGCTAAATTTTGTTGTACAAGTAGCATTTTCTTTAATTTTATAAGTAAGACTAAAAATAAATATGAGAGAGAATAATGAGGACTAGAGATTATACTTTAGTACTCTCAATTTTTTTTTAACAATTGAGAGGATCTACTCTCCTCGCCGTAGTAGTAGTAGTTATTATTATTATTATTTGTTCCATAAATTACCTGAAATAGTGATTTGAGTCTGAAGGTAAGATCTAAACTCCTTGTGAGATTGCGTCTGATTTGTGCTGGTGCTGAGGTAATGCCGTTCAAATTTTTAGTCTGGTGTTTAAGTTAGTAAGGGATTTAAATAGGTTTTTAGTATGTTGGGACGTGAATATACCTAGGAGTGTTAGTATATTTATAATATCATAGATAACTATTTTTTTTTGTTAGTGGATAACCGTGTCTTTTATTTTAAAAATTTGTTAGGATTTATCTTTTTAGGTAAAATAAAAATAACAAGAGAAATTTGAAAAGATAGTTACTTATTCAGATAAGTAATCTGAACATTTCCTGTCATGCTCCACCTTTTGTGAAGTTGGATAAGTGAAAGAAGCCACCTTTTTCGGATGGGTCTTTATTCTTAGAACATGTTTTGGGAGATAGCAGAACCTACGCGTGCATTTAAGAAAAAGCTCTTAACTTTTTGAAAAGTTAATTTTCAGCTCTCTAAAGAAGTAGAAATATATGATTTCTCCTTCTTGATAAGTCATTCTATCACTTCCCTAAAAAAAACTTATTTCAAAACAAAAAAGATCTGCTTTCATTCTTGGCTTTGTGAAAAATATTTCCTGTTTCTAGAAATACTAGCCCTCCACCACCATTTTCAAGCATGGTTCCATATGTTAGAAGCACTAGCCTTCCACTATTATTTTCACGTAATAATTCATCCGCTGAAAGTATTGATCCTCCACCATTATTTAAAATAATATTTCATCTGAACCACTTATTGTATATATTCCTTCTATTTTATCACTCTATTTTTATTATTAAATTTATATTTAACATTATGTGTGACATAAAATCTCAATTTTAATTTTATTTTTTTTACATGTGATTTTATTTTTATAACTTGCTATTATTTTTATAGTTAGTTATAATAAGTTCTTGACTCTAATAAAGGAGGAGGCTAATAGGAGTAAAAATAAAAAATAATTTCTTTGGTATTGCCATCAAAATTATTGTGAATTAAAATTTTATTATTATTCACCACATACAAGAACACCGTTATCGGTGAAAGTGAGGTAGAAGAACCAATTTCTAATGATATTACGTGGCAAGAACTAATTGTCTAAAAAATGAAACTAATAAGAGAGTAGATAAAAATTCAATTACCTAAATTAGTGATTAGATTATGTAAAATCAACATTCAATATTGAAAAGTATTTGTTATCATTATTACTTTAATTTTTATTTTTTTGTGTAAAAAAAATTGTATTTTTTGAATTATTTATCTAAACGCTACAATTTTAAAATAAGTACTTCTATAACTAAAAATTCAATCACAAAATAACTTATTTATAAGCTGCTATTAATAAAAGTCCTTATACTTTAAATTTTTTTTTAAAAGAGTTTATTTAAGTTATTTACCCAAATTGAACATTAACGAGTCTGATTGTATTTGGGTAGGATATGAACATTATTATTATTATTATTATTATTATTATTATTATTATTATTATTATTTATAATGTTTGAATTAAGATAGGAGTAAAATCTAAGATTATTATCATACGAGAAAACGACAAAATATAATGTCAACGCCTAAAATATGAGCAACTGATTGGAAATTGTAGAGTAAAACCCGATTTTGAAAGACATCTTGCTGTCAACACTTGCTGATTTTACAAATGAAAACTCTCAGCATTTTTTAAATTTCCGTCTGAAGTGCTGATGGGTGTTAATTAATTGTCAGTGGCAAGTGAATTTTCGCGATTGTCAAAATCTTGACTGCTACAATCATTGGAGGGGGAGCATTGGTGGTGCAGGCAAAGCAAGAGGTAGCAATTGAGCATACATGTTCTGTAACACAAGACATATTTCATACATTCAGTATTGGAGTGAGTAATGAAATGGCCAAACGATATGGGAAGGCAAAGTCGATCATATTGGTACCTCTTTGTAGAGGTTATCCTTCTTTGACAAGGCAATGGACTGCTTAGAAGCTCATGCTTTTCAATCTGCATAAATATATAACAATATTACAATTATCTATCAGAAAATAATTATAATGAAAACAAATGTGGATCACCTTCTGCGCGAGGCCTATTTGATCAAAGTTATCATGCAAATCATTTGACTAGCGCAACCTATCATAATCTTCCTCCTCAACATATGTCTCATTCAAGCCTTCATTAACTGCAGAGACATTGTTGCAACTTTGACAGCAATAACATCTTTGAACTGCATGTGATCCGATGCTTCAGGCGAATGGTTCATGATGGTGGTTGCAGCATTATCGAACTCATCATATTGGATATACAAATAAGCCAGTTCCTTCCGATCGATACGTGTGCTCAGGAAGGCATTTTGGTCATGTTAGAGATAGGGGATAGAATGATAATTTTATCATATTCAAAAATCTAAATACTAGAAGAATTATGCTATGCTGATTTTGGACATTAAGAATACCAAGAGCTTGTCTTAAAAACAGTGATGCAGAAATGGCAATAGCTCACAAGACCCATTAGATTAAGTCAGGATACCAAGAAGCCCAATAATACTTTTCAAATTTAGTGGGAGGCATAATTTATCATTAAAATTCTAATTTTGTATGGCTTTGTTTTAGTTTGTTTTGCGGTTAAAGTTTCTTAGAAGATTTGTTTTAATTTTGATTTGCTTAGTAGTATTTTTAGGAATTTTAAATTTAAATCAAATATGATCTAATCCATTAAGATTAAATCTGATTTAAATTAGTTATCATATTTTTAAAAATTTTAAATTTTAAATCAAATTTGATTTAATTCATTAAGATCAAATCTTATTTAAATTTTAAAATCTTATTTTATCTTTTTGTTAGTTTTTAAGGGCCTATTTAAACAGCTTTGGTGAAACCATTTAGAACAATTTTGATGAATAAAATTTTTTTAGTGATTTATGCACGTTTTTTTTATTAGTGTGATTAAGTGAAGTGAGTGATTTACTTTGCTTGTTGCATAGAGAAGATTGAGTGATTCAATTTTCGTTCCTCTGATCTAGGTTATCAAGGACAGTAGAAAAATCCTTCTAGTGACCTATGTTGCTAAGAACAAATTTTTTAGGAGTCTAGTAAGAAAACCTTCCAATAACCTAAATTTTGAACAAATTTTTTAGAGGTCTAATAGAAAAATCCTTCCAGTGACCTAAATTATTAAGAACAAATTTATTAGAGTTCTAATAGAAAAAAAACTTCTTATCTATCCTTTTAAATTCTTATCACGAATGCTCATCGAAGCAACCTCTATTTTGGTAATATTCACTAACTTCTTCGAAGTCATCCACCTATGAAATTCACAAGAACAATCAACATATTAAGCATAGGAAATACAATAAACTCACTAACAGAACTCAAACGAATATCATTTTCCCATTACAATATGAAAGCTCATTATTATCAACTTTCCAAACTGAGCCGTTAAAATATTGACAGAAAACAACATACTACCTGAACAATAATGTCGAATCCATATATTTGGGCCAAACGGAACTTCTCTGCATCAACACATGCAAAGCAAACTTCTTTCCATGTTTTGGCGCTGTTAATATAGTTATTTTCTGTGTTTATAAAATGTATTTCATGTTGGAAATTTCTTTTGGGTGAAGAGTGAGCCTGATTTTTTTTATACGAAAATTATTGTTATATTATTCTCGGTTAAGAAGAAGTAGTGTGTTTTAATTTAGTACGGAGATAATCATAAATTAGATGGTCTGATTTGTGTTTTAAAAAATAAAAAAAATTAAAATCCACAGATCTGATAGTAGGTTCTGTGTAAGTTCACAAATTAGAAGATTAAATTTGTGTAAGTTCACAAATCGAAAGATTGATTTTGTTTTAAAAATAAAAAAAGGGTTAAATTTCACATATTGAAAGATCAGATTTGTTATCTCCATATAAAAAAAACACACCAATTTTTATACATTATTAAAAAATACTAATATACATCCAATATCAAAATTAAAAAACAGAAAAATAAAGATTATAACTAAATTTTAAAAAAACGTGCATTATACATGATATTTTTATTTTTTTAATATTTTTTTATTGTAAAACAAATAATGTTTATTCTTCACCTTATTTCTCTTTGCACTATAGTATTACTCTTCTATGTTATAATAAATGTGTTATATTTTCTTGTGTTTTTAATATATTTTATATTTTTTATTGTCATATACTCCTTTATATGAATTAATGTGTTATATTTCTTGTATATACAACTTGTAGACTACACACTAGGGGTGCACAAAACCAGCCCGTCCCAAAGATTCGGTTCGGTCCCGAACACTTTAGGGACTAATTTGGTGTGATTTTATCGGGTTTAGTGCCGGGTAAGGGTCTCAAAAATAGACCCAGTCATTATTTCGGGTCGGATCTGGGCCATAGCTCGGGTCACCTGAAGTCGGCCCGGTGGCCCGGTCATCATACACAATTAATATTTTGTGTTATTAGTGATGGATCATGACTATTCTTATGTGGAATTTAAGTATTGTAAATCTTAATATTTTGTGTTATTAGTCATTATAAGACTATAAGTTAATGTTTTATGTTTAGAATGCATAAGACTTTAGACTAATGCATAATATTGTGTTATTTGTATTGATTTAAATATTTGGTATTATTAGAGAATATTGGTATTGATTGTGGTTATACTTTAGTATTGATTGTGGTTATACTTTAATTTTGAAGTAGGGTTGGTTCTTGTTATATTTTTCTAAGTGAATTTTACCATGTTAAATAATGGTTGGAGTCTTGGAAATTTGGATATTTTTACATGCTAGTTTATAAGAAGGTATCAACGTAATGTAATATTAACGACATGGTTTTCACCCGGTATAATTGTAGCCCAAAAATATATTGGTTTCATCGGGTCTAGGGTCGAGTTCGGGTCTAATAAATAGACCCGGTGTATATTTCGCGCCGGATCTAGGTCACATCAAACCCGGTTTCACCCGACCCATGTGCACCCCTACTACACATTTAAAGGAGTTTGTTCTTTCTACGAGTGCCTACTGAATTGAATATGAAACCACATGCACGATACATAGATAAAGTAAGAATTTAAAATCCTTATTATATATAAATAGTAATTTTTTTTATTAGTTCTAGCTATTTTTCATGAAAAATAACGTAGTTATCATTACAATCTTAAGAAATAATTCTGTTAATGCAATTGAAATATATATAATGATATGATGTATGTTTCTATATTACTTTTTACTTTTCTTCATATGTTTGTCTCATATATTAGATTTTTTTGAAAAAATTTCAATTCTTAATTTGTCTCATAACATTGTACAACAAAACAAAAATTATGATACACTAACTAAGACATCTTGCCTTCTTAATGATTAGCAGTTAATCTTAAATAATATAATTTGTTATAAGCAATTGATTATAAAACAATGACACAAGTCAAAATAAATAGATAGCATCATTGTAAAAGAATAATAATAAAAGAAGGAAAAAGGTTAGTTATAGGTTAATTTTCGATCTTTAACAGGTCTTTTAATTCAAATAATATTATTTAATTAAATTTTAAAATACATTCCTATTTTATAGATAAATATATTGATAATTAATATTAATTTAAATTTTAAATATTAGAATTTTTCTAATTTCTTACCCATTTTATAAAATAATTACTTTATCATTTTCTCTCTCGTATGTAGTGTTGTCAGAATCGGACTGAACCGTTCGATCGAATCGAAAAACCGATTTGACGTGAGTTTTTTAACCGGATAAAGAATCAAACCGAAATGACTCGGTTTGAACCGGTCGGATTTGATAAGAACCGATGAATAGGTGGATTTCATTTAACCCAGACCGGTTCGAACTTTTTTTTTTTCCTGCACTTGAAACGACATCGTTTCTAATTAAAAAAAAAAAAAACTAAAGCTGCTGAAACCTGAACTAAAAGTGAAACCCTAGCCTCCATCGTCAATCATCCCCTTTCCCTGTTTCCTTCCCAAACCTTTTGGCCATGAGAGACCATCATGAGAGCTGAGAGATAGAGAGTCTAAGTCTCTGAGACATTGAGTGTGAGAAAGAGGGAGACCCGTTCAGCCAGCGTGGCAGCGCCATTTCACCTAGCTCACCGTCGTCGCTGGAGGCAACCACACCAGTGCGCCACTCACCACAGCCAAGAAGCACCTTCATCGAAGATTCAAGTCGCCTCCTGCTATTACTACTACTCGTCGCCTACTGCCTCCTGCTCGTCAGTCGTCACCTCCAGTCTCCCTCTTCTCTGCTCGTCCCTCCATCCCTCCAAGTATGTATTTTTAATTTTTTATTTTTTGAAGTTATTCAGGATATTAAATTTTCAATAATTTAGTACTGATAGTTAGAATTAATTTATTAATGATATTGATTATGTATGTTGGTTTCTGTTTGATTTCTGTTAGAATTTAGATTGTTGATTATTCAATTTTTTGTAACATATTGTTGTTATATATGCCAGATGAGAACATGAATACTTCCACATATGTTTTTCTGTTTAATCTCTCTTGTTTGTTGATTTATTTTTTATTTCTGTTCAGTTTGTTGATTATCCATTGTTGTTAGATTGTTGATTGTTGATTATTTGTTATAGTGTTATTTATGTTGGTTGCTATTGTATATTATTCTTAGTAGTTAGTGGATTTATTTTTTTCAATACTTGCTTTGGAAGATTATGTTTATGACATGGAGAAAGCCTTAATCGGTTCTATCTTCTAAGCTTTATCCTGCGGATAAGGAGCTGGTAAATTCTGCAATTGATAAGGCTAAAACTCTGCTTGATGATGGTAACAAGGAGAAGAAAGAAACTGATGTGTTTGTGGAGTATCTTACTGAAGGTCTGAAGCTAAGCTTGTCTTTGAGCCCATTATAGCTAAGACTGGTTAGTTTTGTTTAGATCTTTCCTTTGTTGAACTTTTAATTTTGCTTGTGATGCAAATCTTTGTGACAGAAATTATCTAAAGGAGATTGGTCATTGAGAGTTGAAATTTGAATTTCGTGGACAGATCTTGTGAACTTTGAATGTGGTAAATGCTAATTCAATATCACAATTTGGTGTTGTTTATGTTCATTGAGTACTCTTTGATAGTGGGATTATGGGGGTGTGATGATATCATCTGCTTTTCAAGTGAGAAAGCCAAAAGAAAAGAAAGTGAATTGACTGACGTCGGATTTTCTACCAGTAAAGAAATTCATAGAAACGGTTGCATTATAGATATAGTTTCTAAACCGGCAAAAATTCCTTCGTGCAAACGTGTTGGGTGTCACAAGTAACAAACCCCTTTAAAAATTGTTAACCGAGTATTCAAACCTCGGGTCGTCTTCTCAAGGAACTGTGAGGAAGTGTGTTCTTATTATTGGCTATAAAGGTTGTAATCGGGGTTTAGAAGGTGAGAAGCAAGTAATTTAAATGACGAGTGAATTAAATGGTAAGTAAAAATAAATAATAACTGTAAAACAACTTTTAGCAAGATAAGGGAAATTAGAAGTCCAACTTAGTTACCCTTCTCAACAATAATGAAAGTTGTATCTTAATTCCACTTGGTCAACCTTTACCGGAGCAAAGGAAAGTCAAGGGACTAATTAAATTGACCTTTGAATCCTAATTATTTCCTAAGAAAAGGTTGGGATTATTTAAGTTCAACTTAATTAGCAAGATAACGATTATCAATTATGTTGAGTTTAATAACTGTTGAGTTACTGAATTCTTAACCAAAACCAAAAAGGGAGAAAAGTAAATTGCTGAAATAATAAAAGTGTCCTTAGATGGGAAGCAATGGCAACTTAAATCAAAGAGAACAATCATAAACTGAAAATATCTTAAATTATCATTAATTCAATTAGAAATCTGTAACATGGAATAATTCATAAATTATAATAATCAATTCAAATGTTGGAATAAATAAATAAAAGTAAAACTAAAAAAACATTAAACCTGGATCCAGAGTTACTCTTAAAACAAGAAGAAATCCTAAATCCTAAAAGAGAGAGAGAGAAGATCTCCCTCTCAACTAAATCTAAATCATTGAAAGGTGAAAATATGCGAGCTCTGTTTGAATGGAAGCATTCCCACACTTTATAACCTCTGGTCTATGCTGTCTGTACTTGGATCTGGGCCAAAAAGGGCTTCAGAATTCGCTGGGGGCGTATTCTGTAATTTCTGGTGCGTGGCCTCTGTCACGCGTCCGCGTGGGTCACGCGGTCGCGTCAGTCATGCGACCGCGTCATGTGTATTCTGCTTAAGGCGCGCGGTCGCGTCAGTCATGCGGCCGCGTCGCTGCTGATTTGTGCTTGGCACGCGATCGCGTCATCATGCGATCGCGTGGATACCAGTTTCTTTAAAGCTCCGTTTTGCTTCCTCCTTCCATTCTAATATGTTTCCTTTTTCATCCTTTAAGTCATTCTGCCTTTAGAAAATCTGAAACTACTCAACACACTAATCACGGCGTCGAATGGAAATAAAGGTAATTAAAATAATTAATTTTTAAAGCTTAGAAAACATGTTTTTTCATTATATGACATAATAAGGAAGGGAAAGTAAAACTATGCAATTAATGTGAATAAGTAGATGAAGAGTTGAATAAATCACTCTAATTAAGCACAAAAGAACTCATGAAATATGGGTTTATCATTGACATCATTGACTTTGAATCTATGTTATTGAATCAATGCCATTGCTTTGTTTATTGCAGTTGTAGATTTGATACTGTGGAGACAGAAGAATATTAGTTTAACTGTTAATTTTTAAGTTTTTAGTTATTTTATATATTTTACTTATGTGAGACCGGGTTAATCGGTTCAACCAGTAATCCACTGGTTGAACTAATGACCCAATGATCCAGTAGTCTGATCGATTCGATCATCGGTTCGGTTCTGACAATTATGCTCGTATGTGCTTCTCTCTCTCCTACGTTCTTCTCCTTCTCATGTTCTTTATAAAAAATTCAATTCAAGAATGTTCACTACTAAAAAATTAGTTATTACAGACGGATATTTTCAATAAATTTTATCCTATAAAAATACAGACGAAATTTTAGAAAAAATTTTTATTAAAAAATAAAAAAATAAATTAACATAAATTACGGACAAAAAAAATTTATTGATAATTCTATAAAAAAATTATTTTTTTTCGTAAAAAATAATTACAAAAATTAAATGAACAAAAATAATTTAAAATTTTCGTTCGAAAATAATAAGTTAAACCTACAGTTGCCCGAGATAAACCTAACATTCTTCATCCTTCTTCTCCGTCAACGAGCTACTTTTTCTTCTCCTTTCCTCACCCGCAGCGCCACCGCCGGCCACCCTAACCGCCGCAGTTACCTTCTCCGTCTTCTCCTCTTTTTTAAACACTGAACCAGTAGAACACAGCCCCTGTCTCTCTCGTTCTTTCTCGTTCGCAGAAAGCTCAAGCTCCTCCACTGCCACGCCTCTCTCTCCTTTTATCCCCCTCAGTTCTGGCTCGCATACCTTCGCGCAAGCCCTAGCTCCGTGGCGACCAAAATCGGTTCCACCGTCAGCCGCGGTTCCACCTCTCTCTTTCCCCCTGTTCGAACCGATAGGGTGCGTGAACTAGGGTTTTGGTTTTGTGGCAGTGGTTGTTCATCTGAGAGCCACTGGCGATGCTCCTATTCTCAAGCAATCTAAATTCAAGGTAATCTTCGTAATGGCAGCATTATATTTTTCTTTGGGTAGAGAAAAGACTTTTGTGTTCAAATGTGCAAGTTCGGTTTCTGGGGATTTTTCTATTGTGTTCGAAGTTTGAAAGCGTGTGTTTGTTTCTTTTGATTTTTGTTTAGGGATGAAGAGGTCCAGAGATGATGTTTACATGAGTTCTCAGCTCAAACGGCCTATGGTATCTTCTAGAGGAGAACCGTAAGTTCAATTTGCTTTTTGGCTTGTCTTGTTTCATGGCTTTCTTTTTTATTTTTTTTATTTTGGTGCGATGGGGTACATTTTTACTTGATGAAGCAGTTGAATCTTAATTGTTTTTGTTATAGAACTATTTAGTCTCTTCTGGAGGTTCAATTTTATTGCTTTTACTTTTACAAATTTGCCAAACCAAACCTGTCGGTGATCCAAGCTAAGAAATTAAACTTGTTTCCATTAATGTCTTTACTTTGAATTGACTAACTTAAAGAATGCTTGAATGCAAATATAGAATCAAAGACTCATTAGTTATGAACAACTGAACTGATGAAAATGGGAATTGCTGAAACTGGTGATGAAGTAAACTTAATTTATAACATGAACTCATTATACTATTTTATATTCATTAATTACTGGTAGCTTCCCCCATTAAGTTTGAGCTATTTTATACAAAAACTGGTTGATCAAAGAGAGATGATATTTCTATTTTATACAAAAACTGGTTGAGATATCTCTCTCTCTATATATAATCATCCATCGTCCAAATCTATATATAATAAGTCTCCTTGATCAAAATGTGAATTGGAGTGATGAAATAAATTAAAAGAGGTAAGTCCCACACTATGGTCATTCCCATACTTCTCTCATTAATGCCTGTCATCCTGATACACTCTGTCAGTTCAAAAGAAAAGAAAAGAAAAGCATATACCTTATTACTAGCAAAATGGACCAACCTCTTAAAGGAAACTCAAACTGTCACACTGGGGTTCATACTTCATTTAGACTTTTGACCATATTTTCCAAGGGAAATCATTTCTTTAATTTTAACAAAAAAAATTACTAGATCTGAAATCAATCAACCTATCAAAATTCGGATATATTATTCCTAAATTCAGTAAATAGTTTACTCAAAGAAATTTCACAATGTCAAAAGACTCAAATAAGTATTCTTATTAGTTATTTTGCAATAATCAATCTGTTTCAAATAAGTTTTTTTCCCCTTGAGTTGCAGAGGAAGGGAGCTGGTTCCACATCAGAGAAACCACTTGATGCAATTGAATATGAAAGCATAGATTATTATTTCTCCATAAACCTTTTTTTTTTATCTATATCTCCTTCTCTATTATATTTTATAATATAGTTTCTGCATTATTGAAGCTATGTTAACTTCTTTTACATTTATTTTTTTTCTATATTACTTTTGCTATCAGATTATTAAAATATATTTCATCAATTATTATGTTATACTATATAAATTATAAAGTTCTCTTTTTGTATGTGTGTTTTTACTATTTGAGCTCTTCAATTTAATAGGGACTATTCATGGATTGTGGTGGTGTTGGAGGCAATCTAAGCTCTGGTGAGTTTTTACCAATTCTTATTTCTTTGAAAAAAAATAATGTTGAAGTGCAGTTTCATGTTATAATAATTTTTTAAAATGGGGATTGATAAATAAGTAGCTGAAATTTGTTTGTAGTATTCTTTTTACACTTGAAGCTATTACTCAGTGCTGACACATTGTAATTATTAGAGTTTCCAGTTTTATTTGCAGTTGTGTAAGGCAGATATCCAAATCTTGTGAACGTGATTTTTGCTCGGTCATAAAGGACACTGCTTTGATTTTTAGACCAAGTTGTTCATGGATACCATTGATTGTTCTAAATTTTAATGATTTTTAGACCAAGTTTTAATGCTCGGTCATAAAGGACTTTGCTTCTGACTCTTGTTTCTCAAATACTTTCATAGAACATGGAAGCACGTGCAGCGGCTAATCATCGTATTGCAAGAATCACCTCTCATCTTCAGTCACCCAATTTCAAGGTTTGTTCCTCACGCTCTTCCTACTTCAAATTTCATATCTTTTGTTGCAAAGGGTACTTCATAGTTAATATAACTTTACATAGCTATAAGAAGCTTCAATGATCAGTATTTAATGAACCAATACTATATAACCTGAAAATTTTCTAAATTTGGGTTCCTTGCATAAACTTGAGCTTCTATTATTGCCAAAGATTAGTGCTTGATCATGTGATGTGTTCAATTTTGTGATGACAGGATGGTGGTGATGTTCCTGTTGAGAGGGATGAGTGCAGGCAAAAAGAGGGGCACCGGGATTCAAGGTAGCAATCTTGGGGGCTGCTGGTGCAATTGGCCAATCCCTATCTTTGCTGATGTATAATAGTTATTTTCCTTCTTGTTTATTTGAATTATTTGTTTGTCTTGTTATAATGTCAGTATTTCGGTTGCATTTCTGCTCATTTTAAAAGTACATATATTTTTATTGTAATACAGGGGCGCATTCTTACTGTTGCTGGGGTGACTATAGCTATATACTCTGCACCTTTTATTGGCCTTTTAATTTTAGTTGCTCTAGCTGTTTGGCCGGACTGGCTGGTTGTTGCCACTTGTGAAACATTAAGAAAGGTTATCCTCTGCAACTTTGAAGTATTTTTCATTACTTTAAGAGCAGAAATAAGAGTTGGAAATGCTTTGTTTCTTAAATTCAAAATAATAACATTATTCCAAATATGTGGACTTGCAAAATAATAACTATTTTATAACATTTACAAAGCAGGTATTTAAGTTACTTTTAACTAAATTTGCTGCTGAAATTTTCAATATGGCAAACATTCCAAATTATATATATATTTGAGTTCTGCTAACTGAGCTTTGGAGTGAAAGTTTTGATACTTAATTGTATCCCTGTAATCCATGAGACTAACTTGAAAGTAAATAAACTATTTGATAAACCATTGAAGTCTCCAAACTTTTCAGCTTGAACTCCTATGTTAAAATTTTTTGAATGAACCTGCAGGTTTTCAGCTTTGCCATCCAGTTTGCAGTTCTATGTACTGTATTTCTTAGTGTTTTAAGCTTTTAGCTCAATCTGAAACATACCCATTATTTGATTTTTTTTCATTAGTTTCCAAAAAATTCAACCGTTTTCTTTACGAAACCCTTTTTTCCCAGTCTCATTAGCGGTTACCAACCCCCAAAAAAGAAAAAAAGAAAGTTGCTGAAGTTGCAGTGATTTGAAGAAGGGTTATCAATCATAGATGGATAGTAGCAGTGGAATTGAGAGCAATGGGTGTGTGCCACTTTCAGGGGTTGTTGCAGATTGTGTGAAACGGTGGTTCAGAGACATTCTGAAAGAAGCTAAAGCTGGGGACATAAACATGCAGGTCTTGGTAGGTCAGATGTATTACAGTGGTTATGGTGTTCCCAGAGATGACCAGAAGGTGTGTTCTTTCTTTTATTTTGGTTATGGTTATTAGTTATTACAAATTAATAATGCTTTTCAATCAATTTTCATTGCATTGGAGTTTCTTGAGCTTGTTAAGAGTTTGAGGTTCTGTTGTATTATACTATTTGAGAATGTCCATGTTAATTGACAATAGAATCTTCAGGTGGTGACTATGAAAAATTGAAGAAAAATATTAGCATTCTCTATTGGTCTTAATTTTAGTAATGAGATCAATTTTGATGCTGATAATGCATATACACTATTAGGCAATCAAATCTTGTATGTTATATAACTTTCAAGATAGTGGGGATAAGACTTAAGAGTCAAATAATTTCAATGACCAAGTTATATATGAATAGATGACTGTCTATTTAGTTAGGTATGCACAATTAGATGCACTTAAATGGATGCTTCATGTGGAGTTGTGGACACATCTATAATAGCAGCATAGAATGCTTTATCATGGATGCAAATCTAATATCCATGCTAATAACAATGCCAGATTTTTCTGTTGAAGACTACTTCACAGCAAAATAAACAAGAGTTTACCAGAAGCAAAAAATTTGTCAATTATCAGAAAATGGAGTAAGAAGTGATTGAACAAATCTAAACACTTAAAGTAGATAACATTGTTGTTTCATAAGACTTTATTACACCTCTGAACTTTCTTATTCTGACCTTATTGGTGCTGATAACATTGTTCCCGATGCAGGGATCTGTTTCAGTTAGTATGTCTCTCTTTCATTCGCGCCTATGTTTTGTTTGTTCCCATCTGACTTCAGGTCAGAAAGATGTCTCGTCTGTCCTTGATTCAGATCAACCCTAGACAATCCCATCTCATGAGTAAGTCTTATTTCATGCTGAAAGTAATTTGATACCGTCACTTTGAACTTCCAAAAAGCAAGAGACTATCACAAAATGTATGATTGACTAGAGGATTTTATGAATTGGATTGTATGACAAAAGAATCACCATAATATAAGATTTAGTTATGTAACTCTGCCTATATATTATATAAATGGAGTCATCATGTTTCATAAAACTTGCTATATGTCCTATAATCCATGCAAGTAAAGTCTAATTTGAATCCTGTATAAAAAATTAACAAGTGCGAGTTAAAGGAAATAAATGTTAAGGAACAAATGTTAAGTAACAAATCTTGCCAGTAGAGAATGTAAATTATATATTGAGTAGTATGAATATGCATCCTCATAGGTTAGTTACTAGTAGCTAGCAAACCATCCGTTTATGCTTATTAAGTTATCTTGGTGACGGAAATGTTTTTGGCCTTATGTGTATAATGTTATAGGACACATGTAATGAGCCAAAGTCAAATAGACAACTGATATTTTATTAGAACTTGATGCATGTATATAAGTATATTGGAAGATCGGAGATATTATGAGTATTACCCAATTTTTAAAGTTTGTCGGTTATTATATATAGTCATTCAGCAATTGATATAGATTTAATTATAATTCATGGGTTTGATTCTATTCAATTAAAGAAGAGATGCATGCAGATGTGACCCTGTGGTCCTTCAAGTCGAGGTGTCATATCCTAAGAAACCAATGTAGTTTATTTGGATAAGCTACTTGAAAAGAATGTGGTGTTAAATGGCTTGAAGCATTTGTTTTGTACCACACTTATCGTATAAGCTGACCCTTCTCTGATTTAAAAGTAGTACTAAGATGACTTTCATAATTAAGAGGAGTAATAATGCTGTTTATCAAAGCATTTTTTCCCAAAAGAAAGCAACATAATTTGCTTGTGATGAAGAGGAGTACACATAATTTGCTTCACTGTCTCTCTTAAAATGTTCTGGTTTGTTTCTGAAGAAGGCTCTGAATGCAAGTATAAATAGCGCAACTGCTGCTAGTGTTGAAATGGCAGATATTACCACTACTGATGATGCAGTTAGGCCTGATTGATCTCTGCTGGAAGCATCATCACGGTTGCAGTGATCAAGAGGGCTTCCACAAAGCTGATGGTTCCCTTCAAATGCCTCGTCCGGCCAATGAGAGAATTTCCTGTCCAATTTTTCTTGAAGGTTGTTGTAGGAGAGATCAAGCACTCCCAAGCTGCTCATGTCACCAACTTGTGGAGGGACTTCTCCAGTGAGTTGATTGTGAGAAAGATCAAGTGCTTCTAATTTCAATAGATTCCCAAGAGAACCTGAGATTTCACATGAGAGATTGTTGTAACTGAGGTCTAAACTGATATGGAGATTTTTGGCATTTTCCAATTTCTGTTTTAGTGTGGAGAATAACACAGCTTTTAGTATGGTTGATAGTTTTAGTATGGTTGAAAAATATATTGAGGATTATACTTGATGTATCAATACATTTTCTTTATGCTTTGAATTATATTGACTTGCTTGTTTATTATGGTACTTTTCTTTTAGTTTGATAATATGATAAATTTGTTTATTTTTTGAAATATTATAAATACTCGAATATAAGTTAGAAGAAAATTTGTATTCATTAAATTTATATTTATTTTGTATGAAAACAAGTTTATTTTGCAATGAAAAAATTTTAAAAAAAATTTATTTTACCTTATTGACAGATTTACAAACGAATTTTCTGTCTGTATTTAGAGTGTGTGATGATTTTCCAAAGTTCAAATTACAGACGAAAAATCTGTTGGAAAATCTGTTGCCAATTACCGACGGAAAATTCGTCGAAAACTGGTAAAAATCTGTCGATAATTTTCCGAAGGAAAAAAATCCGTCGGTAAATAAAGACTAAAATCTGTAACCAAATTCGGTAATTTCGTCGTTAATAAAAAATCCGTCTGTAATAAAGATTATATTTGTTCGTAAATCTGTCTGTATTAATCCATTTTCTAGAATACATTTTCTAGTTGTGTTACTCGTCTGCAGTTAAATTTACTACTTTATATTTAATATTTTATTATTTTTATACTTCTTTTCAAGTTCATAAATTCTATTTTAAATCCGAAAAGATTTCATAGTATCTATCTAATATCATCCGATTGATTGATTATTTATTAGTTATATTTTTTTCATTTTTAATATTTTCACGTTTTGAAGTACGGAAATAAAAGTATATGCGAATGACTTAATCATTTAGTCCTCTAAATATTTAGTTTGCGATTTGGTTATAAATGATTCACAATAAAAAAAGTAATGATTATGCAAAAGAAAAAAAATTGTTGCGAAAATAAAAATTAATTTTTTTTATATCTTATTCGATAAAAGCACATATAATATTTCTTATTTTATTATTATTAGTTGGAGATTTTCTTTACTTATTTGAACATTAATATTTTTAAAATTATTAAAATATATGTTCATAAAAATTAATTTTTTAATTATAACACATCTAAAATTATTAAGTTATATACAAAATATTTTTAAAACACATCCAAAATCATAACTAAAATTTACATTTAAATGTTAAAAATAAAATTAATTTTTTTATATCTTATTGACTTATTCAATAAAAATGCATCTAATATTTCTTGTTTTTTTATTATTAGTTAGATTTTTTCATTACTTATTTGAATATTAATATTTTTTAATTTGTTAAAATAAAAAATTAAGTTAAGTTTTTTAGATATTGTTTAATAAAAATATATCTAACATATTTTGTCATAGTATTAGTTGAAAATTTTATTATTTATTTGAACATTACTATTTTTTATTTTAAAGTCTTTATTAATTTTAAAATTAAAATTTTGAATTTAATTTAATTTAATTTTTAGATGTGTATTTAAATTGTAATTTGTTGGTAATTAAAATGTTAAAAGTGAAACAAAAATTTTAAGAGAACAAATATTATTCGAATTATAAAAGAGACTAACTTTATTAGTTTCGAACGAACAAAAATAACCTGATTTGTCCAAATAAAAAATAGAAATTAAATTCTGTCTAAACGACGATACATAAAATATCTCAAATAAATCCAAATAAAATCCACTCGTGGAATATAATCTAAAGATTTCTATAGCTTCGACTGCAATTATATTACCGTCTGCCACATATATGTGTCTTTCAGCATCACTTGGCGGTCGGCTCTATAGGCAACCCTACATAGTAACACTTACATGAGTAGTAGCAGCAGAATCTACCCACCAAGTATCAATAGGTGCATAACTTAAACTAGCTTCAGAATAAATGAAAGTAAGAATCATACTATTCTTTACACGCTGGTGCGGTATTTTTATAACCACACTTACTAACCGGCAAGTGCACCGCGTCGTACCAAGTAATACCTTACGTGAGTAAGGGTCGATCGCACGAGGATTGATGGATTAAGCAACAATAGCGTTTGATAGGATTAGTTAGACAGGAAGAAAATAGTGTTGAGATGCAATATAAAAGACATTAAACAATATCAAAAATATTGAAGAAAGGCAAGTAATTAAGATGGAAATAATATATGGAGAAGATAGTTAAGGTTTCAGAGTTATCTATTTTTCCGGATTAACTTTTCTTACTAACTAATTTAATTATGCAAGATTTAATTTATGGCAAACTGTATGTGACTAGACTCTAATTCCTTAGACCTTCCTAGTCTCCTCTAAAATTCATTAACTGCCAATTCCTTGGTCAATTAATTCCAATTAGAGGGTGATAATC
Organism: Arachis ipaensis; assembly: GCF_059453495.1. Classification (NCBI taxonomy): domain Eukaryota; kingdom Viridiplantae; phylum Streptophyta; class Magnoliopsida; order Fabales; family Fabaceae; genus Arachis; species Arachis ipaensis. The sequence goes on from NC_142435.1 coordinate 31,511,722, forward strand.
AATTTCTAGTTTATAAGCCACAAAAACTCTAATTATCCAAGAGGTAAAATGATTATATGTCACGTATCCTATTAAATTCAGATAATTAAAATTTAGGAGAAATAGTTTTCAAGCTGTTGTTCAGGTAAAGAGCTTTTCCAAGTTTTACAAGAACTCAAATAGAAAGAGGGTCATACTTCCGTTCCACCCAAATTCATAAAATAAAGAGCGAAAACAATTTTTAAATTATAAATCCATACATAAATTAAAATAGAAAAAGCAATACAATCAATCCATAGAAATAGACAGAGCTCCTAACCTTAACAATGGAGGTTTAGTTGCTCATGGAAAAGAGAAAATAAGAATTCAGGTAAAAATGTACCGAGTTTTCATCTGATGGCATCAGATCCCTTTTTATAACTAATCCTAATAAACTTAAAATCTAATATTTAAAATTAAACTTAAAATAATATCTTTTCCTAATTTAAAATTTGAATTTAAATTTGAATTAATTAACAGATCTTCAGTTGATGGGTGGGGACCACTTGATTTGTCCATTCTGCAGCTTCTAATATGTGATTTCTGGGCTAAGAACTGGGTCAAAACAGCCCAAAAATTGCCTCCAGCGTTTTTCTACATTTTCTGCACGTGGCGCATGTGACGCGTTCGCGTCGTCCATGCGCTCGCGTCATTTGTGCAGATTCCAGTCCACGCGATCGTGTCAGGCACGCGATCGCGTCATTGCGATTTCCTCCATTCCGCGCGGTCGCGTGAGCCATGCGTCCGCGTCGGTATTCGCTGGTCATCTCCTTGGCTTCTTCTCTTTCTCTGCAGAAACTCCATCAAATTTCGCCAAATGCTACCTAAAATAAACAGTATTGTACAAAACTCAAAATAGCATCCATAGTGGCTAAAATATAATTAATTCTTAATTAAATTCAACAATTTAGATGCAAATTCACTAGGAAAAGATAGACAAGATGCTCACGCATCACATGCCAAGTGGCATATTTGGTACAATCCTTCTTCATGTATCCCACTTTCTTACAAAAAAAAATAGGTTGAAGCTTGATCCTATTTCTTAGCCTTTTTCTGCTGAGAAAGCGCATCTGCAGTAGTATCACGCTTTCTTTTATACTGAGAAGACGAAACCATGTGAGCACTTTCAGTCTTATCTTGCTGTAACCTCTTTTCTTCTTACTCACAGCGAGATATAAGCTCATTTAGAGACCAAGTGTCCTTCAGAGTGTTATAACTCACTTTGAATTGTCCAAAGTGTGAAAGAAGAGAGATCACAATAAAATGTAGGAGTAAATCTTTAGACAACTCTAAATTTAGTACTTTCAATTTAGAAACAAGATGAGACATTTTCATAATGTACTCTCTTATATTCCCTTTACCTTTATACCTCATGGAGATAAGTTTGCTAAAAAGGTTACTTGCCTCCACCTTTTCATTCTTAGCAAAGAATTTTTTAATATCTTTCAAGAACTGTTTGGCATCTTTATCCTCAGTAATTGAGTCCCGAAACGTCTCAGGAATTGAGTGTTTCATGATCATAATGTTCATTCAATTGGATCTTTTCCACTTCTCTATTTTAATCTCATTGAAATTTTTTGGAGTGAAAGTGGGTTTTTCCTCTCGAAGAGCTATATCCATATCCATACAACCGAGGACAATCTCCACGGTATCTTTCCAAACCTTAAAGTTTAAACTATTCAGCATAGGAATACTACTAATTTGTGCAAAAATATTGGTAGCTGAAGCCATAGTTTTTTTATTAGAACAAAAAAAATCTGCATTAAACATTAGTTAAATAATGGGAGAAAATCCATATTGAGATATCTAGAACAATATTAATTTTCAATATTTGGATAGAAAACTTAACTGTAGGTGATACTCTCATTGCAATAATCAAATATTGTCAAAATTTCTGTCACATATTAAGTCTTTCTTTGGACTGACTGAATGCGTACAAAGAAACTTATACTTTGTAAACTATTTATTACCGCATATATTTTCTATTAATTGGTCAAACAATAACCTTCCTTTAGGCCTATTATTGACCGCATAATTAATAGAAAATAAACAAAAATGTGTAATGCTTATTATTTGGCTAAACAATAAATTTCTTTTGAACCGATTATTATCCGCATAAATAATGAACATTATTTACTATTACTCAAAAATAAAAAATAAGTTGCATATCTTGTTAGTATTTTTGTGTTTTTCTTGTTAAGATAAACATAAAATACACTAATTTAGTGTTGTGAATACAATGTCTCTATCTATATCTCATTTGTTAAACACAATTTTATATCTCTATGTCCCTATCTTAGTGTCTTATACCTGCAAATAAATGCAGTCAGAGGGAGATTTCTCCTCTTTTGCAATGGGTGGACCCTTTTGGATAGGGGGGTGCAAAAAAACTGGTTTCACTAAACTGAATTGAAATTGAACTGAAACTGTTTTAAATAAACCAGTTGAACTGAAACCATAGTTTTTATGAAAACCAGTTTATTAAAAACCAATTTTTATGGTTTAGTATAGTTTTAAACCAAATTAAAACTTGTTTTATTTAAACTCTAAAATTAGTTTTTACATACTCTTTCTCTCTCTCTCTCTCCCCCTTCACTCTCTCTCTCTCCCCTTCCTCTCTCTCCTCTTTCTCCCCTCCTCTCTCCATTCTCTCTCTCTTTCCCCTTTCTTCCTTCTCTCTCTCTCTCTCTCTCTCTCTCTCTCTCTCTCTCTCTCTCTCCTTTCCCTCTCTCTCTCTCCCTCTCCTTTTTCATCTCTCTTCCTCTCTCTCTCTCTCTCTCTCCTTTCCCTCTCTCTCTCTCCCTCTCCTTTTTCATCTCTCTTCCTCTCTCTCTCTCTCTCTCCTCCTCCTCTTTCTCCCTCTCCTCTCTCTCCCTCCTTTCGCTCTCTCTTCCACTTTCTTTCTCTCTCTCCTCTCCCTCATCTCTCTTCCCCTCCCATCTCTCTTCGTCTTTCTTTCTCTCTCTCTCTCTCCCTCTCTCTCTCTCTCTCTCTCTCTCTCTCCCCTTTCCCTCCTCTTCCTCTCTCTCCCCCTCCTTCCTCTCTCTCTCTCTCCCTCCTTTTCCTCGCTCTCCCATTTTCTTTCTCTCTCTCCTCTCCCTCATCTTTCTCTCTCCCCTCTTTCTTTCTCTCTCTCTCTCTCTCTCATTCTCCTCTTTCTTCCCCTCCCCCCTCCCCCCTCTCTCTCTTTCTCTCTCTCTCTCTCTCTCTCTCTCTCTCTCTCTCTCTCTCTCCATTTCCACTCGCTCTCTCTCCCTCTCTTTCCTTTTTCTCCCCTCTCCCTCGCTCCCCCTCCCTTCCCCCTTCTCTCTCTCTCTCTCTCTCTCTCTCTCTCTCTCTCTCCCTTCCTTCCCCCTTCTCTCTCTCTCTCTCTCTCTCTCCCTCCCTCTTTTCCCTCTCTCCCCTTTTGTTTCACTCTCTCCTCTCCCTCCCTTCTCTCTTCCTCTTTCTCTCTCTCTCTCTCTCTCTCTTTTCTCTTTCTCTCTCCTCCCCTTTCCCTTCTTTCTCTCTCCTCTTCTCTTTCTTTCTTCTCCCTCCTCTCTCTCTTTATCCTCTTTCTTCCCTTCTTTTCTCTCTCTCTCTCCCCTCTTTTTTCCAAAACAAGAGAGAGAAGAAGGGAGAGAGAAAAGAGAAAAAAAGAGGGAAGAAAGAGGAGAAAGAGAGAGGAGGAGGAGGAGAGAGAGAAAGAGAGAGAAGGGAGGGAGAGAAAGAGCGCAAGAGAGAGAGAGAGAGGAAGAGAGAGAAGGAGAGAAAGTGAGAGAGACAGAGAGAAAGAGAGAGGGAGAGAGAGAAAGAGCGGAGGGGAAAAGGGAAGGAGAGAGAGGGAGAGAGAGAGATAGAGAGGAAGAGGGATAGGAGAGAGTGAGAGAAAGGGATAGAGGGAGAAAAGGGAGAGAGAAAGAAAGGGGTGGGGGAGAAAGAGGGGCAGGGGAGAGAGAGGAGTGGAAGAAAGAGGAAGAGAATGAGAGGGGAAGGGGAGAAAGAGGGGGAGAGAAAGAGAAGAGGAAGAGTGAGAAGGGAAGGAGAGAGTGAGAGAGAGAAAGGAGGGAGTGAAGAGGAGAAAGAGAGGAAGAGGGAAAGAAAAGAGAAAAAGGGAGAGAAGGGAGAGAGAGAAAGAGAGAGAGAGGAAGGAGAGAGAAGGGGAGAAGGAGAGAGAGAGGGAGGGAGAGAGAGAGGGTAAGAAAGAGAATGTAAAATCTAATTTTATATATGTTAAGAAAGAGAGAGAGGAAGAGAAAGAGAGAGAGGAGGGGGAGATGAACGGAGATGAGGGAGAGAGAGAGAGAGAGAGAGAGAGAGAGAGAGAGAGAGAATGAGAGAGAGAGGAAGAGGGATAGGGGAGAGAGAGAATGAGAGAAATGGATAGAGAGGGAGAAAAGGGAGAGAGAGAGAGGGAGAGAGAGAGAAAGACAAAGAGAGGGGAGGGGAGAAAGAAGGGAAGGGGGAGAGAGAGAGAGAGAGAAAAAGAAAAGAAAGAGAAGAGGGAGAGAGAAGGAGAGAAGAAGAGAGAGAGGAAGAGGGGAAGGAGGGAGAGAGAGGGAGAGAAGGGAGATAGAGAGAGGAGGGGGAGAGAGAATGAGAGAAGGAGAGAGAGTGGGAGAGAGAGAAAGGATGGGAGAGAGGGAGAGAAGAAGAGAGAGAGAAAGGGAGAAGGGAATGAGAGAGAAAGGGAGAGAAGGGAGAGAGAGAGAGGGAGGCAGAAAGAAAGAGAGAGAGAGAGGGGGGGGAGAGAGGGAGAGGGAGAGAGAGAAAATTTAGAAACTAATTTTATATATGTTAAAAGTTAAAACTAGTTTTAGCCTTTAAACAAATTTAAACTGGTTTTTTCTATTAAAATTTGTTTTATTTTTATGAACTGGTTTAAACTCGTGCACTGTATTATAAACTAGTTTAAAACCAATTTCTTATTTGACAAAGTAATTTGGTTCAATTTCTAAACCATTTAAAATAGTTTAATGCAGTTTCAGTTCAGTTTATGAAAAAACTGAACCATAAACACCCTTACTTTTGGACTTTGGAGAGAATTTGTTCATGGATAGGTTTGAAGCTCTGCCTCCAGCTCAAAATTAAAGGTGGGGAGTGTCGATGTTTAATCACAAAGATGTACATTTATGGTACATTGGATCCACTTACAACATTATTCACTCTATATCATATCAAATTATATAAAAAAAATATATATATATATAAAATATTGAATTTTAACCAACCAATTATATATCTTTCCTTTGGTCGTTATTTGTATATCTTTTTTTATTTTTAAAATGTCTTTGACAGCCAGAATAATTGTCCAAATGACAATATCGTCTTACGATCTAATATCAAGTGAATTGTGTTTAATTATTCTAAATTTCTATGCTTCCTAGTCTTTTTTCATTGATTAAATCATTAAATTAACAAGTAACTGAATTATTCGCTAAGTATATCATACAAATTATGCATGATCAATGATTGAGCATCATTTTTCGACATGCAGATGAGTTATTAAGGACATGACCATTACCAACATTTTGAAAAGAAGAGAAAGCCAAATCGTGTATTCAAGAAACAAATTGATCAACTCCATCACTAAAGCAAAAGGTACACATGAAATTAAACTACAATTTAGATTCTAGGGAAGAATATTTGGATTTTACGTAGATAATAATTGTAACACCCTCACTACCAGAAGGTCACGCTTTCGGCTACGCCACTCTGATAGCAAGAAGTATTACAACTACTTTATATACTAAATATTAAAATAGGAGCCTGTGACTCGACACCGTATCGCTGATTTCTTTAAAAACCGGGAATAAATACTTTATCTTAAGAAAATACAAGCAGGCATAGATTCATATACAATACTCCTTACATAATATCTCATAATATAATATACATATAAAATATACAACTCTTATCCCTCTTACAAACTTGTAATAACAAAGGCGAGGGAAGAAAATAATCTAATTAATACAATAACATATAAACCAAACGCAGTATAACTCTTCTTAATGCTTCTTCATCCGGTTCCTGAAAAGGTAAAGCTGTAGGGGGGTGAGAACCTAACCACACGGTCTCACCACAGAGTTTCAAAGTTGTCATAAGAAGATATTTAATAAGAAAACTGTTTTCAAGCTCATTGATTATCATTGCCTTATGAATCTTTTAAAACCAATAGGAAATCGTTCAAAACTTTTTCAAAGAAACAATGTTTAATCTTTCAGAAGTCCGAAACCTTTCCTTTCTTATAAGAAAATCTCAATCAGAAACCAACCACGCAATCAAACAACACAGTCATTAACTCAGTACCAAAGTTCATTCTCAAATGTAGCACGCCAGGACAAACACAAGCAAGACAGACAAGGAAAGCACAAGTAGGTAGCAGTTACAGCAAATAGTTCAAGTAGCAGTTAAGAACAGTTTAGCAATTAGGCAAACCAAGATAAGTTCAAACCCAAACAAAGCATACAAATGCATATGATGCATGCCTGTCCTATGGCTGATGAGGCTCATCTGTTGGTTATCCAGCTAACCCGACAAGTCTGAATTGTCCTTAGACTGTCCCCCGACGTGCATCCCCAAGAGTCTATGCATAGCTTTTTCTCAAGTAATCAATATTGCTCAATGGGGGTAACATTCCCGGGAATTTATAGTGCCCGGTCACACTTACGTCTTAGGGTCAACAGAGTATCGAGTTTTCAACCTGGTACACATGGTGGCAAGCCACGGCACTTAATCCAGGAAATCTCGTATCTCAAATATTTCAAATTCATAAGCCATATAAATAATTCATTCATCATTCATCAATATCTAAGCCATTCTCAATATCATCATCATTCGTCAATCCATATCCCATTTCCAAATTCATTCAAAAATCATATTTCAAATGAATCCTTATCATCCTTCTTTTCGTTAATCAACAATCTCAATCCAAAACATAATTCTTTCTTTTCTAAATAAATCAATCTTAAACAAATAACGTTTAAGAACTACATCTTTTTAAACAATTACTTCCAACAAAACTTCCAATTTTATAAAATTTCGGCAGCATCTCCTCTAAAACTCGGATTCTGCCACCCTTTTCGGGTCCCAACCTAGCCAAACCAAACACCTGTTAATCATTCAAATCACTTCCAATAACCATTATCACAACAACAGCACTCAACCCAAGGAAATTACAAAATCCAGAATTCAATCAACCAACCCTATAAACCACAATTTAAACCGACTTCAACCAATAGCATCAATCAATAGTTAAGAATTCTCGGTCTTCTCAAACAGTTTCAAACCAAACCATCCCTCAAACACTTTTCGAATCATTTCCAAAATAGCAAATCATTCTCAATAAATAACCCGTTTTCAAATCTCAAGTCTTTTCCAAATTTATTTTAAAATCAAATTCCGATATCAAATCGGGTTTAATATCGAATCAAATTTCAATATTAAATCTTTTCTAAAATCAAACCGTTTCCAAAATTAACCTAAAAGGGAATAATAAATCTTCTCTAATAATTCAAGAAAAACCACTTTAACAACATCAATCAACTAATCCAAATATCCAACTTTCTCAATCGATCAGTTTATCAATCAAACTAATAATCTCATTCAACTAAAACAACTCAATTCAATTCATAAGACTCACGAAATCACAAAAATGTATTTTACGCATCAATATCGATTTATAACAACCCTGTAATGTAAAATAGATTTAAGAAAAACCCCTACCTCGGTGTCGCAATCGCATAGTTTTAACAAAACAGTCCCGCTTAGTCTAAACTCACAATAGCAGTGGTGATTCCAACACAACCGGGACGATGGCAGCATCACCAACTCCAATTACACTCGCAGCAACATCGAATTTGATGGAATCAAACGCAGAAACAACTCTAAAAATTCAAGGCAACACCGAAAATAAAATGGATTTAAAATCATAACAAATAGATAAACGAGACCATGGTAGTTTAGAGTATAAAAGTGAAACAGAGTCAGGAGAAAGGCTAGACCTAGGGCAGTGACACTGAACCTGGATTGGGGCAAATCAGCAGCAACGGTAGCAACGTTAGAACTGGCGGTAGCAATTCCAGTCACCCAGCAGCAACAATTCTTAAGGAACATCAACCATCACAGCCCACAGCTGCAGCGGCTTAATCCTAAAACATCAACGCTTAAGGTTCTCAGTCAACGGATAGCAGGACAGTAGCAGTGGAGGTTCATAAATAAAAATAACTTACAGTAACTAAGGAAAACAAGGAAACAAAGCGTAGCAGTAGCAGCAAGGTGATTGCATCAACACAAGGAAGATGGCCTCCTCCCCCACCTCAGCTCGTGACTCCGGCGGCGACGAGCTCCACGGACGGCGATGGCGGAGAAAACAGTGGCGGTGATGGACCTAGAAGCGGCGACTCTGCTCGACAGTAACGGACCCAGAGGCGGCAGCGATCACGTGCAGCAGCAGCAGCCCGCGATAAGGACGATGGCGGCAGCTTGCACAGTCACGACAGAAGCTTTGAAGGTAGTGACCCTTGGCCTCCTCGGTCAGTGGCACGACGGCGCGGGACGGCGGCGAGCTGAATGGCGGCGGCAACTGCGCGATCTCTCTCGGGTCTCCTCTCCCCTCTGCCAACAACGACAGCGACGGTGGCGGTGATACCCACCGCGACGCCTCCTTCTTCTTCCTTCCTCCCCTCTGCTCTCCCCGTTCTCTCTTCTCCCTTTCTTTCTTTCTTCTGGCTATTAGGTTTTGGTTGTGGGTGTTGGGTTATTTTGGGGAAAAGGGTATAGCGGCTAGGTTAGGAAAACTGGGGTTAGGGTTATGTTTTAGGAATTTAGGATTTTGGTTTGGGAATTAGGATTTTATGATAAAATTGGGGATTTTTAGATTCATCTAAAATTTAATTAAATCTCTAAAATTATTTTAAAATATAATTTATTGTATCAAAATACTAATTAATTTGAAATCAAATACTCTAATTAAAATTATAAGGTAATATAATTAATTTTTTTTATTTATAAAAATATTAATATTAAATTCTAAAATCTCAATTATTTAAATCAAACCATATAAAATTCTTATTATTTTATATTTGCTAAACTTTATTATTCAAATATAGAAAATAATTCAATAATTATAAAATTAAATAAAACCTTAAATTACTTTAAACTCAATTAATAAAAATTTGCTTTAATTTATCTTTAATAAAATAATTCTTGAGATTAAGTTACTTAATAAATAAATAAATTAACATTAACTCTTAATAAGATTTTTCTAAAATTTCTGGTTCTTACAATAATAACTAGTGAATATCGTAGGAAAGTTAATCTTGGCTCTAGAACAGTAATATGCTTTGATGATTGGTGAATGGTCCAACCACAAGTAATGAGAACATTTAGACTCAAGGATAATTACATTCATTTTCAAGTTCAGAAGCAATTTAAACACGTGACTAATAAGGAAAACTTGTCCATCCTCAATTACAAATGCAATAGAGCACGTTTGTTACTTGACATGTCTCTTGTATATAAAACCAGCTGTGATATAGAGAGAAAAAGGTGATAAGTTCCAATGGTGGAAATGTTTGAAATTCATGGCTAACATATGGCAAAGAAGAAGACAAGCAATTGGTACATTGGAACAAAGTAAAATATTATTTTCAAGTAGCAGACTAGCAGGCAATGCATCTAATAAGTGTGTGGTGTTTGACATGTGAATGAGTAAGCCAAGTCTAGTAGACAACTAGTTTGTGGTATGAGAATGTGTGCAGTATCCCTTGGAGTCTTGATGACAATGCCTAAGAAGGGTTCTAAGAGGTATTCTAGGAAGTTTTAAGTATATGTATGTAAGTACTAAATTTCTTAATTTTCTATTTATGTTATTTTTATTGACAATTAATTCGACTTTATACTTTTATAATTTATCCATATCATTTGAGTCGTATTATATAAAACCAATTATAGTAAAAGTAAAAAGAAGTTTTTCACTAAAAATAAAAAGAAGCTAGTAAACAAAATATATAGTAGTCTGCAATAATGGGGAGAGACGATTTAATAAAATTAAAATCACTTTGATTATCTTACTGTAGTGTAATACATGAGAGGCAAAGCTTCTACCATGAATGAGTAGCCCCATTCATCTTTAGAGGTAATGAGCAACATCAATCAACTTAATTCCTTAGAAAATTAAACACTCGTGAAAAAATTTACATGAACCTCATCGTTCTTAGAAGGGATGGAAATCATGGAATTCCATGAGACTCTCAAAATCCTCATAAAGGGGCTTAACCAATTTTCCAACTTTTTGGTGAACCATCTTTGCCTTACTTAAAGGCAATTTGTGAAAAATGTTGTCTTTGCCTATTTAAGGCAATTTTTATTAAATATTGCTTTGAATAAAAATTATCTTTGGCCAAAAATGTTATAGTGTAACTACCATGTCTGAGCTTCTAGTTGAGTCATCACAGTTGTTGTCCAATTCAGTCAGGATGGCCTCTCTATAAGAAAGTTTTACTGAAACTATTAGCCTAGGAAGTAGAATTCAGGTCGCAACAATGAGAAAAAAACGTAACGAGAGATAATAAGAATGAGAAAGAGTATGAAGGAGGACGTATGTATATTAATGAAAACAATCATGCTAGGTGTAAACTAAAATAGACTATCAGGATAGAATACATGTTGAAATATAAAATATATATTAAAAGACTCATATAAAAATTATTTTCGTGTGAAGTTGATAGTTAAGAATAAGTAGATAATTTGACATATTTGACTAAATTATCAACAAAAAATTTTTAATTATCAACTTCACATAAAAATAACTACATACAAATTTTTATCATAAATTAAACTACGTATATATTTATATACAAATAGATGGCAACTAATTATATTAATTAATTTTAGTGTATAAATAACATTTTTATAACAAAAATATGAAATAAAAGTTCTACAAAATCTTTTTCTTCAAGTTAAAGAAGAAACCCCTAATAAAACTTCACTAAATTCTTCTGTACATCTCAATTCACGTCATTCTTCCTTTTATTCAATTTGCCGTTCACTCTAACAAACTTTAGACACAGCTCTCTGGTTCTACAATTTGTATAAAAATGGTGCCTATGTTGCATTTGTGGGCCCTACCAAGAAATACCAAAATATTAAAAAGAGAAAGTGGCTTATAATGTTCTTTATCATGCTCTGGGTACTACGGAATCTAAGAAACAGGCTCATGTATGAAAATATATCACCTTTGCCAATCATTAATTATTAATTATAACAAATAGCTCCCAATCAGGGGCGGAGCTAGGCTAACTATTTAGGGGGGCGGTGTTATATTTTATATTACTATTTCTATTGATAAAATTAAAAAAATAAATATATAATCTCAATCAAAGTAAGACAATAATATATAAAAATTACCACTTACAGTTTTGTATCATGAAAAGGCTATTTGACGTTTTTTTCTATTTTCAAAATCATCTATAATTAAATTTGTGTCGAAAATAGTTGCTAATTCTTTTTCTATATAGATGACCGAATTGTCTGCAAGAAATTCATCAGCCATCTTACTTCGGAGTCTTGTCTTAACAATTTTCATTGCTGAAAAAGCTCTTTCTGTTGTTGCTGTAGATACTGGTAGAGTCAAAACAAGACGTATTAATCTATCAACCATGTAATAAGTTCTTGATTTTCCTGTTTCTTGCAACTTGTTGCACAATTCAAAAAGTGTACCAATGCCTTTCAAATGATTCTGTATATCATGTTGATAATGTTGCAACTGAGATTTCAAAATATTTAGCTCATTAGAAGGAAAGTCAAGGGGATAAAACTTCTCTGCTAACTTGCTGATTTCTTCAATATTAAATGATTTGAAATTGTCTTTAGGATCCAAAGCACAACTCAAAGTCAAAAGCTCTATTGTTTGCTCATTAAATTTACTATTCAACTCTTGTATTTGAGAGTCAATTGTTGCCAAGAATACATCTATTCGATAATGATGCTCAACAGTCACACTTGGTTGACGAGATTGAACTCTTCCAAAAACATATTGTGCACTCATATTAGGGACTTCAATTTCATGTTTTTCACAAAAATCTTTAACATTTGCAAGAAAATTGCACCATCCACCATCTCTTAATTATTGAAGAAGCAACTTTGATGTAGAAACAATATGCATTGCATTAAGAATATCTTGAGATTGTTGTTGCAGTGCTTGGCAAAGAACATTAGTGATTCCTATAATCTCTTTCATCAAGTGCAAAGTGAAAACAAATTCAAATGACAATAATATTTTACTAACACCATAAGCCTCACCTCTTTGTGCATAAGTTGTCCCGTCTTCAATGATATTATTGAGAACAATATTGGTAGCAGTAAACATTTTTACCAAACTGCAAATAGAATTAAAGTGAGAGCTCCATCGAGTATCCCCAACTCTTTGTAAAGTGCTTATTTGATTTACACCTTTGCCTGTTTCTAATTCATTTTGAGCAACCAAGTTTGCATTTTCAATTGTTTGAACTTCTTGTAATTGATCATGTCTTTTTGAAGAAGCACTAACAATAGTGACAATAGAGTTTAATTGAGTAAAAAATTCATGAATTTGAAGTACCTCTCTTGAAGCTGTCACCAATGCTAATTGTAACCTATGAGCAAAATAATGCACATAGTATGCTTGTGGAGAATCTTTAAGAAACAAAGCTTGCAAACCATTCCACTCACCCCGCATGTTGCTAGCACCATCATACCCTTGACCCCTAATATTTTCAACTTGGAGATTATAATGAGAAAGGACAGAAATCAATTCTTTCTTTAAAGTTGTTGCACAAGTATCAGTGACATGCACAAGATCAAAAAATCTCTCTTTAACAAAACCATCTAGAGTAACAAATCTTAAAACAATGGCCATTTGCTCCTTTTTAGATTCATCTCTAGATTCATCAACAATAATACAAAATTTGGCATCTCCAATCTCTTCTCTAATTGAATTTCTCACCTTAGTAGCAAGAATATGTAGAATTTCTTTTTGGACATCATTTGAAGTATACTTAGCATTTTTTGGATCATTTTCCAAAACATTCTTTTTCACTCTTTCATTGTAAGATCCCAAAAATTTCAACATTTCCAAAAGGTTACCTCTGTTGCTTGAACTTTGGCTTTCATCATGTCCTCTGTATGCACAACCTTGAAATGTCAACCATCTAATGCAATCTATAGATGCTCCTAGTCGAATTCGATTCTTTTCAATCTCTTCTGATGTTTGCTTATGAAGAAGTCTATCAATATGTTGTGATTGTTTCATCAAATCATCACATGATTTTAGCGCCTTATGATGGAATGAGTTAGGACCTTTGCCAATGTGATTCAAAAGAGCACATTCTTTTCCACTATTTACTTTCTTCCAATTCCTGAAACCATTCTCAATAAAAGCATTTGAACCCGTATTGATTGAAGGTTTCTTAGCAAAAAGAAAGTACGAAAAATAATATATAACATCATCTTCTATAGAATATTCTAATCAAGATGGAAACAATTTAAACCATGAAGCTTGAAAGCGACGATGACTTTTATCACCAGAAAATGGATAATTATCAAGAATTGGTTGATTTGGCCCAACTTTAATATAAGCCCGATAGATTTCATCTCTTTTATTTGGAGGAAACTTCCAAATCATTGGTCGCATTTCAGGATCTCTTTCCAAACGAAAAACATCCAGTTGATTTGGAAGAAATCGTGGACGTTTTGAGCTATTCAATGAAGAATTGAAGTAATGAAATTTGATGACCCCTCAAGTATTGGAGTAGTAATAGTAGAAGCATCTTCATTCTCTTGATCTTTTCTTTTAAAAAATGTATCAATAGTTTTGAACTTACTCATAATTCAAATGGCCAAATAAGTTCCTATAATTAAAAATATATTTAGCAAAAAATATAAATTACAGTCTAAATCTTTATAAAATATAAAAATTATATTTCAATATAAAATAAAATATTAAAATTCAGAACAATAATACTAACATCCTAGTATAAATAATATAAAATTGTAATTAAATAGTTAACTAATAAAAAAAAACTAAATATACAAACTAACATATAATAACATAAACTTAATTAACAAATAATAATAAATTAACTAATTAAGTAAATAACTAAATATATAAAAAAGAATAAAAATAGAACCTTTTTTTAGAAAGAAGAGTGAAAAATCACTTGTTAAACTATTATCTTTTTTTTTTAATCTGCAAAAAATAAAAAAAATAAAAGTCAAAGAGGTAAAACTGTAAAAGATAAGAAGATTAAAGAGATAAAGAAAAAGAAGAATAGAAAAAGTTGTTACCTGAAATTTTGGAAAGCCAAGGCAGGAAGGGGAAGAGGGAGAGATTGGTTGTATGCTGGAAAATAAAAAAAAGGGGATGGAAATTGAGGAATGATTGTACGTTGAGAATTAATAAAAGGGATAGGGGTTGGGAAATAAAAAAAGGATAGAAAATGGACTATTGGGCTGGATTTTTTTAGAAATTAAAGGGGGAGATTTGGAAAAGATAGAACAAAAAGAGAGGAGGGTCTGGGAAATAAAAAAAAAGAGAGGACTAAACTATTTTTTTTTAAATAAAAACTAAAATTTTGGGGGGCGATTGCCCCTTTACTTCTATGTACCTGCGGCTCTGGGCTGGATTTTTTTAGAAATTAAAGAGGGGGGATTTAGAAAAGATAGAACAAAAAGAGAGGGGAGGGCTGGAAAATAAAAAAAGAGAAAAACTACCATTTGTACCCATGAACTTTACGAACGCTGACAAAAGTATCCATGGAAGAAGAAAAGTGACTTTGTACCCATGAAAGGCTGGATCCGTCTGTCGATAGTACCCGAACGTCATTAAAACGTTAGCTCCGTTAAGTTAAAAGCCAACATGGCACGTTAACTGCTTACCTGGCTTTGAATCAGCAGTCTAACGTGTCCAAGCATAAATATACTGTTATAACATCACTCATTTTCCTAATTTATCCTCAACTGTTTCCCCAATTTCAATTTCAAAACCCTAGAATGTCTAGGAGAAGCAGAGGTAACCAATGTTCTTCGAATGGAAGCATCAGCGAAGAAGAGACTTCATCTTCCAAGAGGGATGAAGAGAAGACTTTGTTTGGGAGATGCTTTTGTGGACAGGGTGTGGTGTTGCTACAATCTGGAACCTTAACAAATCCTGGGAGATGGTTCGTAAGGTGTCCTCTATGGAAGGTAAGTCTTTTTGTTTTTGTGCTTCTGATCATATTAACTTATTGTGAATGATTCCTTATTCCTCTCTTTCACACTACAGATGATGGATTGCAAGTATTTTGTATGGGTGGATGAGATTGACAGAGGATGGGAGGGACTGGCAAGAGCCCTTGTTAGAAAAAATCAAGATAGCTCCTGTGGTAACCATGAGGTCAATCTCACTGGGCAAAGAAGAGGGATTCAAGAGAATAGTGTGAAGATCTTGTTAAAGATAGGGAAGCTCCAGGGTGAAATTAGAATTATTAGGTCATGGATTATAACTATTTTTTTGAGTTTACTGATTTGTGTAGGGCTGAATCTACTCCAATTAATCAATATGTAACTGTGCTTATGGTGTATGTTGTCCTGGAGTCTTTTTGTGCAGCTTTTTGGTTTCAATGATGATGAACTTAGAAGCTGGTTGGTCTCGATGATGATGAACTTCGAAACTCTGTTACTATCTTCACTTGTAATGGAAAAAGTCAAGTTGTGTTATGACATTAATGTCCATGATTGTTAATGTATTTGATATCTGTTAGATTGGAGTTAACTCAATTTTGACAAAAAAAGAAATATAAATGTCGTGATTTATCTTAATATAGCCAGAAACATGGTATTGTAAAATAAATAGCAAAGTTGTAACCTGGAAATGGAACTAAATATTCATTCCATAAGCTATAATAAACCTTGAAGTAATTTACTCATATGCAGTTATCAACAAAAGCCTCAAAACAAGGGTATGAGTTTGATGTAGCAGTAGCAAATCAAATGTTCCTAATAGAACCAATACAAACCATGAACATGAAAGCATCAAGTTGTGCTGTTTAATTACTAGGCATAAGTTACAAAAAAACCATAATATAAGAGTTCATAGAGCTCTCATTACAGTAAGTACTTCATCAAAAAACAAATTCACACTAGAAAATCCTATTTGTTGGGTGTGGAGTTGCTGCTGCCACTAAAAACCCCGTTGTTGTTGCCACTTGAAGATGCTCCTGTTGGTGGACGGAACCCAGGTACTGACCATCTGCCTGGTGTTTGAATTGTGGATGGTGGAGTTGGCATGAATCGCATAAATCGTGTAGTGGTCTCTCGACTTGCACCATGCATTGTTTGTCTGGTAACTCTTGGAGGCGGTTGGTTAGTTGGTGATGTAGGTCTAACAACAGAAGGTTGTGGTATGGCTAATTGGGTGCTCTGTGTATAATTCAATCTTATGCCCATTCTCCACAGCAGCTTCATACATCTTAACGACATCCATGTCAAGTCGCAAAAGCCTCAAACCACCATCAATTTCCATTCCAGGCTGTCGCCAGTAGAAATCAAAGATGATTGGATACCCAATGTCTTTCAGTAGGTCACTAATGAAGAAGCCATTTAGAGTATCCATGTTAACTATCTCCACCTCAGTAATTTCACCTTCTGCATAACACAACTTGCCATTCGATCCCCTTTCAAGTCTATCTCTATGGTGTATTATTAATGTGATATGCGTCGTGGTAGCTATTTCTGTCAATAAAAAAAGAATGAACAGTCCATATCAATACACCTACTATTTCAACAAGGACATTCAACTAACGCATAACCAAAGTTTAATCACAATCATCATCAAAAAGTTCAGAAAACAGTTGCACTTTATTTGAGACAAGCAATAAGAGAAGCTAAACTGCAATAGATAAAAATATTTAAGATAAAATAGATAAAAATATTTTAGTTATACAATAGATAAAAATTTAAAATAAAAAATATTTAAGATAAAGAAAGGAAATGAAGATGAACTTTTGATAAACAACGACTTACGGCTCAAACATTAACGTGATAATTAGTTTCTTAAAGTATTATTATTCATGTAAATCTTATTAATTATGTAGGTATGTCTATTACCACTAAATGAACAAATCATGGTTCATGGGAAAGTTAATTGTCTATTTTCACTAAAATTGATTCAAGAAAAAGTTTGGACAATGTTTATGACTTTTCTAATTATTAAATTATAAAATATGATTCACTCAATAATTAAATGACTATTGTTTCTATAAATCTATTACACAATAAAAAAGATATGATTTAAATTTATTAGAATAATTGAGAATTAGTAAAATTTTAGTTATACATTATTTGAAATTTTAGCTAAACTGCATTCATAAGCCCAATACATCCCTTAATCCTTTCCATTATTTATTACATGGAAAATGGGGTTTCAACTTTCAATTATTGATTTATAGAATAATGATTTGAGATATACATGTTATGATGTTTGGTGAGGAATATGTAATAGGCTATGTTTGCTGCTAACCCGTGTAAAATAGTGAATGTTTTCAGAAAAATGTCTCCTGAAAACTATAATTATCTTATGGTGGTGGTGGTATTATTTTCAACTGTGTAAAATATGAAGAATTTACTAAATTATATTTTGTTAGGTAGGTATCTCTTCATTGAGTGACAACAACATATTGATAACTTGGTGTTCAACAAGGACATTCAACTAGCGCATAACTAAAGTTTAATCACAATCATCATCACGAAGTTTAGAAAACTGCATATTTGTGAATTAAAATGCCTAATGAAAACAAAACTTAAGTCCTATGCTGATCAGATATAAGGTTTAAATAAAAAACTTCATTCAGGCGATATATCGAGCATGTGGTGTGCAATAAATTCAGACAGCGTATTTAGTTCTATGTTGGCATCAAACAACCCAGAAAATTCAGCCACAGCAAACATATTCACTCCAAAACACAGAAATCATGTAACTTAACCTACCCAGATCACTAAAATAGAATGAAAAAGTAATAAAAATAAAGAGAAAAAAGACAAGGAAGCAGGGAAAGGGAATTGAACCTGCGCTGATGAGAGGGAAGGACGAAGAAATTGGGCGAGGCGGAGGAGCGGCGGTCGCATCGGCACAAAAGTTCGCCGCCCTTGGTTCCTCGCCGGACTGGAAGATGCGAAGCAGGGGCTGTTCGCGCAGAGACAGAGTGACTACGCGAAAAGGAGAGAAGAAATAGGAAAATGGAGAAGAAAATGGAAGAAGGATTGGGCGATGCTGGTCGCCGGTGGTGTTTTGGGCAGACGGAGGCGGTTGGGCGGATTGGTTGGTGGCGTCGGGTTCAGTAAGTGGTTCACGTCTCTCTCTCTCTGCTAGGGCATGCATAAGGGTGGTGGGGAAGAAGATGGAATGGCGCGAAGTGCCTCTAACGTTTCTCTCTCTCTCTCTCTCTCTCTCTCTCTCTCTCTCTCTCTCTCTCTCTCTCTCTCTCTCTCTTCTATAAGGTTCTTAAAAAAATTCAAATTAAAAATCAAAAGTCAGGTAAGCAGTTAACGTGCCATGTTGGCTTTTAACTTAACGGAGCTAACGTTTTAATGACGTTCAGGTACTATCGACAGACGGATCCAGTCTTTCATGGGTACAAAGTCACTTTTCTTCTTCCATGGATATTTTTGTCAGCGTTCGTAAAGTTCATGGGTACAAATGGTAATTTTTCCTAAAAAAAGGGAAGGACTAGACTAATTTTTTTTTCTTTTAAAATAAAAACTAAATTTGGGGTGGGGCATTGCCCCCCTTTACTTCTATGTACCTGCGTCCCTGCTCCCAATATATCTCTTGCGTATTATTGTATGGTTTGACCAACTATGTAAGAAATCTATAAAAGTATATAAAAGAGATTAAATTCTTGTAAAGTAAAAAAGTTAGTAACATGAAAAAAAAAATAGTTACCTTTAAATCAAAGTAATAGATTTATGCATTATCAAAATAAAAAATTTAATAATAATTAATTCTTTACTTTATTACTTTATCATTTGTCTTCACTTTATAAATTTTTTCCATATATAAAACTAACATCAAAAGATTTTCTACTAATGCAAGAATAAACTTTGTAGAAAATCTTTTTGGTATTGGAAAGAATTATATATGGCCATTAAATGATGTAAAAAATATTTAGTACTTTAACAAATGAATAAATAACTATATGTACCCATGAAAAATATAAACGCTGACAAATGTAATTATATAAAAAAACGACAATTGTAACCATAAAAGATGTCTTCTATATGATAGAAGTACTTAAACTCTAAAAAACTATTAAAAATCCCAAATTGCCCTTTCCTCCACTGTAACACCCTAAGTATCAAAATGTCACGCTTCCGGCTGCGCCACTTTGATAGCTCGGGTATTACGATGACTCTTGTAATATTTAAATACTAAAATATGAGCATGTTTAAAACTTTAACCAAATCTTTAATAAACATACATTCATACTTACAATATAAATTACAATACTCACAGAAATTTCATATATATATATATATATATATATATACACACACACACACACACATACATATTAATTTACAAACATCTCATATCAAAATCCTATCCCTCTTACAAAACTTGCAAAGCTAAAGGCGAGAGAAACATAAATACTAAAACAATACAGAAATATCGTCTAACAGAAAAGAATTAAGCTCTTTTGAACTTCATCGTCTATAACCTGAAAAAGAAAAGACCTGTAGGGGAGTGAGAACATCATTCTCGAAAGGGTTCTCACTATAGGGTTGCAGAATTACTATAATAGGATACGCGAGATAAAATCGTTACAGTGATTAATAACCGCCTTATGTATCTTTTCAAAAAACAAAGGTCTACTATAAAAAGTATTTGAAATCTTTTCTGAAAGAGGAAACGGTTCATTTCTTAAAAATTCAAAAGCCTTTCAAAAGGTTTATCTATGCTGAACCAGAATAGTTCTTCATACTTTTCCAAACCAGAAACATCAACCAGACATGGCTTTTGGCCCACCTCATGATCAACTACGGCTCTAGGCCCAAACAACCCAAACAACAACCAATCACCATAGTCCAACAGAGTCCCAGTCGCAAACACAAATAGGAAAGTTCAAGCACAAACAAACAGTTACTGCAAGTAGAACAATTAGCAGTTAATCACAAGTGATCACAAAGGCAAACCAAGTACAATATGCACACCCACACAATATCATATAGATGCATATGATGAATGCCTGTCCTAGTGGCTGATGATATCATCTGTCGGTTATAAAGCCAACCCGACAAGTCCTGGTAGCTAACCATTGGACTGTCCCTCTGTCGTGCATCCCCAACTCGAGTTGTTCACAATCATAATCATAATTCACATCCAACACCCTCACTGGTGTATATTCACGGGGGCGAGCTCATCCAGAACTTTCACAGTGTCTGGCCACACTTACGACATAGGGTCAGCAGAGTATCGAGTCTCAACCTGGAGCACGTGGTGGCTAGCCACTGCTTCTACCCAGGAAAACTCGTATCTCAGATAATTGGAAGTGCAACAATCACAATATCAGTAACTCAGCATGTATGCATTTATTCTTAGCCATAAATCAACATTCATCTCAGCCATCCGACTTAAATTCATGATTCATAGTCAGCCATCCAGCTCATAACATATTCCACAATCAGCCATAATTCATTATCATACACAGCCATTCCAGCTCATAACAAAATAGCACTTCCACCATCCAACATCATCAAATCCATAAAATCATCATTCAAGCCATAAATCACTTTTTCTCAATTCACTTCACTTTGAAATCAAAAATCAATTCTTTTCAGCCTTGACTTTAAAGTTCACATTCCTCAAATCATCTCAGACTCATAAGCCACCTTTACTCAAAGTAGGTTCCCTTTTTAAAACAAAGCCACCCTCGGCATCCTCTTTCCAAAACTTCCAAAATCATGACAAATTAAAGATCTCTTTCGAAATATTCAAAATCATCCATCCAACAACGGAATTTTATAACAAAAGTTCCTCAGCAAAGTCTCAAGTCTTTAGGGGAGAATAACATAATTCATTTCATCAAATTCGTTTAAAATCTTTAAAACTTTGGATTCCTGATTTGAGTAATATAAATAGGATCTAAGTCAAACCGAATCATGTAGTCAATTACTCTGAACACATTTTTAAGACCATTTCTTTTACTTAACCAAAACCAATTCCAATTCCATGATTAAATCTAAAGTGTTTCAAATTTCTCAAAGATTGTTTAGTCTTGAAAACTCAAAATTTAAACAGTGCTTTAAACTTTTCCCTAAAACATTGGAAAAATTAGACTTATCAATAAACTTTCAAGTTGTTTCAAAGTCATTGAAACTCCTTCGAGTAAAACCTTTTAATCAAATTAAAGAAGAACATAAACCCTTTTTATCTTTAAAACAACCCTCAAGTATAAACCTCTTCCTAATGACTTCCACCCAAAACCATAATATTTTTTTGTAGGAAACAAGGCTAAGTCATAATTCTCTTTTCAATAATTCTTTTTAAAACATAATTTCAGCACTTCCGCAATTACTTCAGGTAAAGATAATAAAAGTCTCAAATTAACAATTCCCCAAGTAATATAGTAAAGGCCTTAAATCCATAATTCTTCAAATAACATTTCAAACAAAGACTCGGATTCTCTAGAAATTTCGGCAGCATCTCCCCTAAAACTTGGACTCTGCCACCCTTTTCGGGTCCCAACCAAATCAATCCACAATCTTTTTCAACGGTCCAAAATCCAAAACCAGTTTAAAAGCAAGCTAAATCCAATAGTTATCTCATTTTCATATCTCAAGAAAACCGTTTCAAAAATTAAATCATTATCAACCGATTAAACTTATTTCCAAAACTTAAAAGAAACAGTTCAGCAACAATTTATTAATCAAAACCAAACAATAATCTAGTCAAAACATATAATCGTATTCATCCAAAGTAGCCAAACAATACATAAGACTGGTACAATCACTAAAAGTATATGATTCTCACACCAGATTTATAACAATTCTAGATATAAAATAGCTCCTTAGAAATGCCCCTACCTTAATACGCAAAACCATAACCCAAACGCGTCATAGGAACCTTCTCTCTCAACCCGAAATCACCGACAACCGCAACCTCAGCTCCAAGCCACTTTTGCAGTAACCACAGCAACTCTAATTGTGACATACAACAACTAAAACTATTTCTTATAGTAATTAACGCCACAAAACTTCAGCATATGATAACAGAGCAGCGATTAAAGGTCTCTTCAAACCAAAAACGGTTACCGTACTCGAGGAAACCAAGAAGCGGCAGCACCAGTGGCGGTTCCGGCAACACCAACGCCACAGCCGGTAACCAGAACGACGGCAACACGCGATAAACTCCTAGCACAACCAGCCTTAGCAACAACTCTCATGGCAATGGAAAACTTAACAGATAAAGAAGCTGAAGCAGGGTTAGAGCTTACTAACATAGAGGACTCAGCGGCTGTTTTCGGCGACAGAGGCGGCGGCAGTGTTTTTCCGGCGACAGCAGAAGTAGCAAGAACAACGACAACGGCATTAACCAAAACAGAGCATGATCGGAATGAGTGGCAAAACCCTGGAACAGTCCCGGCTAGCTCCATTAGCGGCGGCTTGAACCCTTTTCTGACGGCGGACTTAGCTTAACAGTGGCTATGCAGCGGCTTGAACGACACCCCAAAGCTGGCAGTAGAGACGTTCCCTCTCCCTCAGACCAGATCGGCGGCTGATCATCCTCAACGGCAATGGAGATGTGACGGCAGCGGCTGGGCTCGTTAACGACGGCGGCTACAAAAGGGGTTGGCGACGACAAAGACGGCACAGACAGCGGCAGCGGCGTGAAGCTCCTGGCGGCATCTTCCTCCCTTGCGCGTCTCTGCTCCGGAAGTGGGCTAAACGGCGACGACATGACTCCACAGGATGCCAACGCTCCTCGCATGGTTTTGGCAGCAACTTCACGGGTCAGCGGCGATGCGGTTAGGTCGCAGCAGCAGCGTGGTGACGGCGCGAGCAACTCTTCCCTCTCCCTTCCGTCTCTGTTCGACGGTGCCAAGCTTTCCTTCCAATATCCGTGGGTGTGTGCTGCGCAGGAAAGAGGGTGAAGAAGAGGCTAGGGCTGCGCAGTGAAGATAGTGAAGAGGGGGGGGGGTTGGGGCTGCGCAGCGTGTTGGAAGATTCAAAGGGGGATGGGTATGGCAAAATTAGGGTAATATGGAAAACCAAATTTTTAATCCAACAAATTATATCTATAAAAATACCATTTAATCATTAATTTACAAATTTATTTTCAAATAGATACTCTAACTCAATAACTGGAGATAATTAAATTAATTTCCTTTAAATCATAAAATAAAATTTAAAATCTAATTATTCAAACTAAAGCGGATAAAACTCTCATTATTTTTCAATCACTAAAGTTTTAAATCAATAATAAGAAATACTCAATTAATATATAAATTTCTGAAAATTATATTCTCGAGTAAATAAAATAAATCATTAAATAACAATATTTAGTTTTTGAAAATTCGGGGTCTTACATCCTACCACACTTATAAAAATTTTCGTCCTTAAAATTAAAGTAATACATAAGATAATACATAGTCTTAGTACTTTACTCTTAAATACTTTTTAGAAGAGTAATGAACCTTGGTGTATATATATATATATATATATATATATATATATATAAGTATTCAAATACCGAACTACCATAAGAATTAAAGATATTTGTAAAGTATGGTGTAAGTCAGAAGATACAAGATAGGCTCGATGCAAAAAGGTTATATAGTTTCAAGTCTCTACAAAAATTTGAAGGGACAAAATAGGGTGCAAATCAAGATAGGCATTCACAAAGCAAAGTGGTAGTTAATGTGGTAAAAGGCTACAAAGCATGCTGGTATTTAAACAGCGGACATAACGTTCGCTCACAGATCTCGTACCCGCTTCAGAGCTTCAACTTCCCAATTTCATCAGTCACTTTACAACTCCATACCTGGTCACAAGTGTAACACCGCAAACTCTTTCACAAGGAATAAAACCCCCACAACTCCTCATAACGTTGTATACTTACCACTCCACCTTTTCAAGTTCACGAACTGCATTCTAAAGAGACTACCGCTTCACTTGTTACGCCTAACGGTCATGCGTGACTCTAAGGCAATCCTCGAGTGTATTCAGAAGAGTACTAAACCTTAGAGAAGGACAAGCGATAAGGACTAAACTCGCAAGAACTTGAAAGGATTGTTGGATCACAAGCAATCAAGGGTGTACAAGAAATGAAGAGTGCTGGGAAGAAAATACACTTTAAAAATCTCAAAATAACCCCGAATCAAAGAAGTATGATAAGAACGATAAAAGAGAAGGTAGTGTAGTAGTTTGAACAAAAATCAAGTTGAGCCAAGAAGTATAGGGTTTACAAAAAGGAATATCTCAAACCCAAGACAAAGCTCACAGAACTCAAGAGCACAATTAAAAATACTTCCGAATACATTGTTCATAAAAGAATTGAAAACTTGCGGAAAAATCACTTCACGGTCTAAAAGAAAAGTTAAGCAACAACATCCTTCGAGAGAGTAACAAAAGCATAAACGTGGCTTTACTTTAATACAATTTTATGTTGAAGTAGATTACGTAGAGTTTTAAAACAAATGAACACAGGTTTGGCCAAGAGCTAAAATACTTCCTCAAGTATTTTAGAAAGATAGTTAGGTGCACAACTTAACCAAAAGTAATCATAAAACTGGGAAGAAAATCAAATGCTAGTTCAAAAATTCTCAAAGTTCATATTCAAACAAGCGTGTATGAAATTATTGAAAAGACGGAAGAAGAAATTAAACTCTATTTAGAAAAGAAAATTCGAGGTAAAAATTTGTTTATAAGTTAGTAAAGGACATAAGTGGTGCGTTGCAAACAGACAGACTTCCGATAAATATGGAAACTTTCTAAAACTTCATTTAAAATGGTGCATGCCAACTTCAAAACAACTTTGTCAAAAATTGAAGGATGGTTTCAATTACAATCAAGCAACAGAAAAATTTAGTTTGGAATTTTCTTCAAAGAGAATTCAAAACTTCTTTAAAAAGTTCAAAACAAGACTCCAAAAGTATACTTGAAATCACCATCTCAGAAGGACATTCAAGAAGTTTAGGATGTAGTTAAAAAGGAGTCAAGCCATACAAGAAAGGATCTTAAATCAAGGGAGTTCAAACAAGGTCCACTAGGCATGAGACATCAAACAAACTTTCAACTGTTCCAAAAGAATACCAAAAGTCATAGGAAAAGACAACTCAATCGCTAGTAATTTCTCAAGAATAAATCTTTGACTAAGAACTCTGATAGAGACAATGAGAGGATAAACGATGCACTAATTTAAAATGAATCAAGCTGACTCACATAAGAAGGATATTCACAAGAGAGGGGATACCAAGATCAATGGTAATGTTCACAAGATGTAAAAAATTAGTTAAAAACAAAGTCAAGTATGACATCCATAGAAACAAAGACTTAAGGAATTAGTCCATGCTAGAAAGGAAAGATATGAGCCCAATATTTTCAAAAGAACAACAATTGCATAAGCAAATGTATCATGCTAAATTAAATTCGATTAAAAATGAATTAGGCGAAAATTGTCAAACGAAGATCAACCGGAATAAAGACGAAAATCCTTTCTTTCTAAAATTTTGAAAAATACCTAAGCACATAATCAAATAAAGATATGCATAGGAACTGTAGTAAGGTTATTTGAAAAATCAAATTGTATTTAGAGTAAGTATAATTCTTTAAACGAGTAGAAGATCAGGTGAGGTACTAGAAATAAATAGTTTTTTAAATTGCATAAGAAATTTTCAAAGTTTTATGTAGATGAGTGTATATTGAACCAAAAGTGACTTTATAAAAATTCAAAAATTGATTATAAATATAGCCGAATAAGAGAAAATTATGAATCATAATTTCTTCAAAAAGAGACCCGGAATAAGAACTTAAAAAAAGCATGCGGCATCAAAATAAGATCAAAATCATATAGAAAAATACATGAATCCAGAAGAAGGGTTTAAACAGAGAAAGACAGATACATTAAGGATTTCAAACAGGCATATGCAATTAGGATCAAACAAGGATGCATATGAATAGAGGAATAGGGTTGAAAAAATCAAACTACTTTTCAAAAGGATTAGCAAATAAGAACTTCAAGTTAGGCTATGAAAGAACAAGTGACTTGAACAGAATTCAAGACACATAACTGAATAACCTCGAGAAATAGTTTCTAAAGTTCCCAAAACCCGCGATTCACTTTACCCAAAAACTCGTATATCATCTATGATAATCCATTAGTACTTTCACATACATAATTCACTAGTATTAAGCCGGCCAAACTTAATATCAGGAATTATGCAATGCAAAGCTAATGGCATTAATCAATAGACCGTCTTGTGCATAAATCTCTAATTCTTGTTATCTGAACAAGACCTATTACATGACAAACGCTCAGAGTATGCAATTGAAGCATAGTCGGTCCATTCATCAGGCTCTATAGAAAAGACCGCTCTGATACCATGATGTAACACTCTAACTATCAAAATGTCACGCTTCCGGCCACGACACTCTAATAGCTCGGGTATTACGACGATTCTTGTAATATTTAAATACTAAAATATGAGCCTGTTTAAAACTTTAACAGAATCTTTAATAAACATACATTCATACTTACAATATAAATTACAATACTCACAAAAATTTCATATATATATATATATATATATATATATATATATATATATACATATACGTATACATACATATTAATTTACAAATATCTCATATCAAAATCCTATCCCTCTTACAAAACTTGCAAAGCTAAAGGTGAGGGAAATATAAATACTAAAACAATACAGAAATATCGTCTAACAGAAAAGAATTAAGCTCTTTCGAACTTCATCGTCTGTAACCTGAAAAAGAAAAGACCTGTAGGGGAGTGAGAACATCATCCACGAAAGGGTTCTCACTATAGGTTGCAGAATTACTATAATAGGATACGCAAGATAAAATCGTTACAGTGATTAATAACCGCTTTATGTATTTTTTCAAAAAACAAAGGTCTACTATAAAAAGTATCTGAAATCTTTTCTGAAAGAGGAAACGGTTCATTTCTTAAAAATTCAAAAGCCTTTCAAAAGGTTTATCTATGCTGAACCAGAATAGTTCTTCATACTTTTCCAAACCAGAAACATCAACCAGACATGGCTTTTGGCCCACCTCATGATCAACCACGCCTCTAGGCCCAAACAACCCAAACAACAACCAATCACCATAGTCCAACAGAGTCTCAGTCGCAAACACAAATAGGAAAGTTCAAGCACAAACAAACAGTTACTGCAAGTAGAACAATTAGCAGTTAATCACAAGTAATCACAAAGGCAAACCAAGTACAATATGCACACCCACACAATATCACATAGATGCATATGATGAATGCCTGTCCTAGTGGCTGATGATATCATCTGTCGGTTATAAAGCCAACCCGACAAGTCCTGGTAGCTAACCATTGGACTGTCCCTCTGTCGTGCATCCCCAACTCGAGTTGCTCACAATCATAATCATAATTCACATCCAACACCCTCACTGGTGTATATTCACGGGGGCGAGCTCATCTAGAACTTTCACAGTGTCTGGCCACACTTACGACATAGGGTCAGCAGAGTATCGAGTCTCAACCTGGATCACGTGGTGGCTAGCCACTGCTTCTACCCAGGGAAACTCGTATCTCAGATAATTGGAAGTGCAACAATCACAATATCAGTAACTCAGCATGTATGCATTTATTCTCAGCCATAAATCAACATTCATCTCAGCCATCCGACTTAAATTCATGATTCATAGTCAGCCATCCGGCTCATAACATATTCCACAATCAGCCATAATTCATTATCATACACAGCCATTCCAGCTCATAACAAAATAGCACTTCCACCATCCAACATCATCAAATCCATAAAATCATTATTCAAGCCATAAATCACTTTTTCTCAATTCACTTCACTTTGAAATCAAAAATCAATTCTTTTCAGCCTTGACTTTAAAGTTCACATTCCTCAAATCATCTCAGACTCATAAGCCACCTTTACTCAAAGTAGGTTCCCTTTTTAAAACAAAGCCACCCTCGGCATCCTCTTTCCAAAACTTCCAAAACCATGACAAATTAAAGATCTCTTTCAAAATATTCAAAATCATCCATCCAACAATGGGATTTTATAACAAAAGTTCCTCGACAGAGTCTCAAGTCTTTAGGGGAGAATAACATAATTCATTTCATCAAATTCGTTTAAAATCTTTAAAACTTTGGATTCCTTATTTGAATAATAGAAGTAGAATCTAAGTCAAACCGAGTCATGTAGTCAATTACTCTGAACACATTTTTAAGACCATTTCTTTTACTTAACCAAAACCAATTCCATTTCCATGATTAAATCTAAAGTGTTTCAAACTGCTCAAAGATTGTTTAGTCTTGAAAACTAAGAATTCAAAGAGTGCTTTAAACTTTTTCCTAAAACATTGTAAAAATTAGACTTATCAATAAACTTTCAAGTTGTTTCAAAGTCATTGAAACTCCTTCGAGTAAAACCTTTTAATCAAATTAAAGAAGAACATAAACTCTTTTTATCTTTAAAACAGCCCTCAGCATAAACCTCTTTCTAATGACTTGCACCCAAAAACATAATATTTTTCTGTAGGAAACAAGGCTAAGTCATAATTCTCTTTTCAATAATTCTTTTCGAAACATAATTTCAGCACTTCCGCAATTACTTCAGGTAAAGATAATAAAAGTCTCAAATTAACAATTCCCCAAGTAAGATAGTAAAGGCCTTAAATCCATAATTCTTCAAATAACATTTCAAACAAAGACTCAGATTCTTTAGAAATTTCGGCAGCACCTCCCTTAAATCTTGGACTCTGCCACCCTTTTCGGGTCCCAACCAAACAAATCCACAATCCTTTTCAACGGTCCAAAATCCAAAACCAGTTCAAAAGCAAGCTAAATCCAACAGTTATGTCATTTTCATATCTCAAGAAAACCGTTTCAAAAATCAAATCATTATCAACCGATTAAACTCAATTCCAAAACTTTAAAGAAACAGTTCAGCAACAATTGATTTATCAAAACCAAACAATAATCTAATCAAAACATATAATCATATTCATCCAAAGTACTGGTGCACGAAATTGTGATCTCAGGCAACGGCGCCAAAAACTCTGTACGCACGTCTTAATAAATTGTTTTTCATTCACAACTTCGATACAATTAACCAGCAAGTGCACTGGGTCGTCCAAGTAATAAACCTTACGTGAGTAAGGGTCGATCCCATGGAGATTGTCGGTTTGAAGCAAGCTATGGTCACCTTGTAAATCTCAGTCAGGCGGATATAAAATAGTTATGGAGTTTTCGAAAATACATAATAAAATAGGGATAGAAATACTTATGTATATCATTGGTGAGAATTTCAGATAAACGTATAGAGATGCCTTCGTTCCTCTGAACCTCTGCTTTTCTGCTGTCTTCATCCAATCAGTCTTACTCCTTTCTATGGCTGGCTTTATGCAAGGACATCACCATTGGCAATGGCTACTTTTGATCCTCTCTGGAAAATGGTCCGATGCGCTGTCACTACATGGCTAATCGTCTGGAGGCATCACCGTTGTCAATGGCTGCATCCCATCCTCTTGTGAAAATGGTCCAAATGCTCTGTCACAGCACGGCTAATCATCTGAGGTTCTCGATCATACTGGAATAGGATTCACCCTCCTTTTGCGTCTGTCACTACGCCCAGCACTCGCGAGTTTGAAGTTCGTCACAGTCATTCAATCCCAGAATCCTACTCGAAATACCACAGATAAGGTTTAGACTTTCCGGATTCTCATGAAGGCCGCTATCAATCTAGCTTATACCACGAAGATTCTGATTAAGAGATCCAAGAGATAATCATTCAATCGAAGGTAAAATGGAAGTGGTTGTCAGGCATGCGTTCATAGGGAATGATGATGATTGTCACGTTCATCACATTCATGTTGAAGTGCGAATGAATATCTTAGAAGCGGAATAAGTTGAGTTGAATAGAAAAACAGTAGTACTTTGCATTAATCTTTGAGGAACAGCAGAGCTCCACACCTTAATCTATGGAGTGTAGAAACTCTACCGTTAAAAATACATAAGTGAAAGGTCCAGGCATGGTCGAATGGCTAGCCCCCAAAACGTGATCACTATGATCAAAAGATGGTTCAAAAGATCATAAGATGTCTAATACAATAGTAAAAGGTCCTATTTATACTAAACTAGCTACTAGGGTTTACAGAAGTAAGTAATTGATGCATAAATCCACTTCCGGAGCCCACTTGGTGTGTGCTTGGGATGAGCTTGAATGTTACACGTGCAGAGGCTCTTTCTGGAGTTGAACGCCAGGTTGTAACGTATTTCTGGCGTTCAACTCTGGTTTGTGACGTATTTCTGGCGTTTAACTCCAGACAGCAGCGTAGAACTGGCGTTCAACGCCATTTTACGTCATCTAAACTCGGCCAAAGTATAGACTATTATATATTGCTGGAAAGCCCTGGATGTCCACTTTCCAACGCAATTGGAAGCGCGCCATTTTGAGTTCTGTAGCTCCAGAAAATCCACTTTGAGTGCAAGGAGGTCAGAATCCAACAGCATCAGCAGTCCTTCTTCAACCTCTGAATCTGATTTTTGCTCAAGTCCCTTAATTTCAGCCAGAAAATACCTGAAATCACAGAAAAACACACAAACTCATAGTAAAGTCTAGAAATGTGAATTTAACATAAAAACTAATGAAAGCATCCCTAAAAGTAACTAGATTCTACTAAAAACATACTAAAAACAATGCCAAAAAGCGTATAAATTATCCGCTCATCAAGTACCCAAACAATACATAAGCCTGGTACAATCACTAAAAGTATATAATTCTCACACCAGTATCCATTTATAACAATTCCAAATATAAAATAGCTCTTTAGAAAAGCCCCTACCTCAATACGCAAAACCATAACCCAAACGCGTCACAGGAACCTTCTATCTCAACCCGAAATCACCGACAACCGCAACCTCAGCTCCAAGCCACTTTCGCAGTAACCATAGCAACTCTAATCGCGACATACAACAACCAAAACTCAATCTTATAGCAATTAACGCCGTAAAACTTCAGCGTATGATAACAGAGCAGCGATTAAAGGACTCTTCAAAACAAAAATGCTTACCATACTCGAGGGAACCAAGTAACGGCAGCACCAGTGGCGGTTCCGACAACACCAACGCCACAGCCGGTGACCAGAACGACGACAACACGCGATAAACTCCTAGCACAACCAGCCTTAGCAACAACTCTCATGGTAATGGAAAACTTAACAGATAAAGAAGCTGAAGCAAGGTTAGAGCTTACTAACACAGAGGACTCCGCGGCTGTTTTCGACGGCAGTGTTTTTCCGGCGACGGCAGAAGTAGCCAGAATAATGACAACGGCATTAACCAAAATAGAGCAGGATCGGAATGAGCGGCAAAACCTTGGAATAGTCCCGGCTAGCTCCATTAGCAGAGGCTTGAACCCTTTTCTGACGGCAGACTATGCTTGACGGTGGCTGGGCAGCGGCTTGAATGACACCCCAAAGCTGGCAGCAGAGGCATTCCCTCTCCCTCAGACCAGATTGGCGGCTGACCATCCTCAAGGGCAATGGAGATGTGATGGCAGCGGCTGGGCTCGTCAATGACGACGGCGGCGAAAGGGGTCGGCGATGACGAAGACGGCACAGACAGTGGCAGCAGCGCGAAGCTCCTGGCGGTGTCTTCCTCCCTCGCACGTCTCTGCTCCGACAGTGGGCTGAATGGCGACGACACGGCTCCACAGGACGATGACGCTCCTCGCGCGGTTCTGGCGGTAGCTTCACGGGTCAGCGGCAACGCGGTTAGGTCGCAGCAGCAGCGTGGTGACGGTGCGAGCAACTCTTCCCTCTCCCTTCCTTCTCTGTTCGACGGTGCCAAGCTTTCCTTCCACAATCCGTGGGTGTGTGCTGCACAGGGAAGAGGGTGAAGAAGAGGCTAGGGCTGCGTAGCGAAGATAGTGAAGATGGGGGGTTGGGGCTGCGCAGCGTGGAGGAATGTTAGATTGGAAGGGGGATGGGTATAGCAAAATAAGGGTTAGGGGTAATATAGTAATTTTAGTAAAATTAGGGTAATAGGGTAATTGAAAACCAAATTTTTAATCCAACAATAATATCTATAAAAATACTATTTAATCATTAATTTACAAATTTATTTTCAAATAGATACTCTAACTCAATAACTGGAGATAATTAAATTAATTTCCTTTAAATCATAAAATAAAATTCAAAATCTAATTATTCAAACTAAAGCAGATAAAACTCTCATTATTTTTCAATCACTAAAGTTTTAAATCAATAATAAGAAAATACTCAATTAATATATAAATTCCTGGAAATTATATTCTCGAGTAAATAAAATAAATCATTAAATAACAATATTTAGTTTCTGAAAATTCGGGGTCTGACATCCTACTCCACTTATAAAAATTTTCATCCTCAAAAATTAAAGTAATACATAAGATAATACATAGTCTTAGTACTTTACTCTTAAATACTTTTTAGAAGAGTAATGAACCTTGGCAATATATATATAAGTATTCAAATACGGAACTACCATAAGAATTAAATATATTTGTAAAGTATGGTGTAAGGCAGAAGATACAAGATAGGCTCGATGCAAAAAGGTTATATAGTTTCAAGTCTCTACAAAAATTTGAAGGAACAAAATAGGGTGCAAATCAAGATAGGCATTCACAAAGCAAAGCGGTAGTTAATGTGGTAAAAGGCTACAAAGCATGCTGGTATTTAAACAGCGGACATAACGTTCGCTCACAGATCGCGTACCCACTTCAGAGCTTCAACTTCCCAACTTCATCAGTCACTTTACAACTCCATACCTGGTCACAAGTCTAACCCCCGCAAACTCTTTCACAAGGAATAAAACCCCCACAACTCCTCATAACGTTGTACACTTACCGCTCCACCTTTTTACGTTCACGAACTGCATTCTAAAAAGACTAACGCTTCGCTTGTTACAAAAAGGAATATCTCAAACCCAAGACAAAGCTCACAGAACTCAAGAGCATGATTAAAAATACTTCCGAATACATTGTTCATAAAAGAATCGAAAACTTGCGAAAAAATCACTTCACGGTCTAAAAGAAAAGTTAAGCAACAACATCCTTCGAGAGAGTAACAAAAGCATAAACGTGGCTTTACTTTAATACAATTTTATGTTGAAGTAGATTATGTAGAGTTTGAAAACAAAATGAACACAGATTTGGCTAAGAGCTAAAATACTTCCTCAAGTATTTTAGAAAGATAGTTAGGTGCACAACTTAACCAAAAGTAATCATAAAACTTGGAAGAAAATCAAATGCTGGTTCAAAAATTCTCAAAGTTCATATTCAAACAAGCGTGTATGAAATTATATTCACAACTCTCATAGTTCTCAATTTTGCATCAACACTAGCCGTCATTTCCTCCAAACACTAAGTGGAGGTGGGGTACTCCTTTGAAAAGACAACAATAGAAACCTTGAATTCCTAACAGTAGTAGAGGAGTGTAGTGCAGCGAAAGAAGGAGAAGAAGATGATGAAGAACGAGAGAGACAAAACAACAGTAGCAATGGTGGGCAGCAACAAGCACTTTCTTAACAACCTAATCCAAGTTAATCTGTTTCCTCTATTTTCACACAATTTGGCCAGAACCAATATGAACAATTCAGAGCATGCTCCCATCATGGCCATTCAAATCAACTGCTTCCATTGCGAAGGAATTGAAATTACACTCTGCGCCTCTCACAAGCTTGGCGACATTTTCACTCTCATCAACTTCGTCAATGACTGGGATGCCATCACCAACCACCACCAAGATCAGAACCACCCATTACCCTCTCCGTCCTTACTGGACACTAGAATGTTCGTTTTTTTCTCAAGGAGACCGATCGGTTTACCAAGAGAAACCCTACTTTGGTCTCCCGAAATTGGTCTACAAGAGGTTCGTGTTCGAAGCTTCCAAAATCGAAGCCCTCAAAGCCACGATTGCACCAATTCATCAGACAAGATTTGAAGCAGTGGCAGCACTAATTTGCAAGTGTACGGCTTTTGCACTAGGGTTATGTCCTAACTCCTCGTTGTTAAGCACAGTTGCGGTGAATCTCCACAAGAGGATGGATCCTCCTGTTCCAAGCAAGACCTTAGGAAACATGATAACTTTCTTCATATTTGGCCATGGTGGTGGTGGTGGTGGTAACGGTGGCAGTGGTGGTGGGGGAGGGTAAGGTACAACAGCACACCATGAATAATTTGGGGATGATGGTAGCAGTGGTGGAGAGAAGGACAATTTGTGATTTTTGAATAATTTTTTAGAGTTTGGATACTTTTGTTATACATAAGGCATCTTCCGTGGTTACAAGTGTCGTTTCTTTTCTACATAAGTGCATTTGTCAGCGTCTGTATCTTTTATGGGTACATATGGTAATTTATTCTTTAACAAATACTAGCTAATTCCCTTTCTTTTTAATACTAAACGTATTGATCTCCTATGTTTTAGCATTCACCTTTGCTAAATACGATCACCATACATCTCACAAACATTGATGACACTTTGAATGATTATGGAAAGGAAAGCACCTACCATTTACATCTTTAGAGGGAGTGGACACCTATCAAGTTCAAACCAGGTGAGCAACAGCATTTCATTTTTGAAAGAGAACATTATAATCAGAAAAGAAATAACCAATAGCTCCATACAACAACAATAAAATCTTATCCCATTAGGTGGGATTTGGATCTTCTAAATTTTGGATTTTACTTTAGACGGTAAAATGTGATCTCTCGCTATTTATTTCATAGGTAGAACCAAAAGAAATATGAGAAAGAAACCATTCAATGGTGAGAGATCACACTTTACTCTCTCAAGTGAAAATCCAAAATTTAGAGGATCTAAATTCCACTAGATGGGATCGATAGAGCAATATCCCAATGAATGAATTCATCATCAATTGCTGCTACAAACCTTTAAATAGAAAACAAACTGAAGTTCACCAAGAAAGTAAACATAAAAATGGTGAACGAGCAAATCAAGTAGTCCTTTGATTAACAACAGCAAACGAATTTCCTATTTAATGGCCAACCTTACTTTATGAATTTAATGAAAAGGGATGAAAGCATTCGTAAAAATGATAGTTTCCCAATCAACACCGATGCCTTGTCAAGGAACCTCATCACCAGATCTGTCACCTCCTCAGTTGTAATATAAGTAGCAACAGGCTTGGGGTTTCAAGAAAGTCAGCAGCCTAAACAACCACAGTCACAGCATTGAGTTGATTTGCAAATTAACATGGAGGATATCAAAAGAGTAGAA
The DNA here is from genome assembly GCF_059453495.1 of Arachis ipaensis. Lineage (NCBI taxonomy): Eukaryota > Viridiplantae > Streptophyta > Magnoliopsida > Fabales > Fabaceae > Arachis > Arachis ipaensis. Next base: position 31,547,248 of record NC_142435.1, read on the forward strand.
AACTTTTGGAGCATGTACACTAACTAGCAAAGGAAATTTGCTCCTCTCGAAGACAAGAATGAAGCAGATGGTCAATCTAACAATGAGAACCACATACATCACGATACACACGCTACAATGGATAAAATTCAGAACTTTCCATAAATCGAGTTCAAAACCTAGGTGGATTCAGATTAACTAATTAAGTGACATATCATAAAACAATCACTAGAATCATGGGTCATCCAAAAGCATACCAAATAAAATTCGTGCTATGTTGCATATAATATGAAGAACAAGAAATAGACGGAACATGACAAGAACAAAGAAACCAACCTCGTACAATTCGGAGAGCATGTCTATGTTATTCTTGAGGAATTCTGTGATCCAACCTCTGAAATGATCCACAACTACAAGTCCCTCCTTGATCCAGCGGGAACCATATATCTTATGGAAATCCCATACCTTATAACAGAAGTAAATGATCAATGAGAGTATAGAGCTATCAATGTTCACAGGGATCTCAGTCCACTAACCACTACACCTAACACAACGTCTTAAAAACACATATTCATCAACGACAACACTCTTATCTATCTTCAAGACCTTTTCGTCTCGGCTTCTTAGGGAGACATAAGCAAACTGTAGACGTTCGTCGCCCCAATATAGAGAAAGGTAGACTTGACTGAAGTCAGGGGACTTCATGAGAGTCTTGAATTTATTATGATGGTCCCTATCCAAATCCCCAATCTGAATGAATCATATTCCAAAGTTTTAACAAGAAACCTTATCCAAGCCTTTAAATAACTTGATGTTATTCAATTCCTCCAGAATGGCTCTGCCACGTTTGTTTTTGCTAGCCATACCACAGAAATAGTGAAATATTTCACTCGACAAATTGTCATTGAGGTGGCCACCATCCTTACGCTTTTGCACCTCTCTTATTGATTCCAGCAAGTTTGGGATCTGAAGATCTTGCGTATCCTAGAGGATCCAAAATAATAATGAAAAAGGGAAATCAAATGTATCAAGATTTAAGAGTTAATAGGGGAAATGATTTCTCATTGAAGGAATAAGCTTATAGCTATAGCCTACACTACATGCTTCCACAGGTTCCTACAATAAGTCTAATTGAAAACGAAATTCTAACCAACTAACTAATTACAGCTAAAACTGTAACCCTTACTAATTATTTCTACCATTAATTAACGACATTTAACAGAATGCAAAATCTGACCTGTTGCAAATTGAATAGAATGTGGCTGTTCCGGTTGAAAAAGGCGGCGGACCAGCCCTCGCAGTGGTGGCACCTGTGTCGACGGCCTCCTGGAAATGGCGTTTCCTCTCCAAGAAGAGGATGACCTGAGAGAGGATATAGCTAGAGACATCAGGCATAGGATCACTCCATCACCGTCAACCACCACCAATCCTTCTTCAATAGCATTAGCGTGGCCCTTCAAAACACCACATTCAGTCTTAGCAACGCTCTGATGAAGCCACAAAGGTTTTAGATCTGTCATACATCTTATTAAAAACTTGTACGAGCTTTGTTTACCACTTTTGTACCAATCGTAGAGAGAGAAGCAGAGATTCTTGAATTCGTTATCCTTCGCAAGAGTGTGAAAATGATCTTTCGCAAGCTGATAATCATTATAGCGCAAAAGATACTTGTCCTTGATAAGAGAGAGCTCAGAAATGTTTGGTTCCCTAGGTTTATGAGAGAAAATGAGCCAATCACTAAAAGGCTTGACAAGCATTCTTGCTATAGAGTCTCAATTGCTTCAAGCGCAAAAATTCGCTAATTAGTTCTTCCCGTAATACAATTCCAATGTTGCTTACATCACAGAAAAAGTTGAACAACATGGTCTCCCTGGATTGAAACGACAACATAGCCGCATCATAATTGTCCATCAATATGATAAAGTGCAGAAGGAAGAGGAAAAGCCAGCAGACAAGCACACATGATTGACCGCTATAGAACTGAATTAAACTTAGGTCCGTTTGGAAACTCCAAAAAGCTATCTTTTTTGTAGTTTTTGACTTATAAAAAGTTACATTAATAGTGTTTGGTATAATTTTTTAGATAAATTTTTAATTTTTCAAAAAGTTATTTAAGAGCTTTTGAAGAAGTTAAACAATGTGACTTCTCCTATTTTCAAAAGCTATTTTATCACTCCTATTTAATGCACAACTTTAAAACAATGATTTCTATAATAACTTTCCAAACACAAAATAACTTATTTAAAAATTATTATTAATAAAAGTCCTTATATTTTAAGCTCCTTTTTCAAAAGAACTTATTTAAGAAGTTTAGCCAAACTGGCCCTTACTGCTTCTTCACATAGAAAGAAACCAAAAGTTTGCAATGTTGTGTCTCTTTGGTTTCTCATTGGCCGGTTTACGAGGTTTCTTAATCTTGCGAGGTTCAAATTCAAACCGATTTAAATTAAACCGTTTGGATTCTATTTTATGCAAACCGCTTGATCGGATAAGATTTTGGATCTATTTCTCATATCCAATCCAATCCAATTCAAACCGCAATGCTATAATGTTATTTTTTTATTATCATATTTATAATTTTACTTATAACATATTCAATTTGTTATACATCTTTATATTATTCGTGTATTGTTATTATTTAATAAATATTTTATATTCAAAATATAATTTATATATTTTAACTAACTTATAATTTTATTTCTATTGTTATGTTATCGTTGGTTTTTTAAGATATTGTTAAAATTATTGTTTATTATTTAAAATTTAATGTTAAGACTTGTTATATATATATATATAATTTAAAAAATCGCAAATCCAATCCAATCCATACCGCTTGAAATTGAATAAGATTGGATCGAATTTTTTTTATAAAAAATCATCCAATCCAAATCACACCGCAAGTAAAATTAATGTTCAAATCGAATAAATTTTTTACTCAAAACCGATCCAAATCCTACTACAAATATCTTAATCTATATGGAAAAGGGACCACCAGCGAAAATCACACTAATCCCCCGAGTTTGCTGTTACTCAAATTTCTGGCAAGCACAACGCTAACATGACCACCGTATTTTGGTGACCTGGCAAACCACCCCCCAAACCTAATCCCTCCCTCCCAACTCAGACTCCCCCTCCATCTCCCTCCCCATCGTAGCCCTCTCCCTACCCAACGCAACCCCTTCCCCCTCTCTCCCCATCGCAACCTCCTTTTCCTCTCCTTCCCCACCGCAGCTCCCCAACGTACACTCTCCCTTCCTTTCCTTCTCCATCGCAAGCGGAGAACAGTGTCGTTTCCATCATCCACCCCGTTCACACAACAGCATCGTTTCACTGCCACTACCACAATGCCTTTTATTCCCCCGCCTCTCTACTACCGTCACTCAAATCTTCCCCCTTCTTGAGATTCAGAGGTCTTCTTCTTCTTCTTCTTCTTCTTCTTCTTCTTCTTCCCCCTTCTCTGTTTGTTTGAACTCAAACTGTGCATCATAACAGGACAAAGACGGAACATGTTCATCCAAATGCAACCTATACCGTATCTTTCGTCTCTGATGTTCTATGCTGGGAAGCCTGTCATGGAAGTTGGAAGCGCCGACTTCCCAAACGCGCGGCTATGAATTCGCCTCTCGCTAAATCAATCTTTGGAATTGATGGTATTCATGTTTGTCCTCTAGTTCAATTTGATTTTGTAGCTGACATTTTGGTGAATGCGCGTTTGCGATTGGATTGCAGGGATTACTAGGGTTTTTTTCGGGTCTGATTTTGTTACTGTGATGAAATCTGATGATTTTTCTTGAGAGTTGTTGAAGCCTGAGATATTTGCGGCCATTATGGATTTCTATTCCTCTGGTTAACCGTTGTTTTAGGGGAGGGAAAGGGAAGGGGGAAGTGTGTTGGGGAGGGAGAGAAAATGGGGGTTGCGATGGGGAGGGAAGGGGAGGAGGTTGCATTGGGTAGGGGGATGGTTGCATGGGGAGGGAGATGGAGGGGGAGTCTGCGTTGGGGAGGGAGGGATTAGAATTGGAAGTAGTTTATCAGGTCACCAAAATATGGTGGCCATATCAGTATTGTGCTTGTCAGAGATTTGCTCCGACGAGTTCGGGGATACGCTTGTCAAATATTAAAATCTTTTAGCGACCATTTTGTCAATAACAAAAGTCAGGTACTATTTTGTCAGTGCCAAAATTTTTAGAATACTGATTTAATGTTTACCTCTATTTTTTTAATATTTAGAATACTGCATTTTAATTCGGTGACTGACCGACACTGTATTTTGATGTGTTTTTAGGACGCTATAAAATATAGATTATGTTAAGCATTTTCAATTTGACTAATCTATATGGTTAAATGTTATGCCAATATACTATCATAACCGTATCTTGCTTCTTTATTTTTCCTTTATTAACTATATCATAAGCATTAACTACTTAGTTGTTATGAGTATTTTATGTGTTGATTATCATATTATTATATTAGTATTTATATGTTTTACACTTTTAAGTTTTAACCAATATCTCTTTTTTTGTCGTTATGTGTATATTATTATTTTTAAAAAGTCTTTGACAGCCAAAATATAATTGTCTAAAAGACAATGCCTTACGCTCTAATATAAAGTAAATTGTGTTTATTCTAAATTTCTAAGCTTTTTATTCTTTTTTCATTGATTAACTTAACAAGTAACTGAATTTTTTGATAAGTATATAGTACAAATTATGCATGATCAATTATTGAGCATCATTTTTCGACATGTTGATGAAGTTATTAAGGACATGACTGTTACCAACATTTTAAAAAGAAGAGAAAGCCAAATCGTATATTCAAGAAACAAATTGATCAACTCTATCACTAAAGTAAAAGGTACACGTGAAATTAAATTACAATTTAGATTCTAGAAAAGAATATTTGGATTTTATGTAGATAATAATAACTAGTGAATAACATAGGAAAGTTAATCTTGGCTCTAGAACAGTAATATGCCTTGGTGAATGATCCAACCACAAGTGATGAGAAAATTAGACTCAAGGATATAGTTACATTCATTTTCAAGTTCAGAAGCAATTTAAACTACGGCTTTACATTGTTATGGTTAATTTAAAAACTAAACCTGTTTTTAGTTAACAAAAAATTTAGTTATGTATTTATTTTTGATTGACTGTTTACTCTTTATTTAACTTTCTCAACCTTACTTCTCAGAAAAGTGCAATCAAGTTATGTAATTAGTTTCATTTATATTGTTAGTTCCATCAAAAAAATATTACCTATTAGCTATGATGCACGGACATAAACATTGAATACATACGACATGGGATATGTCAACACACTAATTTTAAAATTTTATAAGATATGGAACACACATATATATATAAAATATAAAGTATGTTTTAAATAAATCGTGATAATATTTAGATATTTTATTGATATTAAAATATAATATCTTATTTTAATTATATAAAATATTTAAAATATTTTTTTTGTTAATAAATAATAATATATACGATTTCTAAATTTATTTCAGAATATAAGTTAAGAATAAGATTGGATATACTAACATATGATGGTATTTAGGTGTGTCCAAATGTGTTTAGTAAACATTTTTTTAGTTTTACTAAAATACGGTTAGACACAGCAGACATGCGTATCAAACGAGTATTGATGAGTGTCGTGTTCGAAATGTGTCTGATATATAAACCCGGCAACTCAATAAAGTGTTCATTACTTAATCAAAGTCCAATATAGTTGAAGCCTTACAATTCTACGTTAAATAAGTGTTAAAAGCTTTAATAAGAGGTTTTAATAATAATTATAAATTTATAATAGATTTGAATATGAATAAGGTATTGCAAAAATCTGAAATATAAAATACACAACGTATATAAATATAGGGTGATAAATTGTAAATTATTGTATGTGTGGGCGACTGGGTGTAATATCTAGTCTTCCCAATTTACACCTGTGAACACGATAGGAATTATCTTTGAGCAATTGTTTTTCAAAATTCTTCACCAAAACATTTGCAAATTTAATTCAATAATTCCGTTGTCGTCCAGCGGTTAGGATATCTGGCTTTCACCCAGGAGACCCGGGTTCGATTCCCGGCAACGGAATTTATTTTTTCTGCATGTATATGCATCGCCAATGCTACCCTATGTCATTATCAAATTCCAATTTTATCGTCTCACTCTTCAACAATTGAAAGCTAAAAGATATTAAAATTCAAGCAAGTTAAGATTTTAACATCACTTTTAAGGGCAATAGTCCTGAAGAGAATATACTTTGACCAGTTAAGTACCAAAGATTGTTTGTATCATTCATGCACAACTATATGGTAAATAATACAAGAAGAAAGGAGCATAGCCTAAGTGACTGTGTAATTGTGTTGCTTTATCTATGAGCTTTTTTATTATTGGATCTCAATAACATAGCTTATTTAGTCACTGGTAGTTCTCATTTTTCAGGCAAATTGCAAGGGACAGAATCCCATTATGCAATTCTTCTACTTTCCAAAGTCATCTCATATTCTTCAATGGATTTAAAAAGCTCATAGAAGTTGCCTTTTCCAAAACCCCCACATCCACCTTTTTGGTACACCTTGCCTTCTTCATCCTTGAGCATGCATCCAATTCTCTGAATTATCTCTATAAAAATGGTTGGCCTGCAAATTTAAGACAAACAAGAACCAATCATCATTCATAGCATAAATAAGAACAATATCTCAAAATGATTATAGTTGGTCAACTACTATATACAGTCCTAGATTTCAAACATAATTATTTTCATTTGAAATTGGTAGTCGAAAATTTTGAGATCATTTGACTTGACTAAATTATAGACTATCAACTTCAGGCAAAGACCGCAACTAAAATGCGCCGCAAATTGCAATTGTGATTCAATAAAATTCACTGACCTATCACCAACAGGTTTGGTGAAAATCTGAAGCAGAGTCCCCTGATCATCTCTATCAACAAGAATCCCAAGCTCCTCACTCTCCTTAATCTGCTCATCACTCAGCACATCACCGGCACGCTTTTGCAAGTTCCGCTAATACGTTGGCGGCGGAGACGGCATGAACTGAAAACCACCGATGAAGCTTCTCTTCCTCATCTCCCTCAGAGTTCTGAATATGTCTTAGGAGACCAAGCCAAGTGCTGCAACCCTGCACCTTCGTTGTGCTCCAGGTACGTCTCAATCTGGCTCTTCCTCTTTGTTCCGTACACCAGTTCGTTCAACGGAAGAAGAACCATCTCATAGTTGCTCGCAAGAACCACCGAGTTCAGCCCTGACTCACTCGTTCCAACGTCCTCCGCCGTAAACTCAGCGAACTCGTGGAATCCGGTGAATTTCTTCTAGTAATTCACTGCCGGCGCCAGATCCCGCAATCTAGCTCCGGGAACGACGAATCAGCCTCCACGGCTTCGAATCCAGGGAGGAACCGTAAGCCAGGATTTCGGTCAGATTCTCGGGTCGGGTCGGAGTAGCTGATGTAGCGGAGAACGACGTCGCCGTAGAGTTGAACCTCGGCGAATCCGACGCTGTTGTCGAGGAGAACCGCCGGAGATACAGGTTCGCGCCATTGGCGACGCTGGCGGAGAAGGCGGCGGAGACGTCTTCCACCTCGATGGTGACGGCGCGGACGGCGAGGCCGTGTTTAGCTGCGAAGGAGTGACAATCGGAGGCAGAGAAGGAGGGAATGGCAGCGGAGGCATCGCCGCCGGAGATTGAGGCGGAGTAAGGGGCGGAGAAGAGGAAATTGAGGTTGCCGGAGCGGAGGAGGTAGGAAGCATGAACAGCGTTTTCGGTGGATAGGTCGGATTTCGCTACGATTGGCATTCTGAGACCCCAAGAGAAGCGGCTGGCGGCGTTGTTGCGTCAGTGCACCAGAACTCCACATGGTGGAACCGGATTACCTTGAAGCGGTCCGATTTTGGGTTGGTTCGGACAAAGTTTTTGAATCCGACCAGCTTAAAACCCGGTTCGGGGGAAGATGAGGAAGCGTTTTGTTGCGTTTGGGTAACCATGACTGTGTGGAGGGAATGTGATGGAAAGTGCTTCAAGTTGAAGGTGGTAATGGTGTTGATAAAGTGCGGGAATGAGGAGGGAGGGTGACACGTGGAGGGTGTTGGTTGGTTGAGAGGGTGGGAATTATGGGCTGGTTATGTTGCGAGTTGCAATATGTTACTGCAGTAGCCCAGGGGGGAATCCCCCCCCCAAATTTAGTTTTTATTTTAAAATAAAAAAAAATTAGTCTAGTCCTTCCTTTTTTTTAGGAAAAACTACCATTTGTACTCATAAACTTTACAAACACTGACAAAAATATCCATGGAAGAAGAAAAGTGACTTTGTACTCATGAAAAAACGTCATTAAAACGTTAGCTCTGTTAAGTTAAAAGTCAACATGGCACGTTAACTGCTTACCTGACTTTTGATTTTTAATTTGAATTTTTTTAAGAACCTTATAGAAGAGAGAGAGAGAAACGTTAGAGGCACTTCGCGCCATTCCATCTTCTTCCCCACCACCCTTATGCATGCCCTAGCAGAGAGAGAGAGACGTGAACCACTTACTGAACCCGACGCCACCAACCAATCCGCCCAACCGCCTCCGTCCGCCCAAAACACCACTGGCGACCAGCATCGCCCAATCCTTCTTCCATTTTCTTCTCCATTTTCCTATTTCTTCTCTCCTTTTCGCGTAGTCACTCTGTCTCTGCGCGAACAGCCCCTGCTTCGCATCTTCCAGTCCGACGAGGAACCAAGGGCGGCGAATTTTTGTGCCGATGCGACCGCCGCTCCTCCGCCTCGCCCAATTTCTTCGTCCTTCCCTCTCATCAGCGTAGGTTCAATTCCCTTTCCCTGCTTCCCTGTCTTTTTTCTCTTTATTTTTATTACTTTTTCATTCTGTTTTAGTGATCTGGGTAGGTTAAGTTACATGATTTCTGTGTTTTGGAGTGAATGTGTTTGCTGTGGCTGAATTTTCTGGGTTGTTTGATGCCAACATAGAACTAAACACGCTGTCTGAATTTGTTGCACACCACATGCTCGATATATCGCCTGAATGAAGTTTTTTATTTAAACCTTATATCTGATCAGCATAGGACTTAAGTTTTGTTTTCATTAGGCATTTTAATTCACAAATATGCAGTTTTCTGAACTTCGTGATGATGATTGTGATTAAACTTTAGTTATGCGCTAGTTGAATGTCCTTGTTGAACACTAAGTTATCTATATGTTGTTGTCACTCAATGAAGAGATACCTACCTAACAAAATGTAATTTAGTAAATTCTTCATATTTTACACAGTTGAAAACAATACCACCACCACCATAAGATAATTATAGTTTTCAGGAGACATTTTTCTGAAACATTCACTATTTTACACGGGTTGGCAGCAAACATAGCCTATTACATATTCCTCACCAAACATCATAACATGTATATCTCAAATCATTATTCTATAAATCAATAAATGAAAGTTGAAACCCCATTTTCCATGTAATAAATAATGGAAAGGATTAAGGGATGTATTGGGCTTATGAATGCAGTTTAGCTAAAATTTCAAATAATGTATAACTAAAATTTTACTAATTCTCAATTATTCTAATAAATTTAAATCATATCTTTTTTATTGTGTAATAGATTTATAGAAACAATAGTCATTTAATTATTGAGTGAATCATATTTTATAATTTAATAATTAGAAAAGTCATAAACATTGTCCAAACTTTTTCGTGAATCAATTTTAGTGAAAATAGACAATTAACTTTCCCATGAACCATGATTTGTTCATTTAGTGGTAATAGACATACCTACATAATTAATAAGATTTACATGAATAATAATACTTTAAGAAACTAATTATCACGTTAATGTTTGAGCCGTAAGTCGTTGTTTATCAAAAGTTTATCTTCATTTCCTTTCTTTATCTTAAATATTTTTTATTTTAAATTTTTATCTATTGTATAACTAAAATATTTTTATCTATTTTATCTTAAATATTTTTATCTATTGCAGTTTAGCTTCTCTTATTACTTGTCTCAAATAAAGTGCAACTGTTTTCTGAACTTTTTGATGATGATTGTGATTAAACTTTGGTTATGCGTTAGTTGAATGTCCTTGTTGAAATAGTAGGTGTATTGATATGGACTGTTCATTCTTTTTTTATTGACAGAAATGGCTACCACGACGCATATCACATTAATAATACACCATAGAGATAGACTTGAAAGGGGATCGAATGGCAAGTTGTGTTATGCAGAAGGTGAAATTACTGAGGTGGAGAGAGTTAACATGGATACTCTGAATGGCTTCTTCATTAGTGACCTACTGAAAGATATTGGGTATCCAATCATCTCTGATTTCTACTGGGGACAGCCTGGAATGGAAATTGAGGGTGGTTTGAGGCTTTTGCGACTTGACATGGATGTCGTTAAGATGTATGAAGCTGCTGTGGAGAATGGGCATAAGATTGAATTATACACAGAGCACCCAATTAGCCATACCACAACCTTCTGTTGTTAGACCTACATCACCAACTAACCAACCGCCTCCAAGAGTTACCAGACAAACAATGCATGGTGCAAGTCGAGAGACCACTACACGATTTATGCGATTCATGCCAACTCCACCATCCACAATTCAAACACCAGGCAGATGGTCAGTACCTGGGTTCTGTCCACCAACAGGAGCATCTTCAAGTGGCAACAACAACGGGATTTTTAGTGGCAGCAGCAACTCCACACCCAACAAATAGGATTTTCTAGTGTGAATTTATTTTTTGATGAAGTACTTACTGTAATGAGAGCTCTATGAACTCTTATATTATGGTTTTTTTGTAACTTATGCCTAGTAATTAAACAGCACAACTTGATGCTTTCATGTTCATGGTTTGTATTGGTTCTATTAGGTACATTTGATTTGCTACTGCTACATCAAACTCATACCCTCGTTTTGAGGCTTTTGTTGATAACTGCATATGAGTAAATTACTTCAAGGTTTATTATAGCTTATGGAATGAATATTTAGTTCCATTTCCAGGTTACAACTTTGCTATTTATTTTACAATACCATGTTTCTGGCTATATTAAGATAAATCACGACATTTATATTTCTTTTTTTGTCAAAATTGAGTTAACTCCAATCTAACAGATATCAAATACATTAACAATCATGGACATTAATGTCATAACACAACTTGACTTTTTCCACAACAAGTGAAGATAGTAACAGAGTTTCGAAGTTCATCATCATCGAGACCAACCAGCTTCTAAGTTCATCATCATTGAAACCAAAAAGCTGCACAAAAAGACTCCAGGACAACATACACCATAAGCACAGTTACCTATTGATTAATTGGAGTAGATTCAGCCCTACACAAATCAGTAAACTCAAAAAAATAGTTATAATCCATGACCTAATAATTCTAATTTCACCCTGGAGCTTCCCTATCTTTAACAAGATCTTCACACTATTCTCTTGAATCCCTCTTCTTTGCCCAGTGAGATTGACCTCATGGTTACCATAGGAGCTATCTTGATTTTTTCTAACAAGGGCTCTTGCCAGTCCCTCCCATCCTCTGTCAATCTCATCCACCCATACAAAATACTTGCAATCCATCATCTGTAGTGTGAAAGGGAGGAATAAGGAATCATTCACAATAAGTTAATATGATCAGAAGCACAAAAACAAAAAGACTTACCTTCCATAGAGGACACCTTACGAACCATCTCCCAGGATTTGTTAAGGTTCCAGATTGTAGCAACACCACACCCTGTCCACAAAAGCATCTCCCAAACAAAGTCTTCTCTTCATCCTTCTTGGAAGATGAAGTCCCTTCTTCGCTGATGCTTCCATTCGAAGAACATTGGTTACCTCTGCTTCTCCTAGACATTCTAGGGTTTTGAAATTGAAATTGGAGAAACAGTTGAGGATAAATTAGGGAAATGAGTGATGTTATAACAGTATATTTATTCTTGGACACGTTAGACTGCTGATTCAAAGCCAGGTAAGCAGTTAACGTGCCATGTTGGCTTTTAACTTAACGGAGCTAACGTTTTAATGACGTTCGGGTACTATCGACAGACGGATCCAGCCTTTCATGGGTACTAAGTCACTTTTCTTCTTCCATGGATACTTTTGTCAGCGTTCGTAAAGTTCATGGGTACAAATGGTAGTTTTTCCCTTTTTTTATTTTCCAGCCCTCCCCTCTCTTTTTGTTCTATCTTTTCTAAATCCCCCCCCTTTTAATTTCTAAAAAAATCCAGCCCAGAGCCGCAGGTACATAGAAGTAAAGGGGCAATCGCCCCCCAAAATTTTAGTTTTTATTTTAGAAAAAATAGTTTAGTCCTCTCCTTTTTTTATTTCCCAGTCCCTCCTCTCTTTTTGTTCTATCTTTTCCAAATCTCCCCCTTTAATTTCTAAAAAAATCCAGCCCAATAGTCCATTTTCTATCCTTTTTTTATTTCCCAACCCCTATCCCTTTTTTTAATTCTCAACGTACAATCATTCCCCAATTTCCATCCCCTTTTTTTTATTTTTCAGCATACAACCAATCTCTCCCTCTTCCCTTCCCGCCCTGGCTTTCCAAAATTTCAGGTAACAACTTTTTCTTTTTTTCTTTTTCTTTATCTCTTTAATCTTCTTATCTTTTACAGTTTTACCTCTTTGACTTTTATTTTTTTTGTTTTTTGCAGATTAAAAAAAAAAGATAATAGTTTAACAAGTGATTTTTCACTCTTCTTTCTAAAAAAATGTTCTATTTTTATTCTTTTTTATATATTTAGTTATTTACTTAATTAGTTAATTTATTATTATTTGTTAATTAAGTTTATGTTTTTATATGTTAGTTTGTATATTTAGTTTTTTTTATTAGTTAACTATTTAATTACAATTTTATATTATTTATACTAGGATGCTAGTATTATTGTTCTGAATTTTAATATTTTATTTTATATTGAAATATAATTTTTATATTTTATAAAGATTTAGACTGTAATTTATATTTTTTGCTAAATATATTTTTAATTATAGGAACTTATTTGGCCATTTGAATTATGAGTAAGTTCAAAACTATTGATACATTTTTTAAAAGAAAAGATCAAGAGAATGAAGATGCTTCTACTATTACTACTCCAATACTTGAGGGGTCATCAAATTTCATTACTTCAAGTTCTTCATTGAATAGCTCAAAGCGTCCACGATTTCTTCCAAATCAACTGGATGTTTTTCGTTTGGAAAGAGATCCTGGAATGCGACCAATGATTTGGAAGTTTTCTCCAAATAAAAGAGATGAAATCTATCGGGCTTATATTAAAGTTGGGCCAAATCAACCAATTCTTGATAATTATCCATTTTCTGGTGATAAAAGTCATCGTCGCTTTCAAGCTTCATGGTTTAAATTGTTTCCATCTTGATTAGAATATTCTATAAAAGATGATGCTATATATTGTTTTTCGTACTTTCTTTTTGCTAAGAAACCTTCAATCAATACGGGTTCAAATACTTTTATTGAGAATGGTTTCAGGAATTGGAAGAAAGTAAATAGTGGAAAAGAATGTGCTCTTTTGAATCACATTCGCAAAGGTCCTAACTCATTCCATCATAAGGCTCTGAAATCATGTGATGATTTGATGAAACAATCACAACATATTGATAGACTTCTTCATAAGCAAACATAAGAAGAGATTGAAAAGAATTGAATTCAACTAGGAGCATCTATAGATTGCATTAGATGGTTGACATTTCAAGGTTGTACATACAGAGGACATGATGAAAACCAAAGTTCAAGCAACAGAGGTAACCTTTTGGAAATGTTGAAATTTTTGGGATCTTACAATGAAAGAGTGAAAAAGAATGTTTTGGAAAATGCTCCAAAAAATGCTAAGTATACTTCAAATGATGTCCAAAAAGAAATTCTACATATTCTTGCTACTAAGGTGAGAAATTCAATTAGAGAAGAGATTGGAGATGCCAAATTTTGTATTATTGTTGATGAATCTAGAGATGAATCTAAAAAGGAGAAAATGGCCATTGTTTTAAGATTTGTTACTCTAGATGGTTTTGTTAAAGAGAGATTTTTTGATCTTGTGCATGTCACTGATACTTGTGCAACAACTTTAAAGAAAGAATTGATTTCTGTCCTTTCTCATTATAATCTCCAAGTTGAAAATATTAGGGGTCAAGGGTATGATGGTGCTAGCAACATGCGGGGTGAGTGGAATGGTTTGCAAGCTTTGTTTCTTAAAGATTCTCCACAAGCATACTATGTGCATTATTTTGCTCATAGGTTACAATTAGCATTGGTGACAGCTTCAAGAGAGGTACTTCAAATTCATGAATTTTTTACTCAATTAAACTCTATTGTCACTATTGTTAGTGCTTCTTCAAAAAGACATGATCAATTACAAGAAGTTCAAGCAATTGAAAATGCAAACTTGGTTGCTCAAAATGAATTAGAAACAGGCAAATGTGCGAATCAAATAAGCACTTTACAAAGAGCTGGGGATACTCGATGGAGCTCTCACTTTAATTCTATTTGCAGTTTAGTAAAAATGTTTACTGCTACCAATATTGTTCTGAATAATATCATTGAAGACGGGAAAACTTATGCACAAAGAGGTGAGGCTTATGGTGTTAGTAAAATATTATTGTCATTTGAATTTGTTTTCACTTTGCACTTGATGAAAGAGATTATGGGAATCACTAATGTTCTTTGCCAAGCACTGCAACAACAATCTCAAGATATTCTTAATGCAATGCATATTGTTTCTACATCAAAGTTACTTCTTCAATAATTAAGAGATGGTGGATGGTGCAATTTTCTTGCAAATGTTAAAGATTTTTGTGAAAAACATGAAATTGAAGTCCCTAATACGAGTGCACAATATGTTTTTGGAAGAGGTCGATCTCGTCAACCAAGTGTGACAGTTGAGCATCATTATCGAATAGATGTATTCTTGGCAACAATTGACTCTCAAATACAATAGTTGAATAGTAGATTTAATGAGCAAACAATAGAGCTTTTGACTTTGAGTTGTGCTTTGGATCCTAAGGACAATTTCAAATCATTTAATATTGAAGAAATCAGCAAGTTAGCAGAGAAGTTTTATCCCCTTGACTTTCCTTCTAATGAGCTAAATATTTTGAAATCTCAGTTGCAACATTATCAACATGATATACAGAATCATTTGAAAGGCATTGGTACACTTTCTGAATTGTGCAACAAGTTGCAAAAAATAGGAAAATCAAGAACTTATCACATGGTTGATAGATTAATACGTCTTGTTTTGACTCTACCAGTGTCTACAGCAACAACAGAAAGAGCTTTTTCAGCAATGAAAATTGTTAAGACAAGACTCCGAAGTAAGATGGCTGATGAATTTCTTGCAGATAATTTGGTCATCTATATAGAAAAAGAATTAGCAGCTATTTTCGACACAAATTCAATTATAGATGATTTTGAAAATAGAAAAAAACGTCGAATAGCCTTTTCATGATACAAAACTGTAAGTGGTAATTTTTATATATTATTGTCTTACTTTGATTGAGATTATATATTTATTTTTTTTAATTTTATCAATAGAAATAGTAATATAAAATATAACACCGCCCCCCCTAAATAGTTAGCCTAGCTCCGCCCCTGCAGTAGCCATAGGATGATAGGATAGAGATTTGAGACGATGAGGACGAGGAAGAGAGTATGGAAGGACAACGACATTGAGTTGAGTTTGAAACTCTAGAGATCATCATAATCATGTGAGTAAACTACCATTTGTACCCACGAAAGTTGAAAACGCTGACATATCTACCCATAGAAAAAAGAAATTACCATTTGTACCCATAAAAAATTATTTTTACAGGCAAAATTATTCAAACACTAAAAAATTACCTAAAATCACTAAATTACCCTCATCTTCACCACCACACCACCTCCTTCACCCAATCACCTTTCTAACCCTGACCCTCTTCACCCAGCCACCACCCCTCTTTTCTAACCCTAACCCTCTTCACCCAGTCACCACCCTTCTTTTTCTTTCTAATCTCAAATCCCACCACCCAATACATTCCTTTATCTCTCTGTAAAGCTTTTCTTGGACTTTCGGATTCGCAATCAGCTGCGCTATCTCCCATTCCACTGCCATCGCCGTCGTGTCCATTCCCCCGTTCAGGAACTTTGAGCAGAGGGAAACCAATTCATCATTTAGAGGACCAGATTTCCTCCCTTCAACCTTCAAATCGAATAGTGTGTCAAGGTATGAGAACGTTGTTGCGATTTCGTCGGAGCCTGGATTCTCTATAGCTTTTCTTCTCTGTTCAATCAACGGTACAATGAAATCCACCTGTTCCTTTCGAACTTGTAACACTATTTTCCTCTGTTTCGAGAAGAAAGGACTCAGGATCGGAAGTTAATCATCGAGTCTTGGATTCAGAGTTATGAGAACGTTCTTCATCACTTGATCTATTTTCTCCACCTTGTGTTCTTCCATGTCGAGGCCAAAACACATTGCAACGAGGATACAGAACGTCGCGAACCTCGCATCTTTGCGGACGAAGACAACGCCATTATTGTTCTCTGCTTCAGTTCTGAGCCGGTTGATGAGATTCTCCATGGCATTGTCCCTCACGGTACGGAACTCCCTCAGCCTGGTGGAGCTCAGCATGTTCTGAACCATGTTCCGCCGCAGAGACTTCCAAACCGGTCCATAAACGGCGGCATTAATGGTGAACTTGTTAGAGCTGAAGATAGTCCTGGTAGGATATCTCATCAATGTGGGATTGGAGATTAGAAAGAGAAAGAGGGGTGGTGGCTGGGTGAAGAGGGTTAGGGTTAGAAAGGTGATTGGGTGAAGGAGGTGGTGTGGTGGTGAAGATGAGGGTAATTTAGGAATTTTAGGTAATTTTTTAGTGTTTGGATAATTTTGCCTATAAAAATAATTTTTTATGGGTACAAATGGTAATTTCTTTTTTCTATGGGTAGATATGTCAGCGTTTTCAACTTTCGTGGGTACAAATGGTAGTTTACTCTTTTTGTTAAATATTCAAATGTGGTTTTATTGGGTTGGCTAATTAGGCGTGAACTACTTTTTTCGGTCCACTCAACTCAACCCCCAACCTATTATGGCTAAATTTGTCAAACCTAGACTACCTATACTTATGCCTAGATTCGAGTAACATTATTAATTTTAACATAAAATGACATTTTACTTAATGATCAGTCCGTAATCCTTTATCAATTAAAGGTTATTTAATAAAAATAATTTAAATTCAAAATTTTTAATAATTATCCATTTTAAAAATAATAGACAAAATTATTAACAGAAAAAAACACTAAATCTACAAAGTTCCTAGTCAAGTTATTTATTGACAATATAAATTTTATTTTTTCTCTCCAATAATACAAACTTTTACTATCTATTAATACGGAAAACCGTCCAATACTTGGTTCTAAAGTAATATACTTTGGAGACAGATGGTAACGGCTGAGGGGAAAGAAAAGAGAACCACGTTGAAAAAAGAAAAAAATTTGGTAAAAATTTTTTTTTAAATCATAATTAATCAAAATTTTTTAAAATTTATTTTATGTATATAATTTAATAATATTTTGATTTTTTTATCTCATTTTCTTATTGATCTATTTATCATAATTTTATCAGTTCTATTTATTAATGATATTAATTATAATATCATATCTCTAATTATTAGACATTTTTATAACAATTATTCTTCATATACAAGTCATTTGTTGATACAAGTTTATACAAGTTATTCATTTATATTTATGCGTGCACGTTTTTCTTCTTGTCATTACTGCACTTTCTTCTTCTTCTTCTTGTTGCACCTTCTTCTTCTTTAATTATCTCGTTGTTGAAGATAATGAATAATTCAAGTTCAGATTGTCAATTGAACCAGAATGAAATTGATTATTATTTTGAATCCAATCAAGTGGCTGAAGTGTGGTTCGATTCTAGTTAATTTTTTCGTTAGTAGTTTATGATTCTGTAGGTGAATAATATTTCATTGTTGATGGTTTGAATTAAATATAATGTAAAAGTTCTGAATTAAAGAAAATATTTTTCTGTATTTGCAGTAAATTTAATTTGGGCGTAACACGAAGATATTTAGGTGTAACACGAAGATATTTGAGTGTATTGTTTAAGAATTTTCGGTGTATGTGTGCTGATAAGTTCTGTATAATTCAAAATTTTTCCTCTTCCTCATCTTCTGTTGCTTCTTCTTCTTCTTCATCTTCTTATTTCATATTCTCATAATTCTTCTTAAGAGGAAAAAATCAAACAAAGAAGAAAAAATACATGATGTTATAAAATCAATAGAAAGAGGAGGAGGAAAAAAAGTGCAGCAACAACAACAATAATAAAAAAAACGACGATGAAGATGCAATACGCGAAGAAAAAAGAGGAGAAACGCAAAGAAGGAGGAGAAGAAGGAGGAGGAGGAGGAGGAGGAGGAACGCAGGATATAAAGAGGAACAACGTGATTTCACACACGCGTTATGTAAGTGACTTGTACACCAAAAAGGCTTGTATGTGTAGTTAGGAGTGGAAATAGGCCAGGCCAGGCCAGGCTTTGCTCTTAACAGCGCCAGGCCAGGCTTTGCTCTTAACAGGCCTGGCCTGTCATGTAGTTAATTGGCTTGAGTCTGGTTTGCAGCCTGCTATAGGCTTTTTTCAAAGTACTAATCCTGGCCTGTTATTCAGCCTGGCCTGGCCTGAAACCTGTTAAAATGTCTGCTAATTTTTTTTACAAAAATAAAAATATTATTTAAAAATTTTTTTTAATAAACATATTTATATGTAAAATGTCATATTTAATATTTATAAGAATTTTTAAACTTTAAAGTATTTAAAATATACAAAACTATTTATAATTAAATATAATAAATTTAAAATATCTCATAATTTTGTTAATAATAAAAAATTTATTTATATATGTAATTATATATTAAAAGGCCCAAGCAGGCCTGACAGGCCAATAAGGGTAATTAGTGAGCCTGGACCTAGCTTATTAACATAATAAGGTTTTTATAAGAGTCTGAGCCTGTGCCTATTTTATAACAGGCCAGGTCAGGCCAGGGCAAACACAGGCCAGGCTACAGGCCCCTGGCAGGCTGCCTGCCCTTTTTCACCCCTATATGTAGTGTAACACCCTACCATATAGAATCTTATGCTTAAGTCATAAGACAGAGGTGGTGAGGTATTACGAGCTCTAAAATCTTATGCTTAAGTAAAATTATATATATATATATATATATATATATATATAAGTTTAATAACTAGGAGCCTTTGATAAAAAGTCAAAACAAAAGCGGTAAAACGAAAAGTGCAACACACACGAAATGACAACGTATACGAACCAAGATAAGAGTAAGCTAACATGGATATATACTAAAGAGTTCCAAAATACAATTAACAAGGCTCATGACTCAGCTCGCGAAGATAAACCGGCCAGAGCATATAAGTATATATATACATATATATAAGAGAACCCAAAAGAACCCAAAATACAAACTTTACAGAACCTGTTTCTCAAAAATAACCTCTAAGAGGAAGTTAATACATCATATACATAAGTAGTGGAGATAATAAGTATCTACATATACATGTAACCAAAATAAAGCCCAAAAAATACCAGAGATCTTCGCTATCAGAAGCTTCCAACATGCCTCAGTAAGGTGCCTCACGTCTTGCATCTGAAAACCACAAAATATATATGGGGTGAGAACCAGAAGTTCTCAACATAGTAACAGTGCCCACATATCTAACATATAATGTCCCGGAAAAGCCAAAGGCAATCTTAGAACTTTCGACGTTGATTTAAACTTATAAAACATAACTAAACCAAAATAGATTAGGAAACTAGCTAAGGGTCTTCATTCTATCTAAAACTCTCCTTTCGAACTCCACCGAACCTCCCAACCTCCATTGGAATAATTTATTCAAACATAATTATTACATACAAGGAAAAATACAACTAAGATTCAGATACAACAGATAAACAGGTAGCAAGTAGTTTATGCAATCAGTTAGGCAATTCAACACAACTAAGATTCAGATACAGCAGATAAACAGGTAGCAAGTAGTTTATGCAATCAGTTAGGCAATTCAAACAAAGCATACTAAACAAACACATAGATACATATGATGCATGCCTGTTCTATGGTTGATGAGTCTTATCTATCGGTTATATAGCCAACCCGACAAGTCTTAATAGCTAACCATTGGACTGTTCCTCTATTGTGCATCCCTAAAACTCAAGTAATTCTCAATCATAATCATATAACACACGCCGGTGTTTATCCACGGGGGCGTGCTCATCTAAAAATTTTACAGTATCTGGCCACACTTACGACATAGGGTCAGCAGAGTATCGAGTCTCAACCTGGAGCACGTGGTGGCTAGCCATTGCTTTCACCCAGAAAAACTCATATCTCAGATATTTGGAAGTGCAACAATCACATACTCAATCAATCATCATATAATCATAATCAGCCATAATTTCTTTATCAATATAGCCTTCCGGCTCATAATATAAATGGCACTTCCGCCATCATCATCATTAAACACATATAATCATTATCAGCTATGATTTATCATCAATTTACCTCTTTCTTCATCAACAAGTTACCTTCTTCATAGCCCTCACTATGTTTCATTACCCAAAATCCACCTACCAGGCTTTAAACAAGAGAAAATAGGATTTTGAAAGCTGGAGGAATGCCTTAGAAATAAAAAAATTAAAGTTTGGAAAAACAGGGGACTCGCGTACGCACCATTGCAAAACTGGACCTCTCGCGTACGCGTCACTGGTTTGCGTACGTGAGCTCCTCAACCCGAAGGCATTGCTCGCACCGCGTGCCATGTGGTCGCGTACGCAACCAAGAAAAAGACCATGTCCACATACACGACACACATCTCACGTACGCGAGCCCTTTGGACAGTGTCCAACGGCCACGTCGCGTGTGTTTCTTGCGTACGCATGCATAGCAGAAGTTCAAAAAGCTGCTAAGTCCAGAATTTTCAGTTTTGCACACTAAACTTTGATCGTGCATAACTTTTTCGTTTTAAAGTATTTTTCCTCCGTTCTTCAAACGGTGTAAACATATCGAACTAGTTTTTCTTTTTAAATAAGTTTGATACAAATCAAAGGTCCAGAGATCAAGTTATGCTCTGCCAAAGTTGATCAAAATCACGATTTTCATAAAACTTTACAAACCTCCACTTTTTAAAACATCAATTCCAAAACTTTTAAAACCAACCCAAACTTTACCAATTCAGTATTAAACATTTCCCAACACATATTTCTAACTTCCTCATTCAATCCACAACCTACCAATTTCCCACTTTCATCAATCTCAAAATTCAATAATATTCAATATTTCAAGTTCCAACACTACTCAACTTAATCAACCATTATGCATACCAATCAATATCAGATACAAATTACATACTCATCAACAAGAGCATCAACCACCACCTCTAAAACCATTAACCACATAATCAATACAATCCATCTCAACCAATCAACAACATTAATAATTCGGTTCCTATCCTAGGGTCACTAGCCTAAGTTTTCACAATACATTATATTTTAGATACGAGAAACCGAAACCATACCTTGGCCGATTCTTCGATAAACCCGGAACACCTGAAGCGTTCCTCGCACTACAAGCTATCAACCTTAGCTTTCAAAATTGATCCCAAGCTTCAATTTCCTTAAATAAGTTCCAATCTCATTGGTTTGACCTCCAATTTGATTTTCTTACTAACAACATTCAATCTAAATCACATATATCACTATAATTAATCCCTAAACTCAAAATCTCAACAATTTCATAAAAGGGTTAAGGTTCTTACCTTGCCCACAGCTCAAGTGAGCCACACCCAACAAAACTCACAAGCTAATTCGAACTTAAACCCCGAAATTAAATAATTTTCAACATAATTGTTCATTAAATTTGAAACTTAGGGAGGAAAAAACTAGAACACAGAGGTAGTTTTCTTACCTAATCAATGACTAGATTTTGTAGAGCTCGCCGTTGCGGTCGCGTGGCCACAAACGGTGCGGCGATCGGAGGTCGGAGAGAGAAGTTATGTTGGATTGAAATCAAACCAAGGGTTAGGTTTCATGGAAGTGTTCTTCCCCCTTGGGCAAATGATTCAGCGTGTTTTGCCGAAGGAGGGAGGAAAGAAGGCTGCCTTTAAGTGTGTTTGGGCTGAGTTGGGTTGGGCCTTGGGCCCAATACGAGCTCGGTTTGGCCCTTTCGGCCTAATAATAGGCCAAATTCTTTAAAATTAGTGTCAAAATTTCCTTTTTAATTAGTTCTATCACATTAAACTATAAAAATTTAATTTTCTAATTTTTTCAAATAAATATTAATTTATGAGTTAATTATTCATTAATTATTTGGGTTTTACATGTAGCAGTACTCTTCTTATAATCACTACTTAATATTCCCTTTTATAATTTGAAATTTATATTTAAGAATACAATAAACAATAATAAAAGTAAAAAACTGTAATAATAATATTCATTAAATGACTTTAATTGTAATTGAGTTTTAATTCCTTTATTTCATTTATTATCATTCTAGGAGTTAGCAAACGTAAAGGCCTTGTTTAATAGGTTTATCATTATTAGAAGAATCATGAAGGCTGTATACTCTCTCAGAGGTCAAAAATCACAATTTTAGTTCAATTACAAGTACAATTGGGATAGATTACGGAAATTTACAAGAAGTCGCCTTTATCATTGCAAATAATATGATATTTGAATTCGACCTTAACACAGTACCTATGTCGGAAGGAGTTGAAGAATAAGTTGAACAACAGATGGACTCACCCAATGAGATTGTTGTCAGTCAACCAATTTTTAAGAATATGAAAAACTATGCTAGCTTTGATAAGGTATGGTAATAAACTGATTTTTTATATGCATTTATAATTATACTGTACTAAATAAGTTTATAGACAGAACATTCATAAGTTCATATACATAACATCCATAATTACCAACAACTAATATCTAAAAGTTAAATTCATGTTTATTAGATATTACATCCATACACATATCATTTTTTAGTTATTGCATAACTAACTATCAAGTTAACACATAAGTTTTTAAATTTTATTATAATTGAATTTGAAAAAATGTCAAATTCTTAAATTAATTTATTCAATTGATAAATTCATACACATAACATCTATAATTTCATATTAATAATATCCATAATTTTATACTCATAATATTCATAATTTCATACATATGATGTCTATAATTAATAAATTTTTATAATTAATATTACCAAATTTAAATTATGTGTCTTATTGTATTCTTCAAATTATCTCATATGTGCACTAATAGGTCATGATTTTAATTATTTTAATATTTTTATTTAATATTTATATGTATGCTTATTTATTGATTTTAATATGACGAGTTAATAATTATTTTTAAAAATTTATTTTTTAATTTTTGTTTATATTTTATTTTTTAATAGTCTATATATAAAATATGAGTTGTATAGTAGAAGTTGTTAAAATTTTTTAATTTAACCTTCATAATTTCTGTAGAAAAATTACATTTTAATGGGTAATAATGTGATTGAGAGATGTTAGGAATTTAATTTGGAAAAAACTGAAATTAATTTTAGAAAGAACATTAATGACTCTAAACACGCAAAAAAAGGGTAAGTAATAAGGAGGGTGAGTGACAAGGAGGTGTATGTCACTTGCTTATCAATAGAATGAGAATTTTTACGTGACATTTCTATATTGTAATTAATTTTTGACTGCCTAGCATCAAAATATGATTAGAAAATAGAAAGTGGCTTATCAATGTGTTCCGGACAAAAGTGAACATAACCGACCAAGAGATTAAAGCCGTAACCGACCTTACGGGATAACGGTCGGATACCACAACGGATATGCCACCATAATCCATAATCGCCAAATCCCGAAAAATAATGCGTCGTAATGAGCACTTAATACCGGAAAAATGGCAGCCCTAAAGGGCAAAGACTAAAAGGGAGAGGCAACCACCAGGTAAACACACGAAAACTCACTTACAACCTCACACTTTACTGACTTTAGCATCAGAGTATCTTGCAGGTTGCCCACCTGGTCTGATTCTGCACTTGACAAAGTTGGGATCCTCTACCTCCACCTCTTTAGATCGTGACTACGCTCCAAGCACGAACATTTGGCGCCGTCTGTGAGGATACGTCGCTTGTCTATTCTAAATTCTACTCTGAGATGAATTCAGCACAACACATGTTCACAAGATGAACAATGTAGGAAAAAGAGAAAAAAATGCATGGTCACAAAAGACAAGCATTAAACCACATAATATAAAAATTCCACCAAAGAGATGGAGATGTTTACAAATTTAAATTTGTGACCATATCATTATATGTTTTAAATGCTTATAATTGCTAAACCAATTAAATAGTCAATGATTTGAAGACTGTAACAATGTAAAAATTGTGAAGTAAGAAATCGAATTTTTTTTTTTTTGCAAATTTACCACAAAAGATACACCTTGACACCCAGAGATCGAAGTTTATAAAAGTAGAAGACAAAAACTTGTTCTCACGTTAAAAATTCTAATTAAGCTCCTTGAAACCAAACCACGTTCATAGTTAGACATGTAAAGGTCTAACAGCATCATATAAAGTGTTCAAAAGTGTTTTTGCTCTTCCGAGTTTAGGAGTTATCTGAATAAAAATGTAGAGAGTAGGTTGGAGACACGATGTTACCGACATCTTCCTATTTTGTGTTGATAATTCTTCGAGTTCGTCATTCCCAATGGTGGGGTTGTTCCTGTAAAGACTCCAACGCTCAAGTTAGCATGGGTTGCAAGAAGAACCAAGTTAGAGATCATACCTTAGTGCAAGTATTTGGAATAGTGCATATATTGTGAGGTTGTGATGTCATGAACTCCTCTCTTTATGTCCTTTAGAGACTATGAATTGCCTTTTAGGTTAAGTTGATCTATGAGAATGAGTTGCTATTCTCATGAATTATTTGATACTTTATTGTGGTCCCTCTTTGTATGATGCTCTTAGGCCTTTTTATATTCAATATTATAACATTCTCTTTTAATAGTAGAATGATAGTTACAACATAACAATTAACCTCATAAAATTGAGTTATTAGACATTAGAATGAGTTATGAGGAATTAATGTCCTCTTTGTAAGATATGCTTTGTAATTTGAGAGAATACTTAATTATCAAATCAGTTCCTTAGAACCTATACTATTGAACCCGGTTCTTAGTATTGGGCTTATAGAAATATTCTAGAACAAACCCCAAAATCGGTATGTATTTCTTTCAAGAAAGATTTTTTAAATTTCAGATCTCAACCCAAGCATCTTATCCTTTAAGATAGAGCTTTTTATTTTACTTTTTTTTTATAAAGTCTGAACTCTGACCATAACTTCTATCAATCATAGGTTATCACCTCAATTTATGAGTTTGGGAGTTAGAGTTTTTTTTTCAAAGTTAAATATTATGATTCTTCGATCAATAGTCGATGCTTCTATTCTTTGAATGTCAAAATAATTTTCTTGAATTTTTTTATTTGGTTTCATGGACTTCCTATAGTAGGTACCCCTAACTCGTAGCTTGTAGGCACGAGCTCCGAGTTTTCGAGATTCTGATGAAGACATATCAAAATAAATTCAAGTTGTCAAAATCAATAATTATTAAATTTACTATACATGAAATAGTAATTCAATCATAAAAATGTTGAGTTTAAAATAAAGAAATTGTTTTTCTTAAACCAATTGCTTGATGAATTTTTTCATTTAAGTGAAATCTATCTAAATGAAATTTTTTCTATCTAAAGCAATTGTTTTCACAATTGAATGATGGATTTTTCTAATTTAGATTAGTTGACTCATGAATTTTTTCAATAAATAGTTATTTAGAGTT
Source organism: Arachis ipaensis (assembly GCF_059453495.1). Taxonomy (NCBI): domain Eukaryota; kingdom Viridiplantae; phylum Streptophyta; class Magnoliopsida; order Fabales; family Fabaceae; genus Arachis; species Arachis ipaensis. The sequence continues at coordinate 31,573,162 of NC_142435.1, forward strand.
TATTTTTTTATTTCTACTATAAATTTTTATTATTATTTTTTAAATGATAATATTCTCTAAAATATTTTATAAAAATTTAAATAAAATAAATCATACATTTATGTGTCTAAGTATGAATGTGGTTTGACTTCAAGGAGCTTAAGTAGGATTTTCAACATGAGAGCGAGTTTTGTCTTTTGGCTTTATAAATTTCGATCTCACGGTGTCAAGTTGTATTTTTTGTAGTAAATTTGTAAAAACTTTTTTTTCGATTTCTTACTTTACAACCTTTACGTTGTTATTAAGCCTCCAAATTATTGATCATTTAATTGGTTTAGCAATTATAAGCATTTGACGCATATAGTGATATAGTCACAAATTTAAATTTGTAAATATTTTTCTCTTTGGTGGAATTTTTGTATTATGTACTTTAATACTTGTCTTTTGTGAGCATGCATTTTCTGTTCTTTTTCCTACATTGCTCATCTTATAAACATGTATTGTGCTAAACTCATCTCGGGGTAAAACTTAGAATGAAGAGAATGTGGCAAGCAACGTGTCCCTATAGACGACGCTATTGTTCAGAAGTGTTTTTGCTCTTTTAAATTTAGGAGTTACCTGTACAAAATTGTAGAGAGTAGGTTGTAGACACGATGTTACCGGCATCTTCCTATTCCGAGTTGCTAATTCTCCGAGTTCGTCATTCCCAATAGTGGGGGTGTTCCTACAAGGACTCCGACGCTCGAGTTAGCATGGACCATAATAAGACATCAAGCATCTTATAATGAGAGTAGCTCATAAAAAGATAAGAGAAGCACATAACATCATAACTTCACAATATATACAGTATTCCAAATACGTATACTAAGGTATGATCTCTAACTTAGTTCTTCTTGCTACCCATGCTAACTCGAGCGTCGGAGTCCTTGCAGGAACACCCCCACCCTTGGAAATGATGAACTTGGAGAATTAGCTACTCAGAATAGGAAGATGTCGGCAACATCGTGTCTCCAACCAACTCTCTACAATTTTGTTCAGGTAACTCCTAAACTCGAAAGAGAAAAAATACTTTTGAACAATAAACTCGGAAGAGCAAAAACACTTCTGAATAATGGCGCTGTTTGTGGGATCCCTCTTTATCAAAGATCATGGCCGAACGACGAATTCAATAGACCGTCAATTTAGAAACTCCATTGAAGAGCAAACATCCAGAAGATGGACACGAGACAGACCTCACACCAAGTCTTTGAAGAAGTCCTTTTAGACTATGAAAATCGTGAACTCATCAATCAAGAGGCTCGTCATTTTGGTAGCCTCAGTGATGACTATCACCATGCCATGCAAGAAATGCGACATATGGTACAAGAGTTGAAATGATACCAGTTGGAACTTCAATGGTAATTGGCTGAACGCTCGTTGTCCAGGCAGTCCCATTCTCAAAGTCGCCCAGCTAAGGAACGAGAGCAACCTCGTGCTGGAAATTATGAACGCAGAAGGGAGCATCGAAAATTTTTTCCTTCTCCCCCACGTCGTAGAGACGAGAGGGTGTCACCCCAACGACACGGCGATTCACGGGCAAGGGAGGAATCATGATACGCTCGGTTTGAAAGGAAGAGGACTCCGCAAAGGAGTCCAACTCCTAAAAGGCATAGGAAATTCCGATAACACGTCATTATGGGTCAGATCCCATTTGCTTCCCATGTCCTTCAAGTTCGATTGCCAAAGTATTTTGATAAGCAAACTAATTTAAAGGATGTAAAATCTATGGAGGAAATCCATCAGATCACATTGGAGTACATGCAAGATGAGGATGTGTCAAAGGTAGTTTCCACTAAAAGAAAGAACCCGACATTGTCTCCTCAAAAAGGCGAAAACCCGGGACAGACCTCAAACTCAAAACCTTCAGTTCTTAGAGTTGGAAAATTCACTTCTTACACTCCCTTAGTGGCCTCACTTGCTGAAGTTTATCAACAAGTCTCTCATAAGGGCATCTTACCGAAAGTAAGGGAGATCTGACCAAGAGCTTCATTAAACAAATCCTACTATTGTGATTACCACAAGTCCCATGGTCACAAGGCTGAAGATTGTATTGATCTAAAAGATGCCCTGGAGCAAGCAATCCAAGATCGGAAGCTTCCCAAATTCGTCCAACACGTACAGCTACCAATACGACATAATAAGGATGAAGATCGGGAAACTAGAAACCCAAGAAGATCCAAACCCCAGAGAGCATGGAAGATACAACTCAGGTCATGGTCAATGTGGTGGTTAGAAGGAGCAGGTTGCCAAATTCTAACAACACTTTAAAAAGAGATGTTAAAGTCACCACCTCGGAAGTCCTCAAGGTAACAAGCATCCCAGCAATCTAGTTCACATCGGAAGACTTTCACATCGCCACATCGGATGAGGACAAGCCCCTGGTTATCACGGCCAGATTGGGTAATGGCATAGTGAAGAGGATCTTCGTTGATACTGGCGCAGACTCAAACCTCCTTTTCAGGATTGCATTTGATGTTTTGGGGTTAAAAGATCAACACCTAAAACCCCATCTCCCAGGAGTTGTTGGCCTGAGAAATCATTACATCAAGCCGGATGGAGCTGTAGATCTCCTTTTTACTTTAGTGGGAGGCACGAACATAAGGGTTGTACAAGCCAAGTTCGTTGTCCTCCAGGATTCTATAGCATACAATGTCATTTGGGGAGGAAGACCCTCAACGATTTGTGTGTATTCATCTGAACCAAGTTCTTGGTCATGAAGTTCCTGATAGTGGAAAATTAGGTCACAACGATTCGAGGAAATCGGGTGTCCGCAGTCAAGTGCAACAAATCCAGTCTCACACTCTGGGATGCGATCAAAGAGTCTACTGGAGTCTTCCTTGTTGACTTGGATACCTGTATTCAAAAGAACCCGAGGCCAGAGCCTAATGGAGAGCTCAAAAAATTCAAATTGGGGACAAGCCAGAAAGGTATACTATGATTAATAAAGAGCTACCTCACCCTCTGAAGTCGGAACTCCATAGCTTATTGAGAGGTAATGTAGACTTATTTGCTTGGGAACCTGCTGATATGCCCAGAATAGACCCAGCATTCATGTCCCATCAATTGGTCATTGACCCCGCTTTCAAGCCGATTGTGTAGCAACGTCATAAGATGTCACCCGACCGAGCAGCCGAGGTCAAAAGTCAAGTCCACTAAATGCTGGGTTCATCCGAGAGTTAACTTATTCTACTTGGTTGTCAAATGTGGTGATGGTAAAAATGTCTAATGGAAAGTGGTGAATGTGTGTAGATTACACTGATTTAAACAAAGTCTATCCAAAAGACTATTTCTCTTTACCCAACATAGATAATATAATTGACTCCTCCTCGGGATATCGGGTTCTAAGCTTCTTGAATGCTTATAGTGGTTACAACCAAATCCCGATGCACAAAGCTGACGAGGAAAAAACAGCTTTCATTACCCCGGAGGGAATTTATTGTTATACCGTAATGCCTTTTGGTTTAAAAATACAGGGGCAACATACCAAAGGCTAATGGCGAAGGTTTTAAACAATAGATTGGAAGGAACATGGAAGTATACATTGATGATATGCTGATCAAAACCAATGAGGATTCTGACCTGATCAAGGACCTCAAGGAAGTGTTGGATTGCCTCTGACTTCACAAGATAAAGTTGAACCCAACAAAGTGCACTTTTGGAGTTTAGGGATGTAAACTTTTAGGGTTGATGGTTACCCAAAGAGGCATAGAGGCCAATCCTGAGAAGTGCTAGGCAATCTTGGATATGTAAAGTCCTCGGAACCTCAAAGAGGTCCAAAGGCTGACAGGTCGGTTGGCTGCGGTGTCAAGGTTCTTGGGAGCCTCTGCCACTAAAGCTAAACCATTCTTTAACTTAATGAGGAAAGATGCTGACTTTGCTTGGACGGAGGAATGTGAGGCTGCTTTCTACCATTTTAAAAACTTACTCTCATCTCTTCCCATTTTGGCAAAATCCAAGCATGGCCAACCTCTATATTTGTTTTTATCCATGACTGAAGAGACCCTGGCTTCAGCCTTGGTCTTAGAAGATCAGGACAAACACTAACGGCCACTATATTCGTTATCAAAGTCCTTCAAGGACTTGAGCTATGATACTCAAAAATATAGAAACCCACTTTTGCATTACTAACAATGGCACGTCGGTTGTGCCAGTATTTCCAAAGTTATCTGATAATTGTACGAACCAATCAGTCGATCAAAAAGGTTTTGGAAAAGCCCGACCTCGCGGGTCGGATGATGAACTGGTCTGTTGAGTTGTCTCAATTTGATGTGCATTACAAACCACACTCAACCATTAAGGCTTAAGCAATGGTCGATTTCCTAGCTGAGACGATGCACCCTGATGCCGATATACCGACATGGGAGCTTCACATGATGGAGCCTCCAATGTCCGATATGGGGGAGTAGGCCTCATCTTGACCAAAAGGGAAGACGTGGTGATTAAAGCCTCCATTAAATTTGACTTTCCTATTTCAAATAATCAAGCTGAGTATGAGGCTTTGCTTGCAGGAGTGGCACTAGCCCGGGATATTGGAGCGATAGACATAACCGAGTTCAGTGATTCATAGTTGGTAACCTCTCTCAAGTTAATGGGGAGTGCCAAGCAAGAGGCCCATTACTACAAGTCTAACACACTACTTCAAAATTGCACAACAAAAGGTAAAAACCTTCAATTCTTTTTCAATCAAACATATACCTAGAGAACAAAATACTCGTGCTGATGTATTGTCCAAGCTTGCAAGCACTAAACCTGGTTTGGGAAATCGTAGTCTAATACAGGAGGTGCTTACAGAGCCCACTGTGACAAAACCCGATATTTTGATTTTTGTTCATCTATTGTCAACATTTGGATGAACCCAATTTGTGAATATTTCAAACACGGGACATTGCCTAATGATCCTAAGAAATCAAGGAAACTACCGCTTAAAGCAGCCAAGTACACTATGGTAAATGGTCAATTGTATAAAAGGGGCATATCCTAGCCATTATTGAAATGCTTAAATGTCAAACAAACAATGTATGTGCTACAAAAAAATCATGAAAGATGCTGTAGACACCACTTAGGGAGAAACTGTTGGCACAAAAAGTCATCAGAGCCGAATACTACTGGCTGACGCTCATCAAAGATGCCATGAAATATGTAAAGAAATGTGATAAGTGTCAACAACACAGCAACCTCTATCAAGCACCACCCCATGAACTCATTTCCGTTATACCGATGCGGCCATTCACTAAATGGGGGTTGGACTTGTTGGGACCTTTCCCATAAGGTCCTGGGTAGGTAAAATACCTTATAGTTGCTATAGACTATTTCACCAAATAGATCAAAGTTGCACCATTGTCTAGCATCAGCTTGTCCAATGTCAGAAGTTCATCTGAAAAGATGTCATAGCGAGGTTCGGAATTTCCGAATCCATTGTTACGGATAATAGAACCCAGTTCATAAACATGAGATTTCAAAAACTCCTGTCTGGCTTGGGAATCCGGCAAATTTTTGCCTCGATGGAACATTCCCAGGTGAACAGGTAGGCCGAGGCCGTAAACAAGATAATCTTGAATGGATTGAAGAAGAGACTAGATGAACATCTTGGTTCTTGGGCTGATGAGGTATGGTTGGTGCTGTGGTCATACCAAATTACGATACACTCTACCACCAACGAAACTCCGTTCAAACTTACCTACGGCAAAGAAGCCGTAATCCCAGTGGAACTTAGAGACCCTAGCCCGAGAATGCTTCTTGGGACATCGGCAACCCATAAAAGCTTGGACTTAATTGAGGAAGTCAGAAGTATGGCCAACTTAGCAAAACAAGCCCTAAAGCAAAGAGTTGCTAAAAGATACAACGCAAAAGTCCGACCCAGAAACTTCCAAGAAGGGGACTTGATTTTGAGGCAAGCCGATTCTAGGGTACTGGGAACTCGGAATAAGCTAGCTTCGACCTAGAAAGGACCTTTCAGGATAAAAGAGGTATTGGAAAAAGGAGAATACAAGCTAGAAACCTTAGATAGCACCGGGGTACCAAGAAGCTGGAATGCAACCCATTTGAAGAAGTAGTTCTCTTAGGTGATCGTAACACTAATAATTTTCTTTCTCTTTATGAAATAAAGGGCACTCTTTTCCTAGGAAACTAGGTTTTTAATGAAACCCCATTTTGTACTATTCAAAACTCCCTATTTTCTCAATTTTCTATTTAGTGTTTGAATTGCTCGAATGATCTCTAAGTCTCACTGTGAATTCGATGTTGCGCGTGGAAAACGCCACCTTACTCGTTTAAAATCGACATCGAGCTAAAAAAAGTAAAGTTTAAAGCAAACGGTTTAACGAAGGGAAAGGATTACGATGATTAGTATAGAATAAAATGCTAAGCATTCAATTACCTCGACATAACAGGAATAAATAACTATTAAATCCCGAAAAGAAACGGGAATGATGCTGCAAAAAGTATCATAAATACCGAGGTACCAACCTTAAAATACTTAGAAAATAAGTAAAGAAAAATTGTATATAAATTACAAAATGGAAACAATTTTTCCATCCACAACCTTTTTGAAGGCATCGACTTCGAAGACATCCAAGTCGGGGGCCTTCATCTTAATCTGCTCCTTAAATTAGTCTTGGCATCAAAGACACCTTTAATAGCTGCTTGCTTTGCTCTCCGGACAAAAAGTTTAAGATCCTCAATCTTCTTCATTAGTTTGGAAACCTGCTTCTTCCAGGTCACCTCCCTCAAATCCGAAGCAGCTTGAGCTGACTTCAAAGTTTTTACCTCATCTTCCAGGAAAATCTGCTTGGCCTGAAGGGTAGTAACCGAGTTATTGAGATCCTTAGCTTGATTGGTGGCCTCAGCAATCAACTTATCTTTGGCAAGAAATTCTGAGCAAAGACTCATTATCTCCACATCAGCGTCTCGGACATAAGTCGCGGAAAGTAGGAGCATCCTTTGGACCCAAGGGAGGGTGACCTCTAGTGGCATCTTAGCAAAAGCTACCCAAATGTCCTCATCCATAAAGTGTTTGTGCACAAACTCGGGAGCCTAAAATCCTTAGTCTAGGACATGCTTAGATGCCGGAGGGATGGAGACAATAGCATCATCCTGGTTGTCATCTCGGGGCCGATTTCGAGAAAGGAGAGTTGGCAGGGGAATTCTCCTCCACAACGAGTATCTCGGGCCTTGCCCCTCCCTACTCCCTTCCACCACCCGAGGCCGAGGTTGACGACTTATGGTTGCAGACGACGAAATCCCGTCACCACCAACTGAGATAGGAGGTTGGAATGCCAACCTCCTCTTCATCTCGGCAATGGCGGCAAGAACTCCAACCATGTCAACTATAAGACATAAACAAAAGATAACTTCTGAGATAAAGAAGACAGAAATAAATGAAGACGCAAAGAGTTGAAAGCTTTCTGATGGCATTCCGAACAGCCTACTTGTTTATAAAAATGTCTCTCAAAATTAATGGATTCTCATTCCACAGCATCATTAACAAATTGATACCGAGGATCTCGTCAGCATTCGCATTGGAAAGTCTGATTTTCGGTGAAGAAAGGAGTAGTGCCCTCAACCCTGTCAATCTTAAAAGACTTTTCTTTGAATCCATGATAGGATTCTTCAAATAAAGTAAAAAATTTTCTGTTTAGGACACCTTGGAAAGAGATGAACCCGTGCCCCCGTGACCTAAATGGAATTGTCAAAGTGAAAAAGACCCTAAGTGAGGGCACGATATCCAGGAATGAGCACAGAAGCTCGAAACCTCGGAAAATCACCTAAGTATTGGGATGAAGCTATGAAGGGGCGCACCTAGTGTGAGTTGTAACACCCTAACTACCAAAGCTCACACTTCCGGCTGCGCGACTCTGATAGTTCAGACATTACAACGACACTTATACTATTTAATACTAAATATGAGCCTGTTTAAAATTTTAAACCGCAATACCGCTCCCAAAGATACTTTCGTCCGATGACGTACATCCATAAATACCATTCAACTTACAACAACTCATAAAGAGTACGTCCATATATATACATAAATATATATATAAATAATATTACAAACAATAATCAATACAATTCCTATCCCTCTTACAGAATATCTCAAGATAAAGGCGAGGGTACAAATAATAACCTAAAGCAATACGGAACATCTCAACAACAAATGAATAAACTCTTCATAACTTCTGCGCCCATATCCTGAAAGGGGAAAAATGTAGGGGGGTGAGAACATCATCCTCGAAAGGGTTCTCAGTAGAGGGTTTTTGGGAATTACTGTAATAGGATACATGAAGATAAACCGTACCAGCGATTAATAATCGTCTTATGCCTCTTTTCAAAAACAACGGCTTATAAGTAAAAAGGAAATCTGAAATCCTTTTCTGAAAGAGGAACAGTTCAATTCTCAAAAACTCAAGAACCTTTCAAAACGGTTTATCTGTGCTGAACCAAAATAGTCTTTCATATTTTATTCCAAACCAGAAACACAAAACCGAAATCAACCATCAGTTCATCTCTTCCCAACCACGGCCCTAGGCCCAAACAATCCAACCAACAACCAATCACCACAATCCAACAGATTCCCAGATGCAAACACAGATAGGAAGTTCAAGCACAAACAAACAGTTATTACAAGTAGAACAGTTAGCAATTAATCACATAGGCAAACCAAGTATAAAATGCACACCCAACCAATGTCACACAAATGCATATGATGCATGCCTGTCCCTAGTGGCTGATGATATCATCTATCGGTTACCAAGCCAACCCGACATGTCCGGTAGCTAACCCGGACACAGTCTCTCTGTTGTGCTTTATTATCATTAGAGGGTATCTGCGCCCTGTCGCCATTAGAGGGTATCTGCGCCCTGTCGCCATTAGAGGGTATCGGTGCCCTGTCACCCTTACAACCAGAGAGAAAACACAAGCATACTCGCATACAACATTCATCTCAGCCATCCGGCTTAAATTCACAATTCATTCAATTGCATTACATGCTTTTGTACTCAACCATGGATCGCCATCCATCTTAGCCATCCAGCTCACGGTTCAATCCAGAACTAGCCAATTTATCAATAAATATAGCCCTTCAGCTTAAATTCATAATTCATAATCAGCCATACGGCCCACAACTCATTCGGCAATCAGGCATAGTTCAATAGCATACACAGCCATTCCGGCTCATAACAAAATAGCACTTCCACCATTCAACATCATCAAATTCATACATCGGCATTTAAGCCATAAATCACTTTTCTCAATTCATTCACTTTGAAATCAAGTTTCAACTCTTTTCAGCCTTGGCTTTAAAGATCTCATTTCTCAAATCATCTCAGGCTCATAAGCCACTTTTACTCAAAGTAAGTTCCCTTTTTAAAACAAAGCCGCTCTCGGCATCCTCTTTCCAAGACTTCCAAAACCATGGAAAGTTAAAGATTCAATTTGGGAACAATCAAAATCACCCATTCCACAATGGGATTTTATAACAAAGTTTCTCGGCAGAGTCCCAAGTCTTTAGGGGAGAATAACATAACTCATTTCGCCAAATTCATTTAAAATCATTAAAACATTGGCTTTCTGATTTGAGTAAGCAAATAGGATCTAAGCCAAACCGAGTCACGTAATCATTTACTTCTTTCAAAGCCGTTTCCTTTACTTAAGCAAAACCAACTTCAACCCCCAGGATAATTTCTAGAACGTTTCAACTGTTCAAGGTTTGTTTTAGTCTTGCAAGAATTCAGAATTCAAGGAGTACTTAAAACCTTTCTCAAAACATTTTAAAATGAAACTTGTCAATAAACAATCAGGTCTTTTCAAAATCATTAAAACTCTTTAATTGAAACCCCCAAGTCAAATTCAAAGGCATAAACCCTTTTCACATTCAAATAGCTTTAAAACACAAGTTTCATCTAAATAACTTTCTCCTGAAAGAGATACAATGCCTTCCTTAAGAAGCAAGACTAAATCACAATTTCCTCTTTAATAATTCATTTCAAGAGTATGAATCATCATTTTCTTGATAATTCAAATAAAATTGTAGAAGTCTTTAACTCATCATTTGCCCGACAACATTTCAATAAAGACTCGGATTTTATAGAAATTTCGGCAGCACCTCCCCTAAAACTTGGACTTTGCCACCCGGTTCGGGTCCCAACTAAACCGTTCCTCATTCCTTTTCAACAGCTCAAAACCAGAAATCAATTCAAAGCAAGCTAAATCCAACAATTGCCTCAGTGGCGTATCTCAAGGAAACCATTTCAAAATTCAACCCAATATCAACCGATTTAACTCATTTCCAAAGCTTTAAAGAATCGGTTCAGCAATAAATCATTTGTCCAAAACCAAGTCAATTAAAGTAAACCAGGCTGAATTCAAGAGTACATTCTATTTTTCACATTCCCAAGAAAATTAACTCAAATCAATCCTCAGCGGATTAAACTCGATTTCAAAGCTTTAAAGAATCAACTTCAAAACCTTACATTTCACAAGCCGCACAACAATTCAGCCAAATCAACATCCATAATCATTCGAGTCAATCAAATAATACATAAGGCAGATACAATCACCAAATACACAATATCTCACATCAGTACCCATATGTAATAATTCCAATACATAAAACACAGTTTTTGGAAAGCGCCCGTACCTCAAAATGCAAAACCATAGCCCAAATGCCTCATCAAGTCCTTTCCGTCTCAAACCGAACTGACGAAAACTAAAGCCTCAGCTCCCAGCCACTTTTGCAATAACCATAGCAACACTAATCGCAACATATAATAATCAGAACTCGATCCCACGTTACCAAGACTCATTCATTAACCAAACACAACAGAATACTAACGCGAGATTATTCGAAACATAATTTCTTACCGAAATAATACAATAAGGCAGCTGCGATTCCGAACCGGCCCCGGCAACAGCTCTGGCGGCGGCCAGAAGCTTCGGTGGATCAACTATAAAAACCGCGCAACATTAAAACCTTCTCGAAATCCAAAAAGGCAGAAACTTCAAATAAAACCCTTACTGGCCACTTTTTCCGGCGACGGCAGAAGTAGTCAGAAGCTCCGACGGTGGAACTTGGTCGCGGTAGTGGCGTTTCCCAGCGCTAGGAGCACGGTGGCACGACTGATTTCTCCCCCGGAAATGGCTATGACAGAACCAGCTTCTCCCCCTTCCGTTCACAATCCCAGCGGCAGCCACAGTGGTAGTTCTGGGCAGCTCCGGCGACAGTGGGCTCCGGCAACTCGCAGAACCCCGAGGCAGAGACAGACAGCAACTCCGGCGGCGCCAAGCTCTTTCTTGGCGAACCGAAGCAGCAGACTAGGGGGGTTTCATCTCGCTTCTTCTTCGCTGCTGGCAAGGACAATGACTACCCAGCTCCGGCGACGCGCAAGGTAGCTCCCCACTCTCTTCACCGCGAGCTCCCTCTTTGCGTGACGCCTCCCTTTTTGGTCTCTCGCTCCCCTCTGGTCGCGACATGAACGGCGGCAGCAAGGAGGGTTCGACGGACCCGAGCAGCGCGGCGGCAGCGAGCTAGGCGACTCCTTCCTCCCCTGCGCGCGCGCTCTCCCTTCTTGGTCTGTCTCTTTCTTCTCCTCTGGCTTCGCGCTCGCCGGCAGCGCCGCTGGGGATCACAAAAACAGCGGCGGCGGTGAGGAAGTAAGCGCGGGGCGGCAGCGACGACTGGGTAGTGGTCACGGCGCAGCCCTTTCCTCTCTGCCAGACCTCCCTTCTCAAGCTCCCTCCCCCATGATTTTCTGTTTCTGTTTCCTTCGTTGGGTTGCAGGTTTGCTGAAGGGAAGAAGAAAGGGTGGCGGCTGCTATGCTTGGAAATTAGGGTTTCATCATTTTGAAAACTAGGGTTTGTGTTAGGCTAGGGGTAGTTTAGTAATTTCAAATAAAAGTAGGGAATAATATGGTAATTGAAACTCAATTAAATTCAACACTAATTATATATAGAAAATACTATTTGTTCATCACTTTCACAAATTATTTTCAATAAAATGTCCAAATCAAATAATTAGAAATAGTATAATTAATTTCTCTATTTTCCAAAATAGCTGTATTAATATTTAAAATATTACTTATCCAAACCAAATCATATAAAATACTTATTATTTTATAACTATCAACTTTATAATTCAAATATAGAAAATAATCCAATAATTATAAAACTGGATAATAATCATAACTCGCCTCAAATTCGATAAATCAAAACTTGTCTTAATTATCCTTAATAAAATAATCTCTGAAATTAAGGCTATAAATAACTATATGATTTGAGACTTGATCATAATAAGACTTTTCAACGATTCTGGGTCTTACATGAGTCAAAATACTCACTTGAAAATCGAAAAAGGGTAAACGAACCCTGATCCCGGAGAACAAAGTCTCATACATCCACAACCAATCCGAGACAGTATCGGCGTGCTCATTTACGTGGAACAAATGGTCCCCGAATCTCAGGACAGAGAAAATATACAAGTTGCTAATATCAGAATAAAAAATAATTCGAACTTCTCGTAGATTACCAAGCTCATACTGTTTGATAGTGGAAGGAGTGGTTTTAATCTCCTCGTACACCCAACCGTAGATTTTTACCTCGAGCTTGCTATTTATCCTTTGAATAGGGGCAGGTCGGGGTCTCGGCAAATTCGCACTGCCACAACCACGAGCCACAATGACCTTTTTCCTAGCCATCACCTATAGGGGCACCACTACTACCTCACTACTACTATCAGGAAGCAAAAATTCTAACACTACAAAATTTTGGCTAAGAAAGCAAAAAATAAAATTCAGGAAACACAAGAATAGGGGCAAGTAGAATCACTAAATTATATGGAAAAAACTTAAACAGTGGTTCCCCAACTACATTCAGCCTAATCAAAAGTAAATAACCAAAAGGAAACATGTGAAAAATTGCAATAAGCATCAAACAAGTATCCATAGAACAGGAAGAATAAACGAAGATTCACAAGTGGAAAGCTCCAAAAAGGAAAAATTACATGCAAGAGCAAAGAGGTATCAGAATCACTAACCTTAAAAAAGTTAATAGAAAGGGTATCGACAACGATGAACTTAACAAAGACAAAGAAGAAACTGCTCGAAGAAGAAGAGGAAGACTTCGTTTGCGCGAAGTGGAAGAGTTTTTGGAGAAAGTGGGAGAGTGTTGGTAAACATTGGAAATGAAAGGTAAAGTGAAGAATAAAAGTTATTTAATTTCAAATTAATGTTGCATTTATTGCAGAGAGAGAATAGAACTGACAGTTCGTGGAATGGGGGAATCATAACCGTTTTTAAATTAAATAAACCTTTCAAAATTTCGATCTAAAGGAAGGGCTTAACTCATGAACTCGGATACCTCTGACCCGATGGCCCAGGTCCAAAACTCCGAGTTGGGGCACTATTTCGAACAAAAGCAAGCATAACCGACCAAGAGATTAAAGTTGTAACCGACCTTATGGGATAACGGCCGGATACCACAATGGATATGCCACCATAATTTCGTAACCACCGAATCCCAACAAATAATGTGTCGTAATGAGCATTTAATGTCAGAAAAAGGCAACCCAAAAGGACAAAGACTAAAAAGGAGAGGCAACCACCAGGTAAACACACGAAAACTCACTTATAACCTCACAAACTTTAGTATCGGAGTGTCTTGCAAGTTGTCCACCCGGCCTGGTTCTGCATTTGACGAAGTTGGGATCTCCTACCTCCACCTCTTTAGATCGTGACCACGCTCCGAGCACGAACACAATATTTGAATGAAATTTGCTTATACATGATTTATTAGATATTTTTAAACGTGATCAACCACCTATTTGATAAATAAATAAATAAATAAAAAGAAAATTGTGCTAAAAGACCTATTAACCAACTTTGTCAATGTAGCAACCTCGTCAAATACGCGACGGGGACACGAACCTGATGTAGGCTAATCACATTCTTATAAATGAACATGAGAGGCAAAGCATCAACCATGAATGAGTAACTCCATTCATCTTTAGAGGTAGTGAGCAACATCAATCAACTTAATTCCTTAGAAATTAAACATTCGTGAAAAAATCTACATAGACCTCATCGTTTAAACTTTAGAGTCTATGCTCCATTAACCACAAACCTTGATGAGGAAAGCATTATCCAAATAAGCTCATCATGAATTGCTACCAAGAAACGAATAAAATTTAACAAAAATACACTAGATGATGAATATGCAAGTAATCCTTTAATCATAAAGGAAGAGGGGAGTCATTATTGGTGATAAGGATAGTTTTCTACACCATCGGGAGGTCAAGCTTTGTTTGCACTGAATTTGCCAATGCATTAGTTGTTAACTCCAACAAGCTCGGGATAATGAGATAGTTGGCAGCCTACAAAAGATTTGAAACTCTTAGAGCATGTACACTAGAGTTTTTCAGCAAATATGCACATCTTTTCCAAAGCTGAGCTGACATCTACCATTTAATAATTAATGTCAAGAACAAGAACTGAGTATGTATGTGATATATCGTTAATAAACTCACCTCATTCAAATTGGAAAGAATATTTTTGTTCCGCTTCAAGTAGAAAGTGGCCTATCTCTTGAAATGATTCACCACGATCCCACGAAAATTCTATTTCTTTTGACAGAAGTCAAGGATCTACGAAAGAATATCTCTAACAATGGGTACCTCGACCTCATGCAAATTAGAATTAAAATCAATATGGTCTTGCACAAACAGGGATTTAGCAGTTGCAACCAGGGGCAGAATTTAGTTAAGACAAGGGGGGCATGGCCCCAAACTTTTGGTAAAAAAATTAGTAATACTTTTTCAAAAAATAAAAAATTAGTTCAGCTGACTCAAATACTTCGCTATGACTTAAAATACCAAAGTTCAATCTCCAGGAAGCTGGAGCCCTAGATTTTACACTGCAACCTTATCAAGTACATCATCCAAATCTGGCTGCAGATTTTAAATTGAAGACTGCACTAATCAACTTGATGCCCAAGTTTCATGGCTTACCTGCTCAAGAGCCTATTAAGCACCTTAGGGATTTCCAGACAGCCTGTTCTACTGTTAGGCGTAATGGTGCAGATGAAACTTCTATTCTATTAACTGCCTTTCCATTTTCTCTTGAGGGGAAGGCAAGGGAGTGGTACTACTCCCAACCTGAAGCGACTGTTACCAACTGGGATACACTCAGGAGAGAATTTTTGGAAAAATACTTTCCAGCTGAAGTCACAGCTGAGAAAAGAGATCTCCTGCATTGTTTAAGGTACTCAGAGACTCTCTATGAATACTGGGAGTATTTTAAGAACCTTCTAGACGTATGCCCCCATCACATGATTGACAGACTAGTGTTGATTAGCTACTTCACTCAAGGCATGAATCCCCAAGATAAGACTACACTGGATGGTGCTAGTAATGGTTCTATGAAAAAGTACAGAACCGCAGATGAAGCATAGCAACTTATCAGCGACTTAGCTGAGTCTACTAGGAATCACAGGCCGAGGTGTAGCCACTCAAAAGTTGTTGCAGAGGTTTTCTCTAGCATTGAGACTACTGCTCTTACACAGAGTATATGTGAAATGACCAACCTACTGAAGCAGATGCAGTTAAACCAATAACAACAAGCTCGACCTCACCCACCACAACAGAGCCAACAGTTAGTTCCCCAAAGAGTATGTGGAATCTGTGCTGATTATAGTCATTACACTGATGAATGTTCGCAACTCCAACAGGAAGACAACACTGTGGCAGCTACTCATAACTTCTATGCCCGCCCGAATCAAGGATACAACCAACAAGGCGGCAATTACAACCAAGGTGGAAACCATAACCAAGGATGGCAGGATAACTCCAACCAAGGTTGGAGAGATAATTCTAACCATAATTGGAGGGACAACTATAACAGAAGAGGCAGAGATAACAATGGAAACCAGAGGTGGAATAACAACATTAACAACAAACAGCAGAATCAAAACTAGCCTTACAGAGCACCTCACCTAAGAGAATCTCAAGGATTCCAGCAAAACCAACAGCAGGTTCCTCAGATCACTTACTCCAATTCCTCATCAAATGACGAGATGCTCCGTTCTCTTGCACAAGGGCAACAAAACATGCAGACGCAGCTGAACTCTACTTTAAATGGTATGACTGCCATTTTACAAGCTCTCGTCTCCCGGTTAGATTCATCACCAAATTTCACCAATCAACCTTCAAGCTCCAGTGGAATTCCTTCTCAACCCCTACCTAATCCCAAAGGTGGCATTAATGCTATCACTTTAAGGTCTGGAACTACGTTGCAGGAGAGGAACCAGGAGGAGCCAAGCCTACCAGAACACGCCCCAACTGAGGATGTAGTGGAAGTGGAAGATGCTGAAGAGGAAGAGGACGTACAAGACATAGTTGAAGAAGAAGCAGCTCAACCACAGAACGAAACACCAAAGGATGCAGAGGCTGTACAGGACGCCATTCCTATCCCATTTCCACACCTGGCAAAGAAATCCAGGAAGCAGATGGAACTTGATCCCAAAATGGTAGAAATATTCAAAAAGGTTGAGGTAACTGTTCCCCTTTTTGATGTTATTCAGCAGGTACCTAAATACGCAAAGTTTCTAAAAGATTTGTGCATACATAAAGATAAAATTAATGAATTAGAAACTATTCCTTTAGGTAGTTCTATATCTTCTTTAATGGGGGATATACCTGAAAAATGTAGTGATCCAGGTCTATGTATGGTTAACTGTACCATTGGAGGTGTAATTTTTTCTGACTGCATGTGTGATTTAGAAACATGTGTTAGTATAATGCCATTGTCTATATATGATACCTTGAGGCTCCCTCCCTTAAAAAGGTCGGTAGCTCATTTTGTGTTAGCAGATAAAAGCATTATTACAGTAGTTGGAATTGCTGAAGATGTATTAGTGAGCATTAAGGGGCTCACATTTCCTATTAACTTCTATATCCTGGAAATGCCCCCCTAATGACTCAGGAAGACCATCATCAATCCTTCTTGGAAGACCATTCCTAAAGACTTCAAAGTTCAAGCTGGATGCATTCTCAGGAACTTACTCCTTTGAGATAGATGGCAGAACAGTGAAATTCAGTTTAAATAAAGCTATGAAGCACCCTCCAAAAGATCATTATATCTTCTAGTGTGACATTATTGATGAAACTGTAGCTGAAGTTCACCAAGAAGAAATGGAAGAGAAGCACATGGAGTAAGGTCCAAGTGTGGGGACACTTTCTGAAAATAATGAAGACCCTTTACCATTATCACCAGCTCCGGATGATCCAAAGCCTAGCTATGAGCAGAAATTGGAATTAAAGCCTCTTCCTCCACACCTCAAGTATGCTTATCTTGAGGATAAGCAGAAGTTTCCAGTTATCATTGCAAAGGAACTCACCTCTCAACAAGAAGAGCAACTACTCAGTGTGCTGAGAAAACATAAGAAGGCAATTGGATGGAGCTTGGCGGATATAGTAGGCATCAGTCCCAAGTTTGTGAACACAAAATATTCTTAGAAGAGGGAGCAAAGCCTGTCCGTCAATCTCAAAGAAGATTGAATCCTACCATCTTAGAAGTTGTCAAGAAAGAAGTAACCAGACTATTTGAAGCAGATATCATTTACCCCATCTCAGACAGTGAATGGGTAAGTCCAGTACAAGTGGTGCTCAAGAAGTCTGGAGTCACAACAATAAGAAATGAGCATGGAGAGCTCCTGACAACTAGAGTGCAGAATTCATGGAGAGTTTGCATTGACTATAGGCGTCTCAACCAAGCCACTCGCAAGGATCATTACCCCTTGCCATTCATTGATCAAATGCTTGATCGCCTGTCAGGTAAATCTCATTATTATTTTTTAGATGGTTATACAGGATATTTTCATATTCATATAGCTCCTGAAGATCAGGAAAAGACTACTTTTACATGTCCCTTTGGAACATATGCTTATAAAAGAATGCCTTTTGGTTTATGCAATGCACCAGCTACTTTCCAAAGGTACATGATGAGTCTTTTCTCTTATCTCATTGAGAATTGTATGGAGATTTTTATGGATGATTTTAGCGTGTATGGAGATTCATTTAGCCTTTGCTTGGATAGTTTATCTAGAGTATTAGACAGGTGTGTTAGTACAAATCTTGTGTTAAATTTTGAAAAATGTCACTTTATGGTAAAACAAGGAATTGTACTAGGACATGTTGTGTCTAATACTGGCATTTCCGTAGATCCAGCAAATGTGGATGTTATTTCTAGTTTACCTTACCCCTCTTCCGTGAGGGAAGTCTGTTCGTTCCTTGGCCACGCAGGTTTTTACAGGAGATTCATTAAGAACTTCAGTAAGGTAGCACTGCCTTTATCCAGACTGCTGCAGAAAGATATTGAGTTTGAGTTCAGTGAGGATTGTATGCAAGCATTTGATAAGCTGAAGATCGCCCTGACTCAAGCCCCAATTGTGAGAGGACCAGACTGGAGCCAGCCATTTGAAATTATGTGTGCTTCCAACCATGCAGTAGGAGCGGCGATGGCTCAGCGCGAAGGTAAGGATCCTTTTGTAATCGCTTATGCATCTAAGACTTTAGATGCTGCTCAATCTAACTATACTACTACTGAAAAAGAGCTTCTAGCTATTATTTTTGCTCTGGATAAATTCCGAGCCTATTTTCTTGGTACTAAGGTAGTAGTGTACTCAGACCACCCAGCTCTAAAATATCTATTAGCTAAAAAGGAGTCCAAACCAAGACTAATACATTGGATACTGCTGCTGCAAAAATTCGATTTAGAAATTAAGGATAGGAGTGGTAACCAGAATTTAGTGGCAAACCACTTGAGTCGCCTTGAGCACATTAAGCATAACTCCACTCCTATAAATGATAATTTTCCTTTTGATAGCTTACATGCAGTATCTGAAGTAGCCCCTTGGTATGCACCTGTAGCTAATTATCTAGTTAGTCACACTTTTCCTCCAAATTTTACTAAGCATAAAAGAGACAAGCTGAAAAGCGAGTCTAAATATTATATATGGGATGATCCATATTTATAGAGGTGTGGTACTGACCAGGTAATTAGATGATGTGTGCCTCAATCAGAATTTCAGTACATTTTAGAGGCATGTCACTCATCTGAGAGTGGAGGACA
The DNA here is from genome assembly GCF_059453495.1 of Arachis ipaensis. NCBI lineage: Eukaryota > Viridiplantae > Streptophyta > Magnoliopsida > Fabales > Fabaceae > Arachis > Arachis ipaensis. Next base: position 31,592,293 of record NC_142435.1, read on the forward strand.
TTTTGGCCCTCAAAGAACAGCTAGAAAAATTCTAGACTGTGGATTCTGGTGGCCTACTCTTTTTAAAGACACTACTGAATTTTGTAAATCATGTTCCCCATGCCAAAGGTTTGGTAATATATCCAAGAGGGATGAGATGTCTCAACAGATTATGCTTTTCTGTGAAATTTTTTATGTTTGGGGCATTGACTTCATGGGTCCATTTCCAAATTCTAATGGTTACTTTTATATACTGTTAGCCGTAGATTATGTTTCTAAATGGGTGGAAGCAATTCCTACCCGTACCGGTGATGCTAACACGGTTGTTTCCTTTGTTAAAAACCATATTATTTGTCGCTTTGGATTACCATGAGCAATCGTGAGCGATCAAGGCACTCACTTTTGTAACAGGAGACTAACAGGATTACTGAAAAGGCATGGGATAGTTCATAAAGTATCAACAGCTTACCATCCCCAAACCAATGGGCAAGCAGAAGTCTCTAACAGAGAAATAAAGTGTATTCTGGAAAAGATAGTAAAACCTCATAGGAAGGACTGGAGTGCCAGGCTACAAGATGCACTCTGGGCATATAGAACAGCGTACAAAACACCCATTGGGATGAGCCGCTTCCGCTTGGTATACGGAAAGGCTTTCCACCTTCCAGTAGAGGTGGAACACAAGGCTTTCTGGGCTATGAGGGAGTGCAACATGAACTATGAAGAAGCTGGTGCTGAAAGGAAGCTGCAACTAGCAGAACTGGAGAACCTTCGCCTAGAAGCATATGACAACTACAGGAGATACAAAGAAAAGATGAAGGCCGTCCATGACAAGCACATAAAAAGGAGAGAATTCAGACCAGGGGAGTTAGTTCTTCTTTATAACTCCAGACTGAGGCTTATGCCAGGTAAACTGAGATCGAGATGGGAAGGTCCATACAGAGTAGAAAAGGCAGAGCCATACGGAGTTTTCCACCTGCGTCATCCTTCTAGCTCCAAATTTCTAAAAGTGAATGGACATCGCCTGAAGCTTTATCATGGTGAGAAGACGAAGGATCAAAAGGAACTAGAGGTCTTTCTCTTGGAAGACCCACCAACAGAAGCAGAATGAGTCTGAAGAGCGTCCAACTTAAGGAAGTAAAAGCAAAGTGTTAGGTGGGAGACAACCCACCATGGTATGATCGTTCTGTTTAAGTCTTAGTTTTATTTTACTTTATTCTATCTTTATTTTTGTTAATGACTCTTCTCATAATCTCTGCATAAAGTTGCATATAGCATGCATTTACATTTGCATATTGCATTTATTAAAAAAAAACGCACGCAATGCGTAAGCGTCGCTGACGCGTCCGCGTCATATGTGCGTTCTGAAGAAAAGATAATTAAATAGAAAGTCACGCAAAAGCGAGGCTGGAGGCGCGCCTTAGGCACAAACATGCCCACGAGACCGCGTCACCCACGCGGCCGCGTCATTTTCGGAAATAGCCTCCCACGCGTCCGCATCATCCACGCGAACGCGTGCCCCTAAAAATCGACGTAAAAGAGGTGTATGGCAGCAAGTTATGATGGAACTGGGCTGGAATGATGCTGGAAGCACTGGTCCTACCACGCGACCGCGTGCCCCACGCGACCGCGTCGTTTTCACAATATAGCCATCCAAGCGATCGCGTCACCCTAAATTTTGGCAATATGAGTTTGAAACAGAGAGTCGCACGAACGCGAGGCTGCTCTCGTGCCAATCACACAAATCAAGTCACGCGATCGCGTGACCCACGCGTCCGCGTCACTTGACAAAAATCACACACCACGCGACCGCGTGACCCACACGTCCGTATCACATGTGGCGCATAGATTATCCAGATAAGCCAAATATCAAATCTTTTCTTCCCCAAATCCTAATTTCTCTTTTTTTCATTCTTATTTCTTTCTTCTCCCTTCTTCCTTCTCTAGTCATTCTCACTTTTTACCTTCTCCTCCCTTATTTTTCACATCCATAATCAAGGTTCTTTTCTTTCTCTCTTTATTTTTATTTTTCCATTATTTTTATTTATGTTTACTTCTTCTTTTACTTTCATTATCTATATTCTATTTTTCTTTTACTTTTATTTTTATTCCTTTAACTGGTGTTAGAAATTTATTTGGGTCATTATCTTCTTTTATATTTTGCTTGTGAGTTATTATGAATTGTTTGACAATTATATATTACTTTTCATAAGGGTTGCTTGCATGTTCAAATTCCTACTTTCAATAACATATTCACCATGCATGCTAAGTGTTTGTGAAAAAGTCCGTCTGGCATTGTGCATTATTTTAAATTATTCTATTCTACTACTTTAATGTCTTTTTTTTCAAAAAATGCCTTTTATGTTTTATTAATTGAATATAATTGTCAATACAAGCGTGATGGCTAGTTTGTTACGAGTAATAATACATTTAAGTAATTAATGCTTGATCTATGCTACTCATGCCTTTGCCGGCTGATAAACCCATATTTTATGATATATTCTGTGCCTAATTTGAGTGATTTATTCAATCCTTCACCCACTTATTCATATTAATTGCATGGTTTTACTTTTCCTTCCTTATTATGTGATGTATGTGAAAAACATGTTTCCTATGCTTTAAAAGTAATTATTTTAATTTCCCTTTATTACCATTCGATCCCGTGATTCGTGTGTTGAGTAATTTCAGATCTTCTAAGGCAGAAATGACTTAAAGAATGGAAAGAAAACATACAAAATTGGAAGGAAAGCATAAAACGGAGTTTTTGAAGAAACATGCAGCGATGCGATCGCATGGACGACGCGGCCGCATGCCAACGCGAATTAACAGCGACGCAACCGCGTGCTTGACGCGATCGCGCGACAGAGGCCACGCACCAAAAATTACAGAAAACGCTCCCAGAGGTTATGAAGTGGGGAAATGCATCCATTCAGAGGAGAGTCTCCAATTAGTCAGTATTGATGATTTAGATGTAGTTTTGAGGGAGAGGTTCTCTCCTCTCTCTTTAGGATTAGGATTTAGATTTAGGATTTTATGCGCTTTCAGGATTATCTCTTTACCAGGTTCAATATTTCTTTTTATTATTTTCTCAATTTAATTTATGAATTCTTCTATGTTACAGATTACTCTTTGAATTAATGTTATTTGAGGTATTTCAGTTTACAATTGCTTCCTTTTAATTATGTTACTTTTATCCCCAATCTGAAGACATTTTTATTCCAGTAGATTTACTTTTCCCCTTTTGGTCTTGGTTAAGAAATCAGTAACTCAACAGTTATCAAACTCAACAAGATTGATAATCGTTATCTTTGCTAATTGAATTGAAGTTCAATAATCCCAATCTTTCCTTAGGGATTAACTAGGATTTGAGGATCTAAATAATTAGTCACTTGACTTTCCCTTGCTCTAGCAAAGGTTAACTAAGTGGAATTAAGATTCAATTTTCATCATCATTGATAAGGATAACTAGGATAGGACTTCTAATTTCTCATACCTTGCCAAAAGTGTGTTTTACAGTTATTTATTTAAATTACAGTCTTTTACTTACTTTAATTCCAATTTAAATTACCTGTTCCTCATCTTCAAAATCCCAATTTACAAGACTCATAACCAATAATAAGAACATACTTCCCTGCAGTTCCTTGAGAAGACGACCCGAGGTTTGAATACTTCGATTATCAATTTATTTAGGGGTTTGTTACTTGTGACAACCAAAACGTTTGTACGAAGGGATTTCTGTTGGTTTAGAAACTATATCTACAATGCGACTATTTTTATAAATTCTTTACTAGCAAAAATCCCAACGTCAAAATGGCGTCGTTGCCGGGGAGCTGCAATTGTGTGCCTTATTATTGGTTATTGTAAATATTTTTCTTTTACTTGTTTATTTATCTTTATTTTCCCTTTTTATTTCCATTAGCTACTATGAATTCTCACCCCTCTCGCTTCGAGTTTGGTTCTAATATTGTTGAAAGGAGTCAAAGTTATAACAGGAACATGCATCAAGGTCAGAGCAATCAAAGATGGATGGAGCCAAGAGGATCTGATCAACCCTTTAGGCAACAACACCCTCCAAGATATCATGGACAAAGACCATTCTACAATGCATACCAAGCAAATAGACATGGTGGACAACCCTGTAGTTACCAACAAGTCCCACCCTGTGCTCATAGGCCATCCTCTCAACATAACTTCAAATCACCACACTCACAAGCTTCTTTTCACCATTCGCCACCATACGATCCTCATTTACCCCGATTCCAATCCAATTACTCCCAAACACCACCATTTCCCAATTTACCACGTCCAAATCCAGCACCCCGAGAATCAGAGGTTCGCCTCAAGGAAACAGTAAATCAACTTCAAACAACCCTTTATCAACTGGAGCAAGCAATAAGTCAATTATCTTCTAGATGTTCGAACATTCAAGGACCTCCCACAACTCCGTGTGGACAATCTAATGATGAGCGTAGCATGAAGGAGATACTAGAAACTCCAGTGGACAGAACAGAGCATGACTTCGTACTGGAGCAAGTAGAGGAAGCTGTCATTACACAAGAAGAAGAGTTGGTTGAAGACCTAGGAGACACTGAGCCTCCATGGGAATCCAGAGTTGTGGATAATTCTGTCAAGGACGTTACAATTAATGCTGAGGAGGATAGTACACAGCCCCCAAGGCAAATCTTTTATGAAGAACTGGACGGAATAATCCAAGAAGCAAGTTTCGTTGATAATGATGATCTCAAGTCAAGTTCTCCCAGTAGTGAACTTGCACCAGCAAGTGAATTCTCTGAGATCGCAGAATCTTTCCCAAGTGAATACGAAGATGATGCGGAGGTAGATTTCTCTCAACCTCCCATTTATGACTTAAGTGACGAGGAAGACATAGAAGGCTTTGATCAGGACATGGATGCAATTGAAGAAGTCTGCAAGGAAGTGAAGAAATTCACAGAAGAGCACAAGGGAGTAGAACTCACAGAACCACTGGAAACACCTATCCCAAGGCCATTACCACCTAATACAAGCTTCAAGTGGGTACAATCCTTAACCTCTATCTTTACTTTTTCGCTTGAATATTGTTTGCTTGAAACAGATGGCCAGCTTAGAGCTCTCTGTGGCGTTAAGAGTAAGAGGAAAATGGCTCGTACTCAGAGCTGGTGCACAAGGTTCAATAAGGTTCCACGCTTCAACTTGAAGTGTGCGGGTTGGCATCATGATCTATCGAATGGATCTCGGAAAATGTTTGGTCACCTTGGTGAAAATCTACTTTCTAAACTGCCCGGATGGAAAAATATAAATCAAGACGAAGGCGGATTTAAAAGCAAGGTTTGGGATCCTGGAAACTATTTTGACATTCGTCACCCCGGGAGCCTGAGAATATGTTTGAAGCTGCTCAGAAGCTTCACATGCCTAGTTTGGGACCCCGGAGGCTATTGGCAACCCAAATATTGGTGGAGATTTCTGGATGAATTTAAGCGCAAGCCACCATAACAGGAAGCTCATCCAATGTCCAACTTAAGGACTTTAACTAAAAGTGCTAGGTGGGAGACAATCCACCATGGTATGGTCGTTTCTTTTTCAGCTTTATTTCGTGTTATTTATTTTTATTTTTTATTTCCTTTTTCAAATTGAACCTGAATATTATTCATTCGCATTGCATACTGCATACTTGCATACCTGCATATAAATAAAATAAAAAAAGGGGTGCGCGACGCGACCGTATCACTCATGTGATCGCGTCACTTGCGAAAAACACTATCCACGCGTCCGCGTCATTCACGCGGCCGCATGATCTGGAGATCGGCGTAAATCCCAACGTCCAGAGAGTTAGGCTGGAATCGTGCAGCCATTGTGCGTTTCGCACAAAACGACCCACGCGGTCGCGTCCCTGATGCGATCGCGTCACTTGCACAACACCAATCCCACGCGACAGCGTGAGCGACGCAATCGCATCGCATGGATTGCACCACCACCCCAGAGGAGACAGAGAGTTGCGCTGAAACGACGCTGGAATTGTGCGTTTAGCACAATTTCCAGCGACGCGGTCGCATGCCTCACACGACCGCATCATTCATAATTTACCCATTCCACGCGATCGCGTGGATTCAAATTAATAACCCCCAACCACGCGAAACCCTACCATTCGCGCCCCCTCCCCCCCATCCCCCTCTCCTTCCTCTCTTCTCTCCACAACCACCACCCACAACTCCCAGCCACCCCCCAGTCCCCTCTCTCTTCCTCTTCCTCCCTCCACCGCCACTGCCCCCCTCCGCGACCACCACCCACCGCCGCCGCTCCGTCCCAGCCGCACCACCCATCCGCCACCCACGCCCCCCTTCCCTTCTTTCCCCTTTCCCCCCACATTCCCTACCTGAAACCCTACCTCTGAACCGCCGCCACCGCCGCCGTGCCACCCTCAACCGCCGCGTCTTCCGCCACCACCGCCATCCCTCAGCCACCTCTCTGCCCCTACTTTCTTTCCTTTGCCTTCCAGGTTCTGCTGATCGTCACCCTTCTTTCCATTCATCGTTAATTTTCTATTTTTCTGTTTATGTTCATCATTAGGCTAGTTAGATATGCATGTTGTAGTGGATTCTAGGTTGTTAGGTAGCTTAGGATGTGGTTAGTGAATTTAGGCCTATTTAATTACGCTGTTCATGTTTCTTGTTTTCTAATTTTCGCAATTCTGCTATTGCTGTATTGTTAATATTGTCATATGCTGAAATTTCTTGTTCATGCTGCTTTTTACACTGCTTTTTCATGTTCTTATTCCCTTTATGTAATTGCAGCTATATTTTAATTCATATGAGCTATTCTGATTACAATTTATTTTCCGGGAACATCCAATTTTAGCCGGGATGCTGCCCAAATTTCTGTAAATTGTTTTACTTTTCATTCCTATTTTGGTTTTGGCAAACTTGCACTCTGCTTTACTCAGCTTTTACCAAACCAATTCTTGAATGACAGGGCAAGCTTCCTTAGTCTTTTTCATTTCCTGGTTTATAAATTGCATCTTGGATGATTCAATTCCACTCTTTGCTATATTCATTTGATTCATCCTTAACTTCCTTGTTTGAATTTGAGTTATCTGTTACTTTAATTTGTGAATTCTCGTTATTTAGGAAATGCTCTTCATGCCACTTACTCTAATCCACTTTTTCCTAATTCACTAATTTTCACTGCCTAACCTCTTTTTCATTCCTAACCCACTTACCTTTCAAAACATCTCCTCTGATTTTTCACTATTCTCTCTAACATTCTAACCAAGGCATGACGGACGTTTTTCCTACTTAACATGAATCCTTTTACATTGTGGATTGTGAATTTTTATTCTCGGACTTTTCACTCCTATACAATCCTTAATGCACATTTACTTAACTCATTTTCATTATTTTATTGCTCCTTTGCCATTATATGCTTCTTTCGATTATTTGTCTACCTGCTTTCCTATTTTTATTATATCCTGGTTTTCTGTTTTTCAGGATGTCAGACACCCAGAGAAAAGGAAAAGGAAAGGCAACCACTGGCAAATGAAAAAGAGGAGAATCCTCTATGTCCATCCTGGACCTCATGCATGATGACTCCTGGCGGGAGAAACACTTTACCCCGCAGGAGAAGGCTGACCAACTACTCCCTGCTACTGATCCCATTAAATTTGCAAACCGATACTGCGAGCTGAAGTATCCGGTGTTTGCAAACTCCAGGAACCTGTACCTGGAAAGGACTCTGAAGATCCCAGAAGAACTCCAGCACTACACCTCTGATCAGATCAAACAAAGAGGATGGTTCTTCCTGGAGAGAAACCTGACTGAGGTTAATGCATCTTGGGTAAGGGAATTCTACTGCAATTACTTCAAAACTTGCCTAGCTGTAGTGAACCTAAGAGGGAAGCAGATTCTGGTTACTGAAGAGGCTATAGAAGATGTTCTGAAGCTTCTGCCTAAATCCGATCAGCCAGATGGATATCAAAAGGCTGAGGAGGACATGCGCTTCATGAAATTTGACTGGGATGCCGTCAAGGCCAGGATAGCCCTTGACCCGACTGTCCCATGGGTCATGGGTCAGAACACCACCATGCCTAAGGGAATCAAGCGGGCATACTTGAACGATGAGGCTCGGCTATGGCATCAGATCCTAAGCAACTTTATTATGCCGAGTACTCACGAGACGGAGCTACCTGCCGCTATGATCACCCTTCTATGGTGTGTGATTGAGGGTAAGGTCCTGTACCTGCCATGCTTCATTCGGTACTACATGGCCAGGGTCCACGTCCGAGGCACTCTCCCCTTCCCATATCTGATTACACAGCTTGGCCGTCGAGCTGACGTGCCCTGGGAGGATGCTGATGAGAAGCCACCTGCTGCAGAATGCAAGAAAATTATCCCTCACAGCAGGAACTTTCTGGCTTTGGGCTACAGACCTCCATTCCTCACTCCTACTGATGAGACAGCCACACTATCTTCCGGCCCCTCTTCCTCCACAGCTACCCCTGCTACCACCACTGCACCTCCACCTGCCTCAGAGCCGGTTTATCATCTAGTGCACCGCCTGTTTCGATAGCTAGACCAGATGGAGCACCGCAACCGGCGCCGATATGAGAGAGCTGAGCGTCGCAGCAAGCGACGCTATGAGCACCTGAAGCTGATGATACGATCTGGTGATATCCCCTCCAAGCCTGACACACCATCAGAGCCATCTGAGGAGGAGGCGGATGATCACGAGGCAGATACCCACCCCCAGAGAGAGGCTGAGCAGGTAGGCACAGAGCAGGCTGCATCACAGCAGGAGGCCCCGCATCAGATTCAGGTTTTCGACCCTGAGATCCCTATTCAGTCAGCACCTCCTCTGCAGCAGGCAGACCCTCAGACCACCACCACAGAGACTCCAGCTACCCACCCTTCCAGTGATGACACCCCTTCACACCCTACTTGAGTGAGCATCAGGGACGATGCTTCATTTTAAGTGTGGGGAGGTCGCCATCTCTGGCGTATTTTTTGGTGAACCACTACAGACTCTTTTTACTTTATTTTGCTAGTTTTTCTGTATTTTTCTCTTTTATTTTTATTTTTATTTTCTCAGTACTTATACATTGCTATTTTCATGTATTTTAACTCTATTTCTGCATATTGCACCTTAGTTCATATTTTAGCTATTTAGTTTAGTTGCAATTCTAACTTATTAGTTATAGAAATTGTGGATTGATTAGTATAGTTTACCCTTTTTTTAGCATAAGATAACTTAGTTTAATTTGAAAATATAAAAAGAAAGTAAACTAGAGACTTGAACATAATAGAAATAACCCACACCTTGTATATATAGCATTCCATGTTAGTTAGTTAACAACATTTCATCAAGGAGAAACACAAACTTTAAAGCCACTCAAAATAAATTTTACATTGAGAATAATGGGAACTCTTGATTTTTACTTGCATGACATATATAACTGATATATGATTTCTGAGTTAGAGAACATACAGCCTGTGAGTTTTGAGCTTAATTGTATGGTTACATTCAAACCATAATTTTTATTCCTGTGTGTTCCGCCCTTCTTTTTTATTCTGGTATTCTTTACTTTGTTTTAATTTATATGTCCAATTATAGAATACAAATACATACCAAGAGAGTGATTGAGGCCATTGTTTGATTTTAGCTCACTTATCCCAAATTAGCCTACCTTTTTCATCACCCTTGTTAGCCCCCTTGAGCCTTTAAATCCCCTCTTATTCTACAAACCACATTACTAGCCTTAAGCAGAAAAACAAAATAAAAATCCCAAGTTGAATCATTGGTTAGCTTAAGATAGAAATTGTGTAATTGTTTAAGTGTAGGAAACCTATTTCGGAACATGGATGATAAAAACAAAGGGTAGAAAGTTGAAAAGAATAAAATAATTCAAAATAAAAAAATTTTTGGGAAGCCTACTCATGTGAAATCAAAATAATTGAATTACCATGTGCATCAAAAAAAATATTTATTTTTCAGTATTTGAATAAAGGGGATACAAAAGAATTCCCCAAATGCAAAATAAAGTAATGCACATGGGACAAAATTAAAACTAATGCATGAGCATGTAAAATCAAAAGTGGGAAAATATGGGAAAATAGGTAAAGAAGCTTTACTTTACAAAGTTATGTGTGTTAGGTGAGATCTTAGACTAATCAAGGATTCGCTCAATTAACTCACTTAGTCTTATACATATACCCTTACCTTTACCTTGGCCCCATTACAACCTTAATTAAAGACCTCATGACTTTTGTATGCCTATATTCTATAATTGTTGATTGGTTAGATGAAGAACAAACTTATAGAAAGTAAGGATAAAAAGAAGAATAGAGTGATTAACCCAATAAACACTGAGTGACCAGAGAGTAAACACAAAATCCAGTGAGGGTTCAATAGTTCATTAACATATATCTCTGCTTGAATTATTAATCGTCTTGCAAGTTTATAAAATATTTTCCCATCTCAATTGTAAAAGTGCTTTATCATTATCTGAGGTCTGGCTATATATATGATTCCTTGAGAAATGTGAATTAATTCAACTACATGTGAGCTTTATATACAAGTGAATAAAAATAATTAGAATTGCATGATACATTTAGGTAGTTGCATTTAGAATAGATTGCATTGCACGCGATTCCACCACTTCAACCTTACCTTACTCTTTATCTTGGATTTAGCATGAGGACATGCTATTGTTTAAGTGTGGAGAGGTTGATAAACCCATATTTTATGATATATTATGTGCCTAATTTGAGTGATTTATTCAATCCTTCACCCACTTATTCATATTAATTGCATGGTTTTACTTTCCCTTCCTTATTATGTGATGTATGTGAAAAACATGTTTCCTATGCTTTAAAAGTAATTATTTTAATTTTCCTTTATTACCATTCGATGCCGTGATTCGTGTGTTGAGTAATTTCAGATCTTCTAAGGCAGGAATGACTTAAAGGATGGAAAGAAAACATACAAAATTGGAAGAAAAGCATAAAACGGAGTTTTTGAAGAAACAGGCAGCGATGCGATCGCATGGACGACGCGACCGCGTGCTTGACGCGATCGCCGCCTTAAACGAAACGCATATGACACGGACGCATGACTGACACGACCACGTGACAGAGGCCATGCACCAAAAATTACAGAAAACGCTCCCAGCGATTTTTGAAGCCCTTTTTGGCCCAATTCCAAGTCCAGAAGGCACAGATCAGAGGTTATGAAGTGGGAGAATGCATCCATTCAGAGGAGAGTCTCCAATTAGTCAGTATTGATGATTTAGATGTAGTTTTGAGGGAGAGGTTCTCTCCTCTCTCTTTAGGATTAGGATTTAGATTTAGGATTTTATGCGCTTTCAGGATTATCTCTTTACCAGGTTCAATATTCCTTTTTATTATTTTCTCAATTTAATTTATGAATTCTTCTATGTTACAGATTACTCTTTGAATTAATGTTATTTGAGGTATTTCAGTTTACAATTGCTTCCTTTTAATTATGTTACTTTTATCCACAATCTGAAGACATTTTTATTCCAGTAGATTTACTTTTCCCCTTTTGGTCTTGGTTAAGAAATCAGTAACTCAGGAGTTATCAAACTCAACATGATTGATAATCGTTATCTTTGCTAATTGAATTGAACTTCAATAATCCCAATCTTTCCTTAGGGATTAACTAGGATTTGAGGATCTAACTAATTAGTCACTTGACTTTTCCTTGCTCTAGCAAAGGTTAACTAAGTGGAATTAAGATTCAATTTTCATCATCATTGATAAGGATAACTAGGATAGGACTTCTAATTTCTCATACCTTGCCAAAAGTGTGTTTTACAGTTATTTATTTAAATTACAGTCTTTTACTTACTTTAATTGCAATTTAAATTTTTTGTTCCTCATCTTCAAAACCCCAATTTACAATACTCATAACCAATAATAAAAACATACTTCCCTGCAGTTCCTTGAGAAGACGACCCGAGGTTTGAATACTTTGGTTATCAATTTATTTAGGGGTTTGTTACTTGTGACAACCAAAACATTTGTACGAAGGGATTTCTATTGGTTTAGAAACTATATCTACAACGCGACTATTTTTATAAATTCTTTACTAGCAAAAATCCCAACGTCACCGGCATGCCAATAAACATCTTGCATTTAATTGCCATCACATGCACTCACTCTATCACCTTTGATGAACTTTTCACATGTAGTCTAGACCATGTGTTAACGACATCCTTCTTTACTATGCATTGATTACCACCCTTAATATTCGCTCCCTTGCTCGAACCCTTAGCTTTATATATTACTTTCCTTTTCCTTTTTCAGGATGGCCACCAAGAAAGGTAAAGAGAAAGCTACTCCCAAACCACCAGCAAGGAGAGGAACAAAACGAGCATTAGTGGAAGAGCCATCTTCAACAGTGCTGAAACCCTCAACAAAACGAATCAAGAGGATCATCAAGGTCGATGAAAAAGAGAAAGCCTTCCCAGCAAAGGACACTGCGCGGTTCACTAACCGCTACTGTGAGCAGATATTCCCCATCCTGGCAGTAAGGAACTATAACAATGAGCACCTTCTCATCCTCCCAACCATCATTGCTGAAATTGTTGAGCCCCGCATTGAGCGAAGACAATGGGGATTCCTACGGAGACAGCCACGACAGGTTAATCTATCATGGGTAGTTGAATTCTACTCCAATTTTCACATGCCAACCATGCAGTCTGTCTATATCCGTCAGAAGCAAGTCCCCATAACTGAAGAGGCCATTCAACAAGCTTTAGAGCTTTCCCCTACTCTAGAAGGACTAGACGCATTTCAAGAAGCCTCGTTCAAGAGCCAGACATACCAATTTGACTGGGACGCCGTTCTCAGAGTTATCGCACAACCTGGCAACAGATGGATCTACGGATACCATCATTCCCGACCTAAGGGCATATTGGCTTTCGCACTCACCTTAGAGACTCGAGTATGGGCACAAATCATGTCCTATTACGTCTTTCCAAGCACTCACGAGTCCTCCTTCATTGCAGACATGGCTGTTTTACTCTGGTGTATCCTTACAGACCAGCACCTCAATTTACCAAGACACATTCGGCATGCTATAGGACACGTACACATTGCGGACAACTTACCTTTTTCCGCCTTGGTTTCAGATCTAGTCTCAGCAGTCGGAGTCTCCCACAGAGCTGGGGACACCAAGGCCATGATTCCACGAGATGATCAATACGTCCCTAACGGAAAGTATATCAGACCTCCAGTAGCAACTATCAACCGGAGCACGGAACCAGCAGAAGATATTCCTTCTTCTTCCACTACACAAGCACCTTCTACAAACTAACTGCTCAATCAGATTCTTGAGAGGCTAGAATAGCTTGACCGGAAAGGAAAGCAAAGAGAGCGCCGTAACAAGCGCAGATTTACATACCTCAAGGAGCTACTTGTTGGTAACCAACCACCTAGAGAAGACCCAGACACCCCGGACTCTACCTCATTTACCAGCACAGGGAGCCATGATGGTTCCAATGATGGAGATGCTGCTACCAGCCCCCCTTTGTTCCTGACAGATGGCACCGAGGACGGTGCAAAGCTTTAAGTGTGGGGAGGTCGGTCAGTACCTGACTGCCGGAGGTAATTTCTTTTTCCTAAACACCAATAAAATAGGATATTTAGTTAGTTTTTCTTTTATTTAGAATAGGATAAATTGCATAGTAATAATTAGTTGCATGTATGTTTTATTTGGTTGAAAAATAATAAGTTTTTTTTTAAGACCCTATTTTTGAAAAAAAATTTTACTAATTTAAAATAAATCTTTTGTGTTAAATTTGTTTGAAGTTACAATTGGAACATAGTTTAAAAAGCTAAGAACACACAACCCGTGAGATTTTGAGCCTAATTACATGGTTACATTATTTAACCATAAATATTATTCTTGTGTGTTTACTTCTCTATGATTGTAATCTTTATTTTGTTTCATCTTGTATGTCCAATGTTTAATGTATCTATATGCATGCATATGATTGAGGCCATTAATTGTTTAGCTCACTTATCCCAAATAAGCCTACCCTTTAAATCACCCTTGTCAGCCACTTTGAGCCTTTTAAATCCCATTTGTTCTATATTTTACCACATCACTAGCCTTAAGCAGAAAAATAATTAAATATCCCAAAATGAATCTTTGGTTAGCTTAAGATAGAAAGTGTGTTAATTGAGTATGGGAAATTTGTGGGAACATGGGTTAATAAGGGAATATATCATGATAAAATAATGAGAATTTGGATACATACTCATGTAAAACAGAAAAATTAAAAAAGTCTATGTGCATTGATATGTTATTTCTATATAAAAAAATGAAAAAAAAATTCAATAAATATTTAAATAAATAAGGGGACAAAATTACCCTAATTCTAAGTTAAGTAAAGCTCCAATGCATATGTGATAAGAAAATTAAAAGAAAAAGTTAATGCATGAGTATGTAAGGTGAAAGTGGGAAATAATGGGTAGCTAGGCATGAATTAGAATTATATAGAGTATATGTATGTTAGGTGAAGGCTTAGGTTAGTCAAAGATTCATATTCTAGCTCACTTAGTCATATATATACCCTTACCCTTACCTTAGCCCCATTACAACCTTGAAAAGACCTCATGATGTTTGCATTAGTACATTAAATATTGTCGATTGGTTAGGTGAAGAACAAAATTTAGAAAGCATGATTAGAGAAGGATAGAGTGATTACCCTATACACTTGAGAGACTAGAGTGCATATACACCATCAGTGAGGGTTCAATGCTTAATTCTATGTTCCCTGCTTTCATGAGCTATCTTCTTACAATGTTACCTATTTTTACTATATAAAATTGAATTAGTGGAATTTGATTTACGTTTGTCTTGAAGAGCTTATTTATTTTTAACCAAGTAGACAAGAATCATATAGTTGCATTCATATATATAGGTTGCATTGCATTGCATGAGTCTTACATTTCCCTACTCATTTATTTTATCTCCTTAAGCTAAGCATGAGGACATGCTAATGTTTAAGTGTGAGGAGGTTGATAAACCATTATTTTATGATTTATATTGTGTTTAATTGAGCGATTTTATCAAGTCTTTACCTACTTATTCATATAGATTGCATGAATTTTATAATTCCTTCCTAGTATTGTTTATGGTTGAAAACTTGCTTCCTAGAAACCTTTAATTAGTATATTTTAACTCTCCTTTATACCATTCGATGCCGTGATCCGTGTGTTAAGTATTTCAGACTTCATAGGGTAGGAATGGCTTGGAGAATGGAGAGGAAGCTTGCAAAAATGGAAGAAACACAAGAAACTAAGGAGATGACCAGCGAACACTGACGCGATCGCATGGCTCACGCGAGCGTGCGAAATGAAGAAATCGCAGCGACGCGAACACGTGCCTGACGCAAACGCGTGGATTGAAGTCTGTACGAATGACGCGAACGCGTGGACGACGCGAACGCGTGACAAGAAAAATCGATGAATGACGCCAACGCGTGGATGACGCGTACGCGTGACCTACGCGATCTACAAAAATAACAGAATACATTGGGGGCGATTTCGGGCCGCGTTTTAACCCAGTTCTCGGCCCAGAAACACAGATTAACCCTTGGGAACATGCAGAAGCTCAAGAGGCATCCACACACATTCAGATACATCGATATTAGGATTGCTTTCAGTTTCAGATCTGAATCTAGATTAGCTTTACATTAGTAGTTTATGCTTTTGCTTTGTATTTTTGGATGCTGAAGAGTCATTACCTCCATGAAGACATTACTTTAGTTTGTTTCCTTATTCCTTTACTCTTATTAGTTGCTCATTGACCCTATTCAATTAAGTATGTTGCATCTTGAATTTATTAATATACAGGGTTACTTTTATTTTTAATTAATTATTAATTTTCTATTTTATTTTGTTTTAATTTATTATGTCTTCTTATATTTTTATGAGTATTAATTCCATGTCAATGGAGTAGATTTCCTACTTGACATGGGGGTTGATTAAGAGGAGACACTTGAGTTGGAATGCTTAAGTGCTTAGTTAAATGGGACATTGTTGGCTAATTCTGTACCTACTAATGCTAGACCTTCCCAAGGGAGAGGACTAGGATTTGCGGGTAAGAGTTAGCTTAATCACTTGACTTTCCTTTATTTAGTAAGTGTTAACTAAGTGAAAACAATAACCTCTTTACACTACACTTGAGAAGATTCCAACAAGGATAGAACTTCCAATTAATCATTCCCCCAGTCAAGGCCGTTTAATATTAATAATAATTCTTAGTTCTATTACTTTAATTTACAATTATTTTTACTCATTATCAAAACTCAACTTTTCTGGAAAACTTCTAGTTAATAAAATAGCACTCTTTCCTGCAACTCGTTAGGAGACGACCTGGGATTCATACTCCCAGTATTTTTATTTCTAAAATTTGTGACAACCCCTTTTTAAATTGGTGAGGCAGACTTTAGCTGGTTGAGAGCTATACTTGCAACGCATTTATCTTATTAAGACTCTCTTAATTGGTCTAACTTCTGCCACGCATCAGTGGGTGCACGAGAAGCCCCTACCCAGACGCCGCTCTCGAGCTAGAGTAGTGGTGGAGGCAGCTCAGTCTTCGTCATCAGCAGCAGCACCAGGACCCCCCTCTACTTCAGCAGTCGCAGCATCCTTACCACCACCGCCAGCACCTAAGCCGAAAGATAAGGTTTGGATAAGCCAACTTGGCTTGAGTTGACATCCTATTTGCAACCTTGTATAGCTCAATGGGGATTAATTGGTGGACTTCCACCTCATTCCCATCATGATGCAGTGAATCATCGCAGCCCTTCTGATGGTGACTTCGAGCGGTTGCTAGTAGGGAGTATGGAACACCCAATGAAATCCAGCCAATCCCTAGCAACTGGTTTGAGATCAAATCTTCTCAGTTGATTTGGTTAACCTTTTGTGTTATTGATCCACTGAGTTCCAGGTAGACATATATCTTCTAGAATCTGATCCAGCTAGGGATTAGCTACCACCCTCCTATTAAAGAATTCTGGATCATCCCTTTGTGGAGGTAATTTAAAGATCTCTCTCACCTTGTCAAGATGAAAATAGAGAGTTTTACCCCTGACCATGGTGCGAAAAGTATGGAACCCTTGTCCATCTTTCTTTTGCTTATCTGTTATCCACAGATTTGCATAGTACTCATGGACCATTGTTAATCTAACATTGGTCACAAGGTCGGCCAGGGCTTCCCATCCTCTCCTTTGAATCTGTTCTTGGATCTCTGGGTACTCATCTTCTTTTAATTTGAATCTGGCTTCTGGGATCACTGTCCTCTTGCACATTATTTTGTAATAATTTTCTTCATGCTGCTTGGTGTAGAATCTGAAAGGTTTGAAAACAGTTGTTGGGTTGTCTTCTTTCTTGCTTCTTGAAGTGGATTTTCCACTTTTTAGAGCCATGGAGTTTGAATGGAGTGAAAAAGCAACACTCTTTTCATACCAAACTTAAAAGGTTTTCTCGTCCCTGAGCAAAAAAAAAAAAGAAAAGAAAGAAAACGAAGAAGATGAGAGGGATTCGAATGGTATGTGGATGAGGGAGTGTGTGATGCGAATGATATATATAGGGAGGGGTGGGTGGGTTTTCGAAATTAATTAGATAAAAGATAGAAAAATATAACATTTAAAATTGTTGGAGTATTAAAGATATGAAAAAGATAAAGAAAAGATAAGATATAAGTTATTAAAGATATGGAAAATATTTGAAAGTTTAATGAAGGGTTTGAAAAAGAATTGCAAGATATGAAAAGATTTTAAATTTGAAAAGGATTTGAAAAAGAATTAAGAAAGATTTGAAAATATTTTAAATTTGAAAGGAATTTGAAATTGAAAGATGATGGTTGAAAGAATTTTGTTAAAAGATGTGGTTAAAAAGATAAGATTTGAAAAATATATATTTTGAAGAAGTCAAAAACCTCCCCAACCTTTGTTAGGCGTTGAATGCCTAGAATGCCCCTATTCTGGCATTCAACACCAGCTGTGTGCTCCTCCTGGGCGTTGAACGCCCAGACAGTGCCTCCTGGCTGGCGTTCAGCGCCAGCTTCTACTCCTTTCAGGGCATTGAACGCCCAACCAGTGCTCCCTGGCTGGCGTTTAACGCCAGCTTTTCTTCCCCCTTCAGAGCGTTGAACGCCCAGCCAGTGCTCCCTGGCTAGCGTTCAACACCAGACTTGTTGCTCTTTGGGGGCATTTGAATGCCCAACCACCTGGCTGGCGTTCAATGCCAATCTTGCTGCTTCTTGAGGGCGTTCAGCGCCCATCCTTCCCTCTTGTCTGGCATTCAACGCCAGCAAGGGGATTTCCCCAGGGTGCTCTAATTTTTGCTCTGACTTTCTCTGTTTCTATTTTAACTACTACACATGATCACAAATCTAAGGAAACAATTATGAGAAATTAAAATGATATAATTGAAATAAACTTAATGAAAAACGGAAATAACTTAATTATGGTTGGGTTGCCTCCCAACAAGCATTTCTTTACTGTCGTTTAGCTGGACTGTATTGTGCTTATGTCAGCAATAGGGTGGATTTCTCTTGCTCAACTTCACCACCCAAAATAATGTTTCACTCTTTGGCTATTAACAATAAATCTTTTATCAGAGTAGTTACTCTGGAGTTCTATATGACCATAGGGTGATACATTAGTGATCAGGAAAGGTCCTGTCCAACGTGACTTAAGCTTTCCTGGGAAGAGCTTTAGTCTATAATTGAAGAGTAGAACTTTCTGTCTAGGTTCAAAGACTTTGGAAGATATCTTTCTGTCATACCACATCTTGGCCCTTTCTTTATAAATTTTTGTATTTTCAAATGCAGCTAGTCGGAATTCATCCAACTCATTTAGCTGGAGCAACCTTCTCTCTCCTGCTGCCTTTGGATCAACGTTTAGGAGTTTGGTTGCCCAGTAAGCCTTGTGTTTCAGTTCCATTGGCAAGTAGCACGCCTTCTCATACACCAATTGATATGGTGACGTTCCTATAGGGGTCTTGAAAGCTGTTCTGTATGCCCAAAGAGCATCATCAAGCTTTCTTGCCCAATCCTTTCTAGAGGAATTCACCGTCCTTTCCAGGATTCTCTTCAATTCTCTATTTGAGACCTCAGCTTGCCCATTTGTCTGTGGATGATATGGGATAGCCACTTTATATCGAACTCCATATCGGTTCAGAACAGAGTCAAGTTGTTTGTTGCAGAAATGAGTTCCTCCATCACTGATCAGTGTCCGAGGGACACCAAACCTACTGAAGATGTTCTTCTGGAAGAACTTCATCACTACTCTAGTGTCATTCATGGGTGATGCGACTGCCTCAACCCATTTAGACACATAATCTACTGCCACGAGGATATAGGTGTTTGAGTATGAAAGTGGGAAAGGACCCATGAAGTCTATACCCCATACATCAAATAGCTCAATCTCTAGGATTCTTTGCTGAGGCATGTCGTGACCATGAGGGAGATTGCCAGCCCTTTGGCAACTGTCACAACGACGAACAAACTCTCGGGAATCTTTAAAGAGTGTGGGCCAGTAGAAACCACTTTAGAGAACATATGTGGCTGTTCGCTCACCTCCAAAGTGTCCTCCATAATCGGAGACATGGTAATTCCATAGGATTTTCTGTGCCTCTTCCTCAGACACACAGCGGCGGATGATACCATTCGAGCATCTCTTAAAGAGATATGGTTCATCCCACAAGTAGTATCTTGCATCATGAATGAGTTTTCGAGCTTGCTGCCTACTGTATTCTTTGGGATGAACCTTATAGCCTTGTAATTTGCAATATCTTCAAACGAAGGTGTTTTTTGAATGGCAAATATTTGCTCATCCAGGAAGATTTCAGTCTTTCAGACACTTCAGTAGAGGGAGGAGATGTCCCTTCTACTGGTTCAATCTGAGACAAGTGGTCAGCCACTTGATTTTCTGACCCTTTTTCTGTCTCTGATTTCTATATCAAACTCTTGCAAGAGTAGTGCCCATCTTATCAGCCTGGGCTTAGAATCCTACTTGGTGAGTAGATATTTGAGAGCAGCATGGTCAGTATAGATAATGACCTTAGATCCTATTAAATAGGATCTGAACTTGTCAATGGCATAAACCACTACAAGTAATTCCTTCTGTGGTAGTGTAGTTCTTCTGTGCATCATTTAGGCCATGACTAGCATAATAAATGACATGCAAAAGCTTGTCATGTCTCTGTCCCAGAATTGTGCCAATGGCCTGGTCACTGGCATCAAACATCAATTCGAATGATAGGTCCCAGTTAGGAGCAGAAATGATGGGTACAGTGATAAGCTTAGCCTTCATAGTTTCAAAGGCATGTAGGCACTCTTGGTTAAAGACAAACGGAGTGTCAGTAGCTAATAAGTTGCACAGGGATTTTGCAATTTTGGAAAAATCTTTTATAAACCTCCTGTAGAATACTACATGGCCCAGGAAGCTTCTGATTGCCTTAACATTAGTTGGTGGTGGTAATCGCTCAATTACCTCCACCTTAACTTGATCCACTTCTATTCCTTTGTTCGGAATCCGATGCCCAAGAACAATTCCTTCATTCACCATGAAGTGACGTTTTTCCCAGTTTAAAACTAGGTTTGTCTCTTGGCATCGTTTGAGAACTAGGGCCAGATGGTCAAGGCAGGAGTCAAATGAGTCTCCAAAGATGGAGAAGTCATTCATGAACACTTCAAGGAATTTTTCCACCATATCAGAGAAGATGGAGAGCATACACCTCTGAAAGGTGGCTGGTGCATTGCACAGGCCAAATGGCATCCGCCTATAAGCAAACATGCCATATGGGCATGTAAATGCTGTCTTTTCTTGGTCTTGAGGATCTACTACAATTTTATTATAGCTTGAATAGCCATCCAAAAAGCAGTAGAATGCATGACCTGCTAATCTCTCCAGCATTTGATCTATAAATGGTAAAGGAAAATGATCCTTTCTGGTGGCGTTATTGAGCCTCCTATAGTCAATGCACATACGCCACCCTATAACTGTCCTTGTGGGAATCAGTTCATTTTTTTCATTATGAACCACTGTCATGCCTCCCTTTTTGGGAATAACTTGGACGGGGCTTACCTAGGGGCTGTCAAAAATGGGATAAATAATCCCAGTCTCCCATAATTTTGTGACTTCCTTCTGCACCACTTCCTTCATAGCTGGGTTCAGTCGCCTCTGTGGTTGAACCACTGGTTTGGCATCATCTTCCAGCAGGATCTTGTGCATGCATCGGGTTGGGCTAATGCCCTTAAGGTCACTTATTGTCCACCCAAGAGCTGTTTTGTGTGTCTTTAGCACTTGGATTAGTGCTTTTTCTTCCTGTGGTTCTAAGGCAAAACTGATAATCATAGGATAAGTATCCCCATCTCCAAGAAATGCATATATCAAGGATGATGGTAATGGCTTGAGCTCAAGTTTAGGAGGCTTATCCTCTTCCTTAGGAGTTTTCACAGGCTCCTTTATTTCCTCCGGCTCCTCTAATTCAGGCTGAACATCATAAAAGATGTCGTTCAGCTCTTCTTCGAGTCTCTCAACCATGTTCACTTCTTCCACCAGGGATTCAATAATGTCAATACTCATGCACTCCTCTGGAGTGTCTGGATGCTGCATGACTTTGACAGCATTTAGCACAAACTCATCCTCATTGACTCTCACGGTTACTTCCCCTTTCTGAACATCAATGAGGGTCCGTCCTATAGCTAGGAAGGGTCTTCCTAGAATGAGGGTTGCACTCTTGTGCTCATCCATTTCCAGCACCACAAAATCTGTGGGGAAAGCAAAGGGTCCAACCCTACAATCATGTCCTCAATCACGCCTGATGGAAGTTTAACAGAACCATCAACAAGTTGAAGACATATGTGGGTTGGTTTAACTTCGTGAGTTAAATAGAGTCTCTTCATTAATGATGCATGTATTAACTTAATACTTGCTCCAAGATCACATAGGGTTGTCTCTGTGCAGGCATCCCCTAAGGTACAAGGTATCATAACGCTCCTAGGATCTTTGAGTTTCTCTTGTAAGTTTTTTTGGATTTCTGCACTGCATTCTTCAGTGAGGAGGACTGTTTCTACCTCTCTCCAATCCTTCTTATGACTTAAGATTTCTTTCATGAACTTGGCATAAGAAGGTATCTGCTCAAGAGCCTCTACAAAAGGTATCTTGATCTCAAGTGTCTTGAGATAATCTGCAAAGCGAGCAAACTATTTATCTTTCTCCGCTTGGCAGAGCTTCTGAGGATATGGCATCTTGACCCTGTACTCATCAACTTTAGTTGATGTAGGTTGAATGCCTACAGAATTAGAAGGGAGTTTATTGGCCTGCTTAGGAAGGGTCTTATCAGCACTTGTATGTGTCTGATCTTCCCTGTTTGAGCGTTCGACGCCCTTGTTACCCCTTTTCTAGCGTTCAACGCCAGGAATACTGTCCTCTTTTGGGCTTTCAATGCCAAGGGTGATGCCCCCTTCCTGGCGTTCAATGCCAGGAATATTGTCCCCTCTTGGGCGTTCAACACTAGGGGTGTTGCCCCTTTCTTGGCGTTGAACGCCAATGACATTCCTCTCTGGGTGTTCAATGCACTCAAAGGTGTCTTGGATTATAGTCTAGTTACCTTCTGTCAGCTTTTCTTCCCTTGGTCTTTTGTTTTTCTGAGGTTGGGTGTTTAATGTTTTCCCACTCCTCAGTTGAATAGCCTGACACTCTTCTTTTATCTGCTTAGATAATTGCTGCCTAGTTTGACTCAGCTGTGCTTCTACATTCCTGTTAGAAGTCTGAGTTTCTCGCAAAGTCTCTTGTAATTCCAGCAACTGCTGTGCAAGGGCATGTAGCTACTGAGTCAATGGGTCATTTTGTTCTGGAGGGTTAGATTCAGTAGATATTTCTTTAACCTCTCCTTTTATGGAAGTCTCATCAACCGAGTACAGATGTTAGTTCGTGGCAAATGTCTCAATAAGTTTGTGAGCCTCTTCAATTATTTTCCTCATATGTATAGAACCAACAGCAGAGTGGTCTAGAGACATCTTGGCCATGTCTGTGAGGCCGTAATAAAAGATGTCTAATTGCACCCATTCTGAAAACATTTCAGTGGGGCATTTTCATAGCATTCTTCTATACCTCCCCCAGGCATCATGAAGAGATTCATTATTCTCTTGCTTGAAGCCTTGGATGTTCATCCTTAACTGGGTCAACTTCCTTGGGGGAAAGTATTGATTCAGAAACTTGTCTACTAGCTGCTTCCATGTTTTCAAGCTAGATTCGGTTGCTTATCTAACCACCTCTTTGCTTGATCTCTTACAGCAAAGGAAAAGAGTAGCATTCTGTAGACATCATGATCCACTCCCTCAGTGTGTACTGTGTCAGCAATTTGTAAGAAATTTGCTAGGAACTCAGTAGGCTCTTCCCGTGGAAGTCCAGAGTACTGGCAGTTTTACTGCACCAGAGTAATGAGTTGAGGGTTTAGCTCAAAATTACTTGCTCTAATAGGGGGTATACTGATACTTCTCCCATAGAAGTCAGGAGTGGGAGCCGTATAGGACCCCAAAGTTCTTCTGAACTGTTCATTCCCATTTGGGTTCATGGTGAAAAAAGGTAGGAGAATTCAAGTATTAAGAAGTAAAAAGGGTAACTAGAATTAAAATATTTTTGTTTTTGTTTCTATTTATTGATTAAATTTGAAAAGGAAAAGAAAATTAAAGACTAAGATAACTAATTGATTAAAAAGATTTGAAAATTAAATAGGTTATTTTCGAAAAAGAAGAGAGAGAAAGAGGTAAGAAGTTTTCGAAAATAGAAGAGAGAGGAATTAGTTACAAAGTTTTGAAAAAGAAGGAAAGAAAAAAGGAGAATTAACGAGATACCAAACTTTTAAAATTAAAAATAAGATAAACAAGTAATTAATTAAGAAAGATTTGAAAACAAGATAAGAAATTTGAAAAAGAATTGATTTTTGAATTTTGAAATTGAATTTTTAAATTTTTAAATTTTGAAATTGAGTTTTAAAGTTTGAATTTGAAATAAGATAAGATAGGATTTTTGAATTTTAAAGAAAGATAAAAAGATAAGATAAAGATTTGAAAAAGTTTTAAATTTTAAGCTTTTAAAAGAAAGATAAGATAGGAAAGAATCAAATTAAAAGAAAGATATGATAGGATTTAAAAAGATAAGATTTTAAAATTTGAAATTTGACATTACTAACAAGAAAACACCAACCTTAGAATGTTTAAATCAAGATAAGAAAAGAAAGCAAGATTTTCGAAAATTTGAATAAAGATAAAAGAAATATTTTTTATCTTTTTTTCGAATTAATGAAGAAAAGAGAAAAATAACCGAAAGACACCAAACTTAAAATTTTTAGATCAAATACACTAGCTTTTTCAAAATTTTAAAGAAAAACAACAAAAAGACACCAAACTTAAAAATTTTAAGATCAAAACAAGAAAAGAAACATGAACAACTTGAATACCAAGAAGAACACTCAAGAACAAATTCGAAAATTTAAAGAAAATAAAGAACACACAAAGGACACCAAACTTAAGAATTGACACTAGACTCAAACAAACGACAAAGAAAAGATGGATTTTGAAAAAGTTTTTGAAAAAGAAAACAAAAATAAAAAAGTATCAAATCTAAGCAACAAGATAATCTGGTAGTTTCTCAAATCCGAACAATCCCCAGCAACGGCGCCAAAAACTTGGTGCACGAATTTGACTCTGCAATATTAGCACAGATAGACCGGCAAGTGCACCGGGTCGTCTAAGTAATACCTCAGTTGAGTGAGAGTCGATCCCACAAAGATTGTTGGTTTGAGCAAGCAATGGTTACCTTGTAGATCTTAGTCAGGCAATTCAAAAAGATGATAGTTGTTGTGAAAAATGCATAAAACAGATAAATAAATAAAACGTTACTAGATAGGTGTGAAATCAGTGATGAGAGAACGGTTGAGGCTTCGAAGATGCTTCTTCCTTCTGGATCAACTTTTCTCACCATCTACTCCAACTTCTGATGATTCATTCCATGGCAGGCTGCAAATGATTAACGCTGGGTCAGCGGTCATTAGTCTCCTCTCTTTCAGATCAAATGGCGGGTTAGCGGTCATCCAATCTGAACGGGGGGTGAAGCTCCTGCAGTCCATACCCTTGGTGATCCTAATCAAAGTGCCACAGACAAGATCGAATCTTCCGGACCAGAGAATGCTGCGTCTTGGTTCTAGTCTATACCTCAAAGGCCCAAATCGCCCCGCACCTCAGCTGCACTGATGTCTCCAAGTACCCAACGAAGTCGTGGATTAGCCGTCTAAGAGATGTATAATCAAGCTTATGGTTTAGTACTATCCCGTCAAGGACTCGCACGAACCCATGTGAAATAGGGATGACGGTCAAGTTACACTCCCAATTCATTAGGATGAAGAACGAAGATACATCTTAGAATGAAATCAAGCATAGATTGAAATAGAATAGTGATATTATTAATCCATCAGAATCAGCAGAGCTCCTAACCTTAACCTAGGAGGTTTAGTTGCTCATAGCTTACAGAAAAGTAATGTAAAACGTGTAAAGTGTCCAAGAGCTCTAACAAGGGTGAACTCTTATCTATATATACTAATCTAATAATTAAGAATTACAGGAATAAGATAAACTAGTCTAGTAGTGCAAAAATTTACTTTCCGGACCCACTTGGTGAGTGTTTGTGCTGAGCTTGAGTGAAGCCACGAGTTGGTACTCCCTCTGGGCATTGGACGCCAGCTTTGGGCTCCTGAATGGGCATTGGACGCCAGCTGCTCCCTTTTGGGCGTTTGACGCCAGGAATGGGGTTGGTGGCTGGCGTTGAACACCAGTTTTGGGCCTTCATTTTCAAAGCAAAGTATAGAATATTATATATTTCTGGAAAGCCATGGATGTTAGCTTTCCATAGCCGTTGAGAGCGCGCCATTTGGACTTCTGTAGCTCCAGAAATGCTCTTTCGAGTGCATAGAGATCAAAATCTGACAGCAACTGCAGTTCTTTCTCTGTCTCTGAATCAGACTTTGCCAAAACTCCTCAATTTCAGTCAGAAAATACCTAAAATCATCATAAAACACAATAACTCAAAGTAGAATCCAAAAATATAAATTTTGCACTAAAACCTATGAAAATATAATAAAACATAAACAAAACATAACAAAAACTATATGAAAATGATGCCAAAAAGCGTATAAAATATCTGCTCATCAGTATGTGTGAGGGGAATGAGTAACTGCTCATCAGTATGTGTGAGGGGAATGAGTAACATCCCTCAGGGGGCCTTTGGCTCCCATTTATATAGCTAGTGGTAGTTATTTTATCTTATCTTATCTGACTAAAATAAGGAAGGTATTTGAATTCGAACATTGGGTTGGGATATTGGAAGTTATTGATCCGCTTTAATGGGCTGTGTAGATCACCCAACCCGAGTATCTGGGTTTGTTGACCGTTCCGAAAAGGGACCTGAGGAGCCAGGTTTGAAACAGATTCTATTTATTTATTTATTGAAAATTGCTGTTTTTATTTAATTTTAATATTTTATAACATTTATATATAGAAAAATAACAACAGTAATATTTAGTATAAAAAAATAATTTTTTTTTAAAAAAATGAAACAAACACATTGCTTATCCAATGAAAAGACCTAGTATTTGTTAGTGATTGTATGATTCGATCAACAATTTATCTTTTGGGCATGATTCTGTTTACAATTAGCCAAACTAAATTCTACAAGCATATGTTAATTATTCCCATGTGTGAAAAACAAAATATAAAACGTTGAAGTAGTTATCATGGAAATATATTAGACGTTCCCTACAACAAAGAAGATTAGAATTGAGACCAAAGTTGAAAAATCGAGATTTTACGTAAAATTATAAAAAAAAAAAAAACAAATTAATTATGTAAAATATAAATTATTAATAAAATTTAAATTTTAAAATCATTAAATTTAATACAAATTTTTTAAAATTGATTTAACTCATTTAAAATTATAATATTAAAATATTTTAAAAATTAAATCGAAATTCTAACTATTATAATTGAGACCACTATTTATGCTTATAACTCAAAGGTCAAACTATATGTACATCTTGAAAGTTTAAAATGTCCTGTAACATTGTCTGTTGAGCTTCTAACTGCTTCAATACATATGCTTGTTCACTTGCCAACTGAACCCATTTGTTAATTTCACCACGATGAAAATTAATTAATTCATTACTCTCGCGCAACGCAGCTGATGTCTGTTCCTTCAGTTGAGAAATCCTCATTTTTTTATCTTTATATTTTTCCATCTGAAAAAAAAAATAATATGACCTATTAAAATAGTAAACATATGATGAGTAAACCAACTTCTTAACCGAAAAAACAACGAGCAGTTTAAGAAAATGTATTTAAAAAGTTTGTTTCTTAATTTTGTATTTTTTAATTATTGTTTAGATAAAAAAATATTAGATGACCATCAGAATTTTTTTTTTTTGTTATTATTTGTAGTCATCATCCTAATCTCTTTAATCCAGTAAATCTAAAAACATCCTTTAGTTTTTATTTTATTTTAAATATTGATTGCTAACCGATGATAAAAACACTTTAATATTTTTCTTTTAGAATAATAAATATATAATTATAAATGTTATATCTATAAATTTATAGATCATTAAATAAAATAAAAGTATGTTATTATCTCTCTAGAATTACTTAAAAAAAATTACTGCTGGATATAAATGAATGAATTTGTGAAAGGAAGTTTATACCTGTGTCAACCTAAAAGCCACATCACGAGTGGTTTTGTTCCTCAACCTAGCAGCAATGTAAAGACACCGGGCGGAAAATTCCTCACCAGCATACCTGTTATGCATTAATAATGAATCAAAAATAAGTCGTATTACATGTTAACAACCAAAATGGAATACACAGATTTATTTGGACTAATGGATATCATCGTATATCAGAAATCCAGACATTGTTTTCCTTCTGTGCTACAAAATCTATTATAGGACACAGAAAAATAAAATATATATGAAGTTAGTTGTTGATAACTAAGAATCTCCCATATTACAAAATCTATTTCAAGTGCATGTGCTCTAATCTCTCTTTATGTATTCTAGAGCAATATTCTACTTTCCCAAAGTGTGATGGGAGAAGCATATGAAAAAGGACCGTATTAAATTAGCATTCCTATTATGTTTAAGGATCAACAAAACACAATAGAATAGAAATTATATGAACCTTATAAGAGCTAATAACAAGCATAAGCCTAAAGATACCGTGATTGTGAAACAACAATAATAATAAGGAAAAGTATGGGGAGCCAATGGAATATTTGTACAATGTAAACAATAGAGGTTTAAGGAGTATTAGAGATATAACCATTAGTGTTACCTTTTCTCATCAGCGTCTGGGATGGGATGATGAGTGGTATCATGACATGGTATTAAAGCTCTAGATCCGAAAGGTCAAGAATTCGATCCTTGGTGAATCTCAAAATTATCTTAAGCTTTTGGGATGAGATGTTTATTATTCCTAGTACCCGGATGCTTATTCTGAGTATTATGGGTGATGTTCATTTTGTAACTCATATAACCCATTATACACATTGTATAAATAAATCATTGGCTCCCTAACAAGATTCAATAATAATTTTTACCTAAATTATTTTTTATTAAGAATAAATGTAGATGCAACTGTAATTAGTAGTCACTTTAACATATGTCAATCAGAATAAAAATTAATATATTACTACTACAATTAATTATAGTCGCACATTAAATAACTAACAAGCTAAACTAATTTTTATTTTAATTGACATACGCTAAAGTGACTAACTAATTATAATTCTGCCTACCTTTAATATTATGAAAAATAATCTAGATAATAATAATAACTTACATTAGAAGACACTCTTCCAATAACTTCTGTTCATCGTAAGACCACTCTACGGAATATTCTGTTATTTGAGAGGATTCGTTGCTATTCATGGCCACTGTCCTCGAACACCCGGTCATGTTTTCGTCTTCAACGAATTCAGTGTTACTGATCATTGGAACATAGAGAGTAGTACTAGCATTCACACCACTACTAACAAAAATAGGATTACTTAGTATTTCTGCCATCATCCAAATCACTAAAAAATCTCAAATGCAACGATAATAATCTCCTTAACAAAAGAAAGTTAGAGAATAGTTTCTTGGAGAACAAAAAAATAATAGACAGATGAGACTCGGACCTTAATGATTTATATATACATATAGATATATATCTTTTTTAAAAAAGAAAAATATCTTAATTTAAATTTAAATTCATATCATCCTAAATTCTCTAGATATTATTATTGTTATTTCCACTACTCAATCTAATTTTCCCGCGAATTTTTCAAATAATATTGTGATTCATCAGTTCAATTTGAGAGTAAAAAATAATATTGCAACCGAAACTCAAAAGCTTTCGTCCTATAGGATCTCTTGGTTGTTACTGGCTCGAGAAGTAATTGAATAATTGATCAATACATATAATGTAATTAGCATGCGTTGTTTGCTAAAAAAAATTATTCATTTATTTTATTTTAATTTTCGGAATAAAAAAAATATTACCCTATTACAGCAAGAGATTGAATATACTACATGACTAAACACTTATTCTTTTTTAATAAATAGACAAAATAAATTGATTATTTATTAAATATTTAATTTAAGAGTATTTATTTCTTTTATAATTTATGTTGTTGACACTAACATACATATTTCATTGACACTACTGGCAAAATAGGTAAGAAAATTTATTATATATATCTTATTTTAAAAAATTATCTTGATCATATCATATTAATGATAATAATAATAATAAAATATGTATTAATATCTTGTTTATATCATTAATGAGATAAGAATATATTTATGGTATAGTTTAATTTAAATTAATTAAAAATAAAATAAAATCAATATAATTTATTACTATTTATATGATATGTGTATTTAATATGTATTTGATTGTGTTTATGTGAATTTTTGAAATTGTCAAAATTTTAATTTAAATCAGCTGCAAAGATCATTATTATCTATAACTGAATAACAAACTTTTTTTTTTTCATTGGC
The DNA here is from genome assembly GCF_059453495.1 of Arachis ipaensis. NCBI lineage: Eukaryota > Viridiplantae > Streptophyta > Magnoliopsida > Fabales > Fabaceae > Arachis > Arachis ipaensis. The sequence continues at coordinate 31,622,388 of NC_142435.1, forward strand.
GGAAGCTCCCCATAAAAAAACGAATTTTTACGAACATACAGTTTAATAATTTTAAAAGTATTAATGTTTAAATAAGTAATGAAAAAAATTTAACTAATAATAAAAAAATGGTTGAAATTATAAATCTTTATTAAATTTTTATTTATTATTTTTTTTTTCTATATACCTGTAATTATTCTTTTATTTATCTTTAATTCGGTCTAATTATTTTATGTTGGTGGTCTTTTCTAATCATTCCAGAGATAAAGATTAAAAAGATAAAAGAAAGAAAGAAAAAAGAAAGTGAAGAAGAAAAAAAAAATATTGATATATAAACTGATAATTCATTTATTGTTTAATTTAAATATTGATATAATCTTATTAAAATTTTATTCGACAGTGACGATGAATAAGTTTTGAGTTAGCATGCAAATCAATCGAAATAGAAACAAAATAGCACTATTCATCTAATAATAATAATAATAATAATAATAATAATAATAAAATATTAAATATGAAATAATAAATTTACCTCTAAAGGAGTAATACTCTTTTATGGAGATTTTTGTGAAGAACGTGAGAGAAGGAGAAGAAGAAAAGAACCTACAAGAGAGAGGAGAACGTACAAAGTAGGAATTTAGAGAAATAACTATTTTATAGAGTGGGTAGGAAGTTAGAAAAATTTCAGTATTTAAAATTTAAATTAATTTTAATCACTAAAATGTTTAACTACAAATTAGGAATGTGTTTTAATTAAAATTTAATTAAATAATATTATTTAAATTTTAAAAACTTATCAAAGGCTAAATTTTGTTGTACAAGTAGCATTTTCTTTAATTTTATAAGTAAGACTAAAAATAAATATGAGAGAGAATAATGAGGACTAGAGATTATACTTTAGTACTCTCAATTTTTTTTTAACAATTGAGAGGATCTACTCTCCTCGCCGTAGTAGTAGTAGTTATTATTATTATTATTTGTTCCATAAATTACCTGAAATAGTGATTTGAGTCTGAAGGTAAGATCTAAACTCCTTGTGAGATTGCGTCTGATTTGTGCTGGTGCTGAGGTAATGCCGTTCAAATTTTTAGTCTGGTGTTTAAGTTAGTAAGGGATTTAAATAGGTTTTTAGTATGTTGGGACGTGAATATACCTAGGAGTGTTAGTATATTTATAATATCATAGATAACTATTTTTTTTTGTTAGTGGATAACCGTGTCTTTTATTTTAAAAATTTGTTAGGATTTATCTTTTTAGGTAAAATAAAAATAACAAGAGAAATTTGAAAAGATAGTTACTTATTCAGATAAGTAATCTGAACATTTCCTGTCATGCTCCACCTTTTGTGAAGTTGGATAAGTGAAAGAAGCCACCTTTTTCGGATGGGTCTTTATTCTTAGAACATGTTTTGGGAGATAGCAGAACCTACGCGTGCATTTAAGAAAAAGCTCTTAACTTTTTGAAAAGTTAATTTACAGCTCTCTAAAGAAGTAGAAATATATGATTTCTCCTTCTTGATAAGTCATTCTATCACTTCCCTAAAAAAAACTTATTTCAAAACAAAAAAGATCTGCTTTCATTCTTGGCTTTGTGAAAAATATTTCCTGTTTCTAGAAATACTAGCCCTCCACCACCATTTTCAAGCATGGTTCCATATGTTAGAAGCACTAGCCTTCCACTATTATTTTCACGTAATAATTCATCCGCTGAAAGTATTGATCCTCCACCATTATTTAAAATAATATTTCATCTGAACCACTTATTGTATATATTCCTTCTATTTTATCACTCTATTTTTATTATTAAATTTATATTTAACATTATGTGTGACATAAAATCTCAATTTTAATTTTATTTTTTTTACATGTGATTTTATTTTTATAACTTGCTATTATTTTTATAGTTAGTTATAATAAGTTCTTGACTCTAATAAAGGAGGAGGCTAATAGGAGTAAAAATAAAAAATAATTTCTTTGGTATTGCCATCAAAATTATTGTGAATTAAAATTTTATTATTATTCACCACATACAAGAACACCGTTATCGGTGAAAGTGAGGTAGAAGAACCAATTTCTAATGATATTACGTGGCAAGAACTAATTGTCTAAAAAATGAAACTAATAAGAGAGTAGATAAAAATTCAATTACCTAAATTAGTGATTAGATTATGTAAAATCAACATTCAATATTGAAAAGTATTTGTTATCATTATTACTTTAATTTTTATTTTTTTGTGTAAAAAAAATTGTATTTTTTGAATTATTTATCTAAACGCTACAATTTTAAAATAAGTACTTCTATAACTAAAAATTCAATCACAAAATAACTTATTTATAAGCTGCTATTAATAAAAGTCCTTATACTTTAAATTTTTTTTTAAAAGAGTTTATTTAAGTTATTTACCCAAATTGAACATTAACGAGTCTGATTGTATTTGGGTAGGATATGAACATTATTATTATTATTATTATTATTATTATTATTATTTATAATGTTTGAATTAAGATAGGAGTAAAATCTAAGATTATTATCATACGAGAAAACGACAAAATATAATGTCAACGCCTAAAATATGAGCAACTGATTGGAAATTGTAGAGTAAAACCCGATTTTGAAAGACATCTTGCTGTCAACACTTGCTGATTTTACAAATGAAAACTCTCAGCATTTTTTAAATTTCCGTCTGAAGTGCTGATGGGTGTTAATTAATTGTCAGTGGCAAGTGAATTTTCGCGATTGTCAAAATCTTGACTGCTACAATCATTGGAGGGGGAGCATTGGTGGTGCAGGCAAAGCAAGAGGTAGCAATTGAGCATACATGTTCTGTAACACAAGACATATTTCATACATTCAGTATTGGAGTGAGTAATGAAATGGCCAAACGATATGGGAAGGCAAAGTCGATCATATTGGTACCTCTTTGTAGAGGTTATCCTTCTTTGACAAGGCAATGGACTGCTTAGAAGCTCATGCTTTTCAATCTGCATAAATATATAACAATATTACAATTATCTATCAGAAAATAATTATAATGAAAACAAATGTGGATCACCTTCTGCGCGAGGCCTATTTGATCAAAGTTATCATGCAAATCATTTGACTAGCGCAACCTATCATAATCTTCCTCCTCAACATATGTCTCATTCAAGCCTTCATTAACTGCAGAGACATTGTTGCAACTTTGACAGCAATAACATCTTTGAACTGCATGTGATCCGATGCTTCAGGCGAATGGTTCATGATGGTGGTTGCAGCATTATCGAACTCATCATATTGGATATACAAATAAGCCAGTTCCTTCCGATCGATACGTGTGCTCAGGAAGGCATTTTGGTCATGTTAGAGATAGGGGATAGAATGATAATTTTATCATATTCAAAAATCTAAATACTAGAAGAATTATGCTATGCTGATTTTGGACATTAAGAATACCAAGAGCTTGTCTTAAAAACAGTGATGCAGAAATGGCAATAGCTCACAAGACCCATTAGATTAAGTCAGGATACCAAGAAGCCCAATAATACTTTTCAAATTTAGTGGGAGGCATAATTTATCATTAAAATTCTAATTTTGTATGGCTTTGTTTTAGTTTGTTTTGCGGTTAAAGTTTCTTAGAAGATTTGTTTTAATTTTGATTTGCTTAGTAGTATTTTTAGGAATTTTAAATTTAAATCAAATATGATCTAATCCATTAAGATTAAATCTGATTTAAATTAGTTATCATATTTTTAAAAATTTTAAATTTTAAATCAAATTTGATTTAATTCATTAAGATCAAATCTTATTTAAATTTTAAAATCTTATTTTATCTTTTTGTTAGTTTTTAAGGGCCTATTTAAACAGCTTTGGTGAAACCATTTAGAACAATTTTGATGAATAAAATTTTTTTAGTGCTTTATGCACGTTTTTTTTATTAGTGTGATTAAGTGAAGTGAGTGATTTACTTTGCTTGTTGCATAGAGAAGATTGAGTGATTCAATTTTCGTTCCTCTGATCTAGGTTATCAAGGACAGTAGAAAAATCCTTCTAGTGACCTATGTTGCTAAGAACAAATTTTTTAGGAGTCTAGTAAGAAAACCTTCCAATAACCTAAATTTTGAACAAATTTTTTAGAGGTCTAATAGAAAAATCCTTCCAGTGACCTAAATTATTAAGAACAAATTTATTAGAGTTCTAATAGAAAAAAAACTTCTTATCTATCCTTTTAAATTCTTATCACGAATGCTCATCGAAGCAACCTCTATTTTGGTAATATTCACTAACTTCTTCGAAGTCATCCACCTATGAAATTCACAAGAACAATCAACATATTAAGCATAGGAAATACAATAAACTCACTAACAGAACTCAAACGAATATCATTTTCCCATTACAATATGAAAGCTCATTATTATCAACTTTCCAAACTGAGCCGTTAAAATATTGACAGAAAACAACATACTACCTGAACAATAATGTCGAATCCATATATTTGGGCCAAACGGAACTTCTCTGCATCAACACATGCAAAGCAAACTTCTTTCCATGTTTTGGCGCTGTTAATATAGTTATTTTCTGTGTTTATAAAATGTATTTCATGTTGGAAATTTCTTTTGGGTGAAGAGTGAGCCTGATTTTTTTTATACGAAAATTATTGTTATATTATTCTCGGTTAAGAAGAAGTAGTGTGTTTTAATTTAGTACGGAGATAATCATAAATTAGATGGTCTGATTTGTGTTTTAAAAAATAAAAAAAATTAAAATCCACAGATCTGATAGTAGGTTCTGTGTAAGTTCACAAATTAGAAGATTAAATTTGTGTAAGTTCACAAATCGAAAGATTGATTTTGTTTTAAAAATAAAAAAAGGGTTAAATTTCACATATTGAAAGATCAGATTTGTTATCTCCATATAAAAAAAACACACCAATTTTTATACATTATTAAAAAATACTAATATACATCCAATATCAAAATTAAAAAACAGAAAAATAAAGATTATAACTAAATTTTAAAAAAACGTGCATTATACATGATATTTTTATTTTTTTAATATTTTTTTATTGTAAAACAAATAATGTTTATTCTTCACCTTATTTCTCTTTGCACTATAGTATTACTCTTCTATGTTATAATAAATGTGTTATATTTTCTTGTGTTTTTAATATATTTTATATTTTTTATTGTCATATACTCCTTTATATGAATTAATGTGTTATATTTCTTGTATATACAACTTGTAGACTACACACTAGGGGTGCACAAAACCAGCCCGTCCCAAAGATTCGGTTCGGTCCCGAACACTTTAGGGACTAATTTGGTGTGATTTTATCGGGTTTAGTGCCGGGTAAGGGTCTCAAAAATAGACCCAGTCATTATTTCGGGTCGGATCTGGGCCATAGCTCGGGTCACCTGAAGTCGGCCCGGTGGCCCGGTCATCATACACAATTAATATTTTGTGTTATTAGTGATGGATCATGACTATTCTTATGTGGAATTTAAGTATTGTAAATCTTAATATTTTGTGTTATTAGTCATTATAAGACTATAAGTTAATGTTTTATGTTTAGAATGCATAAGACTTTAGACTAATGCATAATATTGTGTTATTTGTATTGATTTAAATATTTGGTATTATTAGAGAATATTGGTATTGATTGTGGTTATACTTTAGTATTGATTGTGGTTATACTTTAATTTTGAAGTAGGGTTGGTTCTTGTTATATTTTTCTAAGTGAATTTTACCATGTTAAATAATGGTTGGAGTCTTGGAAATTTGGATATTTTTACATGCTAGTTTATAAGAAGGTATCAACGTAATGTAATATTAACGACATGGTTTTCACCCGGTATAATTGTAGCCCAAAAATATATTGGTTTCATCGGGTCTAGGGTCGAGTTCGGGTCTAATAAATAGACCCGGTGTATATTTCGCGCCGGATCTAGGTCACATCAAACCCGGTTTCACCCGACCCATGTGCACCCCTACTACACATTTAAAGGAGTTTGTTCTTTCTACGAGTGCCTACTGAATTGAATATGAAACCACATGCACGATACATAGATAAAGTAAGAATTTAAAATCCTTATTATATATAAATAGTAATTTTTTTTATTAGTTCTAGCTATTTTTCATGAAAAATAACGTAGTTATCATTACAATCTTAAGAAATAATTCTGTTAATGCAATTGAAATATATATAATGATATGATGTATGTTTCTATATTACTTTTTACTTTTCTTCATATGTTTGTCTCATATATTAGATTTTTTTGAAAAAATTTCAATTCTTAATTTGTCTCATAACATTGTACAACAAAACAAAAATTATGATACACTAACTAAGACATCTTGCCTTCTTAATGATTAGCAGTTAATCTTAAATAATATAATTTGTTATAAGCAATTGATTATAAAACAATGACACAAGTCAAAATAAATAGATAGCATCATTGTAAAAGAATAATAATAAAAGAAGGAAAAAGGTTAGTTATAGGTTAATTTTCGATCTTTAACAGGTCTTTTAATTCAAATAATATTATTTAATTAAATTTTAAAATACATTCCTATTTTATAGATAAATATATTGATAATTAATATTAATTTAAATTTTAAATATTAGAATTTTTCTAATTTCTTACCCATTTTATAAAATAATTACTTTATCATTTTCTCTCTCGTATGTAGTGTTGTCAGAATCGGACTGAACCGTTCGATCGAATCGAAAAACCGATTTGACGTGAGTTTTTTAACCGGATAAAGAATCAAACCGAAATGACTCGGTTTGAACCGGTCGGATTTGATAAGAACCGATGAATAGGTGGATTTCATTTAACCCAGACCGGTTCGAACTTTTTTTTTTTCCTGCACTTGAAACGACATCGTTTCTAATTAAAAAAAAAAAAAACTAAAGCTGCTGAAACCTGAACTAAAAGTGAAACCCTAGCCTCCATCGTCAATCATCCCCTTTCCCTGTTTCCTTCCCAAACCTTTTGGCCATGAGAGACCATCATGAGAGCTGAGAGATAGAGAGTCTAAGTCTCTGAGACATTGAGTGTGAGAAAGAGGGAGACCCGTTCAGCCAGCGTGGCAGCGCCATTTCACCTAGCTCACCGTCGTCGCTGGAGGCAACCACACCAGTGCGCCACTCACCACAGCCAAGAAGCACCTTCATCGAAGATTCAAGTCGCCTCCTGCTATTACTACTACTCGTCGCCTACTGCCTCCTGCTCGTCAGTCGTCACCTCCAGTCTCCCTCTTCTCTGCTCGTCCCTCCATCCCTCCAAGTATGTATTTTTAATTTTTTATTTTTTGAAGTTATTCAGGATATTAAATTTTCAATAATTTAGTACTGATAGTTAGAATTAATTTATTAATGATATTGATTATGTATGTTGGTTTCTGTTTGATTTCTGTTAGAATTTAGATTGTTGATTATTCAATTTTTTGTAACATATTGTTGTTATATATGCCAGATGAGAACATGAATACTTCCACATATGTTTTTCTGTTTAATCTCTCTTGTTTGTTGATTTATTTTTTATTTCTGTTCAGTTTGTTGATTATCCATTGTTGTTAGATTGTTGATTGTTGATTATTTGTTATAGTGTTATTTATGTTGGTTGCTATTGTATATTATTCTTAGTAGTTAGTGGATTTATTTTTTTCAATACTTGCTTTGGAAGATTATGTTTATGACATGGAGAAAGCCTTAATCGGTTCTATCTTCTAAGCTTTATCCTGCGGATAAGGAGCTGGTAAATTCTGCAATTGATAAGGCTAAAACTCTGCTTGATGATGGTAACAAGGAGAAGAAAGAAACTGATGTGTTTGTGGAGTATCTTACTGAAGGTCTGAAGCTAAGCTTGTCTTTGAGCCCATTATAGCTAAGACTGGTTAGTTTTGTTTAGATCTTTCCTTTGTTGAACTTTTAATTTTGCTTGTGATGCAAATCTTTGTGACAGAAATTATCTAAAGGAGATTGGTCATTGAGAGTTGAAATTTGAATTTCGTGGACAGATCTTGTGAACTTTGAATGTGGTAAATGCTAATTCAATATCACAATTTGGTGTTGTTTATGTTCATTGAGTACTCTTTGATAGTGGGATTATGGGGGTGTGATGATATCATCTGCTTTTCAAGTGAGAAAGCCAAAAGAAAAGAAAGTGAATTGACTGACGTCGGATTTTCTACCAGTAAAGAAATTCATAGAAACGGTTGCATTATAGATATAGTTTCTAAACCGGCAAAAATTCCTTCGTGCAAACGTGTTGGGTGTCACAAGTAACAAACCCCTTTAAAAATTGTTAACCGAGTATTCAAACCTCGGGTCGTCTTCTCAAGGAACTGTGAGGAAGTGTGTTCTTATTATTGGCTATAAAGGTTGTAATCGGGGTTTAGAAGGTGAGAAGCAAGTAATTTAAATGACGAGTGAATTAAATGGTAAGTAAAAATAAATAATAACTGTAAAACAACTTTTAGCAAGATAAGGGAAATTAGAAGTCCAACTTAGTTACCCTTCTCAACAATAATGAAAGTTGTATCTTAATTCCACTTGGTCAACCTTTACCGGAGCAAAGGAAAGTCAAGGGACTAATTAAATTGACCTTTGAATCCTAATTATTTCCTAAGAAAAGGTTGGGATTATTTAAGTTCAACTTAATTAGCAAGATAACGATTATCAATTATGTTGAGTTTAATAACTGTTGAGTTACTGAATTCTTAACCAAAACCAAAAAGGGAGAAAAGTAAATTGCTGAAATAATAAAAGTGTCCTTAGATGGGAAGCAATGGCAACTTAAATCAAAGAGAACAATCATAAACTGAAAATATCTTAAATTATCATTAATTCAATTAGAAATCTGTAACATGGAATAATTCATAAATTATAATAATCAATTCAAATGTTGGAATAAATAAATAAAAGTAAAACTAAAAAAACATTAAACCTGGATCCAGAGTTACTCTTAAAACAAGAAGAAATCCTAAATCCTAAAAGAGAGAGAGAGAAGATCTCCCTCTCAACTAAATCTAAATCATTGAAAGGTGAAAATATGCGAGCTCTGTTTGAATGGAAGCATTCCCACACTTTATAACCTCTGGTCTATGCTGTCTGTACTTGGATCTGGGCCAAAAAGGGCTTCAGAATTCGCTGGGGGCGTATTCTGTAATTTCTGGTGCGTGGCCTCTGTCACGCGTCCGCGTGGGTCACGCGGTCGCGTCAGTCATGCGACCGCGTCATGTGTATTCTGCTTAAGGCGCGCGGTCGCGTCAGTCATGCGGCCGCGTCGCTGCTGATTTGTGCTTGGCACGCGATCGCGTCATCATGCGATCGCGTGGATACCAGTTTCTTTAAAGCTCCGTTTTGCTTCCTCCTTCCATTCTAATATGTTTCCTTTTTCATCCTTTAAGTCATTCTGCCTTTAGAAAATCTGAAACTACTCAACACACTAATCACGGCGTCGAATGGAAATAAAGGTAATTAAAATAATTAATTTTTAAAGCTTAGAAAACATGTTTTTTCATTATATGACATAATAAGGAAGGGAAAGTAAAACTATGCAATTAATGTGAATAAGTAGATGAAGAGTTGAATAAATCACTCTAATTAAGCACAAAAGAACTCATGAAATATGGGTTTATCATTGACATCATTGACTTTGAATCTATGTTATTGAATCAATGCCATTGCTTTGTTTATTGCAGTTGTAGATTTGATACTGTGGAGACAGAAGAATATTAGTTTAACTGTTAATTTTTAAGTTTTTAGTTATTTTATATATTTTACTTATGTGAGACCGGGTTAATCGGTTCAACCAGTAATCCACTGGTTGAACTAATGACCCAATGATCCAGTAGTCTGATCGATTCGATCATCGGTTCGGTTCTGACAATTATGCTCGTATGTGCTTCTCTCTCTCCTACGTTCTTCTCCTTCTCATGTTCTTTATAAAAAATTCAATTCAAGAATGTTCACTACTAAAAAATTAGTTATTACAGACGGATATTTTCAATAAATTTTATCCTATAAAAATACAGACGAAATTTTAGAAAAAATTTTTATTAAAAAATAAAAAAATAAATTAACATAAATTACGGACAAAAAAAATTTATTGATAATTCTATAAAAAAATTATTTTTTTTCGTAAAAAATAATTACAAAAATTAAATGAACAAAAATAATTTAAAATTTTCGTTCGAAAATAATAAGTTAAACCTACAGTTGCCCGAGATAAACCTAACATTCTTCATCCTTCTTCTCCGTCAACGAGCTACTTTTTCTTCTCCTTTCCTCACCCGCAGCGCCACCGCCGGCCACCCTAACCGCCGCAGTTACCTTCTCCGTCTTCTCCTCTTTTTTAAACACTGAACCAGTAGAACACAGCCCCTGTCTCTCTCGTTCTTTCTCGTTCGCAGAAAGCTCAAGCTCCTCCACTGCCACGCCTCTCTCTCCTTTTATCCCCCTCAGTTCTGGCTCGCATACCTTCGCGCAAGCCCTAGCTCCGTGGCGACCAAAATCGGTTCCACCGTCAGCCGCGGTTCCACCTCTCTCTTTCCCCCTGTTCGAACCGATAGGGTGCGTGAACTAGGGTTTTGGTTTTGTGGCAGTGGTTGTTCATCTGAGAGCCACTGGCGATGCTCCTATTCTCAAGCAATCTAAATTCAAGGTAATCTTCGTAATGGCAGCATTATATTTTTCTTTGGGTAGAGAAAAGACTTTTGTGTTCAAATGTGCAAGTTCGGTTTCTGGGGATTTTTCTATTGTGTTCGAAGTTTGAAAGCGTGTGTTTGTTTCTTTTGATTTTTGTTTAGGGATGAAGAGGTCCAGAGATGATGTTTACATGAGTTCTCAGCTCAAACGGCCTATGGTATCTTCTAGAGGAGAACCGTAAGTTCAATTTGCTTTTTGGCTTGTCTTGTTTCATGGCTTTCTTTTTTATTTTTTTTATTTTGGTGCGATGGGGTACATTTTTACTTGATGAAGCAGTTGAATCTTAATTGTTTTTGTTATAGAACTATTTAGTCTCTTCTGGAGGTTCAATTTTATTGCTTTTACTTTTACAAATTTGCCAAACCAAACCTGTCGGTGATCCAAGCTAAGAAATTAAACTTGTTTCCATTAATGTCTTTACTTTGAATTGACTAACTTAAAGAATGCTTGAATGCAAATATAGAATCAAAGACTCATTAGTTATGAACAACTGAACTGATGAAAATGGGAATTGCTGAAACTGGTGATGAAGTAAACTTAATTTATAACATGAACTCATTATACTATTTTATATTCATTAATTACTGGTAGCTTCCCCCATTAAGTTTGAGCTATTTTATACAAAAACTGGTTGATCAAAGAGAGATGATATTTCTATTTTATACAAAAACTGGTTGAGATATCTCTCTCTCTATATATAATCATCCATCGTCCAAATCTATATATAATAAGTCTCCTTGATCAAAATGTGAATTGGAGTGATGAAATAAATTAAAAGAGGTAAGTCCCACACTATGGTCATTCCCATACTTCTCTCATTAATGCCTGTCATCCTGATACACTCTGTCAGTTCAAAAGAAAAGAAAAGAAAAGCATATACCTTATTACTAGCAAAATGGACCAACCTCTTAAAGGAAACTCAAACTGTCACACTGGGGTTCATACTTCATTTAGACTTTTGACCATATTTTCCAAGGGAAATCATTTCTTTAATTTTAACAAAAAAAATTACTAGATCTGAAATCAATCAACCTATCAAAATTCGGATATATTATTCCTAAATTCAGTAAATAGTTTACTCAAAGAAATTTCACAATGTCAAAAGACTCAAATAAGTATTCTTATTAGTTATTTTGCAATAATCAATCTGTTTCAAATAAGTTTTTTTCCCCTTGAGTTGCAGAGGAAGGGAGCTGGTTCCACATCAGAGAAACCACTTGATGCAATTGAATATGAAAGCATAGATTATTATTTCTCCATAAACCTTTTTTTTTTATCTATATCTCCTTCTCTATTATATTTTATAATATAGTTTCTGCATTATTGAAGCTATGTTAACTTCTTTTACATTTATTTTTTTTCTATATTACTTTTGCTATCAGATTATTAAAATATATTTCATCAATTATTATGTTATACTATATAAATTATAAAGTTCTCTTTTTGTATGTGTGTTTTTACTATTTGAGCTCTTCAATTTAATAGGGACTATTCATGGATTGTGGTGGTGTTGGAGGCAATCTAAGCTCTGGTGAGTTTTTACCAATTCTTATTTCTTTGAAAAAAAATAATGTTGAAGTGCAGTTTCATGTTATAATAATTTTTTAAAATGGGGATTGATAAATAAGTAGCTGAAATTTGTTTGTAGTATTCTTTTTACACTTGAAGCTATTACTCAGTGCTGACACATTGTAATTATTAGAGTTTCCAGTTTTATTTGCAGTTGTGTAAGGCAGATATCCAAATCTTGTGAACGTGATTTTTGCTCGGTCATAAAGGACACTGCTTTGATTTTTAGACCAAGTTGTTCATGGATACCATTGATTGTTCTAAATTTTAATGATTTTTAGACCAAGTTTTAATGCTCGGTCATAAAGGACTTTGCTTCTGACTCTTGTTTCTCAAATACTTTCATAGAACATGGAAGCACGTGCAGCGGCTAATCATCGTATTGCAAGAATCACCTCTCATCTTCAGTCACCCAATTTCAAGGTTTGTTCCTCACGCTCTTCCTACTTCAAATTTCATATCTTTTGTTGCAAAGGGTACTTCATAGTTAATATAACTTTACATAGCTATAAGAAGCTTCAATGATCAGTATTTAATGAACCAATACTATATAACCTGAAAATTTTCTAAATTTGGGTTCCTTGCATAAACTTGAGCTTCTATTATTGCCAAAGATTAGTGCTTGATCATGTGATGTGTTCAATTTTGTGATGACAGGATGGTGGTGATGTTCCTGTTGAGAGGGATGAGTGCAGGCAAAAAGAGGGGCACCGGGATTCAAGGTAGCAATCTTGGGGGCTGCTGGTGCAATTGGCCAATCCCTATCTTTGCTGATGTATAATAGTTATTTTCCTTCTTGTTTATTTGAATTATTTGTTTGTCTTGTTATAATGTCAGTATTTCGGTTGCATTTCTGCTCATTTTAAAAGTACATATATTTTTATTGTAATACAGGGGCGCATTCTTACTGTTGCTGGGGTGACTATAGCTATATACTCTGCACCTTTTATTGGCCTTTTAATTTTAGTTGCTCTAGCTGTTTGGCCGGACTGGCTGGTTGTTGCCACTTGTGAAACATTAAGAAAGGTTATCCTCTGCAACTTTGAAGTATTTTTCATTACTTTAAGAGCAGAAATAAGAGTTGGAAATGCTTTGTTTCTTAAATTCAAAATAATAACATTATTCCAAATATGTGGACTTGCAAAATAATAACTATTTTATAACATTTACAAAGCAGGTATTTAAGTTACTTTTAACTAAATTTGCTGCTGAAATTTTCAATATGGCAAACATTCCAAATTATATATATATTTGAGTTCTGCTAACTGAGCTTTGGAGTGAAAGTTTTGATACTTAATTGTATCCCTGTAATCCATGAGACTAACTTGAAAGTAAATAAACTATTTGATAAACCATTGAAGTCTCCAAACTTTTCAGCTTGAACTCCTATGTTAAAATTTTTTGAATGAACCTGCAGGTTTTCAGCTTTGCCATCCAGTTTGCAGTTCTATGTACTGTATTTCTTAGTGTTTTAAGCTTTTAGCTCAATCTGAAACATACCCATTATTTGATTTTTTTTCATTAGTTTCCAAAAAATTCAACCGTTTTCTTTACGAAACCCTTTTTTCCCAGTCTCATTAGCGGTTACCAACCCCCAAAAAAGAAAAAAAGAAAGTTGCTGAAGTTGCAGTGATTTGAAGAAGGGTTATCAATCATAGATGGATAGTAGCAGTGGAATTGAGAGCAATGGGTGTGTGCCACTTTCAGGGGTTGTTGCAGATTGTGTGAAACGGTGGTTCAGAGACATTCTGAAAGAAGCTAAAGCTGGGGACATAAACATGCAGGTCTTGGTAGGTCAGATGTATTACAGTGGTTATGGTGTTCCCAGAGATGACCAGAAGGTGTGTTCTTTCTTTTATTTTGGTTATGGTTATTAGTTATTACAAATTAATAATGCTTTTCAATCAATTTTCATTGCATTGGAGTTTCTTGAGCTTGTTAAGAGTTTGAGGTTCTGTTGTATTATACTATTTGAGAATGTCCATGTTAATTGACAATAGAATCTTCAGGTGGTGACTATGAAAAATTGAAGAAAAATATTAGCATTCTCTATTGGTCTTAATTTTAGTAATGAGATCAATTTTGATGCTGATAATGCATATACACTATTAGGCAATCAAATCTTGTATGTTATATAACTTTCAAGATAGTGGGGATAAGACTTAAGAGTCAAATAATTTCAATGACCAAGTTATATATGAATAGATGACTGTCTATTTAGTTAGGTATGCACAATTAGATGCACTTAAATGGATGCTTCATGTGGAGTTGTGGACACATCTATAATAGCAGCATAGAATGCTTTATCATGGATGCAAATCTAATATCCATGCTAATAACAATGCCAGATTTTTCTGTTGAAGACTACTTCACAGCAAAATAAACAAGAGTTTACCAGAAGCAAAAAATTTGTCAATTATCAGAAAATGGAGTAAGAAGTGATTGAACAAATCTAAACACTTAAAGTAGATAACATTGTTGTTTCATAAGACTTTATTACACCTCTGAACTTTCTTATTCTGACCTTATTGGTGCTGATAACATTGTTCCCGATGCAGGGATCTGTTTCAGTTAGTATGTCTCTCTTTCATTCGCGCCTATGTTTTGTTTGTTCCCATCTGACTTCAGGTCAGAAAGATGTCTCGTCTGTCCTTGATTCAGATCAACCCTAGACAATCCCATCTCATGAGTAAGTCTTATTTCATGCTGAAAGTAATTTGATACCGTCACTTTGAACTTCCAAAAAGCAAGAGACTATCACAAAATGTATGATTGACTAGAGGATTTTATGAATTGGATTGTATGACAAAAGAATCACCATAATATAAGATTTAGTTATGTAACTCTGCCTATATATTATATAAATGGAGTCATCATGTTTCATAAAACTTGCTATATGTCCTATAATCCATGCAAGTAAAGTCTAATTTGAATCCTGTATAAAAAATTAACAAGTGCGAGTTAAAGGAAATAAATGTTAAGGAACAAATGTTAAGTAACAAATCTTGCCAGTAGAGAATGTAAATTATATATTGAGTAGTGTGAATATGCATCCTCATAGGTTAGTTACTAGTAGCTAGCAAACCATCCGTTTATGCTTATTAAGTTATCTTGGTGACGGAAATGTTTTTGGCCTTATGTGTATAATGTTATAGGACACATGTAATGAGCCAAAGTCAAATAGACAACTGATATTTTATTAGAACTTGATGCATGTATATAAGTATATTGGAAGATCGGAGATATTATGAGTATTACCCAATTTTTAAAGTTTGTCGGTTATTATATATAGTCATTCAGCAATTGATATAGATTTAATTATAATTCATGGGTTTGATTCTATTCAATTAAAGAAGAGATGCATGCAGATGTGACCCTGTGGTCCTTCAAGTCGAGGTGTCATATCCTAAGAAACCAATGTAGTTTATTTGGATAAGCTACTTGAAAAGAATGTGGTGTTAAATGGCTTGAAGCATTTGTTTTGTACCACACTTATCGTATAAGCTGACCCTTCTCTGATTTAAAAGTAGTACTAAGATGACTTTCATAATTAAGAGGAGTAATAATGCTGTTTATCAAAGCATTTTTTCCCAAAAGAAAGCAACATAATTTGCTTGTGATGAAGAGGAGTACACATAATTTGCTTCACTGTCTCTCTTAAAATGTTCTGGTTTGTTTCTGAAGAAGGCTCTGAATGCAAGTATAAATAGCGCAACTGCTGCTAGTGTTGAAATGGCAGATATTACCACTACTGATGATGCAGTTAGGCCTGATTGATCTCTGCTGGAAGCATCATCACGGTTGCAGTGATCAAGAGGGCTTCCACAAAGCTGATGGTTCCCTTCAAATGCCTCGTCCGGCCAATGAGAGAATTTCCTGTCCAATTTTTCTTGAAGGTTGTTGTAGGAGAGATCAAGCACTCCCAAGCTGCTCATGTC
This sequence comes from Arachis ipaensis, assembly GCF_059453495.1. Taxonomy (NCBI): domain Eukaryota; kingdom Viridiplantae; phylum Streptophyta; class Magnoliopsida; order Fabales; family Fabaceae; genus Arachis; species Arachis ipaensis. Next base: position 31,638,564 of record NC_142435.1, read on the forward strand.
ACCAACTTGTGGAGGGACTTCTCCAGTGAGTTGATTGTGAGAAAGATCAAGTGCTTCTAATTTCAATAGATTCCCAAGAGAACCTGAGATTTCACATGAGAGATTGTTGTAACTGAGGTCTAAACTGATATGGAGATTTTTGGCATTTTCCAATTTCTGTTTTAGTGTGGAGAATAACACAGCTTTTAGTATGGTTGATAGTTTTAGTATGGTTGAAAAATATATTGAGGATTATACTTGATGTATCAATACATTTTCTTTATGCTTTGAATTATATTGACTTGCTTGTTTATTATGGTACTTTTCTTTTAGTTTGATAATATGATAAATTTGTTTATTTTTTGAAATATTATAAATACTTGAATATAAGTTAGAAGAAAATTTGTATTCATTAAATTTATATTTATTTTGTATGAAAACAAGTTTATTTTGCAATGAAAAAATTTTAAAAAAAATTTATTTTACCTTATTGACAGATTTACAAACGAATTTTCTGTCTGTATTTAGAGTGTGTGATGATTTTCCAAAGTTCAAATTACAGACGAAAAATCTGTTGGAAAATCTGTTGCCAATTACCGACGGAAAATTCGTCGAAAACTGGTAAAAATCTGTCGATAATTTTCCGAAGGAAAAAAATCCGTCGGTAAATAAAGACTAAAATCTGTAACCAAATTCGGTAATTTCGTCGTTAATAAAAAATCCGTCTGTAATAAAGATTATATTTGTTCGTAAATCTGTCTGTATTAATCCATTTTCTAGAATACATTTTCTAGTTGTGTTACTCGTCTGCAGTTAAATTTACTACTTTATATTTAATATTTTATTATTTTTATACTTCTTTTCAAGTTCATAAATTCTATTTTAAATCCGAAAAGATTTCATAGTATCTATCTAATATCATCCGATTGATTGATTATTTATTAGTTATATTTTTTTCATTTTTAATATTTTCACGTTTTGAAGTACGGAAATAAAAGTATATGCGAATGACTTAATCATTTAGTCCTCTAAATATTTAGTTTGCGATTTGGTTATAAATGATTCACAATAAAAAAAGTAATGATTATGCAAAAGAAAAAAAATTGTTGCGAAAATAAAAATTAATTTTTTTTATATCTTATTCGATAAAAGCACATATAATATTTCTTATTTTATTATTATTAGTTGGAGATTTTCTTTACTTATTTGAACATTAATATTTTTAAAATTATTAAAATATATGTTCATAAAAATTAATTTTTTAATTATAACACATCTAAAATTATTAAGTTATATACAAAATATTTTTAAAACACATCCAAAATCATAACTAAAATTTACATTTAAATGTTAAAAATAAAATTAATTTTTTTATATCTTATTGACTTATTCAATAAAAATGCATCTAATATTTCTTGTTTTTTTATTATTAGTTAGATTTTTTCATTACTTATTTGAATATTAATATTTTTTAATTTGTTAAAATAAAAAATTAAGTTAAGTTTTTTAGATATTGTTTAATAAAAATATATCTAACATATTTTGTCATAGTATTAGTTGAAAATTTTATTATTTATTTGAACATTACTATTTTTTATTTTAAAGTCTTTATTAATTTTAAAATTAAAATTTTGAATTTAATTTAATTTAATTTTTAGATGTGTATTTAAATTGTAATTTGTTGGTAATTAAAATGTTAAAAGTGAAACAAAAATTTTAAGAGAACAAATATTATTCGAATTATAAAAGAGACTAACTTTATTAGTTTCGAACGAACAAAAATAACCTGATTTGTCCAAATAAAAAATAGAAATTAAATTCTGTCTAAACGACGATACATAAAATATCTCAAATAAATCCAAATAAAATCCACTCGTGGAATATAATCTAAAGATTTCTATAGCTTCGACTGCAATTATATTACCGTCTGCCACATATATGTGTCTTTCAGCATCACTTGGCGGTCGGCTCTATAGGCAACCCTACATAGTAACACTTACATGAGTAGTAGCAGCAGAATCTGCCCACCAAGTATCAATAGGTGCATAACTTAAACTAGCTTCAGAATAAATGAAAGTAAGAATCATACTATTCTTTACACGCTGGTGCGGTATTTTTATAACCACACTTACTAACCGGCAAGTGCACCGCGTCGTACCAAGTAATACCTTACGTGAGTAAGGGTCGATCGCACGAGGATTGATGGATTAAGCAACAATAGCGTTTGATAGGATTAGTTAGACAGGAAGAAAATAGTGTTGAGATGCAATATAAAAGACATTAAACAATATCAAAAATATTGAAGAAAGGCAAGTAATTAAGATGGAAATAATATATGGAGAAGATAGTTAAGGTTTCAGAGTTATCTATTTTTCCGGATTAACTTTTCTTACTAACTAATTTAATTATGCAAGATTTAATTTATGGCAAACTGTATGTGACTAGACTCTAATTCCTTAGACCTTCCTAGTCTCCTCTAAAATTCATTAACTGCCAATTCCTTGGTCAATTAATTCCAATTAGAGGGTGATAATCAATTTCTAGTTTATAAGCCACAAAAACTCTAATTATCCAAGAGGTAAAATGATTATATGTCACGTATCCTATTAAATTCAGATAATTAAAATTTAGGAGAAATAGTTTTCAAGCTGTTGTTCAGGTAAAGAGCTTTTCCAAGTTTTACAAGAACTCAAATAGAAAGAGGGTCATACTTCCGTTCCACCCAAATTCATAAAATAAAGAGCGAAAACAATTTTTAAATTATAAATCCATACATAAATTAAAATAGAAAAAGCAATACAATCAATCCATAGAAATAGACAGAGCTCCTAACCTTAACAATGGAGGTTTAGTTGCTCATGGAAAAGAGAAAATAAGAATTCAGGTAAAAATGTACCGAGTTTTCATCTGATGGCATCAGATCCCTTTTTATAACTAATCCTAATAAACTTAAAATCTAATATTTAAAATTAAACTTAAAATAATATCTTTTCCTAATTTAAAATTTGAATTTAAATTTGAATTAATTAACAGATCTTCAGTTGATGGGTGGGGACCACTTGATTTGTCCATTCTGCAGCTTCTAATATGTGATTTCTGGGCTAAGAACTGGGTCAAAACAGCCCAAAAATTGCCTCCAGCGTTTTTCTACATTTTCTGCACGTGGCGCATGTGACGCGTTCGCGTCGTCCATGCGCTCGCGTCATTTGTGCAGATTCCAGTCCACGCGATCGTGTCAGGCACGCGATCGCGTCATTGCGATTTCCTCCATTCCGCGCGGTCGCGTGAGCCATGCGTCCGCGTCGGTATTCGCTGGTCATCTCCTTGGCTTCTTCTCTTTCTCTGCAGAAACTCCATCAAATTTCGCCAAATGCTACCTAAAATAAACAGTATTGTACAAAACTCAAAATAGCATCCATAGTGGCTAAAATATAATTAATTCTTAATTAAATTCAACAATTTAGATGCAAATTCACTAGGAAAAGATAGACAAGATGCTCACGCATCACATGCCAAGTGGCATATTTGGTACAATCCTTCTTCATGTATCCCACTTTCTTACAAAAAAAAATAGGTTGAAGCTTGATCCTATTTCTTAGCCTTTTTCTGCTGAGAAAGCGCATCTGCAGTAGTATCACGCTTTCTTTTATACTGAGAAGACGAAACCATGTGAGCACTTTCAGTCTTATCTTGCTGTAACCTCTTTTCTTCTTACTCACAGCGAGATATAAGCTCATTTAGAGACCAAGTGTCCTTCAGAGTGTTATAACTCACTTTGAATTGTCCAAAGTGTGAAAGAAGAGAGATCACAATAAAATGTAGGAGTAAATCTTTAGACAACTCTAAATTTAGTACTTTCAATTTAGAAACAAGATGAGACATTTTCATAATGTACTCTCTTATATTCCCTTTACCTTTATACCTCATGGAGATAAGTTTGCTAAAAAGGTTACTTGCCTCCACCTTTTCATTCTTAGCAAAGAATTTTTTAATATCTTTCAAGAACTGTTTGGCATCTTTATCCTCAGTAATTGAGTCCCGAAACGTCTCAGGAATTGAGTGTTTCATGATCATAATGTTCATTCAATTGGATCTTTTCCACTTCTCTATTTTAATCTCATTGAAATTTTTTGGAGTGAAAGTGGGTTTTTCCTCTCGAAGAGCTATATCCATATCCATACAACCGAGGACAATCTCCACGGTATCTTTCCAAACCTTAAAGTTTAAACTATTCAGCATAGGAATACTACTAATTTGTGCAAAAATATTGGTAGCTGAAGCCATAGTTTTTTTATTAGAACAAAAAAAATCTGCATTAAACATTAGTTAAATAATGGGAGAAAATCCATATTGAGATATCTAGAACAATATTAATTTTCAATATTTGGATAGAAAACTTAACTGTAGGTGATACTCTCATTGCAATAATCAAATATTGTCAAAATTTCTGTCACATATTAAGTCTTTCTTTGGACTGACTGAATGCGTACAAAGAAACTTATACTTTGTAAACTATTTATTACCGCATATATTTTCTATTAATTGGTCAAACAATAACCTTCCTTTAGGCCTATTATTGACCGCATAATTAATAGAAAATAAACAAAAATGTGTAATGCTTATTATTTGGCTAAACAATAAATTTCTTTTGAACCGATTATTATCCGCATAAATAATGAACATTATTTACTATTACTCAAAAATAAAAAATAAGTTGCATATCTTGTTAGTATTTTTGTGTTTTTCTTGTTAAGATAAACATAAAATACACTAATTTAGTGTTGTGAATACAATGTCTCTATCTATATCTCATTTGTTAAACACAATTTTATATCTCTATGTCCCTATCTTAGTGTCTTATACCTGCAAATAAATGCAGTCAGAGGGAGATTTCTCCTCTTTTGCAATGGGTGGACCCTTTTGGATAGGGGGGTGCAAAAAAACTGGTTTCACTAAACTGAATTGAAATTGAACTGAAACTGTTTTAAATAAACCAGTTGAACTGAAACCATAGTTTTTATGAAAACCAGTTTATTAAAAACCAATTTTTATGGTTTAGTATAGTTTTAAACCAAATTAAAACTTGTTTTATTTAAACTCTAAAATTAGTTTTTACATACTCTTTCTCTCTCTCTCTCTCCCCCTTCACTCTCTCTCTCTCCCCTTCCTCTCTCTCCTCTTTCTCCCCTCCTCTCTCCATTCTCTCTCTCTTTCCCCTTTCTTCCTTCTCTCTCTCTCTCTCTCTCTCTCTCTCTCTCTCTCTCCTTTCCCTCTCTCTCTCTCCCTCTCCTTTTTCATCTCTCTTCCTCTCTCTCTCTCTCTCTCCTTTCCCTCTCTCTCTCTCCCTCTCCTTTTTCATCTCTCTTCCTCTCTCTCTCTCTCTCTCCTCCTCCTCTTTCTCCCTCTCCTCTCTCTCCCTCCTTTCGCTCTCTCTTCCACTTTCTTTCTCTCTCTCCTCTCCCTCATCTCTCTTCCCCTCCCATCTCTCTTCGTCTTTCTTTCTCTCTCTCTCTCTCCCTCTCTCTCTCTCTCTCTCTCTCTCTCCCCTTTCCCTCCTCTTCCTCTCTCTCCCCCTCCTTCCTCTCTCTCTCTCTCTCCCTCCTTTTCCTCGCTCTCCCATTTTCTTTCTCTCTCTCCTCTCCCTCATCTTTCTCTCTCCCCTCTTTCTTTCTCTCTCTCTCTCATTCTCCTCTTTCTTCCCCTCCCCCCTCTCTCTCTTTCTCTCTCTCTCTCTCTCTCTCTCTCTCTCTCTCTCTCTCCATTTCCACTCGCTCTCTCTCCCTCTCTTTCCTTTTTCTCCCCTCTCCCTCGCTCCCCCTCCCTTCCCCCTTCTCTCTCTCTCTCTCTCTCTCTCTCTCTCTCCCTTCCTTCCCCCTTCTCTCTCTCTCTCTCTCTCTCTCTCTCCCTCCCTCTTTTCCCTCTCTCCCCTTTTGTTTCACTCTCTCCTCTCCCTCCCTTCTCTCTTCCTCTTTCTCTCTCTCTCTCTCTCTCTTTTCTCTTTCTCTCTCCTCCCCTTTCCCTTCTTTCTCTCTCCTCTTCTCTTTCTTTCTTCTCCCTCCTCTCTCTCTTTATCCTCTTTCTTCCCTTCTTTTCTCTCTCTCTCTCCCCTCTTTTTTCCAAAACAAGAGAGAGAAGAAGGGAGAGAGAAAAGAGAAAAAAAGAGGGAAGAAAGAGGAGAAAGAGAGAGGAGGAGGAGGAGAGAGAGAAAGAGAGAGAAGGGAGGGAGAGAAAGAGCGCAAGAGAGAGAGAGAGAGGAAGAGAGAGAAGGAGAGAAAGTGAGAGAGACAGAGAGAAAGAGAGAGGGAGAGAGAGAAAGAGCGGAGGGGAAAAGGGAAGGAGAGAGAGGGAGAGAGAGAGATAGAGAGGAAGAGGGATAGGAGAGAGTGAGAGAAAGGGATAGAGGGAGAAAAGGGAGAGAGAAAGAAAGGGGTGGGGGAGAAAGAGGGGCAGGGGAGAGAGAGGAGTGGAAGAAAGAGGAAGAGAATGAGAGGGGAAGGGGAGAAAGAGGGGGAGAGAAAGAGAAGAGGAAGAGTGAGAAGGGAAGGAGAGAGTGAGAGAGAGAAAGGAGGGAGTGAAGAGGAGAAAGAGAGGAAGAGGGAAAGAAAAGAGAAAAAGGGAGAGAAGGGAGAGAGAGAAAGAGAGAGAGAGGAAGGAGAGAGAAGGGGAGAAGGAGAGAGAGAGGGAGGGAGAGAGAGAGGGTAAGAAAGAGAATGTAAAATCTAATTTTATATATGTTAAGAAAGAGAGAGAGGAAGAGAAAGAGAGAGAGGAGGGGGAGATGAACGGAGATGAGGGAGAGAGAGAGAGAGAGAGAGAGAGAGAGAGAGAGAGAGAGAATGAGAGAGAGAGGAAGAGGGATAGGGGAGAGAGAGAATGAGAGAAATGGATAGAGAGGGAGAAAAGGGAGAGAGAGAGAGGGAGAGAGAGAGAAAGACAAAGAGAGGGGAGGGGAGAAAGAAGGGAAGGGGGAGAGAGAGAGAGAGAAAAAGAAAAGAAAGAGAAGAGGGAGAGAGAAGGAGAGAAGAAGAGAGAGAGGAAGAGGGGAAGGAGGGAGAGAGAGGGAGAGAAGGGAGATAGAGAGAGGAGGGGGAGAGAGAATGAGAGAAGGAGAGAGAGTGGGAGAGAGAGAAAGGATGGGAGAGAGGGAGAGAAGAAGAGAGAGAGAAAGGGAGAAGGGAATGAGAGAGAAAGGGAGAGAAGGGAGAGAGAGAGAGAGGGAGGCAGAAAGAAAGAGAGAGAGAGAGGGGGGGGAGAGAGGGAGAGGGAGAGAGAGAAAATTTAGAAACTAATTTTATATATGTTAAAAGTTAAAACTAGTTTTAGCCTTTAAACAAATTTAAACTGGTTTTTTCTATTAAAATTTGTTTTATTTTTATGAACTGGTTTAAACTCGTGCACTGTATTATAAACTAGTTTAAAACCAATTTCTTATTTGACAAAGTAATTTGGTTCAATTTCTAAACCATTTAAAATAGTTTAATGCAGTTTCAGTTCAGTTTATGAAAAAACTGAACCATAAACACCCTTACTTTTGGACTTTGGAGAGAATTTGTTCATGGATAGGTTTGAAGCTCTGCCTCCAGCTCAAAATTAAAGGTGGGGAGTGTCGATGTTTAATCACAAAGATGTACATTTATGGTACATTGGATCCACTTACAACATTATTCACTCTATATCATATCAAATTATATAAAAAAAATATATATATATATAAAATATTGAATTTTAACCAACCAATTATATATCTTTCCTTTGGTCGTTATTTGTATATTTTTTTTTATTTTTAAAATGTCTTTGACAGCCAGAATAATTGTCCAAATGACAATATCGTCTTACGATCTAATATCAAGTGAATTGTGTTTAATTATTCTAAATTTCTATGCTTCCTAGTCTTTTTTCATTGATTAAATCATTAAATTAACAAGTAACTGAATTATTCGCTAAGTATATCATACAAATTATGCATGATCAATGATTGAGCATCATTTTTCGACATGCAGATGAGTTATTAAGGACATGACCATTACCAACATTTTGAAAAGAAGAGAAAGCCAAATCGTGTATTCAAGAAACAAATTGATCAACTCCATCACTAAAGCAAAAGGTACACATGAAATTAAACTACAATTTAGATTCTAGGGAAGAATATTTGGATTTTACGTAGATAATAATTGTAACACCCTCACTACCAGAAGGTCACGCTTTCGGCTACGCCACTCTGATAGCAAGAAGTATTACAACTACTTTATATACTAAATATTAAAATAGGAGCCTGTGACTCGACACCGTATCGCTGATTTCTTTAAAAACCGGGAATAAATACTTTATCTTAAGAAAATACAAGCAGGCATAGATTCATATACAATACTCCTTACATAATATCTCATAATATAATATACATATAAAATATACAACTCTTATCCCTCTTACAAACTTGTAATAACAAAGGCGAGGGAAGAAAATAATCTAATTAATACAATAACATATAAACCAAACGCAGTATAACTCTTCTTAATGCTTCTTCATCCGGTTCCTGAAAAGGTAAAGCTGTAGGGGGGTGAGAACCTAACCACACGGTCTCACCACAGAGTTTCAAAGTTGTCATAAGAAGATATTTAATAAGAAAACTGTTTTCAAGCTCATTGATTATCATTGCCTTATGAATCTTTTAAAACCAATAGGAAATCGTTCAAAACTTTTTCAAAGAAACAATGTTTAATCTTTCAGAAGTCCGAAACCTTTCCTTTCTTATAAGAAAATCTCAATCAGAAACCAACCACGCAATCAAACAACACAGTCATTAACTCAGTACCAAAGTTCATTCTCAAATGTAGCACGCCAGGACAAACACAAGCAAGACAGACAAGGAAAGCACAAGTAGGTAGCAGTTACAGCAAATAGTTCAAGTAGCAGTTAAGAACAGTTTAGCAATTAGGCAAACCAAGATAAGTTCAAACCCAAACAAAGCATACAAATGCATATGATGCATGCCTGTCCTATGGCTGATGAGGCTCATCTGTTGGTTATCCAGCTAACCCGACAAGTCTGAATTGTCCTTAGACTGTCCCCCGACGTGCATCCCCAAGAGTCTATGCATAGCTTTTTCTCAAGTAATCAATATTGCTCAATGGGGGTAACATTCCCGGGAATTTATAGTGCCCGGTCACACTTACGTCTTAGGGTCAACAGAGTATCGAGTTTTCAACCTGGTACACATGGTGGCAAGCCACGGCACTTAATCCAGGAAATCTCGTATCTCAAATATTTCAAATTCATAAGCCATATAAATAATTCATTCATCATTCATCAATATCTAAGCCATTCTCAATATCATCATCATTCGTCAATCCATATCCCATTTCCAAATTCATTCAAAAATCATATTTCAAATGAATCCTTATCATCCTTCTTTTCGTTAATCAACAATCTCAATCCAAAACATAATTCTTTCTTTTCTAAATAAATCAATCTTAAACAAATAACGTTTAAGAACTACATCTTTTTAAACAATTACTTCCAACAAAACTTCCAATTTTATAAAATTTCGGCAGCATCTCCTCTAAAACTCGGATTCTGCCACCCTTTTCGGGTCCCAACCTAGCCAAACCAAACACCTGTTAATCATTCAAATCACTTCCAATAACCATTATCACAACAACAGCACTCAACCCAAGGAAATTACAAAATCCAGAATTCAATCAACCAACCCTATAAACCACAATTTAAACCGACTTCAACCAATAGCATCAATCAATAGTTAAGAATTCTCGGTCTTCTCAAACAGTTTCAAACCAAACCATCCCTCAAACACTTTTCGAATCATTTCCAAAATAGCAAATCATTCTCAATAAATAACCCGTTTTCAAATCTCAAGTCTTTTCCAAATTTATTTTAAAATCAAATTCCGATATCAAATCGGGTTTAATATCGAATCAAATTTCAATATTAAATCTTTTCTAAAATCAAACCGTTTCCAAAATTAACCTAAAAGGGAATAATAAATCTTCTCTAATAATTCAAGAAAAAACACTTTAACAACATCAATCAACTAATCCAAATATCCAACTTTCTCAATCGATCAGTTTATCAATCAAACTAATAATCTCATTCAACTAAAACAACTCAATTCAATTCATAAGACTCACGAAATCACAAAAATGTATTTTACGCATCAATATCGATTTATAACAACCCTGTAATGTAAAATAGATTTAAGAAAAACCCCTACCTCGGTGTCGCAATCGCATAGTTTTAACAAAACAGTCCCGCTTAGTCTAAACTCACAATAGCAGTGGTGATTCCAACACAACCGGGACGATGGCAGCATCACCAACTCCGATTACACTCGCAGCAACATCGAATTTGATGGAATCAAACGCAGAAACAACTCTAAAAATTCAAGGCAACACCGAAAATAAAATGGATTTAAAATCATAACAAATAGATAAACGAGACCATGGTAGTTTAGAGTATAAAAGTGAAACAGAGTCAGGAGAAAGGCTAGACCTAGGGCAGTGACACTGAACCTGGATTGGGGCAAATCAGCAGCAACGGTAGCAACGTTAGAACTGGCGGTAGCAATTCCAGTCACCCAGCAGCAACAATTCTTAAGGAACATCAACCATCACAGCCCACAGCTGCAGCGGCTTAATCCTAAAACATCAACGCTTAAGGTTCTCAGTCAACGGATAGCAGGACAGTAGCAGTGGAGGTTCATAAATAAAAATAACTTACAGTAACTAAGGAAAACAAGGAAACAAAGCGTAGCAGTAGCAGCAAGGTGATTGCATCAACACAAGGAAGATGGCCTCCTCCCCCACCTCAGCTCGTGACTCCGGCGGCGACGAGCTCCACGGACGGCGATGGCGGAGAAAACAGTGGCGGTGATGGACCTAGAAGCGGCGACTCTGCTCGACAGTAACGGACCCAGAGGCGGCAGCGATCACGTGCAGCAGCAGCAGCCCGCGATAAGGACGATGGCGGCAGCTTGCACAGTCACGACAGAAGCTTTGAAGGTAGTGACCCTTGGCCTCCTCGGTCAGTGGCACGACGGCGCGGGACGGCGGCGAGCTGAATGGCGGCGGCAACTGCGCGATCTCTCTCGGGTCTCCTCTCCCCTCTGCCAACAACGACAGCGACGGTGGCGGTGATACCCACCGCGACGCCTCCTTCTTCTTCCTTCCTCCCCTCTGCTCTCCCCGTTCTCTCTTCTCCCTTTCTTTCTTTCTTCTGGCTATTAGGTTTTGGTTGTGGGTGTTGGGTTATTTTGGGGAAAAGGGTATAGCGGCTAGGTTAGGAAAACTGGGGTTAGGGTTATGTTTTAGGAATTTAGGATTTTGGTTTGGGAATTAGGATTTTATGATAAAATTGGGGATTTTTAGATTCATCTAAAATTTAATTAAATCTCTAAAATTATTTTAAAATATAATTTATTGTATCAAAATACTAATTAATTTGAAATCAAATACTCTAATTAAAATTATAAGGTAATATAATTAATTTTTTTTATTTATAAAAATATTAATATTAAATTCTAAAATCTCAATTATTTAAATCAAACCATATAAAATTCTTATTATTTTATATTTGCTAAACTTTATTATTCAAATATAGAAAATAATTCAATAATTATAAAATTAAATAAAACCTTAAATTACTTTAAACTCAATTAATAAAAATTTGCTTTAATTTATCTTTAATAAAATAATTCTTGAGATTAAGTTACTTAATAAATAAATAAATTAACATTAACTCTTAATAAGATTTTTCTAAAATTTCTGGTTCTTACAATAATAACTAGTGAATATCGTAGGAAAGTTAATCTTGGCTCTAGAACAGTAATATGCTTTGATGATTGGTGAATGGTCCAACCACAAGTAATGAGAACATTTAGACTCAAGGATAATTACATTCATTTTCAAGTTCAGAAGCAATTTAAACACGTGACTAATAAGGAAAACTTGTCCATCCTCAATTACAAATGCAATAGAGCACGTTTGTTACTTGACATGTCTCTTGTATATAAAACCAGCTGTGATATAGAGAGAAAAAGGTGATAAGTTCCAATGGTGGAAATGTTTGAAATTCATGGCTAACATATGGCAAAGAAGAAGACAAGCAATTGGTACATTGGAACAAAGTAAAATATTATTTTCAAGTAGCAGACTAGCAGGCAATGCATCTAATAAGTGTGTGGTGTTTGACATGTGAATGAGTAAGCCAAGTCTAGTAGACAACTAGTTTGTGGTATGAGAATGTGTGCAGTATCCCTTGGAGTCTTGATGACAATGCCTAAGAAGGGTTCTAAGAGGTATTCTAGGAAGTTTTAAGTATATGTATGTAAGTACTAAATTTCTTAATTTTCTATTTATGTTATTTTTATTGACAATTAATTCGACTTTATACTTTTATAATTTATCCATATCATTTGAGTCGTATTATATAAAACCAATTATAGTAAAAGTAAAAAGAAGTTTTTCACTAAAAATAAAAAGAAGCTAGTAAACAAAATATATAGTAGTCTGCAATAATGGGGAGAGACGATTTAATAAAATTAAAATCACTTTGATTATCTTACTGTAGTGTAATACATGAGAGGCAAAGCTTCTACCATGAATGAGTAGCCCCATTCATCTTTAGAGGTAATGAGCAACATCAATCAACTTAATTCCTTAGAAAATTAAACACTCGTGAAAAAATTTACATGAACCTCATCGTTCTTAGAAGGGATGGAAATCATGGAATTCCATGAGACTCTCAAAATCCTCATAAAGGGGCTTAACCAATTTTCCAACTTTTTGGTGAACCATCTTTGCCTTACTTAAAGGCAATTTGTGAAAAATGTTGTCTTTGCCTATTTAAGGCAATTTTTATTAAATATTGCTTTGAATAAAAATTATCTTTGGCCAAAAATGTTATAGTGTAACTACCATGTCTGAGCTTCTAGTTGAGTCATCACAGTTGTTGTCCAATTCAGTCAGGATGGCCTCTCTATAAGAAAGTTTTACTGAAACTATTAGCCTAGGAAGTAGAATTCAGGTCGCAACAATGAGAAAAAAACGTAACGAGAGATAATAAGAATGAGAAAGAGTATGAAGGAGGACGTATGTATATTAATGAAAACAATCATGCTAGGTGTAAACTAAAATAGACTATCAGGATAGAATACATGTTGAAATATAAAATATATATTAAAAGACTCATATAAAAATTATTTTCGTGTGAAGTTGATAGTTAAGAATAAGTAGATAATTTGACATATTTGACTAAATTATCAACAAAAAATTTTTAATTATCAACTTCACATAAAAATAACTACATACAAATTTTTATCATAAATTAAACTACGTATATATTTATATACAAATAGATGGCAACTAATTATATTAATTAATTTTAGTGTATAAATAACATTTTTATAACAAAAATATGAAATAAAAGTTCTACAAAATCTTTTTCTTCAAGTTAAAGAAGAAACCCCTAATAAAACTTCACTAAATTCTTCTGTACATCTCAATTCACGTCATTCTTCCTTTTATTCAATTTGCCGTTCACTCTAACAAACTTTAGACACAGCTCTCTGGTTCTACAATTTGTATAAAAATGGTGCCTATGTTGCATTTGTGGGCCCTACCAAGAAATACCAAAATATTAAAAAGAGAAAGTGGCTTATAATGTTCTTTATCATGCTCTGGGTACTACGGAATCTAAGAAACAGGCTCATGTATGAAAATATATCACCTTTGCCAATCATTAATTATTAATTATAACAAATAGCTCCCAATCAGGGGCGGAGCTAGGCTAACTATTTAGGGGGGCGGTGTTATATTTTATATTACTATTTCTATTGATAAAATTAAAAAAATAAATATATAATCTCAATCAAAGTAAGACAATAATATATAAAAATTACCACTTACAGTTTTGTATCATGAAAAGGCTATTTGACGTTTTTTTCTATTTTCAAAATCATCTATAATTAAATTTGTGTCGAAAATAGTTGCTAATTCTTTTTCTATATAGATGACCGAATTGTCTGCAAGAAATTCATCAGCCATCTTACTTCGGAGTCTTGTCTTAACAATTTTCATTGCTGAAAAAGCTCTTTCTGTTGTTGCTGTAGATACTGGTAGAGTCAAAACAAGACGTATTAATCTATCAACCATGTAATAAGTTCTTGATTTTCCTGTTTCTTGCAACTTGTTGCACAATTCAAAAAGTGTACCAATGCCTTTCAAATGATTCTGTATATCATGTTGATAATGTTGCAACTGAGATTTCAAAATATTTAGCTCATTAGAAGGAAAGTCAAGGGGATAAAACTTCTCTGCTAACTTGCTGATTTCTTCAATATTAAATGATTTGAAATTGTCTTTAGGATCCAAAGCACAACTCAAAGTCAAAAGCTCTATTGTTTGCTCATTAAATTTACTATTCAACTCTTGTATTTGAGAGTCAATTGTTGCCAAGAATACATCTATTCGATAATGATGCTCAACAGTCACACTTGGTTGACGAGATTGAACTCTTCCAAAAACATATTGTGCACTCATATTAGGGACTTCAATTTCATGTTTTTCACAAAAATCTTTAACATTTGCAAGAAAATTGCACCATCCACCATCTCTTAATTATTGAAGAAGCAACTTTGATGTAGAAACAATATGCATTGCATTAAGAATATCTTGAGATTGTTGTTGCAGTGCTTGGCAAAGAACATTAGTGATTCCTATAATCTCTTTCATCAAGTGCAAAGTGAAAACAAATTCAAATGACAATAATATTTTACTAACACCATAAGCCTCACCTCTTTGTGCATAAGTTGTCCCGTCTTCAATGATATTATTGAGAACAATATTGGTAGCAGTAAACATTTTTACCAAACTGCAAATAGAATTAAAGTGAGAGCTCCATCGAGTATCCCCAACTCTTTGTAAAGTGCTTATTTGATTTACACCTTTGCCTGTTTCTAATTCATTTTGAGCAACCAAGTTTGCATTTTCAATTGTTTGAACTTCTTGTAATTGATCATGTCTTTTTGAAGAAGCACTAACAATAGTGACAATAGAGTTTAATTGAGTAAAAAATTCATGAATTTGAAGTACCTCTCTTGAAGCTGTCACCAATGCTAATTGTAACCTATGAGCAAAATAATGCACATAGTATGCTTGTGGAGAATCTTTAAGAAACAAAGCTTGCAAACCATTCCACTCACCCCGCATGTTGCTAGCACCATCATACCCTTGACCCCTAATATTTTCAACTTGGAGATTATAATGAGAAAGGACAGAAATCAATTCTTTCTTTAAAGTTGTTGCACAAGTATCAGTGACATGCACAAGATCAAAAAATCTCTCTTTAACAAAACCATCTAGAGTAACAAATCTTAAAACAATGGCCATTTGCTCCTTTTTAGATTCATCTCTAGATTCATCAACAATAATACAAAATTTGGCATCTCCAATCTCTTCTCTAATTGAATTTCTCACCTTAGTAGCAAGAATATGTAGAATTTCTTTTTGGACATCATTTGAAGTATACTTAGCATTTTTTGGATCATTTTCCAAAACATTCTTTTTCACTCTTTCATTGTAAGATCCCAAAAATTTCAACATTTCCAAAAGGTTACCTCTGTTGCTTGAACTTTGGCTTTCATCATGTCCTCTGTATGCACAACCTTGAAATGTCAACCATCTAATGCAATCTATAGATGCTCCTAGTCGAATTCGATTCTTTTCAATCTCTTCTGATGTTTGCTTATGAAGAAGTCTATCAATATGTTGTGATTGTTTCATCAAATCATCACATGATTTTAGCGCCTTATGATGGAATGAGTTAGGACCTTTGCCAATGTGATTCAAAAGAGCACATTCTTTTCCACTATTTACTTTCTTCCAATTCCTGAAACCATTCTCAATAAAAGCATTTGAACCCGTATTGATTGAAGGTTTCTTAGCAAAAAGAAAGTACGAAAAATAATATATAACATCATCTTCTATAGAATATTCTAATCAAGATGGAAACAATTTAAACCATGAAGCTTGAAAGCGACGATGACTTTTATCACCAGAAAATGGATAATTATCAAGAATTGGTTGATTTGGCCCAACTTTAATATAAGCCCGATAGATTTCATCTCTTTTATTTGGAGGAAACTTCCAAATCATTGGTCGCATTTCAGGATCTCTTTCCAAACGAAAAACATCCAGTTGATTTGGAAGAAATCGTGGACGTTTTGAGCTATTCAATGAAGAATTGAAGTAATGAAATTTGATGACCCCTCAAGTATTGGAGTAGTAATAGTAGAAGCATCTTCATTCTCTTGATCTTTTCTTTTAAAAAATGTATCAATAGTTTTGAACTTACTCATAATTCAAATGGCCAAATAAGTTCCTATAATTAAAAATATATTTAGCAAAAAATATAAATTACAGTCTAAATCTTTATAAAATATAAAAATTATATTTCAATATAAAATAAAATATTAAAATTCAGAACAATAATACTAACATCCTGGTATAAATAATATAAAATTGTAATTAAATAGTTAACTAATAAAAAAAACTAAATATACAAACTAACATATAATAACATAAACTTAATTAACAAATAATAATAAATTAACTAATTAAGTAAATAACTAAATATATAAAAAAGAATAAAAATAGAACCTTTTTTTAGAAAGAAGAGTGAAAAATCACTTGTTAAACTATTATCTTTTTTTTTTAATCTGCAAAAAATAAAAAAAATAAAAGTCAAAGAGGTAAAACTGTAAAAGATAAGAAGATTAAAGAGATAAAGAAAAAGAAGAATAGAAAAAGTTGTTACCTGAAATTTTGGAAAGCCAAGGCAGGAAGGGGAAGAGGGAGAGATTGGTTGTATGCTGGAAAATAAAAAAAAGGGGATGGAAATTGAGGAATGATTGTACGTTGAGAATTAATAAAAGGGATAGGGGTTGGGAAATAAAAAAAGGATAGAAAATGGACTATTGGGCTGGATTTTTTTAGAAATTAAAGGGGGAGATTTGGAAAAGATAGAACAAAAAGAGAGGAGGGTCTGGGAAATAAAAAAAAAGAGAGGACTAAACTATTTTTTTTTAAATAAAAACTAAAATTTTGGGGGGCGATTGCCCCTTTACTTCTATGTACCTGCGGCTCTGGGCTGGATTTTTTTAGAAATTAAAGAGGGGGGATTTAGAAAAGATAGAACAAAAAGAGAGGGGAGGGCTGGAAAATAAAAAAAGAGAAAAACTACCATTTGTACCCATGAACTTTACGAACGCTGACAAAAGTATCCATGGAAGAAGAAAAGTGACTTTGTACCCATGAAAGGCTGGATCCGTCTGTCGATAGTACCCGAACGTCATTAAAACGTTAGCTCCGTTAAGTTAAAAGCCAACATGGCACGTTAACTGCTTACCTGGCTTTGAATCAGCAGTCTAACGTGTCCAAGCATAAATATACTGTTATAACATCACTCATTTTCCTAATTTATCCTCAACTGTTTCCCCAATTTCAATTTCAAAACCCTAGAATGTCTAGGAGAAGCAGAGGTAACCAATGTTCTTCGAATGGAAGCATCAGCGAAGAAGAGACTTCATCTTCCAAGAGGGATGAAGAGAAGACTTTGTTTGGGAGATGCTTTTGTGGACAGGGTGTGGTGTTGCTACAATCTGGAACCTTAACAAATCCTGGGAGATGGTTCGTAAGGTGTCCTCTATGGAAGGTAAGTCTTTTTGTTTTTGTGCTTCTGATCATATTAACTTATTGTGAATGATTCCTTATTCCTCTCTTTCACACTACAGATGATGGATTGCAAGTATTTTGTATGGGTGGATGAGATTGACAGAGGATGGGAGGGACTGGCAAGAGCCCTTGTTAGAAAAAATCAAGATAGCTCCTGTGGTAACCATGAGGTCAATCTCACTGGGCAAAGAAGAGGGATTCAAGAGAATAGTGTGAAGATCTTGTTAAAGATAGGGAAGCTCCAGGGTGAAATTAGAATTATTAGGTCATGGATTATAACTATTTTTTTGAGTTTACTGATTTGTGTAGGGCTGAATCTACTCCAATTAATCAATATGTAACTGTGCTTATGGTGTATGTTGTCCTGGAGTCTTTTTGTGCAGCTTTTTGGTTTCAATGATGATGAACTTAGAAGCTGGTTGGTCTCGATGATGATGAACTTCGAAACTCTGTTACTATCTTCACTTGTAATGGAAAAAGTCAAGTTGTGTTATGACATTAATGTCCATGATTGTTAATGTATTTGATATCTGTTAGATTGGAGTTAACTCAATTTTGACAAAAAAAGAAATATAAATGTCGTGATTTATCTTAATATAGCCAGAAACATGGTATTGTAAAATAAATAGCAAAGTTGTAACCTGGAAATGGAACTAAATATTCATTCCATAAGCTATAATAAACCTTGAAGTAATTTACTCATATGCAGTTATCAACAAAAGCCTCAAAACAAGGGTATGAGTTTGATGTAGCAGTAGCAAATCAAATGTTCCTAATAGAACCAATACAAACCATGAACATGAAAGCATCAAGTTGTGCTGTTTAATTACTAGGCATAAGTTACAAAAAAACCATAATATAAGAGTTCATAGAGCTCTCATTACAGTAAGTACTTCATCAAAAAACAAATTCACACTAGAAAATCCTATTTGTTGGGTGTGGAGTTGCTGCTGCCACTAAAAACCCCGTTGTTGTTGCCACTTGAAGATGCTCCTGTTGGTGGACGGAACCCAGGTACTGACCATCTGCCTGGTGTTTGAATTGTGGATGGTGGAGTTGGCATGAATCGCATAAATCGTGTAGTGGTCTCTCGACTTGCACCATGCATTGTTTGTCTGGTAACTCTTGGAGGCGGTTGGTTAGTTGGTGATGTAGGTCTAACAACAGAAGGTTGTGGTATGGCTAATTGGGTGCTCTGTGTATAATTCAATCTTATGCCCATTCTCCACAGCAGCTTCATACATCTTAACGACATCCATGTCAAGTCGCAAAAGCCTCAAACCACCATCAATTTCCATTCCAGGCTGTCGCCAGTAGAAATCAAAGATGATTGGATACCCAATGTCTTTCAGTAGGTCACTAATGAAGAAGCCATTTAGAGTATCCATGTTAACTATCTCCACCTCAGTAATTTCACCTTCTGCATAACACAACTTGCCATTCGATCCCCTTTCAAGTCTATCTCTATGGTGTATTATTAATGTGATATGCGTCGTGGTAGCTATTTCTGTCAATAAAAAAAGAATGAACAGTCCATATCAATACACCTACTATTTCAACAAGGACATTCAACTAACGCATAACCAAAGTTTAATCACAATCATCATCAAAAAGTTCAGAAAACAGTTGCACTTTATTTGAGACAAGCAATAAGAGAAGCTAAACTGCAATAGATAAAAATATTTAAGATAAAATAGATAAAAATATTTTAGTTATACAATAGATAAAAATTTAAAATAAAAAATATTTAAGATAAAGAAAGGAAATGAAGATGAACTTTTGATAAACAACGACTTACGGCTCAAACATTAACGTGATAATTAGTTTCTTAAAGTATTATTATTCATGTAAATCTTATTAATTATGTAGGTATGTCTATTACCACTAAATGAACAAATCATGGTTCATGGGAAAGTTAATTGTCTATTTTCACTAAAATTGATTCAAGAAAAAGTTTGGACAATGTTTATGACTTTTCTAATTATTAAATTATAAAATATGATTCACTCAATAATTAAATGACTATTGTTTCTATAAATCTATTACACAATAAAAAAGATATGATTTAAATTTATTAGAATAATTGAGAATTAGTAAAATTTTAGTTATACATTATTTGAAATTTTAGCTAAACTGCATTCATAAGCCCAATACATCCCTTAATCCTTTCCATTATTTATTACATGGAAAATGGGGTTTCAACTTTCAATTATTGATTTATAGAATAATGATTTGAGATATACATGTTATGATGTTTGGTGAGGAATATGTAATAGGCTATGTTTGCTGCTAACCCGTGTAAAATAGTGAATGTTTTCAGAAAAATGTCTCCTGAAAACTATAATTATCTTATGGTGGTGGTGGTATTATTTTCAACTGTGTAAAATATGAAGAATTTACTAAATTATATTTTGTTAGGTAGGTATCTCTTCATTGAGTGACAACAACATATTGATAACTTGGTGTTCAACAAGGACATTCAACTAGCGCATAACTAAAGTTTAATCACAATCATCATCACGAAGTTTAGAAAACTGCATATTTGTGAATTAAAATGCCTAATGAAAACAAAACTTAAGTCCTATGCTGATCAGATATAAGGTTTAAATAAAAAACTTCATTCAGGCGATATATCGAGCATGTGGTGTGCAATAAATTCAGACAGCGTATTTAGTTCTATGTTGGCATCAAACAACCCAGAAAATTCAGCCACAGCAAACATATTCACTCCAAAACACAGAAATCATGTAACTTAACCTACCCAGATCACTAAAATAGAATGAAAAAGTAATAAAAATAAAGAGAAAAAAGACAAGGAAGCAGGGAAAGGGAATTGAACCTGCGCTGATGAGAGGGAAGGACGAAGAAATTGGGCGAGGCGGAGGAGCGGCGGTCGCATCGGCACAAAAGTTCACCGCCCTTGGTTCCTCGCCGGACTGGAAGATGCGAAGCAGGGGCTGTTCGCGCAGAGACAGAGTGACTACGCGAAAAGGAGAGAAGAAATAGGAAAATGGAGAAGAAAATGGAAGAAGGATTGGGCGATGCTGGTCGCCGGTGGTGTTTTGGGCAGACGGAGGCGGTTGGGCGGATTGGTTGGTGGCGTCGGGTTCAGTAAGTGGTTCACGTCTCTCTCTCTCTGCTAGGGCATGCATAAGGGTGGTGGGGAAGAAGATGGAATGGCGCGAAGTGCCTCTAACGTTTCTCTCTCTCTCTCTCTCTCTCTCTCTCTCTCTCTCTCTCTCTCTCTCTCTCTCTCTCTCTCTCTCTCTCTCTCTCTCTCTCTCTTCTATAAGGTTCTTAAAAAAATTCAAATTAAAAATCAAAAGTCAGGTAAGCAGTTAACGTGCCATGTTGGCTTTTAACTTAACGGAGCTAACGTTTTAATGACGTTCAGGTACTATCGACAGACGGATCCAGTCTTTCATGGGTACAAAGTCACTTTTCTTCTTCCATGGATATTTTTGTCAGCGTTCGTAAAGTTCATGGGTACAAATGGTAATTTTTCCTAAAAAAAGGGAAGGACTAGACTAATTTTTTTTTCTTTTAAAATAAAAACTAAATTTGGGGTGGGGCATTGCCCCCCTTTACTTCTATGTACCTGCGTCCCTGCTCCCAATATATCTCTTGCGTATTATTGTATGGTTTGACCAACTATGTAAGAAATCTATAAAAGTATATAAAAGAGATTAAATTCTTGTAAAGTAAAAAAGTTAGTAACATGAAAAAAAAAATAGTTACCTTTAAATCAAAGTAATAGATTTATGCATTATCAAAATAAAAAATTTAATAATAATTAATTCTTTACTTTATTACTTTATCATTTGTCTTCACTTTATAAATTTTTTCCATATATAAAACTAACATCAAAAGATTTTCTACTAATGCAAGAATAAACTTTGTAGAAAATCTTTTTGGTATTGGAAAGAATTATATATGGCCATTAAATGATGTAAAAAATATTTAGTACTTTAACAAATGAATAAATAACTATATGTACCCATGAAAAATATAAACGCTGACAAATGTAATTATATAAAAAAACGACAATTGTAACCATAAAAGATGTCTTCTATATGATAGAAGTACTTAAACTCTAAAAAACTATTAAAAATCCCAAATTGCCCTTTCCTCCACTGTAACACCCTAAGTATCAAAATGTCACGCTTCCGGCTGCGCCACTTTGATAGCTCGGGTATTACGATGACTCTTGTAATATTTAAATACTAAAATATGAGCATGTTTAAAACTTTAACCAAATCTTTAATAAACATACATTCATACTTACAATATAAATTACAATACTCACAGAAATTTCATATATATATATATATATATATACACACACACACACACACATACATATTAATTTACAAACATCTCATATCAAAATCCTATCCCTCTTACAAAACTTGCAAAGCTAAAGGCGAGAGAAACATAAATACTAAAACAATACAGAAATATCGTCTAACAGAAAAGAATTAAGCTCTTTTGAACTTCATCGTCTATAACCTGAAAAAGAAAAGACCTGTAGGGGAGTGAGAACATCATTCTCGAAAGGGTTCTCACTATAGGGTTGCAGAATTACTATAATAGGATACGCGAGATAAAATCGTTACAGTGATTAATAACCGCCTTATGTATCTTTTCAAAAAACAAAGGTCTACTATAAAAAGTATTTGAAATCTTTTCTGAAAGAGGAAACGGTTCATTTCTTAAAAATTCAAAAGCCTTTCAAAAGGTTTATCTATGCTGAACCAGAATAGTTCTTCATACTTTTCCAAACCAGAAACATCAACCAGACATGGCTTTTGGCCCACCTCATGATCAACTACGGCTCTAGGCCCAAACAACCCAAACAACAACCAATCACCATAGTCCAACAGAGTCCCAGTCGCAAACACAAATAGGAAAGTTCAAGCACAAACAAACAGTTACTGCAAGTAGAACAATTAGCAGTTAATCACAAGTGATCACAAAGGCAAACCAAGTACAATATGCACACCCACACAATATCATATAGATGCATATGATGAATGCCTGTCCTAGTGGCTGATGATATCATCTGTCGGTTATAAAGCCAACCCGACAAGTCCTGGTAGCTAACCATTGGACTGTCCCTCTGTCGTGCATCCCCAACTCGAGTTGTCCACAATCATAATCATAATTCACATCCAACACCCTCACTGGTGTATATTCACGGGGGCGAGCTCATCCAGAACTTTCACAGTGTCTGGCCACACTTACGACATAGGGTCAGCAGAGTATCGAGTCTCAACCTGGAGCACGTGGTGGCTAGCCACTGCTTCTACCCAGGAAAACTCGTATCTCAGATAATTGGAAGTGCAACAATCACAATATCAGTAACTCAGCATGTATGCATTTATTCTTAGCCATAAATCAACATTCATCTCAGCCATCCGACTTAAATTCATGATTCATAGTCAGCCATCCAGCTCATAACATATTCCACAATCAGCCATAATTCATTATCATACACAGCCATTCCAGCTCATAACAAAATAGCACTTCCACCATCCAACATCATCAAATCCATAAAATCATCATTCAAGCCATAAATCACTTTTTCTCAATTCACTTCACTTTGAAATCAAAAATCAATTCTTTTCAGCCTTGACTTTAAAGTTCACATTCCTCAAATCATCTCAGACTCATAAGCCACCTTTACTCAAAGTAGGTTCCCTTTTTAAAACAAAGCCACCCTCGGCATCCTCTTTCCAAAACTTCCAAAATCATGACAAATTAAAGATCTCTTTCGAAATATTCAAAATCATCCATCCAACAACGGAATTTTATAACAAAAGTTCCTCAGCAAAGTCTCAAGTCTTTAGGGGAGAATAACATAATTCATTTCATCAAATTCGTTTAAAATCTTTAAAACTTTGGATTCCTGATTTGAGTAATATAAATAGGATCTAAGTCAAACCGAATCATGTAGTCAATTACTCTGAACACATTTTTAAGACCATTTCTTTTACTTAACCAAAACCAATTCCAATTCCATGATTAAATCTAAAGTGTTTCAAATTTCTCAAAGATTGTTTAGTCTTGAAAACTCAAAATTTAAACAGTGCTTTAAACTTTTCCCTAAAACATTGGAAAAATTAGACTTATCAATAAACTTTCAAGTTGTTTCAAAGTCATTGAAACTCCTTCGAGTAAAACCTTTTAATCAAATTAAAGAAGAACATAAACCCTTTTTATCTTTAAAACAACCCTCAAGTATAAACCTCTTCCTAATGACTTCCACCCAAAACCATAATATTTTTTTGTAGGAAACAAGGCTAAGTCATAATTCTCTTTTCAATAATTCTTTTTAAAACATAATTTCAGCACTTCCGCAATTACTTCAGGTAAAGATAATAAAAGTCTCAAATTAACAATTCCCCAAGTAATATAGTAAAGGCCTTAAATCCATAATTCTTCAAATAACATTTCAAACAAAGACTCGGATTCTCTAGAAATTTCGGCAGCATCTCCCCTAAAACTTGGACTCTGCCACCCTTTTCGGGTCCCAACCAAATCAATCCACAATCTTTTTCAACGGTCCAAAATCCAAAACCAGTTTAAAAGCAAGCTAAATCCAATAGTTATCTCATTTTCATATCTCAAGAAAACCGTTTCAAAAATTAAATCATTATCAACCGATTAAACTTATTTCCAAAACTTAAAAGAAACAGTTCAGCAACAATTTATTAATCAAAACCAAACAATAATCTAGTCAAAACATATAATCGTATTCATCCAAAGTAGCCAAACAATACATAAGACTGGTACAATCACTAAAAGTATATGATTCTCACACCAGATTTATAACAATTCTAGATATAAAATAGCTCCTTAGAAATGCCCCTACCTTAATACGCAAAACCATAACCCAAACGCGTCATAGGAACCTTCTCTCTCAACCCGAAATCACCGACAACCGCAACCTCAGCTCCAAGCCACTTTTGCAGTAACCACAGCAACTCTAATTGTGACATACAACAACTAAAACTATTTCTTATAGTAATTAACGCCACAAAACTTCAGCATATGATAACAGAGCAGCGATTAAAGGTCTCTTCAAACCAAAAACGGTTACCGTACTCGAGGAAACCAAGAAGCGGCAGCACCAGTGGCGGTTCCGGCAACACCAACGCCACAGCCGGTAACCAGAACGACGGCAACACGCGATAAACTCCTAGCACAACCAGCCTTAGCAACAACTCTCATGGCAATGGAAAACTTAACAGATAAAGAAGCTGAAGCAGGGTTAGAGCTTACTAACATAGAGGACTCAGCGGCTGTTTTCGGCGACAGAGGCGGCGGCAGTGTTTTTCCGGCGACAGCAGAAGTAGCAAGAACAACGACAACGGCATTAACCAAAACAGAGCATGATCGGAATGAGTGGCAAAACCCTGGAACAGTCCCGGCTAGCTCCATTAGCGGCGGCTTGAACCCTTTTCTGACGGCGGACTTAGCTTAACAGTGGCTATGCAGCGGCTTGAACGACACCCCAAAGCTGGCAGTAGAGACGTTCCCTCTCCCTCAGACCAGATCGGCGGCTGATCATCCTCAACGGCAATGGAGATGTGACGGCAGCGGCTGGGCTCGTTAACGACGGCGGCTACAAAAGGGGTTGGCGACGACAAAGACGGCACAGACAGCGGCAGCGGCGTGAAGCTCCTGGCGGCATCTTCCTCCCTTGCGCGTCTCTGCTCCGGAAGTGGGCTAAACGGCGACGACATGACTCCACAGGATGCCAACGCTCCTCGCATGGTTTTGGCAGCAACTTCACGGGTCAGCGGCGATGCGGTTAGGTCGCAGCAGCAGCGTGGTGACGGCGCGAGCAACTCTTCCCTCTCCCTTCCGTCTCTGTTCGACGGTGCCAAGCTTTCCTTCCAATATCCGTGGGTGTGTGCTGCGCAGGAAAGAGGGTGAAGAAGAGGCTAGGGCTGCGCAGTGAAGATAGTGAAGAGGGGGGGGGGTTGGGGCTGCGCAGCGTGTTGGAAGATTCAAAGGGGGATGGGTATGGCAAAATTAGGGTAATATGGAAAACCAAATTTTTAATCCAACAAATTATATCTATAAAAATACCATTTAATCATTAATTTACAAATTTATTTTCAAATAGATACTCTAACTCAATAACTGGAGATAATTAAATTAATTTCCTTTAAATCATAAAATAAAATTTAAAATCTAATTATTCAAACTAAAGCGGATAAAACTCTCATTATTTTTCAATCACTAAAGTTTTAAATCAATAATAAGAAATACTCAATTAATATATAAATTTCTGAAAATTATATTCTCGAGTAAATAAAATAAATCATTAAATAACAATATTTAGTTTTTGAAAATTCGGGGTCTTACATCCTACCACACTTATAAAAATTTTCGTCCTTAAAATTAAAGTAATACATAAGATAATACATAGTCTTAGTACTTTACTCTTAAATACTTTTTAGAAGAGTAATGAACCTTGGTGTATATATATATATATATATATATATATATATATATATATATATATATATATATATATATATAAGTATTCAAATACCGAACTACCATAAGAATTAAAGATATTTGTAAAGTATGGTGTAAGTCAGAAGATACAAGATAGGCTCGATGCAAAAAGGTTATATAGTTTCAAGTCTCTACAAAAATTTGAAGGGACAAAATAGGGTGCAAATCAAGATAGGCATTCACAAAGCAAAGTGGTAGTTAATGTGGTAAAAGGCTACAAAGCATGCTGGTATTTAAACAGCGGACATAACGTTCGCTCACAGATCTCGTACCCGCTTCAGAGCTTCAACTTCCCAATTTCATCAGTCACTTTACAACTCCATACCTGGTCACAAGTGTAACACCGCAAACTCTTTCACAAGGAATAAAACCCCCACAACTCCTCATAACGTTGTATACTTACCACTCCACCTTTTCAAGTTCACGAACTGCATTCTAAAGAGACTACCGCTTCACTTGTTACGCCTAACGGTCATGCGTGACTCTAAGGCAATCCTCGAGTGTATTCAGAAGAGTACTAAACCTTAGAGAAGGACAAGCGATAAGGACTAAACTCGCAAGAACTTGAAAGGATTGTTGGATCACAAGCAATCAAGGGTGTACAAGAAATGAAGAGTGCTGGGAAGAAAATACACTTTAAAAATCTCAAAATAACCCCGAATCAAAGAAGTATGATAAGAACGATAAAAGAGAAGGTAGTGTAGTAGTTTGAACAAAAATCAAGTTGAGCCAAGAAGTATAGGGTTTACAAAAAGGAATATCTCAAACCCAAGACAAAGCTCACAGAACTCAAGAGCACAATTAAAAATACTTCCGAATACATTGTTCATAAAAGAATTGAAAACTTGCGGAAAAATCACTTCACGGTCTAAAAGAAAAGTTAAGCAACAACATCCTTCGAGAGAGTAACAAAAGCATAAACGTGGCTTTACTTTAATACAATTTTATGTTGAAGTAGATTACGTAGAGTTTTAAAACAAATGAACACAGGTTTGGCCAAGAGCTAAAATACTTCCTCAAGTATTTTAGAAAGATAGTTAGGTGCACAACTTAACCAAAAGTAATCATAAAACTGGGAAGAAAATCAAATGCTAGTTCAAAAATTCTCAAAGTTCATATTCAAACAAGCGTGTATGAAATTATTGAAAAGACGGAAGAAGAAATTAAACTCTATTTAGAAAAGAAAATTCGAGGTAAAAATTTGTTTATAAGTTAGTAAAGGACATAAGTGGTGCGTTGCAAACAGACAGACTTCCGATAAATATGGAAACTTTCTAAAACTTCATTTAAAATGGTGCATGCCAACTTCAAAACAACTTTGTCAAAAATTGAAGGATGGTTTCAATTACAATCAAGCAACAGAAAAATTTAGTTTGGAATTTTCTTCAAAGAGAATTCAAAACTTCTTTAAAAAGTTCAAAACAAGACTCCAAAAGTATACTTGAAATCACCATCTCAGAAGGACATTCAAGAAGTTTAGGATGTAGTTAAAAAGGAGTCAAGCCATACAAGAAAGGATCTTAAATCAAGGGAGTTCAAACAAGGTCCACTAGGCATGAGACATCAAACAAACTTTCAACTGTTCCAAAAGAATACCAAAAGTCATAGGAAAAGACAACTCAATCGCTAGTAATTTCTCAAGAATAAATCTTTGACTAAGAACTCTGATAGAGACAATGAGAGGATAAACGATGCACTAATTTAAAATGAATCAAGCTGACTCACATAAGAAGGATATTCACAAGAGAGGGGATACCAAGATCAATGGTAATGTTCACAAGATGTAAAAAATTAGTTAAAAACAAAGTCAAGTATGACATCCATAGAAACAAAGACTTAAGGAATTAGTCCATGCTAGAAAGGAAAGATATGAGCCCAATATTTTCAAAAGAACAACAATTGCATAAGCAAATGTATCATGCTAAATTAAATTCGATTAAAAATGAATTAGGCGAAAATTGTCAAACGAAGATCAACCGGAATAAAGACGAAAATCCTTTCTTTCTAAAATTTTGAAAAATACCTAAGCACATAATCAAATAAAGATATGCATAGGAACTGTAGTAAGGTTATTTGAAAAATCAAATTGTATTTAGAGTAAGTATAATTCTTTAAACGAGTAGAAGATCAGGTGAGGTACTAGAAATAAATAGTTTTTTAAATTGCATAAGAAATTTTCAAAGTTTTATGTAGATGAGTGTATATTGAACCAAAAGTGACTTTATAAAAATTCAAAAATTGATTATAAATATAGCCGAATAAGAGAAAATTATGAATCATAATTTCTTCAAAAAGAGACCCGGAATAAGAACTTAAAAAAAGCATGCGGCATCAAAATAAGATCAAAATCATATAGAAAAATACATGAATCCAGAAGAAGGGTTTAAACAGAGAAAGACAGATACATTAAGGATTTCAAACAGGCATATGCAATTAGGATCAAACAAGGATGCATATGAATAGAGGAATAGGGTTGAAAAAATCAAACTACTTTTCAAAAGGATTAGCAAATAAGAACTTCAAGTTAGGCTATGAAAGAACAAGTGACTTGAACAGAATTCAAGACACATAACTGAATAACCTCGAGAAATAGTTTCTAAAGTTCCCAAAACCCGCGATTCACTTTACCCAAAAACTCGTATATCATCTATGATAATCCATTAGTACTTTCACATACATAATTCACTAGTATTAAGCCGGCCAAACTTAATATCAGGAATTATGCAATGCAAAGCTAATGGCATTAATCAATAGACCGTCTTGTGCATAAATCTCTAATTCTTGTTATCTGAACAAGACCTATTACATGACAAACGCTCAGAGTATGCAATTGAAGCATAGTCGGTCCATTCATCAGGCTCTATAGAAAAGACCGCTCTGATACCATGATGTAACACTCTAACTATCAAAATGTCACGCTTCCGGCCACGACACTCTAATAGCTCGGGTATTACGACGATTCTTGTAATATTTAAATACTAAAATATGAGCCTGTTTAAAACTTTAACAGAATCTTTAATAAACATACATTCATACTTACAATATAAATTACAATACTCACAAAAATTTCATATATATATATATATATATATATATATATATATATATATATATATATATATATATATATATATATATATATATATATATATACATATACGTATACATACATATTAATTTACAAATATCTCATATCAAAATCCTATCCCTCTTACAAAACTTGCAAAGCTAAAGGTGAGGGAAATATAAATACTAAAACAATACAGAAATATCGTCTAACAGAAAAGAATTAAGCTCTTTCGAACTTCATCGTCTGTAACCTGAAAAAGAAAAGACCTGTAGGGGAGTGAGAACATCATCCACGAAAGGGTTCTCACTATAGGTTGCAGAATTACTATAATAGGATACGCAAGATAAAATCGTTACAGTGATTAATAACCGCTTTATGTATTTTTTCAAAAAACAAAGGTCTACTATAAAAAGTATCTGAAATCTTTTCTGAAAGAGGAAACGGTTCATTTCTTAAAAATTCAAAAGCCTTTCAAAAGGTTTATCTATGCTGAACCAGAATAGTTCTTCATACTTTTCCAAACCAGAAACATCAACCAGACATGGCTTTTGGCCCACCTCATGATCAACCACGCCTCTAGGCCCAAACAACCCAAACAACAACCAATCACCATAGTCCAACAGAGTCTCAGTCGCAAACACAAATAGGAAAGTTCAAGCACAAACAAACAGTTACTGCAAGTAGAACAATTAGCAGTTAATCACAAGTAATCACAAAGGCAAACCAAGTACAATATGCACACCCACACAATATCACATAGATGCATATGATGAATGCCTGTCCTAGTGGCTGATGATATCATCTGTCGGTTATAAAGCCAACCCGACAAGTCCTGGTAGCTAACCATTGGACTGTCCCTCTGTCGTGCATCCCCAACTCGAGTTGCTCACAATCATAATCATAATTCACATCCAACACCCTCACTGGTGTATATTCACGGGGGCGAGCTCATCTAGAACTTTCACAGTGTCTGGCCACACTTACGACATAGGGTCAGCAGAGTATCGAGTCTCAACCTGGATCACGTGGTGGCTAGCCACTGCTTCTACCCAGGGAAACTCGTATCTCAGATAATTGGAAGTGCAACAATCACAATATCAGTAACTCAGCATGTATGCATTTATTCTCAGCCATAAATCAACATTCATCTCAGCCATCCGACTTAAATTCATGATTCATAGTCAGCCATCCGGCTCATAACATATTCCACAATCAGCCATAATTCATTATCATACACAGCCATTCCAGCTCATAACAAAATAGCACTTCCACCATCCAACATCATCAAATCCATAAAATCATTATTCAAGCCATAAATCACTTTTTCTCAATTCACTTCACTTTGAAATCAAAAATCAATTCTTTTCAGCCTTGACTTTAAAGTTCACATTCCTCAAATCATCTCAGACTCATAAGCCACCTTTACTCAAAGTAGGTTCCCTTTTTAAAACAAAGCCACCCTCGGCATCCTCTTTCCAAAACTTCCAAAACCATGACAAATTAAAGATCTCTTTCAAAATATTCAAAATCATCCATCCAACAATGGGATTTTATAACAAAAGTTCCTCGACAGAGTCTCAAGTCTTTAGGGGAGAATAACATAATTCATTTCATCAAATTCGTTTAAAATCTTTAAAACTTTGGATTCCTTATTTGAATAATAGAAGTAGAATCTAAGTCAAACCGAGTCATGTAGTCAATTACTCTGAACACATTTTTAAGACCATTTCTTTTACTTAACCAAAACCAATTCCATTTCCATGATTAAATCTAAAGTGTTTCAAACTGCTCAAAGATTGTTTAGTCTTGAAAACTAAGAATTCAAAGAGTGCTTTAAACTTTTTCCTAAAACATTGTAAAAATTAGACTTATCAATAAACTTTCAAGTTGTTTCAAAGTCATTGAAACTCCTTCGAGTAAAACCTTTTAATCAAATTAAAGAAGAACATAAACTCTTTTTATCTTTAAAACAGCCCTCAGCATAAACCTCTTTCTAATGACTTGCACCCAAAAACATAATATTTTTCTGTAGGAAACAAGGCTAAGTCATAATTCTCTTTTCAATAATTCTTTTCGAAACATAATTTCAGCACTTCCGCAATTACTTCAGGTAAAGATAATAAAAGTCTCAAATTAACAATTCCCCAAGTAAGATAGTAAAGGCCTTAAATCCATAATTCTTCAAATAACATTTCAAACAAAGACTCAGATTCTTTAGAAATTTCGGCAGCACCTCCCTTAAATCTTGGACTCTGCCACCCTTTTCGGGTCCCAACCAAACAAATCCACAATCCTTTTCAACGGTCCAAAATCCAAAACCAGTTCAAAAGCAAGCTAAATCCAACAGTTATGTCATTTTCATATCTCAAGAAAACCGTTTCAAAAATCAAATCATTATCAACCGATTAAACTCAATTCCAAAACTTTAAAGAAACAGTTCAGCAACAATTGATTTATCAAAACCAAACAATAATCTAATCAAAACATATAATCATATTCATCCAAAGTACTGGTGCACGAAATTGTGATCTCAGGCAACGGCGCCAAAAACTCTGTACGCACGTCTTAATAAATTGTTTTTCATTCACAACTTCGATACAATTAACCAGCAAGTGCACTGGGTCGTCCAAGTAATAAACCTTACGTGAGTAAGGGTCGATCCCATGGAGATTGTCGGTTTGAAGCAAGCTATGGTCACCTTGTAAATCTCAGTCAGGCGGATATAAAATAGTTATGGAGTTTTCGAAAATACATAATAAAATAGGGATAGAAATACTTATGTATATCATTGGTGAGAATTTCAGATAAACGTATAGAGATGCCTTCGTTCCTCTGAACCTCTGCTTTTCTGCTGTCTTCATCCAATCAGTCTTACTCCTTTCTATGGCTGGCTTTATGCAAGGACATCACCATTGGCAATGGCTACTTTTGATCCTCTCTGGAAAATGGTCCGATGCGCTGTCACTACATGGCTAATCGTCTGGAGGCATCACCGTTGTCAATGGCTGCATCCCATCCTCTTGTGAAAATGGTCCAAATGCTCTGTCACAGCACGGCTAATCATCTGAGGTTCTCGATCATACTGGAATAGGATTCACCCTCCTTTTGCGTCTGTCACTACGCCCAGCACTCGCGAGTTTGAAGTTCGTCACAGTCATTCAATCCCAGAATCCTACTCGAAATACCACAGATAAGGTTTAGACTTTCCGGATTCTCATGAAGGCCGCTATCAATCTAGCTTATACCACGAAGATTCTGATTAAGAGATCCAAGAGATAATCATTCAATCGAAGGTAAAATGGAAGTGGTTGTCAGGCATGCGTTCATAGGGAATGATGATGATTGTCACGTTCATCACATTCATGTTGAAGTGCGAATGAATATCTTAGAAGCGGAATAAGTTGAGTTGAATAGAAAAACAGTAGTACTTTGCATTAATCTTTGAGGAACAGCAGAGCTCCACACCTTAATCTATGGAGTGTAGAAACTCTACCGTTAAAAATACATAAGTGAAAGGTCCAGGCATGGTCGAATGGCTAGCCCCCAAAACGTGATCACTATGATCAAAAGATGGTTCAAAAGATCATAAGATGTCTAATACAATAGTAAAAGGTCCTATTTATACTAAACTAGCTACTAGGGTTTACAGAAGTAAGTAATTGATGCATAAATCCACTTCCGGAGCCCACTTGGTGTGTGCTTGGGATGAGCTTGAATGTTACACGTGCAGAGGCTCTTTCTGGAGTTGAACGCCAGGTTGTAACGTATTTCTGGCGTTCAACTCTGGTTTGTGACGTATTTCTGGCGTTTAACTCCAGACAGCAGCGTAGAACTGGCGTTCAACGCCATTTTACGTCATCTAAACTCGGCCAAAGTATAGACTATTATATATTGCTGGAAAGCCCTGGATGTCCACTTTCCAACGCAATTGGAAGCGCGCCATTTTGAGTTCTGTAGCTCCAGAAAATCCACTTTGAGTGCAAGGAGGTCAGAATCCAACAGCATCAGCAGTCCTTCTTCAACCTCTGAATCTGATTTTTGCTCAAGTCCCTTAATTTCAGCCAGAAAATACCTGAAATCACAGAAAAACACACAAACTCATAGTAAAGTCTAGAAATGTGAATTTAACATAAAAACTAATGAAAGCATCCCTAAAAGTAACTAGATTCTACTAAAAACATACTAAAAACAATGCCAAAAAGCGTATAAATTATCCGCTCATCAAGTACCCAAACAATACATAAGCCTGGTACAATCACTAAAAGTATATAATTCTCACACCAGTATCCATTTATAACAATTCCAAATATAAAATAGCTCTTTAGAAAAGCCCCTACCTCAATACGCAAAACCATAACCCAAACGCGTCACAGGAACCTTCTATCTCAACCCGAAATCACCGACAACCGCAACCTCAGCTCCAAGCCACTTTCGCAGTAACCATAGCAACTCTAATCGCGACATACAACAACCAAAACTCAATCTTATAGCAATTAACGCCGTAAAACTTCAGCGTATGATAACAGAGCAGCGATTAAAGGACTCTTCAAAACAAAAATGCTTACCATACTCGAGGGAACCAAGTAACGGCAGCACCAGTGGCGGTTCCGACAACACCAACGCCACAGCCGGTGACCAGAACGACGACAACACGCGATAAACTCCTAGCACAACCAGCCTTAGCAACAACTCTCATGGTAATGGAAAACTTAACAGATAAAGAAGCTGAAGCAAGGTTAGAGCTTACTAACACAGAGGACTCCGCGGCTGTTTTCGACGGCAGTGTTTTTCCGGCGACGGCAGAAGTAGCCAGAATAATGACAACGGCATTAACCAAAATAGAGCAGGATCGGAATGAGCGGCAAAACCTTGGAATAGTCCCGGCTAGCTCCATTAGCAGAGGCTTGAACCCTTTTCTGACGGCAGACTATGCTTGACGGTGGCTGGGCAGCGGCTTGAATGACACCCCAAAGCTGGCAGCAGAGGCATTCCCTCTCCCTCAGACCAGATTGGCGGCTGACCATCCTCAAGGGCAATGGAGATGTGATGGCAGCGGCTGGGCTCGTCAATGACGACGGCGGCGAAAGGGGTCGGCGATGACGAAGACGGCACAGACAGTGGCAGCAGCGCGAAGCTCCTGGCGGTGTCTTCCTCCCTCGCACGTCTCTGCTCCGACAGTGGGCTGAATGGCGACGACACGGCTCCACAGGACGATGACGCTCCTCGCGCGGTTCTGGCGGTAGCTTCACGGGTCAGCGGCAACGCGGTTAGGTCGCAGCAGCAGCGTGGTGACGGTGCGAGCAACTCTTCCCTCTCCCTTCCTTCTCTGTTCGACGGTGCCAAGCTTTCCTTCCACAATCCGTGGGTGTGTGCTGCACAGGGAAGAGGGTGAAGAAGAGGCTAGGGCTGCGTAGCGAAGATAGTGAAGATGGGGGGTTGGGGCTGCGCAGCGTGGAGGAATGTTAGATTGGAAGGGGGATGGGTATAGCAAAATAAGGGTTAGGGGTAATATAGTAATTTTAGTAAAATTAGGGTAATAGGGTAATTGAAAACCAAATTTTTAATCCAACAATAATATCTATAAAAATACTATTTAATCATTAATTTACAAATTTATTTTCAAATAGATACTCTAACTCAATAACTGGAGATAATTAAATTAATTTCCTTTAAATCATAAAATAAAATTCAAAATCTAATTATTCAAACTAAAGCAGATAAAACTCTCATTATTTTTCAATCACTAAAGTTTTAAATCAATAATAAGAAAATACTCAATTAATATATAAATTCCTGGAAATTATATTCTCGAGTAAATAAAATAAATCATTAAATAACAATATTTAGTTTCTGAAAATTCGGGGTCTGACATCCTACTCCACTTATAAAAATTTTCATCCTCAAAAATTAAAGTAATACATAAGATAATACATAGTCTTAGTACTTTACTCTTAAATACTTTTTAGAAGAGTAATGAACCTTGGCAATATATATATAAGTATTCAAATACGGAACTACCATAAGAATTAAATATATTTGTAAAGTATGGTGTAAGGCAGAAGATACAAGATAGGCTCGATGCAAAAAGGT
Organism: Arachis ipaensis; assembly: GCF_059453495.1. Classification (NCBI taxonomy): domain Eukaryota; kingdom Viridiplantae; phylum Streptophyta; class Magnoliopsida; order Fabales; family Fabaceae; genus Arachis; species Arachis ipaensis. The sequence goes on from NC_142435.1 coordinate 31,673,979, forward strand.
TATATAGTTTCAAGTCTCTACAAAAATTTGAAGGAACAAAATAGGGTGCAAATCAAGATAGGCATTCACAAAGCAAAGCGGTAGTTAATGTGGTAAAAGGCTACAAAGCATGCTGGTATTTAAACAGCGGACATAACGTTCGCTCACAGATCGCGTACCCACTTCAGAGCTTCAACTTCCCAACTTCATCAGTCACTTTACAACTCCATACCTGGTCACAAGTCTAACCCCCGCAAACTCTTTCACAAGGAATAAAACCCCCACAACTCCTCATAACGTTGTACACTTACCGCTCCACCTTTTTACGTTCACGAACTGCATTCTAAAAAGACTAACGCTTCGCTTGTTACAAAAAGGAATATCTCAAACCCAAGACAAAGCTCACAGAACTCAAGAGCATGATTAAAAATACTTCCGAATACATTGTTCATAAAAGAATCGAAAACTTGCGAAAAAATCACTTCACGGTCTAAAAGAAAAGTTAAGCAACAACATCCTTCGAGAGAGTAACAAAAGCATAAACGTGGCTTTACTTTAATACAATTTTATGTTGAAGTAGATTATGTAGAGTTTGAAAACAAAATGAACACAGATTTGGCTAAGAGCTAAAATACTTCCTCAAGTATTTTAGAAAGATAGTTAGGTGCACAACTTAACCAAAAGTAATCATAAAACTTGGAAGAAAATCAAATGCTGGTTCAAAAATTCTCAAAGTTCATATTCAAACAAGCGTGTATGAAATTATATTCACAACTCTCATAGTTCTCAATTTTGCATCAACACTAGCCGTCATTTCCTCCAAACACTAAGTGGAGGTGGGGTACTCCTTTGAAAAGACAACAATAGAAACCTTGAATTCCTAACAGTAGTAGAGGAGTGTAGTGCAGCGAAAGAAGGAGAAGAAGATGATGAAGAACGAGAGAGACAAAACAACAGTAGCAATGGTGGGCAGCAACAAGCACTTTCTTAACAACCTAATCCAAGTTAATCTGTTTCCTCTATTTTCACACAATTTGGCCAGAACCAATATGAACAATTCAGAGCATGCTCCCATCATGGCCATTCAAATCAACTGCTTCCATTGCGAAGGAATTGAAATTACACTCTGCGCCTCTCACAAGCTTGGCGACATTTTCACTCTCATCAACTTCGTCAATGACTGGGATGCCATCACCAACCACCACCAAGATCAGAACCACCCATTACCCTCTCCGTCCTTACTGGACACTAGAATGTTCGTTTTTTTCTCAAGGAGACCGATCGGTTTACCAAGAGAAACCCTACTTTGGTCTCCCGAAATTGGTCTACAAGAGGTTCGTGTTCGAAGCTTCCAAAATCGAAGCCCTCAAAGCCACGATTGCACCAATTCATCAGACAAGATTTGAAGCAGTGGCAGCACTAATTTGCAAGTGTACGGCTTTTGCACTAGGGTTATGTCCTAACTCCTCGTTGTTAAGCACAGTTGCGGTGAATCTCCACAAGAGGATGGATCCTCCTGTTCCAAGCAAGACCTTAGGAAACATGATAACTTTCTTCATATTTGGCCATGGTGGTGGTGGTGGTGGTAACGGTGGCAGTGGTGGTGGGGGAGGGTAAGGTACAACAGCACACCATGAATAATTTGGGGATGATGGTAGCAGTGGTGGAGAGAAGGACAATTTGTGATTTTTGAATAATTTTTTAGAGTTTGGATACTTTTGTTATACATAAGGCATCTTCCGTGGTTACAAGTGTCGTTTCTTTTCTACATAAGTGCATTTGTCAGCGTCTGTATCTTTTATGGGTACATATGGTAATTTATTCTTTAACAAATACTAGCTAATTCCCTTTCTTTTTAATACTAAACGTATTGATCTCCTATGTTTTAGCATTCACCTTTGCTAAATACGATCACCATACATCTCACAAACATTGATGACACTTTGAATGATTATGGAAAGGAAAGCACCTACCATTTACATCTTTAGAGGGAGTGGACACCTATCAAGTTCAAACCAGGTGAGCAACAGCATTTCATTTTTGAAAGAGAACATTATAATCAGAAAAGAAATAACCAATAGCTCCATACAACAACAATAAAATCTTATCCCATTAGGTGGGATTTGGATCTTCTAAATTTTGGATTTTACTTTAGACGGTAAAATGTGATCTCTCGCTATTTATTTCATAGGTAGAACCAAAAGAAATATGAGAAAGAAACCATTCAATGGTGAGAGATCACACTTTACTCTCTCAAGTGAAAATCCAAAATTTAGAGGATCTAAATTCCACTAGATGGGATCGATAGAGCAATATCCCAATGAATGAATTCATCATCAATTGCTGCTACAAACCTTTAAATAGAAAACAAACTGAAGTTCACCAAGAAAGTAAACATAAAAATGGTGAACGAGCAAATCAAGTAGTCCTTTGATTAACAACAGCAAACGAATTTCCTATTTAATGGCCAACCTTACTTTATGAATTTAATGAAAAGGGATGAAAGCATTCGTAAAAATGATAGTTTCCCAATCAACACCGATGCCTTGTCAAGGAACCTCATCACCAGATCTGTCACCTCCTCAGTTGTAATATAAGTAGCAACAGGCTTGGGGTTTCAAGAAAGTCAGCAGCCTAAACAACCACAGTCACAGCATTGAGTTGATTTGCAAATTAACATGGAGGATATCAAAAGAGTAGAAAACTTTTGGAGCATGTACACTAACTAGCAAAGGAAATTTGCTCCTCTCGAAGACAAGAATGAAGCAGATGGTCAATCTAACAATGAGAACCACATACATCACGATACACACGCTACAATGGATAAAATTCAGAACTTTCCATAAATCGAGTTCAAAACCTAGGTGGATTCAGATTAACTAATTAAGTGACATATCATAAAACAATCACTAGAATCATGGGTCATCCAAAAGCATACCAAATAAAATTCGTGCTATGTTGCATATAATATGAAGAACAAGAAATAGACGGAACATGACAAGAACAAAGAAACCAACCTCGTACAATTCGGAGAGCATGTCTATGTTATTCTTGAGGAATTCTGTGATCCAACCTCTGAAATGATCCACAACTACAAGTCCCTCCTTGATCCAGCGGGAACCATATATCTTATGGAAATCCCATACCTTATAACAGAAGTAAATGATCAATGAGAGTATAGAGCTATCAATGTTCACAGGGATCTCAGTCCACTAACCACTACACCTAACACAACGTCTTAAAAACACATATTCATCAACGACAACACTCTTATCTATCTTCAAGACCTTTTCGTCTCGGCTTCTTAGGGAGACATAAGCAAACTGTAGACGTTCGTCGCCCCAATATAGAGAAAGGTAGACTTGACTGAAGTCAGGGGACTTCATGAGAGTCTTGAATTTATTATGATGGTCCCTATCCAAATCCCCAATCTGAATGAATCATATTCCAAAGTTTTAACAAGAAACCTTATCCAAGCCTTTAAATAACTTGATGTTATTCAATTCCTCCAGAATGGCTCTGCCACGTTTGTTTTTGCTAGCCATACCACAGAAATAGTGAAATATTTCACTCGACAAATTGTCATTGAGGTGGCCACCATCCTTACGCTTTTGCACCTCTCTTATTGATTCCAGCAAGTTTGGGATCTGAAGATCTTGCGTATCCTAGAGGATCCAAAATAATAATGAAAAAGGGAAATCAAATGTATCAAGATTTAAGAGTTAATAGGGGAAATGATTTCTCATTGAAGGAATAAGCTTATAGCTATAGCCTACACTACATGCTTCCACAGGTTCCTACAATAAGTCTAATTGAAAACGAAATTCTAACCAACTAACTAATTACAGCTAAAACTGTAACCCTTACTAATTATTTCTACCATTAATTAACGACATTTAACAGAATGCAAAATCTGACCTGTTGCAAATTGAATAGAATGTGGCTGTTCCGGTTGAAAAAGGCGGCGGACCAGCCCTCGCAGTGGTGGCACCTGTGTCGACGGCCTCCTGGAAATGGCGTTTCCTCTCCAAGAAGAGGATGACCTGAGAGAGGATATAGCTAGAGACATCAGGCATAGGATCACTCCATCACCGTCAACCACCACCAATCCTTCTTCAATAGCATTAGCGTGGCCCTTCAAAACACCACATTCAGTCTTAGCAACGCTCTGATGAAGCCACAAAGGTTTTAGATCTGTCATACATCTTATTAAAAACTTGTACGAGCTTTGTTTACCACTTTTGTACCAATCGTAGAGAGAGAAGCAGAGATTCTTGAATTCGTTATCCTTCGCAAGAGTGTGAAAATGATCTTTCGCAAGCTGATAATCATTATAGCGCAAAAGATACTTGTCCTTGATAAGAGAGAGCTCAGAAATGTTTGGTTCCCTAGGTTTATGAGAGAAAATGAGCCAATCACTAAAAGGCTTGACAAGCATTCTTGCTATAGAGTCTCAATTGCTTCAAGCGCAAAAATTCGCTAATTAGTTCTTCCCGTAATACAATTCCAATGTTGCTTACATCACAGAAAAAGTTGAACAACATGGTCTCCCTGGATTGAAACGACAACATAGCCGCATCATAATTGTCCATCAATATGATAAAGTGCAGAAGGAAGAGGAAAAGCCAGCAGACAAGCACACATGATTGACCGCTATAGAACTGAATTAAACTTAGGTCCGTTTGGAAACTCCAAAAAGCTATCTTTTTTGTAGTTTTTGACTTATAAAAAGTTACATTAATAGTGTTTGGTATAATTTTTTAGATAAATTTTTAATTTTTCAAAAAGTTATTTAAGAGCTTTTGAAGAAGTTAAACAATGTGACTTCTCCTATTTTCAAAAGCTATTTTATCACTCCTATTTAATGCACAACTTTAAAACAATGATTTCTATAATAACTTTCCAAACACAAAATAACTTATTTAAAAATTATTATTAATAAAAGTCCTTATATTTTAAGCTCCTTTTTCAAAAGAACTTATTTAAGAAGTTTAGCCAAACTGGCCCTTACTGCTTCTTCACATAGAAAGAAACCAAAAGTTTGCAATGTTGTGTCTCTTTGGTTTCTCATTGGCCGGTTTACGAGGTTTCTTAATCTTGCGAGGTTCAAATTCAAACCGATTTAAATTAAACCGTTTGGATTCTATTTTATGCAAACCGCTTGATCGGATAAGATTTTGGATCTATTTCTCATATCCAATCCAATCCAATTCAAACCGCAATGCTATAATGTTATTTTTTTATTATCATATTTATAATTTTACTTATAACATATTCAATTTGTTATACATCTTTATATTATTCGTGTATTGTTATTATTTAATAAATATTTTATATTCAAAATATAATTTATATATTTTAACTAACTTATAATTTTATTTCTATTGTTATGTTATCGTTGGTTTTTTAAGATATTGTTAAAATTATTGTTTATTATTTAAAATTTAATGTTAAGACTTGTTATATATATATATATAATTTAAAAAATCGCAAATCCAATCCAATCCATACCGCTTGAAATTGAATAAGATTGGATCGAATTTTTTTTATAAAAAATCATCCAATCCAAATCACACCGCAAGTAAAATTAATGTTCAAATCGAATAAATTTTTTACTCAAAACCGATCCAAATCCTACTACAAATATCTTAATCTATATGGAAAAGGGACCACCAGCGAAAATCACACTAATCCCCCGAGTTTGCTGTTACTCAAATTTCTGGCAAGCACAACGCTAACATGACCACCGTATTTTGGTGACCTGGCAAACCACCCCCCAAACCTAATCCCTCCCTCCCAACTCAGACTCCCCCTCCATCTCCCTCCCCATCGTAGCCCTCTCCCTACCCAACGCAACCCCTTCCCCCTCTCTCCCCATCGCAACCTCCTTTTCCTCTCCTTCCCCACCGCAGCTCCCCAACGTACACTCTCCCTTCCTTTCCTTCTCCATCGCAAGCGGAGAACAGTGTCGTTTCCATCATCCACCCCGTTCACACAACAGCATCGTTTCACTGCCACTACCACAATGCCTTTTATTCCCCCGCCTCTCTACTACCGTCACTCAAATCTTCCCCCTTCTTGAGATTCAGAGGTCTTCTTCTTCTTCTTCTTCTTCTTCTTCTTCTTCTTCCCCCTTCTCTGTTTGTTTGAACTCAAACTGTGCATCATAACAGGACAAAGACGGAACATGTTCATCCAAATGCAACCTATACCGTATCTTTCGTCTCTGATGTTCTATGCTGGGAAGCCTGTCATGGAAGTTGGAAGCGCCGACTTCCCAAACGCGCGGCTATGAATTCGCCTCTCGCTAAATCAATCTTTGGAATTGATGGTATTCATGTTTGTCCTCTAGTTCAATTTGATTTTGTAGCTGACATTTTGGTGAATGCGCGTTTGCGATTGGATTGCAGGGATTACTAGGGTTTTTTTCGGGTCTGATTTTGTTACTGTGATGAAATCTGATGATTTTTCTTGAGAGTTGTTGAAGCCTGAGATATTTGCGGCCATTATGGATTTCTATTCCTCTGGTTAACCGTTGTTTTAGGGGAGGGAAAGGGAAGGGGGAAGTGTGTTGGGGAGGGAGAGAAAATGGGGGTTGCGATGGGGAGGGAAGGGGAGGAGGTTGCATTGGGTAGGGGGATGGTTGCATGGGGAGGGAGATGGAGGGGGAGTCTGCGTTGGGGAGGGAGGGATTAGAATTGGAAGTAGTTTATCAGGTCACCAAAATATGGTGGCCATATCAGTATTGTGCTTGTCAGAGATTTGCTCCGACGAGTTCGGGGATACGCTTGTCAAATATTAAAATCTTTTAGCGACCATTTTGTCAATAACAAAAGTCAGGTACTATTTTGTCAGTGCCAAAATTTTTAGAATACTGATTTAATGTTTACCTCTATTTTTTTAATATTTAGAATACTGCATTTTAATTCGGTGACTGACCGACACTGTATTTTGATGTGTTTTTAGGACGCTATAAAATATAGATTATGTTAAGCATTTTCAATTTGACTAATCTATATGGTTAAATGTTATGCCAATATACTATCATAACCGTATCTTGCTTCTTTATTTTTCCTTTATTAACTATATCATAAGCATTAACTACTTAGTTGTTATGAGTATTTTATGTGTTGATTATCATATTATTATATTAGTATTTATATGTTTTACACTTTTAAGTTTTAACCAATATCTCTTTTTTTGTCGTTATGTGTATATTATTATTTTTAAAAAGTCTTTGACAGCCAAAATATAATTGTCTAAAAGACAATGCCTTACGCTCTAATATAAAGTAAATTGTGTTTATTCTAAATTTCTAAGCTTTTTATTCTTTTTTCATTGATTAACTTAACAAGTAACTGAATTTTTTGATAAGTATATAGTACAAATTATGCATGATCAATTATTGAGCATCATTTTTCGACATGTTGATGAAGTTATTAAGGACATGACTGTTACCAACATTTTAAAAAGAAGAGAAAGCCAAATCGTATATTCAAGAAACAAATTGATCAACTCTATCACTAAAGTAAAAGGTACACGTGAAATTAAATTACAATTTAGATTCTAGAAAAGAATATTTGGATTTTATGTAGATAATAATAACTAGTGAATAACATAGGAAAGTTAATCTTGGCTCTAGAACAGTAATATGCCTTGGTGAATGATCCAACCACAAGTGATGAGAAAATTAGACTCAAGGATATAGTTACATTCATTTTCAAGTTCAGAAGCAATTTAAACTACGGCTTTACATTGTTATGGTTAATTTAAAAACTAAACCTGTTTTTAGTTAACAAAAAATTTAGTTATGTATTTATTTTTGATTGACTGTTTACTCTTTATTTAACTTTCTCAACCTTACTTCTCAGAAAAGTGCAATCAAGTTATGTAATTAGTTTCATTTATATTGTTAGTTCCATCAAAAAAATATTACCTATTAGCTATGATGCACGGACATAAACATTGAATACATACGACATGGGATATGTCAACACACTAATTTTAAAATTTTATAAGATATGGAACACACATATATATATAAAATATAAAGTATGTTTTAAATAAATCGTGATAATATTTAGATATTTTATTGATATTAAAATATAATATCTTATTTTAATTATATAAAATATTTAAAATATTTTTTTTGTTAATAAATAATAATATATACGATTTCTAAATTTATTTCAGAATATAAGTTAAGAATAAGATTGGATATACTAACATATGATGGTATTTAGGTGTGTCCAAATGTGTTTAGTAAACATTTTTTTAGTTTTACTAAAATACGGTTAGACACAGCAGACATGCGTATCAAACGAGTATTGATGAGTGTCGTGTTCGAAATGTGTCTGATATATAAACCCGGCAACTCAATAAAGTGTTCATTACTTAATCAAAGTCCAATATAGTTGAAGCCTTACAATTCTACGTTAAATAAGTGTTAAAAGCTTTAATAAGAGGTTTTAATAATAATTATAAATTTATAATAGATTTGAATATGAATAAGGTATTGCAAAAATCTGAAATATAAAATACACAACGTATATAAATATAGGGTGATAAATTGTAAATTATTGTATGTGTGGGCGACTGGGTGTAATATCTAGTCTTCCCAATTTACACCTGTGAACACGATAGGAATTATCTTTGAGCAATTGTTTTTCAAAATTCTTCACCAAAACATTTGCAAATTTAATTCAATAATTCCGTTGTCGTCCAGCGGTTAGGATATCTGGCTTTCACCCAGGAGACCCGGGTTCGATTCCCGGCAACGGAATTTATTTTTTCTGCATGTATATGCATCGCCAATGCTACCCTATGTCATTATCAAATTCCAATTTTATCGTCTCACTCTTCAACAATTGAAAGCTAAAAGATATTAAAATTCAAGCAAGTTAAGATTTTAACATCACTTTTAAGGGCAATAGTCCTGAAGAGAATATACTTTGACCAGTTAAGTACCAAAGATTGTTTGTATCATTCATGCACAACTATATGGTAAATAATACAAGAAGAAAGGAGCATAGCCTAAGTGACTGTGTAATTGTGTTGCTTTATCTATGAGCTTTTTTATTATTGGATCTCAATAACATAGCTTATTTAGTCACTGGTAGTTCTCATTTTTCAGGCAAATTGCAAGGGACAGAATCCCATTATGCAATTCTTCTACTTTCCAAAGTCATCTCATATTCTTCAATGGATTTAAAAAGCTCATAGAAGTTGCCTTTTCCAAAACCCCCACATCCACCTTTTTGGTACACCTTGCCTTCTTCATCCTTGAGCATGCATCCAATTCTCTGAATTATCTCTATAAAAATGGTTGGCCTGCAAATTTAAGACAAACAAGAACCAATCATCATTCATAGCATAAATAAGAACAATATCTCAAAATGATTATAGTTGGTCAACTACTATATACAGTCCTAGATTTCAAACATAATTATTTTCATTTGAAATTGGTAGTCGAAAATTTTGAGATCATTTGACTTGACTAAATTATAGACTATCAACTTCAGGCAAAGACCGCAACTAAAATGCGCCGCAAATTGCAATTGTGATTCAATAAAATTCACTGACCTATCACCAACAGGTTTGGTGAAAATCTGAAGCAGAGTCCCCTGATCATCTCTATCAACAAGAATCCCAAGCTCCTCACTCTCCTTAATCTGCTCATCACTCAGCACATCACCGGCACGCTTTTGCAAGTTCCGCTAATACGTTGGCGGCGGAGACGGCATGAACTGAAAACCACCGATGAAGCTTCTCTTCCTCATCTCCCTCAGAGTTCTGAATATGTCTTAGGAGACCAAGCCAAGTGCTGCAACCCTGCACCTTCGTTGTGCTCCAGGTACGTCTCAATCTGGCTCTTCCTCTTTGTTCCGTACACCAGTTCGTTCAACGGAAGAAGAACCATCTCATAGTTGCTCGCAAGAACCACCGAGTTCAGCCCTGACTCACTCGTTCCAACGTCCTCCGCCGTAAACTCAGCGAACTCGTGGAATCCGGTGAATTTCTTCTAGTAATTCACTGCCGGCGCCAGATCCCGCAATCTAGCTCCGGGAACGACGAATCAGCCTCCACGGCTTCGAATCCAGGGAGGAACCGTAAGCCAGGATTTCGGTCAGATTCTCGGGTCGGGTCGGAGTAGCTGATGTAGCGGAGAACGACGTCGCCGTAGAGTTGAACCTCGGCGAATCCGACGCTGTTGTCGAGGAGAACCGCCGGAGATACAGGTTCGCGCCATTGGCGACGCTGGCGGAGAAGGCGGCGGAGACGTCTTCCACCTCGATGGTGACGGCGCGGACGGCGAGGCCGTGTTTAGCTGCGAAGGAGTGACAATCGGAGGCAGAGAAGGAGGGAATGGCAGCGGAGGCATCGCCGCCGGAGATTGAGGCGGAGTAAGGGGCGGAGAAGAGGAAATTGAGGTTGCCGGAGCGGAGGAGGTAGGAAGCATGAACAGCGTTTTCGGTGGATAGGTCGGATTTCGCTACGATTGGCATTCTGAGACCCCAAGAGAAGCGGCTGGCGGCGTTGTTGCGTCAGTGCACCAGAACTCCACATGGTGGAACCGGATTACCTTGAAGCGGTCCGATTTTGGGTTGGTTCGGACAAAGTTTTTGAATCCGACCAGCTTAAAACCCGGTTCGGGGGAAGATGAGGAAGCGTTTTGTTGCGTTTGGGTAACCATGACTGTGTGGAGGGAATGTGATGGAAAGTGCTTCAAGTTGAAGGTGGTAATGGTGTTGATAAAGTGCGGGAATGAGGAGGGAGGGTGACACGTGGAGGGTGTTGGTTGGTTGAGAGGGTGGGAATTATGGGCTGGTTATGTTGCGAGTTGCAATATGTTACTGCAGTAGCCCAGGGGGGAATCCCCCCCCCCCAAATTTAGTTTTTATTTTAAAATAAAAAAAAATTAGTCTAGTCCTTCCTTTTTTTTAGGAAAAACTACCATTTGTACTCATAAACTTTACAAACACTGACAAAAATATCCATGGAAGAAGAAAAGTGACTTTGTACTCATGAAAAAACGTCATTAAAACGTTAGCTCTGTTAAGTTAAAAGTCAACATGGCACGTTAACTGCTTACCTGACTTTTGATTTTTAATTTGAATTTTTTTAAGAACCTTATAGAAGAGAGAGAGAGAAACGTTAGAGGCACTTCGCGCCATTCCATCTTCTTCCCCACCACCCTTATGCATGCCCTAGCAGAGAGAGAGAGACGTGAACCACTTACTGAACCCGACGCCACCAACCAATCCGCCCAACCGCCTCCGTCCGCCCAAAACACCACTGGCGACCAGCATCGCCCAATCCTTCTTCCATTTTCTTCTCCATTTTCCTATTTCTTCTCTCCTTTTCGCGTAGTCACTCTGTCTCTGCGCGAACAGCCCCTGCTTCGCATCTTCCAGTCCGACGAGGAACCAAGGGCGGCGAATTTTTGTGCCGATGCGACCGCCGCTCCTCCGCCTCGCCCAATTTCTTCGTCCTTCCCTCTCATCAGCGTAGGTTCAATTCCCTTTCCCTGCTTCCCTGTCTTTTTTCTCTTTATTTTTATTACTTTTTCATTCTGTTTTAGTGATCTGGGTAGGTTAAGTTACATGATTTCTGTGTTTTGGAGTGAATGTGTTTGCTGTGGCTGAATTTTCTGGGTTGTTTGATGCCAACATAGAACTAAACACGCTGTCTGAATTTGTTGCACACCACATGCTCGATATATCGCCTGAATGAAGTTTTTTATTTAAACCTTATATCTGATCAGCATAGGACTTAAGTTTTGTTTTCATTAGGCATTTTAATTCACAAATATGCAGTTTTCTGAACTTCGTGATGATGATTGTGATTAAACTTTAGTTATGCGCTAGTTGAATGTCCTTGTTGAACACTAAGTTATCTATATGTTGTTGTCACTCAATGAAGAGATACCTACCTAACAAAATGTAATTTAGTAAATTCTTCATATTTTACACAGTTGAAAACAATACCACCACCACCATAAGATAATTATAGTTTTCAGGAGACATTTTTCTGAAACATTCACTATTTTACACGGGTTGGCAGCAAACATAGCCTATTACATATTCCTCACCAAACATCATAACATGTATATCTCAAATCATTATTCTATAAATCAATAAATGAAAGTTGAAACCCCATTTTCCATGTAATAAATAATGGAAAGGATTAAGGGATGTATTGGGCTTATGAATGCAGTTTAGCTAAAATTTCAAATAATGTATAACTAAAATTTTACTAATTCTCAATTATTCTAATAAATTTAAATCATATCTTTTTTATTGTGTAATAGATTTATAGAAACAATAGTCATTTAATTATTGAGTGAATCATATTTTATAATTTAATAATTAGAAAAGTCATAAACATTGTCCAAACTTTTTCGTGAATCAATTTTAGTGAAAATAGACAATTAACTTTCCCATGAACCATGATTTGTTCATTTAGTGGTAATAGACATACCTACATAATTAATAAGATTTACATGAATAATAATACTTTAAGAAACTAATTATCACGTTAATGTTTGAGCCGTAAGTCGTTGTTTATCAAAAGTTTATCTTCATTTCCTTTCTTTATCTTAAATATTTTTTATTTTAAATTTTTATCTATTGTATAACTAAAATATTTTTATCTATTTTATCTTAAATATTTTTATCTATTGCAGTTTAGCTTCTCTTATTACTTGTCTCAAATAAAGTGCAACTGTTTTCTGAACTTTTTGATGATGATTGTGATTAAACTTTGGTTATGCGTTAGTTGAATGTCCTTGTTGAAATAGTAGGTGTATTGATATGGACTGTTCATTCTTTTTTTATTGACAGAAATGGCTACCACGACGCATATCACATTAATAATACACCATAGAGATAGACTTGAAAGGGGATCGAATGGCAAGTTGTGTTATGCAGAAGGTGAAATTACTGAGGTGGAGAGAGTTAACATGGATACTCTGAATGGCTTCTTCATTAGTGACCTACTGAAAGATATTGGGTATCCAATCATCTCTGATTTCTACTGGGGACAGCCTGGAATGGAAATTGAGGGTGGTTTGAGGCTTTTGCGACTTGACATGGATGTCGTTAAGATGTATGAAGCTGCTGTGGAGAATGGGCATAAGATTGAATTATACACAGAGCACCCAATTAGCCATACCACAACCTTCTGTTGTTAGACCTACATCACCAACTAACCAACCGCCTCCAAGAGTTACCAGACAAACAATGCATGGTGCAAGTCGAGAGACCACTACACGATTTATGCGATTCATGCCAACTCCACCATCCACAATTCAAACACCAGGCAGATGGTCAGTACCTGGGTTCTGTCCACCAACAGGAGCATCTTCAAGTGGCAACAACAACGGGATTTTTAGTGGCAGCAGCAACTCCACACCCAACAAATAGGATTTTCTAGTGTGAATTTATTTTTTGATGAAGTACTTACTGTAATGAGAGCTCTATGAACTCTTATATTATGGTTTTTTTGTAACTTATGCCTAGTAATTAAACAGCACAACTTGATGCTTTCATGTTCATGGTTTGTATTGGTTCTATTAGGTACATTTGATTTGCTACTGCTACATCAAACTCATACCCTCGTTTTGAGGCTTTTGTTGATAACTGCATATGAGTAAATTACTTCAAGGTTTATTATAGCTTATGGAATGAATATTTAGTTCCATTTCCAGGTTACAACTTTGCTATTTATTTTACAATACCATGTTTCTGGCTATATTAAGATAAATCACGACATTTATATTTCTTTTTTTGTCAAAATTGAGTTAACTCCAATCTAACAGATATCAAATACATTAACAATCATGGACATTAATGTCATAACACAACTTGACTTTTTCCACAACAAGTGAAGATAGTAACAGAGTTTCGAAGTTCATCATCATCGAGACCAACCAGCTTCTAAGTTCATCATCATTGAAACCAAAAAGCTGCACAAAAAGACTCCAGGACAACATACACCATAAGCACAGTTACCTATTGATTAATTGGAGTAGATTCAGCCCTACACAAATCAGTAAACTCAAAAAAATAGTTATAATCCATGACCTAATAATTCTAATTTCACCCTGGAGCTTCCCTATCTTTAACAAGATCTTCACACTATTCTCTTGAATCCCTCTTCTTTGCCCAGTGAGATTGACCTCATGGTTACCATAGGAGCTATCTTGATTTTTTCTAACAAGGGCTCTTGCCAGTCCCTCCCATCCTCTGTCAATCTCATCCACCCATACAAAATACTTGCAATCCATCATCTGTAGTGTGAAAGGGAGGAATAAGGAATCATTCACAATAAGTTAATATGATCAGAAGCACAAAAACAAAAAGACTTACCTTCCATAGAGGACACCTTACGAACCATCTCCCAGGATTTGTTAAGGTTCCAGATTGTAGCAACACCACACCCTGTCCACAAAAGCATCTCCCAAACAAAGTCTTCTCTTCATCCTTCTTGGAAGATGAAGTCCCTTCTTCGCTGATGCTTCCATTCGAAGAACATTGGTTACCTCTGCTTCTCCTAGACATTCTAGGGTTTTGAAATTGAAATTGGAGAAACAGTTGAGGATAAATTAGGGAAATGAGTGATGTTATAACAGTATATTTATTCTTGGACACGTTAGACTGCTGATTCAAAGCCAGGTAAGCAGTTAACGTGCCATGTTGGCTTTTAACTTAACGGAGCTAACGTTTTAATGACGTTCGGGTACTATCGACAGACGGATCCAGCCTTTCATGGGTACTAAGTCACTTTTCTTCTTCCATGGATACTTTTGTCAGCGTTCGTAAAGTTCATGGGTACAAATGGTAGTTTTTCCCTTTTTTTATTTTCCAGCCCTCCCCTCTCTTTTTGTTCTATCTTTTCTAAATCCCCCCCCTTTTAATTTCTAAAAAAATCCAGCCCAGAGCCGCAGGTACATAGAAGTAAAGGGGCAATCGCCCCCCAAAATTTTAGTTTTTATTTTAGAAAAAATAGTTTAGTCCTCTCCTTTTTTTATTTCCCAGTCCCTCCTCTCTTTTTGTTCTATCTTTTCCAAATCTCCCCCTTTAATTTCTAAAAAAATCCAGCCCAATAGTCCATTTTCTATCCTTTTTTTATTTCCCAACCCCTATCCCTTTTTTTAATTCTCAACGTACAATCATTCCCCAATTTCCATCCCCTTTTTTTTATTTTTCAGCATACAACCAATCTCTCCCTCTTCCCTTCCCGCCCTGGCTTTCCAAAATTTCAGGTAACAACTTTTTCTTTTTTTCTTTTTCTTTATCTCTTTAATCTTCTTATCTTTTACAGTTTTACCTCTTTGACTTTTATTTTTTTTGTTTTTTGCAGATTAAAAAAAAAAGATAATAGTTTAACAAGTGATTTTTCACTCTTCTTTCTAAAAAAATGTTCTATTTTTATTCTTTTTTATATATTTAGTTATTTACTTAATTAGTTAATTTATTATTATTTGTTAATTAAGTTTATGTTTTTATATGTTAGTTTGTATATTTAGTTTTTTTTATTAGTTAACTATTTAATTACAATTTTATATTATTTATACTAGGATGCTAGTATTATTGTTCTGAATTTTAATATTTTATTTTATATTGAAATATAATTTTTATATTTTATAAAGATTTAGACTGTAATTTATATTTTTTGCTAAATATATTTTTAATTATAGGAACTTATTTGGCCATTTGAATTATGAGTAAGTTCAAAACTATTGATACATTTTTTAAAAGAAAAGATCAAGAGAATGAAGATGCTTCTACTATTACTACTCCAATACTTGAGGGGTCATCAAATTTCATTACTTCAAGTTCTTCATTGAATAGCTCAAAGCGTCCACGATTTCTTCCAAATCAACTGGATGTTTTTCGTTTGGAAAGAGATCCTGGAATGCGACCAATGATTTGGAAGTTTTCTCCAAATAAAAGAGATGAAATCTATCGGGCTTATATTAAAGTTGGGCCAAATCAACCAATTCTTGATAATTATCCATTTTCTGGTGATAAAAGTCATCGTCGCTTTCAAGCTTCATGGTTTAAATTGTTTCCATCTTGATTAGAATATTCTATAAAAGATGATGCTATATATTGTTTTTCGTACTTTCTTTTTGCTAAGAAACCTTCAATCAATACGGGTTCAAATACTTTTATTGAGAATGGTTTCAGGAATTGGAAGAAAGTAAATAGTGGAAAAGAATGTGCTCTTTTGAATCACATTCGCAAAGGTCCTAACTCATTCCATCATAAGGCTCTGAAATCATGTGATGATTTGATGAAACAATCACAACATATTGATAGACTTCTTCATAAGCAAACATAAGAAGAGATTGAAAAGAATTGAATTCAACTAGGAGCATCTATAGATTGCATTAGATGGTTGACATTTCAAGGTTGTACATACAGAGGACATGATGAAAACCAAAGTTCAAGCAACAGAGGTAACCTTTTGGAAATGTTGAAATTTTTGGGATCTTACAATGAAAGAGTGAAAAAGAATGTTTTGGAAAATGCTCCAAAAAATGCTAAGTATACTTCAAATGATGTCCAAAAAGAAATTCTACATATTCTTGCTACTAAGGTGAGAAATTCAATTAGAGAAGAGATTGGAGATGCCAAATTTTGTATTATTGTTGATGAATCTAGAGATGAATCTAAAAAGGAGAAAATGGCCATTGTTTTAAGATTTGTTACTCTAGATGGTTTTGTTAAAGAGAGATTTTTTGATCTTGTGCATGTCACTGATACTTATGCAACAACTTTAAAGAAAGAATTGATTTCTGTCCTTTCTCATTATAATCTCCAAGTTGAAAATATTAGGGGTCAAGGGTATGATGGTGCTAGCAACATGCGGGGTGAGTGGAATGGTTTGCAAGCTTTGTTTCTTAAAGATTCTCCACAAGCATACTATGTGCATTATTTTGCTCATAGGTTACAATTAGCATTGGTGACAGCTTCAAGAGAGGTACTTCAAATTCATGAATTTTTTACTCAATTAAACTCTATTGTCACTATTGTTAGTGCTTCTTCAAAAAGACATGATCAATTACAAGAAGTTCAAGCAATTGAAAATGCAAACTTGGTTGCTCAAAATGAATTAGAAACAGGCAAATGTGCGAATCAAATAAGCACTTTACAAAGAGCTGGGGATACTCGATGGAGCTCTCACTTTAATTCTATTTGCAGTTTAGTAAAAATGTTTACTGCTACCAATATTGTTCTGAATAATATCATTGAAGACGGGAAAACTTATGCACAAAGAGGTGAGGCTTATGGTGTTAGTAAAATATTATTGTCATTTGAATTTGTTTTCACTTTGCACTTGATGAAAGAGATTATGGGAATCACTAATGTTCTTTGCCAAGCACTGCAACAACAATCTCAAGATATTCTTAATGCAATGCATATTGTTTCTACATCAAAGTTACTTCTTCAATAATTAAGAGATGGTGGATGGTGCAATTTTCTTGCAAATGTTAAAGATTTTTGTGAAAAACATGAAATTGAAGTCCCTAATACGAGTGCACAATATGTTTTTGGAAGAGGTCGATCTCGTCAACCAAGTGTGACAGTTGAGCATCATTATCGAATAGATGTATTCTTGGCAACAATTGACTCTCAAATACAATAGTTGAATAGTAGATTTAATGAGCAAACAATAGAGCTTTTGACTTTGAGTTGTGCTTTGGATCCTAAGGACAATTTCAAATCATTTAATATTGAAGAAATCAGCAAGTTAGCAGAGAAGTTTTATCCCCTTGACTTTCCTTCTAATGAGCTAAATATTTTGAAATCTCAGTTGCAACATTATCAACATGATATACAGAATCATTTGAAAGGCATTGGTACACTTTCTGAATTGTGCAACAAGTTGCAAAAAATAGGAAAATCAAGAACTTATCACATGGTTGATAGATTAATACGTCTTGTTTTGACTCTACCAGTGTCTACAGCAACAACAGAAAGAGCTTTTTCAGCAATGAAAATTGTTAAGACAAGACTCCGAAGTAAGATGGCTGATGAATTTCTTGCAGATAATTTGGTCATCTATATAGAAAAAGAATTAGCAGCTATTTTCGACACAAATTCAATTATAGATGATTTTGAAAATAGAAAAAAACGTCGAATAGCCTTTTCATGATACAAAACTGTAAGTGGTAATTTTTATATATTATTGTCTTACTTTGATTGAGATTATATATTTATTTTTTTTAATTTTATCAATAGAAATAGTAATATAAAATATAACACCGCCCCCCCTAAATAGTTAGCCTAGCTCCGCCCCTGCAGTAGCCATAGGATGATAGGATAGAGATTTGAGACGATGAGGACGAGGAAGAGAGTATGGAAGGACAACGACATTGAGTTGAGTTTGAAACTCTAGAGATCATCATAATCATGTGAGTAAACTACCATTTGTACCCACGAAAGTTGAAAACGCTGACATATCTACCCATAGAAAAAAGAAATTACCATTTGTACCCATAAAAAATTATTTTTACAGGCAAAATTATTCAAACACTAAAAAATTACCTAAAATCACTAAATTACCCTCATCTTCACCACCACACCACCTCCTTCACCCAATCACCTTTCTAACCCTGACCCTCTTCACCCAGCCACCACCCCTCTTTTCTAACCCTAACCCTCTTCACCCAGTCACCACCCTTCTTTTTCTTTCTAATCTCAAATCCCACCACCCAATACATTCCTTTATCTCTCTGTAAAGCTTTTCTTGGACTTTCGGATTCGCAATCAGCTGCGCTATCTCCCATTCCACTGCCATCGCCGTCGTGTCCATTCCCCCGTTCAGGAACTTTGAGCAGAGGGAAACCAATTCATCATTTAGAGGACCAGATTTCCTCCCTTCAACCTTCAAATCGAATAGTGTGTCAAGGTATGAGAACGTTGTTGCGATTTCGTCGGAGCCTGGATTCTCTATAGCTTTTCTTCTCTGTTCAATCAACGGTACAATGAAATCCACCTGTTCCTTTCGAACTTGTAACACTATTTTCCTCTGTTTCGAGAAGAAAGGACTCAGGATCGGAAGTTAATCATCGAGTCTTGGATTCAGAGTTATGAGAACGTTCTTCATCACTTGATCTATTTTCTCCACCTTGTGTTCTTCCATGTCGAGGCCAAAACACATTGCAACGAGGATACAGAACGTCGCGAACCTCGCATCTTTGCGGACGAAGACAACGCCATTATTGTTCTCTGCTTCAGTTCTGAGCCGGTTGATGAGATTCTCCATGGCATTGTCCCTCACGGTACGGAACTCCCTCAGCCTGGTGGAGCTCAGCATGTTCTGAACCATGTTCCGCCGCAGAGACTTCCAAACCGGTCCATAAACGGCGGCATTAATGGTGAACTTGTTAGAGCTGAAGATAGTCCTGGTAGGATATCTCATCAATGTGGGATTGGAGATTAGAAAGAGAAAGAGGGGTGGTGGCTGGGTGAAGAGGGTTAGGGTTAGAAAGGTGATTGGGTGAAGGAGGTGGTGTGGTGGTGAAGATGAGGGTAATTTAGGAATTTTAGGTAATTTTTTAGTGTTTGGATAATTTTGCCTATAAAAATAATTTTTTATGGGTACAAATGGTAATTTCTTTTTTCTATGGGTAGATATGTCAGCGTTTTCAACTTTCGTGGGTACAAATGGTAGTTTACTCTTTTTGTTAAATATTCAAATGTGGTTTTATTGGGTTGGCTAATTAGGCGTGAACTACTTTTTTCGGTCCACTCAACTCAACCCCCAACCTATTATGGCTAAATTTGTCAAACCTAGACTACCTATACTTATGCCTAGATTCGAGTAACATTATTAATTTTAACATAAAATGACATTTTACTTAATGATCAGTCCGTAATCCTTTATCAATTAAAGGTTATTTAATAAAAATAATTTAAATTCAAAATTTTTAATAATTATCCATTTTAAAAATAATAGACAAAATTATTAACAGAAAAAAACACTAAATCTACAAAGTTCCTAGTCAAGTTATTTATTGACAATATAAATTTTATTTTTTCTCTCCAATAATACAAACTTTTACTATCTATTAATACGGAAAACCGTCCAATACTTGGTTCTAAAGTAATATACTTTGGAGACAGATGGTAACGGCTGAGGGGAAAGAAAAGAGAACCACGTTGAAAAAAGAAAAAAATTTGGTAAAAATTTTTTTTTAAATCATAATTAATCAAAATTTTTTAAAATTTATTTTATGTATATAATTTAATAATATTTTGATTTTTTTATCTCATTTTCTTATTGATCTATTTATCATAATTTTATCAGTTCTATTTATTAATGATATTAATTATAATATCATATCTCTAATTATTAGACATTTTTATAACAATTATTCTTCATATACAAGTCATTTGTTGATACAAGTTTATACAAGTTATTCATTTATATTTATGCGTGCACGTTTTTCTTCTTGTCATTACTGCACTTTCTTCTTCTTCTTCTTGTTGCACCTTCTTCTTCTTTAATTATCTCGTTGTTGAAGATAATGAATAATTCAAGTTCAGATTGTCAATTGAACCAGAATGAAATTGATTATTATTTTGAATCCAATCAAGTGGCTGAAGTGTGGTTCGATTCTAGTTAATTTTTTCGTTAGTAGTTTATGATTCTGTAGGTGAATAATATTTCATTGTTGATGGTTTGAATTAAATATAATGTAAAAGTTCTGAATTAAAGAAAATATTTTTCTGTATTTGCAGTAAATTTAATTTGGGCGTAACACGAAGATATTTAGGTGTAACACGAAGATATTTGAGTGTATTGTTTAAGAATTTTCGGTGTATGTGTGCTGATAAGTTCTGTATAATTCAAAATTTTTCCTCTTCCTCATCTTCTGTTGCTTCTTCTTCTTCTTCATCTTCTTATTTCATATTCTCATAATTCTTCTTAAGAGGAAAAAATCAAACAAAGAAGAAAAAATACATGATGTTATAAAATCAATAGAAAGAGGAGGAGGAAAAAAAGTGCAGCAACAACAACAATAATAAAAAAAACGACGATGAAGATGCAATACGCGAAGAAAAAAGAGGAGAAACGCAAAGAAGGAGGAGAAGAAGGAGGAGGAGGAGGAGGAGGAGGAACGCAGGATATAAAGAGGAACAACGTGATTTCACACACGCGTTATGTAAGTGACTTGTACACCAAAAAGGCTTGTATGTGTAGTTAGGAGTGGAAATAGGCCAGGCCAGGCCAGGCTTTGCTCTTAACAGCGCCAGGCCAGGCTTTGCTCTTAACAGGCCTGGCCTGTCATGTAGTTAATTGGCTTGAGTCTGGTTTGCAGCCTGCTATAGGCTTTTTTCAAAGTACTAATCCTGGCCTGTTATTCAGCCTGGCCTGGCCTGAAACCTGTTAAAATGTCTGCTAATTTTTTTTACAAAAATAAAAATATTATTTAAAAATTTTTTTTAATAAACATATTTATATGTAAAATGTCATATTTAATATTTATAAGAATTTTTAAACTTTAAAGTATTTAAAATATACAAAACTATTTATAATTAAATATAATAAATTTAAAATATCTCATAATTTTGTTAATAATAAAAAATTTATTTATATATGTAATTATATATTAAAAGGCCCAAGCAGGCCTGACAGGCCAATAAGGGTAATTAGTGAGCCTGGACCTAGCTTATTAACATAATAAGGTTTTTATAAGAGTCTGAGCCTGTGCCTATTTTATAACAGGCCAGGTCAGGCCAGGGCAAACACAGGCCAGGCTACAGGCCCCTGGCAGGCTGCCTGCCCTTTTTCACCCCTATATGTAGTGTAACACCCTACCATATAGAATCTTATGCTTAAGTCATAAGACAGAGGTGGTGAGGTATTACGAGCTCTAAAATCTTATGCTTAAGTAAAATTATATATATATATATATATATATATATATATATATATATATATATATATATATATATATATATATATATATATATATAAGTTTAATAACTAGGAGCCTTTGATAAAAAGTCAAAACAAAAGCGGTAAAACGAAAAGTGCAACACACACGAAATGACAACGTATACGAACCAAGATAAGAGTAAGCTAACATGGATATATACTAAAGAGTTCCAAAATACAATTAACAAGGCTCATGACTCAGCTCGCGAAGATAAACCGGCCAGAGCATATAAGTATATATATACATATATATAAGAGAACCCAAAAGAACCCAAAATACAAACTTTACAGAACCTGTTTCTCAAAAATAACCTCTAAGAGGAAGTTAATACATCATATACATAAGTAGTGGAGATAATAAGTATCTACATATACATGTAACCAAAATAAAGCCCAAAAAATACCAGAGATCTTCGCTATCAGAAGCTTCCAACATGCCTCAGTAAGGTGCCTCACGTCTTGCATCTGAAAACCACAAAATATATATGGGGTGAGAACCAGAAGTTCTCAACATAGTAACAGTGCCCACATATCTAACATATAATGTCCCGGAAAAGCCAAAGGCAATCTTAGAACTTTCGACGTTGATTTAAACTTATAAAACATAACTAAACCAAAATAGATTAGGAAACTAGCTAAGGGTCTTCATTCTATCTAAAACTCTCCTTTCGAACTCCACCGAACCTCCCAACCTCCATTGGAATAATTTATTCAAACATAATTATTACATACAAGGAAAAATACAACTAAGATTCAGATACAACAGATAAACAGGTAGCAAGTAGTTTATGCAATCAGTTAGGCAATTCAACACAACTAAGATTCAGATACAGCAGATAAACAGGTAGCAAGTAGTTTATGCAATCAGTTAGGCAATTCAAACAAAGCATACTAAACAAACACATAGATACATATGATGCATGCCTGTTCTATGGTTGATGAGTCTTATCTATCGGTTATATAGCCAACCCGACAAGTCTTAATAGCTAACCATTGGACTGTTCCTCTATTGTGCATCCCTAAAACTCAAGTAATTCTCAATCATAATCATATAACACACGCCGGTGTTTATCCACGGGGGCGTGCTCATCTAAAAATTTTACAGTATCTGGCCACACTTACGACATAGGGTCAGCAGAGTATCGAGTCTCAACCTGGAGCACGTGGTGGCTAGCCATTGCTTTCACCCAGAAAAACTCATATCTCAGATATTTGGAAGTGCAACAATCACATACTCAATCAATCATCATATAATCATAATCAGCCATAATTTCTTTATCAATATAGCCTTCCGGCTCATAATATAAATGGCACTTCCGCCATCATCATCATTAAACACATATAATCATTATCAGCTATGATTTATCATCAATTTACCTCTTTCTTCATCAACAAGTTACCTTCTTCATAGCCCTCACTATGTTTCATTACCCAAAATCCACCTACCAGGCTTTAAACAAGAGAAAATAGGATTTTGAAAGCTGGAGGAATGCCTTAGAAATAAAAAAATTAAAGTTTGGAAAAACAGGGGACTCGCGTACGCACCATTGCAAAACTGGACCTCTCGCGTACGCGTCACTGGTTTGCGTACGTGAGCTCCTCAACCCGAAGGCATTGCTCGCACCGCGTGCCATGTGGTCGCGTACGCAACCAAGAAAAAGACCATGTCCACATACACGACACACATCTCACGTACGCGAGCCCTTTGGACAGTGTCCAACGGCCACGTCGCGTGTGTTTCTTGCGTACGCATGCATAGCAGAAGTTCAAAAAGCTGCTAAGTCCAGAATTTTCAGTTTTGCACACTAAACTTTGATCGTGCATAACTTTTTCGTTTTAAAGTATTTTTCCTCCGTTCTTCAAACGGTGTAAACATATCGAACTAGTTTTTCTTTTTAAATAAGTTTGATACAAATCAAAGGTCCAGAGATCAAGTTATGCTCTGCCAAAGTTGATCAAAATCACGATTTTCATAAAACTTTACAAACCTCCACTTTTTAAAACATCAATTCCAAAACTTTTAAAACCAACCCAAACTTTACCAATTCAGTATTAAACATTTCCCAACACATATTTCTAACTTCCTCATTCAATCCACAACCTACCAATTTCCCACTTTCATCAATCTCAAAATTCAATAATATTCAATATTTCAAGTTCCAACACTACTCAACTTAATCAACCATTATGCATACCAATCAATATCAGATACAAATTACATACTCATCAACAAGAGCATCAACCACCACCTCTAAAACCATTAACCACATAATCAATACAATCCATCTCAACCAATCAACAACATTAATAATTCGGTTCCTATCCTAGGGTCACTAGCCTAAGTTTTCACAATACATTATATTTTAGATACGAGAAACCGAAACCATACCTTGGCCGATTCTTCGATAAACCCGGAACACCTGAAGCGTTCCTCGCACTACAAGCTATCAACCTTAGCTTTCAAAATTGATCCCAAGCTTCAATTTCCTTAAATAAGTTCCAATCTCATTGGTTTGACCTCCAATTTGATTTTCTTACTAACAACATTCAATCTAAATCACATATATCACTATAATTAATCCCTAAACTCAAAATCTCAACAATTTCATAAAAGGGTTAAGGTTCTTACCTTGCCCACAGCTCAAGTGAGCCACACCCAACAAAACTCACAAGCTAATTCGAACTTAAACCCCGAAATTAAATAATTTTCAACATAATTGTTCATTAAATTTGAAACTTAGGGAGGAAAAAACTAGAACACAGAGGTAGTTTTCTTACCTAATCAATGACTAGATTTTGTAGAGCTCGCCGTTGCGGTCGCGTGGCCACAAACGGTGCGGCGATCGGAGGTCGGAGAGAGAAGTTATGTTGGATTGAAATCAAACCAAGGGTTAGGTTTCATGGAAGTGTTCTTCCCCCTTGGGCAAATGATTCAGCGTGTTTTGCCGAAGGAGGGAGGAAAGAAGGCTGCCTTTAAGTGTGTTTGGGCTGAGTTGGGTTGGGCCTTGGGCCCAATACGAGCTCGGTTTGGCCCTTTCGGCCTAATAATAGGCCAAATTCTTTAAAATTAGTGTCAAAATTTCCTTTTTAATTAGTTCTATCACATTAAACTATAAAAATTTAATTTTCTAATTTTTTCAAATAAATATTAATTTATGAGTTAATTATTCATTAATTATTTGGGTTTTACATGTAGCAGTACTCTTCTTATAATCACTACTTAATATTCCCTTTTATAATTTGAAATTTATATTTAAGAATACAATAAACAATAATAAAAGTAAAAAACTGTAATAATAATATTCATTAAATGACTTTAATTGTAATTGAGTTTTAATTCCTTTATTTCATTTATTATCATTCTAGGAGTTAGCAAACGTAAAGGCCTTGTTTAATAGGTTTATCATTATTAGAAGAATCATGAAGGCTGTATACTCTCTCAGAGGTCAAAAATCACAATTTTAGTTCAATTACAAGTACAATTGGGATAGATTACGGAAATTTACAAGAAGTCGCCTTTATCATTGCAAATAATATGATATTTGAATTCGACCTTAACACAGTACCTATGTCGGAAGGAGTTGAAGAATAAGTTGAACAACAGATGGACTCACCCAATGAGATTGTTGTCAGTCAACCAATTTTTAAGAATATGAAAAACTATGCTAGCTTTGATAAGGTATGGTAATAAACTGATTTTTTATATGCATTTATAATTATACTGTACTAAATAAGTTTATAGACAGAACATTCATAAGTTCATATACATAACATCCATAATTACCAACAACTAATATCTAAAAGTTAAATTCATGTTTATTAGATATTACATCCATACACATATCATTTTTTAGTTATTGCATAACTAACTATCAAGTTAACACATAAGTTTTTAAATTTTATTATAATTGAATTTGAAAAAATGTCAAATTCTTAAATTAATTTATTCAATTGATAAATTCATACACATAACATCTATAATTTCATATTAATAATATCCATAATTTTATACTCATAATATTCATAATTTCATACATATGATGTCTATAATTAATAAATTTTTATAATTAATATTACCAAATTTAAATTATGTGTCTTATTGTATTCTTCAAATTATCTCATATGTGCACTAATAGGTCATGATTTTAATTATTTTAATATTTTTATTTAATATTTATATGTATGCTTATTTATTGATTTTAATATGACGAGTTAATAATTATTTTTAAAAATTTATTTTTTAATTTTTGTTTATATTTTATTTTTTAATAGTCTATATATAAAATATGAGTTGTATAGTAGAAGTTGTTAAAATTTTTTAATTTAACCTTCATAATTTCTGTAGAAAAATTACATTTTAATGGGTAATAATGTGATTGAGAGATGTTAGGAATTTAATTTGGAAAAAACTGAAATTAATTTTAGAAAGAACATTAATGACTCTAAACACGCAAAAAAAGGGTAAGTAATAAGGAGGGTGAGTGACAAGGAGGTGTATGTCACTTGCTTATCAATAGAATGAGAATTTTTACGTGACATTTCTATATTGTAATTAATTTTTGACTGCCTAGCATCAAAATATGATTAGAAAATAGAAAGTGGCTTATCAATGTGTTCCGGACAAAAGTGAACATAACCGACCAAGAGATTAAAGCCGTAACCGACCTTACGGGATAACGGTCGGATACCACAACGGATATGCCACCATAATCCATAATCGCCAAATCCCGAAAAATAATGCGTCGTAATGAGCACTTAATACCGGAAAAATGGCAGCCCTAAAGGGCAAAGACTAAAAGGGAGAGGCAACCACCAGGTAAACACACGAAAACTCACTTACAACCTCACACTTTACTGACTTTAGCATCAGAGTATCTTGCAGGTTGCCCACCTGGTCTGATTCTGCACTTGACAAAGTTGGGATCCTCTACCTCCACCTCTTTAGATCGTGACTACGCTCCAAGCACGAACATTTGGCGCCGTCTGTGAGGATACGTCGCTTGTCTATTCTAAATTCTACTCTGAGATGAATTCAGCACAACACATGTTCACAAGATGAACAATGTAGGAAAAAGAGAAAAAAATGCATGGTCACAAAAGACAAGCATTAAACCACATAATATAAAAATTCCACCAAAGAGATGGAGATGTTTACAAATTTAAATTTGTGACCATATCATTATATGTTTTAAATGCTTATAATTGCTAAACCAATTAAATAGTCAATGATTTGAAGACTGTAACAATGTAAAAATTGTGAAGTAAGAAATCGAATTTTTTTTTTTTTGCAAATTTACCACAAAAGATACACCTTGACACCCAGAGATCGAAGTTTATAAAAGTAGAAGACAAAAACTTGTTCTCACGTTAAAAATTCTAATTAAGCTCCTTGAAACCAAACCACGTTCATAGTTAGACATGTAAAGGTCTAACAGCATCATATAAAGTGTTCAAAAGTGTTTTTGCTCTTCCGAGTTTAGGAGTTATCTGAATAAAAATGTAGAGAGTAGGTTGGAGACACGATGTTACCGACATCTTCCTATTTTGTGTTGATAATTCTTCGAGTTCGTCATTCCCAATGGTGGGGTTGTTCCTGTAAAGACTCCAACGCTCAAGTTAGCATGGGTTGCAAGAAGAACCAAGTTAGAGATCATACCTTAGTGCAAGTATTTGGAATAGTGCATATATTGTGAGGTTGTGATGTCATGAACTCCTCTCTTTATGTCCTTTAGAGACTATGAATTGCCTTTTAGGTTAAGTTGATCTATGAGAATGAGTTGCTATTCTCATGAATTATTTGATACTTTATTGTGGTCCCTCTTTGTATGATGCTCTTAGGCCTTTTTATATTCAATATTATAACATTCTCTTTTAATAGTAGAATGATAGTTACAACATAACAATTAACCTCATAAAATTGAGTTATTAGACATTAGAATGAGTTATGAGGAATTAATGTCCTCTTTGTAAGATATGCTTTGTAATTTGAGAGAATACTTAATTATCAAATCAGTTCCTTAGAACCTATACTATTGAACCCGGTTCTTAGTATTGGGCTTATAGAAATATTCTAGAACAAACCCCAAAATCGGTATGTATTTCTTTCAAGAAAGATTTTTTAAATTTCAGATCTCAACCCAAGCATCTTATCCTTTAAGATAGAGCTTTTTATTTTACTTTTTTTTTATAAAGTCTGAACTCTGACCATAACTTCTATCAATCATAGGTTATCACCTCAATTTATGAGTTTGGGAGTTAGAGTTTTTTTTTCAAAGTTAAATATTATGATTCTTCGATCAATAGTCGATGCTTCTATTCTTTGAATGTCAAAATAATTTTCTTGAATTTTTTTATTTGGTTTCATGGACTTCCTATAGTAGGTACCCCTAACTCGTAGCTTGTAGGCACGAGCTCCGAGTTTTCGAGATTCTGATGAAGACATATCAAAATAAATTCAAGTTGTCAAAATCAATAATTATTAAATTTACTATACATGAAATAGTAATTCAATCATAAAAATGTTGAGTTTAAAATAAAGAAATTGTTTTTCTTAAACCAATTGCTTGATGAATTTTTTCATTTAAGTGAAATCTATCTAAATGAAATTTTTTCTATCTAAAGCAATTGTTTTCACAATTGAATGATGGATTTTTCTAATTTAGATTAGTTGACTCATGAATTTTTTCAATAAATAGTTATTTAGAGTTTATTTTTTTATTTCTACTATAAATTTTTATTATTATTTTTTAAATGATAATATTCTCTAAAATATTTTATAAAAATTTAAATAAAATAAATCATACATTTATGTGTCTAAGTATGAATGTGGTTTGACTTCAAGGAGCTTAAGTAGGATTTTCAACATGAGAGCGAGTTTTGTCTTTTGGCTTTATAAATTTCGATCTCACGGTGTCAAGTTGTATTTTTTGTAGTAAATTTGTAAAAACTTTTTTTTCGATTTCTTACTTTACAACCTTTACGTTGTTATTAAGCCTCCAAATTATTGATCATTTAATTGGTTTAGCAATTATAAGCATTTGACGCATATAGTGATATAGTCACAAATTTAAATTTGTAAATATTTTTCTCTTTGGTGGAATTTTTGTATTATGTACTTTAATACTTGTCTTTTGTGAGCATGCATTTTCTGTTCTTTTTCCTACATTGCTCATCTTATAAACATGTATTGTGCTAAACTCATCTCGGGGTAAAACTTAGAATGAAGAGAATGTGGCAAGCAACGTGTCCCTATAGACGACGCTATTGTTCAGAAGTGTTTTTGCTCTTTTAAATTTAGGAGTTACCTGTACAAAATTGTAGAGAGTAGGTTGTAGACACGATGTTACCGGCATCTTCCTATTCCGAGTTGCTAATTCTCCGAGTTCGTCATTCCCAATGGTGGGGGTGTTCCTACAAGGACTCCGACGCTCGAGTTAGCATGGACCATAATAAGACATCAAGCATCTTATAATGAGAGTAGCTCATAAAAAGATAAGAGAAGCACATAACATCATAACTTCACAATATATACAGTATTCCAAATACGTATACTAAGGTATGATCTCTAACTTAGTTCTTCTTGCTACCCATGCTAACTCGAGCGTCGGAGTCCTTGCAGGAACACCCCCACCCTTGGAAATGATGAACTTGGAGAATTAGCTACTCAGAATAGGAAGATGTCGGCAACATCGTGTCTCCAACCAACTCTCTACAATTTTGTTCAGGTAACTCCTAAACTCGAAAGAGAAAAAATACTTTTGAACAATAAACTCGGAAGAGCAAAAACACTTCTGAATAATGGCGCTGTTTGTGGGATCCCTCTTTATCAAAGATCATGGCCGAACGACGAATTCAATAGACCGTCAATTTAGAAACTCCATTGAAGAGCAAACATCCAGAAGATGGACACGAGACAGACCTCACACCAAGTCTTTGAAGAAGTCCTTTTAGACTATGAAAATCGTGAACTCATCAATCAAGAGGCTCGTCATTTTGGTAGCCTCAGTGATGACTATCACCATGCCATGCAAGAAATGCGACATATGGTACAAGAGTTGAAATGATACCAGTTGGAACTTCAATGGTAATTGGCTGAACGCTCGTTGTCCAGGCAGTCCCATTCTCAAAGTCGCCCAGCTAAGGAACGAGAGCAACCTCGTGCTGGAAATTATGAACGCAGAAGGGAGCATCGAAAATTTTTTCCTTCTCCCCCACGTCGTAGAGACGAGAGGGTGTCACCCCAACGACACGGCGATTCACGGGCAAGGGAGGAATCATGATACGCTCGGTTTGAAAGGAAGAGGACTCCGCAAAGGAGTCCAACTCCTAAAAGGCATAGGAAATTCCGATAACACGTCATTATGGGTCAGATCCCATTTGCTTCCCATGTCCTTCAAGTTCGATTGCCAAAGTATTTTGATAAGCAAACTAATTTAAAGGATGTAAAATCTATGGAGGAAATCCATCAGATCACATTGGAGTACATGCAAGATGAGGATGTGTCAAAGGTAGTTTCCACTAAAAGAAAGAACCCGACATTGTCTCCTCAAAAAGGCGAAAACCCGGGACAGACCTCAAACTCAAAACCTTCAGTTCTTAGAGTTGGAAAATTCACTTCTTACACTCCCTTAGTGGCCTCACTTGCTGAAGTTTATCAACAAGTCTCTCATAAGGGCATCTTACCGAAAGTAAGGGAGATCTGACCAAGAGCTTCATTAAACAAATCCTACTATTGTGATTACCACAAGTCCCATGGTCACAAGGCTGAAGATTGTATTGATCTAAAAGATGCCCTGGAGCAAGCAATCCAAGATCGGAAGCTTCCCAAATTCGTCCAACACGTACAGCTACCAATACGACATAATAAGGATGAAGATCGGGAAACTAGAAACCCAAGAAGATCCAAACCCCAGAGAGCATGGAAGATACAACTCAGGTCATGGTCAATGTGGTGGTTAGAAGGAGCAGGTTGCCAAATTCTAACAACACTTTAAAAAGAGATGTTAAAGTCACCACCTCGGAAGTCCTCAAGGTAACAAGCATCCCAGCAATCTAGTTCACATCGGAAGACTTTCACATCGCCACATCGGATGAGGACAAGCCCCTGGTTATCACGGCCAGATTGGGTAATGGCATAGTGAAGAGGATCTTCGTTGATACTGGCGCAGACTCAAACCTCCTTTTCAGGATTGCATTTGATGTTTTGGGGTTAAAAGATCAACACCTAAAACCCCATCTCCCAGGAGTTGTTGGCCTGAGAAATCATTACATCAAGCCGGATGGAGCTGTAGATCTCCTTTTTACTTTAGTGGGAGGCACGAACATAAGGGTTGTACAAGCCAAGTTCGTTGTCCTCCAGGATTCTATAGCATACAATGTCATTTGGGGAGGAAGACCCTCAACGATTTGTGTGTATTCATCTGAACCAAGTTCTTGGTCATGAAGTTCCTGATAGTGGAAAATTGGGTCACAACGATTCGAGGAAATCGGGTGTCCGCAGTCAAGTGCAACAAATCCAGTCTCACACTCTGGGATGCGATCAAAGAGTCTACTGGAGTCTTCCTTGTTGACTTGGATACCTGTATTCAAAAGAACCCGAGGCCAGAGCCTAATGGAGAGCTCAAAAAATTCAAATTGGGGACAAGCCAGAAAGGTATACTATGATTAATAAAGAGCTACCTCACCCTCTGAAGTCGGAACTCCATAGCTTATTGAGAGGTAATGTAGACTTATTTGCTTGGGAACCTGCTGATATGCCCAGAATAGACCCAGCATTCATGTCCCATCAATTGGTCATTGACCCCGCTTTCAAGCCGATTGTGTAGCGACGTCATAAGATGTCACCCGACCGAGCAGCCGAGGTCAAAAGTCAAGTCCACTAAATGCTGGGTTCATCCGAGAGTTAACTTATTCTACTTGGTTGTCAAATGTGGTGATGGTAAAAATGTCTAATGGAAAGTGGTGAATGTGTGTAGATTACACTGATTTAAACAAAGTCTATCCAAAAGACTATTTCTCTTTACCCAACATAGATAATATAATTGACTCCTCCTCGGGATATCGGGTTCTAAGCTTCTTGAATGCTTATAGTGGTTACAACCAAATCCCGATGCACAAAGCTGACGAGGAAAAAACAGCTTTCATTACCCCGGAGGGAATTTATTGTTATACCGTAATGCCTTTTGGTTTAAAAATACAGGGGCAACATACCAAAGGCTAATGGCGAAGGTTTTAAACAATAGATTGGAAGGAACATGGAAGTATACATTGATGATATGCTGATCAAAACCAATGAGGATTCTGACCTGATCAAGGACCTCAAGGAAGTGTTGGATTGCCTCTGACTTCACAAGATAAAGTTGAACCCAACAAAGTGCACTTTTGGAGTTTAGGGATGTAAACTTTTAGGGTTGATGGTTACCCAAAGAGGCATAGAGGCCAATCCTGAGAAGTGCTAGGCAATCTTGGATATGTAAAGTCCTCGGAACCTCAAAGAGGTCCAAAGGCTGACAGGTCGGTTGGCTGCGGTGTCAAGGTTCTTGGGAGCCTCTGCCACTAAAGCTAAACCATTCTTTAACTTAATGAGGAAAGATGCTGACTTTGCTTGGACGGAGGAATGTGAGGCTGCTTTCTACCATTTTAAAAACTTACTCTCATCTCTTCCCATTTTGGCAAAATCCAAGCATGGCCAACCTCTATATTTGTTTTTATCCATGACTGAAGAGACCCTGGCTTCAGCCTTGGTCTTAGAAGATCAGGACAAACACTAACGGCCACTATATTCGTTATCAAAGTCCTTCAAGGACTTGAGCTATGATACTCAAAAATATAGAAACCCACTTTTGCATTACTAACAATGGCACGTCGGTTGTGCCAGTATTTCCAAAGTTATCTGATAATTGTACGAACCAATCA
Source organism: Arachis ipaensis (assembly GCF_059453495.1). Classification (NCBI taxonomy): domain Eukaryota; kingdom Viridiplantae; phylum Streptophyta; class Magnoliopsida; order Fabales; family Fabaceae; genus Arachis; species Arachis ipaensis. The sequence continues at coordinate 31,706,829 of NC_142435.1, forward strand.
GTCGATCAAAAAGGTTTTGGAAAAGCCCGACCTCGCGGGTCGGATGATGAACTGGTCTGTTGAGTTGTCTCAATTTGATGTGCATTACAAACCACACTCAACCATTAAGGCTTAAGCAATGGTCGATTTCCTAGCTGAGACGATGCACCCTGATGCCGATATACCGACATGGGAGCTTCACATGATGGAGCCTCCAATGTCCGATATGGGGGAGTAGGCCTCATCTTGACCAAAAGGGAAGACGTGGTGATTAAAGCCTCCATTAAATTTGACTTTCCTATTTCAAATAATCAAGCTGAGTATGAGGCTTTGCTTGCAGGAGTGGCACTAGCCCGGGATATTGGAGCGATAGACATAACCGAGTTCAGTGATTCATAGTTGGTAACCTCTCTCAAGTTAATGGGGAGTGCCAAGCAAGAGGCCCATTACTACAAGTCTAACACACTACTTCAAAATTGCACAACAAAAGGTAAAAACCTTCAATTCTTTTTCAATCAAACATATACCTAGAGAACAAAATACTCGTGCTGATGTATTGTCCAAGCTTGCAAGCACTAAACCTGGTTTGGGAAATCGTAGTCTAATACAGGAGGTGCTTACAGAGCCCACTGTGACAAAACCCGATATTTTGATTTTTGTTCATCTATTGTCAACATTTGGATGAACCCAATTTGTGAATATTTCAAACACGGGACATTGCCTAATGATCCTAAGAAATCAAGGAAACTACCGCTTAAAGCAGCCAAGTACACTATGGTAAATGGTCAATTGTATAAAAGGGGCATATCCTAGCCATTATTGAAATGCTTAAATGTCAAACAAACAATGTATGTGCTACAAAAAAATCATGAAAGATGCTGTAGACACCACTTAGGGAGAAACTGTTGGCACAAAAAGTCATCAGAGCCGAATACTACTGGCTGACGCTCATCAAAGATGCCATGAAATATGTAAAGAAATGTGATAAGTGTCAACAACACAGCAACCTCTATCAAGCACCACCCCATGAACTCATTTCCGTTATACCGATGCGGCCATTCACTAAATGGGGGTTGGACTTGTTGGGACCTTTCCCATAAGGTCCTGGGTAGGTAAAATACCTTATAGTTGCTATAGACTATTTCACCAAATAGATCAAAGTTGCACCATTGTCTAGCATCAGCTTGTCCAATGTCAGAAGTTCATCTGAAAAGATGTCATAGCGAGGTTCGGAATTTCCGAATCCATTGTTACGGATAATAGAACCCAGTTCATAAACATGAGATTTCAAAAACTCCTGTCTGGCTTGGGAATCCGGCAAATTTTTGCCTCGATGGAACATTCCCAGGTGAACAGGTAGGCCGAGGCCGTAAACAAGATAATCTTGAATGGATTGAAGAAGAGACTAGATGAACATCTTGGTTCTTGGGCTGATGAGGTATGGTTGGTGCTGTGGTCATACCAAATTACGATACACTCTACCACCAACGAAACTCCGTTCAAACTTACCTACGGCAAAGAAGCCGTAATCCCAGTGGAACTTAGAGACCCTAGCCCGAGAATGCTTCTTGGGACATCGGCAACCCATAAAAGCTTGGACTTAATTGAGGAAGTCAGAAGTATGGCCAACTTAGCAAAACAAGCCCTAAAGCAAAGAGTTGCTAAAAGATACAACGCAAAAGTCCGACCCAGAAACTTCCAAGAAGGGGACTTGATTTTGAGGCAAGCCGATTCTAGGGTACTGGGAACTCGGAATAAGCTAGCTTCGACCTAGAAAGGACCTTTCAGGATAAAAGAGGTATTGGAAAAAGGAGAATACAAGCTAGAAACCTTAGATAGCACCGGGGTACCAAGAAGCTGGAATGCAACCCATTTGAAGAAGTAGTTCTCTTAGGTGATCGTAACACTAATAATTTTCTTTCTCTTTATGAAATAAAGGGCACTCTTTTCCTAGGAAACTAGGTTTTTAATGAAACCCCATTTTGTACTATTCAAAACTCCCTATTTTCTCAATTTTCTATTTAGTGTTTGAATTGCTCGAATGATCTCTAAGTCTCACTGTGAATTCGATGTTGCGCGTGGAAAACGCCACCTTACTCGTTTAAAATCGACATCGAGCTAAAAAAAGTAAAGTTTAAAGCAAACGGTTTAACGAAGGGAAAGGATTACGATGATTAGTATAGAATAAAATGCTAAGCATTCAATTACCTCGACATAACAGGAATAAATAACTATTAAATCCCGAAAAGAAACGGGAATGATGCTGCAAAAAGTATCATAAATACCGAGGTACCAACCTTAAAATACTTAGAAAATAAGTAAAGAAAAATTGTATATAAATTACAAAATGGAAACAATTTTTCCATCCACAACCTTTTTGAAGGCATCGACTTCGAAGACATCCAAGTCGGGGGCCTTCATCTTAATCTGCTCCTTAAATTAGTCTTGGCATCAAAGACACCTTTAATAGCTGCTTGCTTTGCTCTCCGGACAAAAAGTTTAAGATCCTCAATCTTCTTCATTAGTTTGGAAACCTGCTTCTTCCAGGTCACCTCCCTCAAATCCGAAGCAGCTTGAGCTGACTTCAAAGTTTTTACCTCATCTTCCAGGAAAATCTGCTTGGCCTGAAGGGTAGTAACCGAGTTATTGAGATCCTTAGCTTGATTGGTGGCCTCAGCAATCAACTTATCTTTGGCAAGAAATTCTGAGCAAAGACTCATTATCTCCACATCAGCGTCTCGGACATAAGTCGCGGAAAGTAGGAGCATCCTTTGGACCCAAGGGAGGGTGACCTCTAGTGGCATCTTAGCAAAAGCTACCCAAATGTCCTCATCCATAAAGTGTTTGTGCACAAACTCGGGAGCCTAAAATCCTTAGTCTAGGACATGCTTAGATGCCGGAGGGATGGAGACAATAGCATCATCCTGGTTGTCATCTCGGGGCCGATTTCGAGAAAGGAGAGTTGGCAGGGGAATTCTCCTCCACAACGAGTATCTCGGGCCTTGCCCCTCCCTACTCCCTTCCACCACCCGAGGCCGAGGTTGACGACTTATGGTTGCAGACGACGAAATCCCGTCACCACCAACTGAGATAGGAGGTTGGAATGCCAACCTCCTCTTCATCTCGGCAATGGCGGCAAGAACTCCAACCATGTCAACTATAAGACATAAACAAAAGATAACTTCTGAGATAAAGAAGACAGAAATAAATGAAGACGCAAAGAGTTGAAAGCTTTCTGATGGCATTCCGAACAGCCTACTTGTTTATAAAAATGTCTCTCAAAATTAATGGATTCTCATTCCACAGCATCATTAACAAATTGATACCGAGGATCTCGTCAGCATTCGCATTGGAAAGTCTGATTTTCGGTGAAGAAAGGAGTAGTGCCCTCAACCCTGTCAATCTTAAAAGACTTTTCTTTGAATCCATGATAGGATTCTTCAAATAAAGTAAAAATTTTTCTGTTTAGGACACCTTGGAAAGAGATGAACCCGTGCCCCCGTGACCTAAATGGAATTGTCAAAGTGAAAAAGACCCTAAGTGAGGGCACGATATCCAGGAATGAGCACAGAAGCTCGAAACCTCGGAAAATCACCTAAGTATTGGGATGAAGCTATGAAGGGGCGCACCTAGTGTGAGTTGTAACACCCTAACTACCAAAGCTCACACTTCCGGCTGCGCGACTCTGATAGTTCAGACATTACAACGACACTTATACTATTTAATACTAAATATGAGCCTGTTTAAAATTTTAAACCGCAATACCGCTCCCAAAGATACTTTCGTCCGATGACGTACATCCATAAATACCATTCAACTTACAACAACTCATAAAGAGTACGTCCATATATATACATAAATATATATATAAATAATATTACAAACAATAATCAATACAATTCCTATCCCTCTTACAGAATATCTCAAGATAAAGGCGAGGGTACAAATAATAACCTAAAGCAATACGGAACATCTCAACAACAAATGAATAAACTCTTCATAACTTCTGCGCCCATATCCTGAAAGGGGAAAAATGTAGGGGGGTGAGAACATCATCCTCGAAAGGGTTCTCAGTAGAGGGTTTTTGGGAATTACTGTAATAGGATACATGAAGATAAACCGTACCAACGATTAATAATCGTCTTATGCCTCTTTTCAAAAACAACGGCTTATAAGTAAAAAGGAAATCTGAAATCCTTTTCTGAAAGAGGAACAGTTCAATTCTCAAAAACTCAAGAACCTTTCAAAACGGTTTATCTGTGCTGAACCAAAATAGTCTTTCATATTTTATTCCAAACCAGAAACACAAAACCGAAATCAACCATCAGTTCATCTCTTCCCAACCACGGCCCTAGGCCCAAACAATCCAACCAACAACCAATCACCACAATCCAACAGATTCCCAGATGCAAACACAGATAGGAAGTTCAAGCACAAACAAACAGTTATTACAAGTAGAACAGTTAGCAATTAATCACATAGGCAAACCAAGTATAAAATGCACACCCAACCAATGTCACACAAATGCATATGATGCATGCCTGTCCCTAGTGGCTGATGATATCATCTATCGGTTACCAAGCCAACCCGACATGTCCGGTAGCTAACCCGGACACAGTCTCTCTGTTGTGCTTTATTATCATTAGAGGGTATCTGCGCCCTGTCGCCATTAGAGGGTATCTGCGTCCTGTCGCCATTAGAGGGTATCGGTGCCCTGTCACCCTTACAACCAGAGAGAAAACACAAGCATACTCGCATACAACATTCATCTCAGCCATCCGGCTTAAATTCACAATTCATTCAATTGCATTACATGCTTTTGTACTCAACCATGGATCGCCATCCATCTTAGCCATCCGGCTCACGGTTCAATCCAGAACTAGCCAATTTATCAATAAATATAGCCCTTCAGCTTAAATTCATAATTCATAATCAGCCATACGGCCCACAACTCATTCGGCAATCAGGCATAGTTCAATAGCATACACAGCCATTCCGGCTCATAACAAAATAGCACTTCCACCATTCAACATCATCAAATTCATACATCGGCATTTAAGCCATAAATCACTTTTCTCAATTCATTCACTTTGAAATCAAGTTTCAACTCTTTTCAGCCTTGGCTTTAAAGATCTCATTTCTCAAATCATCTCAGGCTCATAAGCCACTTTTACTCAAAGTAAGTTCCCTTTTTAAAACAAAGCCGCTCTCGGCATCCTCTTTCCAAGACTTCCAAAACCATGGAAAGTTAAAGATTCAATTTGGGAACAATCAAAATCACCCATTCCACAATGGGATTTTATAACAAAGTTTCTCGGCAGAGTCCCAAGTCTTTAGGGGAGAATAACATAACTCATTTCGCCAAATTCATTTAAAATCATTAAAACATTGGCTTTCTGATTTGAGTAAGCAAATAGGATCTAAGCCAAACCGAGTCACGTAATCATTTACTTCTTTCAAAGCCGTTTCCTTTACTTAAGCAAAACCAACTTCAACCCCCAGGATAATTTCTAGAACGTTTCAACTGTTCAAGGTTTGTTTTAGTCTTGCAAGAATTCAGAATTCAAGGAGTACTTAAAACCTTTCTCAAAACATTTTAAAATGAAACTTGTCAATAAACAATCAGGTCTTTTCAAAATCATTAAAACTCTTTAATTGAAACCCCCAAGTCAAATTCAAAGGCATAAACCCTTTTCACATTCAAATAGCTTTAAAACACAAGTTTCATCTAAATAACTTTCTCCTGAAAGAGATACAATGCCTTCCTTAAGAAGCAAGACTAAATCACAATTTCCTCTTTAATAATTCATTTCAAGAGTATGAATCATCATTTTCTTGATAATTCAAATAAAATTGTAGAAGTCTTTAACTCATCATTTGCCCGACAACATTTCAATAAAGACTCGGATTTTATAGAAATTTCGGCAGCACCTCCCCTAAAACTTGGACTTTGCCACCCGGTTCGGGTCCCAACTAAACCGTTCCTCATTCCTTTTCAACAGCTCAAAACCAGAAATCAATTCAAAGCAAGCTAAATCCAACAATTGCCTCAGTGGCGTATCTCAAGGAAACCATTTCAAAATTCAACCCAATATCAACCGATTTAACTCATTTCCAAAGCTTTAAAGAATCGGTTCAGCAATAAATCATTTGTCCAAAACCAAGTCAATTAAAGTAAACCAGGCTGAATTCAAGAGTACATTCTATTTTTCACATTCCCAAGAAAATTAACTCAAATCAATCCTCAGCGGATTAAACTCGATTTCAAAGCTTTAAAGAATCAACTTCAAAACCTTACATTTCACAAGCCGCACAACAATTCAGCCAAATCAACATCCATAATCATTCGAGTCAATCAAATAATACATAAGGCAGATACAATCACCAAATACACAATATCTCACATCAGTACCCATATGTAATAATTCCAATACATAAAACACAGTTTTTGGAAAGCGCCCGTACCTCAAAATGCAAAACCATAGCCCAAATGCCTCATCAAGTCCTTTCCGTCTCAAACCGAACTGACGAAAACTAAAGCCTCAGCTCCCAGCCACTTTTGCAATAACCATAGCAACACTAATCGCAACATATAATAATCAGAACTCGATCCCACGTTACCAAGACTCATTCATTAACCAAACACAACAGAATACTAACGCGAGATTATTCGAAACATAATTTCTTACCGAAATAATACAATAAGGCAGCTGCGATTCCGAACCGGCCCCGGCAACAGCTCTGGCGGCGGCCAGAAGCTTCGGTGGATCAACTATAAAAACCGCGCAACATTAAAACCTTCTCGAAATCCAAAAAGGCAGAAACTTCAAATAAAACCCTTACTGGCCACTTTTTCCGGCGACGGCAGAAGTAGTCAGAAGCTCCGACGGTGGAACTTGGTCGCGGTAGTGGCGTTTCCCAGCGCCAGGAGCACGGTGGCACGACTGATTTCTCCCCCGGAAATGGCTATGACAGAACCAGCTTCTCCCCCTTCCGTTCACAATCCCAGCGGCAGCCACAGTGGTAGTTCTGGGCAGCTCCGGCGACAGTGGGCTCCGGCAACTCGCAGAACCCCGAGGCAGAGACAGACAGCAACTCCGGCGGCGCCAAGCTCTTTCTTGGCGAACCGAAGCAGCAGACTAGGGGGGTTTCATCTCGCTTCTTCTTCGCTGCTGGCAAGGACAATGACTACCCAGCTCCGGCGACGCGCAAGGTAGCTCCCCACTCTCTTCACCGCGAGCTCCCTCTTTGCGTGACGCCTCCCTTTTTGGTCTCTCGCTCCCCTCTGGTCGCGACATGAACGGCGGCAGCAAGGAGGGTTCGACGGACCCGAGCAGCGCGGCGGCAGCGAGCTAGGCGACTCCTTCCTCCCCTGCGCGCGCGCTCTCCCTTCTTGGTCTGTCTCTTTCTTCTCCTCTGGCTTCGCGCTCGCCGGCAGCGCCGCTGGGGATCACAAAAACAGCGGCGGCGGTGAGGAAGTAAGCGCGGGGCGGCAGCGACGACTGGGTAGTGGTCACGGCGCAGCCCTTTCCTCTCTGCCAGACCTCCCTTCTCAAGCTCCCTCCCCCATGATTTTCTGTTTCTGTTTCCTTCGTTGGGTTGCAGGTTTGCTGAAGGGAAGAAGAAAGGGTGGCGGCTGCTATGCTTGGAAATTAGGGTTTCATCATTTTGAAAACTAGGGTTTGTGTTAGGCTAGGGGTAGTTTAGTAATTTCAAATAAAAGTAGGGAATAATATGGTAATTGAAACTCAATTAAATTCAACACTAATTATATATAGAAAATACTATTTGTTCATCACTTTCACAAATTATTTTCAATAAAATGTCCAAATCAAATAATTAGAAATAGTATAATTAATTTCTCTATTTTCCAAAATAGCTGTATTAATATTTAAAATATTACTTATCCAAACCAAATCATATAAAATACTTATTATTTTATAACTATCAACTTTATAATTCAAATATAGAAAATAATCCAATAATTATAAAACTGGATAATAATCATAACTCGCCTCAAATTCGATAAATCAAAACTTGTCTTAATTATCCTTAATAAAATAATCTCTGAAATTAAGGCTATAAATAACTATATGATTTGAGACTTGATCATAATAAGACTTTTCAACGATTCTGGGTCTTACATGAGTCAAAATACTCACTTGAAAATCGAAAAAGGGTAAACGAACCCTGATCCCGGAGAACAAAGTCTCATACATCCACAACCAATCCGAGACAGTATCGGCGTGCTCATTTACGTGGAACAAATGGTCCCCGAATCTCAGGACAGAGAAAATATACAAGTTGCTAATATCAGAATAAAAAATAATTCGAACTTCTCGTAGATTACCAAGCTCATACTGTTTGATAGTGGAAGGAGTGGTTTTAATCTCCTCGTACACCCAACCGTAGATTTTTACCTCGAGCTTGCTATTTATCCTTTGAATAGGGGCAGGTCGGGGTCTCGGCAAATTCGCACTGCCACAACCACGAGCCACAATGACCTTTTTCCTAGCCATCACCTATAGGGGCACCACTACTACCTCACTACTACTATCAGGAAGCAAAAATTCTAACACTACAAAATTTTGGCTAAGAAAGCAAAAAATAAAATTCAGGAAACACAAGAATAGGGGCAAGTAGAATCACTAAATTATATGGAAAAAACTTAAACAGTGGTTCCCCAACTACATTCAGCCTAATCAAAAGTAAATAACCAAAAGGAAACATGTGAAAAATTGCAATAAGCATCAAACAAGTATCCATAGAACAGGAAGAATAAACGAAGATTCACAAGTGGAAAGCTCCAAAAAGGAAAAATTACATGCAAGAGCAAAGAGGTATCAGAATCACTAACCTTAAAAAAGTTAATAGAAAGGGTATCGACAACGATGAACTTAACAAAGACAAAGAAGAAACTGCTCGAAGAAGAAGAGGAAGACTTCGTTTGCGCGAAGTGGAAGAGTTTTTGGAGAAAGTGGGAGAGTGTTGGTAAACATTGGAAATGAAAGGTAAAGTGAAGAATAAAAGTTATTTAATTTCAAATTAATGTTGCATTTATTGCAGAGAGAGAATAGAACTGACAGTTCGTGGAATGGGGGAATCATAACCGTTTTTAAATTAAATAAACCTTTCAAAATTTCGATCTAAAGGAAGGGCTTAACTCATGAACTCGGATACCTCTGACCCGATGGCCCAGGTCCAAAACTCCGAGTTGGGGCACTATTTCGAACAAAAGCAAGCATAACCGACCAAGAGATTAAAGTTGTAACCGACCTTATGGGATAACGGCCGGATACCACAATGGATATGCCACCATAATTTCGTAACCACCGAATCCCAACAAATAATGTGTCGTAATGAGCATTTAATGTCAGAAAAAGGCAACCCAAAAGGACAAAGACTAAAAAGGAGAGGCAACCACCAGGTAAACACACGAAAACTCACTTATAACCTCACAAACTTTAGTATCGGAGTGTCTTGCAAGTTGTCCACCCGGCCTGGTTCTGCATTTGACGAAGTTGGGATCTCCTACCTCCACCTCTTTAGATCGTGACCACGCTCCGAGCACGAACACAATATTTGAATGAAATTTGCTTATACATGATTTATTAGATATTTTTAAACGTGATCAACCACCTATTTGATAAATAAATAAATAAATAAAAAGAAAATTGTGCTAAAAGACCTATTAACCAACTTTGTCAATGTAGCAACCTCGTCAAATACGCGACGGGGACACGAACCTGATGTAGGCTAATCACATTCTTATAAATGAACATGAGAGGCAAAGCATCAACCATGAATGAGTAACTCCATTCATCTTTAGAGGTAGTGAGCAACATCAATCAACTTAATTCCTTAGAAATTAAACATTCGTGAAAAAATCTACATAGACCTCATCGTTTAAACTTTAGAGTCTATGCTCCATTAACCACAAACCTTGATGAGGAAAGCATTATCCAAATAAGCTCATCATGAATTGCTACCAAGAAACGAATAAAATTTAACAAAAATACACTAGATGATGAATATGCAAGTAATCCTTTAATCATAAAGGAAGAGGGGAGTCATTATTGGTGATAAGGATAGTTTTCTACACCATCGGGAGGTCAAGCTTTGTTTGCACTGAATTTGCCAATGCATTAGTTGTTAACTCCAACAAGCTCGGGATAATGAGATAGTTGGCAGCCTACAAAAGATTTGAAACTCTTAGAGCATGTACACTAGAGTTTTTCAGCAAATATGCACATCTTTTCCAAAGCTGAGCTGACATCTACCATTTAATAATTAATGTCAAGAACAAGAACTGAGTATGTATGTGATATATCGTTAATAAACTCACCTCATTCAAATTGGAAAGAATATTTTTGTTCCGCTTCAAGTAGAAAGTGGCCTATCTCTTGAAATGATTCACCACGATCCCACGAAAATTCTATTTCTTTTGACAGAAGTCAAGGATCTACGAAAGAATATCTCTAACAATGGGTACCTCGACCTCATGCAAATTAGAATTAAAATCAATATGGTCTTGCACAAACAGGGATTTAGCAGTTGCAACCAGGGGCAGAATTTAGTTAAGACAAGGGGGGCATGGCCCCAAACTTTTGGTAAAAAAATTAGTAATACTTTTTCAAAAAATAAAAAATTAGTTCAGCTGACTCAAATACTTCGCTATGACTTAAAATACCAAAGTTCAATCTTCATCTCTTGCTTTTATTGTACAATAATTTTTAGTTTTAAATATCCAAAACATGTTGGATTTGGACTGAATTGAGTGTATTTGCATCTCTCTATTCAATAAGCAACACTCCCTTTATTTTTGAGTTCAAATATAAAAAATTAGGTATTTTTATTTATGTAATTTAATATTATTTTATATTTTACTGTTTATTTAATTTAATTTTTTATATGATAAAAAAATATTAGAATATTCAATAAGTATTGATATTATTGTATTTGTATAAATTGATAAAAAAATTCAATAAATATTATAAATTTTAATATTTGTCATTCTAACTTTTTTTTTACATATTTTACAGAATATATATTCAAATTTTTATATAAAATAATCATGAAAAATCAAAGAATTAATGCATTTTTTAAGAAGAATGCTAATATTCAAGAAGGAAAACATATAACTTTTACAATATAAACACATGTAGATAGTTCTTCTACTTTAATGAATCACGAAGAAAGTGAGATACAATTTCCAAAAGTTTAAAGAGTTGCATCGAGTTTGACCTTATTTCTTTGAAACAAAATCCTGAAAAACGGCTTCAAATTTGACAATATCAATTATCACCCAAATCAGAGAAATGAGGTTAGACGAACTTATCTTAAATGGGATCCATATCAAAAGCATCTTGACAATTATCTTCTATCTGGCTCCCCCAAAATTTTGTTTCAAGCTCCGCCACTAGTTGCAACACTCTTGCCCACCTTCAAGACAGGTCCATCGCAACTTCTTAAGGAAATTTGATCCATTTCGGGAAGTATGTTTTGATACAGAGAAAGGGCAGAGTTCATGGAAGGGATGGGATTCCACGAGACTCTCGAAATCCTTGTAAAGGGGCTTGGCCGAGTTACCAACTTTAGTGAGCCATTGTCTTAAGTCTTTACAAGCAACTACCATGTCTGAGTCTTTAGTTGAGTCATCACAAATATTGTCCAATTCAGTCAGGATGGTCTCTTTGTGTGTCTTGTCACTAGCCACATAGATAAAATAATGGAACATTTGTCGGCTCAAACAGTCATTGAGGCCCTTCAGCTCCTTGGTTGGGATCAGGAGTTTTTTAGCAGCCTTCTTATTTGTCAAAGCCAACAAGCTTGATATATGGAGTTCTTTCGCAGCCTACGAAACACATACCCACTGAAACTTTATTGATATGCAAACTAAGTGTATAAGAAAGTTTTACAGAAACTGTTAGTCTAGGAAGTAGAATTCAGGTCACAACAATGAGAAACAATGTAATGAGGGATAATAAAAATAAGAAAGAGTACTAAGGAGGACGCATGTATATTAACAAAAACAACTATGTTAGGTGTATACTAAAATCAACTACTAAGATAGAATACACATTAGAATATAAAATATAGGAAGAGTTTCAAGTGTATCGAGAATATCGGTGTTCCAGTTATTTTAACTTTTGATATAAATTATAAAAAATATATATAATATATATTAATTAAAATCAACTATTAAAACAACTGAAACACCGATATTCTCCGATACACTTGAAATTTTTCCCAAAATACATATTAAAAGTGAGATTAGTACTAACTTTAACTAATGATTGCTACTCTAATCTGTAGCCCCCTTTTTATAGGGTTATATTATTGGAACATCGTGTATTCCATTGTCCATTTCGTACCAAAAGCTGTTGTGTCCGTGTTAAACCAATTATTTTCTGGAGTAATGGTTTTAATATGCTCTGGTGCATTACCTGGATCCTCATAACCTAGTGTTTTCTGACCGTTGATATCACTTTTGCCAATCATTAATCATTAATTATTAATTATAACAAATAGCTCCCAATATATTTCTTGCCTATAATTGTATAGTTTGACCAACCATGTAAAAAATATATATAAGTATATAAACCATATCAAATTCTTGTAATAGATTTATGCATGATCAAAATTAAAAATTTAATAATAATTAATTCTTTATTTTATTACTTTATCATTCTCTTCATTTTATAAAGAATAAATGGACAAAAGTACACACATAAAAATTTTGGGTGGATAAATATACATTCCGATCTTTTGAAATATTCAATGTACACATGAAAGATTAGTAAAGATGGACAATAATGACATGCCGTTAATTGGGGTCCATTTCTGTTAAATTTACTACATACGAAAAAAAGTAGCTTGACAAAGTGGACTGTATAATGAGGGTTAGGTGAAAATTAGTTAATTTAAAAATTTAAAAAATAAAATAAAATAAAAAATCAAAGTGTATTGAGTGTCCTAATTTCGTAGAAAAATCTATCTATTACCTCAGTTATTGTAGCTATTCCAATTGCAATAGCTTTCAAAAATTGAGAGACAAGAGGTGAAGTTCATTCTAAGTTTGAGGATAAATCGAGATTATAACGCTCCGAGTTTTTAAAAATTAAATAATGAGTTAATTAAAAAAATTATTTTTTTTAAAATTAATTAAATTAAATTTTATGATATTTTAAATTTAAAATTTATTAAAAATTTTGAATAATTTTTATTATAATAATATATTTTAAAAAAAATATAAATTATTATTATTATTATTATTATTATTATTATTCCATTTAATCTATTTGGCCAAAGCCACTAAAAGAATGAAAGGAAAGAAATAAAAGATATATCTTATATACAAATGCATATATATATTATATATATATATATATATATATATATATATATATATATATATATATATATATATATATATAACATTCACTTATTAAATATATAAACTTACTAATCGTTCATCATTATCACCACCGAATTATACACAACAAAAGGGAAAAGAAAGTGTTAACGTGACTTGCATGTATTTATAGATATACATATATACATGACACCTATCTTTCTATTTATTAATCACCATTATCATCCTTAGTTCATTTGGTTTCTTTCATCACCGAAACAAAAATCAAGGAATAAGGGAAAGAAAGAGTGACCGAGGGTAAAGGAGAGAAATCGTGGAACCTCCGAGCTTTTGATTTCGATTTTTTACGATCCGTAACTCCAATAAAAAATTTAATTCGATAAAAGAATTCGTATCCTCTTTTTCTATATATTGGTGTTACTTTTGTCCGGTAGAAGTTGATGGTGACGTAGCTCCTCTTTTTTCTTGAGTTCGGCCAATTAGAGTTCTAGGAGGTACACATAATTTCTGACGTTCTTTTCTTGGTAGCTCGATCAGAAAGCTTCTTCGGAGTCTCGAATATTTTGATTTTATATGGAGGTAAGGTTTGGTAATTTTATAATCATTAAAAGTGAATTGGATGAATGAATGTTGGTTTGATTGATTACTGTTTGAGTTTGATTAAGTCTATGTTGAATTTATGTTGAATTATTATTGTTTGCTTGAGATTTTGGATCGGCTATGTATGAACAACCAGTTAGGGTGTTACATTATGGTATCAGAGTAGTTCGTTCCTATTAAAGCCTTAAAAATGGACTGACTATGTTTCACTGTGTACTCTGAGTGTCTGTTATGCGATAGGACTTGTCTTAATGACAAGAATTTAGACTTTATATGCATGACTGTTTGTTAATTAACGCTGTTAGCTTACCATTGCACACCTCATGGTATTAAGTTTGGCCAACCTAATACTAATGATTTATGTAACACCCTACCATACAGAGTCTTATGCTTAAGTCATAATTCAGAGATGGCAAGGTATTACGACCTCTAAAATAAAAATTTAGTACGTATAGTAGTATGAATGATTGATTATAACTAGGAGCCTTTATAGAAAAAGGGGTAAACAAAAAAAACCGTAACTCGAAAGCGCTACACTCCGATCGATAACGCAACGAGCAAAGGATAAGCGAACGCGAGATTATATATATACAAAGGAGTGTCAAAAACAGGAATATCAAGACTCAAAATCCGGCTGCGAAGATAACCGGTCCGAGCATAGCAATATATACATATAATAAAATAAGGAAAACCCCAAAGAAAACCCAAAGGGACACAAATACAGAAATCTAATCTCCAAAATCCCCTCTAGAAGGAGTCATCACAGTTTGTATTATTTAATGGAGATAAAAATATCTAAACAAGATATATAAACCAAAACAGAGTCCCAAGAACAAAGGATCTTCGCTAATCCAGAAGTCTCCAGCATGCCTCAACGAGAAGTCTCGCGTCCTGCATCTGAAAACCACAAAATCCGCATGGGTGAGAACCAGAGGTCCTCAGCATGGTAACAGCTTCCACATATATAATACATAATAATAGAGGAAAGCCGAAGGCAATCCTAGAACTTCCTCCAGATAATATCAAAGCTTATAAACAAGCTAAACCATAAGTGGCAACTGACTAAAGATCCTTCAGTCTAACTAATACTTCCCTTTCCAATTCCTTCAGACCTCCCAACCACCAGCAGGAGTATAATATAGCAAGCACAGTTATATCAGACAAGAGATTTACAAATAGAAACAGATAAGGCATTTAGAAAATTAGCAAGTAATATGCAGTCAAATAGGTAATCTCAAACAATTCATGTAGTATGCTTATGATGCATGCCTGTCCCTAGTGGCTGATGATATCATCTGTCGGTTATAGAGCCAACCCGACAAGTCCTGGTAGCTAACCATTGGACTGTCCCTCTGTCGCGCATTCCCAACTCGAGTTATACTCATCTGAAACTTGATCATAATCATAATCCATATCCATCACCCTCACTGGTGAATATTTACGGGGGTGAGCTCATCCGGGGCTTTCACAGTGCCCGGCCACACTTACGACATAGGGTCAACAGAGTATCAAGTCTCAACCTGGAGCACGTGGTGGCTAGCCACTGCTACTACCCAGGAAAACTCGTATCTCAGATAGTGGAAGTGCAACATTCACAATTCATTCAACAACATATATGCATTTATACTTAGCCATAATCATGGCTCCGCCGTAACACGGCAATAATCTAGCCATCCGGCTCACGGTTAAATCCATAACCAGCCAATTCATTAACAATTACGGCCCTTCGGCCCATGGCATAACAAGCACTTCCATCGCCATTCTCCGCATCTCACATAATCATCTTTGATCCTTATTGATCATTCATTTTTCCCTTGCTTCACTCGCAAGTTACCACATTCACTAGCCCTTTTCCTCATGCTAGGCATATCATAATGATTTAAGATATAAGTGGTGAGATCGGAGGCTTAGAAGTATGAAATTTGGCTTTTAAAACTCAAAAATCAACTTTGGGATGAAAACAGGGCCACGCGTACGCGCACTCTACGCGCACGCGCGGATGGCCAAAAACTCATCGACGCAAAAGCGTCAGCCACGCGTACGCGTGGGTGCTCTTTCGCCCAGGCACAAAACTGGCACAATTCTGGCACAACTCTCTGGAAAATAGCTGGGCATATGGCGCAGCGCATCGACGCGCCCGCGCACACCACGCGCACGCGTGGATGGTGCTTCCTGGAAGAATGGCGCGCACGCGCCAAGTGCGCCTACGCGCGGAGGGTTATTCTGCTAAAAATTTTCTAAATTAAAAGCTGCAGAATTCACAGATTAAACCCCCAATCTTCCGACGGTCATAACTCTCTCATTTTAAATCATTTTTCACCCGTTCTTCGAACGGCATGGACATCCCGGATCCAATTTCATTTCTAAACAGATTTGGCACAAATCAGAGATCTGTAGTCCAAGTTATGTCCCATCAAAGTATGCCCAAAAACCATATTTTCATACAAAACCACAAAGTGCCATTTTCAAAACGAGCCACTTTCAACTCTTTTCAAAATCAATCAAAACATGCCAATTTCAACCCTTTTCTTTGAAATCATTCAAAATATACCAAAATCAACAACAAGCCATCCTCAACTCACACATTGACACTTTACCAAGATTTCCAAAACCACCATACAACCATTTTAACACTTCTCAATCAAATGGCTAAAGGACAAACACAATATCATGTCATACATCCCTCCTCATCCCAATTTCCAATAATACCATTTTCAATCAACCATCATTATACAGGACCAACATCATACTCACCATCAACATGGTACCACCCATCAATTCAACCCCAATCATCCATCAAGCATATATCACAACATGCATTTCTCATATATCACACAATCAAGGCATCAATATTCATAATCACATATATGATCACATCATATATCTCAACCATTCAACAACATCAACAATTCAATGCCTATCTTAGGGCCTCTAGCCTAAGTATTTCCTATCACATTACATATTAGATACGGGAAACCGAAACCATACCTTAGCCGATTTCCCAAGCTCAACCGGAGCACTTCCAAACTACTTGTCCACAAGCTCTCAAGGTATCAACACCTCCAAAAACAAATTTTATCACACAAAACCCTCTCCCAAGCTTTCCAAAATCACCAATTCAAGCTCCAATATTCACATATACACAACCTAAGCCACAATCATCATACCCATACACAACATCTCAATACCCAAACATCATAGAACAATAAATTACACTAGAATTGAGAATCTTATCACACCCAAGGTCCAAGGAGACAAGATTAACCTTCTCCTTCAAGAGAGTTGGGTCCTATAACATCAAAGAGCCCAAAATCTCAACATTTTTGCGCATGAAACTCGAAATCAAGGCTGGAAATTCGAAGAGCAAAACGTAGCTTACCTTAAGATTTATTGTATGAGTTTTGTAGAGCTCTCCGCGGTGAACGCGTGGCCGCAAACGGTGTGGCAATCGGAGCTCTAGATCAAAAGTTATGGTGGTTTGAAGATCAAGTGAGAGATAGAACTTGAGAGAGTGTTCTTCCCTTCTTCTCCACTATTTTCAGCGTGTGTGTAGCAAATAAGGAGAGAGAGTGCTGAAAACTAGGGTTTTGGTTTAGTTATGTTGGGCCAAGGGCCCATTTTGGGTCCGGTTGGCCCGGTTTGTTCCGTTCGGTCCAATCTTGGTCCGATTTCTATAAAATTGGTACCGAAATTCTCGTCTCAATTTTCTCTATCATATTAAGCCATAAAATAACATTTTTTGGCTTTCTAAAATAAATTATCATTTATGGGTTAATTAGCCGTTAATTAACCGGGTCTTACAGTTTATGTATATGGAAACACTAATGGATTATCATAGACGAAATAGGAGTAATAGATAATGCGAATTACAGAGTTTTGGAATGTTAGAGGTTACGAAGATAGCTCAGTTCTGAAGTATAATCTTTATTCGTGTTACACGAACTCATGCCATCTCTTCTTTCATTATCTTCATTGAAATTGTTGCCTTGGATTTTTTCAGAATGTGATCTGATTATTTCCTGACCTCTTCCAAACATTATCTTTGATATTCTTGTACTTCTCTTTATGGACCTTATTTTCTTTAGTTTGAGTTTAAACTTGTTTCAATATGACAATTTTTGAGGACAAAAATTTTTGTAAGGTGGGTGAGATATAATGCCTTGAGTTTTTTTAAAAATTAAATAATGAGTTAATTATGATTTATTATTTTATTTAAAAAAATTATTTTTTCTAAAAGTAATTAAATTAAATTTTATGATATTTTAAGTTTAAAATTTATTAGAATTTTTAAATAATTTTTATTATAATAAAATATTTTAAAAAAATATATAAAAAAATCATCATCATCATCATTATCATCATCATCATTCATTTATTCTATTTGGCCAAAGCCACTAAAGGAATGAAATGAAAGAAATGAAAGACATAGCTTATATACAAATGCATACATATATATATATATAACACTCACTTATTAAATATATAAACTTACTAATCATTCATCGTTATCACCACCGAATTATACACAACAAAAGGGAGAAGAAAGCGTTAACGTGGCTTGCATGTATTCATATATATACATATATACATGACACCTATCCTTTTATTTATTAATCACCATTACCATCCTTAGTTCATTTGGTTTCTTTCATCACCGAAACAAAAATCAAGGAATAAGGGAAAGAAGGAGTGACCGAGGGTGAGGGAAAGAAACTGTGGAACCTCCGAGCTTTTGATTCTGATTTTTTGCAATCTGTAACTCTAATAAAAAATTTAATTTGGTAAAAGTGTTCATATTCTCTTTTTCTACACGTTGACATTATTTTTGTTCGATAGAAGTTGATGGTGACGTAGCTCCTCTTCCCCTTTGAGTTCGGCCAATTGGAGTTCTAGGAGGTACAGATGATTTCTGCATTCTCTTTTTCGATAGCTCGGTCAGAAAGCTTCTCTAGAGTCTCGAGTATTTTGATTTCATATGGAGGTAGGATTTGGTAATTTTATAATCATTAAAAGTGAATTAGATGAATGAATGTTGGTTTGATTGATTACTGTTTGAGTTTGAGTAAGTCTATGTTGAATTTATGTTGAATTATTGTTGTTTGCTTGAGATTTTGGATCGGCTATGTATGAACAGCCAGTTAGGGTGTTACAGACACTACTATGCCAGGAGAACAGCTTTAGTGACACTAGGGCTGGCAATGGGTAGGGTAGGGTAGGGTTTGGACTTTACCCTAACCCTACTCGCGAGTTGAAAATTTTATTAAAATTCTACCCTACCCTACCCGCACCCTAAAGTTCTAAACCCTACCCTACCCTACCCTATCCTACCCGTAGAAATATCAAATTTTTTCAAAGTAAATATAAAATTCAATCATTTCAAATTTTATACATATTAATAACATAAAAAATAAAAAACTAATGATCTAAATGACTAAATTAACTAATTAGTTTAGTGGTTGTTCACTTATTGTAAGTCATTACATAAGGGAGGTTGTGGGTTCAACTCTCACTTCCTTCACTATATACCTAATTTTTAATAAAATATGTGTTATATATGAGGTGCGAGTAGGGTAGGATAGAGTACACCCTAAACCCGTATCCTACCCTACTCGCAGGCATACCCAGACCGTACCCTACCATACCCGCAGCGGGTCGGGTAGCATACCCTACCCGAACGGATTGGACCGGGTTGGGTACCCGCAGTAAGGTATGAATTGCCAGCCCTAAGTGACACTAATGGATCTTCTGTAGGAGGTGTGACGAAGAGAAACAAAAAGAAACACCCTTTCAATGGTGGCTAATGCTACCATGACATGGAATGTGTGCTGTTAAAGTCATGAACGGTGGAGAACCCAGATAGATGGTTCTTACGGTGCCCACATTATAAGGTATGTGTACACTAATCATTGTGCTTCCAATGTTATTCGAAATCTTGGTTGATGCTAATTTGTTCTTCCCTCATCCAATCTTGTGTGGAGTAGAAATTAGAGATGAGACATGATATTTTATTTGGGTTGATAAATTTGGAGATGAATATAAGGAGAAGGATATTTTTTATGGAGGCTTATTGCACCAGTCATAACCATGGAGAAACAGTGCAAATATCAGTGAAGAGATGGACAGACATGACTACAATGCAAAGCGATTTTAAAATTGATTGCTGGGATGAATTTAGAGATTAATAACCTAAGGAGTTTGATAATTGGGTTGTACGTTGGTGTGGAAATGTTGGTATTCATGAGCTTGTATAACTTGTTAAAGTGATGTGTTATCATTGAAGTTACATGTGTTGTTTCTGAACCTTGTTGTAATGCAAAAGTTGAAATTGTATTTTTGAATTTGTTATATGAAAAAATTGTGTTTTATTTGTGCCTCTTAAGAAAGTTATGTATAAGATCAGTAGCACTCTGAAACATGTAAATTAAACCAACCAAATACTAATCATTAAAATATAAAATAGTCACACTTTGGTGTCAACATGACCAATACTAGAACACTTGTTTGTATCATCCTAAGTACAACCATAATTCTCAAGGTTGCAAGAACCAAACCAGTCAATAAATCGGTGAGGTGACTGGTTTATTAGTTTAATAGTTTGATTGGGGTTTAACTGGGATTCGACCGGTTTAATTAAATATTAAATAAAATTATTAAAAATATAATATATAATTTTAAATATTTAAATTTCAATAAAATTTAACCTAATAAAATTTAAAATTTCAATCTATAACCTAATAGTAAAAAATAACAAACAATTGAAACAAATCAGTAATAACCATTAACCATTGAATTTGCAAACATAATCATAATTTAAATTTTGAACAAACATAATCATAATTTGAACAAACAAATAGAATTACAAAAATATATGAAATCAAACAAATAGATTATGAAATCAAATTGCAATAATAAATTAAAAATAGAACAAAAACATAATTTAAAACTTACAAAAACAGAATAAAAAAATTTGATTAATTCATTTAATTAACAAAATTAAAAGCTAAAAAGCAAAAGACAGCAGCAATCAACAGAAATTAAATGCAGAAGACAGCAATGAAAACAACAATTAACCCAGACAAACAAGAAACAATCAACATAATCAAATCCAAAAAATAGCAATTAACTCCCAAAAATGAAAACTGAAGCAGGGCAAGATCTGCTTACAAACTCAGAAATTCATAAACTCAAGCTAAAAAGAAATTAGTAAACTCAGAATCAGAAATCAGAAACCAAATAAAAGTACAAAAACAAGCAATATTAAATTGAAGACCGGCGGTGAAGGAGGAATCCAAGTGATAGCGATGGAAGAACGGAAGTGAGCTCAGGCACAGATAGGATTGAAGACAGGCTTGACGCGCGAGAGAGAGGGATCAACGATGAGGACGGACCGACGGAGACACGATTTCAGGGTGGCCAACGACGACGAAGACAGAGGCGGCGACGTCAACAGCGAGCATACCTGGCGACGCGAGGTGAAGCGATCCAGAAGAAGAGAATCGCGATGGCGGGACTCGACGCTGGCCACTGTTTGCTGGCGGTCTGGGAGAAAGAGAGCGGCTAGGGTTTCGTGTGGAGATCAGAGAGAGAGGGGCTGGGTGGTGACTAGGTCATGGGGTGTGTGCGAGAGAGAAGGGAAGGGGGGTTTTATATATTTTTTATTTTTTAAATTAAAAACCGGAAAAAAATTGTCCGGTTCAAGCGGTTCACCGGTTAACCATCGGTTTGACTGGTTTTTTCACTGGTTTTTTGCCAGACGGTTTTTCACTTCAACCGAACTGGCTAAGGGACTGGTTCCCGGTTAACCCGGTTGAACCGGCCTGTCCGGTTCGGTTTTCAAAACACTGATAATTCCTTAATGTCAACAAAAGCAACAATGAAGAAAAATAAACACAACACTAAATTAGGAACAAATTATAACTTGGGTCTAAAAAGTATTGCCCACAAAATGACTTTATTCTAAAAACCAAAAAAAAAAAAAAAACAAAAAGGTCACATCAACATTCAACACTCTACGAGGCCTCCTAATTGAGAGTTTTGCAACAGGCATCTTCAACATCTTGGTATTCCTTGATGTCCCACCACTCTTGGCTATAGTAGAAGCTCCTGCCCCATCATATTTGGATTTTCCTTTTTGCAGCCTGGGACCTTGGGTTAGGACTTGAAGATGTTGATTTGGGCAATTTTGGATCACTGACAGGAGGCTTTGTCAGGCCTGGTGTTGGTATAAAGCTCCACCCACTTCCCGCTGCAGCTTATTGAGCTGAAGTGGATTGGTTCTGCTGAACATAAAACTAACAAAAAACTAAAAATGTGGGACTATATGATACAATAGAAACCTACAACCAACCCTAAGAAAAAGTGTGAATATACCTATGATGTTGTTGCAGCTGTAGCTACAGCCTCTTCCTCATCCAAAGCCTCCATTGTCTCCTCCTAGTAATCCTTTTAATGTTGGGCATCATCAACATCTAAATTCACTTCAACAGATGATTGTAAAATTCCAGCTTGGTTTCCATTCTTGTAAGGACAACCTCTATTATTATGTCCAATCTACACCAAACAATATTATATACATCAAGAATTAATTAGGCACTAATATTAATCTCAAACTGTCATACATTTTAATTTAAGTTTTACATTCAGACAAGTTTTGCATTTAATGGCTGTATATCTTCTTTTGAGCTTGTGAGGGTTGGGATTTAGCTCAGGACCACTTATCTTTTTCTTGGTTGGTCTACCAATTGGTTTCTTGTAATGTGAGGGAAGTAATAGATATCCTTGAGCTTTCTTTCAAAATTCCTTGAATAGAACTGGTTGGATAAATTCTTGGTAAGTTGCATTAAATGCTCCCATTGACAACCAGTTGTACACGAATGTTTTAGCTCTTTGACCCCTACTGGATAGTGTAGCACAAGATACCTACATGGCAACCTTGTAAGCTGCCAAAATTTACAAGTACATGTTTGGTGCATGGAATTGTGATCACACTTTTCACAACTCCGCACAATTAACCAGCAAGTGCAATGGGTCGTCCAAGTAATACCTTACGTGAGTAAAGGTCGATCCCACGGAGATTGTCGGCTTGAAGCAAGCTATGGTCATCCTGTAAATCTTAGTCAGGCGGATTCAAATGGTTATGAGGTTTTGATAATTAAAAGATAAATAAAACATAAAATAAAATAAAGATACTTATGTAATTCATCGGTGGAAATTTTAGATAAGCGTTTGGAGATGCTTTGTTGCTTCTGAACCTCTGCTTTCCTATTGTATTCATCCAATCATGCGTGCTCCCTTCCATGGCAAGCTGTATGATCCTCTCGGATGAAAAATACCAGGTACGGTTTCTGCACGGCTAATCAACTGTCGGATTTCTCGTCTCGGATGAAAAATACCAGGTACAGCTACCGCACGGCTAATCATCTGTCGGTTCTCACTAGCGTCAGAATAGGATCTCTCTATCCTTTTACACACTGTCACTGCGCCCAACATTCGCGAGTTTGAAGCTCGTCACAGTCATCCCTTCCCAGATCCTACTCGGAATACCACAGACAAGGTTTAGACTTTCCGGATCTCAGGAATGCTGCCAATTGGTTCTAGCCTATACCACAAAGGTTGTAATCTCACGGACTCGGTCCGTGTATTAGAGACCCAAGAGAATATACTCCGGCTGTCGTCCAATGACTATGTTGAACATCATGTAGACCGCTTGTTGTTGTCAGACACGCGGATCTTGGCTAAGCGAGTAACGAAGATAGTGGGTGATTGTCACGGGTCACCCCTTCATTTTGACTTAACTGAATTAAGTAAGAGAGTATATCTTAGAGAAGAAGTAAGCGTGAATTGAAAGAGAAACAATAGTACTTGCATTAATTCATGAAGAACAGCAGAGCTCCACACCTTAATCTATGAGGTGTAAAAACTCCACCGTAGAAAATACATAAGAGAAAAAGGTCTAGGAATGGCTGTGAGGCCAGCCTCCAAGTCCAAAGATGATATGATTCAAAAGTTAAAAGTTTTATTTATACTAAACTAGTTACTAGGGATTACAGAAAATAAGTAACTAAGTGCAGATCGTGCAGAATTCTACTTCTGGGGCCCACTTGGTGTGTGCTTGGGCTGAGCATTGAGCTTTACATGTGCATAGGCCATTTCTAGAGTTAAACGCCAGCTTGGATGCCAGTTTGGGCGTTTAACTCCAGTTTTGGTGCAAGTTCTGGCATTTTACGCTAGAAAAGGGTCTTTGGCTGGCATTTTACGCCAGTTTGGGCCATCAAATCTCGGGAAAAGTGTGAACTATTATATATTGGTAGAAAGCCCAAGATGTCTACTTTCCAACGCAATTGAGAGCGCGCCAGTTGGGTTTCGGTAGCTCCAGAAAATCCACTTCGAGAGCAGGTGGGTGAGAATCCAACAGCATCTGCAGTCCTTTC
The DNA here is from genome assembly GCF_059453495.1 of Arachis ipaensis. Lineage (NCBI taxonomy): Eukaryota > Viridiplantae > Streptophyta > Magnoliopsida > Fabales > Fabaceae > Arachis > Arachis ipaensis. Next base: position 31,731,213 of record NC_142435.1, read on the forward strand.
TCAGCCTCTGAATCAGACTTTTGCTCAGATCCCTCAATTTCAGCCAGAAAATACCTGAAATTACAGAAAAATACACAAACTCATAGTAAAGTCCAGAAATGTGATTTTTGCATAAAAACTAATAGAAATATAATAAAAAGTAGCTAAAACATACTAAAAACTATGTAAAAATAATGCCAAAAAGGGTATAAATTATCCGCTCATCACAACACCAAACTTAAATTGTTGCTTGTCCCCAAGAAACTAAAAACAAAATAGGATAAAAAGAAGAGAATATACAATAAATTTCAAAATATCAATGAAGCTTAGTTCCAATTAGTTGAGCGGGACTAGTAGCTTTTTACTTCTGAACAGTTTTGGCATCTCACTTTATCCTTTGAAGTTCAGAATGATTGGCATCCATAGGAACTCAGAATTTAGATAGTGTTATTGATTCTCCTAGTTCAGTATGTTGATTCTTGAACACAGCTACTTTATGAGTCTTGGCCGTGACCCTAAGCATTTTGTTTTCCAGTATTACCACCGGATACATAAATGCCACAGACACATAACTGAGTGAACCTTTTCAGATTGTGACTCAGCTTTGCTAGAGTCCCTAGTTAGAGGTGCCCAGAGCTCTTAACACTACAAGAAAAATACTCATTTAGGTACACTTGAAAAGTGTAGCCAAAAGTGAAAAAAAATGATGCCTTAGACTACGGCTACGCTTTTTGGGGTGATTCCTATTCGGCCGTTGCCTATTCTCAAAGGCTACGCTTTTCTGCACCAAGGGCTACGCTTTTGGCGTTTGGGAATAGGCTACGCTTTTCAAGTGATGCTGTCCAGGACCAAAGGCTACGCTTTTCAGCTTTCATTCTTCCAGAATAGGCTACGCTTTTCAACGCTACTGCATCACTTGTAAAGCGTAGCCACATTGTATACCATAGCTACTTTTTATAAGCGTAGCCTTAGGTCCCTCTTTTTTTTTTATATATACTATAGCTACTGTATATAAGTGTAGCCTTAGGTCTCATTTTTTTTCTTTTGTATACTATAGCTACTGTATATAAGTGTAGCCTTAGGTCTCGTTTTTTTTTTTGTATACTATACCTACTGTATATAAGTGTAGCCTTAGGTCTTATTTTTTTTCCTGTTATATATATATATATATATTAATACAACATAATAGTTAATATGATTACATGTATAAATGAGTTGAATATTACAAAATAAAAATAAATACATAATTATACTAAATAATTTCTTTATATAATAAAAATTATCTCTAACCAAAATATATTTATAACATTGATCTAAAAGTACTAGAATGAAGTTAACTGTAAAGATTCATACATCTCAAACTAAAGTAAGCATAGCCATATCAAAACCATAATATCACTTAGCTAATAAAAGTATCTTCTAATAAAAATTATTAGTCAACCATACATGTAAAGATTCTAAATAGCACTCTATCTTGGCCAATAAACCACAATAATAGTCAGCTTAATCTTCATTATTGCTTAATCTTCATTGTTACCCTGCATAATTATATAGAAAAGTAGTTAAAAAAATATTCATAATGACATTCGTAATTATAAAAATTAAATGGAACACGTAGACATAGTAAACCAAGAAAGCATATACTAAAAAAAATAACATGGTCACGGCAGAAGAGGTGAATTCAAGGAATTATGTATTATCTTGTTTCATTCAAACCATGAAAATCTACAGGTGTTTCTTTCTTCCATTTCCTTTAACACAATCCTAATATGTCCCTATAGAATTTTTCATGCACTAATTAACCAGACTTTCACACTTAAATTAGATATAGGAGAGGTAAAAAATTATCAAAAAATTAAGACATCATATAATGTTAGAAGAAGTGAATCAGCTTTATTATACCAAATTCAATTATAAATGAGTCATTGACTTTGGAGATTTGATACATTGATTGTTCTATATGGACATAAATAGAAGAAACTATTAGCCCCTAAAAATGCTTAGAACTTAACACTAGATTAAGAAACACTCATAATTAAAAGCAGAAACTACCTGGTCAGCAATCAAAATGAGAATTATTAGTTTAATATTCAATTCTGTTTCAATCAAAATGAGTACCTTGAGAGCATATAATGGTGACTCCACTCCTTAAACCGGAACAAGCCTACCACCTGTCAAATCCTAACGAGATTGTAGCATTACACTTCTGAAGTTTTATCCATATTGAAGAACTAGTAAACTAAACAATCAAGAGATTTTTCTTGGTCTCGTTAGGTACCTGAGCAAAAGAGTCGCTTAAGGAGTGAGCAGGGTCAGTTGAAACCACCATAGTGGGGTGCCCATGATTTGCAAATCTCACTGCAAGGGAGGCAGCACAGCTTCTTGTAATACTTGAGTATAATTAACTAGCATGCATACCTGAGTATGAAAGGAACTCTCAACTTGGGGGGAACTATATCTCCAAAAAAGTCAGCTTCTTCACCCTTCTTCAATAAAGATCTCCTTACAATGTCCCCCAAATACATACCAGAAATCAACTTCTCAAATATCTGTGAACAATAGTGGAAGAATATTACAAAATTACACATGCTGGTTAAAGCTTTAAACCAATGACTATAACGTGATGATCTTGACCTGCTCTCCAGGATTTAACCTCTCAGCATCTAGAGCTACATCATATTCTGTTAGAGGAAGATGTGAGGATCGGAAATTACCCCACTCCATGTTTATAACCTGCAGTATTTACATGTAATCAGAGCATGCTTTATACCAGCAAATGGTGACGCTAGCTCTAGTATGACAGTAAAGTAAAGATATTTCTAACATGCAAGACAATGACAGTTATAAATAGTATAACTGATGAGCGGATAATTTATACGCTTTTTGACATTGTTTTTAGTATGTTTTTAGTAGGATTTAGTTACTTTTAGGGATGTTTTCACTAGTTTTTATGTTAAATTCACATTTATGGACTTTACTATGAGTTTGTGTGTTTTTCTGTGATTTCAGGTATTTTCTGGCTGAAATTGAGGGACTTGAGCAAAAATCAGATTCAGAGGTTGAAGAAGGACTGCTGATGCTGTTGGATTCTGACCTCCCTGCACTCAAAATGAATTTTTTGGAGCTACAGAACTCGAAATGGCGCGGTTCCAATTGCGTTGGAAAGTAGACATCCAGGGCTTTCCAGCAATGTATAATAGTCCATACTTTGGCCAAGTTTAGACGATGCAAACTGGTGTTCAACGCCAGCTCTCTGCCCAAATCTGGCGTCCAGCGCCAGAAAAGGATCCAAAACCAGAGTTGAACGCCTAAACTGGCACAAAAACTGGCGTTCAACTCCAAGAAGGACCTCTACACGTGCAACACTCAAGCTCAGCCCAAGCACACACCAAGTGGGCCCCGAAAGTGGATTTATGCATCAATTACTTACTTCTGTAAACCCTAGTGACTAGTTTATTATAAATAGGACCTTTTACTATTGTATTAGACATCTTTGGATTATCTTTTGATCTATTGATCACGTTTTGGGGGCTGGCCATCTCGGCCATGCCTGGACCTTCACTTATGTATTTTCAACGGTAGAGTTTCTACACTCCATAGATTAAGGTGTAGAGCTCTGCTGTTCCTCAAAAATTAATGCAAAGTACTACTGTTTTCTATTCAACTCATCTTATTTCGCTTCTAAAATATTCATTCGCACTTCAACCTGAATGTGATGAACGTGACAATCATCATCATTCCCTATGAACACGTGCCTGACAACCACTTCCGTTCTACATTAGATTGAATGAGTATCTCTTAGATCTCCTAACCAGAATCTTCGTGGCGTAAGCTAGAATGATGGCGGCATTCAAGAGAATTCAGAAGGTCTAAACCTTGTCTGTGGTATTCTGAGTAGGATTCAATGATTGGATGACTGTGACGAGCTCCAAACTCGCGATTGCGGGGCGTTAGTGACAGACGCAAAAGGATAGTAAATCCTATTCCAGCATGATCGAGAACCGACAGATGAATAGCCGTGCCGTGACAGGGTGCGTTGACCATTTTCACTGAGAGGATAAGATGAAGCCATTGACAAGGGTGATGCCTCCAGACGATTAGCCGTGCCGTGACAGGGCATTGGATCATTTTCCCGAGAGATGACCGAAAGTAGCCGTTGACAATGGTGATGTATCACATAAAGCCAGCCATGGAAAGGAGTAAGACTGACTGGATGAAGATAGCAGGAAAGCAGAGGTTCAGAGGACGAAAAGCATCTCCATTCGCTTATCTGAAATTCCTACCAATGATTTACATAAGTATTTCTATCCCTATTTTATTAATTACTTTCGAAAACCCATTACTGTTTGATATCCGCTTGACTGAGATTTACAAGGTGACCATAGCTTGCTTCATACCGACAATCTCCGTGGGATTTGACCCTTACTCACGTAAGGTATTACTTGGACGACCCAGTGCAGTTGCTGGTTAGTTACACGGAGTTGTGAACCATGGTCTTGGCATCATGTTTTTGGTGCCATTGCCAGGGAAAGAAAGGGCAATGAATTTTACATAATTAAAGTGTAATCACGATTCCGCGTACCAAGTTTTTGGCGCCGTTGCCGGGGATTGTTCGAGTTTGGACAACTGACGGTTCATCTTGTTGCTCAGATTAGGTAATTTTCTTCTTGTTTTCTTTTCAAAAAAAATTTTTCAAAAATATTTCAGAATTTTCTCCTTTGTTTTAGAAAAAAAATAAATAAATAAATAAATAAATAATATAAAAATGTTTTCAAAAATTTTATTCAAAATTTTTAAGAATGAATTCTAGTGTTTCATGAAGCATGTGAAGCCTGGCTGGCTGTAAAGCCATGTCTAAATTTTTTTGGACTGAGGCAGCAATTTGTTATCAAGAGCAAGCTAGTTGTTGCTAATCCACCTGTTGCTGTTCCTGATTCACCTGCTGAAGCTTGGCTGGCAATTGGCCATGTCTAGTGTTTTGAACCGGAGCTTTCATTGAAAGCTTGGCTGGCTAGTGAGCCATGTCTAATTCCTGGACTAAAGCTTTAGACTAAGAATGCAAGATTCCTGGAATTCATGTTAAAAAAAAAATTTTGGAATCCTTATTTTTTCTTTTTCATATAATTTTCGAAAAAAAAAATCCAAAAAAATTAGAAAATCATAAAATTCAAAAACATTTTTTGTGTTTCTTGTTTGGGTCATGAGTCATGTCATAAGTTTGGTGTCATTTGCATGTGCATCTTGCATTTTTCGAAAATTTCATGCATTCATAGTGTTCTTCATGATCTTCAAGTTGTTCTTGGTAAGTCTTCTTGTTTGATCTTGATGATTTTTTGTTTTGTGTTATATGGTGTTTTTCATATGCATTCTTGAATTCTTAGTGCGTAAGCATTAAAGAATTCTAAGTTTGGTGTCTTGCATGTTTTCTTTGCATTAAAAATTTTTCAAAATTGTGTCTATGATGTTTATCTTGACATTCAAAGTGTTCTTGGTGTTCATCTTGACATTCATAGCATTCTTGCATGCATTCATTATTTTGATCCATAACTTTCATGCATTACATCATTTTTCCTGTTTTCCTCTCTCATCATAAAAATTCAAAAAAACAAAAAAATATCTTTCCCTTTTTCTCTCATCAAATTCGAAAATTTGAGTTGACTTTTTCAAAAATTTTTAAAATCAAGTTGTTTCTTATGAGTCAAATCAAATTTTCAATTTGAAAATCTTATCTTTTTCAAAATCTTTTTCAAAAATAAAATCTTTTTCAAAATTCTTAGTTATTTTCGAAAATTCCAAAAATATTTTTCAAAAATCTTTTTCTTATTTTTATATCAAATTTTCGAAAATAACATAATCAATTAATGTTTTGATTCAAAAATTTGAAGTTTGTTACTTGCTTGTTAAGAAAGATTCAAACTTTAAGTTCTAGAATCATATCTTGTGATTTCTTATGAATCAAGTCATTAATTGAGATTTTAAAAATCAAATATTTTTCAAAACTAATTTCTAAAATATCTTCTTATCTTACCTTTTTCAAAAAATTGGTTTCAAAATATCTTTTCTAACCTCCTAACTTCTTATCTTTTCAAAATTTGTTTCAACTAACTAACTAACTTTTTGTTTGTTTCTTAACTTTTTCAAAACTACCTAACTAACTCTCTCTCTCTAATTTTCGAAAATATCTTCCCTCTTTTTCAAAAATTTCTTTTTAATTAACTAATTATTCTTATTTTTATTTTTGATTTTAAAAATTTTTGAAAAATACTAACATTTTTCAAAAACCATTTTCGAAAATCACTAACTCTTTTTCAAAAATATTTTTCGAAAATTCTCCCTCTCCCATCTTATTCTATTTATTTATTCATTTACTAACATCTCATCTCACATCTCAACCCTCCTCACAGTTGTGTTTCTTCCATTACATTACATTCTTTGTCTCCCCCTCTTTTCTTCCACTCACAAAGGAATCCCTATACTGTGGTATAAGGGATCTCTATTATTATTATTTTTCTGTGCCATCTTCTTTGTCATATGAGCAGGAGCAAGGATAAGAACATTCTTGTGGAAGCAGATCCAGAACCTGAAAGGACTCTAAAAAGGAAACTAAGAGAAGCTAAAATACAACAATCCAGAGATAACCTTTCAGAAATTTTCGAACAGGAAGAGGAGACGGCAGCCGAAAATAATAATAATGTAAGGAAGATGCTTGGTGACTTTACTGCACCTAATTCCAATTTACATGGAAGAAGCATCTCCATTCCTGCCATTGGAGCAAACAACTTTGAGCTGAAACCTCAATTAGTTTCTCTGAGGCAGCAGAACTGCAAGTTTCATGGACTTCCATCTGAAGATCCTTTTCAGTTCTTAACTGAATTCTTGCAGATATGTGATACTGTTAAAACTAATGGAGTAGATCCTGAAGTCTACAGGCTCATGCTTTTCCCTTTTGCTGTAAGAGACAGAGCTAGATTATGGTTGGATTCTCAACCCAAAGACAGCCTGAACTCTTGGAATAAGCTGGTCACGGCTTTCTTAGCCAAGTACTTTCCTCCTCAAAAGCTGAGCAAGCTTAGAGCTGATGTTCAAACCTTCAGACAGAAAGAAGGTGAATCCCTCTATGAAGCTTGGGAAAGATACAAACAGTTGGCCAAAAAGTGTCCTTCTGACATGCTTTCAGAATGGACCATCCTGGATATATTCTATGATGGTTTATCTGAGCTATCAAAGATGTCACTGGACACTTCTGTAGGTGGATCCATTCACCTAAAGAAAACGCCTGCAGAAGCTCAAGAGCTTATTGACATGGTTGCTAATAACCAGTTCATGTACACTTCTGAAAGGAATCCTGTGAGTAATAGGACGCCTATGAAGAAGGGAGTTCTTAAAGTTGATACTCTGAATGCCATATTGCCTCAGAATAAAATATTGACTCAGCAAGTCAATATGATCTCTCAGAGTCTGCATGGAATGCAAGCTGCATCCAACAGTACTCAAGAGGCTTCTTATGCAGAAGAAGCTTATGATCCTGAGAACCCTGCAATAGCAGAGGTAAATTACTTAGGTGAACCTTATGGAAACACCTATAACTCATCATGGAGAAATCATCCAAATTTCTCATGGAAGGATCAAAAGCCTCAACAAGGCTTTAATAATGGTGGAAGAAACAGGTTTAGCAATAGCAAGCCTTTTCCATCATCCACTCAGCAACAGACAGAGAACTCTGAACAAAATACTTCTAATTTAGCAAATTTAGTCTCTGATCTATCTAAGGCCACTGTAAGTTTCATGAATGAAACAAGATCTTCCATTAGAAATCTGGAAGCACAAGTGGGCCAGCTGAGTAAAAGGATCACTGAAATCCCTCCCAGTACTCTCCCAAGCAATACAGAGGAGAATCCAAAAGGAGAGTGCAAGGCCATTGACATAAGCAAAATGGCCGAACCCAATGAGGGAGAGGAGGACGTGAATCCCAAGGAGGAAGACCTCCTGGGACGTCCAGTGATCAATAAGGAGCTTCCCTCTGAGGAACCAAAGGACTCTGAGGCTCATCTAGAGACCATAGAGATTCCATTGAACCTCCTTATGCCCTTCATGAGCTCTGATGAGTATTCCTCTTCTGAAGAGAATGGGGATGTTACTGAAGAGCAAACTGCCAAGTTTCTTGGTGCAATCATGAAGCTGAATGCCAAATTATTTGGCATTGATACTTGGGAAGTTGAACCTCCCTTGTTCATCAATGAACTAAGTGATCTGGATCAACTGACATTGCCTCAGAAGAGACAGGATCCTGGAAAGTTCATAATACCTTGTACTATAGGCACCATGATCTTTAAGGCTCTGTGTGACCTTGGTTCAGGGATAAACCTCATGCCCCTCTCTGTAATAGAGAAACTAGGAATCTATGGGGTGCAAGCTGCTAAAATCTCATTAGAGATGGCAGACAATTCAAGAAAATAGGCATATGGACAAGTAGAGGACGTATTAGTAAAGGTTGAAGGCCTTTACATCCCTGCTGATTTCATAGTCCTGGATACTGGAAAGGAAGAGGATGAATCCATCATCCTAGGAAGACCTTTCCTGGCCACAGCAAGAGCTGTGATTGATGTTGACAGAGGTGAAATAGTCCTTCAATGGAATGAGGACTCCCTTGTGTTTAAAACTCAAAGATCTCCCTCTGCAACCATGGAGAGGAAGCATGAAAAGCTTCTCTCAAAGCAGAGTCGACCCAAGCTCCCACAGTCAAACTCTAAGTTTGGTGTTGGGAGGCCACAACCAAACTCTAAGTTTGGTGTTGAACTCCCATATCCAAACTCTAAGTTTGGTGTTGGAGAGTTTCAACAATGCTCTGAACATCTGTAAGGCTCCATGAGAGCCCACTGTCAAGCTATTGGCAATAAAGAAGCGCTTGTTGGGAGGCAACCCAATGTTTATGTATCTAATTTTTATTTTCATTGTTTTTTATGTCTTTATAGGTTCATGATCATGTGGAGTCACAAAATAAATAGAAAAATTGAAAACAGAATCAAAAACAGCAGAAGAAAAATCACATCCTGGAGGAGCATCTGTCTGGCGTTCAGCGCCAGAACAGAGCATGGTTCTGGCGTTGAACGCCCAAAATGGGTAGCTTCTGGGTGCTGAACGCCAGAACAGGCATGGTTCTGGCGTTCAACGCCAGAAATGGCACACAAATGGGCGTTGAACGCCCAAAATGGCCACCAACCTGGCGCTGAACGCCCAGAGTTGTATGCAAAGGCATTTTTACATGCCTAATGGGTGCAGGGATGTAAATCCTTGAACACCTCAGGATCTGTGGACCCCACAGGATCCACTCAGGATCCCCACCTACCTTCACTTACTTCTTCTCACCACTCTCTTTCACACAACCCCATAAACACTCTTCCCCAAAAATCCTTCACCAATCACCTCAATCTCTCTTCCCCATCACCTCTTCACCACTCACATCCATCCACTCTTCCCCATAAACCTACCTCATAAACCCCACCTACCTTCAAAATTCAAAACCAATTTCCCACCCAAACCCACCCATATGGCCGAAACCTTTCCCCCCTCCCTTCCCTATATAAAGCTCTCCATTCTTCTTCCTATTCACACAACACAACCCCTCTACACCCTTCTTGGCCGAACCACATCACCTTCTCCCTCTCCTTTATTTCTTCTTCTTCTTCATCTATTCTTTCTTCTCTTGCTCGAGGGCGAGCAAAATTCTAAGTTTGGTGTGGTAAAAGCATAAGCTTTTTGTTTTTCCATTACCATTGATGGCACCTAAGACCGGAGAATCCTCTAGAAAGGGGAAAGGGAAGACAAAAGCTTCCACCTCCGAGTCATGGGAGATGGAAAGGTTCATCTCCAAAGCCCATCAAGACCACTTCTATGATGTTGTGGCCAAGAAGAAGGTGATCCCTGAGGTCCCTTTCAAACTCAAAAGAAATGAGTATCCGGAGATCCGACATGAAATTCAAAGAAGAGGTTGGGAAGTTCTAACAAATCCCATCCAACAAGTCGGCATCCTAATGGTTCAAGAGTTCTATGCCAATGCATGGATCACCAAGAACCATGATCAAAGTAAGAACCCAGATCCAAAGAACTATGTTTCAATGGTTCGGGGGAAATACTTGGATTTTAGTCCGGAAAATGTGAGGTTGACGTTTAACTTGCCCATGATGCAAGGAGATGACCGCCCCTACACTAGAAGGGTCAACTTTAATCAAAGGTTGGACCAAGTCCTTATGGACATATGTGTAGAAGGAGCTCAATGGAAGATTGACTCCAAAGGCAAGCCGGTTCAACTAAGAAGAGTGGACCTCAAGCCTATAGCTAGAGGATGGTTGGAGTTCATTCAATGCTCAATCATTCTCACTAGTAACCGGTCTGAAGTTACTATAGACCGGGCCATCATGATCCATAGCATCATGATTGGAGAAGAGGTGGAAGTTTATGAGATTATACCTCAAGAACTCTACAAGGTGGCTGACAAGTCCTCCACTATGGCAAGGTTAGCCTTTCCTCACCTCATCTGCCACCTATGCAATTTGGCTGGGATTGACATAGAGGGAGATATCCTCATTAAAGAGGAAAAACCCATCACTAAGAAAAAGATGGAGCAAGCAAGAGAGCCCATTCATGGAGCTCAAGAGGTGCAAGAAGCTCATTACCATGAGACCCCGGAGATGCCTCAAATGCACTCTCCTCCACAAAATTATTGGGAGCAAATCAACACCTCCCTAGGAGAATTGAGTTCCAATATGGGACAATTAAGGGTGGAACATCAAGAGCACTCCATCATGCTTCATGAAATTAGAGAAGATCAAAAAGCAATGAGGGAAGAGCAATAAAGACAAGGAAGAGACATAGAAGAGCTCAAGGACATCATTGGTTCCTCAAGAAGGAAACGCCACCATCACTAAGGTGGATTCATTCCTTGTTCTTATTTCTTCTGTTTTTCGTTTTCTATGTTATATGCTTATCTATGTTTGTGTCTTCATTACATGATCATTAGTAGTTAGTAACTATGTCCTAAAGTTATGAATGTCCTATGAATCCATCACCTCTCTTAAATGAAAAAATGTTTTAATTCAAAAGAACAAGAAGTACATGAGTTTCAAATTTATCCTTGAACTTAGTTTAATTATATTGATGTGGTGACAATGCTTCTTGTTTTCTGAATGTATGCTTGAACAGTGTATATATCTTTTGAAGTTGTTGTTTAAGAATGTTAAATATGTTGGCTCTTGAAAGAATGATGACTAGGAGACATGTTATTTGATAATCTGAAAAATCATAAAAATGATTCTTGAAGCAAGAAAAAGCAGCAAAGAACAAAGCTTGCAGAAAAAAAAAATAGGCGAAAAAAAAATAGAAAGAAAAGCAAGCAGAAAAAGCCAAAAGCTCTTAAAACCAAGAGGCAAGAGCAAAAAGCCAATAACCCTTAAAACCAAAAGGCAAGGGCAATAAAAAGGATCCCAAGGCTTTGAGCATCAGTGGATAGGAGGGCCTAAAAGGAATAAAATCCTGGTCTAAGCGGCTAAACCAAGCTGTCCCTAACCATGTGCTTGTGGCGTGTAGGTGTCAAGTGAAAACTTGAGACTGAGCGGTTAAAGTCAAGGTCCAAAGCAAAAAAAGAGTGTGCTTAAGAACCCTGGACACCTCTAATTGGAGACTTTAGCAAAGCTGAGTCACAATCTGAAAAGGTTCACCCAATTATGTGTCTGTGGCATTTATGTATCCGGTGGCAATACTGGAAAACAAAGTGCTTAGGGCCACGGCCAAGACTCATAAAATAGCTGTGTTCAAGAATCATCATACTGAACTAGGAGAGTCAATAACACTATCTGAACTCTGAGTTCCTATAGATGCCAATCATTCTGAACCACAATGGATAAAGTGAGATGCCAAAACTATTCAAGAGGCAAAAAGCTATAAGTCCCGCTCATTTGATTGAAGCTATGTTTCATTGATAATTTGGAATTTATAGTATATTCTCTTCTTTTTATCCTATTTGATTTTCAGCTGCTTGGGGACAAGCAACAATTTAAGTTTGGTGTTGTGATGAGCGGATAATTTATACGCTTTTTGACATTGTTTTTAGTATGTTTTTAGTAGGATCTAGTTACTTTTAGGGATGTTTTCACTAGTTTTTATGTTAAATTCACATTTCTGGACTTTACTATGAGTTTGTGTGTTTTTCTGTGATTTCAGGTATTTTCTGGCTGAAATTGAGGGACTTGAGCAAAAATCAGATTCAGAGGTTGAAGAAGGACTGCTGATGCTGTTGAATTCTGACCTCCCTGCACTCAAAATGGATTTTCTGGAGCTACAGAACTCGAAATTTAATTGCGTTGGAAAGTAGACATCCAGGGCTTTCCAGCAATGTATAATAGTCCATACTTTGGCCAAGTTTAGACGATGCAAACTGGTGTTCAACGCCAGCTCTCTGCCCAAATCTGGCGTCCAGCGCCAGAAAGGGATCCAAAACCAGAGTTGAACGCCCAAACTGGCACAAAAACTGGCGTTCAACTCCAAGAAGGACCTCTACACGTGCAACACTCAAGCTCAGCCCAAGCACACACCAAGTGGGCCCCGGAAGTGGATTTATGCATCAATTACTTACTTCTGTAAACCCTAGTGACTAGTTTATTATAAAGAGGACCTTTTACTATTGTATTAGACATCTTTGGATTATCTTTTGATCTATTGATCATGTTTTGGGGGCTGGCCATCTCGGCCATGCCTGGACCTTCACTTATGTATTTTCAACGGTAGAGTTTCTACACTCCATAGATTAAGGTGTAGAGCTCTGCTGTTCCTCAAAGATTAATGCAAAGTACTACTGTTTTCTATTCAACTCATCTTATTTCGCTTCTAAGATATTCATTCGCACTTCAACCTGAATGTGATGAACCTGACAATCATCATCATTCCCTATGAACGCGTTCCTGACAACCACTTCCGTTCTACATTAGATTGAATGAGTATCTCTTAGATCTCCTAACCAGAATCTTCGTGGCGTAAGCTAGAATGATGGCGGCATTCAAGAGAATCCGGAAGGTCTAAACCTTGTCTGTGGTATTCCGAGTAGGATTCAATGATTGGATGACTGTGACGAGCTCCAAACTCACGATTACGGGGCGTTAGTGACAGACGCAAATGGATAGTAAATCCTATTCCAGCATGATCGAGAACCGACAGATGAATAGCCATGCCGTGACAGGGTGCGTTGACCATTTTCACTGAGAGGATAAGATGAAGCCATTGACAAGGGTGATGCCTCCAGACGATTAGCCGTGCCGTGACAGGGCATTGGATCATTTTCCCGAGAGATGACCGAAAGTAGCCGTTGACAATGGTGATGTATCACATAAAGTCAGCCATGGAAAGGAGTAAGACTGACTGGATGAAGATAGCAGGAAAGCAGATGTTCATAGGACAAAAAGCATCTCCATTCGCTTATCTGAAATTCCTACCAATGATTTACATAAGTATTTCTATCCCTATTTTATTAATTACTTTTGAAAACCCATTACTGTTTGATATCCGCCTGACTGAGATTTACAAGGTTACCATAGCTTGCTTCATACCGACAATCTCCGTGGGATTCGACCCTTACTCACGTAAGGTATTACTTGGACGACCCAGTGCACTTGCTGGTTAGTTACACGGAGTTGTGAATCATGGTCTTGGCATCATGTTTTTGGTGCCATTGCCAGGGAAAGAAAGAGCAATGAATTTTACATAATTAAAGTGTAATCACGATTCCGCGTACCAATAACCTACTTACCATGTCTCTTGATTTCGGGAGAGGGTCATGCCAATTTGGAATAGCATTTGCACGTTCCACATATGCTGCATTTGTCCCTGTACCAAGGATCACAGCAGTAATGACATCCTGATTGTAGAATCTGCCTCCAGCTAGTGTTCCAATGGTATCATTAACCTAATGCAAAATCACCTAGTTAGTCTGGTGTACAGCCTTATTAGTCCAAACTTTCTATCAAACACAAACTTGAAACCATCATTCTCAAGTCCATATATTAAAAATTATTAATCAATCCTGAAGAGAGGTTAGTGGTACTGACTAGAGTTGTGGTGGACGAAATTGTGTTCCACGTTCTTTGTACTTGTGTATGATTAACAATATATAATTGTATTGAATCCTCATTGTGGCTCTATGTGTGGACACAACTCCGTTCAACTAACCAGCAAGTGCACTGGGTCGTCCAAGTAATACCTTACGTGAGTAAGGGTCGAATCCCACGGAGATTGTTGGTATGAAGCAAGCTATGGTCACCTTGTAAATCTCAGTCAGGCAGATATAAAGTGATGAAGATGTTTTCGAAATTAATAAATAATAGAATAGGGATAGAGATACTCATGTAAATCATTGGTAGGAATTTCAGATAAGCGAATGGAGATGCTTTTCGTTCCTCTGAACCTCTGCTTTCCTGCTATCTTCATCCAATCAGTCTTACTCCTTTCCATGGCTGGCTTTATGTGATACGTCACCACTGTCAATGGCTACTTTCGGTCATCTCTCGGGAAAATGATCCAATGCCCTGTCACGGCATGGCTAATCGTCTGGAGGCATCACCCTTGCCAATGGCTTCATCTTATCCTCTCAGTGAATAATATGCTCACGCACCCTGTCACGGCACGGCTATTCATCTGTCGGTTCTCGATCATGCTGGAATAGGATTTACTATCCTTTTGCGTCTGTCACTAACGCCCTGCAATCGCGAGTTAGGAGCTCGTCACAGTCATTCAATCACTGAATCCTACTCGGAATACCACAGACAAGGTTTAGACCTTCCGGATTCTCTTGAATGCCGCCATCATTCTAGCTTACACCACGAAGATTCTGGTTAGGAGATCTAAGAGATACTCATTCTAGCTTATTTCATGTAGAACAGAAGTGTTTGTCAGGCACGCGTTCATAAGGGAGAAGGATGATGAGCGTCACACATAATCATCACCTTCATCACGTTCTTGGGTGCGAATGGATATCTTAGAAGAGAAATAAGAGGAATTGAATAGAAAACAGTAGTACTTTGCATTAATCTTTGAGGAACAGCAGAGCTCCACACCTTAATCTATGGAGTGTAGAAACTCTACCGTATGAAAATACATAAGTGAAGGTCCAGGCATGGCCGTGTGGCCAGCCCCTATGGTCTAAGAACAATGTGTTCAAAGATGATCCTAAGATGCTAAGATGATCAAAAGATGCCTAATACAATAGTAAAAGGTCCTATTTATAATAAACTAGTCACTAGGGTTTACATGAGTAAGTAATTGATGCATAAATCCACTTCCGGGGCCCACTTGGTGTGTGTTTGGGCTGAGCTTAAGTGTAGCACGTGCAGAGGCCATTTGTGGAGTTGAACGCCAAGTTCTGTGCCAGTTTGGGCGTTCAACTCTGGTTTTGGATCCTTTTCTGGCGCTGGACGCCAGATTTGGGCAGAAGGCTGGCGTTGAACGCCCGTTTACGTCGTCAATTATTGGCCAAAGTATGGACTATTATATATTGCGGGAAAGCCCTGGATGTCTACTTTCCAACGCAATTGGAAGCGCGCCATTTCGAGTTCTGTAGCTCCTGAAAATCCACTTTGAGTGCAGGGAGGTCAGAATCCAACAGCATCAGCAGTCCTTTTTCAACCTCTGAATCTGATTTCTGCTCAAGTCCCTCAATTTCAGCCAGAAAATACCTGAAATTACAGAAAAACACATAAACTCATAGTAAAGTCCAGAAATGTGAATTTAACATAAAAACTAATGAAAACATCCCTAAAAGTAACTAGATCCTACTAAAAACATACTAAAAACAATGTCAAAAAGCGTATAAATTATCCGCTCATCAAGTTGAAACTCGCATATCCAAGCCAATTTTTTGCTTCGACTTGGTTAGTTCTTCCACGACATCTTCCCCAACCTACAAATCAGAACATAAAGGAAAAGTTATTTAGGACAGGAACACATTGAGATGGAAACAGAGATAATTGACAATAAGAGCAGATTGAATCAGATTAGCCTCCTGCTTCTATTGGTGGTAAAATTTATCAAAACCTTCAAAAATTTTAAGTGAAAGATAGCGAGGCTTTAATCTTAGCAAGTAACATCAAACAAGAAAAGCTTATACCTTCCCTTCTTGTCAATTTTTGTTCAGTCAACTGTCAAATAAGAACACATTCAAATAATTAGAATAAAGCAACAAAATTTGGTTTAATGAGGAGAAATAAGCTACAAGACATGTCCTGAATATTAACTCACCTCCAAATCAACAAAATTTTAAGTGTATAAATATGGCTATTAATTAGAATTTCGTTTAAAGAGAGGAAGTGTCAAGTCAAAGAGTGATCTAGCTGACCCAAGAAAGGAAATGATCTCAGATTCAATGTAAGGTCCATGCTGATGCACGTGTGGATAAAGATCGCACGAAGCAAAACCTGCATAGCAGTTATATTGGCCGGCTAGCCAAGATTCGCGGAATGGAGCTTGGCTGACGACATAGGATCCAAGAACTAGTTAGTTGGTTCGTATAAATAGGACTCGGTCTCCTCCCACATTCTCGGATTTATGTTTTTCTTTCTAGCCTTCTTTTGTTTTTTCATTTCAATCTACATATTTAGTATGCTTTTTTTTTTAAAAAAGAATAGTTTAACAAGATTACGATTTTCTTCTAAGGATTTATGGTGATCATTGCCAAGTTGCTGAGTACCCCTCTTGGCATTAATCATATAGTAAAGGTAATCATGAAGAGTGAGTTTCGGACAGTTTCTTGTTTTAAAATTTAATCAATTCAATTTTAACCAAACAATAGTTATGCACATATATCATCAACCAACCCAGCAAAAAGCAGAATGAAATTGCCACCCTATTTCCACAAAAGTGTAACATATTGTGGTTTGATCTGTGGATTAATAACTTTTTCAAAATAGTAAACACCAACACCAATTTCATTCCATTGATGTAGAAAACCTTTACCTCATTAGCCAACAATGTTCCTTCAAGTTATAGTTTAGCAAATTTCCCTCCAATTGTTAATAATAAGCTATGGGTTTGAAAAAAGCTGAAATGTAGGAATAGACCAGCATTTCAAGAATCATTAGAGCTAACTCAACTCAATGGTGGAAATTAATTAGCCTCTTACAACATTCTTGCATTGTGCTCCACATGAGGTTTATATTGAACTATCACAACAAAGTTCATGTCATAACAATTTTTTCAAACCTAGCACAAACCCTCATGCCAATAACTCACAGAACAAACAGAGTTCAGCAAATAAATAAATAAATAACAAATAAAAAAAAATCAAACACAAACAATTTTAAACCACAGGTTCTAGCAGAAAGCCAATTACCGCACTAACAGTTTAAAAGAAAAAAAAGTATCAAAGAAAAATATTTAATCAAGTACAAAAACTTTCAAAACAAAAAGTGTTTCAATATTACACACATAACACATTAAATCATTCACCTATTCAAGAAATCAACTTCAGTCTCAGAAAAGAATTACCATAAGAATCAGCAACTGAGGGAAAAATTGTAGTTTTAGTCAAAAGGGGTATAAGTAACTATAATGTCCCCATTTTTATAGATGAATACCTAGATTTCTACAATGGAGATGTCAAACAATCAGATTTCTACAACTGAGGAATCCTAAACCCAATTCATACCTGAAGTAGAAGATCTTGTGCTTGAAAAAGATGAAGAAGTTGCAGAAGACAAATTAAACTCTCTTTGGAGTTATTGCTGAGAAGCACCTGAGATAATATTTATTCTGATGAAGACACCATAAAACTAGCAAAGAATCAGAAATTTCCTTAACAAAGTCCACAAACTCTTTGTATCACTTCTGTACAAAACAGGAATTGTTATTATTAATATTATTAATTTTTTATACTATGTTCTGTATTAAATATTAATTTAAAAAAGCTTTTAAATATATCAGTATATCAATATTTTAATAAATTTTAATTATTAATTTTAATTATATATATTATAGCTTAAATAACATAGTCTTTTTATATTTATTGGTATTTACAAGGTTATTGCCTTTGTTGAAGGCTCACCTGATATGGCTACATAAACAGGATTGTATATGATTGGTTTTCATGTTAATCAGATTTCTTTCTTTCAATTCAATTTACAATTCAGCTCACCTTTCTTCTTCCTCTTCTACTTCTTCTCTACTTCTTGTCTTCTTTTCATTCTTTACATTCTTCACACCATTTCTATTTCTGGCTAACCAAGAAACCATTCAAACTGCAAGAACTCTGTTAGAAACAAGAAGCTAAAAACAGAAAGCTGAAAACAGAGAAACGGAAGCCAACTTATTCATTGAGAAATCACAGAAACAAAAGCTTATTAACGCTGCATTTGGATTCAGTCTCAGAAACAAAAATACAGAGAAAATAGACAAGCTGTATATTAAATCACAGTTCACAAACCCTAAAATACCACACATCTTCATCAACAACAGCATGCATGTTATCAAATTACAGTTCACAAACCCATATTTCAGAGATTAAAAGCCCCAAATTAAAACCCCTAAAATAGGAACCCTAAGCCACTGATCAATTTCAGAAGCAAATAGAAATCAATACATACCTATTCGATGATGTGAGCACAGCGAAGACGATGATGAGAAGCACGGAGATGACGATGGTGAGAGCGGTGCAGCGATGATGGTGAGGGCCGCACAGCGACGATCAGTGCAAGCGATGGCGAAGAGGAGTGACGACGGTCAATGTGGAGAGTAGTGCAGGTGAGTCGTGAGTGGGAGGCGACGACTCTTAATGGCAAGAGTGAGAGGGTTTCCGCTTGTAGTGAGAGGGTCAATGGCGAGAGTGAGAGGGTCAATGGTGAGACCGAGAGTGAGAGGGTCAATGGCGAGAGTGAAGAGAGAGAGTGGGGGGCGACGATGGTGAGCTATCGAGGATGACTGAGCTATCGAGGGTTTACGAGGATGAAGGTGACTGAGCTATCGAAGGTGACTGAGACTTAAGAAGTTTGCTAAGTTTTACTAAGTGTTAAGGTCATCACTCATCAGTTTGCTTTCAGGAAAAACAAGGAAAAAAATTACTAAGTGTTAAGTTTTTGGCTCTAGAGATATTAGGCATCACTTTTAAAACGCACCCAAAACTTAACAAATAGGCTATCCTTTAAAAGCGTCTCCTTTGATACGAAAAGTGAACCTATAGATATCAACCTACAGCTACGCTTTATAAGTGATATCTTAAATACCTAAGGCTACGCTTTTTAAATGATGCCGCATTTGTGTATCCTTTTCTCTTATAAAAAGGCAACACGGAGAAAAGCGTAGCCTATTCTATGAATAGGCTACGCTTTTCAAACGTAGCCTAAAAAAAGTGTGGCTGAATGGGTATTTTTCTTGTAGTGTAAGCACACTCTTTTTGTTTGGACCACGACTTTAACTGCTCAATCTCAAGCTTTTCACTTGACACCTTCACGCCACAAGCACATGGTTAGGGACAGCTTGATTTAGCCGTTTAGGCCAGGATTTTATTCCTTTGGGCCCTCCTATCCATTAATACTCAAAGCCTTGGATCTTTTTTACCCTTGCCTTTTTGTTTAAAGGGTTATTGGCTTTTTCTGCTTGCTTTTTCTTTTTCTTTCTCTTTTTTTCTTTATTTTTCGCATTTTTTTTGCAAGCTTTGTGTTTTTCACTGCTTTTTCTTGCTTCAAGAATCAATTTTATGATTTTTTAGATTATCAATAACATTTCTCTTTTTTCATTATTCTTTCAAGAACCAACAATTTTAACATTCATAAACTTCACTATAAAAAATATGCACTGTTCAAGCATTCATTCAGAAAACAAAAAGTATTACCACCACATCAAAATAATTAAACTAATTTCAAGATAAATTTCGAAATTATGCACTTCTTTTTCTTTTTCAGAAAACATTTTTCATTTAAGAAAGGTGAGAGATTCATGGAATCATTCATAGATTTAAGACATAGACACTAGACACTAATGATCATGTAATAAAGACACAAACATAGACAATACATAAAGCATAAAAACCGAAAAACAGAAAAATAAGAACAAAAAAATTAAAGAACGGGTCCACCTTAGTGACGACGGCTAGTTCTTCCTTTTTAAGATCTTATGGAGTGCTTGAGATCCTCTATGTCTCTTCCTTGCCTTTGTTGCTCCTCTCTCATGGCCTTTTGGTCCTCTCTGATTTCATGGAGGATGATGGAGTGCTCTTGGTGCTCCACTCTCAGTTGCTCCATGTTAGAACTCAAATCTCCTAAAGAGGTGTTGAGTTGTTCCCAATAGTTGTGTGGAGGGAAATGCATCCCTTGAGGCATCTCAGGGATTTCTAGATGAGGGACTTCCTCATGCTCTTGTTAAGGTCCATGAGTGGGCTCTCTTGTTTGCTCTATCCTCTTTTTAGTGATGGGCTTGTCCTTTTCAATGAGGATGATTTCCTCTATGACAATTCTGGCTTAATTACATAGGTGACAGATGAGATGAGAAAAGGCTAACCTTGCCAAAGTAGAGGGCTTGTCAGCCACCTTGTATAGTTCTAGAGATATGATCTCATGAACTTCTACTTCCTCCCCAATCATGATACTATGGATCATGATAGTCCGATCCACAGTTACTTCGGATCGGTTGCTAGTAGGAATGATAGAGCATTGGATGAACTCCAACCATCCTCTAGCCATGGGCTTGAGGTCAAGCCTTCTCAGTTGAATCGGCTTGCCTTTGGAGTCTCTCTTCCATTGCACTCCTTCCACACAGATGTCTATGAGGACTTGGTCCAACCTTTGATCAAATTTGACTCTTCTAGTGAAGGGATGAGGATCTCCTCTCATTATTGGAAAGTTGAATGCCAACCTTACAGTTTCCGGACTGAAATCCAAGTATTTCCCCCGAACCATTGTGAGCCAATTCTTTGGGTTCGGGTTCACACTTTGATCATGGTTCTTAGTGATCCATGCATTAGCAAAGAACTCTTGAACCATTAAGATTCTGACTTGTTGGATGAGGTTGTAAGAGATTCCCAACCTCTTCTTCGAACCTCACGACGGATCTCCGGATATTCACTCTTTTTGAGCATGAAGGGGACCTCGGGGATCACCTTTTTCTTGGCCACAACTTCATAGAAGTGGTTTTGATGGGCTTTTGAGATGAATCTCTCCATCTTCCATGACTCGGAGGTGGAAGCAATTGCCTTTCCTTTCCTCTTTCTAGAGGTTTCTCCGGCCTTAGGTGCCATTAATGGTTATGGAAAAATTAAAAGCAAAGCTTTTTCCCACACCAAACTTAAAAGTTTTGCTCGTCCTCGAGCAAAAGAAGAAAGAAAGGAGGAGAAGAAGAAGAAATGGAGAAGATAGAGGGGTGCTTTGGATTTGCCCAAGGGGGGTTGTAAGTGTTTATGATGTGTGAAATTGAAGGTGGTAAGGAGGGGTATCGATAGGGTAAGAGAGAGAGGGAAGTCGTTTATGAAGGGGTTGGGTTTGGGAGGGAAATGTTTTGAATTTGAATGGTGAGGTAGGTGGGATTTTATGATGGGTTTTGGGGAATAGTGGATGGATATGAGTGGTGAAGAGATTATGGGGAAGAGGGTAGGATTTGATAGGTGAATGGTGTTTGGGGAATAGGTGTTGATGTGATTGGTCAAGGATATTTGGGAAAGAGTGTTATGGAAAGGTGTGAAGAGGAGAAAAAGAGAGGTGGGGTAGGTGGGGATCCTGTGGGGTCCACAGATCCTGAGGTGTTAAGGAATTCTGGTCCCTGCACCTTTCTGGCGTTTAAACGCCCTCTGTGTGCCATTTCTGGCGTTTAACGCCATCTCTATTACCTTTTCTGGCATTTAACGCCAACCAGACACCCTTTTTTGGCGTTAAACGCCAGTCTGTCTGCCAATTCTGGCGTTTAACGCCAGCCAGACACCCTTTTTTGGCGTTAAACACCAGTTTGTCTGCCAATTCTGGCGTTTAATGCCTAGAATACTGCCAGACTGGGCGTTAAATGCCCATTCTGCTATCCTTACTGGCGTTTAAGCCTGTCATCCAGGGTGTGCTATTTTTGATGCTGCTTTTGATTCTGCTTTAATTCTGTAGTTATTTTTGTGACTCCACATGATCATCTACCTAAAGAAAATATAACATGACAATGGAAAATAAGTGTCTATAAAATTAAATATAATTAAATAACATTGGGTTGCCTCCCAATAAGCACTTCTTTAATGTCAATAGCTTGACAGTGAGCTCTTAGAGAGCTTCACAGAGACTCAAAGCTTAATGGTGGCCTCCCAACACCAAACTTAGAAGTTGAGTGTGGGGGGTCTTTTTGACTCTGTATTGAGAGAAGCTTTTCATGCTTCTTCTCCATGGTTACAGAAGAAGATCCTTGAGCCTTAAACACAAGGTAGTCCTCATTCAATTGAAGGACTAACTCTCCTCTGTCCACATCAATCACAGCTCTTGCTGTGGCTAGGAAGGGTCTTCCAAGGATAATGGATTCATCCTCTTCCTTCCCAGTGTCTAGGATTATGAAATCAGCAGGGATGTACAGGTCTTCAACCTTCACTAAGACATCCTCTACAAGTCCATAAGCCAGTTTCCTTGATTTGTCTGCCATCTCTAGTGAGATTCTTGCAGCTTAACCTCAAAGATCCCTAGTTTCTCCATCATAGAGAGTGGCATGAGGTTTATACCTGACCCCAAGTCAGACAGAGCCTTCTCAAAGGTCATGGTGCCAATGGTACAAGGTATTAAGAACTTTTCGGGATCTGATTTCTTCTGAGGTAATTTTAGTTGAACCAAAGCATTCAGTTCATTGATGAGCAATGGAGGTTCATCTTCCCAAGTCTCAGTACCAAATAAATTGGCATTCAGCTTCATGATTGCTCCTAGATACTGAGCAACTTGCTCTTCAACAATATCTTCATCCTCTTCAGAGGAAGAATAATCATCAGAGCTCATGAATGGCAACAGTAAGTTCAGTGGAATCTCTATTGTCTCTGTATGAGCCTCAGATTCCTTTGGTTCCTCATTAGGGAACTCCTTAGTAGTCAGTGGACGTCTATTGAGGTCTTCCTCACTGGAAATCACTGCCTCTTCCTCCTCTATAGGTTCGGCCACTTTGGGTATATTGATAGCCTTTCACTCTAGTGCACGAAATTGTGATCATCAATGGCACCATCAATATGGTACGCTCAATTGATATCTCAACTCTTTGTCACAATTCCGCACAACTAACCAGCAAGTGCACTGGGTCGTCCAAGTAATAAACCTTACGCGAGTAAGGGTCGATCCCACGGAGATTGTTGGTATGAAGCAAGCTATGGTCATCTTGTAAATCTCAGTCAGGCAGATTCAAATGGTTATGGATGATGAATGATTAAAAGATAAATAAAACAAAAAATAAAGATAGAGATACTTATGTAATTCATTGGTGAGAATTTCAGATAAGCGTATGGAGATGCTTTGTCCCTTCCGTCTCTCTGCTTTCCTACTGTCTTCATCCAATCCTTCTTACTCCTTTCCATGGCAAGCTGTATGTTGGGCATCACCGTTGTCAATGGCTACAATTCCGTCCTCTCAGTGAAAATGTTCAACGCACTCTGTCACAGCACGGCTATTCATCTGTCGGTTCTCGATCATGTCGGAATAGAATCCAGTGATTCTTTTGCGTCTGTCACTAACGCCCCACAATCACGAGTTTGAAGCTCGTCACAGTCATTCAATCCTTGAATCCTACTCAGAATACCACAGACAAGGTTTAGACCTTCCGGATTCTCAAGAATGCCACCATCAATTCTAGCTTATACCACGAAGATTCTGATTAAGGAATCCAAGAGATAAACACTCAATCGAAGGTAGAACGGAGGAGGTTGTCAGGCACACGTTCATAGGTGAGAATGATGATGAGTGTCACGGATCATCACATTCATCAAGTTGAAGAACAAGTGATATCTTGGAACAAGAACAAGCTGAATTGAATAGAAGAACAATAGTAATTACATTGATACTCGAGGTACAGCAGAGCTCCACACCTTAATCTATGGTGTGTAGAAATTTCACCGTTGAAAATACATAAGAACAAGGTCTAGGCATGGCCATGAGGCCAGCCCCATGATCTAAGATAGCATAGGACTACTCAAAGATTAGACTCTGATCCCCAAAGATACAATAGCAAAAGGTCCTATTTATAGAGAACTAGTAGCTTAAGATTTACAAAAATGAGTAAATGACGTAAATATCCACTTCCGGGCCCACTTGGTGTGTGTTTGGGCTGAGCATTGAAGCATTTTCGTGTAGAGACTTTTCCTAGAGTTAAACGCCAGCTTTTGTTTCAGTTTGGGCGTTTAACTCCCACTTTGGTGCCAGTTCTGGCGTTTAACGCTGGGAATTCTTGAGCTGAATTTGAACGCCGGTTTGGGCCATCAAATCTCGGGCAAAGTATGGACTATTATATATTTCTGGAAAGCCCAGGATGTCTACTTTCCAACGCAATTGAGAGCGCGCCAATTGGGCTTCTGTAGCTCCAAAAAATCCACTTCGAGTGCAGGAAGGTCAGAATCCAACAGTATCTGCAGTCCTTTTCAGCCTCTGAATCAGATTTTTGCTCAGGACCCTCAATTTCAGCCAGAAAATACCTGAAATCACAGAAAAATACACAAACTCATAGTAAAGTCCAGAAATGAGATTTTTAAATAAAAACTAATAAAAATATTATAAAAACTAATTAAAATAAACTAAAAACATACTAAAAACAATGCCAAAAAGCGTATAAATTATCCGCTCATCACAACACCAAACTTAAATTGTTGCTTGTCCCCAAGCAACTGAAAATCAAAATAGGATAAAAAGAAGAGAATATACAATGAATTCCAAAAACATCTATGAAGATCAGTCTTAATTAGATGAGCGGGGCTATTAGCTTTTTGCTTCTGAACAGTTTTGGCATCTCACTTTATCCTTTGAAGTTCAGAATGATTGGCATCTATAGGAACTCAGAATCCAGATAGTGTTACTGACTCTCCCAGTTAAGTATGTTGATTCTTGAACACAGCTACTTTATGAGTCTTGGCTGTGGCCCTAAACACTTTGTTTTCCAGTATTACCACCGGATACATAAATGCCACAGACACATAACTGGGTGAACCTTTTCAGATTGTGACTCAGCTTTGCTAGAGTCCCCAATTTGAGGTGTCCAGGGTTCTTAAGCACACTCTTCTTTTTGCTTTGGACCTCGACTTTAACTGCTCAGTCTCAAGTTTTCACTTGACACCTTCACGCCACAAGCACATGGTTAGGGACAGCTTGGTTTAGCCGCTTAGGCCAGGATTTTATTCCTGTGGGCCCTCCTATCCACTGATGCTCAAAGCCTTGGATCCTTTTTATCACCCTTGCCTTTTGGTTTAAAGGGGTATTGGCTTTTTCTTCTTGCTTTTCTTTTTCTTTCTTCTTTTTTTTCGCATATATCTTTTTTTTTTCTGCAAGCCTTTCACTGCTTTTTCTTGCTTCAAGAATCAATTTTATGATTTTTCAGATCATCAGATAACATTTCTCCTTTTCCTTTCATTGTTTCAAGAGCCAACAATTTTAACATTCATAAACAATCAAATTCAAAAATATGCACTGTTCAAGCATTCATTCAGAAAAACAATAGCATTGCCACCACATCAAGATAATTAAACTGTTTTAAAATTTGAAATTCATGCACTTCTTTTTCTTTTTCAATTAAAAACATTTTTCTTTTAAGAAAGGTGATGGATTCATAGGACACTCATAGCTTTAAGGCATAGACACTAAGACACTAATGATCATAAGACACAAACATAGATAAACATAAGCATAAAAAAATTCGAAAAATAGGAAAGTAAAGAACAAGAAAATTAAAGAACGGGTCCACCTTAGTGATGGCGGCTTGTTCTTCCTCTTGAAGATCTTATGGAGTGCTTGAGCTCCTCAATGTCTCTTCCTTGCCTTTGTTGCTCCTCTCTCATGGTTCTTTGATCTTCTCTAATTTCATGGAGGAGGATGGAATGCTCTTGGTGCTCCACCCTTAGTTGTCCCATGTTGGAACTTAATTCTCCTAGGGAGGTGTTGATTTGCTCCCAATAGTTTTGTGGAGGAAAATACATCCCTTGAGGCATCTCAGGGATTTCATGATGATGAATTTCCTCATGCTCTTTTCCATGAGTGGGATCTCTTGTTTGCTCCATCCTTTTCTTAGTGATGGGCTTGTCCTCATCAATGAAGATGTCTCCCTCTATGTTAATTCCAACTGAATTACAGAGGTGACAAATGAGATGAGGGAAGGCTAATCTTGCCGAGGTAGAGGACTTGTCCGCCACCTTATAGAGTTCTTGGGATATAACCTCATGAACTTCTACTTTCTCTCCAATCATGATGCTATGAATCATGATGGCCCGGTCTATAGTAGCTTCGGACCGGTTGCTAGTGGGAATGATTGAACGTTGGATAAACTCCAACCATCCCCTAGCCACGGGCTTGAGGTCATGCCTTCTTAAATGAACCAGCTTTCCTCTTGAATCTCTCTTCCATTGGGCGCCCTTTTCACAAATGTCTATGAGGACTTGGTCCAACCTTTGATCAAAGTTGACCCTTCTAGTGTAGGGGTGTTCATCTCCTTGCATCATGGGCAAGTTGAATGCCAACCTTACATTTTCCGGACTAAAGTCTAAGCGTTTCCCCCGAACCATTGTAAGCCACTTCTTTGGGTCCGGGTTCACACTTTGATCATGGTTCTTGGTGATCCATGCATTGGCATAGAACTCTTGAACCATTAAGATCCCGACTTGTTGAATGGGGTTGGTAAGAACTTCCCAACCTCTTCTTCGGATCTCATGTCAGATCTCTGGATACTCATTCTTTTTGAGTTTAAAAGGGACCTCGGGGATCACCTTCTTCTTGGCCACAACTTCATAGAAGTGGTCTTGATGCACCCTTGAGATGAATCTCTCCATCTCCCATGACTCGGAGGTGAAAGCTTTTGCCTTTCCTTTCCTCTTTCTAGAGGTTTCTCCGGCCTTAGGTGCCATAAATGGTTATGGAAAAACAAAAAGCAATGCTTTTACCACACCAAACTTAGAAGGTTTGCTCGTCCTCGAGCAAAAGAAGAAAGAGAAGAGTAGAAGAAGAAGAAAAATGGAGGAGATGGAGGAGGCTTTGTGGTTCGGCCAAGGGGGAGAAGTGGTGTTGAGGTTGTGTGAAAATGAAGGAGTGAAGATAGGTTTATATAGGAGTTGAGAGGGGTGTAGGGTTCGGCTATTATGGGTGGATTTGGGAGGGAAAGTGGTTTGAATTTAGATGGTGAGGTAGGTGGGGTTTTATGAAGGGTGGATGTGAGTGGTGAAGAGGATGGTGGGAATTGATAGGTGAGGGATTTTTGGGAAGAGGTATTGAGGTGATTGGTGAATGGGTGAAGAAGAAAGAGAGTGGTAGGGTAGGTGGGGATCCTGTGGGGTCCACAGATCCTGAGGTGTCAAGGATAGCTCATCCCTGCACCAGGTGGCGTGCAAAAACGCCCTTTCTGCCAATTCTGGCGTTAAACGCCGAGCTGCTGTCCTTTTCTGGCGTTTAACGCCAGCTCCTTGCCCATTCTTGGCATTAAACGCCAGTCTGGTGCCCCTTTCTGGCGTTAAACGCCCAGAATGGTGCCAGACTGGGCGTTAAACGCCCATTTGCTGGCCTTACTGGCGTTTAAACGCCAACAAGCTTTTCCTCCAGGGTGTGCTGTTTTTTTCTCTATTTTTCATTCTGTTTTTGCTTTTTCAACTGTTTTTATGACTTCACATGATCATCAACCTACAGAAAACATAAAATAACAATGGAAAATAGATAGATATAACATTGGGTTGCCTCCCAACAAGCGCTTCTTTAATGTCAGTAGCTTGACAGTGGGCTCTCATGGAGCCTCACAGATGTTCAGAGCAATGTTGGAACCTCCCAACACCAAACTTAGAGTTTGAATGTGGGGGTTCAACACCAAACTTAGAGTTTGGTTGTGGCCTCCCAACACCAAACTTAGAGTTTGACTGTGGGGCTCTGTTTGACTCTGTTTTGAGAGAAGCTCTTCATGCTTCCTCTCCATGGTTACAGAGGGATATCCTTGAGCCTTAAACACAAGGGATTCTTCATTCACTTGAATGATCAATTCTCCTCTGTCAACATCAATCACAGCTTTTGCTGTGGCTAGGAAGGGTCTGCCAAGGATGATAGATTCATCCATGCACTTCCCAGTCTCTAGGACTATAAAATCAGCAGGGATGTAGTGGTCTCCAACCTTTACCAAGACATCCTCTACAAGTCCATAAGCTTGTTTTCTTGAATTGTCTGCCATCTCTAGTGAAATTCTTGCAGCTTGTACCTCAAGGATCCCTAGCTTCTCCATTAGAGAGAGAGGCATGAGGTTTACACTTAACCCTAGGTCATACAAAGCCTTCTCAAAGGTCATGGTGCCTATGGTACAAGGTATTGAGAACTTCCCAGGATCCTGTCTCTTTTGAGGTAGTCTCTGCCTAGTCAAGTCATCCAGTTCTTTGGTGAGCAAAGGGGGTTCATCCTCCCACGTCTCATTACCAAATAACTTGTCATTTAGCTTCATGATTGCTCCAAGGTACTTAGCAACTTGCTCTTCAGTAACATCTTCACCCTCTTCAGAGGAAGAATACTCATCAGAGCTCCTGAATGGCAGAAGTAAATCCAATGGAATCTCTATGGTCTCATTATGAGCCTCAGATTCCCATGGTTCCTCATTAGGGAACTCATTGGAGGCCAGTGGACGTCCATTAAGGTCTTCCTCAGTGGCGATCACTGCCTCTTCCTCCTCTCCAAATTTGGCCAAGTTGATTGTATTTATGGTCTTGCACTCTCCTTTTGGGTTCTCTTCTGTATTGCTTGGAAGAGTACTAGGAGGGAGTTCAGTAACTTTCTTGCTCAGCTGACCCATTTGTGCCTCCAAATTTCTAATGGAGGACCTTGTTTCAGTCATGAAACTCTGAGTGGTTTTAATTAGATCAGAGACCATGGTTGCTAAGTCAGAGTGGTTCTGCTTAGAATTCTCTGTCTGCTGCTGAGAAGATGATGGAAAAGGTTTGCCATTGCTAAACCTGTTTCTTCCACCATTATTGTTATTGAAGCCTTGTTGAGGCCTCTGTTGATCCTTCCATGAGAGATTGGGATGATTTCTCCATGAAGGATTGTAGGTGTTTCCATAGGGTTCTCCCATGTAATTCACCTCTTCCATAGATGGGTTCTCAGGATCATAAGCTTCTTCTTCAGATGAAGCGTCCTTAGTACTGCCCGGTGCAGCTTGCATTCCAGACAGACTTTGAGAAATCATATTGACTTGCTGAGTCAATATTTTGTTCTGAGCCAATATGGCATTCAGAGTGTCAATCTCAAGAACTCCTTTCTTCTGACTTGTCCCACTATTCACATGATTCCTTTCAGAGGTGTACATGAATTGGTTATTTGCAATCATTTCAATGAGTTCTTGAGCTTCTGCAGGCGTCTTCTTCAGATGAAGAGATCCTCCAGCAAAGCTATCCAATGACATCTTGGATAGTTCAGATAGACCATCATAGAAGATTTCTATGATGCTCCATTCTGAAAGCATGTTAGAAGGGCACCTTCTGATCAATTGCTTGTATCTCTCCTAAGCTTCATAGAGGGATTCACCTTCCTTCTGTCTGAAGATTTGGACTTCCACTCTAAGCTTACTCAATTTTTGAGGTGGAAAGAACTTTGCCAAGAAGGCATTGACTAGCTTTTCCCAAGAGTTCAGGCTTTCTTTAGGTTGTGAATCCAACCATATCCTAGCTCTGTCTCTCACAGCAAAAGGGAATAGCATAAGTCTGTAGACCTCAGGGTCAACCCCATTGGTCTTGACAGTGTCACAGATTTGCAGGAATTCAGCCAAAAATTGATGAGGATCTTCCAATGGAAGTCCATGAAACTTGCAATTCTGTTGCATTAGAGAAACTAATTGAGGCTTAAGCTCAAAATTGTTTGCTCCAATGGCAGGGATAGAGATGCTTCTCCCATAGAAGTTGGGAGTAGGTGCAGTAAAGTCACCCAGCACCTTCCTTGCATTGTTGGCATTGTTGTTGTTTTCGGCTGCCATGTCTTCTTCTAGTTTGAAGATTTCTGTTAGGTCCTCTACAGAGAGTTGTGCCTTAGCTTCTCTTAGCTTTCACTTTAAGGTCCTTTCAGGTTCAGAATCAGCCTCAACACTTTGTCTTTGCTCCTGCTCATATGAAAGAGAAGAGAGCAAGAAAATATGGAATCCTCTATATGATAGTATAGAGATTCCTTGAGGTGTCAGAGGAAAAGAAGAATAGAAGGAAGAGGTAGAAAGAGAAGAATTCGAACTTATCAAGAGGGATAGAGTTCGAATTATTGATAGTGGAGGAGTGTTAGTCCTTAAATAGAAGGATGTGAGAAGAGGGGAAGAATTTTCGAAAATAAATTAAAAAGATTTTGAAATAATTAAAAGAAAATTTTGAAAACTTGATGAATGATTTTCGAAATTTGAAGTTGGGAAAGAAATAAAGTGATTTTTGAAAAAAAAAAGATTTTTGAAATTAGAAATCAAAAAGATATGATTGAAAACTATTTTGAAAAAGATGTGATTAAGAAGATATGATTGAAAAGTTATGGTTTTAAAAAGATATGATTGAAAAACAAATTAAAAAGATTTGATTTTGAAATTAATGACTTGGCTAACAAGAAAATATATGATCCAAACATTAAACCTTTTTCAACAGAAAAGGCAACATACTTAAAATGTTGAATCAAATCATTAATTGTTAGCAAATATTTTTGAAAATGGAAAGAAATTGATTTTGAAAAATATATGATTGAAAAGATATGATTTGAAAAAGATTTGATTTTGAAAAATTATGAAAACTTGAAAAAAAAATGTGCATTAAAAACAAAATCTTCCCTCTTGTGTCATCTTGGCGTTAAACGCCCAGAATGGTGCCCATTCTGGCATTTAACGCCCAAATTTCTACCTTTTTGGGCGTTAAATGCCCAGCCAGGTACCCTGGCTGGCGTTTAAACGCCAGTTTTCCTTCTTCACTGGGCGTTTTGAACACCCAGCTTTTTCTGTGTGATTCCTCTGCTGTATGTTTTGAATCTTCAATTTTTTGTATTATTGACTTGAAAAGACATAGTTTTAAAAATATTTTTGAATTTTCGATGATGAGAAACAATAAAAATGCAACTAAGATCAAATAAACAATGCATGCAAGACACCAAACTTAAATGTTTGTATACTAAGGACTATAACAATGTAAAAATGCATATGAAAAATAACAAAATACACTAAACAAGAGAATTTAAAGATCAGAGCAATGAAATCATCAAGAACAACTTGAAGATCAATGAAGAACAATAATGCATGTATTCGAAAAATGCAAGAAGAATAAAAACATGCAATTGACACCAAACTTAAAAATTGATACTAGACTCAAACAAGAAACATAAAATATTTTTGATTTTTATGGTTTTAAAATTTTTTTGTGATTTTCGAAACTTGAGTGGAAAAGAAAATAGAAGGGATTCAAAATTTTTAATAAGAATTCCAGGAATCATTGCAATGCTAGTCTAAGACTCCAGTCCAGGAATTAGACATGGCTTACTAGCCAGCCAAGCTTTCAATGAAAGCTCCGGTCCAAAATACTAGACATGGCCAATGGCTAGCCAAGCTTTAGCAGATCATTGCTAACAACAGCAAAATTGATAGAAATCAACAAGCTCTTGTGATGATAAGTTGAAACCTCGGTCCAATAAGATTAGACATGGCTTCACAGCTAGCCAGACTTCAACAGATCATCATGAAAACTCTAGAGTTCATTCTTAAAAACTCTGAAGAAAAAAATAGAAAATCTTTTTGTATTTTTGAAAAATTTTTCGAAAAATAAAAAGAAAAAGTACCTAATCTAAACAACAAGATGAACCGTCAGTTGTCCAAACTTGAACAATCCCCGGCAACGGCGCCAAAAACTTGGTGCACGAAATTGTGATCATCAATGGCGCCATCAACATGGTACGCTCAATTGATATCTCAACTCTTTGTCACAATTCCACACAACTAACCAGCAAGTGCACTGGGTCGTCCAAGTAATAAACCTTACGCGAGTAAGGGTCGATCCCACGGAGATTGTTGGTATGAAGCAAGCTATGGTCATCTTGTAAATCTCAGTCAGGCGGATTCAAATGGTTATGGATGATGAATGATTAAAAGATAAATAAAACATAAAATAAAGATAGAGATACTTATGTAATTCATTGGTGAGAATTTTAGATAAGCGTATGGAGATGCTTTGTCCCTTCCGTCTCTCTGCTTTCCTACTGTCTTCATCCAATCCTTCTTACTCCTTTCCATGGCAAGCTGTATGTTGGGCATCACCGTTGTCAATGGCTACAATCCCGTCCTCTCAGTGAAAATGTTCAACGCACTCTGTCACAGCACGGCTATTCATCTGTCAGTTCTCGATCATGTCGGAATAGAATCCAGTGATTCTTTTGCGTCTGTCACTAACGCCCCACAATCACGAGTTTGAAGCTCGTCACAGTCATTCAATCCTTGAATCCTACTCAGAATACCACAGACAAGGTTTAGACCTTCCGGATTCTCAAGAATGCCGCCATCAATTCTAGCTTATACCACGAAGATTCTGATTAAAGAATCCAAGAGATAAACACTCAATCGAAGGTAGAACAGAGGTGGTTGTCAGGCACACGTTCATAGGTGAGAATGATGATGAGTGTCACAGATCATCACATTCATCAAGTTGAAGAACAAGTGATATCTTGGAACAAGAACAAGCTGAATTGAATAGAAGAACAATAGTAATTGCATTGATACTCGAGGTACAGCAGAGCTCCACACCTTAATCTATGGTGTGTAGAAATTTCACCGTTGAAAATACATAAGAACAAGGTCTAGGCATGGCCATGAGGCCAGCCCCATGATCTAAGATAGCATAGGACTACTCAAAGATTAGACTCTGATCCCCAAAGATACAATAGCAAAAGGTCCTATTTATAGAGAACTAGTAGCTTAAGATTTACAAAAATGAGTAAATGACGTAAATATCCACTTCCGGGCCCACTTGGTGTGTGCTTGGGCTGAGCATTGAAGCATTTTCGTGTAGAGACTTTTCTTGGAGTTAAACGCCAGCTTTTGTGCCAGTTTGGGCGTTTAACTCCCACTTTGGTGCCAGTTCCGGCGTTTAACGCTGGGAATTCTTGAGCTGACTTTGAACGCCGGTTTGGGCCATCAAATCTCGAGCAAAGTATGAACTATTATATATTGATGAAAAGCCCAGGATGTCTACTTTCCAACGCAATTAAGAGCGCGCGAATTGGGCTTTTGTAGCTCCAGAAAATCCACTTCGAGTGCAGGGAGGTCAAAATCCAACAGCATCTGCAGTCCTTTTCAGCCTCTGAATCAGATTTTTGCTCAGGTCCCTCAATTTCAGCCAGAAAATACCTGAAATCACAGAAAAATACACAAACTCATAGTAAATTCCAGAAATGTGATTTTTAAATAAAAACTAATAAAAATATAATAAAAACTAATTAAAATAAACTAAAAACATACTAAAAACAATGCCAAAAAGCGTATAAATTATCCGCTCATCACACTCTCTCTTTGGATTCTCTTCTGTATTGCTTGGGAGAGTACTAGGAGGGATTTCAGTAACTCTTTTACTCAGCTGACCCACTTGTGCCTCCAAATTTCTGATGGAGGATTTTGTTTCAGTCATGAAACTGACAGTGGTCTTATATAGATCAGAGACTATGGTTGCTAAGTCAGAGGGGCTCTGCTTAGAATTCTCTGTCTATTGCTGAGAAGATGATAGAAAAAGCTTGCTATTGCCAAACCTATTTCTCCCACCATTATTATTATTGAAGCCTTGATTAGGCTTCTGCTGATCCTTCCATGAGAAGTTAGGATGATTCCTCCATGAAGGATTGTAAGTGTTTCCCTAGGATTCTCCCATGTAATTCACTTCTTCCATTCCAGGATTCTCAGGGTCATAAGATTCTCCTTCAGAGGAAGCTTCTTTAGTACTGCCGGATGCAGCTTGCATTTTAGTCAGATTCTGAGAAATCATATTGACTTGCTGAGTCAATATTTTATTCTGAGCCAATATGGCATTCAGAGTATCAATCTCAAGAACTCCTTTCTTCTGAGTCATCCCATTATTCACAGGATTTCTTTCAGAAATACACATGAACTGGTTATTTGCAACCATCTCAATGAGTTCCTGGGCTTCTGCAGGAGTTTTCTTCAGATGAAGAGATCCACCAGCAGAGTGGTCCAATGACATCTTGGACAATTCAGACAGACCATCATAGAATATACATAAGATGCTCCATTCTGAAAGCATGTCAGAAGGACACCTTCTGATCAATTGCTTATATCTTTTCCAAGCTTCAAAGAGGGATTCACCTTCCTTCTGTCTGAAGGTTTGGACTTCAACTCTAAGCTTGCTCATCTTTTGAGGTGGAAAGAATTTGGCCAAGAAAGCATTGACCAACTTTTTCCAAGAGTTCATGCTTTCTTTAGGTTGTGAGTCCAACCATATCCTAGCTCTGTCTCTTACAGCAAAGGGGAAAAACATAAGTCTGTAGACCTCGGGATTAACCCCATTGGTCTTAACAGTGTCACAGATTTTCAAGAATTCAGCTAAGAACTGATGAGGATCTTCCAATGGAAGTCCATGAAACTTGCAATTCTGCTGCATTAGAGAAACTAATTGAGGCTTAAGCTCAAAGTTGTTTGCTCCAATTGCAGGAATTGAGATGCTTCTTCCATAGAAGTCGGAAGATGGTGCAGTAAAGTCACCAAGCATCTTTCTTGCATCTCCACCATTGTTGTTGGGTTCGGCTGCCATGTCTGCTTCTTTTTCGAAAATTTCTGTAAGGTCCTCTCCAGAGTGTTGTGCTTTAGCTTCTCTTAGTTTCCTCTTCAGAGTCCTTTCAGGTTCAGGATCAGATTCAACAAGGATGTCTTTATCCCTGTTCCTGCTCATATGAAAAAGAAGAGAACAGAAAAGAAGAGGAATCCTCTGTGTCACAGTATAGAGATTCTTTTATGTCAGTAGAAGAATAGAAGAATAGAAGAATGAGGTAGAGAGAGAATAAGAGGAATTCAAACACAGAGAGATGGAGAGGGTTCTAATCATGAGTAGAAGAGAAGTGTTAGTAAATAAATAAATAAATAGAAAGAGATGAGAGAGAGAGTATTCAAATTTTAAGAAGAGAGAAAGGAAAATATTTTTTATTTTTATTTAATTAATTAAGTTAGAATTCGAAATTTAAGAAAAGAAATAAAAGCAAATTGAAAACTAAATAATTTAATTAATTAAAAAGATTTTTGAAAAATTTGTTAGTTAGTTTTCAAAATTAATGAGAGAGAAAAGTAGTTAGGTGGTTTTGAAAAGATAAGAAATAGTAAACTTTTAAAATCAAACAATAAGTCAAGTAGTTAATTGAAAAAGATTTGAAAATAAATTTTGAAAAGATAAGAAGTTAGAAAAAGATTTTGAAATTAAATTTTGAAAAAGATATGATTGAAATTTATTTTGAAAAAGAATTTGAAAAAAAATTAAAAATATTTGATTTTTAAAATTAAAGTTGATGACTTGACTAACAAGAAACTAAAAGATATGATTCTAGAATTTAAAGATTGAACATTTCTTAACAAGAAAATAACAAACTTGAAATTTTTGAATCAAAACATTAATTGTTAGTAAAGTTTTTGAAAATATGAAATAAAAATAAGAAAAAGATTTTGAAAAATTTATTTAAGAAATTCGAAAATATTAAGAAGAAAAATAAAAAAGATTTGATTTTTGAAAAAGATTTGAAAAGATAAAATTTTTAAATTAAAATTTTGACTTGACTAACAAGAAACAACTAAATTTTAAAACTTTTTGACTAAGTCAACCCAAAATTTCGAAATTTATGAGTAAAATAAGGAAAAGATATTATTTTTTATTTTTTTGAATTAATGAAGAAAGAGAAAAACAATAAAATGACACAAGACATAAGAATTTAAGATCAAAACAAATAATGCATGCAAGAACACATTTAATGTCAAGATGAACACCAAGAACACTTTGAAGATCATGATGAACATCAAGAACATATTTTTGAAAAATTTTAAGAAAAGAAAAACATGCAAGACACCAAACTTAAAAATTTTTGACTTTTAAACACAATGAATTCGAAAATGCACAAGAAAAACAAGAAACGACACAAAACAAGAAAATTTAAAGATCAAACAAGGAAAATCATCAAGAACAACTTGAAGATCAATGAAGAACATAATGCATGAACATTCGAAAATTTAAAAAAATTAACAATATGCAATTGACACAAAACTTAAAATTTGACACTAGACTCAAACAAGAAATACAAAATTTTTTTGGTTTTATGATTTTATTAATTTTTTTTGTATTTTTTCAAAATTATTTTGGAAGAAGAAAATAAAGAAATTCAAAATTTTTAATAAGAATTCCAAGATTTATGTAATGTTAATCTAAAGCTCCAGTCCAAAAGAATTAGACATAGCCAATGGCCAGCCAAGCTTTAGTAAAACATTGTAAATAACAATGTCAGATTTAAGAATCCAAAGGCTCATGCAATGTTAGTCTAAAGCTTCGGTCCAAAAGAATTAGACATGGCCAAATGGCCAGCCAAGCTTTAGCATAACAAATACAGACATGTCCTTTCTACAATAGAAAAACCTCAGTCCAAAAGATTAGACATGGCTTAACAGCCAGCTAGGTTTCAACATATCTCATGAAGCTCTAGAATTCATTCTTAAAAATTTTTGAATGATTTTTTTCGAAAACACAAATTTTTTTTTTCGAAATTAAAAATAAAAGGCTTAAACATAAAATAAAATTACCCAATCTAAGCAACAAGATGAACCGTCAGTTGTCCCTCGAACAATCTCCGGCAACGGCACCAAAAACTTGGTGCACGGAATTGTGATCACACTTTTCACAACTCCGCGCAACTAACCAGCAAGTGCACTGGGTCGTCCAAGTAATACCTTACGTGAGTAAGGGTCGATCCCATGGAGATTGTCAGCTTGAAGCAAGCTATGCTCATCCTGTAAATCTTAGTCAGGCGGATTCAAATGGTTATGAGGTTTTGATAATTAAAAGATAAATAAAACATAAAATAAAATAAAGATACTTATGTAATTCATCGGTGGGAATTTCAGATAAGCGTTTGGAGATGCTTTGTTGCTTCTGAACCTCTGCTTTCCTATTGTCTTCATCCAATCATGCGTGCTCCCTTCCATGGCAAGCTGTATGATCCTCTCGGATGAAAAATACCAGGTACGATTTCTGCACGGCTAATCAACTGTCGGATTTCTCGTCTCGGATGAAAAATACCAAGTACAGCTACCGCACGGCTAATCATCTGTCGGTTCTCACTAGTGTCGGAATAGGATCTCTCTATCCTTTTGCACACTGTTACTACGCCCAACATTTGCTAGTTTGAAGCTCGTCAGAGTCATCCCTTTCCAGATCCTACTCGGAATACCACAAACAAGGTTTAGACTTTCCGGATCTCAAGAATGCTGCCAATTGGTTCTAGCCTATACCACGAAGGTTCTAATCTCATGGACTCGGTCCGTATATTAGAGACCCAAGAGAAGATACTCCGGCTATCGTCCAGTGACTACGTTGAACATCATGTAGACCGCTTGTGGTTGTCAGGCACGCGGATCTTGGCTAAGCAAGTAACGAAGATAGTGGGTGATTGTCACGGGTCACCCCTTCATTCTGACTTAACTGAATTAAGTACGAGAGTATATCTTGGAGAAGAAGTAAGCGTGAATTGAAAGAGAAACAATAGTATTTGCATTAATTCATGAAGAACAGCAGAGCTCCGCACCTTAATCTATGAGGTGTATAAACTCAACTGTAGAAAATACATAAGAGAAAAAGGTCTAGGCATGGCCGTGAGGCCAGCCTCCAAGTCCAAAGATGATACGATTCAAAAGTTAATAGTTTTATTCATACTAAACTAGTTACTAGGGATTACAGAAAATAAGTAACTAAGTGCAGATAATGCAGAATTCCACTTCCGGGGCCCACTTGGTGTGTGCTTGGGCTGAGCATTGAGTTTTACACGTGCATAGGCCATTTATAGAGTTAAACGCCAGCTTGGATACCAGTTTGGGCGTTTAACTCCAGCTTTGGTGCCAGTTCTGGTGTTTTACGCCAGAAAAGGGTCTCTGGCTGGCGTTTTACGCCAGTTTGGGCCATCAAATGTTGGGAAAAGTATGAACTATTATATATCGCTGGAAAGCCCAAGATGTCTACTTTCCAACGCAATTGAGAGCGCATCAATTGGGCTTCTGTATCTCCAGAAAATTCACTTCAAGTGCAGGAGGGTCAGAATCCAACAGCATCTGTAGTCCTTTCTCAGCCTCTGAATCAGACTTTTGCTCAGATCCCTCAATTTCAGCTAGAAAATACCTGAAATTATAGAAAAACACACAAACTCATAGTAAAGTCCAGAAATGTAATTTTTGCATAAAAAATAATAAAAATATAATAAAAAGTAGCTAAAACATACTAAAAACTATGTAAAAATAATGTCAAAAAGGGTATAAATTATCCGCTCATCAATGTTCTTTGGCCTAGGTTCACAATCACTCTGGTGGACCATTTCTCAACTTCATAGATCTCATCTGCATCATCAACTGCCTAATAGGGAGTCCATTTGTTGCTCTCTTCCTTTTTTTTTTCTCTAATCTACTAAGTTGAACAGGAGCAACTTCACTAACATAGCCCATCAAACTCTTTTTATTTCAAGCCATAACCCTCATGACATAGCTCCTAACATCCTCCAACATAGTTATTATTGGTTTATCTATGAATTTCACAATTTTTTCATTAAAGACCTCACAGTTGTTGTTTGTTATACTGTCAACTTTTGGCCACTCACTGAAGTGAGACTTCGTCCATGATTTTGGGTCAAGCCTGTTCAAATACTCCCAAGCATGTGTGTTAACTCATTTCACCCTGTCCATGGCTGCTTTGAATTGTTACTCTGTTGTTGCCTTTGTACACTCCCAAACAGTACCCTTCATCTGCTTGTCCTTTAGTGTCTTTGTGAAATTCTTTTGTAAATGCATCAAGCAAAAGCGATGATGCACCCCTGGCATCACTTTTCTTATAGCAGGGATTAGACCCTGCAAATAATATACAATTATTAAATGCACCCACGACATAGATGACATTAATTAGACAAATCATAGTTATGTACTTTCTGTTGATCTGACATAAAATTTCAGCCATGTACTTTATAATCCCCCAAATTTTCATGGAGAAGTATAAGGAACCACTTCTAGTATTTTGCATCCACGACAGCATACCCAATGGGAAAAAGATGATTATCGGTATCCTGTCCCACCGTTGTTAACAACTGTCTTCCATAGTACCCCTTTAGAAAAGTCCCATCCAAAGCAATGAAAGGCTTGCACCCCAACAAAAATTCTTTCCTGGTTGCATTCAAGCAAATATACATCCTCCTAAACAAGGGTGTGGAGTCTGGCATTGGAGTTAAACCTATGCTAATTGTGCCACCTGGATTTGTCTTCATCAATATCAACATATAATCTCTTAACATCACATACTGCTCTTGCTCGCATCCTTCATTGATCTCTTTAGCCTTTTTCATTGCCTTCTGAATTTTTTTGAGATGGACATGGACATTAAACTCCCTCCTAAACCATGCCTTAGCCTCACCAAACTTTAATGTAGGTTGGTCTCTAAGCTTTTCTTCCAACTGCTCAATAACTCACTTCCTATCTACTGAAATGTTTTTGTGTGATCTACCACATACATGCTCATTAACAAATGTCTTAACTTAGAAACTATTGGGATGACGTGTCTTTGATGCATAATCTGTCATGGACAAGTATCACTGCTACATATAGCCTT
This sequence comes from Arachis ipaensis, assembly GCF_059453495.1. NCBI lineage: Eukaryota > Viridiplantae > Streptophyta > Magnoliopsida > Fabales > Fabaceae > Arachis > Arachis ipaensis. The sequence continues at coordinate 31,771,207 of NC_142435.1, forward strand.
GCACTTCCTTGCCTCAACCTTACTGAAGATGACACTCCTACCAAGGTGGATATTAAACTTTCTTACTTCCTTTTTAAAATCATCTATTGTACTGCATTCCATCCCAAACTCAAGATGTACCAACCCCATGCTCCATTTGGGTTTTCTTATGGCCAACTAGTTTCTCCAAAGCCTTTTCATCATCATCACTATTCGGGTTAACTAGTTCTTCAGATTCATAACCATGGTATCCAGGATCAGAATCTAAATTATCAGGGTCCTTGATAAACCACTATTTTATGGTTTATCTTGTGTCCAATTGAGTGGTCTCATCAACTCTTTACCCACTTATTCATATGATTTGCATGATTTTACAATTCCTTCCTAGTTTTGTTCTATGGTTGAAAACTTGCTTTCTAGAGATCTTTGATTTGTGTATTTTAATTCTCCTTTATACCATTCGATTCCGTGATCCGTGGGTTAAGTGTTTCAGGCTTTATAGGGCAGGAATGGCCTAGATAATGGAGAGGAAGCTTGCAAAAATAGAAGGAACACAAGAAACTAAGGAGATGACCAGTGAGCATCGACGCGCACGCATGGCTCACGCGAGCGCGCGATATGAAGAAATTTGCAGTGATGCGTGCGCGTGCTTGACGCGTACGCATGGATTGGAGTTCTGCAAGATGACGCGTGCGCGTGCTTGACGCGAATGCGTGACACGCCAAAACGACCAGCGATGCGTACGCGTGACTAACGCGTACGCGTGACATGCGCGATCTGCAGAATTAACAGAAAATATTGGGGTGATTTTGGGCCGTATTTTGACCCAGTTTTTGGCCTAAAAACATAGACTAAAATCAGGGAACATGCAGAGACTCAACACACATTCTCATTAGGATAGTTTTTAGTTTTTAGATCGGAATCTAGAGAGAAATTACTCTTCCTCTAGGTTTTCTTGACATTCATAGTTTTAGTTTTATGCTTTTGCTTTTGGATATTGAAGAGTCATCACCTCCGTTGAAGATACTATTCTAGTTTGTTTCCTTACTTACTCTTTTATTTATTCCATATTCTTAATTCTTGTTTAGAGTGGTAATTGGATTATTTTGGATTTATTAATGCAAAGGATTACTTTTATTTTTAATTAATTTTCAATCCATATTTTATGATTATTTCTTCTTATATTTTTATGAGCGTTATATTCATGTCAATGGAGTAGATTCCCTACTTGACATGGGGTTAATTAAGAGGAGACACTTGAGTTGGAATGCTCTAGTGATTAGTTAATTTGGAAGTTGTTGGCTAATTCTGTATTTACTAACGCTAGACCTTCCCAAGGGAGAGGACTAGGATTTGCGAATAAGAGTTAGCTCAATCACTTGACTTTCCTTTATTTAGTAAGGGTTAACTAAATGAAAATAACATCCTCTTTATACTACACTTGAGAAAATTCCAACAAGGATAGAACTTCCAATTAATCATTCCCCCAGTCAAGGATTTTTATTTTCAATAATATAAACCTCTTTTAGTTTTCATTGCTTTAAATTTACAATTATTTATTTTCTGTCAATCACTCTTAAAATCTCTCAGAAAAATTCCTGATTAATAAATTAGTACCCTTTTTAGCAACTCATTGGGAGACGACCTGGGACTCATACTCCCAGTATTTTTATTCTAAATTTTTGTGACAATCTTTCTAAATTGATGAGGTAGATTTCAGCTGGTTAGGAGCTATACTCGCAACGCTGTTTTCACATTGACTTCTTAATTGGCCGACTCCCGCCTTACCCATCAATTTTTGGCGCCGTTGCCGAGGAGTTGCAATTGCGTGCTAAATTATTAATTAGTGTACATATTTTTATTTTTATTTGCATATTTTATTTTATTACCATGAGCTATATGTTTCTATTATTGAATGATGCGTTCACTGCCTGATCTGAGCTTAGCTGCATTTGATCCTGAAGTTGAAAGAACTATTTCACGTATTAGGCGAGCTCGGCGTCGGTTAGCCTCTGAGGGTGGTGAAGTGATTGTTATCGATTCACCAGTCTTATCTGAGGGCAAATCTGAACTACCATCTGAGAGTGAAATAAGCTCCTTTACTACTGATTCAGTTGATTCACGTGCAGATAGAATGGCAGCACCTAGGAGGATTACTCTCCAGGAAGCTGGAGCCCCAGATTTTACACTACAGCCGTATCAAGTGCGTCATCCAAATCTGGCTGAAGATTTTGAACTGAAGACTGCACTAATCAACTTGATGCCCAAGTTTCATGGCCTACCTTCTCAGGAGCCCATCAAGCACCTCAGGGATTTTCAGACAGCCTGTTCTACTGTTAGGCGTCATAGTGCAAATGAAACTTCTATTCTATTAACTGTCTTCCCGTTTTCTCTTGAGGAAAAGGCGAGGGAGTGGTACTACTCCCAACCTGAAGCAACTATTACCAACTGGGATACGCTCAAGAGAGAATTTTTGGAAAAATATTTTCCAGCTGAAGTTACAGATAGATTGAGGAAAGAGATCTTCTGCATTGTTCAAGGTGAATCAGAAACTCTCTATGAGTACTGGGAGCGTTTTAAGAACCTTCTGGACGCATGCCCCATCACATGATTGACAGGCTAGTGTTGATCAGCTACTTCACTCAAGGTATGAAGCCTCGGGATAAAACTACATTAGATGGTGCTAGTAATGGTTCCCTGAAAAAGTATAAGATCACAGATGAAGCATGGCAACTGATAAGTGACTTAGCTGAGTCTACTCAGAACCACAGGCACAAAAACAGCCACTCAAAGGCTGTTGTAGAGGTTTCTTCTAGCATTGAGACTTCTGCTCTCACACAGAGTATATGTGAAATGACCAACCTACTGAAGCAGATGCAGTTGAATCAGTAACAAGCTCAGTCTCTCCCACCACAACAAAGCCAACAATTGGTCCCACAAAGAATATGCAGAATCTGTGCTGATTATAGTCATTATACTGATGAATGTCCGCAGCTCCAATAAGAAGACAACACTGTGGCAGCCACTCATAACTTCTATGACCGCCAGAATCAAGGATACAATCAACAAGGCGGCAATTATAACCAAGGTGGGAACTATAACCAAGGATGGTAGGGCAACTCCAACCAAGATTGGAGAGATAATTCTAACCATAGCTGGAGGGACAACTATAACAGAGGAGGCAGAGATAACAATGAAAATTAGAGGTGGAATAACAACAACCGACAGCAGAATCAGAACCAGCCTTACAGAGCACCTCACCTAAGGCAGTCCCAAGGATCCCAGCACAACCAACAACAGGTTCCTCAAATCACTTATCCTCCTTCCTCATCAAATGACGAGATGCTTCGTTCTCTTACACAAGGACAACAAGACATGCAGACTACACTGAACTCTACTCTAAATGGTCTGAATGCCACTTTACAAGCTCTTGTCTCCCGAATAGATTCATTACCTGCTTTCACCAACCAACCTTCAAGCTCCAGTGGAATTCCGTCTCAACCCCTACCTAATCCCAAGGGTGACATCAATGCATCACTTTGAGGTCCGGAACCATACTGCAAGAGAGGAACCAAGAGGAACCAAGCCCACAAGAACACGCCCCAGTTAAGGATATGGTAGAAGTGGAAGATGTTGAAAAGAAAGAGGAAGTACAAGACATGGTTGAAGAAGAAGTAGCTCAGCCAAGGAATGGAGAACCAAAGGATGCAGAAGCTGCAAGTGGCACCATTTCTATCCCATTTCCACACCTTGTAAGGAAGTCCAGAAAGCAGATGGAACTTGATCCCAAAATGGTAGAAATTTTCAAAATGGTTGAGGTAACTATTCCCCTTTTTGATGACATTCAACAGGTACCTAAATATGAAAAGTTTCTGAAAGATTTATGCATACATAAAGATAAAATTAATGAATTAAAAACTATTCCATTAGGTAGTTCTATATCTGCTTTAATGGGAGGTATACCTGAAAAATGTAGTGATCCAGGTCCATGCATGGTTAACTGTACCATTGGAGGTGTAATATTTTCTAACTGCATGTGTGATTTAGGAGCGTGTGTTAGTATAATGTCATTGTCTGTATATGATGCTTTAAGGCTCCCTCCCTTAAAAAGGTCGGCAGCTCGTTTTGTGTTAGCAGATAAAAGCATTATTACAGTAGTTGGAATTGTTGAAGATGTATTAGTGAGCATTAAGGGGCTCACATTTTCCATTGACTTCTATATCCAGGAAATACCCCCTAATGACTCAGGAAGACCATCATCAATCCTGCATGACAGACCATTCCTGAAGACTTCAAAGTTCAAGCGAGATGCATTCTCAGGAACTTACTCCTTTGAGATATATGGTAGAGCAGTGAGTTTTAGTTTGAATGAAGCTATGAAACACCCTCCAGAAGATCATTCTATCTTCCAGTGCGACATTATTGATGAAACTGTAGCTGAAGTTCACCAAGAAAAAGTAGAAGAGAAGCACATGGAGCAAGGTCCAAGTGTGGGGACATCCTCTGAACACAATGAGGACATTTTGCCATTATCACTAGCCTCGGATGATCCAGAGCCTAGCCATGAGCAGAAATTGGAATTAAAACCCCTTCCTCCACACCTCAAGTATGCTTACCTTGAGGATAATCAAAAGTTCCCAGTTATCATTGCAAGGGAACTCACTTCCTAACAGGAAGAATAACTGCTTAGTGTGCTGAGAAAACATAAGAAAGCAATTGGGTGGAGCTTGGCGAATATAGTAGGCATAAGCCCTCAAGTTTGTGAGCACAGAATATTCTTAGAAGAGGGATCAAAGCCTGTCCATTAACCCCAAAGAAGATTGAATCCCACCATCTTAGAAGTTGTCAAGAAAGAAGTGACCAGGCTGCTTGAAGCAGATATCATTTACCCCATCTCAGACAGCGAATGGGTCAGTCCAGTACAAGTGGTGCCCAAGAAGTATGGAGTCACAACAGTAAAGAATGAGCATGGAGAGCTCCTGACAACTAGAGTGCAGAATTCATGGAGGGTTTGCATTGATTACAGGCGTCTCAACCAAGCTACTCGCAAGGATCATTACCCCTTGCCATTTATTGATCAGATGCTCGATATACTGCTTTTTAGATGGTTATACAGGCTACTTTCAAATTCATATAGCTCCTAAAGATCTGGAGAAGACTACTTTTACATGTCCCTTTGGAATGTATGCATATAAGAGAATGCCTTTTGGCTTATGTAATGCACCGGCTACTTTCCAAAGATGCATGATGAGTATCTTTTCAGATCTTATTGAAAACTGTATGGAAGTTTTCATGGATGATTTTAGCGTATATGGTGATTCATTTAATCTTTGCTTGGATAGTTTGGCTAGAGTATTAGACAGGTGTGTTAGTTCAAACCTTGTATTGAATTTTGAAAAATGTCACTTTATGGTAAAACAAGGAATTGTACTAGGACATGTTGTGTCTAATACTGGTATCTCTGTAGATCCAGCAAAGGTAGATGTCATTTCTAGTTTACCTTACCCCTCCTCTATGAGAGAAGTCCATTTGTTCCTTGGCCATGCAGGTTTCTACAGGAGATTCATTAAGGACTTCAGTAAGGTAGCATTGCCTTTATCCAGATTGCTGCAGAAAGATATTGAGTTCGAGTTCAGTGAGGATTGCATGCAAGCATTTGATAAGCTAAAGATCGCCCTGACTCAAGCTCCAATTGTGAGAGGACTAGCCTGGAGCCAGCCATTTGAGATTATGTGTGATGCCTCCAACCATGCAGTGGGAACGGCGCTAGCTCAGCGCGAAGGTAAGGATCCTTTTGTAATTGCTTATGCGTCTAAGACCTTAGACGCTGCTCAGTCTAATTACACTACTACTGAAAAAGAGCTTCTTGCTATTGTTTTTGCTCTGGATAAATTTCGAGTCTATTTACTTGGTACTAAGGTGGTAGTGTACTCAAACCATGCAGCTCTAAAATATTTATTAGCTAAAAAAGAGTCCAAACCAAGGCTAATACGTTGGATACTGCTGCTGCAAGAATTTGATAGAAATTAAGGATAGGAGTGGTAACCAGAATTTAGTGGCAGACCACTTGAGTCGCCTTGAGCACATTAAGGATAACTCCACTCCTATCAATGATGCTTTCCCATTTGATAACTTGCATGCAGTATCTGAAGTAGTTCCTTGGTATGCACCTGTAGCTAATTATCTAGTTAGCCATACTTTCCCTCCCAATTTTACTAAGCATCAAAGAGACAAGCTGAAAAGCGAGTCCAAATATTATATATGGGATGACCCATATTTATGGAGGTGTGGTGCTGACCAGGTAATTAGAAGGTGTGCACCCCAATCAGAATTCTAGTCCATTTTAGAGGCCTGCCACTCTTCTGAGAGTAGAGGACATTTTGGCCCTCAAAGAACAGCTAGAAAAATTTAAGACTGTGGATTCTGGTGGCCTACTCTTTTTAAATATGCTGCTATTTTTTGTAAATCTTGTTCCCCATGGCAAAGGTTTGGTAATATATCCAAGAGGAATGAGATACATCAACAGATTATGCTTTTCTGTGAAATTTTTTATGTTTGGGGCATTAACTTCATGGGTCTATTTCCAAACTCTAATGGTTACCTTTATATACTATTAGCTGTAGATTATGTCTCTAAATGGGTGGAAGCAATTCCTACCCGTACTGATGATACTAACACTATTATTTTCTTTGTTAGAAACCATATTATCTGTCTCTTTGGATCATCACGAGCAATCGTGAGTGATCACGGCACTCACTTTTGTAACAGGAGACTAACAGGACTACTAAAGAAGCATGGGATAGTTCACAAAGTAGCAACAACTTATCATTCCCAAACCAATGGACAAGCAGAAGTGTCTAATAGAGAGATTAAACGCATTTTGGAGAAGATGGTAAAGCCTCATAGGAAGGACTGGAGCGCCAGGCTACAAGATGCGCTCTGGGAATATCGCACAGCGTACAAGACACCCATTGGGGTGAACCCCTTCCGCTTAGAGTACGGAAAGGCTTGCCACCTTCCAGTAGAGGTGAAACACAAGGCTTTCTGGGCTGTGAGGGAGTGCAACATGAATTTTGAGGAAGCTGGTGCTGAAAGGAAGCTGCAACTAGCAGAACTAGAGAACCTTTACCTAGAAGCATATGACAACTCTAGGCGATACAAAGAGAAGATAAAGGTTGTCCATGACAAGCACATAAAAAGGAGAGAGTTCAGACCAGGGGAGTTAGTTCTTCTATATAACTCCTGACTAAGGCTCATGCCAGGTAAACTGAGATCAAGATGGGAAGGTCCCTACAGAGTAGAGAAGGCAGAGCCAAACGGAGTTTTTTGCCTGCGTCATCCTTCTAGCTCCAAATTCATTAAAGTCAATGGACATTGCCTAAGGCTTTATCATGGAGAGAAGATGAAGGATCATAAAGAGCTAGAGGTCTTCCTCTTGGAAGACCCACCAACAGAAGCAGAATGAGCCTGAAGACCGTCCAACTTAAGGACGTAAAAGCAAAGTGCTAGGTGGGAGACAACCCACCATGGTATGATCGTTCCGTTTCAGTCTTAGTTTTATTTTACCTTATTCTATTTTGTTTTTGTTAACGAATCTTCTCATAATCTCTGCATATAGTCTGCATATATATATATAAAGCACGCGACGCGCGAGCGTCGCTGACGCGTACGCGTCATAAGTGCTTTCGAAACAAAGAAGAAAAGAAGCAGAGAGTCACACGGGAGCATGGCTGGAGGCGTGCCTAAGGCACACACACGCTTACACGCGCGCATCCCTGACGCGTCCGCGTCACTTGAAAAATCAGCCTCCCACGCGTGCGCGTCACCCACGCACACGCGTGACCTTGCAAAATCGACGTAAAGGGGTGTATGGCAGAGAGTTATGATGGAGTGGGGCTGGAATTGTGCTGGAAGCACAAGCCCTATCACGCGTACGCGTCCCCCACGCGTCCACGTCATTTTTCAAAATAAGGTCATTCACGCGTGCGTGTACCTCACGCGCACGCGTCACCCTAAATTTTGGCAATGTGCGAATGAAACAGAGAGTTGTGCGTACGCGAGGGTGCTCTGGTGCCAATGGCATAGTTCATTTCACGCGAATGCGTCACCCACGCGTACGCGTCACTTGAAAATATCACAACCCACACGAACGCGTGTTCTACGCGTCCGCGTCGCCTGCGCCGCACAGTTTATCCAGCTCAGCGCCAGAATTCCTATCTTTTCTTCCCCAATCCTAATTTTTTCTTCTCCCTTCTTATTTCTTTCTTCTTCCTCCCTTCTTCTTTATTCCTTCTCACTTTTTACTTTCTCCCTCCTTCTTTATCATCATCATCAAGGTTTTTTTCTTCTTTTATTCCCTTTTTACTTTTCCATTCTTATTTTTTATGTTTTCTTCTTCTTTTTCTTTTTACTTTCATTATATATCTTTTCTTTTTCTTTCTTTTTATTTTTATTTTTTTATTGGTGTTAGAAATTTAATTGGGTGATTGTTTTCTTTTATATTTTGCTTGTGAGTATATTGAGGAATTGTTTGACAATTAATATTACTTCTTAAAGGGTTGCTTGCATGTTCAATTTAATACTTTCAACAACATATTTACCATGCATGCTAAGTGTTTGTGAAAAAGTCTGTATGGTATTGTGCATTATTTTTAAATTATTCTATTCTACTACTCTAATACCTGTTTTTCACAAAACCCCTTTTTATATATTATTGATTGAATATAATTGTCAATACAAATAGATTGTTAGTTTGAAACACTTGATAATCAAATTGGGCAATTAATGCTGGATCTATGCTACTCATGCCTTTGCCAGCATGCCAATAAACATCTTGCATCTACTTGCTATAACATGCACTTGCTATATTTTCATTGTTGAACTTATCACATGAAGTCGCGACCATGTGTTAACGACATCCTTCTTTACCGTACAATGATTATCACTTGTACCATCCTCTTCCTTGCTCAAACCCTTAGCTTTACATGTTACTTTCTTCTTCCCTTTTCAGGATGGCCACCAAGAAGGGTAAAGAGAAAGCTACTCCCAAACTACCAGCAAGGAAAGGAACAAAAAGAGTACTAGTGGCAGAGCCATCTTCAACAACAGTAAAGCCCTTAACAAAGCAAATCAAGAGGATCATTAAGGTCGATGAAAAAGAGAAAGCCTTTCCAGCAAAGGACACTGTGCGGTTCACTAACCGCTACTGTGAGCAGATGTTTCCCATCCTGGCTGAGAGGAACTATAACAATGAGCACCTTCTCATCCTCCCAACCCACATTGTTGAATTTGTTGAGCCCCGCATTAAGCGAAGACAATAGGGATTCCTACGGAGACAGCCACGGCAGGTTAATCTATCATGGGTAGTTGAATTCTACTCCAATTTTCACATGCCAATCCTGCAGTCTGTCTATGTTCATCAGAAGCAAGTCCCCATAACTGAAGAGGCCATTTAGCGAGCTTTAGATCTTTCCCATGTTCCAGAAGGAATGGACGCATTCCAAAAAGCCTCATTCAAGCGCCAGACATACCAATTTGACTGGGACGCTGTTCTCAGAGTTATTGCACAACCTGGCAGCAGATGGATCTGTGGATACCATCAATCCCGACATAAGGGCATATTGGCTTTAGCACTCACCTTGGAGGCTCGAGTATGGGCACAGATTATGTCCCATTACGTCTTTCCGAGCACTCACGAGTCCTCCTTCACTGCAGACATGGCTGTTCTACTCTGGTGTATCCTTACAGACCAGCCTCTCAATTTACCAAGACACCTTCGGCATGCTATGGGGCATATACAGATTACGGGTAACCTACCTTTCCCCGCCCTGGTTTCAGATCTAATCTCAGCAGCCGGAGTCTCCTACAGAGCTAGGGACACCAAGGCCATGATTCCACGGGATGATCAGTACGTCCCTAACGGGAAGTATATCAGACCTCCAGCAGCCACTACTAGCCGGCCTACAGAACCAGCCGAAGATATTCCTTCTCCTTCCACATCACAAGCACCTTCAATAAACCAACTGCTCCGTCAGATACTTGAGAGGTTAGATCGGCTTGACCAGAAGGGAAAGCAAAGGGAGCACCGTAACAAGCGCCGATTTACATACCTCAAGGAGCTGCTTGTTGGTAACCAACCACCTGAAGAAAACCCAGACACCCCGAACTCCACCTCATTTACCAGCACAAGGAGCCATGACAGTCCCGATTGTAGAGATACTGCTACCAGCCCCCCTTTGTTCCTTACAAATAGCACCGAGGATGGTGCCAAGCTTTAAGTGTGGGGAGGTCGGTCAGTACCTGATTTCCGGAGGTAATTTCTCTTTCTTAACACCAATAGAATAGGATATTTATTTATTTTTCTTTTGTTAGGATAGGATAGATTTCATAATAATAGGTTATTTGCATGCATGTTCTATTTGGTTGAAATATAATAAGTTTCTTTTTAAGACCCTATTTTTGAAAAATTTCACTAATTTAAATAAAAACTTTTCTGTTAAAACTTGTTTGAAGTTGTATTTGGAACATAGTTTAAAAAGCTAGAACACACAACCTATGAGACTTGAGCTTAATTACATGATTACATTATTTAACCATAATATTTTATTCTTGTGTGTTTTTCTTTTCTATGATTGTAATCTATATTTTGTTCCATCCTATATGTCCAATGTTTAATGTGTTATATGCATGCATATGATTGAGGCCATTATTTGATTATTAACCCACTTATCCCAAATAGCCCACCCTTCCACTCACCTTTGTTAGCCACTTTGAGCCTTTTAATCCCATTTGTTCTATATTTTACCACATCACTAGCCTTAAGCAGAAAAATAATTAAATACCCCAAATTGAATCTTTGGTTGGCTTAAGATAGAGATTGTGTATCAATCAAGTGTGGGAAAGCTGTGGGAACATGGGTTAACAAGGGAAGGTGTTATGATCTTACATTGATAAATTATTGGAAATTTAAGTACCTACTCATGTGAAAACAGAAAGATTAAAAATCTATGTGCATTGATAATGTTATGTTTACTTTTATTTTAATTAAAAAAAAAAACCAAAAATATTCAAGTAATTAAGTAATTAAATAAATGAATAAGGGGACAAAATTACCCCAATATTAAGTTTAATGAAAAATCAATGCATATGTGATACAAGTTAAGAGAAAAGTTGATGCATGAGTATGTGAAATATGCAAAAGTGGGAACTTTGGGTAGCTAGGCATGATTTTAAAAGTATAAAGAGTGTATGTATAGGTAAGAGCTTAGGCCATTAAAAGATTCAATTTATAGCTCATTTAGCCATATATATACCCTCACCTTTACCTTTTTCCCATTACAACCTTGAAAAGACCTCATGATGTTTGCATTAGTACATTAAATACTTGTTGATTGGTTAGGTGAAGAACAAGGTTTAGAAAGCATGATTAGAGAATAGTAGAGTGATTACCCTATACACTAGAGTGACTAGAGTGCATATACACCATCAGTGAGCGTTCAATGCTTAATTCCATGTTCCCTGCTTTCATGAGCTGTCTTCTTATAAGTTTACTTGTTTTTACTGTATAATTTGAATTAGTGGAATTTGATTTATGTTTGTCTTGAAGAACCTATTTACTTTTAACCAAATAGACAAAATCATTTTAGCATATAGTTGCATTCATATACATAGGTTGCATTGCATTGCATGAGTCTTACTTTTTTCTACTCATTTATTTTGTCTCCTTGAGCTAAGCATGAGGACATGCTAATGTTTAAGTGTGGGGAGGTTGATAAACCACTATTTTATGGTTTATCTTGTGTCCAATTGAGTGGTCTCATCAACTCTTTACCCACTTATTCATATGATTTGCATGATTTTACAATTCCTTCCTAGTTTTGTTCTATGGTTGAAAACTTGCTTCCTAGAGATCTTTAATTTGTGTATTTTAATTCTCCTTTATACCATTCGATGCCGTGATCTGTGTGTTAAGTGTTTCAGGCTTTAGAGGGCAGAAATGGCCTAGAAAATGGAGAGGAAGCTTGAAAAAATGGAAGAAACACAAGAAACTAAGGAGATGACCAGTGAGCATCGACGCGCACGCATGGCTCACGCGAGCGCGCGATATGAAGAAATTTGCAGCGAGGCGTGCGTGTGCCTGACGTGTACGCGTCGATTGGAGTTCTGCAAGATGACACGTGTGCGTGCTTGACGCGAACGCCTGACACGCCAAAACGACCAGCGACGCGTACGCGTGACATGCGCGATCTGTAGAATTAATAGAAAATGCTGGGGGCAATTTTGGGCCACATTTTGACCCAGTTTTCGGCCCAGAAATACAGACTAAAGCCAGGGAACATGCAGAGACTCAACACACATTCTCATTAGGATAGTTTTTAGTTTTTAGATCGGAATCTAGAGAAAAATTACTCTTCCTCTAGGTTTTCTTGACATTCATAGTTTTAGTTTTATGCTTTTGCTTTTGGATATTGAAGAGTCATCACCTCCGTTGAAGATACTATTCTAGTTTGTTTCCTTACTTACTCTTTAATTTATTCCATATTCTTAATTCTTGTTTAGAGTGGTAATTGGATTATTTTGGATTTATTAATGCAAAGGATTACTTTTATTTTTAATTAATTTTTAATCTATATTTTATGATTAATTTATCATGTCTTCTTCTTATATTTTTATGAGCGTTATATTCATGTCAATGGAGTAGATTCCCTACTTGACATGGGGTTGATTAAGAGGAGACACTTGAGTTGGAATGCTCAAGTGATTAGTTAATTTGGAAGTTGTTGGCTAATTCTGTATTTACTAACGCTAGACCTTCCCAAGGGAGAGGACTAGGATTTGCAAATAAGAGTTAGCTCAATCACTTGACTTTCCTTTATTTAGTAAGGGTTAACTAAGTGAAAACAACAACATCTTTATACTACACTTGAGAAAATTCCAACAATGATAGAACTTCCAATTAATCATTCCCCCAGTCAAGGCTTTTTATTTTCAATAATATAAACCTCTTTTAGTTTTCATTGCTTTAAATTTACAATTATTTATTTTCTGTCAATCACTCTCAAAATCTCTCGAAAAAATTCCTGATTAATAAATTAGCACCCTTTTTAGCAACCCGTTGGGAGACGACCTGGGACTCATACTCCCAATATTTTTATTCTAAACTTTTGTGACAATCTTTCTAAATGGATGAGTCGGATTTCAGCTGGTTAAGAGCTATACTCGCAACGCTGTTTTCACAATGACTTCTTAATTGGCCGACTCCCGCCTTACCCATCAGTCCTCTTCATGGAAAAATATCCTAGTTGTTTGATCTTTCTTTCCTTTCACAAAATGATTACCACTGACAGCTGGTTTTTTATAGGTATGTCTCCTATTTGGTTTACTTATTCTAGAACTCCCTTGTTGCGTTTGTGTTTCAGGTTTAATTTTGTGTGTTTGTTTGTGCTTCAGGTTTTTATGTTTGGATTTCAGATTGTGGTAGTTGGGATTGAAGGACAACAACTTTATTTTAGATTTGTTCTTCAGATTGGAGAGGATGGTGTATTGGTGCACGAATTTGAACTCCGCACAACTGAACTCGCAAGTGCACCGGATCGTCCAAGTAATACCTCAGGTGAGTGAGGGTTGAATCCCACAGAGATTGTCGAATTGAGCAAGCAATGGCTATCTTGTAAATCTTAGTCAGGCGATTAGAAAAGATGGTTGTTTATTTGAAAGCATAAACGAAATAGTAAAGAACAAAATACCAGGTTGATGTGAAAATAGTGATAAAGATTCAGTTAAGGTTTTGGAGATGTTATTTCTTTCCGGATGAACCTTTTTTACTGTCTACTTCAATAACAAATGATGCATTCAATGGCAACCGTAAGTGACTAACTCGTGTCATCTCATCAAGTTAATCTCTTCTAAACCACAGCAGTCCACCATATCTGAGTAACTCATATCCTCTCATCAACTTGACTTATGGCTTCTCACTGCAACCAAAGATGAAGCTCTAAGCAATCCACTCACCTTCATGATCCTACTCAAAACGCCACAGATAAGGTCAGATCTTCCGGATTAGAGAGTGCTGCTTTTCTGACTCTTGCCTTAGTGCCACAGAGACCTCAGTAACCCACGGTCAACGAGATTTCATGTTACATATCTAAAGTTACCCAGGCACTCTCTTGGAATCTGCAATGCATTCTCTAGCTTTAATTCAATGCTATCCGGCTCAGGACTCGCACGGAACCCACGTAGAACAATGATAAATATCACGGTTCACCCTTAATTCATTGAGATTGAAGAACGAGAACGCATAAGAGAATAGAATCAGACATATTGAAATAGAAACAATAATATTATTAATCCATGAGAATTAGCAGAGCTCCTAACCCTAACTTAGGAGGTTTAGTTGCTCATATCTTATATACAATAGTAGTGAAAGGTTCGAATAAGCCAAAAGATCTCTAACAAGGGTGATCTTTGTTCTATTTATACTATTCTAATAATGAAAAGAATATAAAAATATGATACACTAGACTTAGAGGTGTGAAAATCCACTTCTTGGGCACACTTAGTGAGTGTTTAGGATGAGTTTGGGGTGACTCCATGTGCTAAGACTCCTCTTGGGGCATTGGACGCCAGGCTTGCTCCCTTTTGGGCATCTAAACGCCATCCTGGTCCTTCTGGGGCCTCCAAATGCTAGGCAGGAGGTCAGATGAGCGTTCAATGCCCGTTTTAGTCCATAATTTCCAAAGATAAGTATGGACTATTATACATTTTTAGAAAGCTCTGGATGTTAGCTTTTCAATGCCATTGAGAGCGTGTCATTTGGACCTCTGTAGTTCCAGATATTTTCATTTGAATACACGGAGGTCAGAATCTGACAGCATCTGCAGTCCTTTTTCTGTCTCTGAATCAAACTTTTCCAAAACTTTCCAGAATCACCCAAAAATCACCTAAAAACATAGAAAAAAAATACCAAAACTCAAAGTAGCATCCAAAAAATGATTTTGGCACTAAAACCTACTAAAATTTAATAAAATTTAACAAAACATAACTAAAAATAATAGGAAAACAGTACTAAAAAGTGTAAAAAATATCCGCTCATTAGAACACCAAACTTAAACTGTTGCTTGTCGCCAAGCAACCAAAAAAAAGATAGGATAAAAAAGAGAAGAGTACAATAAGTCTCAGAGCTCTCAATGAAACTTAACATCTAAATATTTGAATGGGGCAATTAGCTTCTTGATTTCTGAATAGGTTTGGCACCTAACTTTCCCTTGAAGCTCAGAAGTATTGGCATCTCTTGGAACTAGACTTCGGATGATATTATTGATTCTCTTAGTTTAGCTTTTCTTTATTATTGACCCACAGCTTCTCTTGGTGCTTTGAACCTTTTTGAGCCTAGCCGTAACCCTAACCGTTTTGTTTTCCAGTATTACCACTAGATACATAAACGCCATAGGCACTTAACTGGGTAAACCCAATTGGATTATGATTCAGTTTTGCTAGAATCCTCAGACAGTGGTACCCAGATTTCTTAAGTATACTCCTTTTTTTCTTTTTGCTTTGGATCACGACTTTAACTGCTCAGTATCAAACTTTTCACTTGACACCTTCACACCACAAGCATATAGTTAGGGAAAGCAGCTCATTTCAACTTTTTAGGCCTAATTTTTGACCCTCCTAACTATTGATGCTCAAAGCCTTGGACCCTAGCTCTCCTTTTCCTTTCTTTTGAGCTTTTTGGATTTTTTTCGTTTATATATATATATATATATATTCTTGCTTCTTCTGCTATTTTTTTTTGCTTCAAGAATCAATCTTTTTGATTTTTCAGAGACTCAATAATACTTCTCTAAATTCGCTGTTCTTCAAGAGCTAATACACTTAACTTCAAAATCAAACATGCACAGTTAATTCATACATTCAGAAATTCAATGCGAGGACACCACATCAGAATAATTAGAGATAAGTCATGATATACTCGAAAATTATGCACTCATTGCTTCTAAAAGAGAATAAAATTGTATTTAAGTTTAATCAAATAACAAGTGGGATAGCTTATACTTATTTAACAAAAATAAACATTACTTACTCAAACTGAAAAAGGGAAACCTACTAGTGATCATGCAACCTAGAACTGGAGAAACAAAAAATAAAGTACTGAAATCAAGAATTTAAGAGGGATAAAACTCAACCACCTTATTCATGGTGGTCACTGATCTCTACAGGAGAGATCTTCTGACGCTTCAGATCTTCTAATTCTCGCCCTTGCCTTTCTTGTTCCTTAACTAGTTTACACAGCATGCAGAACTGGTCTTTCTGTTCCTCTCTCAATTGATCCAGAGTGGATTGCAACTGTGTAATAGATGTCACCAGCTGAGTCCAGTACTCAATTGGAGGGATACCCTGATTTTGGGGTGGTTCAGGTGTCTTTCTCTTAGGCTGCTCATCCGGCTGCTGGATCTTGTCCGGATCTGGTCTGTTGGTATTCTCCATACTCTCTTTGTTAATTGAGTTTTTTGTGGGGATGCTTGTGTCTCTGTCAATAAGAACTCCTGTCTCACTACACAGGCAAGAGATGAGATTTAAGAAGTCCAGCTTGGCTTGAGTGGAGGTCTTGTTTGCAAATTTGTAGAATTCACAAGGGTTTATTTGATGGACCTCCATCATTACCCATCATGATGCAATGGATCATTACTGCTCTCCTAACAGTAACTTTTGAACAGTTGCTAGTGGAAAGTATGGAGCGTCCGACGAAGTCCAGCCAACCCCTAGCAACTGGTTTGAGATCCATTCTTCTCAGCTAGTTTGGTTTGTTCTTCTTATCCAGGATCCATTTAGATCTGAGCAGACATATGTCTTCAAGGACTTGATCCAGCTTTGGATTGGCTACCACTCTCCTATTAAAGGAGTTAGGGTCATCTTTTGCTGGGGCAATTTGAGAATCTCCATCACCTTATCCAGATCAAAGTGCAGTACTTTTCCTCAGAGCATGGTGCACCAAGTATGGAATCCATGTCCATCTAGCCTCTGTTTTTCTATCATCCACATATTTGCATAGAATTTCTGGATCATCCTTATACCAATGTTGGTTCAGGGGTTGGCCAGAATTTTCCAACCTCTCATTCAGATCTGTTCTTGGATCTCCGGGTACTCATCTTCTTTTAATTCAAATTTGACTTCCAGGATCACTGTCCTTTTGCACATTACCTTATAATAATGTTCCTCATGTTGCTTAGAATAAAATCTGAAAGGTTTGAAAACAACTATTGGTAGGGTAGCTTCTCTCTTGTTTCTTAAAGTGGATCTTCTACATTTTGGAGCCATGGGGGTGAACAAGTGAAAATCAATGCTTTCCTAACACCAAACTTAAAAGTTTTGCTCGTCCCGAGCAAAGAGAAGAAAAAGAAGAAGAGGAGAAGAATTCGAATGGAGGAGGGATGAGGGAGGTCGTGTGGTACGAATGTGTATATATAGGGAGGGTGGGGATGGGTTTCAAAAATCAAAATAGAAAAGAGATAGTAAAGATATGATTCAAAATCTTTTAAAAAGATAAGCAAGATAAGATTTAAAATTGTTAAAGCATTAAAGATATGAAAAAGATAAAAAAAAGATAAGATATAAAGTATTAAAGATTTAAAAGTTTAACAAAAGATTTGAAAAGAAATTGAATTTAAAAGATGATGTTTAAAAAGAATTGAATCAAAAGTAGTTGACTTTGGAAAAGATAATTTGAAATAAGAGGATAGATGATTAAAAAGATAAGATTTGGAAAAGATATGGTTTGAAAAAGTCAAACCTCCCTACCCTGATTGGGGCGTTGAATGCCTAGAATACCCCTATTCTAGCGTTCAACACCAGGGACATTCCCCTCATGGGCGTTGAACACCCAGCCTTGCTCCCTGGCTGGTGTTCAATGCCAAACTTCCTTTTACCTTAGGGTGTTGAATGCCCAGAATGCTCCCATTCTGGCGTTCAACGCTAGTAAGCTCTCTTATGGGCATTTGAGCGCCCATCCTGCTCCTTGTCTGGCGTTCAACGCCAGCAAGGGACTTCCCCCAAGGTACTCTATTTTTAGTTCTAAATATTTTTGTCTCTATTCTAAGAGATATACATGATCACAAACGTTAGAAAGCAAAGTAATTATAAAAATCAATTGAATCGAAGGAAAATTAAATCAAATGAGAAATAAACAAAGAAACAGAAAACGATAATATACTACTAATCATTGGGTTGCCTCCCAACAAGCGCTTCTTTACTGTCATTAGCTGGACCTCAATGTACTTATGTCAGTAGCAGTGTAAAGCTTTCTTGCTCAATATTGTCCCCTAGGTAATGTTTCACTCTTTGACCATTAACAGTAAACCTCTTGTCGGAGTATTTACCTTGGAGTTCTATGTGCCCATAGGGTGACACATTAGTGACCACAAATGCTCCTGTCCAACGTGACTTGAGCTTCCTAGGAAAGAGCTTGAGTCTAGAGTTGAAGAGTAGAACCTTCTAGCCTAGTTCAAAGACTCTGAAAGATATCTTCCAGTCATGCCACCTCTTGGCTCTTTCCTTACAGGTTTTTGCATTCTCAAATGCAGCTTTCCAGAATTCATCCAACTCATTCAGCTGGAGTAACCTTTTTTCTCCTACTGCCTTAGCATCAGGTTGAGGAATCTAGTTGCCTAGTAGGCCTTGTGTTCCAGTTTCACTGGCAAATGACATGCCTTTCCATAAACTAATTGATATGGTGATGTTCCTATAGGGGTCTTGAAAGTTGTCCTATATGCCCAGAGAGCATCATTAAGTTTCCTTGCCCAATCTTTTCTAAGTGTGCTCATGGTTCTTTCCAAGATTCTTTTTAGTTCCCTATTGGATACTGATGAGCAGATAATTTATACGCTTTTTGTCATTATTTTTAGCTAGTTTTTAATATGTTTTAGTCACTTTTTATTATATTTTTATTATTTTTTAAATAAAAATCACATTTCTGGACTTTACTATGAGTTTGTGTGTTTTTTTGGGATTTCAGGTAATTTTTGGCTGAAATTGAGGGAGCTGAGCAAAAATTTGATTCAGGCTGAAAAAAGGACTGCTGATGCTGTTGGATTCTGACCTCCCTGCACTCGGAATGGATTTTTTGGAGCTACAGAAGTCCAATTGGCGCGCTCTCAATTGCGTTGGAAAGTAGACATCCAGGGCTTTCCAAAAATAGATAATAGTCTATACTTTGCTCAAGGATAGATGACGTAAACTGGCGTTCAATGCCAGTTCTATGTTGCATTCTGGCGTTAAACGCCAGAAACAGGTTACAAGTTGGAGTTAAACGCCAGAAACAGGTTACAACCTGGCGTTTAACTCTAGAAACAGCCTAGGCACGTGTAAAGCTCAAGTCTCAGCCCCAGCACACACCAAGTGGGCCCCAGAAGTGGATTTCTGCACTATCTATCACAGTCTACTCATTTTCTGTAAACCTAGGTCACTAGTTTAGTATTTAAACAGCTTTTAGAGATTTATTTTGTATCTCATGACATTTTAGATCTGAACTTTGTACTCTTTGATGGCATGAGTCTCTAAACTCCATTGTTGGGGGTGAGGAGCTCTGCTGTATCTCGATGAATTAATGCAATTATTTCTGTTTTCTATTCAAACACGCTTGTTTCTATCTAAGATGTTCATTTGCACTTCAATATGACGAATGTGATGATCCGTGACACTCATCACCATTCTCAATCTATGAATGTGTTCCTGACAACCACCTCCGTTTTACCTTCGATTGAATGAATATCTCTTGGATTCCTTAATCAGAATCTTCGTGGTATAAGCTAGAATCCATTGGCAGCATTCTTGAGAATCCGGAAAGTCTAAACCTTGTCTGTGGTATTCCGAGTAGGATTCAGGGATTGAATGACTGTGATGAGCTTCAAACTCACAAGGGTTGGGTGTAGTGACAGACGCAAAAGGACCAATGGATCCTATTCTAGCATGAGTGAGAACCGACAGATGATTAGCCGTGCGGTGACAGCGCACCTGGACTATTTTCACTGAGAGGATGCATGGTAGCCATTGACAACGGTGATCCACCAACATACAGCTTGCCATAGGAGGGACCTTGCGCGCGTGAAGAAGAAGACAGGGGAAAAGCAGAGATTCAGAAGACAAAGCATCTCCAAAACTCCAACATATTCTCAATTACTGCAGAACAAGTATTTATTTCATGCTCTTTTATTTTTTGCAATTCAAACTGATAATTATAATTGATATCCTGACTAAGAGTTACAAAATAACCATAGATTGCTTCAAGCCAACAATCTCCGTGGGATTCGACCCTTACTCACATAAGGTATTACTTGGACGACCCAGTGCACTTGCTGGTTAGTGGTACGAGTTGTGAAAAGTGTGATTCACAATTCGTGCACCAAGTTTTTGGCGCCGTTGCCGGGGATTGTTCGAGTTTGGACAACTAACGGTTTATTTTGTTGCTTAGATTAGGAAAAATTTTTCTTTTTGGTTTAGAGTCTTCTATTATTGTTTTTGGTTGAAATTTTTTTTAAAATCCTTATTTTCTCTTTTTAAAATTTTTCGAAAATTTTATAAACTGAAAATTGAGTTTTTCTGTTTGAGTTTAGTTTCATATTTTAAGTTTGGTGTCAACTGTATGTTTTTATTTTCTTTTAAATTTTCGAAATTGTGTTCATTGTTCTTTTCTTAATCTTCAAGCTGTTCTTGTTTATTTTCCTTGTTTGATCTTTAGTTTTTCTTGTTTTGTGATTTTTCTTGTTTTTCTTGTCCATTTTCGAATTATTAGTATCTAAAAAATATTTATTTATTAAATACCTTATTAAAATACGTTAAATTTATAGCTCAATTGGCTAGAGCGTTGTGCTTATGTTCTTGGTAATTGGCTATCTTCTTTTTAAAACTTTTTCAAAAATAATTTTTCTTTGAATAAATCTTGTGCCAAACTTTAAGTTTGGTGTTCTCCTGTTAACTTTTCTTTAGTTTTCAAAAATTTTATTTTGGTTTTCTAAAAATTTTAAGTTTGGTGTTCTTTCTTCATGTTCTTGTGTTCTTGTGAGTCTTCAAAGTGTTCTTGAGTCTTCCTTGTGTTTTGATCTTAAAATTTTTAAGTTTGGTGTTCCTTGGTGTTTTCTCTCCAAAATTTTCGAAAACAAGGAGCATTAGATCTAAAAATTTTAAGTTGTGTGTCTTTTGTGTGTTTTTCTTTTTCATCATAAAATTCAAAAATCAAAAAAATATCTTCTCTAACTATTTTTGAGCAAATATTTCAAAATTTTTCCCAAAAAAAAATAAATTCAGATTTTTTTTTTTAAATTTCTATTTTATCTTATCTTAGTTTTAAAATTTTCAAAATTCAAATTTTTTTCAAAAAATCATATCTTTTTCAAAATTTTATCTTATCTTATTTCAAATTTCAAATTTCAACTTCCAAAATTTCAAAATTCAAATTTCAAAATTTAAGATTCAAAATCTAATTTTCAAATTTAAAAATCAAATCTTTTCAAAATTTAAATCTTTTTCAAATCCTTATCTTATACTGTTGACTTTTTCGAAAATTCAAAATTCAATTTTCAAATTTCAAATTTCAAATTTCAAATTTCAAATTTCAAATCTTTTTAATTAATTAATTTAGTTTTTAATTTTTTTTTATTTATTTTTCTTCTAATTTTCGAAATTATAGTCAATATTTCATTTATTTTATTTTAATTTCAGTTTTCGAAAAAAAATTTAAAAATATAGTTTCTTTGCAATTCATATCAATTCTATTTTATCCATCATGGATCTAAGTGGAAATGAACAGTCCAGAAGGACTCTGGGGTCATATGGTAATCCCACTACTGCTGCATATGGGAGTAGTATCTGTATACCCTCCATCAAAGTAGGCAGTTTTGAGCTAAATCCTCCGCTCATTGTCATGGTGCAGCAAAACTGCCAGTATTCCGATCTTCCACAGGAAGAACCTACTGAGTTTCTGGCACAATTCTTGCAAATTGCTGACACAGTACGTGACAAGGAGGTAGATCAGGATGTATACAGGCTGTTACTGTTTCCGTTTGCTATAAAAGATCAAGCAAAAAGGTGGTTAAATAACCAACCCACAGCAAGCATAAGGACATGGAAACAGTTATTAGACAAATTTCTGAATCAATATTTCCCTCCAAAAAGGATGACACAGCTAAGGCTGGACATCCAAGGCTTTAAACAAGAAGATGATGAATCCCTTTATAATGCCTGGGAAAGGTACAGAGGGATGCTAAGGAAATGCCCCTCTGAAATGTTTTCAGAATGGGTGCAATTAGACATCTTCTACTATGGGCTTACAAAAGGAGCTCAGATGTCCCTAGACCACTCAGCTGGTGGATCCATACACATGAGAAAAACTATTGAAGAGGCTCAAGAGCTTATTGATATAGTTGCTAGAAACTAGCATCTGTACATAAGTAATGGGTCCTCCATAAAAGAAGAAGCCAAAGCAGTATCTACTGAACTTGGTCCTCCAGAACAAGTTGCTGAACTCAATCAACAATTGTGCTTTCTAACAAAACAGCTAGCGGAACTCAAGGAGATGCTACAAGACACTAAAAATGCTAATAAAAATATGGAGGCACAATTGAATCAGACAAAATAGCAGTTATCAAAGCAGATAACAGATGAGTGCCAGGCAGTTCAATTAAGAAGTGGGAAAACATTAAATACCTCACTTCAGAGCAGCAGAAAGCCAAGAAAAGAACAACTGATAGAGAATGAGCAAAATATTATTCAAAATCCCTCTGAGGACAGTAAGAGCCCAGAGAGGAACAATTATGGCGTTCAAACGCCAGAAACAAGCAAGGAGCTGGCGTCAAACGCCCAATGGAAGCTCAGTTCTGGCGTTCAAACGCCAGAAACAGGTAAGAAGCTGACGTCTAACGCCAATCAAGCTTCTAACCCTGGCATTCAAACGCCAGTGAGGGATCAGACACACACAAGTGCTGATAACAACCCCTCTAAAAAGGCTTCTCCAACCACTTCTGTAGGAAATAAGCCTGCAGCAACCAAGGTTGAGAAATACAAAGCCAAGATGCCTTATTCTCAAAAATTCCGCCAAGAGGAGCAGGATAAGCAATTTGCTCGCTTTACAGACTATCTCAGGACTCTTGAAATAAAGATTCCATTTGCAGAGGTACTTGAGCAAATACCCTCTTATGCCAAGTTCATGAAAGAGATCTTGAGTCATAAGAAGGATTGGAGAGAAATTGAAAGAGTTCTCCTCACTGAAGAATGCAGTGCAGTCATTCTGAAAAGCTTCCCAGAAAAGCTTAAAGATCCCGGGAGCTTTATGATACCATGCATATTAGAGAGTGATTGCACCAAGACAGCTTTATGTGACCTTGGGGCAAGCATCAACCTAATACCTGCATCCACTATCAGAAAACTTGGTTTAACTGAAGAAGTCAAACCAACTAGGATATGTCTCCAACTTGCTGATGGCTCCATTAAATACCCATCAGGCATGATTGAAGACATGATTGTCAGAGTTGGGCCATTCGCCTTTCCCACTGACTTTGTAGTGCTGGAAATGGAGGAGCACAAGAGTGCTACTTTCATTCTAGGAAGACCTTTCCTAGCAACTGGACGAACTCTCATTGATGTCCAAAAGGGGGAAGTAACCCTGAGGGTCAATGAAGATGAGTTCAAGTTAAATGCTGTCAAAGCCATGCAGCATCCAGACACTCCAAAAGACTGCATGAAAGTTGATCTTATTGACTCTTTGGTAGAGGAGATCAACATGGCTGAGAGTCTCGAATCAGAGCTGGAAGACATCTTTAAAGATGTTCAGCCTGATCTGGAGGATTCAAAGGAATTGAAAGAGCCTCTGAAACTTCCTCAGGAAGAGGAAAAACCTCCTAAATCCGAGCTCAAACCATTACCACCATCCCTGAAATATGCATTTCTGGGAGAAGGTGACACTTTTCTGGTGATCATAAGCTCTGCTTTAAATCCACTGGAAGAGGAAGCACTACTTCAAGTGCTAAAGACACACAAGACAGCTCTTGGGTGGTCCATAAGTGACCTTAAGGGCATAAGCCCAGCTAGATGCATGCACAAGATCTTATTGAAGGATGATGCTAAGCCAGTGGTTCAACCACAGAGGCGGCTAACTCCAGCCATGAAGGAAGTGGTACAGAAAGAGGTCACCAAGTTACTGGAGGCTGGGATTATTTATCCTATTTCTGATAGCCCCTGGGTGAGTCCTGTCCAAGTTGTCCCCAAAAAGGGAGGCATGACAGTGGTTCATAATGAAAAAAATGAACTGGTTCCTACAAGAACAGTTACAAGGTGGCGCATGTGTATTGACTATAGAAGGCTCAATACAGCCACCAGAAAGGATCATTTTCCTTTACCATTCATAGACCAGATGCTAGAAAGACTAGCAGGTCATGATTATTACTGCTTCTTGGATGGCTATTCAGGCTACAACCAAATTGCAGTAGATCCCCAGGATCAAGAGAAAACAGTATTCACATGTCCATCTGGAGTATTTGCCTACAGAAGGATGCCATTTGGGCTGTGTAATGCCCCTGCAACCTTTCAGAGATGCATGCTCTCTATTTTCTCTGATATGGTAGAAAAATTTTTGGAAGTCTTCATGGATGACTTCTCAGTATATGGAGACTCATTCAGCTCCTGTCTTGATCACCTAACACTGGTTCTGAAAAGATGCCAAGAGACTAACCTGGTTTTAAACTGGGAAAAATGTCACTTTATGGTGACTGAAGGGATTGTCCTTGGGAACAAGATTTCGAACAAGGGAATAGAGGTGGATCAAGCTAAGGTAGAGGTAATTGAAAAATTACCACCACCTGCCAATGTTAAGGCAATCAGAAGCTTTCTGGGGCATGCAAGATTCTATAGGAGGTTTATAAAAGATTTTTCAAAAATTGCAAAACCTCTGAGAAACCTGCTAGCTGCTGACACGCCATTTGTGTTTGACACAGAGTGCCTGCAGGCGTTTGAAACCCTGAAAGCTAAGCTAGTCACAGCACCAGTTATTTCTACACCAGACTGGACATTACCATTCGAATTAATGTGTGATGCCAGTGACCATGCCATTGGTGCAGTATTGGGACAGAGGCATAACAAGCTTCTGCATGTCATTTATTATGCTAGCCGTGTTTTAAATGATGCCCAAAAAAATTACACAACCACAGAAAAAGAATTGCTTGCAGTGGTTTATGCCATTGACAAGTTTAGATCATACTTAGTAGGATCAAAAGTGATTGTGTACACTGACCATGCTGCTCTTAAATATCTACTTACAAAGCAGGATTCAAAACCCAGGCTCATAAGATGGGTGTTGCTTCTGCAAGAGTTTGATATAGAAATAAGAGACAGAAAAGGGACAGAAAACCAAGTGGCTGATCATCTGTCCCAGATAGAGCCAGTAGAAGGGGCATCCTTTCCCTCTATTGAGATCTCTGAAACATTTCCTGATGAGCATTTGTTTGCCATTCAGGAAATGCCATGGTTTGCAGACATTGCAAACTATAAAGCTGCAAGGTTCATACCCATGGAGTACAGCAGGCAACAAAAGAAAAAATTAATTACTGATGCAAAGTACTACTTGTGGGATGAACCTTATCTCTTTAAGAGATGTGCAGACTGAATAATCTGAAGGTGTGTGCCTAGAGAAGAAGCACAGAAGATCTTATGGCATTGCCATGGGTCCCAATATGGAGGCCATTTCGGAAGTGAGCGAACAGCCACCAAGGTCCTCCAATGTGGCTTCTACGGGCCCACCCTCTATAGAGATTCCCGAGAGTTTGTACATAACTGTGACAGTTACCAGAGAGCTGGTAATCTGCCTCATGGTTACGCCATGCCTCAACAAGGAATCTTGGAGATTGAGTTGTTTGATGTATGGGATATTGACTTCATGGGGCCTTTCCCACCATCATACTCAAACACTTATATTTTGGTTGCAGTCGACTATGTATCCAAATGGGTAGAGGCCATTGCCACACCCACTAATGATACTAAGACAATGCTGAAGTTCCTCCAAAAATATATCTTCAGCAGGTTTGGTGTCCCTAGAGCACTAATTAGTGATGGGGGCACTCACTTCTGCAACAAACAGCTTTACTATGCTATGGTCCGATATGGAATTAGTCACAAGGTGGCAACTCCATATCATCCACAGACAAACGGGCAAGCTGAAGTCTCTAATAGAGAACTAAAAAGAATCCTGGAACGGACTGTAAGTACCCGTAGAAAAGATTGGGCGAGAAGCTTGGATGATGCTCTGTGGGCTTACAGAACAGCATTCAAGACTCCTATAGGGACCTCTACATACTAGCTTGTGTATGGTAAGGCCTGTCATCTGCCCGTGGAACTACAGCATAAGGCCTACTAGGCAACCAGATTCCTAAACTTTGATGCCAAATTAGCTGGAGAAAAAAGATTGCTCCAGCTGAATGAGCTAGAGGAATTCAGACTCACTACTTTCAAAAATGCCAAGCTTTACAAAGAGAAAGCAAAAAGGTTACATGACAGAAAGCTGTCATCTAGAGTCTTTGAACCAGGACAGAAGGTTCTGCTGTTTAACTCTAGGCTCAGGCTATTCCCCGGGAAACTGAAATTCCGGTGGAGGGGACCATATGTGATTACAAGTGTGTCACCATATGGCTATGTGGAGCTTCAAGACATTGATTCTAATAAGAAGTTCATTGTTAATGGATAGAGAATCAAGCATTATCTTAAAGGCAATGTTGAGCAAGAGTGCTCAAGGCTGAGGCTAGATTAAAAGCTCAGCAAGGTCCAGCTAAAGACAATAAAGAAGCGCTTGTTGGGAGGCAACCCAATGTTATTTAACTATATCTATTTAGTTTTCATTGCTATTTTATGTTTTCTGTAGGTTGATGATCATGTGAAGTCACAAAAACTACTAAAAAAATCAAAAATAGAATGAAAAACAGCATTAAAAATAGCTCACCCTAGAGGAAGAGCTTACTGGCGTTTAAACGCCAGTAAGAAGCAACAAGCTGGCGTTTAACGCCAGAAAGAAGCATCAAGCTGGCGTTAAACGCCAGAAACAAGCACCAAGTTGGTGTTCAACGCCACGCCAGAAACAAGCAGCAGTCTGGCGTTAAACACCAGGATTGCACACTAAGGGCGTTTTGCATGCCTTAATGGAGCAGGAATGCTAAGTCCTTGACTCCTCAGGATCTGTGGACCCCACAGGATCCCCACCTACCTCACCATTCCAATTCAAACCATTTTCCTGCGTTGCTTTTTGTTTTTCCATAACCATTTATGGCACCTAAGGCTGGAGAAACCTCTAGAAGGAGGAAAAAGAAGGCAGTTGCTTCTACCCCCGAGCCATGAGAGATGGAGAGGTTCATCTCAAGGGTCCATAGTTCAGTGGTAGAGCATTTGACTGCAGATCAAAGAGCTCTAAGGAAGGAGCAACAAAGACAAGGAAGAGACATAGAGGAGCTCAAGAGCACCATTGGTTCTTCAAGAAGAGGAAGACGCCACCCTCACTAAGGTGGACCCGTTCCTTAATCTCCTTGTTCTTATTTCTCTGTTTTTCATTTACTATGCTTTATGTTTATTTATGTTTGGGTCTTATTACATTATCACTAGTATCTAAGTGTCTATGTCTTAAAGATATGAATGTCCTATGAATCCATCACCTTTCTTAAATGAAAAATGTTTTCTGAAAAAGAAAAAGAAGTACATGAATTTCGAATTTTAAAATAGTTTTAATTATTTTGATGTGATGGCAATACTTTTTGTTTTCTGAATGAATGCTTGAACAGTGCATATGTCTTTTGAATTTGTTGTTTATGAATGTTAAAATTGTTGGCTCTTGAAAGAATGATGAAAAAGGAGAAATGTTATTTGATAATCTGAAAAATCATAAAAATGATTCTTGAAGCAAGAAAAAGCAGTGAAGAACAAAGCTTGCAGAAAAAAAAATGCGAAAAAAAAAGAGAAAAAGCAAGCAGAAAAAAAAAAGCCAAAAGCTCTTTAAACCAAAAGGCAAGAGCAAAAAGCCAATAGCCCTTAAAACCAAAAGGCAAGGGTAATAAAAAGGATCCAAGGCTTTGAGCATCAGTGGATAGGAGGGCCTAAAGGAATAAAATCCTGGCCTAAGCGGCTAAACCAAGCTGTCCCTAACCATGTGCTTGTGGTGTGAAGGTGTCAAGTGAAAACTTGAGACTGAGCGGTTAAAGTCGAGGTCCAAAGCAAAAAAAAGAGTGTGCTTAAGAACCCTGGACACCTCTAAGTGGGGACTCTAGCAAAGCTGAGTCACAATTTAAAAAGGTTCACCCAGTTATGTGTCTGTGGCATTGATGTATCCGGTGGTAATACTGGAAAACAAAGTGCTTAGGGCCACGGCCAAGACTCATAAAGTAGCTGTGTTCAAGAATCAACATACTGAACTAGGAGAATCAATAACACTATCTGAATTCTGAGCTCCTATAGATGCCAATCATTCTGAACTTCAAAGGATAAAGTGAGATGCCAAAACTGTTCAGAAGCAAAAAGCTAATAGCCCCGCTCATCTAATTAAGACTGATCTTCATAGATGTTTTTGGAATTCATTGTATATTCTCTTCTTTTTATCCTACTTTATTTTTAGTTGCTTGGAGACAAGCAACAATTTAAGTTTGGTGTTGTGATGAGCAGATAATTTATACGCTTTTTGGCATTATTTTTAGGTAGTTTTTAATATGTTTTAGTCACTTTTTATTATATTTTTATTATTTTTTAAATAAAAATCACATTTCTGGACTTTACTATGAGTTTGTGTGTTTTTCTGTGATTTCAGGTAATTTCTGGCTGAAATTGAGAGAGTTGAGCAAAAATCTGATTCAGGCTGAAAAAAGGACTGCTGATGCTGTTGGATTCTGACCTCCCTGCACTCGGAATGGATTTTTTGGACCTACAGAAGTCCAATTGGTGCGCTCTCAATTGCGTTGAAAAGTAGACATCCAGGGCTTTCCAGCAATATATAATAGTTTATACTTTGCTCAAGGATAGACGACGTAAACTAGCGTTCAACTGCAGTTCCATGTTGCATTCTGGCGTTAAACGCCAGAAACAGGTTACAAGTTGGAGTTAAACGCCAGAAATAGGTTACAACCTGGCGTTTAACTCTAAAAACAGCCTAGGCACGTGTAAAGCTCAAGTCTCAGCCCCAGCACACACCAAGTGGGCCCCAGAAGTGGATTTCTGCACTATCTATCATAGTCTACTCATTTTCTGTAAACCTAGGTCACTAGTTTAGTATTTAAACAGCTTTTAGAGATTTATTTTGTATCTCATGACATTTTAGATCTGAACTTTGTACTCTTTGATGGCATGAGTCTCTAAACTCCATTGTTGGGGGTGAGGAGCTCTGCTGTGTCTCGATGAATTAATGCAATTATTTCTATTTTCTATTCAAACATGCTTGTTTCTATCTAAGATGTTCATTCACACTTCAATATGACGAATGTGATGATCCGTGACACTCATCACCATTCTCAACCTATGAACGCGTACCTGACAACCACCTCCGTTCTACCTTCGATTGAATGAATATCTCTTGGATTCCTTAATCAGAATCTTCGTGGTATAAGCTAGAATCCATTGGCAGCATTCTTGAGAATCCGGAAAGTCTAAACCTTGTCTGCGGTATTCCGAGTAGGATTCAGGGATTGAATGACTGTGACGAGCTTCAAACTCACAAGGGTTGGGCGTAGTGACAGGCGCAAAAGGACTAATGGATCCTATTCCAGCATGAGTGAGAACCGACAGATGATTAGCCGTGCGGTGACAGCGCACCTGGACCATTTTCACTGAGAGGACGGATGGTAGCCATTGACAATGGTGATCCACCAACATACAGCTTGCCATAGGAGGGACCTTGCGTGCGTGAAGAAGAAGACAGGGGGAAAGCAGAGATTCAGAAGACAAAGCATCTCCAAAACTCCAACATATTCTCCATTACTGCAGAACAAATATTTATTTCATGCTCTTTTATTTTTTGCAATTCAAACTGATAATTATAATTGATATCCTGACTAAGAGTTACAAGATAACCATAGATTGCTTCAAGCCAACAATCTCCGTGGGATTCAACCCTTACTCACGTAAGGTATTACTTGGACGACCCAGTGCACTTGCTGGTTAGTGGTACGAGTTGTGAAAAGTGTGATTCACAATTCGTGCACCAAATACCTCAACTTGCCCATTTGTTTGTGGGTGATATGGAGTTGCCACTCTATGAATAATGCCATAACAGTGCAGAATAGAGTCAAGCTATCTGTTACAGAAATGGCTACTTTCATCACTAATTAGTGTCCATGGGACACCAAACCTACTGAAGATATGTTTCCGGAGAAACTTCATCACTACTTTGCATCATTAGGGGGTGATGCGACTGCCTCAACCCACTTAGACACATAGTCCACTGCCACAAGGATGTAGGTGTTCGAGAATGAAGGTGGAAAAGGTCCCATGAAATCTATTCTCCACACATCAAATAGCTCAATCTCCAGGATCCCTTGTTGAGGCATGTCATGACTCTGAGGGAGATTGCCAGCCCGCTGGCAATTGTCACAGTTACAGACAAACTCTCAGGCGTCCTTAAAGAGTGTTGGCCAGTAAAAGCTGCTTTGAAGAACCTTGGTGGCTATTCGCTCACCTCCAAAGTATCCTCCATAATCTGAGCCATGGCAATGCCATAGGATCCACTGTCCCTCCTCTTCAGACACACATCGGTGGATTATACCATCTGAGCATCTCTTGAAAATATATGGTTCATCCCACAAGTAGTACTTTGCATCATGTATAAGTTTTCGAGCTTGCTGCCTACTATATTCCTTGGGGATGAACCTTATGGCCTTGTAATTTGTAATATTTGTAAACCAAGGGGTTGTTCGAATTGCAAAGAGTTGCTCATCAGGAAAGGTTTCAGATACCTCAGTAGAAGGAGGGGAAATCCCTGCTACTGGTTCAATCCAAGACAAGTGGCCAGCCACTTGATTTTCTTATCTTTTTCTGTCTCTGATTTCTATGTCAAACTCTTGCAGGAGTAGCACCCATCTTATCAGTCTTGGCTTAGAATCTTGCTTGGTGAGAAGGTATTTGAGAGCAAATGGTCAGTGTAGATAATGATCTTAGACCCTATTAAATAAGATCTGAACTTGTCAATGGCATAAACTACTGCAAGTAATTCCTTCTCTATGGTAGTATAGTTCTTCTGTGCGTCATTTAGAACACGACTAGCATAATAAATGACATGCAGGAGCTTATCATGTCTCTGCCCTAGAACTGCGCCAATGGCATGGTCACTAGCATCACATATTTGTTCGAATGGTAGGTCCCAGTTGGGTGCAGAAATGACGGGGGCAGTGATAAGCGTGGCTTTCGGAGTTTTAAAGGCATGCAGGTATTTCATGTCAAAAAAAATGGAGTGTCAGTGGCTAATAAGTTGCACAGGGGCTTTGCAATTTTTGAAAAATCCTTTATGAACCTCCTGTAAAATCTTACATGTCATAGAAAACTTCTGATTGCCTTAACATCAGTGAGTGGTGGTAATCGCTCAATTACTTCCACCTTAGCTTGATCCACCTCTATCCCTTTGTTTGAAATCCGATGTCCTAGAACAATTCCTTCAGTTACCATGAAGTAGCATTTTCCCAGTTTAAAACCAGGTTTGTTTCTTGGCAT
Organism: Arachis ipaensis; assembly: GCF_059453495.1. Taxonomy (NCBI): domain Eukaryota; kingdom Viridiplantae; phylum Streptophyta; class Magnoliopsida; order Fabales; family Fabaceae; genus Arachis; species Arachis ipaensis. The sequence continues at coordinate 31,802,890 of NC_142435.1, forward strand.
CGTTTCAGAACTAAGGCCAGATGGTCAAGGCAGGAGTCAAATGAATCTCCAAAGACAGAGAAGTCATCCATGAATACTTCAAGAAATTTCTCAACTATATCAAAGAAAATGGAGAGCATACACCTCTGAAAGATTGCAGGTACATTGCATAGGCCAAATGGCATTCTTTTGTAAGCAAACACTCCATATGGGCATGTGAATGTTGTCTTTTCTTGATCCTGAGGATCTACTACAATTTGATTGTAACATGAATAACCATCTAGGAAGCAGTAGAATGCCTGTCCTGGTAGTCTCTCCAACATCTGATCTATGAATGGTAAAGGAAAATGATCCTTTCTTGTGGTGTTGTTGAGTCTCCTATAGTCAATACACATATGTCACCCTGTAACTGTTCTTGTGGGAATCAGTTCATTTTTTTCATTGTGAACCACTGTCATTCCTCCCTTCTTGGGTACAACTTGGACAGGGCTCAACCAGGGGCTGTCTGAAATAGGATAAAAAATCCCAGCCTTCCACAGTTTTGTGACTTCTTTTTGCACCACTTCCTTCATAGCAGGATTCAGTCACCTTGGTGGTTGCACCATTAGTTTGGTGTCATCTTCTAGTCGGATTTTATGCATGCATTGGGTTGGACTAATACCCTTAAGGTCACTTATGGTCCACCCAAGAGCTGTCTTGTGTGTCTTTAGCACTTGGATCAGTGCTTTTTCTTCCTGTGGTTCTAGAGCAGAACTTATAATCACATGATAAGTGTCTCCATCTCCTAGAAATATATATTTCAAGAATGATGGTAACAGCTTGATCTCAAGTTTGGGAGGCCCAGCCTCTACTTCAGGAGCTTTTAAAGTCTCCTTTATTTCTTCTGGTGCCTCCAAGTCAGGCTTGGCATCATAAAATATGTCATCCAGATCTTCTTCGAGTCTCTCAACTACATTCACTTCTTCCACTAGGGAGTCAATGATGTCAATACTCATACACACCTCTGGGGTGTCTGGATGCTGCATGACCTTAATAGCATTCAGCACGAATTCATCCTCATTGACTCTCAAGGTTACTTTCCCTTTTTGCACGTCAATGAGGGTCCTTCCTGTAGCCAGGAAGGGTCTCCCTAAAATAAGGGATGCACTCTTGTGCTCTTCCATTTCAAGCACCACAAAATCTGTGGGGAAAGAAAAGGGTCCAACCCTAACAATCATGTCTTCAACCATACCTGATGGGAACTTGACAGAGCCATCAGTAAGCTGAAGGCATATGTGGGTTGGTTTGACTTCCTGAGTTAAACAGAGCTTCTTTATTAATGACGCAGGCATCAGGTTAATGCTTACTCCAAGATCACATGGGGCTGTCCTTGTGCAGACATCCCTTAGGGTGCATGGTATCATAAAGCTCCCAGGATCATGAAGCTTTTCTGGTAGGCTCTTTTGGATTACTGCATGACATTCTTCAGTGAGGAAGACTGTTTCTACCTCTCTCTAATCTTTCTTATGACTTAATATGTCCTTTATAAACTTAGCATAGGAAAGTATCTGTTTAAGAGCTTCTGAAAAAGAGATCTTGATCTCTAGTTTCTTGAGATAGCCTATAAAGTGGGTAAACTATTTATCCTTTTCTACTTGACGGAGCTTCTGGAAAAATGGTATCTTGGTCTTGTACTCATCAGTCTTAGTTAATGTAGGCTGAGTGCCTACAGTGCTTGAAGAGGGGTTACTGGCTTGCTTAGGAGAGGTGTTCTCAGTACTTGCATGTGTCTGATCACACCTGCTTGGGTGTTCGATGCCCTTGTTGCCCTCTTCCTGGCGTTGAACGCCAAAAGTACCCGCTTCTGGGCGTTGAACGCCAATGGCACTCCTCCCTGGGAGTTCAATGCCCTCAGAGGTGCCTTGGACTGCAGTCTGTTCATCTTCTGTCAGCTTCTCTTCCCTTTGTCTCTTGTTGTTCTGAGGCTGAATGTTCAGGGTCTTTCCACTCCTAAGTTGGATAACATGGCACTCTTCTTTTATCGGTTTAGATAATTGTTGTCTAGCTTGACTCAGCTATGTCTCTATGTTCCTGTTGAAAGCTCGAGTTTCTTGCAAAGCCTCTTGCAATTCCAACAACTGTTGTGCAAGGGAGCGTAGCTGCTGAGTTAATATGCCAATTTGTCCTGGAGGGTTAGATTCAGTAGATACTGCCTTAACCTCTCCTTTTGTTGAAGTCTTATCAGATGAGTACAGATGTTGGTTGTGACAACTGTCTCAATGAGTTCATGAGCTTCCTCATCTGAAAATATTTTCATGACCAGGATGTATAGAACCACCAGTAGAGTGGTCTAGAGACATTCTAGCCACATCTGTGAGTCCGTAATAGAAGATGTCTAGTTGCACCCATTATGAAAATATTTTAGTGGGGCATTTCCATAGCATCCTTCTATACCTCCCCCAAGCATCATGAAGAGATTCATTATCCTCTTGTCTGAAGCCTTGGATGTCTAGTCTTAGCTGAGTGAGCTTCTTTAGAGGGAAGTATTGATTCAAAAACTTGTCCACTAGCTGACTCCATGTTTTTAAGTTAGATTTGGGTTGGTTATCCAACTACCTCTTTGCTTGGTCCTTTACAGCAAAAGGAAAGAGTAGCAATCTGTAGACATCCTGGTCCACTCTCTCAGTGCGTACTGTGCCAACTATTTACAAGAAATTTGCAATGAACTCTGTGGGTTCTTCCTGTGGAAGTCCATGATAGTGACAATTTTGCTACACCAAAGTAATCAGCTGAGGGTTTAGCTCAAAATTGCTTACTCTAATAGGGTGTTGATGAGCGGATAATTTATACGCTTTTTGGCATTATTTTTAGTATGTTTTTAGTAGAATCTAGTAACTTTTAGGGATGTTTTCATTATTTTTTATGTTAAATTCACATTTCTGGACTTTACTATGAGTTTGTGTGTTTTTCTATGATTTCAGGTATTTTCTGACTAAAATTGAGGGACTTGAGCAAAAATCAGATTCAGAGGTTGAAGAAGGACTGCTGATGCTGTTGGATTCTGACCTCCCTACACTCAAAGTGGATTTTATGGAGCTACAGAACTCAAAATGGCGCGCTTCCAATTGCGTTGGAAAGTAGACATCTAGGGCTTTTCAGCAATATATAATAGTCCATACTTTTCTCGAGGATTGATGACGTAAAGTGGCGTTCAATGCCAGCTCTCTACCCAATTCTGGAGTTTAGCGCCAGAAATGGATCAAGAACCAGAGTTGAACGCCAGAAATGGATCAAAACCTGGCGTTCAACTCCACAAATGGCCTCTGTACGTGTAACATTCAAGCTCAGCCCAAGCACACACCAAGTGGGCCCCGGAAGTGGATTTATGCATCAATTACTTACTTCTGTAAACCCTAGTAGCTAGTTTATTATAAATAGGACTTTTTACTATTGTATTTGACATCCTGGATTGTATTTTGATCCTGTGATCACGTTTTGGGGGCTGGCCTCTCGGCCATGCCTTGACCTTTCACTTATGTATTTTCAACGGTAGAGTTTCTGCACTCCATAGATTAAGGTGTGGAGCTCTGCTGTTCCTCAAAGATTAATGCAAAGTACTACTGTCTTTCTATTCAATTCAACTTATTCCGCTTCTAAGATATCCATTCATACCAAAGAACATGATGAAGGTGATGATTATGTGACGCTCATCATCATTCTCCCTTATGAACGCGTGTCTGACAAACACCTCCGTTCTACATGCAACAAGCTAGAATGAATATCTCTTGGATCCCTTAATCAGGATCTTCGTGGTATAAGTTAGAACCCATGGATGGCCATTCATGAGGATCCGGAAGGTCTAAACCTTGTCTGTGGTATTCCGAGTAGGATTCAGGGATTGAATGACTGTGACGAGCTTCAAACTCGCGATTGCTGGGCGTAGTGACAGACGTAAAAGGATAGTAAATCCTATTCTAGCATGATCGAGAACCGACAGATGAATAGCCATGCCGTGACAGGGTGCGTTGACCATTTTCACTGAGAGGATAGGATGTAACCATTGACAAAGGCGATGCCTCCAGACGATTAGTCGTGCCGTGATAGGGCATTTGGATCATTTTCCCGAGAGAAGACCGAAAGTAGCCATTGACAATGGTGATGCATTACATAAAGCTTGCCATGGAAAGGAGTAAGACTAATTGGATGAAGACAGCAGGAAAGCAGAGGTTCAGAGGAACGAATGCATCTCCATACGCTTATCTGAAATTCTCACCACTGACTTACATAAGTATTTCTATCCTTCTTTTATTACGTATTTTCGAAAACCCCATTACTATTTTATATCTGCCTGACTGAGATTTACAAGGTGACCATAGCTTGCTTCATATCAACAATCTCTGTGGGATCGACCCTTACTCACGTAAGGTATTACTTGGACGACCCAGTGCACTTGCTGGTCAGTTACACGGAGTTGTGAACCATGGTATTGGCATCATGTTTTTGGCGCCATTGCCAGGGAAAGAAAGAGCAATGAATTTTACATAATTAAAGTGTAATCACGATTTCGCGTACCAAGTTTTTGGCGCCGTTGCCGGGATTGTTTGAGTTTGGACAACTGACGGTTCATCTTGTTGCTCAGATTAGGTAATTTTCTTTTTGTTTTATTTTCAAAAAATTTTCAAAAATCTTTCAAAAATTTCTCCTTTGTTTTCGAAAAAATTTGAAAATAAAAATGTTTTCAAAAATATATTTTTCTTCAGAATTTTTAAGAATGAATTCTAGTGTTTCATGAAGCATGTGGAAATCTGGCTGGCTGTAAAGCCATGTCTAATTCTTCTGTGTAGGGCATGTCAGGCGTGTCATGTCTGAGTTACATACTAAAGCTTGGCTGGCTCTTAAGCCATGCCTGACCCTTTTGATTGGAGCTTTAGGCTAAAGAGCATAAGATTCCTGGAATTCATATTAAAAATTTTGGAATCCTTATTTTTCTTTTTTCAAAATGATTTTCGAAAAAAATTAAAAGAAAATACAAAAAAATCATAAAATCATAAAAATCAAAAATATTTTGTGTTTCTTGTTTGAGTCTTGAGTCAGATTTTAAGTTTGGTGTCAATTGCATACTCATCTTGCATTTTTCGAAAATTCCCATGCATTCATAGTGTTCTTCATGATCTTCAAGTTGTTCTTGGTAAGTCTTCTTGTTTGATCTTTGCATTTGCATGTTTTGTGTCTTTTCTTGTTTTTCATATGCATTCTTGAATTCTTAGTGTCTAAGCATTAAAGAATTCTAAGTTTGGTGTCTTGCATGTTTTTCTTGCATTAAAAATTTTTCAAAAATATGTTCTTGGTGTTCATCTTGACATTCAAAGTGTTCTTGGTGTTCATCTTGACATTCATAGCATTCTTGCATACATTCATGTTTTGATCTAAAATTCTCATGCATTGCATCATTTTCATGTTTCTCTCACTCATCATTAAAAATTCAAAAATAAAAAAATATCTTTCCCTCTTTTCTCTCATAAATTCGAAAATTTGAGTTGACTGTTTCAAAAATTTTTAAAAATCTAGTTGTTTTTATGAGTCAATTCAAATTTTCAATTTAAAAATCTCATCTTTTTCAAAATCTTTTTCAAAAATCAAATCTTTTTCATTTTTCTTAGTTATTTTCGAAAATTATAAAAATGTTTTTCAAAAATCTTTTTCTTATCTTTATCACATAATTTTCGAAAATAACATCACCAATTAATGTTTTGATTCAAAAATTTCAAGTTTGTTACTTACTTGTTAAGAAAGACTCAAACTTTAAAGTTCTAGAATCATATCTTGTGATTTCTTATGAATCAAGTCATTAATTGTGATTTTAAAAATCAAATCTTTTTCAAAACTAATTTCAATCATATCTTTTCAAAAATATCTTCTCATCTTATCTTTTTAAAAAATTTGATTTCAAAATATCTTTTCTAACTTCTTATCTTCTTATCTTTTCAAAATTGATTTTCAAAATTTGTTTCAACTAACTAACTAACTTTTTGTCTGTTTTTTATCTTTTTCAAAACCACCTAACTAACTCTCTCTCTCTAATTTTCGAAAATAACTCCCTCTTTTTCAAAATTTCTTTTTAATTAACTAATTATTTTAATTTTTTATTTTAATTTTCGAAAAATTACTAACCTTTTTCAAAAATCATTTTCGAAAATCACTAACTCTTTTTTCAAAAATTATTTTCGAAATTCTCCCTCTCTCATCTCATTCTAATTATTTATTCATCTACTAACATCTCCTCATCTCACATCTCTGCTCTCCTCACCCTTGTGTTTCCTTCCTTACATTACATTCTTTGTCACCTTCCTTTCTTCCACTTACATAAGGACCTCTATACTGTGGTATAAAGGATCCCTGTTATTATTATTATTTTTTTGTGCCCTCTTCTTTGTCATATGAGCAGGAGCAAGGACAAGAACATTCTTGTTGAAGCAGATCCAGAACCTGAAAGGACTCTGAAGAGAAAATTAAGAGAAGCTAAATTACAACAATCCAGCAAGCACCTTTCAGAAATTTTTGAACAGGAGAGGAGATGGCAGCCGAAAATAATAATAATGCAAGGAGAATGCTTGGTGACTTTACTGCACCAAATTCCAATTTACATGGAAGAAGCATCTCCATCCCTACCATTGGAGCAAACAATTTTGAGCTGAAACCTCAGCTAGTTTCTCTGATGCAGCAGAACTGCAAGTTTCATGAACTTCCATCTGAAGATCCTTTTTAGTTCTTAACTGAATTTTTGCAGATCTGTGATACTATTAAGACTAATGGAGTAGATCCTGAAGTCTACAGGCTCATGCTTTTCCCTTTTGCTGTAAGAGACAGAGCTAGAGTGTGGTTGGACTCCCAACCTAAGGATAGCCTGAACTCTTGGGATAAGCTGGTCAAGGCTTTCTTAGCCAAGTTCCTTCCTCCTCAAAAGCTGAGTAAGCTTAGAGTGGATGTTCAGACCTTTAGACAGAAAGAAGGTAAATCCCTCTATGAAGCTTGGGAGAGATACAAAGGACTGACCAAAAAGTGTCCTTCTGACATGCTTTCAGAATGGACCATCCTGGATATATTCTATGATGGTCTGTTTGAATTAGCTAAAATGTCATTGGATACTTCTGCAGGTGGATCCATTCACCTAAAGAAAATGCCTGCAGAAGCTCAAGAACTCATTGACATGGTTGCTAATAACCAGTTCATGTACACTTCTGAGAGGAATCCTGTGAATAATGGGACGCCTATGAAGAAGGGAGTTCTTGAAATTGATACTCTGAATGCCATATTGGCTCAGAACAAAATATTGACTCAGCAAGTCAATATGATTTCTCAGAGTCTGAATGGAATGCAAGCTGCATCCAACAGTACTCAAGAGGCATCTTCTGAAGAAGAAGCTTATGGTCCTGAGAACCCTGCAATAGCAGAGGTAAATTACATGGGTGAACCTTATGGAAACACCTATAATCCATCATGGAGAAATCATCCAAATTTCTCATGGAAGGATCAAAAGCCTCAACAAGGCTTTAATAATGGTGGAAGAAACAGGTTTAGCAATAGCAAGCCTTTTCCATCATCCACTCAGCAACAGACAGAGAATTCTGAGCAGAATCCATCTAGCTTAACAAATTTAGTCTCTGATCTATCTAAGGCCACTGTGAGTTTCATGAATGAAACAAGGTCTTCCATTAGAAATTTGGAAGCACAAGTGGGCCAGCTGAGTAAAAGGATCACTGAAATCCCTCCTAGTACTCTCCCAAGTAATACAGAAGAAAATCCAAAAGGAGAGTGCAAGGCCATTGACATAACCAAAATGGACGAACCCAAAGAGGGAGAGGAGGACGTGAATCCCAAGGGGGAAGACCTCCTGGGACGTCCAGTGATCAATAAGGAGTTTCCCTCTGAGGAACCAAAGGAATCTGAGACTCATCTAGAGACCATAGAGATTCCATTGAACCTCCTTATGCCATTCATGAGCTCTGAGGAGTATTCCTCTTCTGAAGAGAATGAGGATCTTACTGAAGAGCAAACTGCCAAGTTTCTTGGTGCAATCATGAAGTTGAATGCCAAATTATTTGGTATTGAAACTTGGGAAGATGAACCTCCCTTGTTCACCAATGAGCTAAGTGATCTGGATCAACTGACATTGCCTCAGAAGAGACAGGATCCTGGAAAGTTCATAATACCTTGTACCATAGGCACCATGATCTTTAAGGCTTTGTGTGACCTTGGTTCAGGAATAAACCTCATGCCCCTCTCTGTAATAGAGAAACTGGGAATCTATGGGGTGCAAGCTGCTAAAATCTCATTAGAGATGGCAGACAATTCAAGAAAATAGGCTTATGGACAAGTAGAGGACGTATTAGTGAAGGTTGAAGGCCTTTACATCCCTGCTGATTTCATAGTCCTGGATACTGAAAAGGAAGAGGATGAATCCATCATCCTAGGAAGGCTTTTCCTAGCCACAACAAGAGCTGTGATTGATATGGACAGAGGAGAATTGATCCTTCAATTAAATGAGGACAACCTTGTGTTTACAACTCAAGGATCTCTCTCTGCATCCATGGAGAGGAAGCATAAAAAGCTTTTCTCAAAACAGAGTCAACCAGAGCCCCCACAGTCAAACTCCAAGTTTGGTGTTGGGAGGCCACAACCAAACTCTAAGTTTGGTGTTGAACTCCCATATCCAAACTCTAAGTTTGGTGTTGGAGAGTCTCAACAATGCTCTGAACATCTGTGAGGCTCCATGAGAGCCCACTGTCAAGCTATTGACATTAAAGAAGCGCTTGTTGGGAGGCAACCCAATTTTTATTTATCTAACTATATTTTTCTTAGTTATATGTCTTTATAGGTTCATGATCATGTGGAGTCACAAAATAAATATAAAAATTGAAAACGGAATCAAAAACAGCAGAAGAAAAATCACACCCTGGAGGAAGCACCTGTCTGGCGTTCAACGCCAGAACAGAGCATGGTTCTGGCGCTAAACGCCCAAAATGGGCAGTATCTGGGCGCTGAACGCCCAAAATGGGCAGCATCTGGGCGCTGAACGCCAGAATTGCACCCTGGAAAAGAGCTGGCGCTGAACGCCCAGAACAAGCATGGTTCTGGCGTTCAACGCCAGAAATGGGCAACAAATGGGCGTTGAACGCCCAAAATGGGCACCAACCTGGCGCTGAACGCCCAGATTTGTGTGCAAGAGCATTTTACATGCCTAATTTGGTGCAAGGTTGTAAATCCTTGAACACCTCAGGATCTGTGGACCCCACAGGATCCCCACCTACCTCCACTCACTTCTTCTCACCCCTCTTTTCACACAATCCCATAAACACTCTTCCCCAAAACTCTTCACCAATCACCTCAATCTCTCTTCCCTATCACCACCTCACCACTCACATCCATCCACTCCACCTACCTTCAAAATTCAAAATCAATTTTCCACCCAAACCCACCCTATATAGCTGAAACTTACCCCCCCATTCCCTATATATAGCCATCCATTCTTCTTCATTTTCACACAACACACCCCTCTATACTCTTCTTGGCCGAAACACACCTCCCCCCTCTTCTCCATATTTTCTTCTTCTTCTTCTTCCACTCTTTCTTCTCTTGCTCGAGGGCGAGCAAAATTCTAAGTTTGGTGTGGTAAAAGCAGAAGCTTTTTGTTTTTCCATTACCATTGATGGCACCTAAGACCGGAGAATCCTCTAAAAAGGGGAAAGGGAAGACAAATGCTTCCACCTCCGAGTCATGGGAGATGGAAAGGTTCATCTCCAAAGCCCATCACTAAGAAAAAGATGGAGCAAGCAAGAGAGCCCATTCATGGAGCTCAAGAGGCGCAGGAAGCTCATCACCATGAGATCCCGGAGATGCCTCAAATGCATTTTCCTCCACAAAACTATTGGGAGCAAAGCAACACCTCCCTAGGAGAATTAAGTTCCAACATGGGACAATTAAGGGTGGAACATCAAGAGCACTCCATCATCCTTCATGAAATTAGAAAAGATCAAAAAGCAATGAGGGAGGAGCAACAAAGACAAGGAAGAGACATAGAAGAGCTCAAGAACATCATTGGTTCCTCAAGAAGGAAACGCCACCATCACTAAGGTGGATTCATTCCTTGTTCTTATTTCTTCTGTTTTTCGTTTTCTATGTTATGTGCTTATCTATGTTTGTGTCTTCATTACATGATCATTAGTAGTTAGTAACTATGTCTTAAAGATATGAATGTCCTATGAATCCATCACCTCTCTTAAATGAAAAATGTTTTAATTCAAAAGAACAAGTACATGAGTTTTGAATTTATCCTTGAACTTAGCTTGATTATATTGATGTGGTGACAATGCTTCTTGTTTTCTGAATGAATGCTTGAACAGTGCATATGTCTTTTGAAGTTGTTGTTTAAGAATGTTAAATATGTTGGCTCTTGAAAGAATGATGACTAGGAAACATGTTATTTGATAATCTGAAAAATCATAAAAATGATTCTTGAAGCAAGAAAAAGCAGCAAAGAACAAAGCTTGCAGAAAAAAAAATAAGCGAAAAAAAAATAGAAAAAGAAAAAGCAAGCAGAAAAAGCCAAAAGCTCTTAAAACCAAGAGGCAAGAGCAAAAAGCCAATAACCCTTAAAACCAAAAGGCAAAGGCAAATAAAAAGGATCCCAAGGCTTTGAGCATCAGTGGATAGGAGGGCCTAAAGGAATAAAATCTTGGTCTAAGCGGCTAAACCAAGCTGTCCCTAACCATGTGCTTGTGGCGTGTAGGTGTGAAGTGAAAACTTGAGACTGAGCGGTTAAAGTCAAGGTCCAAAGCAAAAAAAGAGTGTGCTTAAGAACCCTGGACACCTCTAATTGGGGACTTTAGCAAAGCTGAGTCACAATCTGAAAAGGTTCACCCAATTATGTGTCTGTGGCATTTATGTATCCGGAGGTAATACTGGAAAACAAAGTGCTTAGGGCCACGGCCAAGACTCGTGAAATAGCTGTGTTCAAGAATCATCATACTGAACTAGGAGAATCAATAACACTATCTGAACTCTGAGTTCCTATAGATGCCAATCATTCTGAACCTCAATGGATAAAGTGAGACGCCAAAACTATTCAAGAGGCAAAAAGCTATAAGTCCCGCTCATCTAATTGGAGCTATGTTTCATTGATAGTTTGAAATTTATAGTATATTCTCTTCTTTTTATCCTATTTGATTTTTAGTTGCTTGGGGACAAGCAACAATTTAAGTTTGGTGTTGTGATGAGCGGATAATTTATACGCTTTTTGGCATTGTTTTTAGTATGTTTTTAGTAGAATCTAGTTACTTTTAGGGATGTTTTCATTAGTTTTTATGTTAAATTCACATTTCTGGACTTTACTATGAGTTTGTGTGTTTTTCTGTGATTTCAGGTATTTTCTGACTGAAATTGAGGGACTTGAGCAAAAATCAGATTCAGAGGTTGAAGAAGGACTGCTGATGCTATTGGATTCTGACCTCCCTGCACGCAAAGTGGATTTTCTGGAGCTACAGAACTCAAAATGGTGCGCTTCCAATTGCATTGGAAAGTAGACATCCAGGGCTTTCCAGCAATATATAATAGTCCATAGTTTGCTCGAGGATTGATGACGTAAAGTGGCGTTCAACGCCAGCTCTCTACCCAATTCTGGAGTTCAGCGCCATAAATGGATCAAGAACTAGAGTTGAACGCCATAAATGGATCAAAACCTGGCGTTCAACTCCACAAATGGCCTCTGCACGTGTAACATTCAAGCTCAGCCCAAGCACACACCAAGTGGGCCCCGGAAGTGGATTTATGCATCAATTACTTACTTCTGTAAACCCTAGTAGCTAGTTTATTATAAATAGGACTTTTTACTATTGTATTTGACATTCTGGATTGTATTTTGATCCTGTGATCACGTTTTGGGGGCTGGCCTCTCGGCCATGCCTTGACCTTTCACTTATGTATTTTCAACAGTAGAGTTTCTGCACTCCATAGATTAAGGTGTGGAGCTCTGCTGTTCCTCAAAGATTAATACAAAGTACTACTATCTTTCTATTCAATTCAACTTATTCCGCTTCTAAGATATCCATTCGTACCCAAGAACATGATGAAGGTGATGATTATGTGACGCTCATCATCATTCTCCCTTATGAACGCGTGCCTGGCAAACACCTCCGTTCTACATGCAACAAGCTAGAATGAATATCTCTTGGATTCCTTAATCAGGATCTTCGTGGTATAAGTTAGAACCCATGGATAGCCATTCATGAGGATCCGGAAGGTCTAAACCTTGTCTGTGGTATTCCGAGTAGGATTCAGGGATTGAATGACTGTGACGAGCTTCAAACTCGCGATTGCTGGGCGTAGTGACAGACGTAAAAGGATAGTAAATCCTATTCCAGCATGATCGAGAACCGACAGATGAATAGCCGTGCCGTGACAGGGTGCGTTGACCATTTTCACTGAGAGGATAGGATGTAACCATTGACAAAGGTGATGCCTCCAGACGATTAGTCGTGCCGTGACAGGGCATTTGGATCATTTTCCCGAGAGAAGACCGAAAGTAGCCATTGACAATGGTGATGCATTACATAAAGCTTGCCATGGAAAGGAGTAAGACTAATTGGATGAAGACAGCAGGAAAGCAGAGGTTCAGAGGAACGAATGCATCTCCATACGCTTATCTGAAATTCTCACCACTGATTTACATAAGTATTTCTATCCTTCTTTTATTACGTATTTTCGAAAACCCCATTACTATTTTATATCTGCCTGACTGAGATTTACAAGGTGACTATAGCTTGCTTCATACCAACAATCTCCGTGGGATCGACCCTTACTCACGTAAGGTATTACTTGGACGACCCAGTGCACTTGCTGGTCAGTTACACGGAGTTGTGAACCATGGTATTGGCATCATGTTTTTGGCGCCATTGCCAGGGAAAGAAAGAGCAATGAATTTTACATAATTAAAGTGTAATCACGATTCCACGTACCAGGTGTATACCGATATTTCTTCCACAGAAGTCAGGAGTGGGGACCGTATAGGACCCGAAGGTTCTTCTGAACTGTTCATTTCTATTTGGGTCCATAGTGAACTCTTCCTGTTCCTGTACACACAATCAAGAAATAAGGAAATGGAAAGGTAGGTGTCTCTATGTCAGAGTATAGAGCACTTCCAATGAGGTGTCTTGAGAAGATAAGAAGAATAGAGGTAGAGGAAGAGATAGGATTCAAAAATAGAGGGGGGGTATATTTCGAATTTTAAGAATAAAAAGGAAAACTAGAATTAAAATATTTTTATTTTTATTTTATTTATTTATTGATTTTCAAAAATAACAAGGAAATTAAAAGCTAAGACAACTAATTAACTAAAAAGATTTGAAAATTAAATGTGATTTGAGAAGTGATTTTTGAAAATAAAAGAAAGAAAAAGTCAAACAAAGATTTTGAAATTCAAATTCAAAAGAAAGTAAAGATTTGAAATTTAAAAGTTTTAAATTTAAAAAGAAAATGAGATAAGTAAGTTTTTTAAAATTTAAAAAGAGAGATAAGATAAAGATTTAAAAAGATTAAGAAAGACAAGAATTTAAAATTTAAAATTTTAAAAGAAGATAAGATAGGAAGGATTAAAAAAAAAAGATATGATAAAGATTTGAAAAAGATTTGAAAAGATAAGATTTGAAATTTAAAATTTAAACTCTACTAATAAGAAAATACCAAACTTAAAAATTTTAAGATCAAATGACACTAATTTTCGAAAATTAAAGGAGAAACAACTAAAAGACACCAAACCTAAAATTTTTAAAATCAAACAAGAAAGATTACCAAGAATAATTCGAACACAATGAAAAACACTCAAGAACAATTTTCGAAAAACTCAAGAAAAGAAGACAAAAGAAACACAAAACTTAAAGATTGATACAAGACTCATTCAAAAGACAAAGATTACAAAAGAAAAAGAAATGGTTTTGAAAAATTTTTTGAAAAAAAAAACAAAAGACACAAACAAAAGAGCAAATAAACCTTAAGGAATACCTAATCTAAGCAACAAGATAGTCCGGTAGTTTGTCAAACTCGAACAATCCCCGACAACGGTACCAAAAACTTGGTGCGCGAAATTGAACTACGCACAACTGAACCGGCAAGTGCACCGGGTCATCCAAGTACTACCTAAGGTGAATGAGGGTCGAATCCCATGGAGATTGTTGGATTGAGCAAGCAATGACTATCTTGTAAATCTTAGTCATGCGATTAGAAAAGATGGTTGTTTGTTTGAAAGCATAAACGAAATAATAAAGAACGAAATACTAGATTGATGTGAAAACAGTGATAAAGATTCAGTTAAGGCTTCGGAGATGCTATTTGTTTTCGGATTAACTTTTCTTACTGTCTACTTCAATAACGAATGATTCATTCAATGGCAGCCGAACCTTTGGTTGGCAAACCCGCTCCTACTTAACAAGATGGGGCTTCTTCTTCTCATTTGTAGACCCCAGATAAAAGATCTACTGTGAGCTTCAATCTCTTCACAAGTCAATATTGGCAGCTTAACCGTTTGCATTGTATACGTGGGTAGGGCCGTAATGACTGACTAAGTAAGGGTGATTCGACCCGCCAAGGAAAGATGGTTGGTTTTCCATCCACTCAATCTATTCTTAAGCTTGGCAGACTGGCTCCTAACTTCCTTGATAGAGCGATGAGCTTACTTAAATAGAATAGAGAAGTGACTAACTCATGTTCTCTCATCAAGTTAATCTCTTCTAAACCACAGCAGTCCACTATATCCGAGTCACTCATGTCCTCTCATCAAGCTGACTCATGGCTTCTCATTGCAGTCGAAGATGAAGCTCTAAGCAATTCACTCCCCTTCACGATCCTACTCAAAATGCTACAGACAAGGTCGGATCTTCTGGATCAGAGAGTGCTACTTTTCTGACTCTAGCCTTAGCGACACAGAGACCTCAGTAACCCACGGTCAACAGAATTTCATGTTACATATCCAAAGTTGCCCAGGTACTCTCTTGGAATCCGTAATGCGTTCTCTAGCTTTAATTCAATGCTATCCAGGTCAGGACTCGCACGAAATCCATGTAGAACAAGGATGAATGTCACGGTTCACCCTCAATTCATTGTGATTGAAGAACGAGAATGGATAAGAGAATAGAATCAGACATATTGAAATAGAAACAATAGTATTATTAATCATGAGAATCAGCAGAGCTCCTAACCCTAACTTAGGAGGTTTAATTGCTCATAACTTACAGAAAATAATAGTGAAAGGGTCGAATAAGCCAAAAGATATCTAACAAGGGTGATCTTTGTTCTATTTATACTATTCTAATAATGAAAAGAATACAAAAATATGATAGACTAGACTTAAAGGTGCGAAAATCCACTTCTTGGGCCCACTTGGTGAGTGTTTGGGCTGGGCTTGGCATGAATACACGTGCAAGACTCATCTTAGGGCGTTGGACGCCAGGATTGCTCCCTTTTGGGTGTCCAAACACCATCTTGGTCCTTCTGGGGTGTCCAAACGCCAGGCAGGGGGTCAGATGGGTGTTCAAAGCCCGTTTTGGGTCATCATTTCCAAAGATAAGTATAAACTATTATACATTTCTGGAAAGCCCATGATGTTAGATTTCCAATGCCATTGAGAGTGCGTCATTTGGACCTCTGTAGCTCATTATATCCTCATTTGAATGCACAGAGGTCAGAATCTGACAGCATCTGCAGTCCTTTCTCTGTCTCTGAATCAGGCTTTTCCAAAACTTGCCAGAATCACCCAAAAATCACCTAAAAACATAGAAAAAATACCAAAACTCAAAGTAGCATTCAAAAAGTGATTTTTGCACTAAAACCTACTAAAAGTTAATAAAATTTAACAAAACATAACAAAAAATAATCAGAAAATAGTACTAAAAAATGTATAAAATATCCGCTCATCATGTATGTTTAGTGTGGGTTGTACATTGGGTATAGGTTGTTGTTTAGGTTTGGAATTTGTTTTAGGTGTGGACTTTGTTTTTGTTTTAGTTGTAGAATTTATGATAGGTGTGGATTGTGGTTTGGGATTACCCTGTAGCTTGGGTGTCGAGTCTAAGTTGAGTGTGGATTGTGGCTTAGATTCCAGGTCTCTTTTTTTGTGTAGGTTGTGACTTGGATTTGGGTTGTAGATTAGGTGTGGAGTCCATTTTGAGTTTGGATTGTGGCATAGATTTTAAGTTTGTTTTTTGGTGTGGGTTATGGCATGGGTTTGGGTTGTAGATTGGGTGTGAGATCCATTTTGGATGTGGATTGTGGCTTAGATTCTTAGTCTGTTTTTTGTGTGGATTGTGGCTTGGATTTAGATTGTGAGTTGGGTTTCACACTAACTGTTTGTTTCTTAGGGGGTTAGGGTCTTATTTGGCCTTAGAATATACCTCCTCTGAACTGGTGTTGTGTTTTTTTCTTTAGATGCAGGTGGGATATTATCATTCTCCTTCTCAAAGTCAACAAACTCAACTGGCTTATCAATTGGATGATCTAAGAATACATGAATTCTCCTCTCATATTTAAGTGCCCAATTACACATCCTTATAACAGTATTATCACCCCTAATCATATTTAACCTCCCCCCTCCACCACCATTAAACCCTAAATCTTTATCTAGCCAATTTATCTCATTAAATTTTTGGTACCTTAAGTTCAACAATAAATTCTCCATGAAAAACATGTTTCTTTTTCTCTTTTTTTTCTTCTTTTTTTCTTTGAGCCAAGTTGAGTAGAATATGATCTTTAATATTATATTGGTGTGCAATATGTTTTTGTCTATGGTAATTAAATTAAAATTTTAATAGTCAGATTAAATTTTAATTTTCAAAATATAAATATAATTATTAGTATTTTTTTCCAAAAAAATGTTGAAATAAGAAAGTAGGTTATCTATATATTGGTATTCTTTATTTGTTTATATATTATTTCTTCAATGTTTAACTTGTCTTTATCTATATGTCACAATTAAAAAAAATTAAGCTTTGAATATTACGATCCATGGACTCTATAATTAAGTAAGAGATAATAAATGGTGAAACAATCTTTTAAAAAACATACAAAAAATCGATATTTAATTATATGGATATTTATATATTTTTTTTATAAATTGAACTAAAATTGCATCAAACTATTTTAAATATTCTAAAAACTAAATTAAATTGGTTTTTCATATAGCAATTTAAATTAGTTTATTATAGAATTATCTTGGAAAAAGAGATAAAGAAAAAAGATAATAGGATTATCTTCCCAAAGATAGAAAAATCCAAAGATATATATATATATATATATATATATATATATATATATATATATATAATATATATATATATATATATATATATATATGTAATTCGAGCGAGTAAGTATAAAAAGCTATTAAAAGATCATTGTGATTAACTTAGGAAGAGGGTTAAGTGGGTTAACTACTCTGTACTCGTAAGCTCCTGGCCTCTTGGTTGGGTAATGGTGACAAGATGAACGGAGTTTTGCATACTAATCCTCCTAGTGATCATAACAAAAGAAAGAAGTAATCATCATCCATCAATGATGGAAATGGCGGATGCAAGTGCAAAAAGAGTCAATGCATGAAGCTCTATTGTGAATGCTTCCGTGCTGAAAATTTACACAACAAAGATTCTTGTACTTCCCAAGATTGCCAGAATAACGTAGAGCATAGAGAGCACGTGAATGAGACAATGAGGGAAATAGAGTCGCGTGATGCACACGCTTTTGAACCCAAGATTGTTGTTGACAACGTGACCAGATACAGAAAAGGTTGCAACTGCAACAAGTCAGAGTGCAAGAATAAGTATTATGATTGCTTTAGTTTTCGAGTTAGTTGCTCTCCTCTATGTCGTTGTCTGAGTTGCAGGAATGAGTATGGAACCAAAGACTCCTCTCTTGTCCCAAAGGAACAAGAACCTTCTAATGAGAACAATGGCTGTATTCTTGTCCTAAAAGAACAAGAGCCAGTTAATGAGAACAATGACGGCAAGAACAAGCCGAAAAGAATGGATAGTGGATCATCTCAATCTCGTCATCCAGTTGTCGGCTACGGAAATTTCTTTACTGAAGTTTGTACTGCTACTCAACTCGGTTAGTCATAGTCATAAAAAAAAACGAAAGAAGATTAAGTTATCAATGACTAATATTTTACTAGGATTTTTTTCTGAAATAAAATAAAAAAATGATTTCCACAGAAAAATCATTCTGGGATTATATCTCAGAATCTAATTTTTTTTAGTGGGGGCAAATTTGTCGTGTGTGACACATGCATGCAGGGAGTAATGGAATAGTAGGAATGATGTTCTCCAACACTAAATGAAACAGTTGTGAAGCTGAAGTATTTGAAGTGAGATGGCAAACTTGCCCTCACCCGAAAAAAAAAATTGATTCCGAGATATAATCCAAAATTATTTTTGTTTAAAAATATTTTTTTATTTTATTCCAAAAAATAAATCCTATTTCACCAACATTAAATTTTAAATATTAAATTTTAAATCCTAAATTATGATGTTTAAATCTTAAATCCTGTACTAAAATAAAGTATTATCCAAGATATTATTAATATTGATAAAAAATATTAATTTCTGTAATAATCCAAAAATATATATATATTATTATTAGGGTTTTAAGAATCTTATGTTCATAATAGCTTTATTATATATTACGAATCTAAAATTATGGTAGTTTCGTACCTAAATTATTATTTTTGTTATATTGCTGTTAAGGTTTTAAGAATATTTTTTTTCCAAAATCATCTAGTACCTATTTATATATTAACCTACATACCTATCTATATTTTATTATATTAAATAGTAGTTATATTACTAATTTTATTGTTCTTTTATTATCCTTAGAATAAATGTATATAGGTGCAGTTTTGTTGTAATTCATCATATGTGGATATGAATATGAATGAAGAGGAAGAGAATTATTATTCATGGATTTACAACAGCAATGTGAATAATATTAATTTTCTAATTATCCCATCAAATCAAGTTATGCGTGTCCCAACTCCCAACACAAGGATCTATTGTTGTTTATATATTATTTCTTTATATATTATTTCTTTAATGTTTAACTTGCCTTTATCTATATGTCACCATTTAAAAAAAAAAAAAACATGCTTTAAATATTACGATCTATGGATTCTATAATAAAGTAAGAGATAATAAATGGTTAAAAATCTTTTAAAAAATATATAAAAAATCGATATTTAATTATATGGGTATTCATAGTTTTTTTGATGAAATAGAATTTGTTTTTTGGGATAAAATAAAAAAATGACTTTCACAGAAAAATTATTCTAGAATTATATCTCAGAATTCAATTAGTCTTTTTTTTAGTGGAGGCAAGTTCGTCATGTGTGACACATGCATGCAGAGAACAATGGTATAGTAGGAATAGTGCTCCCCAACATTAAGAACAAAACGGTTGTGAAGCTGAAGTATTTGAAGTTCGCCAAGGAGATGACTAACTTGCCCTAAAAAAAAATTAGATTCCGGGATATAATTCAAAATGATTTTTCTGTGAAAATATTTTTTTATTTTATTTCAAAAACAAAAATCTTATTTCATCAACATTAAATCTTAAATATTAAATTTTAAATCGTAAATTATGAGGTTTAAATCTAAAATCCTATATTAAAATAAAGTGTTATCCTAGATATTATTAATATTGATAAAAAAATATTAATTTTTGTATTTATTTAAAAAAATAAAACAAAATATTATTATTATTATTATTATTATTAGGGTTTTAAGAATCTTACGTTCATAATAGCTTTATTATATATTACGAATCTAAAATTATGGTAATTTGGTACGTAAATAGTATTTTTGTTATATTGCTGTTAGAATTTTAAGAATATTTTTTTCCAAAACTATCTAGTACCTATTTGTAATCAAATGTATATATAGGTGCAGCTTTGTTGCAATTCATCATATGTGAATATGAATATGAAGGAAGAGGAGGAGAATTATTATTCACGGATTTACAACAGCAATGTGAATAATATCAATTTGCCAATTATCCCATCAAATCAAGCCATGCATGTCCCAATACAAGGATCTATTGTTGTTTTTAGTTATTTTGATAGTGTTGTTAAAAAACTGTATTCCTGAAGCTCATTATCAGCTTCAAATTCCAGCGCATTAAATTTTAATTTTCAAAATATAAATTTAATTATTAGTGTTTTTTTCCAAAAAAAAAATGTTGAAATAAGAAATTAGGTTATCTATATATTGGTTTTCTTTATTTATTTATATATTATTTCTTTAATGTTTAACTTGCCTTTATCTATATGTCACAACTAAAAAAATTAGCTTTGAATATTACGATTTATGAACTCTATAATTAAGTAAGAAATAATAAATGGTTAAAAAATCTTTTAAAAAACATACAATAAATCGATTTTTAATTATATGGGTATTCATAGTTTTTTTTTTATAAATTGAAATAAAATTGCATCAAACCATTTCAAATATTCTAGAAACTAAATTAAACTGATTTTTCATATAGCAATTTAAATAAGTTTATGATAGGATTATCTTAGGAAAAAAGATAAATACAAAAGATAATAGGATTATCTTCCCAAAGATAGATAAATCCGAAGATATATATAATTCGAGCGAGTAAGTATAAAAAGCCATTAAAAGATCAATGTGATTTGTAAATCCCACTAAAATTAGTAAATAATTAGTCAATAAATCGAATTTTAATTAAAAAAATTAAAAATGTGAATTTTATATTAAAATAAGATAGAGCTCTTCAAAACGAAAATTTTGACATTAATTTTAAAGGATTTGGCCTAAAATTAAACCAAACGGATCGAACCAGTCAAACTGAACCTAAATCGGGCCCGTGAGCCCAACCCACTCACTTAATAAAGTGAGCTCAGATCCCTCTCTCTTCATTTTGTATGCTGAAAAACGCAGAAAGCAGCCATGGGAGAAGGAAGAACAATTCCAAAACACCAAACCCTCACTTGCTAATCAAATTGCCATAACTTTTGATTCGGAGTGCTGATTGACAATCTATTTGCAGCCACGTGACCGCAGCGTCAAGCTCTACAAAGCCCGGTACATTGTAAGGTAAGGAATCCACATTTCCTTCCTCGATTTTCTCAGTTTCAGTTTAGAAAATCTATGAGCAATTATGTTGAAAATTGTTCAATTTCGGTGTATAGGATCAAATTAACTTGGTGGACTTGCTGGGTCTTGTCCCAATTTTCTGTTGGTAAGGTGAGAATCCTAGAACTCTAATTAATTCATTAATTTGGTGTTTTGGACATTGAATTTTGGGAATATGCTTGTGATAATTATGTTAGGTGCATGTAATGTAACACCCTAATATTCAAATCCTTATGCTCGAGTCATAAGTCAATGATATTACGGTGGTACGACTCTCAGGTGGATTTTTAATATATAAATATAGGTAATTTCGAAAAGAGTATTTATCGAGAAGCCTGAAAAGAGTAGAAATAAAATCGCGAAGACGTATCACTCACGTTTCGACAACAAAAGATAAACCGTGAAGTCGAAAACGATATACGGACAAGGCATAGAGGAGATTAAGAGATAGATAACAGATAGATATATATAACATAAGTAAATAGCCACTAGTCGCGACCCGCGAAGTTTAGGCCGGCTAGGGTACAGTATGAAAGTAGATGACAATAGTATATCCTAATCTCTCCCAAAGGAAACATAAGAGCCTCTATAGGCAAGTTCTAAAAGAGTTCAATACATAATATAATCTTTTCAAAACATAGGTGGAGAGATTCTAATCAAACACAAAGTAGAGGAAATAAAGATCTTCGCCGTCTCTCAGACGACCCACAACTCACTTCTGAGCACCTGGACCTGTATCTGAAAAACAAGAGATATATACGGAATGAGAACCCCGGGCCCATGGGTTCCCAGTACGGTAAAAGTGCCAAATAAATACAATGCACTGCAATAAAAACTCACCAAGCATCCTAAACTCCTTTTCACCAAGTATCTAGCCTAGATTCTCACTAATCTATAAATAGGCATCTGTCGTAAGGGAATACTAAATCTAGATCACATCTCATATGACTCCAAACTCGCTGACTCTCCCACGAATCAGATTTCAGAATCATAAACAAAGCCATCATCAGTCGTGCTGTCTCAGCAATTCTATATCAATATATCATGCCCTCCCTGGAACTAGTGAAACCACATCACTGCGTCTACCCAGGGAGCTCAAATCATCTCAACTAATGATCACCATCATCATGCAATCGCATCATCAATTCATCTCATCAAGAACAGCCCTCAACCTCCACCGACACCAACATGAGGGGCCTCTCAGTTGTACAAACACAAGCAATACAGGCAAGTAATACACAATTAGGGTACAAGTAGAACAAGTAGCACATAATCAGGTAACTTAGCATATATAATGTAGAAATCCAAAACAAATAGGCAAACCCAAACAATTCAAACATATGCAAATGATGAATGCCTACCCTATGGCTGATGATATCATCTGTCGGTTATCAAGCCAACCCGACATGTCCGGTAGCTAACCCGGGCACAGTCTCTCTGTTGCGTATTAATATCATTAGAGGGAATATGTGCCCTGTCACCATTAGAGGGTATCTGCGCCCTGTCGCCATTAGAGGGTATCTGCGCCCTGTCGCCATTAGAGGGTATTTGCGCCCTGTCGCCATTAGAGGGTATCGGTGCCCGGTCACCCTTACAACCAGAGAGAAAACACAAGCATGCTTACATTCAACATTTTTCATCATTATTCATTTATCATATTCGTTAATTTATCATATATGCCTTTATACTCAGCCATAATCCATAATGGCTTTGCCGTAACTCGGCAATAACTCAGCCACCCGGCTCACAGTTCAATCCAGAACTAGCCAATTTATCAACATGGCTCCGCCGTATCCGGCAAGAACTCAGCCATCCGGCTCATGGTCCAATCAAGAACCAACCATTTATCAATAAATATAGCCCTTCGGCTCATGGCATACACGGTACTTCCACCGCCATCCTCCATATCTCATATAATCATATCTGATCATCATTGATCATAACCTTTTCCCTTGCTTCACTCACAAGTTACCACATCCCCTAGCTCCTTCCTCATTGCTAGGCATACCATAATGATTTGATACATAAAGGGTGAGATCGGAGGCTTAAAAGTATGAGGTTTGGCTTTAAAAACTCAAAAATCAACTTTGGCATGAAAACAGGGCCACGCGTACGCGCACTCCACGCGCACGCGTGGATGGCCAAAAACTCATCGACGCGCAAGCGTCATACGCGCGAACGCGCGGGTTGAAAAATATCCAAACGGCGCGCAAGCGTCAGCCACGCGTACGCGTGGGTGCTCTTGCGCCCAGGCACAAAACTGGCACGACCCTGGCACAACTCTCTGGAAAATAGCTGGGCATTTGGTACAGCGCATCGACGCGCCCGCGCACACCACACGCACGCGTGGATGGTGCTTTCTGGAAGAACGGCGCACACGCGCCAGGTGCGCCTACGTGCGTAGGGTCGTTCTGCTAAAAATTTTGTAAGTTAAAAGCTGCAGAATTTACAAATTCAACCCCCAATCTTCCGACGGACATAACTCTCTCATTTTAAATCGTTTTTCACCCGTCCTTCGAACGGCATGGACATCCCGGATCCAATTTCATTTCTAAACAGATTTGGCAGAAAACAGAGATCCGTAGTCCAGGTTATGTCCCGTCAAAGTATGCCCCAAAACCATGTTTCCATACAAAACCACAAAGTGCCATTTTCAAAACAAGCCATTTTCAACGCTTTTCAAAATCAATCAAAACATGCCAATTTCAGCCTTTTCTTTGAAATCAATCAAAATATACCAAAATCAACATCAAGCCTCCTCAACTCGCACGTTGACACTTTCTCAAACTCAAACACATTTACATATCATATACTCTTTCTCATGCCAAATTTTAACAACACTATTTCCAATCAACCATCATTATACATAATCAATATCGTACTCACTATCACGTGGCTTCACCCACAAATCAACCTTAATCATTCCTCAAGCATATATCACGACAAACATATCTCTAATGCATCATCATACCATCAAGGCATCAATAATCATAATCACATATATGACCATATAATATATCTCAACCAAAACCAAACATACCTCATCTATATAATTGCACCCAAATTTACCAAATCCCATACCTCAACTTCTCAAACCTTATTATTCAATAACCAACCCAATCATTCATATATTCATTATCTGAAATTCATCCAATCACTTGTGTCATCATACAATGCACACATCAACTTACCTTTCTCACCTTTTTTCGGCCTCCGACCCAAAATCCACGGCCTCCGGCCCAATATCATAATTTAAATGCATAAACCACAAATCAATACTCATTACCCAGTACATCAAATTCTCAATACACCAAGCATACAAGGCCACACAATTCTCAACCCAAATCATTAATTCACATTACATACCAACTATGCATATTAGCACCAACCATTTACACAATCCAAACTTAATCCTAGGGGCATCTAGCCTAGGAATTCTCATCACAACACACGGTACTTAAATGAAACTTAAACCGTACCTCTTGTAGCCAAACCAATTGAGCCTCTTCTTTGGAAGTCTTCACCAACCTTAGCTCCAAGCCTCACCAAAGCTCCTCAAGCAATACCAATCTCCCAATTGTGCACCAACATCACCAAATACACTAACATAACCAATATCACATACATACATCAACCTAGGGCTCATAAAAATGACAAGTCACAAGGGTTTGAGCACTTCTTACCTCAGCCCATATGAAGTAGGGATAGAACCCACTTAGAATTCATGTTGGAGTATCCCTAAACACCCAAAATCACAAGATTTCAACACTAATTACCCAAAAACGTGTAACAGTAGGGAATTTCGAAAACTGGGCAGAGATGAATGGAAGACTCACCACAAAACTTAGATAGAATTGTAGAGGATGAGAAGAGCGACGCGTGGCCGCAAACGGCTCGTCAATCGGAGCTCCGTTGCTCAAGTTATGGTAGTTTGAAGATCAAAGAGAGTTAGGTTTTCTCTCTTCTCTTCTCTCTTCCCAATTTCAGCGCCCAACACCCCTTCTTTAGGACAAAATGAGCTGAAATGCTCATAACTAATGTTTACATATGTTGGGTCTTGGGCCCACTTAGGCCCGGTTCACTTATTTTTGCCCATTGGCCCAATTTTGGGCCAAAACCTTTAAGATTAGCGCTCTAAATTGCACTTTAAATATTTCTACCTTCCCTAATTATAGTTCCTCATTTATTAATATTATTTACCCATAATCAATTTTCTCAGCTGTAGTACCAGACAGATCTCAGCCGGTACTGCCGGTCAAAATTCCACTGCGCGCTTTTACGCAGAAAACTATGTTTTCCGACTCGGAAAAATTCACTGAATCCAAATATCATATTTGAATTATCAAATTCCAATTGCCAAATCTTCCAACCATATTCGCTCTTATTTAACTTATTATTTAATTAATTTCGGTTAGACCGGGTATTACATTCTACCCCCCTAACAGAAATTTTTGCCCTCGAAAATTCCATCCATCACTGCGAGTACGCGAGCGTAGTCTGCCTCTATATCCAACGCATAACAGTCCCAAGGTCCTTTTATTCTGCGCGCTTTCGTTGCCGCGCTCTGATTTCTCTATATTCGAGGTTCTCCGTCATTTGTCCAACGCCGACCAATAGTCTCATTCCTTACTTTTATCGTCTCATCAACTCACCCTATTAAATCTCAAATCATGTCATCAATAATATTACCATCGTCGTTAATCACAGCCATCGTCCCCCATCACTATAATCAATCAAAGATCATCACCACACCTTAATGATACTCCATCACTATCCTCTCTCTCTGCCAAGCCAATTACCACTAATCACAGCTCAACTCCAAGCATAAACTCCAAACTTACTTTCTTATTCTCAAACCCTCGAATTTCCACATGACTTGCTGTTATAAAGCCTCTGACTCATCAATCAAAAACCCCTTTCATTTCTGGAAAGCAAATGAGTTTGAAATAACAATTTAACAAAATTATAAGAATCCGCTTTCCTTTAATAATCTATAAAAGCATTTGAGACACATCTCTTTTGTTAACGTTACTCATATCAAAAATCATCCTCAAAACCATAACCAACGCTCTTTCAATTTCTTGGGAAAAATTTTCAACAGTACCTCCCCAAAAATTGGAGTTTACCACCCGTCACGGGTTCCCTTAAACCAATCTCAGTACCGCATCAGCATTCCAATTTAGTGGTTTTCACATTCGTCTTTCAAAACCAATCATTATAAATCTCAATCTAATTCCAAGGTCACTATGACCAAACATCATGGTACTCATCTCTCAAACACGACAACTTGCACTCTCTCATCATCTAAATCCAATTATGCATCAATGATAATTTCCTCATCCGCTTTAGAACCATCAAAGCTCGCAGCCGCAATCAATTCCAACTATTGGGGATCATTACTTGCAGTAACTCGCTTAACCCTTCTAGTATTCAAACATAAGATACTATAGTAAACTTTTACAGCTCTTATTCGTAGCTATCCTGTGTTACTGCTTCCACAAGTTTCCGCTGCTTTATTCTGATCTCTCGTCTAGTACGAGTTCTATCACTTACTTCCTCACAACCACAACTTAGCATGACTGGCATTCACTAGATTTCTATCTATGATAGCCAAAACCACATACCAACTTAATCGTACTTTTAACACGTTGTTACCGATCTTTCGCTTACCAATTCCCAAACCGTCGGATCTAACGGTATCACCCGTTGTTGTAGTGAACACACGACCTTGTTGTTGGCCCTTGGTAGTATTCCGGTTGACCTTCTTAGGACATTTCCAGGACACGTGTCCAACTCCTCTACAACCATAGCAAAGTCCCAATCCACCTCGACACGGAGTTCCCGGATGATGGCTTTGACATCGCCCACCAGTCATTCCACTCTGAGGTTGCTTTCCGTTAAAGGCCTACCTAATCACTTATGCTCACCAAACCTTCTATTAAGATAACTTAGGGTTATCTAGAACAGATCATAATTTTTCATTCGACCATGTATTATGAGTGAATACCAGCCTTCAGCATTATCTAAAGTGGTAAAGAATTAAGTTATCAGTTTTCTTATTACCTCAGGTACGAAAATCAGACCTGGCAGTCTCCCGGTCCTTCCGATGTGGGCAATCTCTGACCAAATGTCCTAGCTTTCCGCAATTGTAACACAAACCCGAACCATAACGACACGGTCTATTTGGGTGATGACCTCCACATCTCTGACAGCTCAAAACATCTGAAACAACCACTATTTGCTTTTCCCTACCTTTTCCTTGGGAATTCTTATTTGTCGCAAGGTCATTTCGCCTTTGGGGAAGACGTTGTGGGTATCCTCTTCTCTTAAACTCTTGACCCCTTGTTGGGTATTCCTGATTGTGCTCTCTGCGGTGGGACTTCTGACGGTCATTCTTCGTCTCAACAGCCTTCCTCACACATTCTTCAGCAATATGGCTCTTGTTCACAAGTTCGGAGAAGACCCTAATCTCCATCGGTCCAACGGAGCTCAGGATTTCACTTCGAAGTCCTCCCTCATACTTAATACACTTCCATTCCTCGAAGTCTCCTGGGGTTCCTTGACACATACGAGAAAACCTGAATAACTCCTCAAATTTATCCGTATACTCAGATACGGACATTGTACCCTGCTTCAGCTGCAGTAATTCAAGTTCCTTGACCGTTCTAGCAGAATTTGGGAAGTACTTCTTATAAAATTCCACTTGGAAGGTACCCCAGGTGATAGGATCATTCCCCTGCTGCAGGAGACGTCGGGCCCCTTGCCACCAATGCGATGCTTCCCCCGTGAGCAGATAGGTAGCAAATTCAACACACTGTTCTTCAGGCACCAACTGCGCTTACAGTGCTCGCTCCATGGCCTGAAACCAGGTGTCAGCTTCAGTCGGATTAGTGGTTCCCTTGAACTTAGGTGGATTAACCTTTAAGAAAGTTGCCAGTGTCATCGGGCCCTGAGCTCCACTTCCGCCATTGCCATTATTGTTTATCTGTTGCCCAAGAGCCTCCGCAGTGGCCTGCATAGTAGCAACCATATTCTCCAACACCGCCATAAAGTTTACCGGGTTATTCGGGTTGATTTCCGGTTCCTGAGTACTAGTACGATCTCTCTTACGTCCCCGACCAGGTCCACGAGGCGCCATCTGGTTCCTATACACACCAAACAATCGATATCAAGTTGATCAATCTCAATATCGGAAGTATAGTGCTTCAAAGTACCAAAAGTACACTCATGGACTTCATGCTAGATGTATCGGTTAGATACCCTAACTAGCACAGGCACAGACTCAGAGTATGCATTGAAGCATAAGCAGTTCCATCCCTCAGGCTCACGAGGACGAACTGCTCTGATACCATAATGTAACACCCTAATATTCAAATCCTTATGCTCGAGTCATAAGTCAATGATATTACGGTGGTACGACTCTCAGGTGGATTTTTAATATATAAATATAGGTAATTTCGAAAAGAGTATTAATCAAGAAGCCTGAAAAGAGTAGAAATAAAATCGCGAAGACGTATCACTCACGTTTCGACAACAAAAGATAATCCGTGAAGCCGAAAACGATATACGGACAAGGCGTAGAGGAGATTAAGAGATAGATAACAGATAGATATATATAACATAAGTAAATAGCCACTAGTCGCGACCCGCGAAGTTTAGGCCGGCTAGGGTACAGTATGAAAGTAGATGACAATAGTATATCCTAATCTCTCCCAAAGGAAACATAAGAGCCTCTATAGGCAAGTTCTAAAAGAGTTCAATACATAATATAATCTTTTCAAAACATAGGTGGAGAGATTCTAATCAAACACAAAGTAGAGGAAATAAAGATCTTCGCCGTCTCTCAGACGACCCACAACTCACTTCTGAGCACCTGGACCTGTATCTGAAAAACAAGAGATATATACGGAATGAGAACCCCGGGCCCATGGGTTCCCAGTACGGTAAAAGTGCCAAATAAATACAATGCACTGCAATAAAACTCACCAAGCATCCTAAACTCCTTTTCACCAAGTATCTAGCCTAGATTCTCACTAATCTATAAATAGGCATCTGTCGTAAGGGAATACTAAATCTAGATCACATCTCATATGACTCCAAACTCGCTGACTCTCCCACGAATCAAATTTCAGAATCATAAACAAAGCCATCATCAGTCGTGCTGTCTCAGCAATTCTATATCAATATATCATGCCCTCCCTGGAACTAGTGAAACCACATCACTGCGTCTACCCAGGGAGCTCAAATCATCTCAACTAATGATCACCATCATCATGCAATCGCATCATCAATTCATCTCATCAAGAACAGCCCTCAACCTCCACCGACACCAACATGAGGGGCCTCTCAGTTGTACAAACACAAGCAATACAGGCAAGTAATACACAATTAGGGTACAAGTAGAACAAGTAGCACATAATCAGGTAACTTAGCATATATAATGTAGAAATCCAAAACAAATAGGCAAACCCAAACAATTCAAACATATGCAAATGATGAATGCCTACCCTATGGCTGATGATATCATCTGTCGGTTATCAAGCCAACCCGACATGTCCGGTAGCTAACCCGGGCACAGTCTCTCTATTGCGTATTAATATCATTAGAGGGAATATGTGCCCTGTCACCATTAGAGGGTATCTGCGCCCTGTCGCCATTAGAGGGTATCTGCGCCCTGTCGCCATTAGAGGGTATTTGCGCCCTGTCGCCATTAGAGGGTATCGGTGCCCGGTCACCCTTACAACCAGAGAGAAAACACAAGCATGCTTACATTCAACATTTTTCATCATTATTCATTTATCATATTCGTTAATTTATCATATATGCCTTTATACTCAGCCATAATCCATAATGGCTTTGCCGTAACTCGGCAATAACTCAGCCACCCGGCTCACAGTTCAATCCAGAACTAGCCAATTTATCAACATGGCTCCGCCGTATCCGGCAAGAACTCAGCCATCCGGCTCATGGTCCAATCAAGAACCAACCATTTATCAATAAATATAGCCCTTCGGCTCATGGCATACACGGTACTTCCACCGCCATTCTCCATATCTCATATAATCATATCTGATCATCATTGATCATAACCTTTTCCCTTGCTTCACTCGCAAGTTACCACATCCCCTAGCTCCTTCCTCATTGCTAGGCATACCATAATGATTTGATACATAAAGGGTGAGATCGGAGGCTTAAAAGTATGAGGTTTGGCTTTAAAAACTCAAAAATCAACTTTGGCATGAAAACAGGGCCACGCGTACGCGCACTCCACGCACACGCGTGGATGGCCAAAAACTCATCGACGCGCAAGCGTCATACGCGCGAACGCGCGGGTTGAAAAATATCCAAACGACGCGCAAGCGTCAGCCACGCGTACGCGTGGGTGCTCTTGCGCCCAGGCACAAAACTGGCACGACCCTGGCACAACTCTCTGGAAAATAGCTGGGCATTTGGTACAGCGCATCGACGCGCCCGCGCACACCACACGCACGCGTGGATGGTGCTTTCTGGAAGAACGGCGCGCACGCGCCAGGTGCGCCTACGTGCGTAGGGTCGTTCTGCTAAAAAATTTCTAAGTTAAAAGCTGCAGAATTTACAGATTCAACCCCCAATATTCCGACGGACATAACTCTCTCATTTTAAATCGTTTTTCACCCGTCCTTCGAACGGCATGGACATCCCGGATCCAATTTCATTTCTAAACAGATTTGGCAGAAAACAGAGATCCGTAGTCCAGGTTATGTCCCGTCAAAGTATGCCTCAAAACCATGTTTCCATACAAAACCACAAAGTGCCATTTTCAAAACAAGCCATTTTCAACGCTTTTCAAAATCAATCAAAACATGCCAATTTCAGCCTTTTCTTTGAAATCAATCAAAATATACCAAAATCAACATCAAGCCTCCTCAACTCGCACGTTGACACTTTCTCAAACTCAAACACATTTACATATCATATACTCTTTCTCATGCCAAATTTTAACAACACTATTTCCAATCAACCATCATTATACATAATCAATATCGTACTCACTATCACGTGGCTTCACCCACAAATCAACCTTAATCATTCCTCAAGCATATATCACGACAAACATATCTCTAATGCATCATCATACCATCAAGGCATCAATAATCATAATCACATATATGACCATATAATATATCTCAACCAAAACCAAACATACCTCATCTATATAATTGCACCCAAATTTACCAAATCCCACACCTCAACTCCTCAAACCTTATTATTCAATAACCAACCCAATCATTCATATATTCATTATCTGAAATTCATCCAATCACTTGTGTCATCATACAATGCACACATCAACTTACCTTTCTCACCTTTTTTCGGCCTCCGACCCAAAATCCACGGCCTCCGGCCCAATATCATAATTTAAATGCATAAACCACAAATCAATACTCATTACCCAGTACATCAAATTCTCAATACACCAAGCATACAAGGCCACACAATTCTCAACCCAAATCATTAATTCACATTACATACCAACTATGCATATTAGCACCAACCATTTACACAATCCAAACTTAATCCTAGGGGCATCTAGCCTAGGAATTCTCATCACAACACACGGTACTTAAATGAAACTTAAACCGTACCTCTTGTAGCCAAACCAATTGAGCCTCTTCTTTGGAAGTCTTCACCAACCTTAGCTCCAAGCCTCACCAAAGCTCCTCAAGCAATACCAATCTCCCAATTGTGCACCAACATCACCAAATACACTAACATAACCAATATCACATACATACATCAACCTAGGGCTCATAAAAATGACAAGTCACAAGGGTTTGAGCACTTCTTACCTCAGCCCATATGAAGTAGGGATAGAACCCACTTAGAATCCATGTTGGAGTATCCCTAAACACCCAAAATCACAAGATTTCAACACTAATTACCCAAAAACGTGTAACAGTGGGGAATTTCGAAAACTGGGCAGAGATGAATGGAAGACTCACCACAAAACTTAGATAGAATTGTAGAGGATGAGAAGAGCGACGTGTGGCCGCAAACGGCTCGTCAATCGGAGCTCCGTAGCTCAAGTTATGGTGGTTTGAAGATCAAAGAGAGTTAGGTTTTCTCTCTTCTCTTCTCTCTTCCCAATTTCAGCGCCCAACACCCCTTCTTTAGGGCAAAATGAGCTGAAATGCTCATAACTAATGTTTATATATGTTGGGTCTTGGGCCCACTTAGGCCCGGTTCACTTATTTTTGTCCATTGGTCCAATTTTGAGCCAAAACCTTTAAGATTAGCGCTCTAAATTGCACTTTAAATATTTCTACCTTCCCTAATTATAGTTCCTCATTTATTAATATTATTTACCCATAATCAATTTCCTCAGCTGTAGTACCAGACAGATCTCAGCCGGTACTGCCGGTCAAAATTCCACTGCGCGCTTTTACGCAGAAAACTATGTTTTCTGACTCGGAAAAATTCACTGAATCCAAATATCATATTTGAATTATCAAATTCCAATTGCCAAATCTTCCAACCATATTCGCTCTTATTTAACTTATTATTTAATTAATTTCGGTTAGACCGGGTATTACATGTAATATGTGAAATGAAGCAATTAGATATGTTGGGAGTTTAATTGGAAGCTTGGAGTGAGTTCTAGTTGCTGGATTTTTTTGGTGGTTGACGCTTATAACTTTGCCTTGTGGGTTATCTTGTATAAATACGCAGAAATCGGCTAAGGTATGGTTTAGGTTTCACGTGTTTAATATATAAGGTTTTGTAAAAATTTAGGCTAAAAAACTATAAGATAAGTTAAAATGATTAATTGTGTTAAATGATTAGTCTTTATGGTATTGATGGATAAATTGATGTGAACATGTGTTGAGTAATTGATAATGTGGGTTAAATATATATATATATATATATATATATATATATATATATATATATATATATATATATATATATATATATATATCTATCGTGGATCACATTTTATTTGTATTAATTTAATCATAATCATTCATATATATAAATAGCCATATGTGTATATATATGTGCATATATATGAACGTGGCATGAAGGAATATACACATGTGTATATATTTGAAAAACTAAGACACCTAATCTAATATCACATTTAATCATCATCACCCAGCTTCCTTTGGTTCCATTTTTTACTTTCACTAACGGTGAGAGTGAGAGACCGAAGCTGCATGAAGAAAATCATAAACCCCACCGAACTTCTAGCTTTAATTTCTTGAGATCTGTAGCTCCAATAAAAAATTTAATCTGATAAAAGTGTTCGTATCTTTTTTTTCTACATGTTGGCATCACTTTTGTTCGGTGAAAGTTGACGATGACGTAGCTCTTCTTTTCTTTAAATTCGGCCAATTAGAGTTCTAGGAGGCACAGACAATTTCTGACGTTTTCTTTTTTGGCAGCTCGATCAGAAAGCTTTTCCAAAGCTTCCAATATTTTGATTTCGTACGGAGGTAGGGTTTGGTAACTTTATAATAATTAAATGTGAGTTTGATAAGTGAATGTTAATTTGATTGATTATTGCTTGAATTTGAATGAATTTATGTTGAATTATTATTGAATTATTATTGTTTGCTTGAGATTTTGATTCAGTTATGTATGGACAACTAGCTGGGGTGTTTTGATTATTTTGGGAGTAAAAATGGAATTTTCAAAAGTTTTAAGAATTATATTAACTGATTTTGAATTATTAAAGACATGATTTTTGCTGCTGGAGTCGGTTTGATTTTGAAAGCGGTTGGATTGTTAATTATTTTAAAGGTTTTGGAGAATGTCATAAAGATGTGGTTTTAGTTTTAAAAGAAAAAGAGAAGATAAATCAACACGTGTGGTTATCAGAATGATTGAAAGGTCACGAGAGGGTGACAAAAAGTATATAGTTATGGTGCTGATGTGAAAATGTTAAGCCGTGGGCTTTGTTTGTGAATGACTGTACGGGGATGCCCGTGTGTATGGAATGGCTTCCAGGAGAAAGGGGCACATACTTCAGCTGGAGAATCAGCGCCTACAAGTACTTGCAGAGGTCATGTTCTGCATACTTCAGCTGGAGAATCAGCACCTGCAAGAAGTAGAAACTTGCAGGGGTTATGCCGCTGCAATGCCTTATCTGACTTGCGAGTCGGATTGCATCGGGTGTGGGTCGAAACCGACAAATGAGCTCATTACCTGTGATAGGAATAGACATGCATCATACTTGTTTGCGCATATTTGTTTGTGAGTGTGTTTTCTATGATTGTGGGTGTGCTAAATGGATGTTTGAATTATGTGTTCTATAATTGTTAATTGAATTATGCCTTATTGACTGTTATTGCTGACTAAGTATATATAAAATGAACTTAACTTCTAACCTCGACCCTACTAAGAACTCCCCAATTCTTACCCCCTATTTCCACCCTTTTCAGCTACAGGTGCGAAGGATTAGTGCGGAATTATAAGAACATAGAAGATTCTGTTTACAAGTTGAGTTGTTAGATTTTATTTTACCCTCGTCATTTACTGTTTTGGTTTTTAGAAGGATGGAAATTGTATTTTAGGATCTTTGAGTAAGTCTATGTATATAATGCTACGTGGATATATATAATTTTGTGATTAAATGATTTAAAGTATCGACTCTTCATTTTTTTAGTGAAAGTTTCGTTTTGTATTCGTGAAGGTTCAATATTAAATAAAAATAGTATAAAATAAAAAAGTTTAGAGGTAAGTAACGCTTGAGCTATTAGTACGATCATGAGATGTTAAAAGTTACGGTGTTACACTATTTTTCTTTTTAACATTGAACTTTATAATTAGTATTTTTTTTCTTTTGCCCCCAACAAAATTACAAATAAAATATGTGGCTTTCTTTTTCCATTTCATCTCACAAGTCAAATATAGCTCTCCCATCCATCTTTTTTTTTTGTTGGTGGATTGGACAACTCCCAATTTTAGGTACCCCAATGGATTGGACAACTCCCAATCCTAGGTACACAACACACCCATACACTCCTCACACATTTTGTCACATTTTTCCTCAATTGCATTCTCTAGGGTTTGAACCCTAGACCTTTGAGGTGGGGAGGAGGAGAAATGCCATTAGAGCCAAGGCTCATTGGCGCTCTCCCATCCATCTTACTTTGTAAGCTTTTGTTTTTCTTTCTTTTTGTCTTTGGAGTTTTGACCTGAATTGATGGAGCCCAAGTAGTCCATGGGGCTTTTCTTAATGGAGGAGATAAATGAGTGGTGCGGAAGACTTTCATTTTCAGAAATACTCTCATCCCTTGTGGTTGGAATTGAAAAGGATCTTAGGAAAAGGGAGGCTCCTTCCCTTTGGCCTTTAGTAATGAAGTTGATTAATTGATTTCTTGAATACATGAATGAAGATTTAGTTAATTAGTTTTCTCTTCTTTCTCAAAATGTTGGTAATGGTCATGTCTTTGAATAACTCATCCGCATATCGAAAAATGATGGTCAATAACTGGTCATGCATAATTTTTTCATGGGAGGGTTAATAATATACTTAGTGAAAAATTCAGTTACTTGTTAATTTTACTAATTAAATATGCTACAATACCTGGAATGATTTCCATAAAACTGAACTAAAATTTTTTCATCACTAACAGCCTTAGATAATGCATATTTTTCTTCTATGATATGGGAAAGTAAGTTTTAAATTGATAAAATGTAAATAATTATAGATATATACATGATCAATGCAATATAACAAGACAAATTTTCACCAATGGTTCCAAAATTTTTCTCTATCAAAGCAACCAAGGAATTAGATTTTCTCATCTCTATATTAAATAGAACAAGTCAACTAAATACCATGTTGATGTAAAAAATTAAAATGAAGCAGTTTTCAAAAAAATGTAAAATAAAATGAAGCAAAGATACATTTGGAAGGTTAATGGAAAAAAGTGAAAAACATGAACTAACCAAAGATAAATTGATCAAGGCTTTTGTTTGACATGAATTCATATATGAGAAGCTTTTCATCCCCCTTTAAGCCACACCCCAATAGCCTCACTAGATTCTTGTGCTGAAACTTGGCAATTGAGTATGACCTCATTTTTTAATTCTTCTATGCCTTGCTAAGACTTTCTTGATAACCTTTTAACTGCAACTTCACTGCCATTTGGTAGAACATCGTATAATATGGATACCAAAATTACAACATTCTACAGAGGCTAAAACGAGTCACCTTGTACACTGCACTAAATCCTCCTTGTCCTAGTTTATTTGTATCAGAGAAGTCATGAGTGGCATCCTTAATGGTTGCTAAGTTCATGAGCAACAGTTCATCAGAGCTAATCATGTCACCTTCCTGTGTAACTGCTACGCTCTTGGAGCTTGTCAACTATTGTAGTAGCGTCCTTTCGATCTTTTGTTCATCTATAAGGAAAAGAGAGCTTAGGCTTGCAATTCTTTGTTTTGCAATGATTAATGAATTTCAGTTACATAAGTTTCACCTTTCTCTGTGTCCCTTTTTCAGAGCAGGCAAGCAGTACACAGCAAAATAGTAACTGCTAATACTAAGAGTGAAAGAGGAGCATTTTTTCTGATGAATGATTGAAGAACATGTATGATTCAAACCTCACATTGCAAGTCTGACTAAGAATGATACAGCCTTCTCGGAAGGAGTAGCATTGAGTAAGTTCTGTTAAGGCAGAACTCAAGCAAGTGGCGCAGTCTGCTTGAGAGATATCCTTGGTACACTAGACTAGTCCATAAAGCTTCTTGTTCATGATACCATCAGAACCAGAATATTGAATCTCCCCTGCTACAAACATGTTGTTGGCAGGAACAAAAGCTGCTTCTTGTGAGAGGTTGTTCATCATATATGCCAAGACTTGATCAAATTCGGAAGGGTGAGAGATATTCTTCTCCTTAAGATTATGGTTGGGATACTTTTTGGTGTAAGTCATACTCGCGAAGAACATCTGAAAAGAGTAGCGTACTTGGCAAAGCTCATTCCATATGATTGCATCTTCACTGTTACACATCTTTGTTAAATCTTGGCTTGCTTTCTGAATGAATTCTTTGTAGACTGTGGAGTTGGTGATGTCTCCTCTGCACAGTGCTTGTCCGTACACCTTGTCTTGCCCATATCCCATGGATGTGTTGTAGAAGTCATTCTTGGAAGCCGTGTTGGAGGGCGGCAACCCCAAAAAAAGCTTTAGGTTATTGTCAAATGTGATGTTGCTACTATATAATGGGAATTCAGTTGGACAATATGTGTCAACAGGGTCTGTGCTGCTTCCAACACATGATAATAACATACAAATGGCAAACATATACATAACTAAAGGTGTGTCCTTGTCCTTATCCATGATCACCTTTTCAGCTAAAGGACCAAAAAGTAAGTTAACCTATTAAATACAAGTAGGAAGCACTAGAAATCTAGAATAGGCATAACTCACTTGATATTAGATCATCAGACCATGTCTCAACACTTAGTATAACGTGAAATACATAAAATACTAAAAACAAAATAGTTAATTGTTATGATTTGGAATATTTCTATAAGGTCAATATAAAAAATCAGGTTCAAGAATATGAGAAGTCTTAATGAATTAGTTTGATGATTAAATATTCTCTCATATTCTAAAAAAGATGTTACAAAGAGAATATTAACTCCTCATCACTCATTATAATACCTAATAACTCAATTTTATGAGATTAATTATTATACTATAACCATCATTCTACTATTAACATTGAAATAAATATAACTAGATAATAATATAAAATAAAATCAAAATTCATTTTATAATGGTTAAATTTGTATAAAAACTAAAACAAAAATATTGGACGTGGATACTTCAAAATGTTCATAAATTTTATTTGTATTCCGTAGCAATAGCCATGAATTTCAAACATACTAAAGCATCCTATGGTGGAAAGTTTGCATAAAAACCATTCGTAGAAGATGAACCATGGCCATTAAGATGAGGATGATGAATGTTTTCTGCATTTTTTTTATGAAAATCATAACTCTGATTAGGTTGATATTGCTGATTATTCTGCATTATTGGCTCTATTAACATGAAGCTACCAACTGGTGAGTGTAACTCAACAAAATTATTATTATCATTATATAAGCTAGGAGTGTCCCGAAAAGATTATTGTCACTGCCAATCAAGATCCTCAAACACGTTGGTATTTTGCTGTTCAGTATTATTTGAGGTGCTGAAAATATGCAATGGGATTTAAAGCTGATAATGAGGTGCAGAATACGATTTTCAATAACACTATCAGAATAAGTAGAAACAATAGAGATCCTTGTGTTGGGACATGCATAACTTGATTTGACAGGATAATTGGCAAATTGATATTATTCACATTACTGTTGTAAATTCATGAATAATAATTCTCCTCCTCTTCCTTTATATTCATATCCACATATGATGAATTATAACAAAGTTGCACCTATATACATTTTATTCCAAGGACAATAAAAGAGCAACAAAATTAGTAGTATAACCACTACCTAATATAATGAAATATAGATAGGTATATAGGTTAATATACAAATAGGTACTAGATAGTTTAGGAAAAAAATATTCTTAAAACCCTAATAGCAATATAGCAAAAATACTAGTTACGTACCAAACTACCATAATTTTAGATTCGTAATACATCTATTATGAATATACGATTCTTAAAACCCTAATAATAATAATATATTTTGTTTTATTTTTTTGAATAAATACAGAAATTAATATTTTTTTATCAATATTAATAATATCTTGGATAACACTTTATTTTAGTATAGGATTTAAGATTTAAACCTCATCATTTAGGATTAAAAATTTAATATCTAAGATTTAAGTTTGGTGAAATAGAATTTGTTTTTTTAGAATAAAATAAAAAAATATTTTCACAGAAAAATTATTTTGGATTATATCCCGGAATTGAATTTTTTTGGGTGGGGATAAGTTCACCATCTCCTTGGCAAACTTCAAATACTTCAGCTTCACAACTGTTTTGTTCTTAGTGTTGGAGAGTACTATACTTACTACACCATTCTTCCTTGCATGCATGTGTCACACAACAAACTTGCCCCACTAAAAATAATTGGATTTCGAGATATAATTCCAGAATAATTTTTCTATGAAAATTATTTTTTTATTTTATTCCAGAAAAAATCCTGGTGAAATATTAGCCAGTGATAACTTAATCTTCATTTGTTTTTTTTTTCTGATGACTATGACCAACCGAGTTGATTAGCAGTACAAACCTAAGTAAAGAAATCCCCGTAGTCGACAACTGGATGATGAGATTGAGAAGATGATCCATTATCCATTCTTTTCGGCTCGTTCTTGCTGTTGTTGTTCTCATTAACTGGTTCTTGTTCCTTTGGGACAAGAGTGCAACCATTATTCTCATTAGAAGGTTTTTGTACCTCTAGGATAAGAGAGGAGTCTTTGGTTCCATACTCATTTTTGCAACTTAGACAATAACATAGAGGAGAGCAACCAACTCCAAAACTGAAGCAACCATAATAGTTATTCTTGCACTTTAACTTACTGCAGTTGCAACCTTTTCTGTATCTGGCCACGTTGTCAACAACAATCTTGGGTTTAAAGGTGTGTGGATCAAGCAACTCTATTTCCTTCTTTGTCTCATTCACATGCTCCTTATGCTCTACGTTATTCTGGCAATCTTGGCAAGTATAAGAATCCTTGTTGCATAAATTTTTAGCACAGAAGTATTCACAATAGAGCTTCATGCATTCACTCTTTTTGCAGTTGCATCCGCCATTGTCATCATTGATTGATGATGATCACTTCTTTCTTTTGTTGTGATAACTAGGTGGATTAGTATGCAAAGCTCGGTTCACCTTGTCACCATTATCCAACCAAGAGGCTATGAGTATATGAGTATAGTGCAGTTGACTCTCTTCATAGGTTAATCATGTAACACTCTACCACACAGAGCTCTACACCTAGGATGTAAAACAGAGGTGGCGAGGCGCTACGACCTCTAAAATAAAATGCATACGTGTAATAGCAGAAAGAATATAATAAACTAGGAGCCTTGAAAAATGGGTAAAACAAAATCGCGAAATAAAAAGCGCAACGCTCCAGAGACGGAATAACTTGTGTGTGAAGAAACCTCAAGATCATAGATACAAGTAAGCTAAAGAGTGAATAGAGAGCCAAGAAATACAATATAACTAGCTCCTGACTCAGCCTGCCAAGCCAAAGCTAGCCGGAGAATATTTACATATATATACAAGTATCCCAGAATACTCAAAATATAGAAATAAAGCCCTAACTCTTCTTCAACCTCTATGAGGAACAAAATAATCAAGTTTCTTGGAGAGAAAGCTAATATGTACATATATATACAAACTAAAAACCCAAAATAACCCAGGGACTATTCCGCTTCAGGGATCCAAACGCCTAGCGAGGTGCTTCTCGACCTGCATCTGAAAACAACAACACAGTATGGAGTGAGAACCGGAGGTTCTCAGCATGGTAAAGGTGCCACGCATATAATATATAAGGTCCTGGGAATGCCAAAGGCAATCCTAGAACTCCAACATGCAGTTATAAAACTTAAACTCTAAACAGAAGCCATAAAAGGGGTAGGTGACCTAAGAATCCAAAACTTACTTCAAAACCTAACATTAACACCTAACCAATCCACCCTTCTTCCACTCCTCCATCATCCGTAATTCAGCAGAGACAAGCAACCAAACAACTTCACGCACAAGTAGAAAACAAATAGTGCAAGTAACAAATATAACAAGTAGCATGATAAATATTCAGTTAGGCAATCCCAAATAATGCATAGCATACAAAACAAACAAATACACATGATGTATGCCTATCTTATGGCTGATAAGGCTCATCTATCGGTTATCCAGCCAACCCGACAAGTCCGAAAACCTTAGACTGTCCTCCGTTGCGCATCCCCATGAGTCTATGCATAGATTTCACATTCATTCATCATTCAAACATTCATTTATATATCACTCAATGGGGGATATCCATACCCGGGAATTTATACGTGCCCGGACACCCTTATGACGTAGGGTCAACAGAGTATCGAATTTCAACCTGGAACACGTGGTGGCAAGCCACGGTTCTGTTACCCAAGAAAACTCGTATCTCAGATATCATCATTCATAAGCCATTTCATATTCATAATCATTATTTAATCATTCATCAAAGCCATAGCATCATAAATTCAATTAACATTCACATCTCTTCCTTATAACTCATCATTTTTACCTCTTTCTTTATCCCCAAGTTACCTCAAATTCCTACCTTCCGCTAATTACTAGGCTTACGAATAAAATCTAGGGTTAACAGGGCAGAAATAGGGGTTTAGGGGTTCAAAACCATGCTTAGATCATAAAAACATAGGTGCTGTAAAACAGAGTCTGTGCGTACGCACACATGTGTGCGTGCGCACAGCTCAGAAAGAAAGCAGAACGTGTACGTACGCAAGAATGCGTGCATGCACACACCAGCTAGGAATTACTTGGTGTGCGTGTGCCTCACTCCCTACGAGTGCCACCAACAGAAAGCATATCCTGGTGTGTGCGTGCGCACAAGAGCGTGCGTACGCACAGGTAAAATTTCTGCTTCTGTTGGGTGCGTTCGCACAACAGTGTGCGTGGACACACACCAGAAAACCTGATTCTGCTGCAACATTGAAAATTTCAGTTTTTCGCACTGATTTTTTGGCGTCCATAACTTCCTCTACAGAATTCGGTTTTTCACAAACCTTATATCAATCTCAAGCTTATAAAACATTCTTTAATTCAAAACAAACCTCATTTTCATCCAAAATTTGAGGAGCAATTTATGGACTACCAAAGTTCAGCAAAAATCAATTTTTTCCAAAACATGCCAAACCCCATTTTCACCCAAAATCACATTCCCTTTTCAAAACTCAATCTCATTTAACTCAATCATACCATAACCATCAATACAACCTACCCTTCACCATAACACAACAATTCTTCCAACCCTTGCATTTCCTTAACTCAACAATACCTCATTTCAATCCAACTTTACAAATTTTACTCATAAACTCACAAACTAACATTTTATTTCATATCCACATATTGTTGTCATCATAAAATACTTCAACCATCACCACAACATTAATCAATATAACCATACCAATAAATCCACATAAACACCACTCAATCTCAACCATATCATTACATTGCCATAATCATAAATCCTTCATCCATCATCATTATACTAACATATATATATATATATATATATATATATATATATATATATTCAACCCACATTATCAATTACTCAACACATGCCCACATCAATAACTTATTATATATATATATATATATATAATAATAATAATAATAATAATAATAATAATAATAATATTAGTGGCTTCGGCCCAATAGAAACTTAAGTAACAACAACAACAATAATAAATTTAAATTTTTGTCTATTAAAATAATTTTTAATAAATAATTTAAATTAATAGAATAAGTCATAATTAAATTAAATTTTGATAATTATAAATTTTTATTTAATTATTTTTGTTAAAAATAAATTTTTTAAAAAATAAAATCTCAATATAACATAATAACTAATAAATAAATAATTATTTAACTTTTAAAATTTCGGAGTATTATAAATAGCGAGAAACAGATTTTTTAAACAGATTTTTTCAAAAGAAAAAAATACTATTACATGACAGACGCTTAGAGCATGCAATTGAAGCATAATCGGTCCATTCTTCAGGCTCTACAGGAAGGACCGCTCTGATACCATAATGTAACACCCTAACTATAAAAATGTCACGCTTCCGGCTGCATCACTCTGATAGCTCGTGTATTACGACAACTCTTAAAATATTTAATACTAAGATATGAGCTTGTTTAAAACTTAAACCGAGTTTTTCAAATCATACATCCATATTTACAATACCGATTACAATCCTATAGAGAATACATATATTTATATACATACACGCATATTATTACTTTACAGGTGTTCATACCCTGGGTCGGACCCGGGATGTTTTAACGACAAGTCGACCGACCTCTTTAGGTCAGAATCATCCGACCTCTTCTCAAAGAGCTCGGCCAAATCGCCATAGGAGCCCAAAGCAGGCCCAAATAAAGGAGCACAGCCCAAATCTAAAGGCGGTCAGAGCCCAGAAAGATAAGGCGGCTCCCTAAAGGATAAGATGACTTCACTCAAAGATAAGATAAGATAAGATAACTATCTTATCTCCAAGGAGGTCATTCCACACTATTATAAATACACTGGAGCACCCAGGTATAACTCATATTCTGATTCTACTAAATACCTGCTTAATACCCTTGCTAACTTAAGCATCGGAGTCCCTTGCAGGTACCACCACCCTCCGGTGACAAAGGATCAGCATCACCACCAGTCCAACAAGTCGGATGCGATAGCACCAGCCGCCACCCACCAGCCGGACACGTCAGCTCCAACCAGTACAGAAGATCTCGTCCGAGATTGACCTACAGTTTCAGGTAACCCTCGAAACATTGGCGCCGTTGCCGGGGAACCTAGAAGTCATCCCATCACCATGGCAGACAACCTTGACAACGACCATGACTCTGATCTGGAAGACAAGACGCCGCACAAAAATGTGGATACTACACCAAAAGATACTCCTCAACCTAACAAAGACAAGAATTCGCCAAATACGGAAGCTGTGGAAGCACTTCAAGACCGCCTAAAACAACTCGAGAAAGAGGTGGAGCATCAACGAGAAGCTGAGAGAGACCTAGGAAGGGAAGTTAGGCGACGCCGCGAGTTAGAGGACAAGCTCCTAAAACTCAAAGCAGATCTCAAGACCAAAACTACTCGATCCGGTCACGAAGATGGGTCCCGTAAGGACCAAGACCCATTCACCAAAGAAATCATGAGGACCAAAATCCCAAAAGACTTCAAACTTTCCGACATGACTTTATACGATGGCACAGCAGATCCCAGCCATCATCTCAGTAATTTCAGAAGCAGAATGTACCTCACTGATGCCTCAGATGCAGTTTGCTGCAAAGCCTTCCCGACTACTTTAACAAAGACAGCAATT
Organism: Arachis ipaensis; assembly: GCF_059453495.1. Classification (NCBI taxonomy): domain Eukaryota; kingdom Viridiplantae; phylum Streptophyta; class Magnoliopsida; order Fabales; family Fabaceae; genus Arachis; species Arachis ipaensis. Next base: position 31,847,100 of record NC_142435.1, read on the forward strand.
AAATGGTTCGATAATCTGCCCCCTAGGTCCATCTCAAGCTTCGACGACTTAGCCAAGAAGTTTCTGGCTAGATTCTCCATCCAAAAAGACAAAGCTAAACACGACCCAAGTTTATTAGGAATCAAGCAAGGAGATCGGAAAAGTCTCCGCAGCTACATGGAAAGATTCAACAAAGCATGTCTGGACATACAAAGTCTACCAATAGAGGCCGCCATTATGGGTCTCATCAATGGCTTGCAAGAGGGACCTTTTAGCCACTCTATATCGAAAAAACATCCCACATCTCTGAACAAAGTGCAAGAACGAGCAGAGAAGTACATTAACATGGAGGAAAACTCTCGACTAGGAGAGACCTCGAAATTCGGATTCTCCTACTCCTCCCGAGATAAGGATAAAGAGTCCAAGAAAAAAGAAGATCAGCATGGAGAAAAGATCAAGAAATACCACAATTACACCCCTCTTCGGGTATCTCTCATAGATGTCTACCGAGAAGTATGCCATACTGAAAAGATACCCCAGCTCGACCACTCAAAAGCAAAAAAGGAGGAGGAAATCGGGGTGAATATTGTGAATACCATCGAATCTACGGACATTCCACCAACGAATGTTTTGACTTAAAAAATGTCATAGAGAAATTAGTAAGAGAGGGAAAATTAGATCGGTACTTAGCCAGTCGAGCTGAGGAACCAAGAAAAAGAAGAATAGACGAAGATGTCGGACGAACTGAACGACCACCTCGTACCCCAGACAGACATATCCACATGATACATGGAGGATTTGCGGGGGGAGGAATCTCAAAATCATCTCGCAAAAGACATCTTAAAGATGTATATTATGTCGAGGGAAGAGAGGAAGCACCCGACATCCCCACAATCACTTTTACTAAAGAGGACGCAGCTGGCATCATCTCGGGACATGACAATCCTATGGTCATCACTATCATATTGGCCAACACAAATCTCTACTGCACACTGGTAGACCAAAGAAGCTCGGCCGACATCTTGTTCAAAACTGCCTTCGACAAACTCGGCCTGGAAGAAAAAGAACTCAGAGCATATCCGAACAGCCTGTTCGGGCTGGAAGACACTCCAATCCAACCACTTGGGTACATCTCATTACACATGACCTTTAGAAAAGGAAACCGGTCAAGGACACTCAATATACACTACATCGTGGTCGACGTAAGTTCAGCCTACAATGCCCTAAGAGGTCGGACAACGTTAAATCAGCTCGGCGTAGTAGTCTCGACTCCACACCTATGCATGAAATTCCCAACCACAGAAGGAATAGCTACAATAAAAGCAGATTAGAAGACGGCGCACCGCTGTTATAACGAAAGTCTAAACCTCAGAGGCAGAGGAGAAGAATTCTACACCATCGAACTTGGTGGAGTTCGAGGGCGGGAAGAACTCCGTCCATAACCCGAAGGTGAAGTAGAAAAAGTCTAGATCGGAGATGTTCCAGACAAAACAACCAATATTGGCACGATCTTAACAGGAGACATAAAAGAATCACTCATACAGTTCTTATGAGATAATGTCGACCTCTTCGCATGGAAGGCCGCAGACATGCCGGGCATAGACCCTAAGTTAATGTGCCACAAGCTGGCAGTTTACCCAGGATCTCGGCCAGTATAGCAGAGGCGTAGAAAGCTCGGACCAGAACAATCCTAAGCTATGGAAGAGCAAGCTCTACTGGAGGCAGGATTTATAAGAGAAGTCAAGTACCCACTATGGCTAGCTAACGTCGTCCTGGTGAAAAAATCAAATGGGAAGTGGCGGATGTCCACCGACTACGCTGATCTCAACAAAGCCTGCCCAAAGGATCCATATCCACTCCCAAGTATCGACGCTCTGGTGGATGCCTCCTCCGGATACAAATACCTCTCATTTATGAACGCCTACTCAGGATACAATCAAATCCCAATGTACCCGCCTGATCAAGAAAAAACTTCATTCTTAACCCCAAAAGCAAACTACTGCTACGTCGTCATGACTTTCAGACTCAAAAACGCAGGAGCTACTTATCAAAGATTAATGAATAAGGTCTTTGCAGACCACATCGGGAAAATCATGGAAGTCTACGTGGACGACATGTTAATAAAAACACAAAGTGAAGAGACGTTACTGTCAGACCTCACCCAAGTATTCGACACTATAAGAAGACATGGCATGCGGCTTAACCTTGCAAAATGCACCTTCGCAGTAGAAGCTAGAAAATTCTTGGGTTTTATGCTCACACAAAGAGGAATCGAGGCAAATCCAGATAAATGCCGGGCTATACTCGACATGAAGAGCCCGACTTGCATCAAAGAGGTACAACAACTCAATGAAAGATTGGCAGCCTTGTCCAGATTCCTAGCTGGATCAACAATAAGATCTCTCCCTTTCTATGCCACTCTAAGGAAGGGAAAGAGGTTCGAATGGACAACGGAGTGCGAGCAAGCCTTCCAAGATTTCAAAAGGTTCCTGGGACAACCACATATCCTAACTCGGCCACGGGAAGGAGAACCACTTATATTATACCTCGCAGTAGGAATTCGGACAGTAGCCTCAGCACTAGTCTGAGAAGACGACAATGGGCAACAACCTGTATACTTCATCATCAAGGCACTACAAGGATCCGAACTGAACTATCAAAAAATAGAAAAATTTGCCTATGCTCTCATATTAACATCTAGGCGACTTCGTCCATATTTCCAAGCCCACATTATCAGGGTTCGGACCAACCAGCCAATAAAAGGCATTCTGCAAAAAACAGATTTAGCAGGAAGAATCTTACAATGGACAGTCGAGTTGTCTAAATTCGACCTTCAATATGAAGCTCAGACAGCCATCAAATCGTAATATTTGGCCGACTTCATTGCAGAATTTACAGATATCCCTATAGAATGGAATCTCTATGTAGACGGTTCCTCAAAAAAATTGGAAGCGGCGCGGGTGTGATAATTGAAAGCGACCAGGGAACCCAAATCGAACTTTCCCTCAAATTCGGGTTCCCTGCCTCAAACAACCAAGCTGAGTATGAGGCACTACTAGCTGGTTTGAAGCTGGCTAAGGAGGTTGGAGCTCAAAAGCTCATCATCTTCAGGGACTCACAGGTGGTCACTTCACAAATAGTAGGGAGTTACCATGCCAAGGATCCCACCATGAAAAAGTACTTGGACAAAACTAGGGAACAGTTCGGACAACTCGGAGAATATGAGGTCCGCCACATACCCCGAGAACAGAATGCCCGAGCTGATGCACTCTCAAAACTAGCCAGCACCAAACCAGGGGCAACAATAGAAGCCTCATCCAAGAGATGCTGCAGAACCCGTCAATCTCAGAAGAAGAAAAGGTCCTAGCCATAACAGGTCTGGATCAAGGATGGTTGACTCCCATAATTAATTATCTCAAAACAGAAACACTTCCTACAGATAAGAAAGAGGCAAAGAGGTTAAAAAGGGAAGCATAATACTACACCATCGTAAATAATACTCTATACAAGAGAGGGATTTCAACACCACTATTAAAATACGTGCCGACTTCCTCTGTCCAAGAGAGCTCGGTACAGATGGCTTCGGTAAAACATGAGAGGATCCTTCCCCAGCCACCTTGGCCGAGATGTTTAGGGCCGCAGTCGCCTTCTTCACCTTTTTGAAGGCCTTCATGGAATCATTGTTTTTAACCATCTCTGGAAAAAACACAGCAAAAACCCAGTTACAAATTGAGAGAAAAAGAACAAGCTCGACAAAAATGAAACAAAACAAAAACAAAATAAGTCAACCACTACCCAGCTCAGCTCGGAGAAGCGAGGGATCCCCTAAAAACCTTTTGGTGTCAAGATAAGGAGGTTGTCCCCAGTTCTCCTCCAACACGTTAACAAAGGCCTGTTCGACCTCGTCCAACATCTCCCATGTATACCTCGACACCACAACATTCTTTTGCCACTCTAAAGGAAAGGCGGGCTCGTCATTCTCATCCAGAAAAAATGGGCGAGCTCCTTCAACAGCTCGAACCTTAAATAAATAATTCTTGAAGACTCTAAAAGACTCATCATACATCGAAAATACTTTTTTTCCTTGGACAGATCGAAAAGAAACCCAAGAAGCTTTCTTTTTGGCAGAAATCCCAGGCTTGGTTAAAACGAAAAGGTAAAGAAAGAGAGTTTGAGAAGGCTTAACATCTAGTTCCTGACACAACAACTGGAAAATCTTAACAAAACCCCATGAATTCGGATGAAATTGGGATGGAGACACATTGCACGACCACAACAAATTGGTCTCAAAAGGAGTAAAGGGAAAGGTAATGTTCATTTGGCTGAAGAAATAGTCATAGGCATAAAAGAAGGGACGTTTCTCCTGGACCGAAGTAGGGAAACAGACCCTCTCATCAGAATCAGGTGCTACTAGCTCATAATTTTTCTCCTGCTCTCGATTACTACAAATCCTGTGATGTTTTCTCAGCTCCACACAGAATTCAGAATTTACCACAGAAACACACATCAACACGAGGGAGTCCAGCCAGTCTGACATACCCTTGGGGACTCTAGAAGAGGTCTCGACAATATTTTTGCGAGACGACATGGGTCAACTAAAATCCTACAGTAAGAAAAAAGAAAAAGGGGGTTACTAATCAAACAGCTCGGGCAAGTTAAAGAGAGCAACTCGGGCATAAATAGATACAACTCAAACTAAAGCACATAAGTGTTAAGAAGTCAGACAAAGCAACAAAAGAAAATCCCAGGACCCCCACCAAAAATCCAGGGGCATCCTTTGGAGGCAATAACAGAACAAGGACTCAAGGAAAATATACACATCCCCCAAACAAAGAAAAACCCTATTCCAATCAACACTCCGAAAAGAAAAAGCCAAAATAAAGCTATCCCTCAAACTACAGTTTCAGTCTACAAGCAGAGGAACTCCCAAGCAACAAAACATACCAAGCGGAAGTCATCAAAGATGCAACCTTTTTCCAGAAACAAACAAAACTACAAAATCAAATAATAAGGCAACAAACATGCAAAGCCCTAGAAAAAGCCTTAACCATCAGGAGAAAAGCCAGAAAAATATATTGCAGTGAGAAGCAAACACAAGAATACGAAAAGGTTCAAGCTTTCCAACATACATTCAAGCAAAATTGAAACTTTGCCAAAGATAGAACAAAAATCGAAAGAAAGAAACAGAAAGAAGAACCAACCTGAAAGAGGAAGCGACGAGAAAGTTGAAGACGAAGGGGCGAAAAATCCAAAAATTGCCTTTCAAACAGAGGAAGCTCCAGTCACCACCAATGATGCCACGAAGAGAAAGCGTGAAAAAGGCTCAGGAAAAGACAAACAGAAGAAAGGTAGAGTTACGGTGAGCAAAAGAGAAATTGCAGTAAGCAAGGAGAAAGGAAATGGAAGCGAAGGGCTTTTGTGAAAAAATTCAAAATGAGAAAAGGAAACGGCGACGGGGGGAGTTAATGGGTTTTTAAAACCCTCGCACGTTCCCAAGAAAGTGTAAAACATGCGCTACAAGGAGAAAACGTTTCATATTTAAACCTACTTAAATCAAGTTCCGCAAACAGACCCAACAAAAAGAATGCTCGAGACCAGCTTTCCCAAAAAAAGAGATCGAAAAAATTCGACTTCAAAAGGAAAGACCGAGCTCGAGCAGAGGCACTATTCATACCCTGGGTCGAGCTGTCTGACCCGGGATGTTTTAACGACAAGTTGACCGACCTCTTTAGGTTAGAATCACTCAACTTCTTCTCAAAGAGCTCGGCCAAATCACCATAGGAGCCCAAAGCAGGCCCAAATAAAGGAGCACAGCCCAAATCTAAAGGCAGTCAGAGCCCAGAAAGATAAGGCGGCTCCCAAAAGGATAAGATGACTTCACTCAAAGATAAGATAAGATAAGATAAGATAACTATCTTATCTCTAGGGAGGTCATTCCACACTATTATAAATACAATAGAGCACCCAGGTATAACTCATATTATGATTCTACTAAATACCTGCTTAATACCCTTGATAACTTAAGCATCAAAGTTCCTTGCAGGTACCACCACCCTCCGGTGACAAAGGATCAGCATCACCACCAGTCCAACAAGTCGGATGCGATAGCTCCGGCCGCCACCCACCAGCCGGACACGTCAGCTCCGACCAGTACAGAAGATCTCGTCTAAGATCGACCTACAGTTTCAGGTAACCCTCGGAACAACAGGCATTACATAATCAAATTCCTATCCCTCTTATAAAAACTTGTAAAGATAAAGGTGAGGGAACAAGTAACTAATACAACACAAAACATCGTTTAAAATAGAAAAGGAATAAATGAGAATTTCTAAACTTCGTCGTCCATAACCTGAAAAAGGAAAGACCTGTAGGGGAGTGAGAACATCGTCCTCACTGGTTCTCACTATAGGGTTAGAGAATTACTATAATAGGATAGGTGAAAATAAAACCGTTACAGTGATTAATAACCGCCTTATGCATCTTTTCAAAACCAAAGACTTAATATAAAAAATCTGAAATCCTTTCTAAATGAAGAAATTTTTAATCTTCAAAAGTCCAAAAGCCTTTTTAAAAGTTTTTCCTAGACAGTATGAATGACTAAGCTGTTCCAAGCATAGGTTCATTAAGTCTATGCTGAACCAGTTTAGTTTTTCATACTTTTCTAAACCAAAAACACAAACCAAACACGGCCTTCGGCCCATATCATAATCAATCACAGCCCTAGACCCAAACAATTCAATCCACAACCAATCCATCACAATCCACCCAAATTTCAATCACAAACACAAGTAAGGTTCAAGCACAATCAAGCAGTTACTTCAAGTAGAGCAGTTAGCAATTAAACATAATTATTCACATAGACAAACTAATTACAATATGCACACCCAAACAATGTCACATAGATGCATATGATGCATGCCTGTCCTAGTGGCTGATAAGTCTCATCTGTCGATTATAAAGCCAACCCGACAAGTCCTGGTAGCTAACCATTGGACTGTCCCTCTGTCGTGTATCCCCAACTCGAGTTATTCACAATCATAATCATAATCACACAACACCCACACTAGTGTTTATCCACGGGGGCGAGCTCATCTGGAACTTTCACAGTGTCTGGCTACACTTATGACATAGGGTCAGCAGAGTATCGAGTCTCAACCTGGAGCACGTGGTGGCTAGCCACTGCTTTTACCTAGAAAAACTCGTATCTCAAATAATTGAAAGTGAAACAATCACATTATCAAATCTCTAATCATCCATATTCATACTCAGCCATAATTTAATACCAATACAGCCATCCGGCTCATAACATGGTCCACAACCAGCCACAATTCATTATCATATACAGCTATCCTGCTCATAACATAACAGCACTTCCACCATCCAACATCATCAAACTCATATAATTATCACTCAAGCTATAAATCACTTTTTTTCTCAAATCACTTTACTTTGAAATCAAAAATCAATTCTCTCCAGCCTTAACTTTAAAATCCCCATTTCTTAAATCTTTTCAGGCTCATAAGCCACTTTTCCGCAAACATAAATTCCTCTTTTCTAAAACAAAGTCACCCTCCTCAACATCTTTGCATAACACTTCAAAAATCACACCAATTTAAAAGTCTTTTTTGAGAGATCCACAATCATCCATCCTTACACAGTATTTGGTACAAAATTCCTCAGCAAAGTCTCAAGTCTTTAGGGGAGAATAATGTAACTCATATCCTCAAATGCGTTTAAAATCTTTAAAACATGGCTTCTTGATTTGAGTAATAAAAGAATCTAAAACAAACCAAGTCATATAATCAGTTACTCCAACCACATTTTCAAAACCATTTCTTTTACTTAAACCAAAACCAATCTCAACCCCATATTAAATATCTGAAACGTTTCCAACGGCTTAGAAATCATTTTAGTTTTTTAAACCAGAAATTTAAAGGATACTTAACCCTTTCTTAAAATGTCGAAAAATGAGATTTATCAATTGAAATCCAAGTTCTTTCAAAGTCATTAAAACTCCTCCAAGTAAAAATCTTTAAATCAAATTCAAATACATAAACCATTTTCACCTTTAAAACAGCTTTAAAGCAAAAATCTCTTCCGAACCACTTCCACCCAAACATAATATTTTTCTTAGGAAATAAAGCTAAGTCATAATTCTCTTTTCAATAATTCTTTTCAAAACATAATTTCATCACTTTCATAAATAATTTCAAGTAAAGGTAATAAAAGTCTTAAATCCATAATTCTTCCAATAACACTTCAAATAAAGTCTCGGATTCCATAGGAATTTCAGTAGCACCTCCCCTAAAACTTGGACTCTACCACCCTTTCCGGGTCCCAACCAAACCATTCTGCAACCCTCTTTAACATGTTTTAAAACTAAATCAATTAAAAAAATTAAGCTGAATCCAAAAGTACATGCCATTTTCATATTTCAAGAAAACCAACTCAAACTCATATCAATTTCCAACAGATTAAACTCGATTTCAAATCTTTAAAGAAACAACTTTAAAGAAACACTTCAAAAGCAATCCTTTTCACAAAACCGAACAATAATCCATTCAAACAAACATTCGTATTCATTCAAGAAAACCAAACAATACATAAGACATATACAATCACCAAAGATACATTTTCTCACATCAATATCCATATATAATAATTCTAATTTATAAAGTATAGTTTTCTAAAAAGGCCCCTACCTAGATAAGTCGAAATCATAAACTAAACGCGCAAACGGAACTCTTTTCTCTTAGCTTGAAACCAACGGCAACTGAGACCTCAGCCCTTGATCTCATTCGTAGCAACGCAACAACTTAAAAGTGACATGCAATGGTCAGAACACGACCCTACGTTACCAAAACTTCAGTGTTTATAACCAAACATAACACAATACTAACGTAGGGGGTTTTCAAAACATAAACACTTACACTAATAAGAACGAAACTGCGGCAGCCGTTGAACTGGTTTGGCAGCAGCCCTGATAAACCACTATTTTATGATTTATCTTGCACTCAATTGAGTGTTTTTATCAATTCTTCGACCACTTATTCATATAATTTGCATGGTTTTATAATTCCTTCCTTATTCTATGATATATGTGAAAACATGTTTTCTATGTTTTAAAAATATTAATTTTAATTATTCTTTATTACCATTCGATGCCGTGATCTGTGTATTAAGTAATTTCAGGCTTCATAGGACAGGAATGGTTTAGAGGACAGACAAGAAACACGCAAAAATGGAAGGAACGCACAAAAAGGAGTTTTGAAGAAAATGGCAGCGACGCGCACGCATGGACGACGCGGACGCGTGCCTAGCGCAAAACGCAAGTGACGCGTACATGTGACCCACGCGCGCGCGTGACCCACGTGCACGCGTGACGGACGCCACGTGCAGAAAATTGCAGAAGTCGCCCCCAGCGATTTCTGGGCCATTTTTCGGCCCAAATCCAAGCCCAGAATCACAGAATAAGAGGCTAGAGAATGAGGGAATCAGGAGACACATTGATACAACATTCATAATTCATAATTTTAGGTTTTAGATGTTGCTCTCTAGAGAGAGAGACTCTCTCCTCTCTCTTAGGTTTTAGGATTAGGATTTCTCTTATTTTATGGTTATTTCTTCATACCAGGTTCAATGTTCCTTTAAATTAAATTCTCTTCTACTCTTATTTACTTTATTACTTAGTTTATTTACTTTCCCAATTTGATTTATGAACTTTTCCATGTTAGAATTGATATCTTTATTTAATATAATTTGAGGTATTTCAGATTTATGATTGCTTTCTTCTATTTATTATATAAATAATTTGGATTTTTCTCCCTTTGCTTGGGTTGAGTAATTGGTGACACTTGAGTTGTCAAACTCAGCTGTTGATTGAAAATTAGAAATTTCTGATTGATTTGGATCCCTCTAAAGCTAGTCTTTCCATAGGAGTTGACTAGGACTTGAGGAATCAAGTTGATTAGTCCACTTGAATTTTCTTTATTTAGTAACGGTTAACTAAGTGGGAGCAATAACAATTCTCATCGCACCTGATAAGGATAACTAGGATGAGATTTTCAGTTCTCATACCTTGCCAAGAGTTTTCTTAATTATTAATTTATTTTTCTTGTCATTTAATTTACTTGTTCTTTAATTCAAAAAACCCCCAAAAATACACTTTTTCTCATAACCAATAATAAATCATACCTCCCTGCAATTCCTTGAGAGACGACCCGAGGTTTAAATACTTCGGTTATAAATTTTATTGGATTTTGTTACTTGTGACAACCAAAGTTTTTGTATGAAAGGATTCTTTGATGGTTTAGAAACTATACCTACAACGTGATTATTTTTATAAAATTCTTTACTGGCAAAAGTCCTCTCGTCAAAATGGCGCCGTTGCCGGGGATTTGCAATTGTGTGCCTTATTATTGGTTATTGTAAATATTTTATTTTGCTTGTTTATTTGTTTTTATTTTTGTTTTAATTTTCATTAGCTACTATGAGTTTTCACCCCCGTCGCTTTGAGTTTGGTTCTAATGTTGTTGTAAGGAATGGAAGCTATAATGGGAACATGCGTCAAGGTCGAAACAATCACAGATGGAAGGAGCCACGAGGATCTGATCAACCCTTTCGGCAACAACACTTTCCAAGATACCATGGACAACGACCATTCTACAATGCATGCCAAGACAATAGTTATGGTGGATCCCCTCGTGACAAACCACTTCCACCAAATTACTATGGTCAAGAGCCATTCCGAGGTGTATGCCAAGATGATAGATATGGTGGACCCCCTTGTAGTTACCAACAAGCCCCATCATATGCCAATGAATCACCTCCTCAACATAGCTTCGAACCACCATACTCACAAGCCAATCACAACCATTCACCTCCATATGACCCTAACCTCTACCCACCCTAATTCCAATCCAATTACTCCCGAGAACTACCACTTCCATATGCATCATGTCCATATCCGTCGACCCAAGAATCACAGGATTGTCTTAAGAAAACCGTGGATAAATTTCATGCAACCATTCATCAATTGGAGCAAGCAATAAATCGATTAGCCCCCAGTCCGAAGGAGACACTAGAAGCTCCGGTTGACAGTATGGAACATGACTTTGTACTCGAACAAGTAGAAGGAGCTACAATTATCGAAGAAGAAGAATTGGTTGAAGACTTAGGAGACGCTGAACCTCCATGGGAATCAAGAATTGTGGAGAATTCTGCCCAGAAATTTGCAATTGATGCTAAAGAGGATAGTGCACAACCCCCAAGGCATGTATCTTATGAAGAACTGGACGGGATAAATCAAGAAGCAAGTTTCCTTGGTAATGATGACTACAAATCAAGCTCTCCTAGTGATGAACTTGCATCTGTAATTGAATTCTTTGAGACTGAAGATTCTGCCCCAAATGAATATGAAGATGATGTGGAGGTAGACTTTTCTCAACCTCCAACTTATGACTTGAGTGATGAGGAAGAAATTGAAGACTTTGATCAAGACGAGGTTGCAATTGAAGAGGTTTGTCAGGAAATGGAAGAATTCACAGAGGAGTACAAGGAAGTGGAGCTTGCAGAACCACCGGAAACACCTCTCCCAAGGTCATTACCACCTAATACAAACTTCAAGTGGGTAAAATCCTTAGCCTTTATCTTTAACTTTCCACTTGAATATGGTTTACTTGAAACCGATGGCCAGCTTAGAGCTCTTTGTGGCTTTAAGAGTAAAAAAGAGATGGTTAGCAATAGAAATTGGCACCCAAGGTTCAATATAGTTCCACGCTTCAAATGGAAGTGCAAGGATTGGTATCGAGCTCGATTGAATGAATTTCGGAAGAAGTTTGGATATCTCAGTGGAAATTTAGGTTGTGTACTGTCCGGTTGGAATAATGAAGATAGAAGTGAAGACGGGTACAAAAGCAAGGTTTGGGATCCTGGAATTTTTCCCGACAATCAATACTCCTGGAGCCTTGTCGCTTGCTTTAACTTGCTTGAAGGATTTATGCAACTAGTATGGGATCCCGGAGGCTATTAAAATTACAAACACTGGTAGGGATTCCTGGATGAGTTCAAGCATAAGCCACCATGACAGGGAGCTCACCAAATGTCCAACTTAAGGACTTTAACTAAAAGTGCTCGGTGGGAGACAACCCACCATGGTATTATCTTCTATTTTTATCCTTAGTTTTATTTTATTATATTTTTATCCTTAGTTTTATTTTATTATATTTTTATTCTTAGTTTTATTTTGTTTTGTTTTATTCTTAGTTTTATTTTATTCGATTTTTCTTAGTGTTCATTCATAATGTCTGCATCAGCATCTGCATTCTGCATTTTTTTTCAAAAAAAAAAAGCACGCGACGCGCAAGCGTCACTGACATGTCCGCATCATATGTGCATTTGAAACAAAGAAGAAAAGAAGCAGAGAGTCACGCGGAAGCATGGCTGGAGGCATGCCTTAGGCAAAAACACGCCCACGCGTACGCATCCGCGTCACTTGAAAAATCAGCCTCCCACGCATGCGCATCACCCACGCGTACGCGTGACCCTGTGAAATCGACGTAAAGGAGTGTATGACAGAGAGTTATGATGCAGTGGGGCTGAAATTGTGCTGGAAGTACAAGCCCTATCATGCGTACGCGTCCCCCATGCGTCTGCGTCATTTTTCCAAATAAGGCCATTCACGCGTGCGCGTGCCTCACGCACACGCGTCACCCTAAATTTTGGCAATGTGCGTATGAAACAGAGAGTTGTGCGTGCGCGAGGCTGCACTCGTGCCAATAGCACAATTCAAGCCACGCGTACGCGTCGCTTGAAAATATCATAACCCACGCGAACGCATGCCCCACGCGTTCGCGTCGCCCGCGCCGCACAGTTTATCCAGATTAGCGCCAGAATTCCTATCTTTTCTTTCCTAATCCTAATTCTTTCTTCCCCCTTCTTATTTCTTTCTTCTTCCTTTCTTACTTTCTTCTTCTTCATCTCTTTAACTTTTCATTCTTATTCTCTTTCATTCTATTTTACTTAACTTATTTGCATACTTTCATTCATTGCATTTTAATTTTGTGCATGTTTTTATTTTTTCATTGGTGTTAAATTTTCTTATTCAACTGTTGCATCTTTCTTGAATTATTCTGGTGCTTCATGACTTATTTTATTATGATTGGGTATTATTATTCATAAGTCAATGCTATTCTTTTATGATACCTGCATTCCATTTGCATTGATATGAACTTATACTATCTTGTATTACCCACACTCTCTCTCCCATTATTGCAATTTTTGCACTATTGATATTCCATTTGCTTCTACTATTTTCTCACTTGCATGTTGTAGCTACCATGTAATTGAGACCCTTATTATTTGGCATTAACACCCATACTTTATTTATTTTCTTATCTTTATTTCTGGTTTACTTTTTCTTCTTTTTCCTCTTCTTTCAGGCTGGCCACCGAGAAAGGAAAAGAGAAACTTCTATATGGGCAACAGACAAGTCCATCTACACAATCTCTAGACAAAAGCATTAGTTGTAGCAGTCCATCCACCTGCACATCTCAGCATGCACCGAGGATGGTGCAATCTTTAAGTGTGGGGAGGTCGATACCGATCTCCATGGGTTAGTTATTTCCTTCTCAACACCAATGTTTTATTTTCTTTGTTAGTTCATTGTTGCATTTGCATGTTTGATTGCATACTTGTTTGATTTTGTGCATATTTTACCACCACTTGGTTAAAGTAATATTTTCTTTTTCAAGAAACTTTTTATAACATTTCATTAATTTGATTTAAAATTTTTGATAAACTTGTTTGAAGATATATTATACTGGAACATGGTTTAGAGCTCGAACACACAAAACCTGTGAGATTTTTTAGCTTATTTGAATTGGTTGCATTTTATCAACTAATATTTTATTTTTGGTGTGTGTTATTCTCTCTAAAATTATGATCTTTGTCTTGCTTGATTCTATATTTCCATTGTTTAATGTATGCATACACTTACATGATTGAGGCCTTATTTCACTAAGCTTACATACCCATATGGCCTTAACCTTTCATTATCATTTGCAAACTAATTTGAGCCTATTTTACCCCTTTTATTCTTTACTTTAGCACATCATTAACTCTAAGCAGAAAATAATAATGTCCTTAATTTGAATCCTTGGTTAGCTTAGACTAGTGAGAGTGCTTATGATTTAAGTGTGGGGAAAAGTGGGTTTGGAAACATTGGTTTAAGAATTAGGTGTTATATATCTTTATGAAAATATGAAAGAAATGTTTAGGACATGTTCATGCATTCAATAATTTAATCATATGCATTGAGAAAAACAAAAGAAAAAAAAAGAAAAAAAAAATATATATATATATAAAGAAGAAATATTTTTTTAATTTATTAAGAAAAGAAAAATAGAAAAAGAAAAAAAAAGAGATAAAAAGAAAAGAAAAAGAGCAAATAATAAAAGGGGACAAAATGCCCCAAAGTAAATGGTGATAGCAATGCATATGTACTGTACTCAAATTCGGATGCATGAATATGTGGAAAATATAATTAATGGATAGTTAGGCTTTATATTATGATTACATAGATTGTCTTAAGTTAGGTGGGAAAAGTTTAAGTTAATTAAGGATTCAGATTTTAGTCCACTTGACCAAATACAATCCTACCTTGACTCTAACCCCATTACAACCCTTAAAAGACCTATTGATATGTATATTTGTGCATCAAATTAGTGTTGATTGGTAGAAGAAAAGCAAGCCTTAGAAAGCAAGATTAGTAGAAAATTGAGAGATCGAACCTTAAACACATGATTGATTAGAGTGTATACACTTCCGGTGAGGGTTCGATGCTCGATTCTTTGTTCCCGGCTTTCACGAGCTATTTTCTTCTGCAAGTTTGCTTGTACTTTATTTTGTGATTTGAATTAGTGAAGTCCAGTTCATATTTGTACTTAAAATATTTGTTTACTTTTAACCAAGTAGGTAGAAACATTTTGCATGTAGTTGCATTCATATAGATAGGTTGCATTTTATACTTTCTACCATTCCTCTTCACTCTTATAGTTCCTCATGAGCTTAGCATGAGGACATGCTAATGTTTAAGTGTGGAGAGATTGATAAACCACTATTTTATGATTTATCTTGTGCTCAATTGAGTGTTTTTATCAATTCTTCAACCACTTATTCATATAATTTACATGGTTTTATAATTTCTTCCTTATTCTATGATATATGTGAAAACATGTTTTCTATGCTTTAAAAATATTAATTTTAATTATCCTTTATTACCATTCGATGCCGTGATCTGTTTGTTAAGTAATTTCAGGCTTCATAGGGCAGGAATGGTTTAGAGGACAAAAAGGAAACACGCAAAAATGGAAGGAACGCACAAAATGGAGTTTTGAAGAAAATGGCAGCGACGTGCACGCATGGACGACGCTGACACGTGCCTAGCGCAAAACGCAAGCGACGCGTACGCGTGACTGACGCGTACGCGTGATAAAGAAAATCTCCAAATGATGCGCGCGCGTGACCCACGCGCACGCGTGACGGACGCCACGTGCAGAAAATTACAGAAGTCTCCCCCAGCAATTTCTGGGCCCTTTTTCGGCCCAAATCCAAGCCCAAAAACACAGAATAAGAGGCTGGAAAATGAGGGAATCAGGAGACACATTGATACAACATTCATAATTCATAATTTTAGGTTTTAGATATAGCTCTCTAGAGAGAGAGGCTCTCTCCTCTCTCTTAGATTTTAGGATTAGGATTTCTCTTATTTTATGGTTATTTCTTCATACCAGGTTCAATGTTCCTTTAAATTAAATTCTCTTCTACACTTATTTACTTTATTACTTAGTTTATTTACTTTTCCAATTTGATTTATGAACTTTTCCATGTTAGAATTGATATCTTTATTTAATATAATTTGAGGTATTTCAGATTGATGATTGCTTTCTTCTATGTATTATATAAATAATTTGGATTTTTTCCCCTTTGCTCGGGTTGAGTAATTGGTGACACTTGAGTTTTCAAACTCAGCTGTTGATTGAAAATTAGAAATTGCTGATTAATTTGGATCCCTCTAAAGCTAGTCTTTCCATAGTAGTTGACTAGGACTTGAGGAATCAAGTTGATTAGTCCACTTGACTTTCCTTTATTTAGTAAGGGTTAACTAAGTGGGAGCAATAACGATTCTCATCGCACTTGATAAGGATAACTAGGATGGAATTTCCAGTTCTCATACCTTGCCAAGAGTTTTCTTAATTATTAATTTATTTTTCTTGTCATTTAATTTACTTGTTCTTTAATTCAAAAACCCCCAAAAATACACTTTTTCTCATAACCGATAATAAATCATACCTCCCTGCAATTCCTTGAGAGACGACTCGAGGTTTAAATACTTCGGTTTTAAATTTTATTGGGTTTTGTTACTTGTGACAACCAAAGTTTTTGTACGAAAGGATTCTTTGATGGTTTAGAAACTATACCTACAACGTGATTATTTTTATAAAATTCTTTACTGGCAAAAGTCATCTCGTCAAGCCCCGACAACCATCCCAAGTGACAGCGGCGACCAGAACTCCGGTGACGGTGACTGTAACAAACATGCAGTGATGAAAAAAGTTTTCGGAAACTCAAAGGAACAAAAACCAACTTAAACCCCTTACTGGCAGTGGATCTCAGTGGCGGCAGAGGTATTCCTGAAGGAAGAGGCTCAGCCAGAAGTTTTGGCAGAGGCGGATCTGGTGGTGGCCAGACGAAGACGGTGACAGTGACGCCACACGCGCGTCCCCTCTCTCCTCGCGAACTCTCTCTCTCTCTCTCTCTCTCTCTCTCTCTCTCTCTCTCTCTCTCTCTTCGCCTTCAATGGCGACGACAGCGGCTCTAAGGCAGACCAGCGGCGACGGCGACGGCGACGGCGATGGGCCAAACTCGCGTCTCCTCTCCCTGCGGCTGAGCTTCCTCGTGCGCGTTCTTCCTCTCTCTTCCCTATGCTCTTTGCTCTCTCTCCCTCCCCTGTGCAACACGGTGGCACGACAGCAGCTGGAGGTGGTGCCGGTGGCGGTGGCGCTGCTGGCAGTTGTGGTCTCCCTCCTCCTTCCTCTTTGGATCGCAGCTCCCCCTCTTCTCTCCTTCCCCTGCTTCCGTCTCCCCTTTCTTTTTCTGTCTTTCTTTCTTTTTTCTAATGGGTGTGTGTGTGTTTTGTTGGGCACAAGAGGGGATGTGGCTGCTGTGTTGTTTGCGGGGTTAGGGTTCAATTTGGTAAAAGTTAGGGTTAAGGTTTGGGAAATTCCTAAATCAATTTAGGTTATATGGTATTTATTTTGAAATCTAATTTAATCTCTAAAATTACTTTAAAATATTATTTGTGATATAAAAATACTAATTGATTCTCAATCAAATACTCTAATTGAAAATATATTACGATATAACTAATTTTCTTTATTAACAAAATCTAAAGTATTTAATTATAAAAATATTATCATATAAAAATCTTATTAGTTTACAACTACAAATTTTATAATTTAAATATAGAAAATAATTCAAAATTTCTAAAATTAGATAAAATTATAATTTAAATAGCCAAATATGATTCTTCTTTGAATTTTTAAAATTTTAAATTGTAAATAGGAAAATAATTCAAAATTATAGAGTTTGGATAAAAACCTTACTTTATTTCAAATCCAATTAATCAAAAACTACCTTTAATTATCTTCAATAAAATCATTTATGAACTTAAAACTGTAAATAAACATATATAATTAAAAATTAGTTCATAATAACTTTTCAAAAGTTCTGGGTCTTACATTCCACCTACCTTATAAAAATTTTCGTCCTCGAAAATTTAAAGTAATACCTAAGAAAATACATATTCTTTGCACTTTACTTTTTAAATACTTTTTAGAATAATAAAAAATCTTGGCATACATATAATCTTCCTAATACAGGCCTAATAACTTGAATATACATTGGAAGAAAATGTGTGGTACAAGGCAGGAGATACAAGAAGGCTTGATGCAAAAGGTTATATGGTTTCAAGACTTTGCATAAACTCAGAGAAACACAATAAGGTGCAAGCTTTTCAAGATATTTATTCGCAAAAGTAAGGTGGTAGTTAAAGTGGCCAAAGGTTACAAGGCAGGCCGGTATTAAGGCAACGGATATAATGTTCACTCACAGATATTGTACCCACATCAAAATTTCAACTTTCCAAATCCATCCACCGCTTTACAACCCCATAACCGGTCACAAGCCTAACACCCGCAAACTTTCACAAGAAACAAAACTACCACACTCCTCATAATGTTACACACTTACTGATCCACCTTTTTACATTCACGAACAACATTCTAAAGAGACTAACGTTTCGTCTGCTACGCCTAAAGGTACGTGACTCTAAAGCAATCCTCGAGTCTATTCAGAAAGATACAAGACTAGAAAAGAGAAGGACAAGTGACAGGATAACGTCTACAAGGATTCGAGAGAATTGTTAAAATTATAAGTGGATGAGGAGGTAAAAGCATTGAAGGGTGTTGGAAGGAAAACCATTTGACAACTTTAAGGGTTAGGAAACAATACAGTAGTTTATATAAAAAAAAAGAAAATCCAAGGTCAAGATAAAACTCATAAAATTGGAGTATGAATGAAATTCTTCCGAATGCATTGCCCATAAAAAACGGGAACTTAAAAAAGGTTATTTTACATTCCAAAATAGAAAGCATACAACAACACTTTGTAAAAGAATAACGAAAACATAGATGTGACGTTACTTTAATATAAACTTAGGTTAAAAGAGATCATGTAATGTTTGAAAAGGTAAGAATAAAAATATTTAGGTGCATCACTAACCAAATGCATGAACAAAATTGGCATATAGTCAAAAGAAAAATCAAGTTATATTATATCAAAACAATTTCCAAGTTTAAAAACGGAATGGGAGAAAAGTTTTGAAAAGTGAAAATCAAAACCAACCTTAGTACTCAGCCTAGTCATTATTTTTGAAGCTTTAAATAGTGATTAGAGAAAATTAGTAAGCTAGGAACGGTTAAAAATGTAAAAGAAACAAGTTTTCAGCAAAATATGGGTCATGTAAAATCTGGTCAAACCGTGATTAATTAATAAAATAAATAAAATATGAGCGAATATGATTAAAAAATTAGCAATAGGAATTTGATAATAAATATGATATTTAGACTCAATAGATTTTTTTGAGCCAAAAAACATAGTTTTCTGCGTAAAAACGCGCAGTGAAAATTTGACCGTTAGTACCAGCTGAGATCTGTCTGGTACTACAGCTGAGAAAATTAATTTTTACAAGAAAGGTAAAAATCTTAAGAGTTGTAATTGAGAAGGTAAAAATAATTAAACATATATTAAAACGCTAATCTTAAAGGTTTTGCTCCAAAAGTAGGTCAAACTGGCCATATATGTGAACTGGGCCATAGTTGGATCCAAGCCCAACATATATAATCCCTAATTCAAAGCCATTCAGCCACCATAACCCTCATTTATTGTGTTTGTTGCTGAAATGAAAAGAGAGAGATGAGAAGAGAGAAACCGTAGCTCCCTAGAACTTCAAATCACCATAACTTGAGCTACGGAGCTCCAATTGACGAGCCGTTTGCAGCCACGCGTCGCTCTTTTTGTCCTCTTCGATTCTATCAGGTATTTTTGGTGAGTATTTTGTTATTCTCTACCTAGTTTCGATTTTTCCTGCTGAAAAGGCCTTGGGTTTGAGAAATCTTGTGATTTTGGTTGTTTAGGGGTGCACTAGTATGAGCTATTAATGAGTTTCATCAACCATTTTAGTGGGTTAAGGTAAAAAATCCTCTAATCCTTGTAATTTATGAGATTTTGTGAGCCCTAAGTTGATGTATGTATGTAATATGTGAATTAGAGTATTGGGTACGCTTTTGGAACTTGAATATTGCTTGTGAAAGTGTTTGGTGGAGTTTGGAGCTGAGTCCCAAGTGAGAGCTTAAACTTGACTTCCAAGAGGTATAGTTTAAGTTTCATTTAAGTACCTGTGGTATGATGAGAATTCCTAAGCTAGATGTCCCTAGGATTAGGTTTGGATTATGTAAATAGTTGGTATTAATATGTATAGTTGATATGTTGTGTAAATTAATGATTGAGTTGAGAATTGTGTGGATTTGCATGTTTGGTGTGTTGAGAAATTTAATAAATCGGATGATGATTAATGGTTTGTGGAATATGTATCGAATTGTGAATTTGGGCTGGAGGCCGTAGATTTTAGACCGGAGGCCGAAAAAGGAAAGAACAGTAAGAGAATATTGAATTGTATGATATTGTATGAGATTGAATGAAAGGTTGGTATGCAATGTATGAGAATGTAATTAATTAATGAAATAGTGGAAAATGAGGTTTTTGGAATGTGGGATAGATGCATTTGAGGTAAAAATTGTGTAGATGAGGTAGGTTTAGATTTGGTTGAGTGTAAATATGTGAATGTGGTTGGGTTGTGGTCAATTTGATGAGTGAAAATGAATTTGGCTTGTGAACCTTGGGAAAATTGGTGATTTCTGCTTTTAGGTAAAAACTTATTTTTGACCAACTTCGGCGGTCCGTAACTCGGTTCTCGGAGTTGGGGATTCTTCAAAATTGGATTTTTATTAAATTTCATTCAATGATCTTTCCAACGGTTCAAGAATGGTTGAAAAAGAAATTTTGTAGAAAAAGTTATGAAGCTTTGAAAATTGGGTCAAAAACTGGTTTTTAACACTTAGCAGCTTTTTGGTGTTGTTTCATTGTATGCATACGCATACATCCTACACGCACACGCAATGGTAAAAAATGTGCACCCACGCGTACGCTTGGCCCACGCATACGCGTGGCTCGGGGATTTTGCATACACGAGGAGGTCTATGCGTATGCGTCTTGGTCCAAAAGCACACCCACGCGTACGCGTGGCTCTGTTTTCAACAAATGGGAGTTTTATATTTTTAAAACCAAATTTTAAACCTCTAAGCCCCTAGTTTAATTCTTTTAGTCCTGAATTAGAACAGTATGCCTAGTAATGAGAAGAAACTAGGAAAGGTGATAACTTGGGGATGAAGTAAGGGGAGAATTAATGATGAATCGTGAAAATAATGATGATTATGAGATTCTTAGCAAGAGTGATGATGATGATGAGATTATTAATGAGAATGATGATGATTATGAGACTAATAAAGAGAATGATGATGATTATGAGATTGTTAATGAGAAGGATAACGATTATGAGATTGATATGAAATATGATCCTAATTATGATACATCTGTCTGGGTAGATGCAGTGGAGTGATTCCACTTGTTCTGGGACATTGTGAGATATACCTACCTGGGTAGATGCAGTAGAGTGATTCCGCTTGCTCCGAGTTTGGTTTGAGAGTCCTGGGATAGATGCAGTGGTTAGCCCCCACTTGCTCCCAGTCGAGGTTGATTTAAGATTTGTGAAACTATCTGAGTTTTAAATTTTCTTGGGTAGATGCAATGGGTCGGCTCCACTTGCTCCAAGTTGAGATCCGAGATTCTGTTGACCCTGCGTCGTAAGATGTGGCCGGACACTTAGACCTTTCCGGATGAGCTCTCCCCCATGGATATTTTATTTTGATTGATTATGATTTTGAGCTTGGGGATGCGCGTTGTAGGGACTGTCCAATGGTTAGCTAGCTGGACATGTCGGGTTGGCTTTATAACCGACAGATGATATCATCGGCCATAGGGCAGGCATTCATCATTTTCATATGTTTGATTTGTTTGGGTTTGTCTATTTATTTTGGATTGTTATATCATATATGCTATGTTACCTGATTTTATGCTACTTGACCTACTTGTACCTTAATTGTGTATTACCTATCTGCATTGCTTGTGTTTGTACAACTGAAATGTTCCTCATGCTGGTGTCGGTTGACGCTGAGTGCTGTTCTTGCTTAAAGGAAATAATGGGATGATTGATTAATAATGATGAATATTAAATAAGATTATTTGAGCTCCCTGGGTAGACGCAGTGAAGTGATTTCACTTGCTCCAGGTGAAGATATGAGGTATTGTCATAGAATTGCTGAGACAGAATAGCTGGTGATGGTTTTGTTTATGATTCTGATTCTGTTTTGTTGGAGAGTTATGAAGTTCGGGAGCATGAGAAATATGAATTAGATTTAGCATTCCCTTATGACAGTTGCCTATTTATGGATTAGCGAGAACATAGGATGAATAATTGATGAAAGGAAGATTAGGATGCTTAGTGAGTTTTTATTATAGTGCATTGTATTTATTTGGCACTTTTACCGTACTGGAAACCCATGGGTCGGGGGTTCTCATTCTGTATATATCTCTTATTTTTCTAATGCAGGTCCAGGTGCTCAGCAGTGAGTTGTGGTTCATCTGAGAGATAGCGAAGACTTTTATCTTCCTGCTTTATTTTGTTTAGAATCTCTCCACTTTTGTTTAGAAACACTTCTGTTATGTATTTGATCCTTTTGAAAACTTGCCTATAGAGGCCCTATGTATCCTTTGGGAGAGATAGGAAGTATGGTTGTCAAACTGTCTTTATTTTGTATCCTAGCCGGCCTAAACTTCGTGGGTCGTGACTAGTGGCTAATTACTTATGTTATATATCTATATTCTGACTTTGTCTTATTCTCCTTGCGGTTTTAACTTTATATCGTTTTCAATTTACGCTTTATCTTCTATTTGGCGATACGTGAGTGTTACAACTTCGCGATTTTATTTTTACTCTTTTCAAGCTTCTCGATTAATACTCCTTTTAATTACACTTATAACTATGTATTAAAACTCCACCTTGAGAGTCGTACCACCTTATTATCATTGACTTATGACTTGAGCATAAGGATTTGAATATTAGGGTGTTACATTATGGTATCAGAGCAGTTCGTCCTCGTGAGCCTGAGGGATAGACTGCTTATGCTTCATTGCATACTCTGAATTATGACTGTGCTATTTAGGATATCTGACTGATATGTTTAGCATAAAGTCTGTGACTATACTTTTGGGAAATTGATGTACTTAACTTGAGATATTGAGACTGATCACCTTAATATCATTTGTTTTGTGTGGATAGGACCTGAAAGGGCATCTCGTGGACAGGGTCACGGAAGGAGAGGAAATGAGGAACCCGCTCCGACTGGCAATCAAGCTGAATTTCTAGCGGCAATGACCCAACTTATCAATACTATGCAAGCTAATTCGGCGGCTGTCAACCAAGTGATGGGAAGGATGAACGGAAATGGGAACGGTAATGGAGCCGGAGGAAGCTCGACTGTAGGTCCGATGACATTGGCAACCTTTCTGAAGGTTAATCCTCCCACTTTTAGAGGATCGACTAATCCAACGGAAGTCAATAACTGTTTCCAAGCAATAGAGAGGGAAATGCAGGCACAGCATGTACCAGAGGATCAACTAGTCAAGTTTGCTGCTTACCAACTTGTTGGGAAAGCACAACACTGGTGGCAAGGAGCTCATCGTCTGCTGCAACAAGGAAATGGAAATGAGGTTCTCACTTGGAACAGGTTCAGAGAGGAGTTTTACAAAAAGTACTTCCTGAACTCCGCGAGACAGGCTAAGGAATTAGAATTGCTACAACTGAAGCAAGGATCAATGAATGTGGCTGCTTACACAAGCAAATTTGAGGAGTTGTGCCGCTTTTCAAAAGTCTATCAAGGCACCCCTGAAGGGTACGAGGAATGGAAATGTATGAAGTACCAAGACGGTTTGAGAGATGACATTATGAGAGTTGTGGCGCCTCTTGAGGTCAAAAACTTTGCAGAATTAGTCAACAAGAGTCGTGTGGTGGAAGATAGCTCAAGGAAGAATGTGACTACCAATACCAACCATGGTGGAAACCATGGCCGTGAGGGTACGAGGATCTTGCCCTAACGTGTCAGGGTTTTAAGAGAGGGGATTATAACCATCAGCCTCAGCAAGGCCAAGACAATTTCCGAAGGAACAACAACAGCAATCATCAAGGACGGAGGTATGGAAAGCAATTTCAGAATGAAATAACTTGTAGTCAGTGTGGAAGCTATCATCCGGGAACTCCGTGTTGAGCTGGATTGGGACTTTGCTATAGTTTTGGAGGGGTTGGACACATGTCTTTGAACTGTCCTGAGAAGGCCAATCGGAATGTTGCCAAGGCCCAACAACCAGGTCATGTGTTCACTATGACGGCGGAGGATGCTGCTCGACCTGATGGTTTGGGAAGAGGTAAGTGAAAGATTGATAACAATATGTTAAAAGTGCGCTTAAGTTGATAATTGATTTTGGCTATCATAGATAAAAATCTAGTGAATGTCTGTCATGCTAAGTTGTGGTTTAGTACCTAAGGAAAGAAGTGATAGGATTAGCATTAGATGAAAAGTCAGAGTGACGCAGCAGAGGCCTACAGAAGCATTGATGTAGTAAGAACAGGATAGTGAGGAACAGCAAAAGGTGATGAGAAACATTTTAGCCTTGAATGCATGATAGATGTGTAGTTGATTTCGGTGGAAGATTAGAAATACTTAGTTTTGAATGACGAATCCGAGATGTTGAATTGGAATGCTAAGTTTGTGTTGTTACTAGATTAAGTGGAAATTGTAAAGGGTAAAGAATTTTGACTTAAGAAAGTTCCATTGATTTCAGTAAGAGTTTAAAAATGTCCAGAAGATTTTAGGTCATGATTTTGATTAAGAGTTATAGTGAGTTTTATGAAATGGATGGTAGACGTGATATTAGGTTTGCTAAAGTTAGGAGTAAGACTTGAAATTCATTTAAGTGGTGAGGAAGGTGATTAGGTATCTAAATTAATAATAAATGGTAGGGTGTATAATGTGGATTTGGTTGAGTTTAAGGAGACTTTCAAATGGTGATTTAACTAAGTCTTTTTGCTTTCTAAAAACCAAATTTTGAGGGAAAAATTTTAAATCAAGTGGGTAAGATGTAAAACCCGATCAAACTGTGATTAATTAAAAAATAAATAAATAAAATATGAGCGAATATGGTTAGAAAATTTAGCAATAGGAATTTGATAATTTAAATATGATATTTGGACTCAATAGATTTTTCTGAGCCGGAAAACATAGTTTTCTGCGTAAAAATGCGCAGTAAAAATTTGACCGGCAGTACTGGTTGAGATCTGTCTGGTACTTGGTGCGCAGAAATTGTGATTACATTTTGATTATGTAAAATTCATCGCTCTTTCTTTCCCTGGTAATGGCGCCAAAAACATGATGCCAATACCATGGTTCACAACTTTGCACAACTAACCAGCAAGTGCACTGGGTCGTCCAAGTAATACCTTACGTGAGTAAGGGTCGAATCCCACGGAGATTGTTAGTATGAAGCAAGCTATGGTCACCTTGCAAATCTCAGTCAGGTAGGGTTAAATGTGATTGGATTAGATAATTAAAAGATAAATAATAAAGGATAGAAATACTTATGTAATTCATTGGTGAGAATTTCAGATAAGCGAATAGAGATGCTTTCGTTCCTCTGAACCTCTGCTTTCCTGCTATCTTTATCCAATCAGTCTTACTCCTTTCCATGGCTGGCTTTATGTGATACATCACCATTGTCAATGGCTACTTTCGGTCTTCTCTCGGGAAAATGATCCAAATGCCCTGTCACGGCACGGCTAATCGTCTGGAGGCATCACCCTTGTCAATGGCTTCATCTTATCCTCTCAGTGAAAATGGTCAACGCACCCTGTCACGGCACGGCTATTCATCTGTCGGTTCTCGATTATGCTGGAATAGGATTTACTATCCTTTTGCGTCTGTCACTACGCCCAGCAATCGCGAGTTTGGAGCTCGTCACAGTCATTCATTCATTGAATCCTACTCGGAATACCACAGACAAGGTTTAGACCTTCCGGATTCTCTTGAATGCCGCCATCATTCTAGCTTACACCACGAAGATTCCGATTAAGAGATCTAAGAGATACTCATTCAATCTAATGTAGAACGGAGGTGGTTGTCAGGCACGCGTTCATAGGGAATGATGATGATTGTCACGTTCATCACATTCAGGTTGAAGTGCGAATGAATATCTTAGAAACGAAACAAGATGAATTGAATAGAAAACAGTAGTACTTTGCATTAATCTTTGAGGAACAGCAGAGCTCCACACCTTAATCTATGGAGTGTAGAAACTCTACCGTTGAAAATACATAAGTGATAATGGAGTTCATTGGTCTCGGCCCCAGAGGGGAACCGGAGTAACCAAGACTACTCTGATCCGAAGATAAAACTCAGGATGTCTAATACAATAGTGAAATGTCCTATTTATAATAAACTAGCTACTAGGGTTTACAAAAGTAAGTAATTGATGCATAAATCCACTTCCGGGGCCCACTTGGTGTGTGCTTGGGCTGAGCTTTGAGTGTTGCACGTGTAGAGGTCCTTCTTGGAGTTGAACGCCAGATTTTGTGCCAGTTTGGGCGTTCAACTCTGGTTTTGGCTCCTTTTCTGGCGCTGGACGCCATATTTGGGCAGAGAGCTAGCGTTGAATGCCAGTTTGCGTCATCTAAACTTGGCCAAAGTATGGACTATTATACATTTCTGGAAAGCCCTGGATGTCTAATTTCCAACGCAATTGGAAGCGCGCCATTTCGAGTTCTCTAACTCCAGAAAATCCACTTTGAGTGCAGGGAGGTCAGAATCCAAAAGCATCAGCAGTCCTTCTTCAACCTCTGAATCTAAGTTTTGCTCAAGTCCCTCAATTTCAGCCAGAAAATATCTGAAATCACAGAAAAACATACAAACTCATAGTAAAGTCCAGAAATGTGAATTTAACATAAAAGCTAATGAAAACATCCCTAAAAGTAACTAGATCCTACTAAAAACATACTAAAAACAATGCCAAAAAGCATATAAATTATCCGCTCATCACAACACCAAACTTAAATTGTTGCTTGTCCCCAAGCAACTGAAAATCAAATAGGATAAAAAGAAGAGAATATACTATAAATTCCAAACTATCAATGAAACATAGCTCCAATCAAATGAGCGGGACTTATAACTTTTTGCCTCTTGAATAGTTTTGGCATCTCACTTTATCCATTGAGGTTCAGAATGATTGACTTCTATAGGAACTCAGAGTTTAGATAGTGTTATTGACTCTCCTAGTTCAGTATGATGATTCTTGAACACAGCTTGTTTTATGAGTCTTGGCCGTGGCCCTAAGCACTTTGTTTTCCAGTATTACCACCGGATACATAAATGCCACAGACACATAATTGGGTGAACCTTTTCAGATTGTGACTCAGCTTTGCTAAAGTCCCCAATTAGAGGTGTCCAGGGTTCTTAAGCACACTCTTTTTTTGCTTTGGACCTTGACTTTAACCGCTCAGTCTCAAGTTTTCACTTGACACCTACACGCCACAAGCACATGGTTAGGGACAGCTTGGTTTAGCCGCTTAGACCAGGATTTTATTCCTTTAGGCCCTCCTATCCACTGATGCTCAAAGCCTTGGGATCCTTTTTATTTGCCCTTGCCTTTTGGTTTTAAAGGTTATTGGCTTTTTGCTCTTGCCTCTTGGTTTTAAGAGCTTTTGGCTTTTTCTGCTTGCTTTTTCTTTTTCTTTCTATTTTTTTTCGCCTATTTTTTTTTTCTGCAAGCTTTGTTCTTTGCTTCTTTTTCTTGCTTCAAGAATCATTTTTATGATTTTTCAGATTATCAAATAACATGTCTCCTAGTCATCATTCTTTCAAGAGCCAACATATTTAACATTCTTAAACAACAACTTCAAAAGACATATGCACTGTTCAAGCATACATTCAGAAAACAAGAAGGATTGTCACCACATCAATATAATTACACTAGGTTCAAGAATAAATTCGAAACCCATGTACTTCTTGTTCTTTTGAATTAAAACATTTTTCATTTAAGAGAGGTGATGGATTCATAGGACATTCATAACTTTAAGACATAGTTACTAACTACTAATGATCATGTAATGAAGACACAAACATAGATAAGCACATAACATAGAAAATGAAAAACAGAAGAAATAAGAACAAGGAATGAATCCACCTTAGTGATGGTGGCGTTTCCTTCTTGAGGAACCAATGATGTCCTTGAGCTCTTCTATGTCTCTTCCTTGTCTTTGTTGCTCCTCCCTCATTGCTTTTTGATCTTCTCTTATTTCATGAAGCATGATAGAGTGCTCTTGATGTTCCACCCTTAGTTGTCCCATATTGGAACTCAATTCTCCTAGGGAGGTGTTGATTTGCTCCCAATAGTTTTGTGGAGGAAAGTGCATTTGAGGCATCTCCGGGATCTCATGGTGATGAGCTTCATACGCCTCTTGAGCTCCATGAATGGGCTCTCTTGCTTGCTCCATCTTTTTCTTAGTGATGGGCTTGTCCTCTTTAATGAGGATATCTCCCTCTATGTCAATCCCAGCTGAATTGCATAGGTGGCAAATGAGGTGAGGAAAGGCTAACCTTGCCATAGTGGAAGACTTGTCAGCCACCTTGTAGAGTTCTTGAGGTATAATCTCATGAACTTCCACCTCTTCTCCAATCATGATGCTATGGATCATGATGGCCCGGTCTATAGTAACTTCAGACCGGTTGCTAGTGGGAATGATTGAGCATTGAATGAACTCCAACCATCCTCTAGCTACAGGCTTGAGGTCCAATCTTCTTAGTTGAACCGGCTTGCCTTTGGAGTCAATCTTCCATTGAGCTCCTTCTACACATATGTCCATAAAGACTTGGTCCAACATTTAATCAAAGTTGACTCTCCTTGTGTAGGGGCGTTCATCTCCTTGAATCATGGGCAAGTTGAACGCCAACCTCACATTCTCCGGACTAAAATCTAAGTATTTCCCCCGAACCATTGTAACGTAGTTCTTTGGATCTGGGTTCTTACTTTGATCATGGTTCTTGGTGATCCATGCATTGGCATAGAACTCTTGAACCATTAGGATGCCGACTTGTTGGATGGAATTTGTTAGAACTTCCCAACCTCTTCTTTGAATTTCATGTCGGATCTCCGGATACTCATTTCTTTTGAGTTTGAAAGGGACCTCAGGGATCACCTTCTTCTTGGCCACAACATCATAGAAGTGGTCTTGATGAGCTTTGGAGATGAATCTTTCCATCTCCCATGACTCGGATGTGGAAGCTTTTGTCTTTCCTTTCCCCTTTCTAGAGGATTCTCCGGTCTTAGGTGCCATCAATGGTAATGGAAAAACAAAAAGCTTATGCTTTTACCACACCAAACTTAGAATTTTGCTCGCCCTTGAGCAAGAGAAGAAAGAATAGATGAAGAAGAAGAAGAAATTGAGGAGAGGGAGAGTGGGAAGTGTTTCGGCCAAGAAGGGGGTAGAGGGGTGTGTTGTGTGAATTTGATGAAGAATGGAGGGCTTTATATAGGGAAGGGAGGGGGGTTAAGGTTCGGCCATATGGGTGGGTTTGGGTGGGAAATTGGTTTTGAATTTTGAAGGTAGGTGGAGTTTATGAGGTAGGTTTATGGGGAAGAGTGGGTGGATGTGAGTGGTGAAGGTTTAATAGGGAAGAGGGATGGAGGTGATAGGTGAAGGGTTTTGGGGAAGAGTGTTTATGGAATTGTATGAAAGAGGGGTGAGAAGAAGTGAGTGGAGGTAGGTGGGGATCCTGTGGGGTCCACAGATCCTGAGATGATCCTGTGGGGTCCACAGATCCTGAGGTGTTCAAGAATTTACAACCTTGCACCAAATTAGGCATGTAAAATGCCCTTGCACACAACTCTGGGCGTTCAGCGCCAGGTTGGTGCCCATTTTGGGCGTTCAACGCCCATTTGTTGCCATTTCTGGCGTTGAACGCCAGAACCATGCTTGTTCTGGGCGTTCAGCGCCAGGATGCTGCCCATTTTGGGCGTTCAGCGCCAGAACCATGCTCTGTTCTGGCGTTGAACGCCAGGCAAGTGCTTCCTCCAGGGTGTGATTTTTCTTCTGCTGTTTTTGATTCCGTTTTCAATTTTTATATTTATTTTGTGACTCCACATGATCATGAACCTATAAAGACATATAACTAAGAAAAATATTGTTAGATAAATAAAAATTGGGTTGTCTCCCAACAAGCGCTTCTTTAATGTCAATAGCTTGACAGTGGGCTCTCATGGAGCCTCACAGATGTTCAGAGCATCGTTAAGACTCTCCAACACCAAACTTAGAGTTTGGATATGGGAGTTCAACACCAAACTTAGAGTTTGGTTGTGGCCTCCCAACACCAAATCTAGTGTTTGACTGTGGGGGCTTTGGTTGACTCTGCTTTAAGAGAAGCTTTTTATGCTTCCTCTCCATGGATGCAGAGAGAGATCCTTGAGTTGTAAACACAAGGTTGTCCTCATTCAATTGAAGGACCAATTCTCCTCTGTCCACATCAATCACAGCTCTTGCTGTGGCTAGGAAAGGTCTTCCTAGGATGATGGATTCATCCTCTTCCTTTCCAGTATCCAGGACTATGAAATCAGCAGGGATGTAAAGGCCTTCAACCTTTACTAGCACGTCCTCTACTTGTCCATAAGCCTGTTTTCTTGAATTGTCTGCCATCTCTAATGAGATTTTAGCAGCTTGCACCCCATAGATTCCCAGTTTCTCTATTACAGAGAGGGGCATGAGGTTTATTCCTGAACCAAGGTCACACAGAGCCTTAAAGATCATGGTGCCTATGGTACAAGGTATTATGAACTTTCCAAGATCCTGTCTCTTCTGAGGCAATGTCAGTTGATCCAGATCACTTAGTTCATTGATGAACAAGGGGGGTTCATCTTCCCAAGTCTCAATACCAAATAATTTGGCATTCAGCTTCATGATTGCACCAAGAAACTTGGCAGTTTTCTCTTCAGTAACATCCTCATTCTCTTCAGAAGAGGAATACTCATCAGAGCTCATGAAGGGCATAAAGAGGTTTAGTGGAATCTCTATGGTCTCTAGATGAGCCTCAGAGTCCTTTGGTTCCTCAGAGGGAAGCTCCTTATTGACCACTGGACATCCCAGGAGGTCTTCCTCCTTGGGATTCACGTCCTCTCCTTCCCTTACAGGTTCGGCCATGGTGCTTATGTCAATGGCCTTGCACTCTCCTTTTAGATTCTCTTCTGTATTGCTTGGGAGAGTACTAGGAGGGATTTCAGTGATCCTTTTACTCAGCTGGCCCACTTGTGCTTCCAGATTTCTAATGGAAGACCTTGTTTCATTCATGAAACTTACAGTGGCCTTGGATAGATCAGAGACTAAGTTTGCTAAATTAGAAGTATTTTGTTCAGAGTTCTCTGTCTGTTGCTGAGTGGATGATGGAAAAGGTTTATTATTGTTAAACCTGTTTCTTCCACCATTATTAAAGCCTTGTTGAGGCTTTTGATCCTTCCATGAGAAATTTGGATGATTTCTCCATGATGAGTTATAGGTGTTTCCATAAGGTTCACCTAAGTAATTCACCTCTGCTATTGCAGGGTTCTCATGATCATAAGCTTCTTCTTCATAAGAAGCCTCTTGAGTACTGTTGGATGCAGCTTGCATTCCATTCAGACTCTGAGAAATCATATTGACTTGCTGAGTCAATATTTTGTTCTGAGCCAATATGGCATTCAGAGTATCAACTTCAAGAACTCCCTTCTTCATAAGTGTCCCATTACTCACAGGATTCCTCTCAGAAGTGTACATGAACTGGTTATTAGCAACCATGTCAATGAGTTCTTGAGCTTCTGTAGGCATTTTCTTTAGGTGAATGGATCCACCTGCAGAAGTGTCCAGTGACATCTTTGATAGCTCAGATAAACCATCATAGAATATATCCAGGATGGTCCATTCTGAAAGCATGTCAGAAGGACACTTTTTGGTCAGCTGTTTGTACCTTTCTCAAGCTTCATAGAGGGATTCACCATCTTTTTGTTTGAAGGTTTGAACATCCACTCTAAGCTTGCTCAGCTTTTGAGGAGGAAAGAACTTGGCTAAGAAAGTCGTGACCAGCTTATCCCAAGAGTTCAAGCTGTCTTTAGGTTGAGAGTCCAACCATATTCTAGCTCTGTCTCTTACAGCAAATGGGAAAAGCATGAGCCTGTAGACTTCAGGATCTACTCCATTAGTCTTAACAGTATCACAGATCTGCAAGAATTCAGTTAAGAACTGAAAAGGATCTTCAGATGGAAGTCCATGAAACTTGCAGTTCTGCTGCATCAGAGAAACTAATTGAGGTTTCAGCTCAAAATTGTTTGCTCCAATGGTAGGAATGGAGATACTTCTTCCATGTAAATTGGAATTTGGTGCAGTAAAGTCACCAAGCATTCTCCTTGCATTGTTGTTGGGTTCGGCTGCCATCTCCTTGTTCAAAATTTTCAATCAAGTTGTCTCTGGATTGTTGTAATTTAGCTTCTCTTAGTTTCCTCTTCAAAGTCCTTTCAGGTTCTGGATCAGCTTCAACAAGAATGCCTTTTTCTCTGTCCCTGCTCATAAGAAAGAGAAGAGAAAAAGAAAAGAAGACGAATCCTCTATGTCACAGTAAAGAGGTTCCTTATTGTTAGTAGAAGAAGAAGAAAAGGAATAGGGGTGAAGAAGAATGAAGAATCCAAACACAAGGATAAGGATAGCAGAGATGTGAGATGAGGAGATGTTAGTAGATAAATAAATAGAAGGAGATGAGGAAGAAGGTGAATTTTCGAAAATAATTTTTGAAAAAGAGTTAGTGATTTTCGAAAATAGTTTTTGAAAAAGGTTAGTATTTTTTCGAAAAATTTTAAAATAAAAAATAAAAATAATTAGTTAATAAAAAAGAAATTTTTGAAAAAGAGGAAAGATATTTTCGAAAATTAGAGAGATAGAGAGTTAGTTACATGGTTTTGAAAAAGTTAAGAAACAAACAAAAAGTTAGTTAGTTAGTTGAAACAAATTTTGAAAAGATAAGAAGTTAGGAAGTTGGAAAAGATATTTTGATGAGCTATCGATGAGTTTCATCAACTATTTTTGTGGGTTAAGGTAAAAAAAAACCTCTAATCCCTGTAGTTTATGAGATTTTGTGAGCCCTAAGTTGATGTATATATGTAATGTGTGTATTAGAGTATTGGGTACACTTTTGGAACTTGAATCTTGCTTGTGAAAGTGTTTGGTGGAGCTTGGAACTGAGTCTTGGTGGATCTTCCCAAGTGAGAGCTTAAACTTGACTTCCAAGAGGTACGGTTTAAGTTTCATTTAAGTACCGTGTGGTATGATGAGAATTTCTAGGCTAGATGCCCCTAGAATTAGGTTTGGATTATGTAAATGGTTGGTATTAATATGTATAGTTGATATGTTATGTAAATTAATGATTGGGTTGAGAATTGTGTGGATTTGCATGTTTGTTGTGTTTAGAAATTTAATAAAATGGATGATGATTAATGGTTTATGGAATATGTATCGAATTGTGAATTTGGGCCAGAGGCCGTGGATTTTGGGCCAGAGGCCGAAAAAGGTAAGGACGGTAAGAGATGATTGAATTGTGAGATAATGTATGAGATTGAATGAAGGGTTGGTATGTAATGTATGAGAATGTAATTAATTAATGAAATAGTGGAAAATTAGGTTTTTGGAATGTGGAATGGATGCATTTGAGGTGAAAATTGTGTAAATGAGGTAGGTTCGGATTTGGTTGAGTGTAAATATGTGAATGTGGTTGGGTTGTGGTCAATTTGATGAATGAAAATGAATTTGGCTTGTAAACCTTAGAAAAATTGGTGATTTCTGTTTTTAAGTAAAAACTGATTTTTGACCAACTTCGACGTTTCGTAACTCGATCCTCGGAGTTGGAGATTCTTCAAAATTAGATTTTATGAAATTTCATTCAACGATCTTTCCAACGGTTCAAGAATGGTTGAAAAAGGAATTTTGTAGAAAAAGTTATGAAGCTTTGGAAATTGGGGTCAAAACTGGTTTTTAACACTTAGCAGCTTTTTGGTGCTGCTGCATTGTATGCGTACGCATACATCCTACACGCGCACACAATGGACAAAAATGTGCACCCACGTGGCTCGGGGATTTTGCGTAGGCAAAATTCCTCATACGCGACCAGTCGATTCTGCCTGGTTCACAATCGTATGCGAGGAGGTCTATGCATACGTGTCTTGGTCCAAATGTGCACCCATGCGTACGCGTGACCAGGGATTTTTGGCGCTCACGCGTATGCGTGACCCACGCGTATGCATGGCCCACGCGTATGCGTGGCCTTGTTTTCATCAAATGGGAGTTTTTTGTTTTTAAAACCAAATTTTAAACCTCTAAGCCCCTAGTTTCATTCTTTTAGTCCTGAATTAGAACAGTATGCCTAATAAGTAGAAGAAACTGGGAAAGGTGATAACTTGGGGATGACGTAAGGGGAGAATTAATGATGAATCATGAAAATACTGATGATTCTGAGATTGTTAGCGAGAGTGATGATGATGATGAGATTGTTAATGAGAATGATGATGATTATAAGATTGATAAAGAGAATGATGATGATTATGAGATTGTTAATGAGAAGGATAATGATTATGAGATTGATATGAAATATGATCCTTATTGTGATATACCTGCCTGGGTAGATGCAGTGGAGTGATTCTGCTTGTTCCGAGACATGGTGAGATATACCTGCTTGGGTAGATGCAGTGGAGTGATTCCGCTTGCTCCGGGTTTGGTTTGAGACTCCTGGGGTAGATGTAGTGGTTAGCCCCCACTTGCTCCCAGTCGAGGTTGATTTAAGATTTGTGAAACTATCTGAGTTTCGGATTTCCTTGGATAGATGTTGTGGGTCGGCTCCACTTGCTCCAGGTTGAGATCCGAGATTCTGTTGACCCAACATCGTAAGATGTGGCCGGACACTTAGACCTTTCCGGATGAGATCTCCCCCATGGATATTTTATTTTGACTGACTATGATTTTAAGCTTGGGGATGTGCGCTCGCAGGGACTGTCAAATGGTTAGCTACCAGGACATGTCGGATTGGCTTTGTAACCGACAGATGATATCATCGGTCATAGGACAGGCATTCATCATTTGCATATGTTTGATTTGTTTGGGTTTGCCTATTTGTTTTGGATTGTTATATCATATATGCTATGTTACCTGATTATATGCTACTTGACCTACTTGTACCTTAATTGTGTATTACTTGTATATATTGCTTGTGTTTGTACAACTGAGAGGTCCCTCATGCTAGTGTCGCTTAACGCTGAAGGTTGTTCTTGCTAAAAGGAAATAATGAGATGATTGATTAATAATGATGAATATTAAATAAGATGATTTGAGCTCCCTCGGTAGACGTAGTGAAGTGATTTCACTTGCTCTAGGTGAAGATATGAGGTATTGTCATAGAATTGTGGAGACAAAATGGCTCGTGATGATTTTGTTTATGATTCTGATTCTATTTTGTTGGAGAGTTATGAAGTTGGGGAGCATGAGAAAAATGAATTAGATTAAGCATTCCCTTATGACAGTTACCTATTTATGGATTAGCGAGAACATAGGATGAATAATTGATGAAAGGAAGATTAGGATGCTTAGTGAGTTTTTATTATAGTGCATTGTATTTATTTAGCACTTTTACTGTACTGGGAACCCATGGGTCGGGAGTTCTCATTCCGTATATATCTCTTGTTTTTCAGATGCAGGTCCAGGTGCTCAGTAGTGAGCTGTGGTTCATCTGAGATGGCGAAGACCTTTATATTCCTGCTTTGTTTTGTTTATAATCTCTCCACTTTTGTTAAGAAACACTTTTGTTATGTAATTGATCCTTTTGAAAATTTGCCTATAGAGGCCCTATGTATCCTTCGGGAGAGATAGGAAGTATGGTTGTCAAACTCTCTTGATTCTATATCCTAACGGGCCTAAACTTCGCGGATCGTGACTAGTGGCTAATTACTTATGTTATATATCTATATTCTGACTTTGTCTTATTCTCCTTGTGGTTTTAACTTTATATCATTTTCAATTTACGCTTTATCTTCTGTTTGGAAATATGTGAGTGTTACAACTTCGCGATTTTATTTTTACTCCTTTCAGGCTTCTCGATTAATACTCCTTTCAATTACACTTATAACTATGTATTAAAACTCCACCTTGAGAGTCGTACCACCTTATTATTATTGACTTATGACTTGAGCATAAGGATTTGAATATTAGGGTGTTACAGGTCATGCATACGCATGCCCCTATCCCGCGTACGCACAGTGATAAGAAGAGGTAGCCACGTACGTAGTACCTCTCCCGCGTACGCGAGAGTCCCAAACAGAGGGGGTTCCCTGCGTCGCGTGTTACAAGTCACATACGCATGCTTCGAAATTAACATACTTGCGTACGCATGCCAGTGCCCGCGTACGCGAGATCACTTGGCAGTGGCCAATTTTCGCTTCGCGTACGCATGCCTTAGAAAAATTTGAAAATTTTCAAAAATTGCAGAATCACAGATTTTCATACCGAATTTCAAACGTGCATAACTTTCTCGTTTTAAAACACTTTATGTCCGTTCTTCCAATGTCATCAAATTCACAGACCCAATTTTTATTTATAACAAGTTTCACAAAATTTGGAGGTCCGAAAGTCAAGCTATGTCTCGTTAAAATTGGTCAAAAATTGAGTTTTTACTAAAATTCGCAAACCCTTTATCTTTCAAAACTCATGATGCCCAAGAAAACTTATCAAAATCCATACTCAAACAAAACGGGCATAAAAGTTGCAACAAAAACCAAACTTTATTTAAAAAGAAAGTTTGAGGTAAAATTTTCTTATGGACCAATAAAGAAAACAAGTGATGTGTGGCTAATAGACAAGTTTTTCGTTAAAATATAGTTCTCAAAGTTCCATAGAGTGGAGGACATGCTAAATTTTGAAACAACTTTATCAAAGCTTAAAGAATGACTATGATGCAATCAAATAAGAGAAGAATTGATTTGAAATCTTCTTTAAGAGAGTTCAAAATTTCTTTCAAAAGGTTTAAAAAAAAAATTCCAGGCACATCATAAAAATAGAACCCTTATAAGGACATCCAGAATGCGCTAAAAAAAGGGAAAATTAATTTGCCTTCAGGAAAGGAACTCAATTCGAAGGGAAACAAGCAGGATTCATAAAGCATGAACTAATGAGCAAGTTTTCGACTGATCCGATGAATTACAAAACTTACAAAGAAGGACAACTCAGTTGATAATGAGAAAAGTTTAGACATCAAAGAGTATAGGAGCCAAGGAGAAAAGTTTAGACAAGTAAAGGGAAATACTCCAAAGAATTATAAACAGACATGTGCAATTTAGATCAGACGAGAATGCATGTAAACAAAAGGATAGGATTGGGAGATAATCAAATTATTTTCCAAGGAAGAAATCGCAAACAAGAACCTCAGGGCACATCAAGAAAGAATAAGTCACATATCATTTACAGAGTTCGAGACACCTAACCAAATAACCTTGAGAATTAACTCCAAACGTTCCCAAAAACCCGCGATTTACTTTACCTAAAACTCGTATATCATCTATGATAACCCATTAGTGCTTCCATCTAAATAATTCACTAGTGTTAAGCCGGCCAAACTTAATACCAGGAATTATGCAATGCAAGACTAATGGCATTAATCAATAGACCGTCATGTGCATCAAGCTTTAATTCTCGACATCCGAACAAGACCTATTACATGACAGACACTCAGAGCATGCAATTGAAGCATAGTCGGTCCATTCCTCAGGCTCTACAGGAAGGACCTTTCTGATACCATAATGTAACACCCTAACTATCAAAATGTCATGCTTCCAGCTGTGTCCACTCTGATAGCTCGGGTATTACGAAAACTCTTAAAATATTTAATACTAAGATATGAGCCTGTTTAAAACTTAAACCGAGTTTTTCAAATCATACATCCATATTTACAATACAAATTACAATCCTACAGAGAATACATATATTTATATACATACACACATATTATTACTTTACAGGCATTACATAATCAAATTCCTATCCCTCTTATAAAAACTTGTAAAGTTAAAGGCGAGCGAAAAAGTAATTAATACAACACAAAACATTGTTTGAAACAGAAAAAGAATAAATGGGCTTTTCCAAACTTCGTCGTCCATAACCTGAAAAAGGAAAGACCTATAGGGGAGTGAGAACATCATCCTCGCTGGTTCTCACTATAGGGTTAGAGAATTACTATAATAGGATACGTGAAAATAAAACCGTTACAGTGATTAATAACCACCTTATGCATCTTTTCAAAAACAAAGACTTAATATAAAAAATCCGAAATCCTTTCTAAAAGAGGAAACTGTTAATTCTTCAAAAGTCCAAAAGCCTTTTTAAATGTTTTTCCTAGATAGTATGAATGACCAAGCTGTTCCAAGCATAGGTTCATTAAGTCTATGCTGAACCAGTTTAGTTATTCATACTTTTCTAAACCAAAAACACAAACTAAACACGGCCCTCGGTCCATCTCATAATCAATCACGACCTAGGCCCAAACAATTCAATCCATAACCAATCCATCACAATCCACCCAAATTTTAATCACAAACACAAGTAAGGTTCAAGCACAATCAAGCAGTTACTTCAAGTAGAGCAGTTAGCAATTAAACATAATTATTCACATAGACAAACTAATTACAATATGCACACCCAAACAATGTCACATAGATGCATATGATGCATGCCTGTTCTAGTGGCTGATAAGTCTCATCTGTCGATTATAAAGCCAACCCGACAAGTCCTGGTAGCTAACCATTGGACTGTCCCTCTGTCGTGTATCCCCAACTCGAGTTATTCACAATCATAATCATAATCACACAACACCCACACTAGTGTTTATCCACGGGGGCGAGCTCATCCGGAACTTTAACTGTGTCTGGCCACACTTACGACATAGGGTCAGCAGAGTATCGAGTCTCAACCTGGAGCACATGGTGGCTA
Source organism: Arachis ipaensis (assembly GCF_059453495.1). Taxonomy (NCBI): domain Eukaryota; kingdom Viridiplantae; phylum Streptophyta; class Magnoliopsida; order Fabales; family Fabaceae; genus Arachis; species Arachis ipaensis. Next base: position 31,885,951 of record NC_142435.1, read on the forward strand.
GCCACTGCTTTTACCCAGGAAAACTCGTATCTCAGATAATTGGAAGTGCAACAATCACATTATCAAATCTCTAATCATCCATATTCATACTCAGCCATAATTTAATACCAATACAGCCATCCGGCTCATAACATGACCCATAACCAGCCACAATTCATTATCATATACAGCTATCCGGCTCATAATATAACAGCACTTCCACCATCCAATATCATCAAACTCATATAATCATCATTCAAGCTATAAATCACTTTTTTCTCGAATCACTTTACTTTGAAATCAAAAATCAATTCTCTCCAGCCTTAACTTTAAAATCCCCATTTCTCAAATCTTTTCAGGCTCATAAGCCACTTTTCCTCAAACGTAAATTTCTCTTTTTTAAAACAAAGTCACCCTCCTCAACATCTTTTCATAACAATTCAAAAATCACACCAATTTAAAAGTCTTTTCTGAGAGATCAACAATCATCCATCTTACACAGTATTGGTAAAAAATTTCTCAGCAGAGTCTCATGTCTTTAGGGGAGAATAACGTAACTTATTTCCTTAAATGCATTTAAAATCTTTAAAACTTGGCTTTTTGATTTGAGTAATAAAATAGAATCTAAGCCAAACCGAGTCGTATAATTAATTACTCTAACCACATTTTCAAAACCATTTCTTTTACTTAAACCAAAACCAATCTCAACCCCATATTAAAAATCTAAATCATTTTCAGCGGCTCGAAAATCATTTTAATTTTTCTAAACCAGAAATTTAAAGGATATTTAACCCTTTCTTAAAATGTCAAAAAATGAGATTTATCAATTGAAATCCAAGTTCTTTTAAAGTCACTAAAAATCCTCTAAGTAAAACTCTTTAAATCAAATTCAAATACATAAACCATTTTCACCTTTAAAGCAGCTTTAAAGCAAAAATCGTTTCTGAACCACTTCCACCCAAACATAATATTTTTCTTAGGAAACAAAGCTAAGTCATAATTCTCTTTTCAATAATTCTTTTCAAAACATAATTTTATCACTTTCATAAATAATTTTAGGTAAAGGTAATAAAAGTCTTAAATCCATAATTCTCCCAATAACACTTCAAATAAAGTCTCGGATTTCATAGGAATTTCGGCAGCACCTCCTCTAAAACTTGGACTCTGCCACCCTTTCGGGTCCCAACCAATCCATTCTACAACCCTCTTTAACAGGTTTCAAAACCAAATCAATTTAAAAAAATCAAGATGAATCCAAAAGTGCATACCATTTTCATATTTCAAGAAAACCAACTCAAACTTAAATCAATTTCCAATGGATTAAACTTGATTTCAAATCTTTAAAGAAACAACTTTAAAGAAACACTTCAAAAATAGTCCGTTTTACAAAACCGAACAATAATCCATTCAAACAAACATTCGTATTCATTTAAGACAACCAAACAATACATAATACTTATACAATCACCAAAGATACATTTTCTCACATCAATATCCATATATAATAATTCTAATTTATAAAGTATAGTTTTTCGAAAAGGCCCCTACTTCGATTAGTCGAAATCATAAACCAAATGCGCAAACGAAACTCTTTTTTCTCAGCCCAAAACCAACGGCAATTGAGACCTCAGCCCTTGATCTCGTTCGCAGCAACGCAACAACTTAAAAGTGACATGCCAGATGCACGTCTCTTCTCCCCACGGCTGAGCTTCCTCGCGTGCATTCTTCCTCTCTCTTCCCTTTGCTCTTCGCGCTCTCTCCCTCCCCTGTGCAACACCGCGGCGCGATGGCAGCTGGACGTGGTGGAGGTTGTGGCGGCACAGCTGGCAGCGGTGGTCTCCCTCCTCCTTCCTCTTCGGATCGCAGCTCCCCCTCTTCTCTCCTTCCCCTGCTTCCGTCTCCCCTTTATTTTCCTTCTTTCTTTCTTTTTTCTGATGGGTGTGTGCGTGGTTTGTTAGGCACAAGGGGGGATGCGGTTGCTGCGTTGTTTTGGGGGGTTAGGGTTCAATTTGGTAAAAGTTAGGGTTAGGGTTTGGGAAATTTCTAAATCAATTTAGGTTATATGGTATTTATTTTGAAATCTAATTTAATCTCTAAAATTACTTTAAAATATTATTTGTGGTATAAAAATACTAATTGATTCTCAATCAAATACTCTAATTGAAAATATATTACAATATAACTAATTTTCTTTATTAACAAAACCTAAAGTATTTATTTATAAAAATATTATCATATAAAATCTTATTATTTTACAACTACAAATTTTATAATTTAAATATAGAAAATAATTCAAAAATTGTAAAATCAGATAAAATTCTAATTTAAATAGCCAAATATCATTATTCTTTGAATTTTTAAAATTTTAAATTATAAATAGAAAAATAATTCAAAATTATAGAGTTTGGATAAAAATCTTAATTTATTTCAAATCTAATTAATCAAAACTACCTTTAATTATCTTCAATAAAATCATTTATGAACTTAAAACTGTAAATAAACATATATAATTAAAAATTAGTTCATTATAACTTTTCAAAAATTCTGGGTCTTACATATCTAATTGCTAATTAAGAAAGTATATTTAATATTTAACATTATATTTCACATAGAAAAATAATAGTGTACACTTTTTGGCAACTATACATAAGAGTTAAATACGTTTTTAGGTTCTAACAACAAGGATGGAACTGTTGTTGTCCTACCATTTGCTATAATGAAGTTATTTAACGGTAATATGCATTCATAACTTTCTCAATATATATATTTTTTTGTGACATTTTATGATTTGTGTAATAAGCTTTAACAGAAAATATATATTGAAAACTAATGTGTCGAATTATCTTACTAGGTAATAACTCAATACCACATCAACCAAAGTCTACAACCATTAGTCCATACTCTGTAGGTAAAAAAGAAAAACAATGCATCAATACTAGCGGTGTTAGTAATTTGGCTAACACAAGTGGAGCATATAATAGCTCATATCATCACACAAGTCAACAACAGTTTTAATAAACATCAAACAATATTCACTAATTACAAAGCCAATGTATGATGCTAATATGCTTAGATATTTTTAATGTTCCATACTCGAAGATCAATCATTTAGTTTTTTAACTGATCTACTAAAATAATTATTCTTATATGCTATACAATTATTATAGATGTACCAGAGTACACAAGCTGATCTAGGTTGCAAAAGGATGCAAGACTGAAAAGGAAATTATGTTATTTCAAAAGATGCATGGTAAGATAACCATGATAGATTGTAATTATCATAAAGCTAAAGTTTCAATTTTTTTATCTTTAATCCTACCTTCATAATATAGATTTATAATTTAGCTGGTTCAAAAATTTTACCAAATCATGATGTTCTCAGCAGGTAATACATCAATGCAAGGGCATCTTACACACACGATGATGACATGTAGCAACATTACCAACATAGCCAGTAGTAGTGGTAATATAATGTAGTTTTTTTTTAGTTTAAGGATACATTAATTTTTTTATAATATAAGATAATTGATGTATATCTCGAATGATTACAGGGATAACTACATCTAATTCAAATTTACTAACCAAAAAATTAGAAACAGTGTGCATAGGTAAAAAGGGAAGACACCTGAAACAAAAGAAATCATTGTTAAAGGAATTGACTATAAATCTTACAAGAATTTTTGAAGAAGTTGAGGATATTACTGAAAACATGATTGTAGTAGATAATTCTGTGCAAATTGAACACCCAGTCATATTCGATGTTGCTGAGAATACAGGTAATTTAAGAAGTAGCAATATCGACACTTTATTATTTACTATTGTTATGCTTTTTATAAATAAAAAATTATCAATTAGTATACAAGTTTTTAAAATTCTGAAAAAGATATTGTTATATATTATATTTTTTGTATTTAAAAATTGATTTATCATAATTCTTATTATTTTATTAGTGTACATATAAAACTTAAACCTTGATTTTGGTACAATAAAATTGTATTATATGATCTCATCTTTTTAAAACATAGATTGCAGTCATCGATAATTTTTTATAAATATTATTTTTATACTTCACATGGTGAAGAAAATACATATTTTTTATATAGTATTTATTGCAGATATAATTGAAACAGAATTTACTATCTTGGTGATTATTAGATGTGATAGACATTGGTGACCCAGAATTTTTTGTCGGTATTGCAATGCTATGATGTGGTATGAGGAGAGATCAGAGAAGTCCAAAACAAGATCTAATATTGAGTTCTCAATATGTTGTATGCGAGAGAAGGTACAACTGCCATTTTTGCAACGTCCACCTTAGCTCTTACAAGATTTAATATCTGGGACAAACCAAAGAAGCAAACACTTTAAGCATAATATAACAACTTATAAAACATATTTTGCTTTACGTCCCTAGGCAATAAAATTGAGACTTCCATCAATGATGGGACAGGTCCTCCCCAGTTCATTATGAATGGACAAAACTAACACAGAATTGGAAGCTTGGTGCCAGTTGAGGGACAAAGGCCAAAATTCGCGCAGTTATATATTTATGATACAGAAAATGAGTTCTCAAATAGGATAGAAATTTTCAGGTTTGTATCATGTATTCCAAACTTATTAGATCTATATTAAGGTAATTGGTACTTTGATTTTGGTTAATTATGAATACCAATATTTGTTTAATAGGTAAAATATACTTTTTGTCTTTGAAGTTTGATAAAAGTTTCAAAAATACCCCTAAATTTTATTTTGTTTCAATTTTGTCCCAAAAGTTTTTTATTTGCATTAAATATACCCCTAACGGCAAATTTTTTAAAAAATTTAAGACCGATTCAACAACAATTTCATAAGAACAACCCTCAATACAAGCAAATCAAGCATAATTTTTGAAATTTAGCCGTCAAGGGTATATTTGATTCAAATCAAAAAATTTTGGGACAAAATTGAAATAAAATAAAACTTAGGGGTATTTTTAAAATTTTACCCTTTTTTAATTGATTTTTATACAGTTTAAGAACAACCAGTCCTTGTGTAATGACCCATATTTTTTAAAATCTAAATATAAATAATCTATAATTAATTTTATTAATTAAAATTTCTTATTTTTAGAAATTATTTTATTAAATATAATTAAATTAATTTTATAACTATTTGAACTCAATTAAATTCAGATTCTCATATATATTTTTATTATGATGAAATATTTTACATAATTAAAAGTATAATTTTAGTAATTTATAAACAATGAAAATTATATATATTTTAATTTAAGTAATTGATATTTTAATTTAGTTAATAATATTATTATCGAGCTAGATATCCGCCGATATGAGTAAATATCGATACTCTTTGGTGAATTTAGTTTTGTTAATGCTTCACCGTATATATTTTATTATTGTGTTGCTAATGTCATTTATATTAGTAACTCATATATATTATTACTTGTGTTTTAATATATCCAGTTTTCATAATTATCCATTCAGGATATTTATAACTTGAATCGCTGACTCAACAGCTTCAAAAACTGACATGTGGCCTAGCTTAACACCTAACCCCCCCTATTCATTAATCATCAACATCAACATCTCATTTTATCTCCTTCACCGAACCAAGAAGAAAGAAAAAAGAGAGAGAAGGTCGTGTGGGATTTCATGGAAGCCATGAACCTTCGGCACTCGATTTCTTGAGATCCGTAACTCCAATCAAAAATCTAATTCGGTAAAAATATTTGTATCCTCCTCCTTTACATGTTGGCATTACTTTTGTCTGGTAGAAGTTGACAGTGACGTAGCTCCCTTCCCCTTGAGTTCGAACAATTGGAATTCTAGGAGACACAGACGATTTTCTGATGTTTTTCTCTTCAGTAGCTTGGTCAGAAAGTTTCTCCGGAGCTTCCGTTGTTTTGATTTTGTACGGAAGTAGGTTTGATAATTTTATAATAATTGAATATGAATTTGATAAGTGAATTGTTCGTTTGTTTGATTATTGATTGAATTTGTCTGAAATTTATGTTGAATTTTTGTGATATATTGATATTTGTGATTGGTTTGGGATTTGGTCGGTTTAAGTGCAACAAAGAATTGAATTATTTTGATGAATTCGGGACTGAAATTTTGTTGGTGATCAAGAGAAATTGGTGACATTTGATGAAGACATTGAGATTTAATAACAAATTAATTGTTGAATTAACGACATGATTTGAGATATGAAAAAAATTTTTTTAAGCGGTTGGATTTCTAATTGGATTGATTTTATAAATATTTTGATATTAGAAATGGTTTTGATTTATTGGAAATGATTTGAAAGAGTTTGAGAAATATTTTGGATGGGACCTGAGAAGGGTGGCAAAGTCCGAGTTTTAGGGGAAATGCTGCCGAAATTTTGTTATAAAATTTAAAACTTTTTTTGAAATGTTATTTAGAAAAGATTAGATTTGAGAAGTTGTATTATTTAATTTTTGATTTATTAATAAAATTGTTATGTTTCGAGTTTAATTCATTTAAGAAAAGTATATGTTTTGAGTTCGATTTATTTTGAAATTAATTAATTTTAAGGATGAAACTGGTATTGGTTTTGGTTTTGGCATGGGTTTGGAACTTCTGATTTGTATGATTTGATTTTGATTTGATTTAAAAACTTTATTTGATTATTTCAATTTAAGAAAATAATGATTGTTAAGGATTTCTAATGAAATTAAGAGAATGAGATTGGTTGTCGCTCCCCTAAAGTCTAAAGGCTTTGCTGAGGAGTTTAACTAATAAATGGTTTCCCTTTGTCTTTTGAAAGAAGAATTGGTTTAAGTGAAATTGTTTTAAGAGTTTTGAAGAATGTCATAAAGAAGTGGTTTTGGTTTTAAAAGAAAAAGAGAAGATAAATCGGCACGTGTGATTATCGGAAGGTCACGAGAGGGTGACGATAGTATGTTAAGGTGCCAAAGAATAAATGTTAATAAGTCGTAGGCTTTATATGTGTATGACTGTGCGGGGATGCCCATAAATGTGGAATGGCTTCCAGGAACATGGGACACATGCTTCAGCTGGAGAATCAGGGCCTGCAAGAGGTTGGAACCTTGCAAAGGTTATGCCGCTGGAATGCCTTATTTGACTTGCGAGTTAGATTGCGTCGGGTGCGGGTCGAAACCGACAAATGAGCTTATTACCTGCGATAGGAGTAGGCATGCATCATCCTTGTTTGCATATTTTGCATTCGGTTTGGTGTTGTGAATTGTTTGTGATTGCTTGAGTTGTGTTTGTGATTTTCATTGCTTGTTAATTTGAACTTCTATGACTGATGATTGTTCTGGATCCTTGAGTTGGGCTGTGAATTAAAGTGACCTGTGATAATTCCGACTTAACTAACTACCTCGACCCTACTAAGAACTCCCCAGTTCTTACCCCCTATTTCCACCCCCTTTTAGCTATAGTTGCGAAGGTTTAGTACGGAGCTACAGGAGCATGGAAGATTGAGTTTACGAGTTAATTTTTTAGATTTTATTTTCCCCTCGTCGATTATTATTTTTAGTTTTTAGAGGGGATAGGACTTGTATTTGAGAATCTTGAAGTAAGTCTATGTATATGATGCTATATGATTATGTATCCATATATATATAGGTATCATTTTGATTAAGTGATTAACAGAAAAGACTTATCATTTTTTTGAGTACAGTTTCGGTTCGTATTCGCGAAGGCTCAATATTAAATAAACATATTATATAATTAAAGGAATAGAGGTAAGTAGCGCTCGGACTTTTAGAGCGATCATAAGGTGCTAAAAGTTAGGTGTTGCATTATGCTATCAGCAGTTTGTTCCTATTAGAGCCTTGGAAATGGCCTGACTATGCTTCACTGCATACTCTGAGTGTCAGTCATGCAGTAGGACTTGTCCTAATGACAAGAGTTTGAGTTTCACGTGCATGATTATCTATTGATTAATGCTGTTAGTCGACCGTTGCATTCCTCATGGTATTAGGTCTGGCCAACTTAATACTGATGATTTTTGTATATGGAAACACTAATGGATTATCATAGATGAAATAGAAGTAATAGGTTATGCAAATCACGGGATTTTGGCAACGTTATAGGTTAAGTTTTAAGGATTCGTTTCAACGTATACTCTTTATTCGTGCTGTGTGACTTGGTGTCATCTCTTCTTTCATTGTTTTCATTGCAATTATTTTTTTGGATTTCATCCTTAAAATGTGATTTGAATGCTTCTTTCAGCCATACCTTATCATTCATGTATATCTTTGCCTGATTATGATCCTATCTGTTCACTTGAATCTTTTCAAATATTCATTCTTGAAATTGCCTATATTATTCTTCGTTATTCATGTTTTCTTTTAGTAGAGTTTGAAATTATTTTATAGTATCAATTTAAAAAGGCAAAAATTTTTGTAAGGTGAATAGAATGTAACGACCCATATTTTTTAAAATTTAAATATAAATAAGTTATAATTTATTTTATTAATTGAAGTTCTTTATTTTTAGAAATTATTTTATTAAAAGTAATTAAATTAATTTTATAACTACTTGAGTTCAATTAAATTCAGATTCTTATATATATTATTATCAAGCTAAATATCTGCCGATATGAGTAAATATCGATACACTTCGGTGAACTTAGTTTTGCTAATGCTTCACCGTATATCTTTTATCATTATGTTGCTAATGTCATTTATATTAGTAACTTGTATATATATTATTACTTGTGTTTTAATATATCCAATTTTCATAATTATTCGTTTAAGATATTTATAACTTGAATCGCTGACTCAGCAGCTTCAAAAACTAACACGTGGCCTAGCTTGACACCTAAACCCCCTCCCCCCCCCCTTATTCATTAATCATCACCATCAACATCTCATTTTCTCTCCTTAACCGAACCAAGAAGACAGAAAAAAGAGAGAGAAGGCCGTGTGGGATTTCATGGAAGCCATGAACTTTCAACACTCTATTTTTTGAGATCCGTAACTCCAATCAAAATCTAATTCGGTAAAAATGTCCGTATCATCCTCCTCTACACATTGGCATTACTTTTGTCCGATAGAAGTTGACAGTGACATAGCTCCCCTTCCCCTTGAGTTTGACCAATTGGAATTCTACGAGGCACACACGATTTTCTGACGTTTTCCTCTTCAGCAGCTCGGTCAGAAAGTTTCTCCGGAGCTTCCATTGTTTGATTTTGTACGGAGGTAGGGTTTGGTAATTTTTTAATAATTTAATGTGAATTTGATAAGTGAATTGTTCGTTTGATTGATTATTGATTGAATTTGACTGAAATTTATGTCAAATTTTTGTGATATATTGATATTTGTGATTGGTTTGAAATTTGGTCGGTTAAGTGCAGCCAAGAACTGAATTATTTCGATGAATTCAGGACTGGAATATTGTTGGTGATCAAGTGAAATTGGTGAGATTTGATGAAGACATTAAGATTTAATAAGAAATGAATTGTTGAATTAACGACATGATTTGAGATATGAAAATGGTTTTATTTTGAAAGCAGTTGGATTTCTAATTGGATTGATTTTATAAATATTTTGATATTAGAAATGGTTTTCATTTATTGGAAACGATTTGAAAGAGTTTGAGAAATTGTTTGGATGGGACCTGAGAAGGGTGGCAAAGTCCGAGTTTTAGGGGAGATGCTGCCGAAATTTTGTTCTAAAATTTAAGACTTTGTTTGAAATGTTATTTAGAAAAAGATTGGATTTGAGAAGTTGTATTATTTAATTTTTGATTTATTAAGAAAATAGTTATGTTTCGAGTTTAATTCATTTAATAAAAGTATATGTTTTGAGTTCGATTTATTTTGAAAATAATTAATTTTAAGGATGAAACTGGGATTGGTTTTGTTTTTGTTGGCATGGGTTCGAAACTTCTGATTTGTATGATTTGGTTTCGATTTGATTTAGAAACTTTATTTGATTATTTCAATTTAAGAAAATAATGATTGTTAAGGATTTCAAATGAAATTAAGAGAATGAGATTGGTTGTCGCTCCCCTAAAGTTTAGATGCTTTGCTGAGGGGTTTAACTAATAAATGGTTTCTCTTTATCTTTTGAAAGAATAATTGGTTTAAGTGAAATTGTTTTAAAGGTTTTGGAGAATGTCATAAAGAGGTGGTTTTGGTTTTAAAAGAAAAAGAGAAGATAAATCGGCACGTGTGATTATGGGAAGGTCACGAAAGGGTAGCGATAGTATGGTTAAGGTGCCGAAGAATAAATGTTAATAAGTCGTGGGCTTTGTATGTGTATGATTGTGTGGGGATGCCCGTAAATGTGGAATGGCTTCCAGGAACATGGGTCACATGCTTCAGCTGGAGAATCAGCACCAGCAAGTACTTGCAGAGGTCATGTTCGGCATACTTCAGTTGGAGAATCAGCACCTGCAAGAGGTTAGAACCTTGCTGAGGTTATGCCACTGGAATGCCTTATCTGACTTGCGAGTCAGATTGCATCGGGTGCGGGTCAAAACCGACAAATGAGCTCATTACCTACGATAGGAGTAGGCATGCATCATCCTTGTTTGCATATTTTGCATTTGGTTTGGTGTTGTGAATTGTTTGTGATTGCTTGAGTTGTGTTTGTGATTTTCATTGCTTATTAATTTGAACTTCTATGACAGGTGATTGTTCTGGGTCTTTGAGTTGGGCTGTGAATTAAATTGAGCTATGATAATCCTGACTTAATTAACTACCCCGACCTTACTAAGAACTCTCCAGTTCTTACCGCCTATTTCCACTCCTTTTAGCTACAGGTGCGAAGGTTTAGTGCGGAGTTACAGGAGCATAGAAGATTGAGTTTACGAGTTAAGTTCTTAGATTTTATTTTCCCCTCTTCGATTATTGTTTTTAGTTTTTAGAGGGGATAGAACTTGTATTTGAGAATCTTGAAATAAGTTTATGTATATGATGCTATGTGATTATGTATCCATATATATATAGGTATCAGTTTGATTAAGTGATTAATAGAAAAAACTTATCATTTTCTTGAGCAAAGTTTCGGTTCATATTGGCGAAGGCTTAATATTAAATAAACATAGCATATAATTAAAGGAATAGAGGTAAGTAGCGCTCAGACTTTTAGAGTGATCATGAGGTGCTAAAAGTTAGGGTGTTACACCTTGATTCTAGACCTCAAGGGCACGAACAATCAACATAATGTTCTTGCTCACACATTTAGGATAGTGAGAAACTACCTAAATCAAGAAAATATCACAAATATAAGGTTGCGGTTGTACCGAAAAAGATCAAAAGATGCGAGAGTCTACAATCTACTATCTTCTAACGAGGTTGCAGCTCTAATAGTAGGCGATTTTTATTCTGGAGATGCAGGGTGTGATATTATAGTTCAATTAAATTCCGGACATCTACAAAGGATTCATGAGACACACATCGTATTTATTCTTCTTCAGTATCCTATGATGTTTTCTGTAACACCTTACCACACAGAGCTTTACACCTTGGATGTAAAACAGAGGTGGTGACGCACTACGACCTCTAAAATAAAATATAAATACGTATAGTAGTCGAAAGAATGTAGTATACTAGGAGCCCTGAAGAATGGGCGAAACATAATCGCAAAATTGCAAAAGCGCAACGCTCAGGAAAGAGATTACTTGCGTACGAAGAGAACTAGAGTTCATAAGCATATATATATATATATATATATATATATATATATATATAGAAAGTAAGAACAGAGGGTCAATAATACAAAATAACAAGCTTCTAACTCAGCCTGCGAAGCTAAAGCTGGCCGGAGAATATTTACATACATATATATACTTAAACCCAGAACCCAAAATACATATATAATAAATCTTGATTCTCCATAAACCTCTAAGAGGTACGAAATAAAACAAGTATATATGAGGAGAGTTTATACAAATATAGAAAAAGACCAAAAGTAAAACTCCAAAATGAATCCACTTCGCTGCAGAAGCCCCAGACGCCTACTGAGGTGCCTCTCGACTTGCATCTGAAAAACAACATTATATGGGATGAGAACCAGAGGTTCTCAGCATGGTAAATGTGTCACGCACATAATATATAAGGTCTTGGGAATGCCAGAGGCAATCCTAGTACCCGATACTCAAATTATAAAACTTAAGAATTAAAAACTGAAACCATAAATATGGGTGGTTTTCAAAGTATTCCTAAACTTAACCAAATACTAACTAAAACCCTCAATTTTCTGCCTTTTCTCCAATCCTCCTACTATGGTGAAACCACAGGAAACAAACAGAAAATTCAAGAATATACAGGAAGCATATATAACAAGTAGGCAGTGATGAGTGGATACTTTATATGCTTTTTGGCATCATTTTCATATTATTTTAGATATGTTTTGTTTAAGTTTTATTATATTTTTATAAGTTTTACTGCTAAATTCACATTTTTGAATTCTACTTTGAGTTGGTGTTTCCTTATGATTTCAGGTAATTTCTAGCTAAAATTGAGGAGCTTTAGCAAAGTCCGATTCAGAGGCAAGGAAAGCGTAGCAGATGCTATCAGATTGTGACCTCCATGCACTCAAATGAGCATTTCTGGAGCTACAGAGGTCCAAATGACAAGTTCTCAATGGCGTTGGAAAGCTAACTTTCAGAGCTTTCCATCAATATATAATGGTCTATACTTTTCTTCGAAGGAACCTGTCCATATTGGGCACTGAACGCCAAGGAGCTACCCTCTGGCTGGCGTTCAATGCCCCAAGGAGACAAGCCAACATTGAACGCCCAAGAACCACCCCCTTTGGGGCGTTCAACGCCCACCAAGAAGCAAGGAAGCGCCAACCATCCCCTAATGGGTGTTCAACGCCCATTCCTCAAAGTTGGACGCCAAGCTCAGCCCCAAGTATTCAACTAAAGTGGGCCCAAGGATGGATTTTCGCACCTCTAGTCTAGTCTGTCATAATTTTTGTACTTCTTAGTTATTAGATTAGTATTTAAAGGAGAAGATTACCCATGTTGAGGATCTTCGGCCTCATCTTTACCATTCGTACATTTCACCATTGTTTTCTGTAAAGCATGAGCAACTAAACCTCCTAAGTTAGGGTTAGGAGCTCTGCTGATTCTCATGGATTAATAATATTACTATTTCTATTTCAATACACGTTTGATTCCATTCTCTTGTGCATTTTTGTTCTTCATCTCATGAATGCTTGAGTATGATAATTGCCTAAACACCAGAATTGAACAATTTTTAACATAATTGCTCATAACTTTCGAAATTGGAAAGGAAGAAATTGGAACACAGAAATGGTTTACTTACCCAATTATTGACTGGGCTTTGTAGATCTCGACGGTGCAGTCGCATGGCCGCAAACGATGCGACGATTGGAGCTCAGAGCGGAAAGTTATGTGAGATTGAAGTGGAACCAAGGGTTTGGAACATCACCTTCATTCTTCTCCCTTCTCTTCAGTCCCCAACATGGAAATGAAATGTTTTGGGGAAGGAAATTAGTCTCTTCCCTTTTATGTGTTGGGCTTTAGTCCCGGTTCAACCGGTTCGGTCTGTTCGGTCCAATCTTGGGTCAAATTCTTTGAAATTAGTGTCAAAATTTTTGTTTAAATTAGCTCTATCTTACTTTACTATAAATTTTATATTTCTAATTTGTTTTATTAAAATTTAATTTATTGATTAATTATTCGCTAATTTTGGGGGGTTTACATTTTCTTATGGTGAAGAAGGCTACCAAGAAGACATTCCTTTGCGAGAATCTCATAGAGCTAATAAAAATAGAAAGAGACAACGTGTGAGTTTAAGGGATTTCATAGAATTTAGAAAACAAGAAAAAAGGGTCAAGTATGCAATCATTGTCAATGGTAGAAGACTATTTCAGCAGTTCTTGGTTGATTGCTTTTCCATTATTGAAGCACAAAGGCTAACCTACTATCGAAACAACCAAGATAAAGTAAGGAGTATATATATATATATATAAGGGATTCAAGGTGCAGTTGATTGGGGGTGAAACTCGTGCTTCCAAAGCAGGTAAACGTGTCATCCTATTTGTGTCCTTCACTAGTGGCATGAGATATATGTTTAATAATTGTCAAGATACTATAGCAACTTGTAAGAAATATGGATATCCAGACCTCTTCATCACAATGACATATAACTCGAGTTGGTATGAGATTGACAGAGTTAACAATCCAAGAAACTTAATGGTTGAAGACCGACCGGATATATCGTGTAGAGTGTTCAAAAATAAGCTTGACATGATAATCTCATATCTTAAGCAAGGAATTCTATTTGGAGTGCTAGATGCTGTTACTGCTCATCATCCAATATTATTTTTAAAGAAATTTTCCTTCAAATTATTATAAAATAAATGGCAAAATATTTGTTTATTTTTAACATATTATTGATTGTCTATTATCACCTTTAATTTATGAAAGCACATATATAAAATACATAGTTTATTTATAACATATATTTTTTTGTCTTTTTGTTATAAGGGATGTACACGGTGGAATTTCGAATTCCAAAAAAGAGGCCTGTTACATGCTCACATTCTTTTATGGTTGAGTGGAGACCATAAGATAATAATGACAACTTAAATTGATCAGTTAATATCATTGTCAGAGTTGCCCAATCCTATTTGGTATCCAAAATTGTATAGAATTGTGTCTACATATATGATTCATGGACCATGTGGTAGAACTTTCTCAAAATCTCCTTGCATGAAAGATGGGTACTGCACCAAATATTATCCCAAAACATTCATCAGTATCACAGTTATTGATGATAGTGGATACCCATCATATAGAAGATGAGACACAGGAGTAGTTACTGAGAAGAAGGGAGTCCATATGGATAATACGAATGTGGTTCCATACAATGCATATCTGCTGATGTCTTATCAAGCGCATGTTAATGTAGAGTACTGCAACAAGTCAAATGCTATCAAATATTTGTTCAAGTACGTGAATCAAGGTCCATAAAAGGTAGCAGTTAGAGTTTCAAAGGAATCTTTCAGTGGAGAAGATGCTCATATTATTGATGAGATCAAAGAATTTTATGATTGTATGTATTTGTCTGCATGTGAGGCTATGTAGAGAATTTTGGCTTATGATATTCATCAGAGGTGGCCTTCAGTGATAAGATTAACTTTTTATTTTCCTGGAGAGAAAAATATCATCTTTAAAGATGATGACGATCTTGAGGAAATTGTGGAAGAAGTGGAAGGGAAATGTACGATGTTCTTAGCATGGATGGAGGCCATCACAGAATTTGAAGCAGGTAAAACTTTGATGTATGCTGAGTTTTCAAATCAATTTGTTTATGATAGAGAAGCAAGGGAATGGCATCCACGCAAAAAAGGGTATTCTATCGGGAGGTTTAACTATGTTCTACCGGGTACAGGTGATATCTACTATATGAGAATTTTGTTAACTGTTCAGAGAGGTTGCACCAAATATGAGTCTATTAGGACAGTTAATGGGATTACATATTCTAACTTCCAAGATGCTTGCTATCCTATGTGACTACTGTGTGACGATAGAGAATTCATTGTAGTTATTAATGAGGTAGCTGAACTTGCATCTGGTCATCAATTGAGAAAACTATTTGTGATGCTACTGATATTTAATAGCGTTAGCAAACTAGATCGTGTTTGGAATGCAATTTTGACATTATTAGCTGACGGAATACTATACAAGAGGAAAAAAGCATTAAAAAATCAAGGTATTTCACTATGTCTTTTTTTATATCAAAATTGGATTCTCTAGTTACTTTATTCTTATTATTAATATATACAGTTTTTATTTTGGAATTACTTATTAAATATTTCATAAAATTATCATGTGCTTTTGCTAGGACTAAACATAACTGATGACAAATTAAAAAACCTTTGCCTTATTGAGATTGAGAAGATATTCAATAGCAATGCGAGATCTTTAAGAGACTATCAATCAATGTCATATCCTGAGTTGTCTAATGTTTTCATTTTTTAGAATAAGCTAATAGAGGAGGAGTTAGCATATGACACAAATGAGTTGACTCATATAAACTTATATACAGAACAGAAGATGACTCATGAGCAAAGATTAATATTCGATAAGATACTCAGTTCTATTAATACAGACTCTAGTAGTTTTTACTTTGTTTTTGGGCATGGTGAGTGTAGTAAGACATTTATTTGAAATGGAATTTCTTTTGCTATTCAGTCTAGAGGAAAGATTGTTTTAAATCTTGCATCCAGTGGAATTGTGTCTTTACTCCTGCCTGGTAGCAGAACGGCTCATTCTAGGTTTTCAATACCCATTATAATTGTTAATAAATCTACTTGCAACATCAAACATGGCAGTTTGAAGGCTGAGCTGCTCATCCAAAGTAACTTAATAATTTGGGATGAAGCTCAAATACTCAATAAAATGTGATTTGAAGCACTTGATCGGATGTTCAGGGATCTTATGTCAGTTACCGATCAACATAAAACTCATCAACCATTTGGTGGTAAGGTTGTGGTTCTAGGAGGTGATTTCAGACAGATACTTTCGGTGATTCCAAAAGGGAGTAGACACGATATATTGTTATCAGTTATTAACTTATTCCATCTGTGGTCGTTCTGAAAGTTTTAGAAGCTTCATACGAACATAAAGCTTCTAATGTCTTCTTTAGATCAACAAGATAGTGAAATGAAGAAATTTGCTAATTGGATACTTGATGCTAGAAATGGAAGTATTGGTTCTGCTATTGGTGATGAGTCAAATGTTGAAATTCCAGATGATCTGCTAATTACAACTACAAATGCCCCTCGCTCTCATTTGATAGACTTTTCATATCCAGATTTGTTGCAAAACATGTCAGATTATAGGTATTTCCAGAGTAGGGCAATTCTTGCACCCATGCTTGAAAGTGTCGAGAAGGTAAATGATTTCGTCTTGATAATTTTCCCAGGGATGGAAAGGAGTATCTAAGTTCTGATATAACATGTCAAGCTGATAAGAATGAAGATGTACAACAAGAGTGGTTCATACCAGAGTTCCTAAATGAAATCAAATGTTCGGGACTACCCAACCATAAGTTGACTTTGAAGCCAGAACTCGTTGTAATGCTACTACAAAACATAGACCATACTTCAGGTTTATCCAATAGGACAAATTTAATAGTTAACAAACTTGGCAACAACATAATTGGAGTGACGATAGTGACCGATAGAAATATTGGCGACAAAGTGTACATTCCAAGAATGAACTTGGTCCCTTCAGATTCAAGATTGCATTTTGAGTTTTAACGAAGACAATTTCTATTAACAGTGTGCTTTGCAATGACCATCAACAACAGTCAGGGTCAATCATTATCGCATGTAGAGCTTTACTTGCCAAAAATAGTATTTACCCATGGACAACTTTACGTTGCTTTGTCAAGAGTTAAGAGTCGCAGTGGCCTCAAGGTTCTAAATCTAGACAAAGACGGCAATCCAAAGTCATTAACAATAAATGTCATATTCAAAGAAGTTTTTAATAACATTTAGGTAAGAAAAATAGTATTTTCATTTTAATAACATGTTATGATTACACTTTTGTACAAATATTTACTGTAGATACAACTAATTTATCTATAACTCTACTTTCAAACTTGAAATGAAATGTGTAACAGGGAGTACAACATCATATGCCAATTACTTTTCTAATGAGGTTAGTCAAATACTAGGTTGTCGATAAATTTTTATTAGCCTTTTGATATAAAGTTTAGTGTAAAATTGACATGTTATTATTACAGTTATATATGTTATTATTTTTTCAGGTCTCTTTCCTTATGGTTCAAGAATATTATAGACTTCAAATGGTTCCATTTGCATTTTACTTTGGATAAAGATAAAACAGCATATTCAGTATGTTTATTATACAATGACGATGATAGTGTTATACTAAACTCGAGAAATTTATTATTATAGAATATTATTTTCAATTTACCATGTCAAATTAAAATGCAAGTCGGTGCATTGCACGGGTTTAACACTAGTATCACCAGAAAGAAAAACCCCTCCTTGTGTTTTGAGCTTCTCCGACCACGAGCCTTGATCTACGCCCATGGCTACCACCAATGGTTCTTCTCCGGTAACTTTTCATCTTCTTCCAATTTGTTTCCCTTTGTGTCTCTCTATTCTTATCTCTTTCAAAATTGGTTCTTGTTTGTGTTACTGAGATGAATTGCAATGACAAAGAGAGCTGCTAAAAACACAGAAAACAACTTAGAGAAGATCAAATGTCAACTAGCTTCAGGTTCTGGCAGAAACTTGTTGTAGGGTCCTCTTCTCAAGTGATCTAAAACGGTGAACTCAAATTACTTTATCCCTTTTTATATTTTCCGTACTTTGTTTGTCATCTCTCAATGTTGATCACCAATTGTTTGTTAAAATTTCTATTTGGTAATTTCATCTTATGATCCTTTTCATTGGTACCCATTTACTTGATAATAGTTATTTTTCACAATTCTAGTTTAAACTTTAAAGTTCCAATTTTTCCTGGGATACATAGATGTTTCACTTTTTCATGCGTGTTTTAGAGTTTCTTTATGTGATTCATTGAGTTCCATGGTTGATATTTTCAGAAAATATACATGTTATTTTACTTAAAAGTATCACCATAATCTACTCCTTACACTTGAGTGAATCCTTTTGTAACTAAACTGGCTTTGTGCCTTTCTATGGTGCCATCGGGATTGAATTTTATCTGAAAAACCCATTTGTAACCCACAACCTTCTTGCTTTTTAGAAGTTCAGTGAGACACCAAGTTCTGTTATGATATAGAGCTACCAATTCAGCTTGTATTGCCTTTTTCCAACATTCATGTGTAGCCGCTTTCTCATAAGTGCTAGGTTCCGGATTTGAGGTGATGGCTAGAGAAAGGGACTTATATTTTGGGATTTGTTTATCATATGACAAGTGTTGTGAGATAGGATATAAAGATCTAGAGTTGGCAAAGTTGCTAGAGTGAGCTGCGTGGGTTATCATACAATGGTAGTCCTTTAAATAAGCAGGCAGTTTCTTGACTCTTTTAGATTTTCTAGTGATACAGGTGCATTGTTAGTGTGTGGTGCAGTGGTGTTATAATGGGTGCAATGGTGTGTGAGGAAATTGGTGAGTGCATTTAGCTTGAAAAATGTTTATTTGAATCTGTGAGTGTGGTATGTGTGGATGATTGCAAATAATGTGTGGATGGTGTATCATATTGGTGCATTGTTAGTGTGTGGTGCAGTGGTGTTATAATGGGTGCAATGGTGTGTGAGGAAATTGGTGAGTGCATTTAGCTTGAAAAATGATTATTTGAATCTGTGAGTGTGGTATGTGTGGGTGATTGCAAATAATGTGTGGATGGTGTATCATATTGAAAAATATCAATGCATTGTAGAGTACGAGTGGGTGCCGCAGAAATGTTAATGCTAGTGGAATGTGAAAATGGAAAATGAGTTTCATAGAAAGTTACATTTCTGGATATGAAAATTTCTTTTGATTTTAAATCAATAAGTTGAAAACCCTTTGTTCCTAATTTAAAACCGAGAAAATCTATTTTCCTGG
Organism: Arachis ipaensis; assembly: GCF_059453495.1. Classification (NCBI taxonomy): domain Eukaryota; kingdom Viridiplantae; phylum Streptophyta; class Magnoliopsida; order Fabales; family Fabaceae; genus Arachis; species Arachis ipaensis. The sequence continues at coordinate 31,905,456 of NC_142435.1, forward strand.
CTCTTGGGTCTAATTTTATTCTTGAATTTGATAATGTAGAGGCATATGCAAGAGAACCAAATACTCTTAAATATAAAATGTTAGGTAATTTATCGTACAAAAACTTATAAGGACTAGCATTATCCAGTTTTGTGCTGGGCAGCCTATTAATTAGGTAAATAGCGTGAGCAACTGCGTATTGCCAAAAATAATGTGGAATTCTTTATTGAAATAACAGTGCTCTAGCAACACCTAAAACGTGCGGGTGTTTTTGCTCTATAATCCCATTTTGCTCTGGTGTTTCTACACAAGAAGTTTAGTTTAAAATGCCAATTAATGCAAAAAAGAATTTTAGAGTGAATTCTACCCCCATTGTCAGTCCATATACACTTGTTTTTCAAATTATACTCTGACAAAATTCATAAAATTAATAACCAATTATGATGTCTCAAATTTGGTTTTCATAAAAAAAATCTAAGTGAATCTGCTCTTGCCATCCACCACAGTAAAAAATACCTATGTCTTTCATTGGAAATAATAGAAATGGGACCCTAGATATCCATATGAACTAAGTCAAAACAGTCTTTTATTTCAGTTGTACTAAGATCAAAAGATAATTTCTTTTGTTTTACAAAATGACATGAGTCACAAGAAAGTTTTGAAAGCAATACAATCTATAAAAGGATAATATTTCTTCAGTAAAATCAGTTTATGCATGGGTATGTGTCCTAATCTAATATGTCAAATGTTGTTGTGCTCAGTGTATGAAGGTGTTGTGTGATGAGTAGTAGTCGTAGTTAATTTTCTTAGTTCCTTTTACTTTTTCTTGTTCCATTGCTTTAATTTTCTTTTCTTAGTTCTTCTTGTTAATTTCTCATTTTTGTTACTTTTTATATTGATGAACTCTTGTTAATTTTCATTTCATTTAATACAATTTGATGTTTTCATATTTATTGATGTTTGTTTAGATTGTTATTATTATTTTCTTGCATTTGGTAGCCTTAGATTTTATTATTATTGCAATTTAATATGCTTCCCTTTCTATGCACACCAAGTGTTTGATAAAATGCTTGACTTAGTTTTAGAGTATATTTTGAGCATTCTTGGCTTGGAGAAAGAAGCTTGGTAATCTTGAATTATTAATACCCAATTTATATTGGTGATCTAGAGTTGTTAGTTAATCTTGTTTCTATTGATGCTACTTATGGATTGGGATTAACTAGGCCTATTTGACTTTCTCTCAATACAGAGATAACGTAATAGGCTTAACTCTTGGTAATTGTTGTGTTATAATTAATGACTAGGATCGAAGACCTTGATTCTCAATCCTTGCCATGAATGCCTCTTTAGAATTTATTATCTTTAGTTGTTTGCTTTAAATTTCTTGCCATTTAATTTCTCGTTTCTTTATTCGCAAACCACCCCTCCCCCCCCCCCAAACCTCATAACCAATAACATGCATACCTCACTGCAATTCCTTTGAGAGACGACCCGAGATCTAATACTCTCGGAATTTTTATTGGTTTACACTTGTGACAAACAAAATTAAACTTTGATGCGGGTCAATTGTTGGTTTGGAACTATACTTGCAACGAAGAGATCCTTTTATTGAGAAGAAATTTCAAACTGACGATTTTCCTCGCATCACTCTGGTTGTCAAAACCACCACTCGAGGATCTGTTCACCATGTTTGCCATTTTTGAGAAATCAATGAATCACAAAGAAATAAGTATTCAGATCTTCTTCTTCCTTCCAACTCATTGATCAAAATAATTATGTTCACCAAGAAAAAATCTTACGAAATAGTCTCTCATCAAGCTCTATTGGATGAGTTTGAAGGAAGAGGTAAGAAAGGAAAAAAGAAAATGTCGAAGGAAAAATAGGGAAAGAAAGAAAACGGCGTCATTGGCAACTATTATTAATTTACAACTTTTTAATTCGATTCACAATTTGGTTGCTCTCCATGCTCATCGCACCATAAAGAAAATTTCATATCCTGAACTATTCAACTTGTGATGTTAATGGTTTGATGAACTAGAAGAGTAAAAGTTGAGAGAGAAAGAAAAATAAGTTCTTCTCATTCTAAACATTTTTAAATAAATGAAAACAAAAAACTAAAAAAATATTTTTGATGGTTAATCTTATGTACTCCTACTATAATTAATTACCATCAATATTAAACTAATAAAAAAGATAATTTAGGTAACAGTCAAAATAAAACTAAAGGCCTATTTTTCATACAAACATACTCTATCAAACTTTCTCACTTCAATCCAAAGAAAAAAATTCAGGTTTGGAATAAGATAGATATACATAATAGTAATACATGTCATTCTTATTGGTAATAGTAGTATATTTTAGGGAGATTCTACTATGCTGAAGGCTTCTCCTTTCTTTAGGTACTGAAGACACATATGCAGGCTACAGGGTTGACACGCGGTGAGTGAGAAAGCATGGGGTAACTGAGTCTCTGCTTTGTAGCAGATCATGGATCCAGAAAAGTATCTGTCAATTACTTACATACCTGTTTATGATTATAACGTTGGGTTAATTCTTGTAGTAACTAAAGTGTGTAGTGTTTTTGTAACTACGGTTGGAATTTATTGCAAAAACTGTGTTGGGTTATTTCCAAGGTTCTGAAAACCAGACTGGATTGGCCGGTTTGACCGGTTTAACTGTGAACCAGCAATGCAAGCGGTCCGGTCCTCTTCTAATAACCGCTGGAGAGAAAACCGGAAGAAAACCGGTGAACCGGCTAAAAACCGGCCAATTGGGCCAGACTGGTGACCGGCCGATTTTTCTAAAACAGTAAAACGACGCCGTTTTTAGTTGTTAAAAAAAAAATAACCCAACCCGGTTACCACTCGAGAACCCCCCCCCTTTCTTCCCCCATTCACTCATCTCACTTCTTAGTCTCACTCGAGAACCCTAGCATTCCCAAATCCCATCCCAGTAGCCACCGCCGTCGCCGAGGTCCTCAGGTCGTCATCGCCACCGCCGTCGCCTGGAGTCTTCCCCCAGTCATTCATCTCAGTCTCACTCCACACATGAACGGTGAACCACTGAACCCTAGCTTTGTAGCCCAGTAGCCTAGTAGCCCAGCCCAGTAGCCGTCTGTCGTCCCCGCGGTCCTCTGGTCCTCAGCGCCACCGCCACCGCCGTCACCTGGTCCTCAGCACCGCCGCTTCGTCTTCGCTGACCTCTCGCTTCGTCTTCGCTGGTCTTCACTTCGTCAGCACCCAGGTGAGTGACTCCTCTGTTTCATCTCTGTTTTGCTGCTTTGCATTTGTTAATTTGTTGAATGGCTGAATGCTTTGTATTTGATAATTTGTTAGAATGTATGGTTCTGAATTCTGATTCAGTGATTCTAGAATGCCTAATGTTGATGTTTCTGTGTTTTGCTGCTTTGTATTTGTTAATTTGTTGAATGGATGAATGCTTTGTATTTGTTAATTTGTTAGAATGTATGGTTCTGATTAAATGATTCCAGAACATGGTTAATTTGTTAATTACTTAATTGTGTCTTCTTGAATACTTGAATGGCTGAATGCTGTAGGCTGTAGGCAGAATTGCCTTCTTGAATACTTGAATGGCCGAATTGCTGTAAGCTGTAGGCTGTTAATTTGCATTGTGTTTGGCTCATGCTTTAGGTTAAGAACATGGTTAGTTTTCATGATGTTAATTTTCATTGTGTCGTGACTATTTTTAATTTCATTGTGTTGTGGGTGTTATTAATTTCAGTTATGGAAAATAGTATTAATCAAGAAGCAACTGCAAATAACAATGCTTCTGTGAATAATAACATGTCTGTCGATCCTCCTATTTCGAATGATGATGCTGCTAATCCTAATTCTCGTAGTGCTAGTACGGTGGTAGTAGCAGTCTTTATGCTGCATCTCTTGATTCTTCTGCTCAATAGAGTGGGAATGAAGGTGAAGATCATCCCACCGAAGCAGATTTGCAACAAGTTCTTGCGGATTTTGATGATTGATAAACTATGATATTGGGATTTAATATTTAGATATGCTTTTATTACTATTTAACTTTTGAGTTTGGATTTTGATAAGATCATATGTATTTGGTTGATGATATTTTATGTAGTGTTTTAAATTTTAAAGATATTTTAAGATTTATATTAGACTATAATTATATTTTAGGATGTGTATTTAACTATTTATAATTTATTTATTATTTCTATTCTAAAAGGGTTTTCCGGTTGAATCACCGGTTGGATCGATTAGACCAGTGAACTAATGAACCAGTAATTAGAGCGGTTTGATGACCGGTCTGATTTTCTGAACCTTGGTTATTTCAAAAAAGAATAACTCGGAGTTAGAAAACTAATATGTTTAGGCCTAGCCAAAAAATCTTAGTCTTATTAAAATGCTGTTTATAGTACATAATTTAAAAGCGGATTGTAAGGCCAAAAAAAAAAAGAAAAGACTGGACTGGATTGACCAAAATAAAAAAAAAGGAGTTATGATTATAAATATACATAGTCATAAACACTATTAAATAATCATAAAATTAAATAATTAGTAAAGATTATTAATATACATAGTATATATACTAATAATCTTTACTAATTATTTAATTTTATGATTATTTATCTTCATAGTCTTCATATTTTTATTTTAATTTATTTTTATAACTTTTCTATTTCTACTTTTTTTTTCCTCATATTCATGTTTTTAATTTTTATTTGTATTTTTATTCACTTATTCATGTTAATTGAAATTATTAACAATTTAAAAAAATAAAAATTATAAATATAACGATAAGAAAACTGAATAATAAAATAATTGGAAGTACTATATTCTCTGTGTTACAAGTAAATAAAGGTGATTGCTATTGACAATTAGTTTTTAAAAAATGGTGTTTAATTTCATAAAAAAAATTAACACTTAATTTTCAATCCAAAAATTATATTATTACTATCTTTCATCCTGCTAACAAATATGGTCACAACTTTAATTATTAAATTACACATTTTTATAGACTATTTTTTATGACATTTTTATTTAAGGCTTCCCAAAAAATAAAAATTTTTTTAACATGATAAGCATAACTCCTTTCTCTTTATTTTGGTCAATTCAATCCAGTCCTTTTTTTTAAGTCTTGCAATTCACTCTTAAATTATGTACTACAAACAGCATTTTAATAGGACTAAAGTTTTTTTGGCTAAGCCCAAACATATTAGTCCTCTAACTTCGAGTTACTCTTTTTTGAAATAACCCATCATAGATGTTGTAATAAATTTCAACATAGTTACAAAAATACTACACACTTTAGTTACTGCAAAGATTAACCCAATATTATAATCATAAACAGGTATGTAAGCAACTGACAGATACTGTTCTATGGGACCTATAATCTGCTACAAAACATAGACTCAGCTTTCCCATACTTTTTCACTCACCGCGTGTCATCCTTGTAGCCTGCACGTGTCTTCAACACCTAAAAAATCAACATCTCCCATAATTTTAAATAGTTAAATATCTTAATAATAATATCCTCTCAAAATATATATTAAACTTTTTAATTACAATCATAGATAAACCTTGGAATTATTAAGGACTTAAGGTCAGTGACAAACTCAACCACGGATCTAAGATCATCTCAATTTTCATTTGCAAACAAGTAATCCTCCACAATATGGTGCTGATTCCATGATGAGTATGATGATGACAAACCAGCAGTAGTAGTAATTGTTGTCGGAGCTTGTTGATGATATATTGATGAATGGCCTAAGAAAAAATTGTTGTTCCTTTCATCAACATGAAGAGACTTTCTTTCACATTGCTGAATGTCTATAGTGTTAGTGAAAGTCAAGAATGGCTTGCTAATTGTTATTGTTGTTGTCAGATTCTAAGCTACATGATATGAAAGTTACTGAGGAATCAGTTTGGTGGTACATAAAAATATATATCGTTTAACTCATTTTTAATATATATTTTATAATAATAATTAATTTTAATAATTAATTTTAATATATATCTAAAATAATTAATTTTTTAAACTTTAGATTAATTTTTGTAAAGGTTAAAATAATATTCGCGATTGGTGCAGAGAGAGAGAGAGTTGACAATAATAACAGTAATAAATTTAATATATATATATATATATATATATATATATATATATATATATATATATATATATATATATATATATATATATAATTCTTAAAATATGATAACCTAATATTTTTTTAAAATATTTAACATTGAATTTAATTTGTTAACTAAACCTGACGTTAGCCTTACCAACTACGGATGAATATGCAAAAATAGTGTAAATTAAAAACTTCACTTCTTTAATTTCTATCATTCATCTTTGGCTGCTTCCTGAGTGTTTTTTTCCCTTCAAAACTTAACCATTCTCAATTAGTCAATATGGTGCAGTGAATCTTCCATTTAAGCTGTTGAATTATATACATCATCTATACTCTTTTCGCAGCTACGCAATTTGATTAAACGTTAATTATCTCCATTTTAAGGAGTTGAAATAATTAATCGACGTGATTCACGTGTATGTTTTTCTTGTTTTAATCCTTTTTTTTCAAAAGGACACACACAAACACCTAATAGAAAAATTATCACGTGTACTCTAATGGAAAATGAAATATGAACTTTATGTATACGAAAAATTATTCATCAGTTCGAATTTATCGTTTATTAAATGGGAAAAAGATTAAATTGACCATATTTAATTTAAAGAGGAATTTGTCAAGAAATGGTAACTTTGAAATATTGGGCCATTAGAGTTTTTTTAAAGTCCAATGCTACGACTATTTACTTACATAACTATTGAAATTGCTCAATGTTATTACTAACTTAGATGATCATACAAACTCCACTATAGATTAATTTCACTTTTTTTTTTGATAAATTAACTTTAGTTTAAACATATTTACAGGGACTACATTTTTTTTTAACCAATAATAAGTTATATACTTAAACACACTATACCTATTATAATAAAATTTTACAACCAAAAAAAATATATTTAATCAAATTTAACTAAATTATTATAATGTATTTCACATTCATGCACACAGATGATGTCATGGTTATCTTTTTTTTTTCTTTTTCTTTCTCTTCCTTTCATCTTTGTTGCTGTTACTTATTATTTTTTTTTTCTTTTTTTTATCTATTTTCATTATTGTCATCGTCACTACTGCCATCACAAATTTTTCCTCCTTCTCTTTCTTTTTTTTTCTTCTTTTCTCAATTAAATTTTTTCTCCTAAAAAAAAGAAATAAACTCCTGCAATGAAACTATGATATATATGTAGTACTATAATTTATTGGTAGCTCAAATATATCTTCTCAATATTCCTTAAAAAAATTGTCCTATGATTAGGAATGTTCAAATGGGTTAAGTTTGTTTTTAATTGAAAAATATTAATTTAGACAAAAAAAATGGATCAATCCGTTTAGTTCGACAGATTTCTCTTAAATAAGTTAGAGTTTTATTTTAAAGACCCATATATATATATATAGAGGTGAATTCTATCTAACCCCTCTAAAATAATATGTAAGTTATTTTTTATGATGTGTCACATTTTAATTGATTATTATCTTAACTATAGTTGGATTATTTTATAATTTATTATTTGAGATGGGTAATTGTATAATTTTTTAAAATATTAAAATTTTACCCCGTTAATTGAAGCACATTTTCACTCCTTCATTCTTTCTTCATTATGTAACATCGGTCCTTCTAAGCATTGTCGTTGCGGTGGTGTGTGGTGACAAGAAGCAGCGCTGACATAGTTGCAATCTACTACGCAATCTCTTTTTACAGTGCATCATTCCTTAACGGGTCGTCTCACTCGATCTTTTTTTTTTTTTTTTTGTCATAAATCACTCCTTACCAACATCAACATTGTTAATGGTTAGTTTGGTCATTAAATTTTTTTTATTAAAAAAATATATCTTTATTTAATTACATGATGGAATATATATTCATATGTAAAATATAATATAATAAAATAAATCTATTCAAAATACTTAAAAGTATAATTAAAATCATGAACATATAAATATAATAATAAAATTTGTACTCTAAATAAGTAAACATATTTTTTATCATACATAAATTATTTAAAAATTAAATATATTATTAAAATTAATAATACAAATTTAAAATAATAAAATCCAACTTTCTTACCGTATTTTTTATAATATTTTTATTCTTTTAATTTACAATTTATTAATATTTTATTATTTAATTAATGATTAAACAAATTATTTTTATGAAAAATTATTTTTTGTATTATTTTAAAGAAGAGATTAATATAATAGTTTAAAAAATAATGTAAAAATAAAATTTTAAATAAAAAATATTTAATATTAAAATTTTTAAATATAAAAATAATTTATATAAATATTTAAGAGATAAATATAAAATACATGCATAAAATAAATCAAAACAGATAAAATGGGAATACTCATGAAAAATAAAGAATTATTTTTGTCTTTTTTATTTATTTTAAACATGTATTTCATATTTATATCCTAAATATCTATACAATTTGTTTTTGTATTTAAAAATTTTAATATTAACTATTTTTTATTGAAAATATCATTTTTTACATTAATTTTTAAACTTTTATATTGGTCTCTTCTTTAAAATTATGCAAAAAATAATTTTTCATAAAAATAATTTGTTTAATCATTAATTAAATAATAAAATATTAATAAATTAAAAATTAAAGAATAAAAATACTATAAAAATACTTGTAAAAAAGTTGAATTTTATCATTTTAAATTTGTGTTATTAATTTTAACCATTTATATTTTTTTTAAATAATTTATATATGATAAAAGATATGTTTATTTGTTTAGAGTACAAATTTTATTATTATATTTGTATATTCATGATTTTAATTATACTTCTAAGTACTCTGAATATATTTATTTTATTATATTATATTTTACATATGAATATATATTCCATTATGTAACTAAATAAAGATATATTTTTTTTATAAAAAAATTTAATAACCGAACTAACCATTAATTATGTTGGTAAGGAATGATCCACGGCAAAAAAAAAAAAGGATCGAGTGAGAGGACAGGAGATAACAATGAAGTCGGCGCTGGCTATATTAGGAAGAACGGAGAAGTTACGAGCCATGGGAATTCAACCATTCGTTAAGAAATGATGCACTATAGAAAGAGATTGCGTGAGAGGCAGTAGATCACAACTATGTCAGCGCTGCTTCTTGTCACCACTGCAACGATGTTACATAATGAAAAAAGAATGAATGAGTGAAAATGTGCTTCAATTAACGGGGTAGAATTTTAATATTTTTAAAAAATTATATAATTATCCATCTCAAATAATAAATTATAAAATAACCCAACTATAGTTAAGATAAAGTGTGATACATCATAAAAGATAACTTATATATTATTTTAGAGGGAGTTAGATAAAATTCAATATATATATATATATAAGTTCGGACTTAAACAAACTGGTTAAATCTGTTCGGAAATTCTATCTAGTATCTATGATATATAATTTTTTGTTACACATCTTTAATTTTAAAAGGAGAAAAAACCTTAAATGATGTTATTGTTGAGGGTTGTTAGATTAGAAGTATGCTAAAATTTGTTTTAAAAAGGAAAAGAAGAAAAATAGGTAGGTAGAGATGTAACCTATTCTAAAATTATATACTACATAAATAGGGTATGTGAAGATAAATTTATGCTAGTTGAGGAATATAGCATTCAAGCTCTGCTTTTCGCTTAAACGCCGGAACCACTTGTTATCCGGATTTTATTTAAGGGTAATATTAGGTAATTAATAATTTTTTTGAACAATATAAATAACTATCAATTAAATTAAAATATATTATATTTTTAAATTAATTATTTAAATTTTAATATTAGAATAATTATTCGCACACCTAGTAAAATAAATATTTAATATATCTATTATTTACATTATTTAGTAATTTTATTCTCTACTGATACTTTTATTTATTTATTTATTTATTTATTCCAGTTGAATGATATCATTAACAGCATGGAGGACGTCGAGAATGTATATTTATGACTAAACTATCGTTTGAATTAGTAATATAATATTTTTTAAAATGAAAACTAACTCTCTGCATACAATTTTTTAACAAAAATATTATATGTACTCTAAAATTAATTATTATATAATAATTAAAATTTTAAAAATGCTGGTTGATATTAGTTGATAAATAGTTGACTCACTAGTTACACTTTTATATATATATATATATATATATATATATATATATATATATATATATATATATTAACTGATATTAATCATGTATGTCATGTATATACAATAAATTAATTATCAGTATATAATATATATTAAAATATAAAATATATATTTAAAAGGTGTTAAATAATAAATATATTTAAATACAAATATACCATGATTAATTTTCTATATGCAATAGTATTTTTTAATTTATATATTTACAGTGGAATCTATATAATGATTTCGGCGGCTATATATATTTTTTATTATACTTAAAAAATATTGCTAAAATTAATATTTTACTTTTTTTTATATATTTTTATAATATTTTTGTTTTTATTTTTTAATTAAAAAATATTACTTTAATTTTAGTCAAAATGTTATAACTACTGTAGCCTCCATATATAATATGCAACCATATATATTAAACGGAAGAATTAACTAATAAGATGACATCCGATTAGAGCACAGCTATATATTGATATTATTAATCGATTATATATGGTACATATATATTAAAATTAGTTATCAAAATTAATTATCAGTATAAAATATATATTAAAATATAAATATATATTAAAAATAAATTAAATTATATATATTTATATATAAATACATTAATGATTGATTTTAGTGACTGATTTTAATATACCAATAACATTTTTTATTAATAATACGACTAAGAATGTTTAGAAACCAGGATCGTGCATTCGTGCTTACCGCACCTAACCTTCATGATTTATTCCAATAACTTCTTACTTAATACATATAAATACTTTGACTTAGCAATTAATACATAGATACATATTTCTTTCATTGTACATTATTATTAAGTGTTTTTTTTATACTTATTTTTGTTATATATTAAGTATCATTTTTTAATTTCAAAAAACATTAATTAATATTTATTTATTATGCTTTTACTTATTAAATAAAAAATTTAAAACTAAAGAATTAATAAAGAAAAAAATTAAATTTAAGAATACTTTAGTAGTTTTTTTAATTGTTTATATTTTTAATAAATCTTAATATCAAATGGAGGGATTACAAATTTACAATCAATCTTCACTATCATTACAAGAAAAATATTGAGTATCATTGAATTTACCGGCAAAATAAATCCGACAGTATAAACCTCGTCAGTAATTATTTACTGATAGATTTTTGCTTACCATCAGAATATTTTCACTAGTAATTTTTATCATCAGATTTTTTCTCCGATAAATCTAACGGTAATATATTATTAATTAATAGTTAAATTAATAATTACCGACGGATTTAATCAACAATAAATCCGACGGTAAACTTAGATTTTTAAATTAAAAAAATTTAAAAATTAATATATAATTCATGTATGTTAAACAGCCGACTTCGAAACTTGAGGATAAAATGTTTAATGATATAACAACAAATTTCAGCAAATAAAAAGAATTTACAAACAAAACTAAAAAAAAAAATTCTAAGGAACCAAAACAAAAAATTTACAAGTTTCAGCAAGTAAATACAATTTACAAACAGAATTCAATAAATAAAAACCCTAAGACTTGAGAAATTTAAAAATCTTAATAAATAAGAAATCAGAATAAAGAATGAAACAAATCATACCTAGCCTCCATTGGAAGATGCAGCCATAGAGACGTAGAGACTGAGAGAGACGCAGCATCACGGCCGACACAGCGACATAAACGACAAAGAGATTGAAGACGACATGGCACAACGCACACAGAATCCATGAATGTAGCAAGTAATGTTGAGTTTAACGTAGCAAAATTATAAATCTTTTTTGTTTTAATTTTTGTAAAATAATAATTAGAAGAAAAATGGAGCTAGAAATTATAAATCTAGATAGCAAAAGAGTTTAGTCAAACATACAATTAATGCTGGTAGTAAGCATTCTATGTATAAAAACTAATAAATTTTATAGATAAGGGAGAAATATTAGAAAATAATAATCTTATTGAATAACTTACTGACCATATTCTCAGGGTCATCTGATTCTATACGAAACTTTGCCAGTAAACTTTGTGATTGGACATCGATAATTGCTATTTGTGCAATTTTTCGTTTGATAGCCTACTTTGTAGCTTCAGCAACTCGCTCAACTTCTAACAAAGCATCAAAAAGAATTAATTGTTGAATATACCATTTTCCATCTTTACTACAAACAGTCTGAACTTTACTGCCAATAGGATATTTATCTTGAGAATCAGAACTGATCTCCTGCTCCTAAGAGTGAAATAACAAAAGCAGTTAATTATGATCGTGAGAAAAATATTGCATTTAAATAATTTCAATCATTTAAAATGAGCACTTGCTCATATAATCTCAATTCACCTAGGGATGTTAAGTATCATTACGAAAGCAAAGTAACTTAAGCTTTAAAGACAATATCACAATATACCATTCAGATTCACAGTTTCACTGAAAGTCAGAATAGCAAATAAGACATACCACTTCATTATCCTTATGTTTTGACAAAGTAAAAGGTGCACTAGCATTTAGACCGTCATTTGAACCATATATTTTATTATCTTGCTCAATTTCTCGAGTCCAGAGCAACCAATTCGTATTCATAATCAGCAAAACCAATTCATAAACCAATTCAACAAATAACAAAATCAGCATATTCATAGTCAGCAAACCCAATCCCTAACCTAATTAACAATAAAATTAACAACAATAACATTTCAACCATCACTACAAGAAAGAAAGGCCTGTCGACACACTTTTTTCTTGCCACGCTTTTAAAGCATGGCCAAAAGTGGTCAATGGTCACGCTTTTATGAGGGTGGCCACTGATTTGTGATTTAGCCACGTTTTTTTGCCACGCTTGAAAAGCATGGCCATAGAGAAAAAATGGCACGCTTCTATAAGGGTGGCCACTAATTGTGATTTGGCCACGCTTTTTTGCCACGCTTCAAAAATGTGGCCATATAGAGAAACAGGTACGTTTTTAAAGCGTGGCTAGTTTGTCTTCCAACGGTCACATTTTTAAAGCATGCCCATATCTTGTATTTATTTGGGCACCCTACAAAAATGTAGCAACAGAGTTCCCACCTAAAATTTAATTTTCCACCCATTTTTTTTCGAACACTTTACTTTTTCCTAATTTTTTCCATTTTTTGATTCCCAATGTCCACTAGATATCAGATACTTATGTCATTCATTTGTTAACTGCTTCCTTCTATCCCATTCCCCTAACCCTAATTCATGCAGTAGTAGTGCCTCCCTCTCTCTCATTTTCTTCATTCGAGCACTCCTCCTCGTCTTCCATCTTTTTAAACCTAATAATCTAGTACACTACTATACTTTCCTCATCTCCAGCACCATTATTTCAGTCTTTCCCTCAACCCTCATAGACTCAGCCCCTCCCACTCTCCTCCTCAGCGCCACTCAGCCCCTCCACTGTCGCAGTCCCTGGCTCACCCTTTCCTTCCCTCGCAATCACAGCGGTCGTCACCTGTAGTCCTCCACGGAACTGGCCCGTCACTCGAAGTCGCACTCCAAAGCCGTAGCCCGTTGTCCTTCTCAGAACTCACCTGTCATCCTCCGTGGAACTCGCAGCTGCTATCGTCCTCCGCAGTACAACGCAATAAACAGTCGCATTCCTCTACATCCTTCACCCAGCTCTTTGAAACTCTACATTTATTTTTCTTATTTGCAGTTAGTTGTTGAATTTCTACCTTTTTTTTTTACTTATAATTATTTGTTCTAGTTTTTCTGGATCTAATTATTTGTTCTTGGTTGTTATTTTTTTTATTCTGATTTCTTTGTTATGATTATTTGTTGCCGGTTCTAATTTTTAGTTTTGGGTTTTGGTTGTTTTGAATGTTGTTTCTGAACCAATTCCTTATTCTGAATTTTGGCTCTAATTTGGTAATGCAAGAAAACAGTATTAATGTTGGCATTCTGTGAACATCTTCGAGATTACTACCGTCTTACTGCTGTAAGTGTAATAAAACTTTGGCATTCAAGTCATTATTTGATCTTGTAGACAGTTTTGTACACAGTCATACATGGTTTCTTTGTTTGTTTTCTATGTGAGACCTTTGTTTTTTAAAGAATTATCCTCAAATTATTATTTGGACAAGACATTGATCTACACAACAACAACAAAGAAATAGTAAAACTTGTAGTATTTTCAAACTTATAAAGGTGTGCATTTTTCTTCTATGATATATTATCATGTTCTTGCCTTTACTATATGATGCATTTACTTTGACCATTTTGGAAATTGCATTTGTTTTTAGGTGACAAATGATATATTCAATACAAAAGATGGTGAGTTCTTGGTAAAACATAAATCTCTTCCTAAAGTTCGGTCAGCTGGGCAAATAGCCCTTCAATAAGTTAGCTTTGATTGTGAACTGTCATACTATTTGATGCTTTTTTTGTGTGTATACTTTTTTTGCTTCCTGAAGTAAAGAATGTGCTTGTTTTCAATAGCTTTTACACTGCTTGTGTTTTCCTTGGCTCCTAATTATTTGATATATATATATATATATATATATATATATATATATATATATATATATATATATATATATATATATATATATATATCATGAATTTTAGGTCTTAGCTGCACTTCGCATCCAGTACTTTGAGCATGTACTTCCTGATATTATTTGAAATTACTCCCACCAAATATTCCTAAGACTCTTAGGAAATTATGTCTATTCTAATGGATACTTTAATTTCATCCCTTACAACATCATCCATCCTCTAAAAGACGACAGGTGTGCACTTATATCCATTTTAACTGATTTTCTGCCACAAGTTGTGGAGTTTTTGTCTTACCTTTGTTCATTTTTGTGCAGGTTTCCAGACAATCATTGGGTGAGCTAGTCAGGAAACTTGGTGAATATGTGCTCCCCTTGATAATCCCAATCTTATCCCAGGGCCTAAGTGACCTAATAGCAGCAGAAGATAGGTTAGAATAGTTGTTGCTACTGAAATTTTTTGTTTAGTTATGGGTGTATCTATGTGTTGATAGCTCATATCTTGTAATTTGATTGAATTATGGTTTATGTTGCATGAAAAGGGTGTATGTGTTGGTCTGAGTGAAGTTATGGTAAGCACTAGCAAGAGTTAGTTGTTGAGTTTCATGAATGAGCTCATCATTCCCACTATTCGGACTACGCTTTGTGATAGGCTTGTGTATTTTAAGCCTTTTTTCTAGAAAATTTTTACATTGTATTTTCTGATAAATTAGATCAATGTATTTACAATGTGCTTGAGGTTCGTGAATCAGCTGGCTTGCATTCAACACTTTTTATAAGGTTGCACTCTTTGCTGTCTACTTATTCATTCTTTATGATGTTTTAGTTTGTGGTATCTTAGATAATACTAGAGCTTTTACAACACCTTTATTCCATCCGAATCTTGCAATGTAGAGTGTTGGATTGCAAGCTATTGATGAAATTGTTCCCACTCTTCTACATGCACTGGAGGATACTACACTTGATGGCCTTAAATAAATTCTAAGGTAACTTGTTTGTTGCCATCATTGCCATGGAGATCATGTCTATTGACGTTATTGTTTGTAATAATTTCTTGTTATTTTATTATTTGTTGCATCTTATTTATTTATTTATTTCATCTAAGGTCCTGGCCTTAACTTTCATCTTGGTACCGTTCTTCCTTCTTTGCTATCAGCAATGGGTGATGAAGACAAGGTAGACCAAAATTTCTTATTTTGAAATTCTTATAAAGACTTTCCATCTTCATACATGCTCTTTTTCAAGAATTATGAGTGTTCTTGTTGATTGTGGATGTATTTCAACTAATTCAATACATAATCTGATTTTATTTATTTTATATTCTAGGAGGTTCAACCTTCAGCTAAGGAACAGTGATTTTGGTCATTGATGATGAAGGTGTGGAGTCACTCTTATCAGAGCTTGTGAAAGGTGTTAATGATCGTCAGGTACTTTTCTTTTCATTACTGATAGAATGGCTCTCTCCTCTCGACTATTTTTTGTTGTTGACAATATTCTTCTCCAAGCTGCTATTAGAAGATCATCTGCATATCTTATAGGATATTTATTCAAAAATAGCAAGTTATATCCGGATGATGAAGCTCTAAACATGATATCAACCCTAATCATTTTACTGTGCGATCCTGATTCATCTATTAAAAAATCTATTAGATATATTTATTGAAATTAGAATGGGTCAAATGGATCACTATGGGAATGATTTTGAAGTAGCCATGCTGAAAGATACTTCTGCTTATTATTTTCAAAAGGCTTTAAATTAGATCCTAGAAGATTCTTGTCCTGATTATTTGCTTAAGGTACTATTTCTTTGTGATGATTACTGTACGTTAGAATTTTAGTTTCATTATGTTGGTATGTGGTTTCTATTGAATAGTAATTTATTTGATGTTGTGTAATTCATTTCAGGCTAAGGAATGCTTAAAATGAGAGAAAGATAGGGTTGTTCATTACTTGCACTACAGTAGTGAGCCAAAGCTATTTTAATCTTCAAACAAGAACAATTTTCTTGTTTTTCAAATCACAAATTTTGACTTTTCCTTTTACTGTATCTTTGATGATGTGTATGTGTATTTTTCAAATAATAAATTTTATTTTTTTGTTGACAAATATGATGAAAGTTTATGTATGCTGGATTAGTTAATTTAAAATTATATAAAAAAATTTTCATTGTTTAAATTAGTCATTCAAACTATGACTTAAAATTATATATCAATTTTACAATGTTTAATTAGGAAGATTCATAAACAAGTATAGCCATAAGTATTTTGATCTAACTTATAGTCATGTTCTCGGCTATTGGCACGCTTTTTAAGCGTAGCCATATCTTCTTATAATCATCAACAGCCACACTTATCCAGCATAGCCATATCTTCCTCTATTGGCACGCTTAAAAAGTATAGTCATATCTTTCCCTTATCGGTATGCTTTTGAAGTGTAGCCAAAACCACCCCACTGGGCACGCTTCCAAAAGCGTGGCGATATGTACACTTTTTGGTATACTTTTAAAGCGTAGCTATAGATTAACATGGCAAGAGATGAAAGCGTGGCAAAAAAAAAAAACATACCGATAGATCCACAAAAGCGTGGCGATAGAGCTATTGGTACGCTTGCGGATGTGACCCTTTTAAAAACGTGCTGATAGCACAAAAAGCGTGACAAAAAGCTATTGACACGCTTTTTTGCACTTTTCATCACGCTTTAAAACTGTGGCAAAACGCTTATTTTCTTGTAGTGCATTTCAACATTTTAAGTTCAACCTCTTCCATATTCTAATCAGATTCATAAATCATATTCGAATCAATGAATCAACTATTAAAAATTAATATAGAATATTAGAATAACAGAAAAAACTTACATGTTGACTGTTGTTGTAGCTGCAGAATCGAGTAGTGTAGTACAGGCAGCAACACTCGCAGAAGAGAGGCGAGGGGGGATGGGGACATGGCGTGGCGTGGCGTGGCGAGACGCGAGCACTCACAAGGCGTTGGGTGCAGTGATGGCGGATGAGCATAATACGAAACAGAGGGAGCAAGAAAACTAGCGACGAGCACGCGAGGGACGACGAGGGGAGGGGCGCGACGAGACGCGAGCATACGGTGGATCCAGCGAGAGCACACGATGCGGTGCATTTGGAGGAGACATGATTCGCCAGCACATGGTGTGGTGGATCTGGCAAGAGGCACCGCGACAAAGGCAAGCGTGTGGTGGTGGTGAACCGAGATGAGAGTGAAAGGGCTGGGGGAGAGGGGGTGGTACTGTGCCTTTGTGTGTGGGAGTGGGAGTGAGAGAGAATAATGCGAAAATGAGGGGGAGAGGATTTGCGATTTGAATTTATGACAAGATTACCGTCGGATTTATTGGCAAATAAATTCGCCAATAATACTTTGCAAGTGACCAAAATGCAGCGTTGCATTAATCATGGTTACCGACGGATAAATCCCCGGTAATGCTCGCGTCAATTTTTTCATTTTTTTGCCTCCATTATTTATTATCGGTAAATTTATCGTCAGAAAATCAAATCCAACGGTAAATCCGTCAATAAACCCACCGCTAACGTCCAATGCTAAATCTGACTGTAAATTCAACGATATTTAATGTTTTTCTTGTAGTGAACAATCGCGCTCGTTGATAGATTATATATTATTAATAAGTCTTTGTCCATACACAAGTGTAAGGTATAACACCCGCCTATAAATACATGCTAACTAAACTTGTGAGCTCAAATTCATCAAATACTCTCAAAATCAAAATACATACATTTCTGGATTATTATCTTATTATATTTTTCTAGCCTATAACAAAATAATTAGCAATGGGTGTTAATGGAAAAGGAAAATTATCGTTTAGGGTGAGGGTGACCAATGAAGAGGTTGTAGCGGCGGTTTTGCCAATTCAAGACCATTGGCTACCACTCTCAAACCTTGATCTCATTCTTCCACCCATTGACGTTGGTGTCTTCTTTTGCTACAACAACAAAAACACACCAATGAGCTTTGGATCAATGGTGGTGTCCCTTAAGAATGCATTGGCTCAGGCTTTGGTTTCATATTATCCATTTGCTGGCGAGGTGCTGCAAAACTCCATGGGTGAACCGGAGCTTCTTTGTAATAACCGTGGGGTTGATTTTGTTGAGGCGGAGGCTGATATTGACCTTCAGAATCTTAACTTGTACAATCCTGATGAATCCATTGAAGGCAAGCTTGTTCCAAAGAAGCAGCATGGCGTCCTTACTGTTCAGGTACAATTATTTCAGTAGTTGTCATTGCTATAGAATTTCGCTAATATTTGAAAAATATTGCTAAAAATTAAGTTTTTATATAATACGTATACTTCTTTAAAAATCTTAAATCATGGCAATTCCTTTTTCCTTTAACGAAATATATATGACAATCATATTTCATAAATATTAAAAATTATTTATATCAATCAATCATTTATATAAATACCATAGAATAGTAGTCTCTTATCTACAATTATAATTCTCATAAATAATACAGTTAATAAACTATATTTATATTTATAAACAAGATGGAAATAAGAGTACATGAAGTGTGATGCGGTTGATTTTTTTATTCCTGAAAATTTTAATTATTTTACTATAAAAATATTTGAAAAAATACGTAAAACATTTTTGTATACAACAAAAGAAAAAATTAACTACTAAATTGGCATTTGAAAATTTTTTACATTGATAAAAAGAATTTAGATCTTCTAAATTTTGGATTTTTTACTTTAAAGGATAAAATGTGATCTCTCACTATTAAATATTTTTTTTTTATATTTTCTCTTGGTCTCACCTATAAAATAAATAATAAGATATTATACTTTATCTTCTAAATTAAAATTAAAAAATTTAAAAGATCCAAATTCTGACAAAAATATCTTTAAAGAACTTGAAAGACAAAATAGTCTCCCAAAACAATTACATGGCTAATGGAATCAATGACATGACACTAAATCATCTCTTTCTCTCATTTTCTTAGTTAACTAAATAAACATTTGTTAACAGAGACGTGATAAATTAATGTTTAAATATTTTTGTGAAATTTTAAAATTTTTAAGAAATTATCTTGTCTTTTGAATTATTTAATTTAGAGTTGTTTTTGTCGACATAAAAAATTTTTGGATATCAATTTAATAGTTAAGTAAAAAAGAATATTAGTTTGTATAATAAATTAACAATATTTTGTTACATTTGCAACCATCAATTGTCATATAGTTAAATAATATTTTTGAAGATGTAACTATGGGATTTTTAAGAGATGGCATTATTATATCATGAATAAATAGTAGCATAGTAAAAATGTGCAGGCAACACGTTTGAAATGTGGTGGAATAATAGTGGCATGCGCTTTTGATCATCGCATAGCAGATGCATACTCAGCAAACATGTTCCTAGTATCATGGGCCAAGATAGCCCGGCCCATGAAGCCCACTACCGTGGCCACCACCTCGGCACAACCGTGTTTTCGGCGCTCCCTCCTCATCCCTCGACGTCCTCTCTGCATCCAGCCTTCCCTTGACGACATGTATGTCCCCATGAATTCCCTTCCACCACCATCTGAACTCGAACCCAAACCCGAACCCGATAATTTTGACTCACTCATAAGCCGGATATATTACATCACTGCTGATCAACTCTGCCGCATTCAATCACTTGCAAGCTCATCATTAGATCATATCAAGAATCGTACAAAGCTTGAATCTTTCTCCGCGTTCTTGTGGAAGATGGTTGCCATGGCTACATCCTCCACCACCACCACCACCGGTGGCGGAAAAAGGCTTGTTGCCAAGATAGGTGTGGTGGTTGACGGAAGGAAGAGGCTGAGCAACGGTGACAAAAGCAAAGAAGCTACGATGGATAGTTATTTTGGCAATGTTGTTTCCATCCCTTTCGGTGGGAAACCGGTAGAGGAGTTGGTGGAGAAGCCGTTGAGTTGGGTGGCAGAAGAGGTTCACAAGTTTCTGGAAACGGCAGTGACGGAAGAACACTTCCTAGGGCTCATTGATTGGGTGGAAAAGCACCGTCCCTCACCAGTGTTGGCCAGAATTTATTGCGGCAACACAACTGATGTGGGACCCGCTCTTGTGGTGTCTTCTGGTCAAAGATTTCCCGAGTCAGAATTTGACTTTGGTTGGGGAAAACCTGTGTTTGGATCATACCATTTTCCTTGGGGTGGTGATGCTGGATATGTGATGCCAATGCCAAGTCCCAAGAGAAATGGTGATTGGGTGGTGTACATGCACCTTCTCAAACCCCACATACATTTCATTGAGTCTATTGCAAATGATGTCTTTAAGCCCTTCACTTGGGATTACCTCAACAATTAACATTTACTTCATGATTTGTTGCTTAATTAAATTCGCTTTTGATTCTTGTCGTTGCTGGTGTGCTTGTAATATTTAAGAACGGTGGAAATTCAGGTGCAGTCGATACGAGAAGTTGATAACTGAGAGTTGTTAGATGATTTGATTGATTTGACTAAATTTTTATCTAACGACTTTCGACTATCAACTTCGTGAAGTCAACTACACCTGAGTTTTCACTTTTAAGAATATAATAAAAATGTTTTTCATTTATATAAAATTTTGGCATTATTTATTTTTGTAGTGGATGTCATAGTGAAATAAAAGTATCAAAGTCACGATCGTATATTTTTCTCTCCCAAAATAAATTTATAAAAAATTTACGTATAAAAGTTTCTTAAATTAAAGGTGTCAATTTATATATATATAATATTAATAATCTTATATACATTAAAAAATATTTCTCATTAAACTACTTCTGATCTTTTAAAGATTTAATAAGAAATATAATGAAAGATTATATCTAACACATATTTTCATATAAATTCCTTTTTTGGAATTATGTTAATTTTGTATAGATTTTTTTTTATTTTTAGTTTTATGCTAAATTTTCTTTTTGGATTTTAATAAAGATTAAATTTTAGATTTTTAAGTTATAAAAATTTTAATATTTTATTATAAATTATTTTTAAAAAAATTAACCGATAAAAAGACACAAATTATTTAGTAGCTGAACTTGGTGTATATTTTGTATATTTATATGTAATTTGTAGATTTATTGAGAAAACATAAAAGAGAAAAGCTAGATGTAAAGATATTTTAACTAACTCAGCGACATGAAAAAAGAAGAAGAACGTGTTGCTGTTGCTGGGAAAAAATTAAGAGACGACAGAAGAAGAAAAAGAAAAAAGAAAAGAGGAGAATAAGGAGGAAGAAAAAATAAATGATATGTAATAGTGTGTTTCATGCTTTTGTAGTGTTTCATTATTTATACTTGGCAACCAACTTTATTCCAAAATCTCATCCATGGTGTTAAGAATGTTATGAATCACTTAGCAGAAGCTGCATTCATAACCACACAATAGCATGTATATAGTATCTGATAATTAACATATATATATAATTTTCTATATGATTTCCTGGTCACTATTCTCTCTGGGTCCTCCAACATCCTTAGTTTGGAATGCAAATTAATACTCACTAAATGTTTGAAGCCACATGATTCCATGAATTGTTTCACTCTATTTCTATGCTTATGTTTATTAGGTTGTTGTGTTGTTAGTGTCATGCAGAGCACTTTTGTTTTGAGAATAGAATTTAGGAACTCCATACACTCATTTAATCGAATAAGTGAGATACTCATTCGACTAATTTAAATTTATTAACGGTACGATTTAGCTAGCTAGTAATAAGAAGGAATTTGAGAACTAGAAAAATGAAATTGATATTAATTATAAAGAAATTAAAGTTAAACATATCGTTAGAGGACTCTCAATTTAAATTATTATTATTGGAAATATCTTTTGTTTTTTATTTTTTAGAAGTAAATACTAAATTAGTATCCGAAAGATTCTGACGCTAACAAAATAGTACCTAACTAATCTTTGTTATTAATAAAATGATTTTCGAAAGATTTTAAAATTTGACAAAAGTGACCAACTATTAATTGAGTGACCTGGGGTTCAGGTATAGAGTAGGT
Source organism: Arachis ipaensis (assembly GCF_059453495.1). Taxonomy (NCBI): domain Eukaryota; kingdom Viridiplantae; phylum Streptophyta; class Magnoliopsida; order Fabales; family Fabaceae; genus Arachis; species Arachis ipaensis. The sequence continues at coordinate 31,928,195 of NC_142435.1, forward strand.
GACGTGTCAGTTAAAATTTACCCACTTTTAATTTTTATAATTTAAAAAAACTCCGATTTTAATTTTTAAAAAAACCCTAATCCTTTTTTTTTCTAAAACTCTCGTCTCTTTTACTAAATCATTATCATTTTCTAAAACTTTAATCTCCTTTTTTTTCTTCTTTTTCCTCTCAACGATGCCATTTTTGGGAATTAGGTGGTGGTTAACGAAGCTCTGTGGTTGTAGTTGTGGTTGTGGTGGTAGTGGTGGTGGTGGTGGTGGTGGTGGTGATAACGGTAGAGAGGGTGGGATCTGTTGCAGAGGCATCTAATGGAAGACCTTTTGTTCTTGAGACAATGGTTCAGTTTGCGATTGGGAAGGCGTGTGAAGAGGGAAAATGGACGGCGGAGATTCGCTATCCAAGAAAAGGTGTTCGCGTTTGACTTGGAACCTTCAACACCACCAAAGAAGCCGCCAGGGCCTATGACAGAGAAGGTCGTAAGATTCGCGGAAAGAAAGTTAAAGTGAACTTCTCCAAAGAAGATGACAAACACTCCATTCAACAATCTCGCAACATTATTCCAAACCTTCCTCCTCCTCCCATTTGAAGATCGAGTAATCATCCTCCTCTGTATCAATATAGTGATGCCAACAACAACAACAACATGAATAACCAGGCAAGGACTCTGAACCTCAACTTGGAGTTTAGTTACGATCCGAATCATGGAGGAGCCATTGGTGTTGGTGGCGCCATCAACACAGACCCACACTACAAGAAAAATACCCATTTAGCCACACTTTTTTTAAGCTACATTTGAAAAGCGTAGCCTATTCATAGAATAGCCTATCCTATGAATAGGCTACGCTTTTCTCAATGTTACCTTTTTTTTAGAGAAAAGGAAACACAATTCTGGCATCATTTAAAAAATGTAGCCTTAGGTATTATAGAAATCACTTATAAAGCGTAGTCATATGTTGATATCTATGGATACACTTTTTGTACCAAAGAGAACGCTTTTTGAGAGTAGCCTATTTACTAAGTTTTGGGTGCGCTTCAATAGTGATGCCTAAAATATTCACCTATACTTAAATGAATTTTGTTTTCTTTTTAGAAACCCTCCTTCTTCTCCTCCAAAAACACGCGTCTTGCTCAGCTCCTTCTCTGCTTCACGCTGTTTTCACGCCACCACCACTTGCTGTCGCCCTTCTCCTTCGTCTTCTCACCTTCGCTCACCACTCACCATCGCCGCTCCTCATCTTCGTCGCTCACCACTCACCGAGACATTGAAGTTCTCTCTCTCAAAGAAAAATCCTAGCCGCTGCTCTCTTTTTTCAAGCTGTGTCGCCGCCGTCGAATCTGGTCCAGCCGCCGTCCCCGCTCCTACTGCTCCAGCGCTGTCGCAACTTGTCTTTATCATTGCGTTGCGTCGCCTCTGTTCCACTGTCGTTGTCTATTCCAGTTCCGTCGCCTGTACTCCACTGCTCCCTCTCCCTCATCTTGGTTTGAGTTCTGTCCTGCATCTGAGTAAGAATCCCGTCTGTTATTGTTTTTTTCTTGTTTTTATTATGTTATTGCGATTTAATTGTTGGTGTTGTTGCTGTGTAACTTTTAATTGTTCCTGTTAGTGTTGTGAATCTGAATAACAGAGAATGATGACATATTGATTCTAAATCTGAATAGTATTGATTAAGAGAAAAGCAATAATTAGAGGACATGTACTGAAAATTATATGTTAAATCTGAATAGTATTAATTCTTTCTTCCTTTGTTAGAATTTGCTTTTTGATTTTACATTTTGCTTTATGATTTTGTATATTGCTTCATCAGGGTTTATTGATTTTGCTATATTTTGCTGATTGAATCCATATAATTGCCGTAGTTTTTTTTTCCTGGTTAGTTCAGGGCTTAAGATTTTGCACTCTAAATTTAGCGAGTTTAGGCCTTGACATAAATTCAAATTTTGTCAAAATATTCTAATTATTATTTGCACGCAGTTTAATTACAGTTGTCTTGAGATTTAAATTTTGATTCTTGTCCTCAATCATTCCCTGTGTGTTCTTTTAGGACTTATGGTTTATTACATTGCTACAAAGAATTCATTGATGATGCATAGGAAAAAGCTTCATTACAAATCTGAGCATTGATTTTGTGTAACGAGTATTTTAAATTAGTATTTGATAATAAATCTCTCCACATAAGCACACTTAATCAAATTATTAACCTAATTGAGTTATCTGTAGTGATATATAATTGGCAAAGGTTGTATCACTTTTTGGAGAAAATTAATTAAGTTTTATGTTGATTTTTTTATTTTATTTTATGTCCTGACTACATTATAACTTGTGAATTCCATTTCTTTTTTGATATTCAATGTTTTGACAAACTGCCATGGTTTATAATTTATTGATACTTGCCTTTTTTCATGCTTAATCAGTCTGATTTAGAGATATTTTGGAGCTGACTAAGGCTTTTAACATGAAAGAGACGGAGGCAAAGGCACATATATATATATATATATTTAAAATCCATATTACTTTTCTTTAATGCATCACAGCCTTTAATGTATCACCTTGCTCTTTTTATTTTGTTATGCTTCTGTTTTGTGTTGTCTCCTTAATAGTAAAAAGGATTAAGGAGGCTCTATCTTGTGTTTTAGTTAATAGTTTAAGGATTAAGACATGATATTAACTAATGAATATGAATGAATAGTATTATCCTATTGGGCATTTCACCAAAACCTCCTTATTTAGCAGCTAATAGAATCCAATTTATCATGATCTTATTGTGCATTTTACCAAAACCTTATTTTGCAGCTAATAGATTCCAATTCATCATGATTAAATTTCAATATAAAAACCAGGCTGCAGCTAATCCAACCAAAAACACTAACTTCATCTAGTTCTCTTCTTAATCTTAATTAATTTGATGTGATGTTTCCTTATTATATATAGTTCTACGTTCCTAGTAATCTTAGTGGAAAGTAATTAGCTGAAGTTGCTGGTTTTTTGTTGAAAAATGGTAGTTAATTACTACACTCACCTAACTCTCGAAAGGTAAAATATCTATATAAAGGTATTGATGCTTTATTTGAATGTATTGATTTTTGTTTATCTATATAAAGACTTGTTTGAGAAGTGCATGGAGATTGCTCAGAAGTGCCTTGATGATGTACATACATGATGTTGTCCTTGATAGTTATTCAGATGATTGTTACTAAGAAAGTTTAGGAAAATTTTCTTTTGGCATGCATCAACTTCAGCTTGCTTTTTATTTTTGTTATGTCTTTGTTTTGTTAATAGTTTAAGGATCAAGAAAGACATGATATTAATGTATTAACAACTGGTACCTAACATGGAATAAAATAGCAAAACAGAATGGAAGAGTGAATCAAGATGATTTCACTCAATTTACTGATATAGATGAAAGGTAATTCAAGAAAGAAAAGATAAAGGCTGTGATAGTATCCAAATTGTTGTGGTTCTTTTTTTATTTTTATAATTGTGAATTAGTTTAGTCATTTTCACATCTACTACAACAAAAGATAAAGTGATCTGACTTTTTAACTTGCTTCTAACTTTATACCCATGTCAAATGAGAAGCAGCCAAGTATTTCTTTCTACACTCCATGTGATGGAATCTATCTTTCTAGTTAGAACGAGTTCTTATGGATTTTGTGCTGGAGTTGTAGATTTTCTATTCTTGGTATTAGATTTCTTTGTTTTCTCTTTTCAAATAGGATATTGTGAAAAGCTTATTTTTAGTTTTATAATATAACTGTTTAGGATGCAATCATTCTAGTGAAGTTTCTTCTCCGGTTGCTGGGAACTTTCCAGGTTATATGGACTATCAAGTAGGAATAAGACCATAGATCCCTGTTGAGAGAAAATGGGCCCTCGGAATTCAGATGCAGTATTTTACTTGGCTATTTAGTAGTATTTACACAACTGGATTCAGTGATATGTAGTTTCTATTTCGCTTATTTTATTCAATTGATGCCATCAATAAATAATGAATTAATGATGATTTCTTGCTGTTAGAGGAAATAATAATTTTATAAATGTCTGTGATTGTTTAACTGGTTCCAGATCTCTGGTTAGTTTAGTGAATTAGAATTATTGATTAAATGTGTTCCTTATAAAATTCATTGCTTGTTATCTTTATCGTGTTTAGTTGTTGTCATCAGACGATTGACGGGTTATCTGATATGCAATCTCTTAATGCACATTGCTTAGGTTTTTCAATGCGCATATAATTTGGTTTTGTCAAATTCAGAAAAGTTTCTCGTGACATTCTAAATTATTGGTAATGTCCTAACCTACTTCAGCATTTAAGTCTTGACTATTAATTGTAGTACTACACTGAGTTATTAACCTTAATTCTATCACACTCTTCAATGTTGTTGCCGTAACTGTGTCTTTCTTTCTTTGATTTTCACATAATAGTATGTTAATATTGTTTACCTTTGAAGATTGAAACTCTGAGCGATTTCTAATTTTGTTTGTATCACTGCTGCAGGCCATGCAATTGCTGCAGCTGCAATTGTCTTCCCTCCATCAATCAAAATGGAGAAGGAGGAGGAGGAGCTATTTCAGATCAAAGTGCTATAAATGGAGGAGGAGGAGCTGTTTCAGTTGCTCTTGTCTTCAATCAAAATGCTGCCAAGGTAGAGACGACTTCAGAAACTGCTGCATTCTCCCAAAATTCTGCACTTGTTCTTGCCCCAGTTGTCCCAGTGTATGCCCTTGTTACTGTTGTACAAAGTCCTTTTGGAGAAGTGCTTTCTACTGTTTTTGTTGTTAGTATTTCAAATTATATTATATTACTTGCTCAATTTGCAATTCTGATATAGTTAGAGTATAAATAATTATGATTGCTAAAATTTAGTGTTCATTTATTTTAATGCCTTTGTCAAGTTTGTCAATCTTGCTGATTAGTATCTGTCTTTTGCTTCACTCCTTATCATGCTTTCAAATTAAGGAATCAAGTTGTATAGGCTTCTATTTTATTTTCTCTATTTTCAGTTTCTATTTGGTACAAAAGTGCATGGTGTTGCTCTGTATTTGTACAAAATTTGTTTTATGCAATTGATTTTACACTGCCAAGTACCTAGAATTCATGACTTTGATTTAAGAACCCTTGTGGTTTGGTACAAAATGGCACATTTCTTTATGCTAAGTGTCCTTTTATTTTGTTTTCAGATAGATAGCAATGAGTATATTTGGTGGAAGGCTAATGCTAGAAAGACAAAGGAAGAACTAATTGATAGAGAGCCTAAGTTCTTGGATTAGTATATTTCTGTTTAAGAAGGCTTTTGTTGTTAATTGTTTACAATTATATAAACAGCAGCGTATTATAGATGTGCTAAGGAATAACTCTATTCATTTTGTAGAAGCTAATTTAATTTTACCTATTTTTTATTTTAATATAAGATGTATGAATATTTAAAATTATAATCATTCCAATACTTTGGTCTTGGACAGTATCACTTGAAAAACGCACCCTATTTCCAAACGTCAAAAGCGTAGCCCTTGGTACAGAAAAGCGTAGCCTTTGAGAATAAGCAACAGCCGAATAAGAATCACCCCAAAAAGCGTAGTCGTAGCCCAGAAAGCGTAGCCGTAGCCTAAGGCATCATTTTTTTCTACTTTTGGCTACACTTTTCAAGTGTACCTAAATGGGTATTTTTCTTGTAGTGCCATTTGTGAGTTGTGTTGATGAGAATTCTGAGTATGGGTCTGGTTGCTACGAGGTGGAGAAAAAAATGAGAAATGAAAAAGGGGTAGAGTCTTGAGAAGAAGGAGTTGAGTACCAGAGAAGCATCTTTGGTTAGAAGAGTAAGAAGGAGGAAGGTAGAGGCGGCAACGAATGGAAATGAAGAGGATTTTATTGGGAAAAAAGAAGAAAATTGGTGGATGATGATGAGGAAGGGGAAGAGATGAGAATTTCAGAAAAAAGGGGATTAGGATTTTTAGAAAATTAAAATTGGAATGTTTTAAAATTATAAAAATTAAAAGTGAGTAAATTTTGTAATTATTATAATTGTTAACTGACACGTCATCTCTAAACTTTGATTCCAGGTAACTCTACTTACAGTTGGTCGTTTTTGTCAAATTTTAAAATCTTTCGGGAATCATTTTGTCAATAAAAAAGATCAAATACTATTTTGTCAGCATCAAAATCTTTCGAGTACTGATTTAATATTTACCTCTATTTCTTATATATCATCTTTTTTAAGCTTATGTTTAGGGAAAGAAATCTAATATTTATTGCGTGGGACTTATGCAATTGCTATATTATTCCATGGTGGCTACTCTGATAAAGTTGTCAGTTTCATCTTTTTGTAAAGACGTTTTTCTTTTTGTGGTTGTTATTGATTTAAAAGCGTATCACTAAAAGTGTTGCTTAAAGAGAAAGTGTTATCCTTAATCGTTAACTTGGCTCTGATACCAATTTTTCATTTTCGACTTTTCTTTTAATTTCTTTTTCGAAATTTCTACTAAGTCTTCCTATTTTGCTTCGAATAAGTTTATAATTTGTATAGATTCAATTGGTGGTGTTTTATCCAAAGGATTTTGATAAAAGTAATTTGCAACTTCATAATCTAAAGTATTGACCATTTCTACAATTTCTCTTGTATTTGTTATATAATTATTTATTACTAGTCCTTGATGTATATTTATAATCCTAATTTCGTACTTATAGTTTTTTAATTCTGTTCTAATTTCTATCATAATTATAATATTCTTTTTTACATGGATTATTATATATAAAATTTTTTATCTGTTTGTCTTTTTCTTTAATATAATTTCTCAAATCCTCAAGAACTTCTTTTATTTCTACACTTTCTCTTATTTCTAAATATCTTTCTAATTTTTCAATTTCATTCTTCATTTTTTCTTTCAATAGCTTTAATTCTTTTAAATCATAATATAGTTTTCCAGGCATTTATAAATTTCCTAAATTTAATTCCAACTTGTTTATATTTATTCTTATTTCTAACCTTTTTATTATAAGATCATCAATTTCGATATGAAGATGATTTAATTCTTTTTTATACTCTTCTATTTTACTTTTTAATTTTCTCGCTCTTTTCCTTTTTATTTTATTTTCTGATTTTTCAATCTTTTTATGCTTCATAAATAATTCCTAAAAATAGTTTTGTTTAGCATTATTTATTTTAGAATTTCTGCAAACTCTATCATCGATTCATCACTATTTTCTAGAGATTCTATTAATTTTTCTAGCTCTTCAACTTCTCTTTTTAACTTGTTATAGATTATTTTTAGAGCTTCAAATGCTCTTTGATTTATTTCAGAAAACTGCAAATAATTCAAACGATTCTCTCTTTCAAAGAGCTCTTGTTTCTTATCTTGATAAGTTACATATATTTCTTCTTTATTTATTGTCATAATTTAGTATTTAGGGTTTCATTTAATTTTTCGACCTTTTTTGTTAATTCTTTTATTTCAGAGTTTTCTTCTTTAATCTTTAACTTAGATAAACTTAAAGGACTATTGATTTTAGATTCTCTTATTTGAAAATTCGATGAAACCGATTTTTCTGATGGTTTTTTTAATAATAGAACTGGGTTTTCAATAGATTTATATTTTGGTATTTCTGTTTTTACAATTTTCTGAAATAATTCATCGACATAAATTCTTTCTCTATTTTTAAATATTATACTATGATGGCTATTTGTTAAAGCATAATTTATTGCATATGTAATTGAAAATGGTTCATCATCTTGTTCCATTAGATTCTTTCTGTGAAATTTATAAGCCAAACTTATAGATCTTCCAAGATTTTCAGTTGATAAAGGTATAGCATATCCAAGATGGGCATTAAATTTAACATTTACATTTGCCAAATTTCCATGAACAATTCCAATTATTTGATCTATTGGGTCATCAGTAATTCTTTTGTCACAGATTGCTAAACTTATTGGTGAATTAATTCCTTTCATATATGTAGATTTGATTAAGACTTGTATGGTACTAATATGAATCCATCCAATTTTAGATCTTTTTTGTTGATCCTTAATTTTTTCAATCTGTTTACTCAATTCTTCATCATTTATCAAAGCTATTTCAAGTTCTCCATTGGCAGATTTTATCTTTATAGGGGCTTCAAGTTGAATTTTTCCATAGTATATTATATTTTTTCTATTAAAAACTTCTTTTAAAAGACTTTGTTTATTAAAATTTTCATTTGATTTGAGATTTAATTCTGTTTTTAGAACAGCCTGTTTTTCATTATCTAATAAAGCAGTTAATCTATAATAAGCAGATTCTTCCGTTAATTCTAAACTTTCTAAATAATTCATAACTAAAAGACTAGGATGAAGATGTACCTTTCTGGAGAAAAACTTCTTTTATTTAGTATATTTTACATAAGGTGTTTTTATCTCCAGAGGGGAGATTGTAGATACTAACTCCAGAGGGGAGTTTAGAACTATTTTTTCCCTAAGGGAATTCTTTGTCAGACTACAGAATCGCCTTGGCAGCTTCCTCCTTGCTCTTCCTTGCATATGAGTACTCTTAGCCTTCTGCTTTCTGTTTTCTGATGCCTTCTTCAATTGCCTAAGCAACCTATTTATAATAGTTGGGTCTGATGGACAATTTCCATCCTTACCCTTCTTATGACGTCATTGCTTACGTCATTGTTTGTTATCTTGCACCAGCTACATTATTGGTGCTTTATGACCTAAGCGCTTACGTCATTATGCAATAATGTTGAGGGATGCTTCAGATGCACTGTCCTCTTCTTTTATCATGTGGGCTTCAGATGTATTGTCCTCTTCTTTTACCATGTGGGTTGATTCCGTTTCATTATTGCTTTCTTCAGATATTTCTGAGGCACATAGCTGGCACTTGTGGTCTTCTCTATCTTTTATCAAATAGCAGAGATTCCTCTTTATCCCTTCAGGGAGTTTTTCTAAAAGTCCAGATAAGTTGTAGAATGCTGATTCAAATTCTACCAAGAGTCTCATCTCTCTTTCTTCAATTTCATTTCTTTTGCTGGACACGAGCAAAGTATTTCTACTTTTATAATTAATCCTTGTGTGAGATTCCTTTGTTATTTTTTGAGTTCTTTCAAAGACCCTTGCTAATGTGCTGGCTAGTCTTCCTTCATGACTATAAATTGTTAGATCTTGAATTTGATCAATTGGTTGAAAATTTCCTGAGAAGACGGACATGAATATTACTTGGTGTGCTGGAACCAAGCATTCTTCTTCTTCATTAAAAATAGGTTGACTGTTTGTAAATTTTAGGGATACATCCCTTGGATTTACATTGTCAATCATATTTTTAAATCTCTTTACTGCATCAACAAATCCTGCAGGAAACTCACTAATAATTTTTAGATCTTTAAAAATTAAAATTGTATCAATTAATCCATACTGGAAGAACTGATAAGTGTCAGATGGGGAAGCATCTGGAAAGATAACCAGCTTTGTTAGCCGTTCTTTGACAATAGGATAATATCCCAAAATTGCCCTTTTTTCTTCAGTCCAATTCAGGACTATATTAAGGGTTTCTCTGAGATTTGATCTACAGACCCTTTTCTTTTCCTTGATTTCAGCCCTTGTAGGAATGTTTCTTATTATTCCTGTTCTCTGGGTTTGAATTGGAGCTTTATCTGCTCTTTTTAGGGTTTGCTCTGGATGAAGAGTTTCATATTTCCTGAAGGATTTTTTTGCCTCTTCCAGTGTTAAAAATCCTCCTTTATGAATTATCCTTGATTGATGTGTGAATGGTGCTGCTTTTTCCCAGGCATCATATACTCCTTTCATGGGGCCATTATAAATTACATAATATTTTTTATCCTGGGTGAATTTTTTAATAATTTCAGCAATTATTATATTTTCTGAAATTTTTTCTTCACCTGACTTGTCCACCATGCTTAGCTGGCTGAACTCTGATGGTTTCGGTTGTTGTGTTGATTTCATTGCTTGAATGGCCTTCTTGAGAGATTGGATCTGTGTTCTTATTTGCTGACAATGTTTGCATTTTTTGAGCTCTTGCTCATATTTTTGAATTTCTTGATCTAATGCGTTGTAGACGAACTCCATTCTCTTCTTAATGTATCTTTCTAAAACTATTAATAATTTTTGAAGATGATCTTCTCTATCCTGTTTTGTAAAAATTAATATATCATTAATGTAAACTAAAATAAATTCATTTAACTCTTTTAGATTTTCTTCCATAAATCTTTGATAAATACCTAGGGCTTGTTTTAATCCGAATGGTAATACATTCCATTCATAGAGCAACACACTTGTTGATTCTTTTGTTGGGCAAGTAAAAGCAGTTAATTTCTTTGTTTCTTCGTCTAGACGAAGTTGCCAATATCCTGATTTTGCATCAAGAGATGAAAACCAAGTTGCTCCTTTGATTTTTTCTAAAATAGAATCTTTTCTCGAAAGTTTATGAGCATCACCAATAGTTGCTTCATTCATCTTCTTATAATTAATTACCATCCTTCGTTTTTCCCTTTTAATTTCATTATTGTTTTCGACATAAAAGGCTGGAGCCGCATGAGGACTTTTACTTAATCTTATAATTCCTTTTTCCAAAAGATCTTTACATTCTAATGAGAACTCTTCTCTATCTCTTACGGAATAAGGAATTTTATTTGGAACATTTATCTCTTTTGTAGGATCTTTTAATTTAATGCTTACTAATTTTTTATTTGTATTTTTAATATCTAAAGGATTTTCAGCACAAATTTCATCCAAAAGTTCTTCTATCTTTATTTCAAGATTATTTTTTGGAATATTTATCTGAAAGTATAAATTTAAATAACATGTTTCTAATATAGAAAATATTTTAAATTTTAAGATCTTATCTATAGTAGTAGTTGGTATTTTTATACGTTTTGATTTTTGATTTATTGAAGAATCATGTGGAGCTTTTAAAACTATATATGTTAATTCTGGAATGAATGGATGATATAGCTTTAAAAAGTTATTTCCTATGATAAAATCCATTCCAGAATCTAACATATATATAGATGGAACAATGAACCTATAATTTTGAATAAATATTTTAGCCATCTCTGCTTTTTGGTCAATTTTATGTATTGATTTGTCAGCTATTCTAACTCTTAATGGTTTCTTTAATTTTTTCCAATCAAGTTTTATATTTGTACTAGAAAAGCATTGTGTTGCTCCAGTATCTATGAAAGCATTTATAAACTTTTCTGTTATTTTTATAGTAATAAATGTGGCATTATTACTCAGTCTCTGAGTCTATTTCTGAGACATATTAAAAAATATAGTCTAAGTTATCATCAGATTCTTCTAATGGTTCCATGAAACAAGACTTAGCAATTTCTATTTGTTTGGTAAGATCCTTTTTATCCTTCTTTTTTGGACATTCATTTGTATAGTGTCCTTCTTCTTGACAATACCAACACTTACAATTTTCTTTTTTATTTGGGCAATAGTCATTTTTTTGTCTTTTGTTTTTATTGTTATTTTTTTTTCTAAAATACCTCTTTTTTCTCCAGTTTGGATAGTATTTTCTTTTTCTAAATTGATATTTTCTTTTTCTTTGAAAATTTTTATTAAGACCATATTTTTGGGGTATCTCTTTATTATCCTGACAGCAAATTCTAATTATATTTGCAAATCTTTTTTGAGTCACTTCTTGCATACAACGTTCTTTTATTTCCTCTCTTATTGCAGAGGTTGCTCCACCAAAATTATTTTCAATTGTCCCTCTATTTATTTCTCTTATAAATCTTCCCATTATAAATTCATTAGCAGGATATGGAAGTTTTGTTATATACATACTAAGATAATGGTCTTTATCTTCTTCTTTTAATTTATAATAATGTATTCTATATTCACACATATAAGACTCCACATTACATAAATCATATATTTGAATATTAGCTAAATGGTTTTTTGCTTCTTGATATTCTTTATTATAGACTTCTTGTCTATGATCTATAATATTTTTTCCAAAAAATTCTTTATATAGAATCATCATTATATGTAATATCTTATCATAAGCTGTTGTTTTTGTTGCTAATTCTTCTATTATTTGGTTTTCTATTGATGTCATATAATCTCTTACAGTTCCTTTAGTATGAAACCCTATGTAATTCCAAATATCTCTTCCAGACAATTCACTAAGTTTTGGATTAGTAAAGGCTTCTAATAAGAAGGAATTCAACCAGTTCTCGAAAATTTCTTTTTCATTCTTTTTACAGTCTAAATCGAGCATTCTTTCTCCTTCCATTTCCTGGATTTTAGGAACGTATTTTGATGGTATTTTTGTATATTTTGAATCTTTATTTATAAACCCTTTTTTAAAAGCATAATTATCAAAACCTGTTTCCCCATTTAAATTGATTATCCTTAGATGTTCCAGCTTCATTTTTTACTTGTATTGGAATTGCTGGTTCTTCGTCACTTGAATAATCTAGGATGTGTTCTTCATTTTCTATATTTTCTATATTTTCAGAATTTACTAATTCTTCTTCTATTTGAAATCCCTGTTCCATAATATTATTTTCTTGAGCCATTTTTAATTGTTTAAAAAGTATTGTAACTTCTTCTAATTTTTTTTCAATATTCATAATTTCAATGGTGGTTTTACTTTTAATTCTGTTATGTTGATTATATTTTGAAATTTTTCTTCTTTAGGATTCTCTTTTTCCTTATTTCTTTGAAATTTTATGGATACTAATATTTCTTCAAGTATATCTACTATAGAATTTAATTGTGGGTTAAAAGTATGATAAAGATGTGGGTAATCATTTCCATGGTAACATTTTTTAGAAATTCCGTGTGAAATATAAGTTTTTTCAGGTTTTTGGAGTCCTTAAATAAAACTTATAGTAAAATAAAGATTTTGAGAAAAATCATTTTGTATTGATTTTAAGAATTCAGTGTCATTACAGTTAACATTAGTTAAAATCATTAGTTTTTGATCTATTAATTTTGATAATTTAATTATTTCTTCTCTTAAATCTTCTAATTTACTTTTTTCCATTAGGTGCCGTTTTCTTTGTGAAAAATTATGGTTTTAAGTAAAAAGTGTGGTTTTAGAATGTATGGTTTAGGTTTTCTACGTAGATGTCTTTACCATAAAGTTATTTTTGGGATCTTTATTTGAATGGTGGCCTTATTCCATATGTATGTTCCCAATTCTCCGAAGTTAGCTTTATATTTATTATTGACGAAATAATACATTAAATTTTTAAAATGTGAAATTTATAATATTTAATATAACACAGCATTAATATTGAATCTGATGTCATATTAATATACTATAAAATTGTAAGGATTTAATTATATTCAATTTTAGAAACTAATATTATCTTCTTATGTAATTTGTAACTGTAATAACAATAATAGAAAAAGAAAAATAAAATTTTAGAACTTCAAAGAAAATTTTATTTTATTTATTTAGAGGTATAGGCATTGGAATATAATTGACCGAGTTATAGTATACCTTTCTATATAAGTATTGAACGTTTGTTTAGGTGATATGATAATATAATAATAATTATGATAAATATTAAGCTGTAATGAATAGTCAGTACAAAGAATAAAACAGTAATTAGAGAAGCTTCTCATCACTGTACGTACTCCACATGCATGCATATATACGAATCTTATATTATACGTAATTATTATAGTGCTTAAAAAATAGTATTTAACATTAAAAAAATTAAAAATTAATATTTAATTTAAAAATATAAAATAAATTATTTTTAAATAATTAAAATTTATTATAAAAATAAATTAGACAAAAATTAAATATCAAATAATATAATATTAAAATATTAATTAATTTATCTTATTTATATATGTATCTATATCCACTACTACTATCTATATATAACCCAAGCAATCTTGCTAATTTGTTAATCATTAATCAACAATAAATACACAAACCAATACAAAGTTGGCTTGTTAGTGTTGAGTTTTTTACCATTCCCTATCTTGCTATCCAATTCACATAAAATAATGGGTATTGGAAACAAGGAAGAAGGATTCAAAGTAAAAGTAACAAAAGAGAAAGTGGTAGCAGCCATGCTTCCCATGCAAGACCATTGGCTACCACTCTCAAACCTTGACCTTCTTCTTCCACCACTTGATGTTGGTGTTTTCTTTTGCTATGATAATAGTAACAACACAACAACAATGAGCTTTGGATCAATGGTGGGGTTCCTTAAGAATGCATTGTCGATCTGAGGCTTTGGTTTCCTATTATGTATTTGCTGGTGAGGTGGTGCAAAACTCCATGGGTGAACCTGATCAGATTCTTTGCAATAACCGAGGGGTTGATTTTTTTTATTGAGGCTGAGGCTGATGTTGATCTCCACAGTCTTAACCTGTATAACCCTGATGAATCCATTGAAGGCAAGTTTGCTCCAAACAAGAAGCATGGCATCCTTGCTGTTCAGGTATATGTCTATTTTAATTTAGAGAGATTTGATATATATTTTTTTATTCTAAAATATCCTTCATTATTGTATATGTTTATTAAAAAAATTGTTATTTTGAAGAGTTTGATTTAATGTCTTAACAGTGTAAAAAAAAATCAATATAATCAACAAATCAGATTTATATATTTAAATAATTCTTTTAAATAACGAGTTTAATAAAAATTAAATTAATTATTTGTATTGATTTGATAAGACAGTACTATTAAAAAAATTACTTTTAGCGACTAATTGTAAGACCAAATCTTTGAAAAGTCTTATTATGATCAAGTCTCAAATCATATAGTTATTTATAGCCTTAATTTCAGAGATTATTTTATTAAGGATAATTAAGGCAAGTTTTGATTTATTGAACTTGAGATAAGTTATGATTATTATCCAATTTTATAATTATTGGATTATTTTCTATATTCAAATTATAAAGTTGGTAGTTGTGAAATAATAAGGATTTCTATATGATTTGGATTAAATAATTAATATTTTAAATATTAATACTGCTATTTTGGAAAATAGAGAAATTAACTATATTATTTCTAATTTTTAGATTTGGGTATTTTATTGAAAATAATTTGTGAAATTGGTGAGCAAATAGTATTTTCTATATATAATTAGTGTTGGATTTAATTTAGGTTTCAATTACTATATTATTCCCAATTTTAAGTGAAATTACCAATTTACCCCTAACCCTAATTTCACTCAACACCTTAACCTCTCTAGCCCTAGCAGCCGCCACTGAAACCCTCTCCCAAAAACCCAGTAGCAGCCGTGGCACACAAACACGGTTTTTCCCTTTTCCCATGGAAGAAACGAAACAAAATCAAGAGAAAGGGAATAGCGTGCGACAGGGAGAAGGAAGAGAGGAGAGAGAGAGAGACGCCGTCATCCTCGTCGCCGGAACCGCAAGGAGCGTCGCCGCCGAGCCCGTCACCGTGTCGTTGTCTTCATCGACGCCAGCTGAAGAGAGATGCGATGGAGAGAGAGAAAGGGCCCGCGGAAGAGAAGCGTCGCCGTTCCCTGAGGCCGCACCGTCGTCGCTGTCCATGGTGACCTACGAGCCGAGAGTGCGAGCGCGGGTGGAGGGCGGCACTGTTGTTGCCGCCGTTTCTCCCAACGGCGCTGCTATCACCGCCGTGAATCGCGATCCGGAGAGGGAGGAGATGCGAGCCATGGCCGGAGGGGAGAAGACGCCATATCTGGAAGCCGCCGTCGTCCTCTCTGCGCCACCGTCGTCCTTGCCACAGGGTCAGCCGCTGTCATGTATGGCAGAGCCAGAAAGAGAGAGTTCAGGAGCAGAGCAAGAAAGAGAGAGATTTTAGGCTGGGCTGGGAGTCCAACCATCGTGTCCAGCTGCCGTTTGTGTCGCCGGTGCCGCCTCCGCCGGAGCTATCACCATCAGAAAGGGGTTCAGGCCGCCGCAGGTGTCGCTGCCGGAGAAGTGGTTGTGGCTGCCGGAGCCACACCGGAGCTTCTGGCCGTTTCTGCCACTTGAGACCCCGCTGCCGTCGACGGAAAATGCCTCTGCCGCCGTCGAGATCCAATGCCGGTAAGGGTTTTATTTGGGGTTTCTGTCCTTTTTGAATTCCGAGGTTACTATGGTCACTGCCTGTTGGTTTCAGTCATCGTGATTGGAATTTGTCGTCGCTGCCGCTTGAGGTGGCTGTCGGACTACCGCCGAGCCGGTTCGGAGACCGCTGCTGTGTCGGTTCAGCCGTTCCTCCTTCGGTTCGGTAAGCGTTTTCGATTTGAAAGTCCTTTATTTACTGTTTTGTTATCATACGCTGAGGTTGTGGCATTAATCACTATACGATTGAGTTTCGGTTGTTGTATGTTGCGATTTGAGTTGTTGAGACTGTTGCGAAAGTGGCTTGGAACCGAAGTTTTGGCTGCCGGGATTTCGATTGTTGATCTCGGGCTGAGGCGGAAAGGATTCTGTGACGCGTTTGGATTATGGAATTGTGTTTTGAGGTAGGGGCGCTTTCCAAAAACTATGTTTTATGTATTGGAATTATTACATATGGATACTGATATGAGACAATTGGTATTTGGTGATTGTATCTGCCTTGTGTGTTATTTGATGGTCTCGAATGGTTAAGGATGCTTGTTTGGCTGAATTGTTGTGCGGCTTGTGAAATATAATGTTTTGATGTTGATTCTTTAAAGATTTGAAATCTGAGTTTGATTCGTTGAGGATTGATTTGAATTGAGTTAATTATCTTGATAATGTGAAAAGTCGAACACACTTTTGAAATCAGCCTGGTTTACTTTAATTGACTTGGTTTTGGACAAATGATTTGTTATTGAGCCGTTTCTTTAAAGCTTTAGAAATGAGTTAAATCGGTTGATATTGAGTTGATTTCTGAAATGGTTTCCCTGAGATATGCCACTGAGGCGACTGTTAGATTTAGCTTGCTTTTGAATTGATTTCTGGTTTTGAACTGTTTAAAAGGAATGAGAAACGGTTTAGTTGGAACCCGAAACGGGTGGCAAAAGTCCAAGTTTTAGGGGAGGTGCTGCCGAAATTTCTATAAAATCCGAATCTTTATTGAAATGTTGTTTGGAGAATGATGAGTTAAAGACTTCTACTATTTTATTTGAATTATCAAAAAAAGGATGATTCATACTTTTGAAATGAATTATTAAAGAGGGAATTGTGATTTAGTCTTGCTTCTTAAGAAAGGCATTGTATCTCTCTCAAGAGAAAGTTATTTAGATGAAACTTGTGTTTTAAATCTATTTGAATGTGAAAAGGGTTTATACCTTTGAATTTGACTTGGGGGTTTCAATTAAAGAGTTTTAATGATTTTGAAAAGACCTGACTGTCTATTGACAAGTTTCATTTTTAAATGTTTTGAGAAAGGTTTTAAGTACTCTTTGAATTCTGAACTTTTGCAAGACTAAAACAATTTTGAACAGTTGAAATGCTTTAGAATTTATCATGGGGGTTGAAGCTGGTTTTGCCTAGGTAAAGGAAACGGCTTTGAAAGAAGTAAATGATTACGTGACTCGGTTTGGCTTAGATCCTATTTTATTACTCAAGTCGGAAAGCCAATGTTTTAATGATTTTAAATGAATTTGGAGAAATGAGTTATGTTATTCTCCCCTAAAGACTTGGGACTCTGCCGAGAAACTTTTGTTATAAAATTCCATTGTTGGATGGGTGATTTTGAATATCTCAAAGAGGCTTTTAACTTGCCATGATTATGGAAGTTTTGGAAAGAGGATGCCGAGAGTGGCATTGTTTTGAAAGGAGAATTTACCTTGAGTAAAATTGGCTTATGAGCATGAGATGGTTTGAGAAATGAGATCTTTAAAGCCAAGGCTGAAAAGAGTTGAAACTTGATTTCAAAGTGAAATGAGTTGAGAAAATTATTTATGGCTTAAATGCCGATTTCATGAATTTGATGATTTTGAATGTGGAAGTGCTGTTTTGTTGAGAGCCGGAATGGCTGTGTATGTTTATACATATTGATTGGTTCTGGATTGAACCGTGAGCCGAAATGGCTGTGTATGATATGAATATTGGCTGGTTCTGGAATGAACCGTGAGCCGGATGGCTGAGATGGATGTTGATCCATGGATGAGATTGATTGCATGTTTATGCTGAATCATTGATAAATGTGAATGTTGCACTTCCACTATCTGAGATACGAGTTTCCCTGGGTAGTAGCAGTGGCTAGCCACCACGTGCTCCAGGTTGAGACTTGATACTCTGTTGACCCTATGTCGTAAGTGTGGCCGGGCACTGTGAAAGCCTCGGATGAGCTCGCCCCCGTAAATATTCACCAGTGAGGATGATGGATATGGATCATGATTATGATCAAGTTTATGATGAGTATAACTCGAGTTGGGGATGCGCGACAGAGGGACAGTCCAATAGTTAGCTACCAGGACTTGTCGGGTTGGCTCTATAACCGACAGATGATATCATCAGCCACTAGGGACAGGCATTCATCATATGCATCTATGTGACATTGCTTGGGTGTGCATATTGTACTTGGCTTACCTTTGTGATTAATTGCTAATTGTCCTACTTGCAATAACTGTTTGTTTGTGCCTGCATCTTCCTATTTGTGTTTGCATCTGGGACTCTGTTGGATTGTGGTGATTGGTTGTTGGTTGGATTGTTTGGGCCTAGGGCCGTGGTTGGAATGAGATGAACTGATGGTTGATTTCGGTTTTGTGTTTCTGGTTTGGAATAAAATTATGAAAGGCTATTTTGGTTCCGCATAGATAAACCATTTTGAAAGGCTTTTGATTTTTTGAGAATTGAACGGTTCTTCTTTCCGAAAAGATTTCCGACTTTACTTTTATTGGAAACTGTTGTTTTTTAAAAGAGGCATAAGACGGTTATTAATCACTGGTGCGGTTATCTTCACGTATCCTATTACAGTAATTCCCAAAAACCCTCTAGTGAGAACCATTTCGAGGATGATGTTCTCACCCCCTACATTTTTTCCCTTTCAGGATATGGGCGCAGAAGTCACGAAGAGTTTATTTAGTTATTGATATGTTCTGTATTGATGTAGATTATTTATTGTACCCTCGCCTTTATCTTGATATATTCTGTGAGAGGGATAGGGATTGTATTGGTTAATGCTTGTAAATATGTTTGTATATATATATATATATATATATAGGATGAAAGTATTTTTGGGAGCGATGTTGCGGTTTAAAGTTTTAAACAGGCTCATATTTTAGTAATAAATAGTATAAGTGTTGTCGTAATGTCCGAGCTATCAGAGTAGCGCAGCCGGAAGCGTGAGCTTTGGTAGTTAGGGTGTTACATTATGGTATCAGAACAGTTCTTCCTGTAGAGCCTGAGGAATGGACTGACTATGCTTCAGTTGCATGCTCTGAGCGTTTGTCATGTAATAGGTCTTGTCGAATGACGAGAATTAGAGCTTTATGCACATGACGATCTATTGATTAACGCTGTTAGTCTTGCATTGCATAATTCTTGGTATTAAGTTTGGCCAGCTTAATACTAGTAAATTATGTATATGGAAGCACTGATAGGTTATCATAGATGATATATGAGTTTCGAGTAAAGCGAATCGCGAGTTTTGGGAACGTTAGAAACTATTTCTCGAGGCTATTCAGTTGTGTGTCTTGAATTCTGTTCGAGTCGACCTGCTCCTTCATGTCCTAATTTGAAGTTCTTGTTTGTTAATCCTCTTGAAAAGTAGCTTGCGTTTTCAACTCTATTTCTCTATTCATATGCATTCTTGTTTGATTTTAAGTGCCTATGCTTGGTTGAAATCCTTGTTGTATCTACCTTTCTCTGTTTGAGTTCTTTTTTATTCACGTGTTCCTTAATATAGCTTTGAACTTGTCTTAATGTGTTGTGCCTTTTAACTCTGGGTTTTGAGTCCACTCTGAGAAATTGTTGATTCAGTTTTTCTCTTATTTGACAGTGATTACAGCTAAATTTGAGATTTTTATGAAAATTGCTGTTGAATAGATGTATACTTATCTATATGTGAAATTTTGAAGATTTCTTACATAGTTTAACAACCACTTATTTTTGATACCTCGCCTGTACTTTTACTGGCTTATGGAACTGCACTTGCTTTAAATTGACTTTCCAGTAATTCTATTATAGCTCCAATGTACATCTTCATTTGATTATGTATTTGGGTATTTTCAGAATTCCGGAAAGAAAGGATTTTTCGCTTTTGTTCCGGTTGGGTTTCATTTGACAAACTTTACTTAATTCATTTTGATTTGAGTTTGATTTAGCATACTAATGGGTTATGCCATTGTTGTTCTTTTGAAAATGTTGGATTCATAGCTTTATTCTTATGAACGGAATCGTTCCTTCTTAAGCTTTTCATCTCTATGAACGTCATACGTGATTCTGTTCTTAACTAACCTTTTACATCTTGTGAATATTACCATTGATCTTAGTTTGTCCTTTCTCTGGTGAATCTTTCTTATATGAGTCAGTTTGATTCGTTTCAAAATAGTGCATTGTTTATCTTCTCATTGCCTCTACCAGAGTTTTTAGTCAAAGATTTATCCTTGAGAAGTTACTAATGATTGAGTTGTCTTTTCCTATGACTTTTGTATTCTTTTGGATCAATTTAAAACTTGTTTGATGTTTCATGTTTAGTGGATCTTGTTTGAACTACTTTGATTTAAGATCCTTTCTTCTATGGCTTGTCTATTTTTAAGTATATCCTAATATTCTTGAATATCCTTTTGAAATGGTGATTTCAAGTATACTTTTGGATTCTTGTTTTGAACTTTTAAAGAAGTTTTGAATTCTCTTTGAAGAGATATTAAACGGAATTTATTTTCTGTTGCTTGATTGAGACTGAAAACCATTGTCCAATTTTGACGAAATTAATTTAAAGTTGGCATACGCTATTTTAAATGAGGTTTTGGAGAACTTCCTTGTTTAGTGGAAATTGGTTCGTTTGTAATGCACCACTTATTTCCTTTACCAAATTGTAAGCAAATTTTTGTCTCGGAGTTTCTTTTTTAAAAGAGTTTAACTTCCTCTTTCACTCTTGCTATGAATGTTATACACGCTTGTTTGAATATGAACTTTGGGAATTTTTGAACAAGCATTTGATCACTTCCGAGTTTTTATGAACTGCTTTTGGTTACGTTGTGCACCTAACTATCCTTCTAAAATATTTGAGAAAATATTTTAGCTCTTCGCCAAACTTGTGCGTATTTTGTTTTTAAAACTCTACGTGATCTACTTCAACATGAAATTGTATTGAGGTAAAGCCACATTTATACTTTTGCTACTCTCTTGAAGAATGTTTGTTGCTCAACTTTTCTTCTAGACTGCAAAGTGGTTTTTCGCAAGTTTTCGACTCTTTCATGAACAATATATTCGAAAGTATTTGTAATCGTGCTCTTGAGTTCTGTGAGCTTTGTCTTGGGTTTGAGATATTCCTTTCTGTAACCCTCCTACTTCTTCGACTTAACTTGAATTTGTTTCGAACTAAGGCGCTGGTTCTCTTCTTATTAGTCCTATTGAATTTCTCGGATCCAAGGGTTATCTTTGGAGTGGTCAATTGGTTTATTTCTAGCAAACTTCTTTGCTTGAACATCCTTGTTTATTTGGAATTGGGTATATTCTTTCAAATCTATGAGTATTGTCCTTGACAATTGTCTCTCTGTTCTAAATTTGGTATCCTTCTGAGCAGACTCGAGAAGTGTTTTGATATCACGTGCGTGTTGTAGACGTAGTAACGCGATACGTGAGTTCTTTAAGACGTGATGTGTATACGGAAGTTGAAGCGGTAGGTGTGCAACGTATGAGTTGTGGGCGTTTTGTTCCTTGCGAACGGGTTTGTGGTTGTCAGGCTAATGATTGAATTTGGGGTTTGTAAAGTGCTTGATGGAGTTGGAAAGTTGAAACTTTGAGGTTGATATGAGATTAGTGTGCGGAGGTTAAGCACGTCGTTTTAACTCCATCCTGTTTTATAGCCTTTGATACCTTGCCCTTCTATCATATGATTGACCCATGTTATCTTTTGCATTGAGCCTATCTTGTAACGTTTGCTTTGCAATCACACTCCTACCTTTACATCCTTATGCTTATGACAATCAAAGTATTTGAAAATCGTATATATGATTATATTTTGAGATATTTTGCTTCTTCCTTGAATGTGTTCAAGGGTGAACTGTTATGGAATTTCTTTCATTTTGTATCAATTTTCGAGGGCGAAAATTTTTATAAGGTGGGTAGAATGTAAGACCCAGAATCTTTGAAAAGTCTTATTATGATCAAGTCTCAAATCATATAGTTATTTATAGCCTTAATTTCAGAGATTATTTTATTAAGGATAATTAAGGCAAGTTTTGATTTATTGAACTTGAGATAAGTTATGATTATTATCCAATTTTATAATTATTGGATTATTTTCTATATTCAAATTATAAAGTTAGAAGTTGTGAAATAATAAGGATTTCTATATGATTTGGATTAAATAATTAATATTTTAAATATTAATACTGCTATTTTGGAAAATAGAGAAATTAACTATATTATTTCTAATTTTTAGATTTGGGTATTTTATTGAAAATAATTTGTGAAATTGGTGAGCAAATAGTACTTTCTATATATAATTAGTGTTGGATTTAATTTGGGTTTCAATTACTATATTATTCCCAATTTTAAGTGAAATTACCAATTTACCCCTAACCCTAATTTCACTCAACACCTTAACCTCTCTAGCCCTAGCAGCCGCCACTGAAACCCTCTCCCAAAAACCCAGTAGCAGCCGTGGCACACAAACACGGTTTCCCCCTTTTTCCATGGAAGAAACGAAACAAAATCAAGAGAGAGGGAATAGCGTGCGACAGGGAGAAGGAAGAGAGGAGAGAGAGAGAGACGCCGTCATCCTCGTCGCTGGAACCGCAAGGAGCGTCGCCGCCGAGCCCGTCACCGTGTCGTTGTCTTCATCGACGCCAGCTGAAGAGAGATACGACGGAGAGAGAGAAAGGGCCCGCGGAAGAGAAGCGTCGCCGTTCCCTGAGGCCGCACCGTCGTCGCTGTCCATGGTGACCCACGAGCCGAGAGTGCGAGCGCGGGTGGAGGGCGGCACTGTTGTTGCCGCCGTTTCTCCCAACGGCGCTGCTATCACCGCCGTGAATCGCGATCCGGAGAGGGAGGAGATGCGAGCCATGGCCGGAGGGGAGAAGACGCCATATCTGGAAGCCGCCGTCGTCCTCTCTGCGCCACCGTCGTCCTTGCCACAGGGTCAGCCGCTGTCATGTATGGCAGAGCCAGAAAGAGAGAGTTCAGGAGCAGAGCAAGAAAGAGAGAGATTTTAGGCTGGGCTGGGAGTCCAACCACCCGTGTCCAGCCGCCGTTTGTGTCGCCGGTGCCGCCTCCGCCGGAGCTGTCGCCATCAGAAAGGGGTTCAAGCCGCCGCAGGTGTCGCTGCTAGAGAAGTGGTTGTGGCTGCCGGAGCCACACCAGAGCTTCTGGCCGTTTCTGCCACTTGAGACCCCGCTGCCGTCGCCGGAAAACGCCTCTGCCGCCGTCGAGATCCAATGCCGGTAAGGGTTTTATTTGGGGTTTCTGTCCTTTTTGAATTCCGAGGTTACTATGGTCACTGCCTGTTGGTTTCAGTCATCGTGATTGGAATTTGTTGCCGCTGCCGCTTGAGGTGGCTGCCGGGCTACCGTCGAGCCGGTTCGGAGACCGCTGCTGTGTCGGTTCAGCCGTTCCTCCTTTGGTTCGGTAAGCGTTTTCGATTTGAAAGTCCTTTAGTTACTGTTCTGTTATCATACGCTGAGGTTGTGGCATTAATCGCTATACGATTGAGTTTCGGTTGTTGTATGTTGCGATTAGAGTTGTTGAGACTGTTGCGAAAGTGGCTTGGAACTGAGGTTTTGGCTGTCGGGATTTCGATTGTTGATCTCGGGCTAAGGCGGAAAGGATTCTGTGACGCGTTTGGATTATGGAATTGCGTTTTGAGGTAGGGGCGCTTTCCAAAAACTATGTTTTATGTATTGGAATTATTACATATGGATACTGATATGAGACAATTGGTATTTGGTGATTGTATCTGCCTTGTGTGTTATTTGATTGTCTCGAATGGTTAAGGATGCTTGTTTGGCTGAATTGTTGTGCGGCTTGTGAAATATAATGTTTTGATGTTGATTCTTTAAAGATTTGAAATCTGAGTTTGATCCGTTGAGGATTGATTTGAATTGAGTTAATTATCTTGATAATGTGAAAAGTCGAACGCACTTTTGAAATCAGCCTGGTTTACTTTAATTGACTTGGTTTTGGACAAATGATTTGTTATTGAGCCGTTTCTTTAAAGCTTTAGAAATGAGTTAAATCGGTTGATATTGAGTTGATTTCTGAAATGGTTTCCTTGAGATATGCCACTGAGGCGACTGTTGGATTTAGCTTGCTTTTGAATTGATTTCTGGTTTTGAATTGTTGAAAAGGAATGAGAAACGGTTTAGTTGGGACCCGAAACGGGTGGCAAAAGTCCAAGTTTTAGGGGAGGTGCTGCCGAAATTTCTATAAAATCCGAGTCTTTATTGAAATGTTGTTTGGAGAATGATGAGTTAAAGACTTCTACTATTTTATTTGAATTATCAAGAAAAGGATGATTCATACTTTTGAAATGAATTATTAAAAAGGGAATTGTGATTTAGTCTTGCTTCTTAAGAAAGGCATTGTATCTCTCTCAGGAGAAAGTTATTTAGATGAAACTTGTGTTTTAAAGCTATTTGAATGTGAAAAGGGTTTATACCTTTGAATTTGACTTAGGGGTTTCAATTAAAGAGTTTTAATGATTTTGAAAAGACCTGACTGTCTATTGACAAGTTTCATTTTTAAATGTTTTGAGAAAGGTTTTAAGTACTCTTTGAATTCTGAACTTTTGCAAGACTAAAACAATTTTGAACAGTTGAAATGCTTTAGAATTTATCATGGGGGTTGAAGCTGGTTTTGCCTAGGTAAAGGAAACGGCTTTGAAAGAAGTAAATGATTACGTGACTCGGTTTGGCTTAGATCCTATTTTATTACTCAAGTCGGAAAGCCAATGTTTTAATGATTTTAAATGAATTTGGAGAAATGAGTTATGTTATTCTCCCCTAAAGACTTGGGACTCTGCCGAGAAACTTTTGTTATAAAATTCCATTGTTGGATGGGTGATTTTGAATATCTCAAAGAGGCTTTTAACTTGCCATGATTATGGAAGTTTTGGAAAGAGGATGCCGAGAGTGGCATTGTTTTGAAAGGAGAATTTACCTTGAGTAAAAGTGGCTTATGAGCCTGAGATGATTTGAGAAATGAGATCTTTAAAGCCAAGGCTGAAAAGAGTTGAAACTTGATTTCAAAGTGAAATGAGTTGAGAAATTGATTTATGGCTTAAATGCCGATTTCATGAATTTGATGATTTTGAATGTGGAAGTGCTGTTTTGTTGAGAGCCAGAATGGCTGTGTATGTTTATACATATTGATTGGTTCTGGATTGAACCGTGAGCCGGAATGGCTGTGTATGATATGAATATTGGCTGGTTCTGGAATGAACCGTGAGCCGGATGGCTGAGATGGATGTTGATCCATGGATGAGATTGATTGCATGTTTATGCTGAATCATTGATAAATGTGAATGTTGCACTTCCACTATCTGAGATACGAGTTTCCCTGGGTAGTAGCAGTGGCTAGCCACCACGTGCTCCAGGTTGAGACTTGATACTCTGTTGACCCTATGTCGTAAGTATGGCCGGGCATTGTGAAAGCCCCGGATGAGCTCGCCCCCGTAAATATTCACCAGTGAGGGTGATGGATATGGATCATGATTATGATCAAGTTTATGATGAGTATAACTCGAGTTGGGGATGCGCGACAGAGGGACAGTCCAATAGTTAGCTACCAGGACTTGTCGGGTTGGCTCTATAACCGACAGATGATATCATCAGCCACTAGGGACAGGCATTCATCATATGCATCTATGTGACATTGCTTGGGTGTGCATATTGTACTTGGCTTGCCTTTGTGATTAATTGCTAATTGTCCTACTTGCAATAATTGTTTATTTGTGCCTGCATCTTCCTATTTGTGTTTGCATCTGGGACTTTGTTGGATTGTGGTGATTGGTTGTTAGTTGGATTGTTTGGGCCTAGGGCCGTGGTTGGAATGAGATGAACTGATGGTTGATTTCGGTTTTGTGTTTCTGGTTTGGAATAAAATTATGAAAGGCTATTTTGGTTCCGCATAGATAAACCGTTTTGAAAGGCTTTTGAGTTTTTGAGAATTGAACGGTTCTTCTTTCCGAAAAGATTTCCGACTTTACTTTTATTGGAAACTGTTGTTTTTGAAAAGAGGCATAAGACGGTTATTAATCACTGGTGCGGTTATCTTCATGTATCCTATTATAGTAATTCCCAAAAACCCTCTACTGAGAACCCTTTCGAGGATGATGTTCTCACCCCCCTACATTTTTCCCCTTTCAGGATATGGGCGCAGAAGTCACGAAGAGTTTATTTAGTTATTGATATGTTCTGTATTGATGTAGATTATTTATTGTAACCTCGCCTTTATCTTGATATATTCTGTGAGAGGGATAGGGATTGTATTGGTTAATGCTTGTAAATATATATATATATATATATATATATATATATATATATATATATATATATATATATATATATGGATGTACTCTTTATGAGTTTTGTAAGTTGTATGGTATCTATGGATGTATGTTATCGGATGAAAGTATTTTTGGGAGCGTTGTTGCGGTTTAAAGTTTTAAACAGGCTCATATTTTAGTAATAAATAGTATAAGTGTTGTCGTAATGTCTGAGCTATCAGAGTAGCGCAGCCGGAAGCGTGAGCTTTGGTAGTTAGGGTGTTACACTAATTATTTTACTTTTAACGATAATAAAAATAATGGCTAATATATTTACTGACAATTAAATATTAACCGTCTTATATTTTGTTGCTAAAAATTTTTAGTAGCAATTATATAAGTACTATTTAAACTAAAGAAAAATATAAATTTTCAATTTAACCATGGATTTTACGGAACAAAAAATTTCCATTTGATCCTATATATATCTAAGAATATTTTAGCTTGCTATATTATTTTTATATGAAAAATGTAACACCCTAATTACCTTAAGTCTTACCTCATGCCGTAAAGTAAAGGTTAATCAGAGGTCACGACAATTTTAAGACTTATACATTAATATATATAGAAAGAAATAGTAATTTTAGAAGCCCGACGAAAAAATAGTGTTCAAATATAGAGTTTCAAAAGTGCAAAACATTCACACGAAACTCCTCTACTCGAGGCACAAGATATAGATACAAGATATCAAGAGTTATATATCATAAAGTACTAGTCGCAATCCGTGGACACTACAAAAAAACTGGTTTAAAAAAACATGTTTATTAGGGCGGTTATTTATAATTGCCATAATTTTCTTTATTTTCGGCGGTACATGTTGGTGTCGTAACTTCCTTTTCGAATATGGCAGGCTTTGTGATTTCGGCAGTTAGAACCGCCGATATATTCTTTTATTAATTAAAGAAAAACTTAGTTTAAGCAAATCTAGCTTAGCAAGTAGAGTGCACAAGAGTGAGTTTTCTCCTGCGGTGATGCCTCTTCAGAGTTCAAAGCTTCGATTGCGATCTGCGTTCTCACTTCTAGGTTTGTATACAAAATTCTTATTTCTCTTCTTCTTCTCTGGAATGCGTTAATTACCTCTTCTCTCTCTCTCTCTCCTTCTCTCTCTCTCTGAGTAATGCGTCTTCTTCTCCAAGATTTTTAGATCAGTTGCGGCATGGAAGCCCGACGCAGAGGTTTTAGATCGAATGCTCCATATGGAAGAGTGATTAGTGTTGCTGCGTACGAGAAAGTATGAGTGATGTGAATGATGAACCCTAATCTCTTGTCGCCCTTCATCTTCCGCAGCTATCGTTCATCTCGTCGTTGTTTCTCATCCCCTCGCGCCACCAAATTAGATCTGCCAAAATTTTTTACGGCCTCTTTGATTGGGAATTCATCGTGAAATGGTTCTGCACTTTGATTTCTCTGCTTCTTTTCTTCCTTCTTAATACATTTCATTGATTGTAATTATGCAGATTTCGATTTTTAATTTTGCAGTTTATCTCCTTTTATTTTTCAGCAAATTGTTAATTAAACAATCAAGGAATCGGATTAATGTGATAAGGAGAAAGAGAAATTCAACAAAGAAGTTTCTTAAGCAAGACACCATTGATCTGCTTGCGAATCATTTACAGATTGCTTACAATAGAGTAATTGATTTATTTTTTCTGCTTTTGTTTCATGAAATTTAGAAAACCTGTATACATAAACTAGCGGTTTTATTCTTTAATTGTAATTACTTTTGCATACAATTAGTAACATCAGTGAATAAATTTCAGCATTCTCTTACTCTCTCTTTTTGGAATTCGAATTATAGATAACTGACTTTGGTTATGGCGACTAATATTCTTGAAATTAGATGTATGTGGCTTTTTCTCTCTGATGGATTACCTATTTGTGTCTTCCGTTACAAAAAAGACATGTCTAACTCTCATCTTTACCAAAGATACAACTTGAAATAGAAATTATTGATCATTGTCTTAGGTTCTATCTAAAGACTTCACAAATTTGGAAAAGCCATGGATCTAATTTATTTTTCTTAGATAGCAATTTAAATTTCAGAAAAAAGCCTTCAAACAGCTTAAGGATTATGATTTTCTTTTTCCAGCTGAAATTTGATGGGTTTAGAAGGATCAAAACAATGAAGTTTTGAATGCAAGTGAACCTTGGAGCAAGAAAAAGGTGGTTTATCTTATTTGACACTCAGATCGTTATTTTTTTTTCAATTTCAAATTACTTAAAGGAATTTAAGTGCATGGCAACTTCCACCTTCAAATATATCCTCAGTGAATCGTGATGCAAGCTTCAGGGATAGGAACAATTTTGGAGGTTTTGGGTGTTTGATTCTAGATAATCTAGCTAATTGGTTACTCGGTTGCTCAGACCCCATTCCTAAAAATAATATCCTTAGATGTGAGTTTTTGCTATTTGACCCCCTTTTTTCCCCAAGAAAAATTAAACAAAAAAGAACTTATTTGGTCCATGGAGTTGTTCCATTAAATTTTATTAAATAAAAATTTAGAGGAACAAAATTTAGTAGCAATGTACTTGGCCCAAGGGATGTTTGAGTTGATAGAATATTTATTTGTTAAAACATTCAAGTTTTTTAATTGAAGAAGTAAAAAAGAATAGCAGAAGACTATACCAAATCTGCTTGAATTTTTTTTTGGATCAGCAAAGAAGATAGTTTGGTATTAAATTCAAGCTTAGTTAAAGGCAAACTAAATATATTAAGTTCTTAAGATACAGTTCCTTGCTTGTTTAAATATGAAATATTTGCATTTTATCTGCAGCTTTCTTCCTTAGCAAGTGAGAACAAATTTTTGGCAGTAAAGCTAAAGCAGGCGGCAAATGGTATTTTTCCAGAATCTAATGCTTCGTCGATGAATGACTATGAGGTGAGTACTTCAGACTTTTTTGAACTTGTTTCTTATTTGTTCATTACCTCTAAGGGGGATATGTCATATGTTGAATAACCTTTTATAATTACAAGTGTCTTATATGTGAAATTTGATCAATATATTTTGAAGTGAAAATTGTTTCCTCTAGATATTGCCGCAAGTCATTTTCGCTTGCCATAAAATTTCATTCTAATGGAAAGAAAAACTCCTGAATATTTGATGCCAAATGTTACTAGGTCTACTTTTTTAGTCCCCTTTCAATGTTTCCAATTACTGTTATATACTATTGTTACTATATATATCGAATAAAAAAAATAACATTGATCTTGTTATCATTATTGTGAACTCAATTTTTTATGTTCATAGCAATTTAAGATGTGAGCATTGAGAATTTGAGCTAAAAGAATTTAAAAATTTTCGAAGTACAATAATCTCAAGAACCTAGAAAAAGTTGCCTAAATTTATTTGAGTATTCTCTTTATAGAAATGCTATGGATTCCTTCACTTTATTTGTAAAAGTTGCCTAAATTTATTTGTTTTTACACTGCTTGCGATAGCAGGATCTTTACTTGGTGATTAATATGAATGAAGGCCAGGAAGCTTCTGGATGAGAGTATAGGGAGGTTAATAAAAAGAAGAAAAGAAAGTGGAGAGCTTGGTGGAGGGTTATTGGGAGAATTGCTGGAAGCAAAAGGAAAATACCAACTCTCTGATTCTCAGGTTTCTTATAATCTCATTGGTGTTATCTGCCACTGCACATGACACCACTGCAACTGCTCTTTACGAGAAACGTTGAGAAGTGCAAGCATACTATCATTCACATTCAGAGAAGTAGTGGAAGATGTGGAGCTTCAAGATTACTACATTCCCAAAGGCTGGAAGGTCCTTCCACTCTTCAGAAGCATTCACCATTCTGCTGATTTCTTCCCTCAACCACACAAATTCGACCCCTCACGCTTCGAGGTATATATGTCACATTATTATATATGTCTCTATAAATCTAATCTTCAATGTGAGAAGCATATATAAGGTTATAAATCAATGCTTAGGTAAAGTCCTTTTCATTTCTATAAATGCTGATTCTGTTTCAAACTCTGTCTCATTTGCAAGCAGACCAACCTCTACTATCATCATGAACACATAAATGTAACAAAACCTCCCAAGGTATATCTTAATTTCACACATCATTCCACACTCACAATCTCACATTTGTGCTTCATCTCTGATGCTACAATGTTACTTTCAGCAGATGAACGTGTTTGTGTTGGAAGAACAATAAAGAATAAGAAGGTGCAGGAGGCAAAGCTCACCAGGGATGATAGGTTCTTTATTTTTGATCCAACCCATCAGTTCCAAGATAAGAAGCTGACTATTCAAGATAAGCATCATGATGATGATGATGGTGATTCATGCATTGATGGTTCTAGTTCTACACCTAGGGTCTCCTCTGAATGGAGGAGCTCCATTCATTTCAAGGATTCTGAGACAGAAGAAGCATTGTCTTCATCATCTAGAAGAAGTTGTCCCAAGTGGGAATCATATACTTTGTTCCAAAAATATCATGAAGAAATGTCCATCTTAGACAGAATTAGTGCACAGAAACTTGAGGAAACAGGTAACAATACATCATCCATAATTATTAAATTTAGAGTTTAATTCATTAACATAGTTGCCTAATCCATCTTCAGAGTATTTAGGATCCATGGAAGCCTCTCCAAGATCAATTTCAGATCGTATTGCATCAATACCCGAATTGAAGGACATGGCTGCTGCAAGCAAGTGTGTGAGATTGATGAGGTGATTGAAATCAGTCCTTGGCTTGTGTGTGTCTGGATCAATACCCATCTGCAGAAGCTTCTTCCTTATGTGAGTGTTCCAGAAATTCTTTATCTCGTTATCAGTTCTTCCTGGAAGATGGCTTGCAATCTTTGACCTGCCATGGCTGGCGCCACGAGGCTGATAGCGGTTGTCCTGCCAGCACAGCACAGCAATTCCAGCAATTTCAGGTATTGCTGCAGAGATACATTGATGGCGAGAGTACGCATCAAGAGGACTATCGGGGTAAACATCATTTGGTTGCAACCAACGAAATGAAATTCTGCTTGGATGCTTCCCCAAAACATAAGCTTATTTCTAAGTTCAAGAGGGGTACATTTACTCCTTGCAGATGGGATGCAAATCAGGTATGCTTTACTCCATATTTCACATACAAGATTTGCATGTGGTCCTTAATCTCTAGAAATAAGTATAGAAGCCTACATTGGCCCAATTTGTATTTGTTGATTGATATATATAGATTCTATTGAAAGCTGATCTATCCAGTGTTCCAACAGATGTGGAAGCTAAATCCAAATGGGACCATGGTAAAAAATTACTCCAGTCTATGTGTAATACCATGGTAAAAAACGAGTGTGCAGCCGTTTTATATCATGTGATAATATGATTATTTATATTGAAAGGTAACTTCTATATATACATTTCTTCAACTTTGGTTATTTATTTAGTTATTTATTTTTAATGCAGATTCCAGGTTTATTGGTTATTGTGATTCTAGATCATTATCTTCCTAAGAGGTTCAGATTGTACTTCTGATGTTTGGTTTTCTTGGCTACATGTTGTGCATTTCAAAGAGACACAATTCAAGCTGTGACAAGTTTTGCCAAACGGAATAAATTGCCTGTTCTCATGCAAGAACAGATGATTGCACATTTGCATATGAAGTACAGAACTGATATAGAAGGGCTGCAGCAGCAAGAGTTTAAATACATATTCATATTCCGTTTAAATACATTATTAGATATTAAGATAGTTTAGGGAATTAGATGGTAGATTTGACTGATTAGTGTTTATTGCAATGCTTGTATTTTGGTAAGTTTAGTAAGACAAGGTTTTGTATAGGAGTTATTACTTTTGATTTTCAATAATAAAAAATTATATATTATATTAATCTTTTGTTTATGAGCTATATAATATTTCATTTATGGATTATGATTTTTTGCTATTGTGAAATTTTAATCACATTTATTTAACGCGATAAAAATGACGGTAAAAATTGTTTTTTTAAACGATAAGAAATGTCACTGTCAGGGTAAAACGACGGTTCAAAAATGCCATTTTAACCAACCAAAATGCTATTGTCAGGGTAAAAATGGCAGTTCAAAAATACCATTTTAACCAACTAAAACGCCACTCTGTCAGGGTAATAATGGTGGTTCAAACCGCCGTTTTAACCTATCCAAAACCCACCATTTTAACCCTGTAAATAACGGCGATTTGAACCGCCGTTTTAACCAACCAAAACGCTACTCTATCAAGGTAATAATGGCGGTTCAAACCGCCATTTTAAACTATCCAAAAATCGCCATTTTAACCTATTCAAAAACCACCGTTTTAACCCAGGAAATTATGGCAATTTTCAGAAAACCGCCGTAATAACCAGAATGGCACCCAAAATTATGTCGCTTTACGAAACCGCCATTATTGGTAATAATGACGGTTCAAACCGTCGTAAATACAAAGAAAAACTGCCGTTTTTACCAGAATTTTTTGTAGTGGGAGTTTAAGCCGACTAGTTATATACAGACAATACAGAATTTTGAAAGGTAAAACGGCATATACAATATATCTCTCTCAAGGTAAGCCTCTAAGACAAATATAAATACAAAAGTGAGAGAACTAATCAAAATAAACAAAAGACTCCAAAAAGGAAAAGGATCCTCCGCTCTGTCACCATCAAGTAACTCACCGAGGTGGGTTACGACTTGCATCTGAAAAACAACAACAAAGTATGGAATGAGAACCGGAGGTTCTCAGTACTGTAACAGTACCCAGTGATGTAAGATGTAAGACCTCGGGACGCCAGAGGCAATTCTAGAGCTTCATACCAAATAGATATCCAAACTTAACAAAATAAAGAACTTAAACCATAAATAATAAATAGGGTCATTTAATATTAGGAGATTTCTAACTAGCACTAATCACACCGCTGTATCCCACAACCTTCGCAAACCTAACCTACATGTGATCCCATCGCCACATCCTACCAAACCTCCTCAATCCCAGCAGAAAACACAAGTAATACAGATAAGTAGAGCACAAGTAAATATCATATATAGCAAGTAAAGCAAGAAGTAGTTAAACATGTTATGCAATTAGGCAAACAATACAAGTCGACAAAGCAAATAAACATATAGGATATACACATGATGAATGTCTGTCCTAAATGGCTCGTGATATCACTTGTCTGTCCATGAATGCCAACCCGACACATCCTCCCGGATGTAGCCTTCCTGCCACGCCCAGAGATATAGGCTCTGCACACTCATGCAGCAGGGAGTCTGCTACGCCAGAGATATAGACTCTGCACACTCATGCAGCAAGGGAGAAAACAACAACAACTATCTCATCATAACTCATTTCAAATATATAGTGTTGGGCACACTCTTGCAGCAGAAAAACTACGACGCTAGAGATATAGGCTCCGCACACTCATGCAGCAGAAAAACTGCCACGCCAGAGATATAGACTCCGCACACTCATGCAGAAGACAAACTGCCATGCCAGAGCTATAGGCTCCACACACTCCTATATAATCCAATAATTTCCTCATTATTCCTTTCTGAGTTCTCAACTCATCATAACCATCCCATCACCGGTTTCCAACTTTTCAAATTCATCATAAGCATTCCCATTTCTCAAAAATCTCTTCAATCATAAACTTCACAACTCAACGTTCGCCAATTTAAGCTAGAGATTACACAAACCTTCCAAACCTATGTCACCGGCTCTAAACTCATAACTAAAATACCCCTTCGTATTCACTTATTATTTCTTCCGTGATCCAAGATCCTAAAACGGGTAAAAAGGTTTTTAAAAAGTGCTACGGAAGTTTATAAGCTTGCTGGGAAGGTAAAACAGTTAAAAACAAGGTTTTTATTGAAAAAACAGGACAATGTGCGCACTCATAGGGTTGTGCGTACACACGCCCAAAAGGATTTTCGAGAAATGTGCGTATGTATAGAAGTGTGCGTACGCACAAGAGGTAAAATTTTTATTTTAAACGCGCACACAGATACGTGCGAACACCCTGAACAGACTGCACCTCCCAGCGTGTGCGTGCGCACGAGGTTGTTCGTACGCACAGCTTGTAAATTTCGCAGGGTGTGTGCGCACACCAGAGTGTGCTAGCGCTTACCAAAGCTATCAATTCAAAACCAACTCAATCACATTTTAACCATACCAAAATAATCTAAAATTCATACCAAACACTTCAACCATTTTCTCAGTCACACAACCCTCTCACTCACTCAACAATTCTAAATCCAAACTAATTCCCATTTCTCAATTTCTATTAACATCATTAACATCAATATTACTACTCACCATTGTCATCAATCATTAACGTCACATATTTCCAAACTTCCTTCCAAATACACACATTATCATCAATTCATCATCATCCATACTCATAATCATTATCAATCATAATTACACCAACATTCATCATATTATCATCAAAATCATACTTTTCCACATACAACTCATTCAACTCTCATCATCATCATCATCATCATCAATCAAAATATTCACATACAGTTGATCATACACCCACATCATTCAATCCTATCCTAAAGACCACTAGCCTAAGTGTTCAGAAATATTACATATTACATAGAGAAAACTGAAACCACACCTTAGCCGATTCCCAATATGTGTAAAACACCAAAACTTAGATCCCACAAGCTTCCAAAAAGCCAAAGCAACTCCAACAAACACCAAGGCTCAAACTAACAATATAATATATATATATATATATATATATATATATATATCAAAAATCAAAACCTAATATTCACAATATACCAAACTACAAGGGTTTATGAGAAACCTCACCTTATCCACAGAAATTGGGGATGAAACCCAACAATTCCTCACTAATGGTTAGTACCTAAACAACCAAAACACAAAAATCCACTCAAAACTCAAGCCTTGAATTTCAAATTTCTTAGGACAGAGGAAAAGAGAGGAAATTTTGAGTTCTTACCTACACAAGCTAGATGAAACTAACGGGCTCGGTAAGAGTTTCACGTAGCCGCTGACGGAACGCGAGTCGGAGTACCGTAGATCAAGTTATGACCACCGGAAGTGGAGGATAAATAGTGCTTTCTCTCTTCTCTTCACTCTTCTTTTTCAGCTGCTAGGGTTTGCTTTCAAGTGTGTTATGAGCTCATTTGGGTTCATTTACACACTTATATATGTTGGGCTTTGGCCCAACTTGGGCACAGTCCAACCCGTTAGTATTTTTAACCCGTTTGGTCCAACTTTGGGCTAAACCTTTAAAATTAGCGCCCGGTTTTCAACTTTAAATTATTATTGTCCTTTCAAAATAATAAATTAAATTTTCAAAATCTTATATTTATTAAAACACGGTACCGGACATACTAGAGCCAGTACTTCTGAGTTAAGCACCGGCACACATTTTTACAAAAAAACTTTCGCAAAAGATACATTTTCCAACTTAGAAAAATTCATTGAAATCAAATTTCACCTTTATATTCTCAAATTAAAACTTCTAAATTTTGAATCTATTTCGGGCACTTAAAAATTATTATTTTATTAAAATAATTTTACGTGAAAAACTCCGGTTCTTACATTCTCCCCTCCTAATAAAATTTTTACCCTCGAAAATTCAAATTACTCGATATATCCTCCTCGAAGTGTTCTACCGTGTCGATACTCCCTCTCTCCTTTCACTGCGTCACTCTGATTATTTGTCACTAAGAGTCCAGATTACTCGGCTACATGCATCAAAAGCCTCCTTCTCCATTGGTCCCTCTAACGAATCTCTAAGTTCAACCAAACTTACGACAACCTTCCATAAGGTAAAACTAAGCCAACTGGGTCCTAGTAAGGCTTACCTCATGCCGTAAAGCAAAGGTTAATCAGAGGTCACAACAATTTTAAGGCTTATACATTAATATATATAGAAGGAAATAGTAATTCTAGAAGCCCGATGAAGAAATAATGCTCAAAAATAGAGTTTCAAAAGCGTAAAACGTTCACACGAAACTACTCTAATCGAGGCACAAAATATAGATACATAAGTAGAATAGTCATAAAGTTCTAGATGCAACCCGCGGAGTTTAACCGGCTAGTTATATACGGACAATATAGAGTTTTGAAAGGAAAAACAGCATATACAATATCTCTCTCTCAAGGTAAGCCTCTAAGGCAAATGTAAATACAAAAGTGAGAGAACTAATCAAAATAATCAAAAGACTCCAAAATGGAATAAAGATTCTCCGCTCTGTCACCACCAAGTAGCTCACCAAGGTGGGTTACGACCTGCATCTGAAAAATAACAACAAAATATGGAATGAGAACCGGAGGTTCTCAGTATGCAAACAGTACCTAGTGATGTAAGATGTAAGACCCCGGGACACCAGAGGCAATCCTAGAGCTTCATACCAAACAGATATCCAAGCTTAGCAAAATAAAGAACTTAAACCATAAATAATAAATAGGGTCATTTAATATTAGGAGATTTCTAACTAGTACTAATCACACCACTATATCCCACAGCCTTCGCCAACCTAACCTCCGTACGATCCCATCGCCACCTCCTACCAAACCTCCCCAATCCCAACAGAAAACACAAGTAATACAGACAAGTAGAGCACAAGTAAATATCATATATAGCAAGTAAAGCAAGAAACAATTAAACATTTTATGCAATTAGGCAAACAATACAAGTCGGCAAAGCAAACAAACATATAGGATATGCACATGATGAATGCCAGTCCTAAATGGCTCGTGATATCACTTGTCGGTCCATGAATGCCAACCCGACACATCCTCCCGAATGTAGCCTTCCTGCCACGCCAGGAGATATAGGCTCTGCACACTCATGCAGCAGAAAAATTCTGCCACACCAGAGATATAGGCTCCGCACACTCATGCGGTAGGGAGTCTGCTACGCCAGAGATATAGGCTCTGCACACTCATGCAGCAAGGAAGGAAACAACAACAACTATCTCATTATAACTCATTTCAAATATATAGTGTTGGGCACACTCTTGTAGCAGAGAAACTGCCACGTCGGAGATATAGACTCCGCACACTCATGCAGCAGACAAACTGCCACGCCGGAGATATAGGCTCCGCACACTCCCATATAATCCAATAATTTCCTCATTATTCCTTTCCAAGTTCTCAACTCATCATAACCATCCCATCACCGGTTTCCAACTTTTCAAATTAATCATAAGCATTCT
The DNA here is from genome assembly GCF_059453495.1 of Arachis ipaensis. Classification (NCBI taxonomy): domain Eukaryota; kingdom Viridiplantae; phylum Streptophyta; class Magnoliopsida; order Fabales; family Fabaceae; genus Arachis; species Arachis ipaensis. Next base: position 31,965,917 of record NC_142435.1, read on the forward strand.
CGTTTCTCAAAAATCTCTTCAACCATAAACTTCACAACTCAACATTCGCCAATTCAAGCTAGAGATTACACAAACCTTCCAAACCTATGTCACCGGCTCTAAACTCATAACTAAAATACCCCTTCGTATTCACTTATTATTTCTTCCTCGATCCAAGATCCAAAAACTAGTAAAAAGCTTTTTCAAAAGTGCTGTGGAAGTTTGCAAGCTTGCTGGAAAGGTAAAACAGTTAAAAATAAGGTTTTCATTGAAAAACAGGGCAGTGTGCACACGCATAGGGTTGTGTGTACGCACGCCCAGAAGGATTTTCGAGAAGTGTGCGTACGCATGGAAGTGTGCGTACGTACAAGAGGTAAAAATTTTCATTTTAAATGCGCGCACGGATACGTGCGAACGCCCTGAAGAGACTGCACCTCCCAGCATGTGCGTGCACACGAGGGTGTGCGTACGCATAGCTTGTAAATTTTGCAGGGTGTGTGCGCGCACCAGAGTGTGCTAGCGCTCCCAACAATAGGCATTTCCCTGCGTGTGCGTACGCACAAGTCAAAGTATAGCCACTGATCAGAGTGCGCACACAGCAGTGTGCGTGCGCACACAAACTAGAATTTACAATTTCTGCAACATGACAGACTTCATATTTTTTACCCAAACTTCCAACAATCATATCTTTCTCTACTAAATTTAGATTTCTACAAAATCTATACCGTTTTAAAGCTCTTTGAATTATCATTAATTTGATATAAAATTCATTCAATTTCAAAAACTATAGCTCAAGATGTGATCTATCAAATTTTATCAAAAATCTATTTTTACTAAAAACGTTAAATACTCAAATTCTACCAAAGCTCTCAATTCAAAACCAACTCAATCACATTTTAACCATACCAAAATAATCCAACATTCATACCAAATACTTCTTCAACCATTTTCTTAGTCACACATCCCTCTCACTCACTCAACAATTCTAAATCTAACCTAATTCCCATTTCTCAATTTCTATTAACCTCATTAACGTCAATATTACTACTCACCATTGTCATCAATTATTAACGTTACATATTTCTAAACTTCCATCCAAATAGACACATTATCATCAATTCATCATCATCCAAGTCATAATCATTATCAATCATAATTACACCAACATTCATCATATTATCATCAAAATCATACTTTTCCACATACAACTCATTCAACTCTCATCATCATCATCATCATCATCATCAATCAAAATATTCACATACAATTGATTATACACCCACATCATTCAGTCCTATCCTAAAGGCCACTAGCCTAAGTGTCTAGAAATATTACATATTACATCGAGAAAACCGAAACCATACCTTGGCCGATTCTCAATATGTGCAAAACACCAAAACTTAGATCCCACAAGCTTCCAAAAAGCCGAAGCAACTCCAACAAGCACCAAAGCTCAAACTAACAACATATATATATATATATATATATATATCAAAAATCAAAACCTAATATTCATAATATACCAAATTACAAGGGTTTATGATAAACCTCACCTAATCCACAGAAATTGAGGATGAAATCCAACAATTCCTCACTAATGGTTAGTACCTAAATAACCAAAACACAAAATCCACTCAAAACTCAAACCTTGAATTTCGAATTTCTTAGGATAGAGAAAAAGAGAGAAAATTTCGAATTTTTACCTACACAATCTAGATGGAACTAACGGACTCGGTGAGAGCTTCGCGTAGCCGCTAACGCACGCGAATCGGAGTACCGTAACTCAAGTTATGGCCACTGGAAGTGGATGATGAATAGTGCTTTCTCTCTTCTCTTCACTCTTCTTTTTCAACTGCTAGAGTTTGGTTTCAAGTGTGTTATGAGCTTATTTGGGTTCATTTACATACTTATATATGTTCGGATTGGGCCCAACTTAGGCCCGGTACAACTCGTTAGCATTTTTAACCCGTTTGGCCCAACTTTGGGCTAAACCTTTAAAATTAGCACCCGCTTTTCAACTTTAAATTAATATTGTCCTTTCAAAACAATAAATTAAATTTTTAAAATCTTATATTTATTAAAACACGGTACCGGACATACCAGAGCCAGTACTGCCGACTTAAGCACCGGTACACATTTTTACAAAAATCTTTCGCAAAAGATACATTTTTCAACTTAGAAAGATTCATTGAAATCAAATTTTATCTTTATATTCTCAAATTAAAACTTCTAAATTTTGAATCTATTTCGGTTACTTAAAAATTATTATTTTATTAAAACAGTTTTACAGAAAAATCTCCGGTTTAAAAAAAATGATAATACTTAATTACTTATATTTTGGTTTGATTATTGTAATTAAAGATGCACTTAAATCAATTTGTGTAGGCAACTAGGCAACTTCATTTTTTTTTTTGGACATGGCCTAAGGCCAAAAGAAATGACCTGGCCCACACAATCAGAACTCAAACCGACCCGAAGAACTGCCCACACAGAGACCCACCCCCAACCCGACCCTATCCTCTCTTCTTCTTCTTCACCTTCAACCAGAGATCTTCCAAAGCTTTCAGCCTATTGTTGCATGTGGATGAAAACGAGCTCCCGGATCCTCATCAGTGACTTCAGTCGGATACTGCAGGTGCTAATTTCTTAAGGTCGTGAAAACTGCGTCTCCTCTGCTTTGAGAAGGCTGCTCCTTGTCTTCAATGGTGGCCATTTGTGCTTCGCCTGGCTTGTTGCTTTCTCACTCCAAAGCGCAAGTGGTTCCGTTCTCCCGAGGGTGTTCTGCCCATTTCTCTAAGAAAATTCTTACTCCTGCCCTGTGGTGACTCCTGTCGTCCCCTCCCGTGGCACCTCCCAAGTTGCATTGAGGCTGCCAGCGACTTCTACCAAGGGCCCTTCTCCCTGTCTCTATTGGTTCGTTGTAGTTCCCAGTTTCTTACCTAAGCATTCCAAATGCTCGAGTCTGATCATCCACTCCAGCTTCTTCACTCTCCCCTGGTTCAACACCCACTCTCACAGGTAAAATCTCTTCTCTGTGTTGTCTTTGATGGCTTGTTGAAAATGGAACCAAATTGGTATGATTTTGTAAATTTTGCTCCTGCTGAAGTGTTGCGAACCCTGCTTCTGTTCTAATTGTATTCTTGATTTGAGTAAGTGGATTGACTATCCACTGCCTCTGTAATCCATTTCTCACTGCTATCGCTGCCAGTTGGTGAGCTAAGTTGTTTCCGTTTCTTAGAGTTCAGGTAACTCCCATATTTGGAGCCTCATTCAGCAGATGGAGAATGTCTCTGATGATTGCGTCTACCTCTGCCAAAGAAGTTTTTGAACTAGGCAACTTCATTAAAGTTTGGTAAATTAGTAGTAGCATGTAGTTTTGACCATCGCATGGCAGATGCTTATAGTGCAAACATGTTTTTGGTATCATGGGCCCAACTATCACAGCCCACAAAGCCCACCATCTTAACTCATCAACCTTGTTTTCGTTCCTCCCGCCTCAGCCCACAACGCCCACCTTCAATCAACCCTTCAATTGACCGCGTGTACCATGTATGTTCCCCATACGGATCTCCCCCCTTCATCCAAGCCCGAGCCAAATACCAAGCCCGATGTCGGCCCAGTCATCTGTCTTTTATACTACATCACCGTTGAACAACTCAATCACATACAGACACTTGCAACCTCAAATAGTGCTAAGCCCACAAAACTTGAGTCCATATCAACGTTCTTGTGGAAGTTGGTAGCTTCAGGCGCTATTTCCTCCGAAACTGGTTATGGTAAATTATGCAAAATTTAGTATCATAAGTCATAACCTTATATATACAAAATACAATTATACTTGATACATGTATGAAGTTGCTTGGCTTTGTTAAGAAATTACATGATAATTAACTGTATATCTTTTTTATTCTTATTAAACTATATTTTTGTTACCACAATTTATTTTTGTCAAACTAATAACAAATTAACTATATATCCTCGATAGAAAGAAAAAGAAAAAAAATATATATACACATATAACTGCGTACATTTTACAATATTAGTGACTTAGTGTATATCAAAATTTGTAACCGTTATTTTAAAATATTTTACACTGATATCTAATCAAATTCTTAGCATTTAAATGAATATTTAAATAATAATTCTTTTGTTAACGTAATAATATATAATTAAATTTTTTTACAAAATATAAAAATAATTTATATAAACACTCATATCCTATTAACTAAAGTCATCATATTTTTATTAACGGATAACATATTTTATATTTTTTTATGAATAATGTTAGATGTACATTAAAATCAGTTATTAATATAAAATATATGTTAAAATATAAAATATATATTGAAATGAGTTAAATAATATATATATATATTGTGGATAATTTTAATATATTTTTGTAATTGTATATATTATAAAAAAAAGTTCAAGAACCATTATAATTTATTATTTTTTATTAATATTTTTAATCATTAGTTCACTTCTTTTATTCTAACAATCTAATAATATATAACTTATATTTTTAAATAATACTGATTAACTATTAACCAAAAATAATATATTCTGCAATCCTATAGTATTCCTGTGTAATATATTCACAACTTGAGATCCAATAATACAATATATATAGGTTGCAACAAAAGGGTGAGAGTTGCCAAGATGGGTGTAATCCTTGATGGAAGTAGGAGGTTGAGCAATGACAAGAAGGAAGCAATGATGAGTTCTTACTTTGGAAACATGCTTTCCATTCCATTTGGTGGCAAACCAATAAATGAGCTAGTGGAGAAGCCGCTAAGTGTGGTAGCCGAGGAGGTTCACGAAATCGTAAAGGCGACGGCAACGGAACAGCACTTCTTACGGCTAGTTGGCTGGGTGGAAGCACTCCGCCAATATATTAGCATTGACCTGAATTTATTGTGAAACCGGTGGAAGTCCATGTTTTGTGGTGTGTTTGGGATAAGGATTTTTCGAATCAAAAGATTGACTTTCTAAGGAGCGTTAGAAATCAGTAAATTTTATAATTTATAGTTATTAATTAGTTATTATTAGTATTTTGATAGTGTAAGATTATATATAATGGTATGAAATTATTCGCTAAAAGACATTTAATCTTTAGCTTCTTTTGTTATTATTCTTTTACAATGATGCTACCTATTTACTATCAATTGCTTATAACAAATTATATTAAGATTAACTGCTAATAGTTAAGAAGGCAAGATGTCTTAGTTAGGGTAGCATATATATATATATATATATATATATATATATATATATATATATATATATATGAGACAAATTAAGAATTGAAAATTTTCAAAAAAAATCTAATATATGTGAGACAAACATATGAAGAAAAGTGAAAAGTAATATAGAAACATCATATCATTATATATATTTCAATTGCATTAAAAGAATTATTTCTTAAGATTGTGAATTTGTGATGATAACTACGTTATTTTTAGCTAGAACTAATAAAAAAAATACTATTTATATATAATAAGGATTTTAAATTCTTACTTTATCTATATATCATGCATGTGGTTTCATATTCAATTCAGTAGGCACTCGTAGAAAGCAAACAAACTCCTTTAAATGTGTGTATTCTACAAGTTGTATATGAATAATTTGTAGATTTTTCTTATAAATACTTTTAATAGTATGTTATATTTCTAGCGAATATATATATGCATATATCTTGTATTTGGATTTTGGATTCTATTTGTGTACACTATAATCAAATATTATATCTCATTATAAATTTATGTAGTGAATTTTAATGTATTCTAAAAGGTTGTTACAAATAAAATATGGCTAATACACTTAGATAATAACAAGTGAGGTTTGTACAATGATAAAAATATTATATAAAATATAAAGAGGAATACTAGGGGCAGCAATTTTTGTGATTTGTAGTCATCAAATAGTCATCAAGATGGTTTTAATGGTATGAGATTGGTGTAAGATTTCATCCAATGGTTTACTTTTCTTTGTTGGTTACATACTGACCAGAATTTAACAAAGTTGCTGCCCTTAGACTTTTCCAAATATAAAATATATACATAGACAGAATGTGACTAACACATTTAGATAGAAATAAGTGAGGTCTTAACAATAATTAAAAAAATATAAAATATAAAAAAATACATAGAATGTGGCTAACACACCTAGATAATAACAAGTGAGGTTTGTACAATGATAAAAAAATATAAAATATAAAAAACATACACAGAGAAAATGTGACTAACACACCTAAATAATAACAAGTAAGGTTTGTACGATAATAAAAAAAATATAAAATATATTAAAAACACAAGAAAATATAACACATTTATTATAACATAAAAGGGTAATACTATAGTGCAAAGAGAAATTAGGCGAAGAATAAACATTATTTGTTTTACAATAAAAAAATATTTAAAAAAAAATATCATGTATAATGCACGTTTTTTTTTAAATTTAGTTATAATCTTCACTTTTCTGTTTTTTAATTTTGATATTGGATGTATATTAGTGGTTTTGAACAATGTATAAAAGTTGGTGTGTTTTTTTATATGGAGATAACAAATCTGATGGTCTAATATCTGAAATTCAACTTTTTTTTTTAATTTTTAAAACAAATCCTTCTATTTGTGAACTAACACAAATTTAATCCTTTAGTTTGTGAACTTTAATTTTTTAAATTTTTATAACATAAAACTGATTTTTCAATTTGTGAACTTACATAAAATCTATCATCTGATTTGTGAATTTTATTTTTTTTAATTTTTAAAAATAATTTATGATTATCTCTATACTAAATTAAAACACGGCACTTCTTCCTAACCGAAAATAATACAACAATAATTTTCATATAAAAAAATCAGCCTCGGTCTTCACCCAAAAGAAATTTCCAACATGAAATACATTTTATAAACACAAAAAATAACTATATTAACAGTGCCAAAACGTGGAAAGAAGTTTGCTTTGCATGTGTTGATGCCGTTTGGCCCAAATATGTGGACTCAACATTATTGTTCAGGTAGTATGTTGTTTTCTGTCAATATTTTAACTGGCTCAGTTTGGAAAGTTCATAATAATGAGCTTTCAGATTGTAATGGGAAAATGATATTCGTTTAAGTTCTGTTAGTGAGTTTATTGTATTTCCTATGCTTAATATGTTGATTGTTCTTGTGAATTTTATAGGTGGATGACTTGGAAGTAGTTAGTGAATATTACCAAAATAGAGGTTGCTTCAATAATGAGCATTGGAAGGAACTGACCTATTTGTATATCCAATATGATGAGTTCGATAATGCTGCAACCAACATCATGAACCATTCGCCTGAAGCATGGGATCACCTGCAGTTCAAAGATGTCATTGTCAAAGTTGCAAATGTGGAGTTGTATTACAAGGCTGTTCACTTCTATTTGCAAGAGCATCCCGATCTTATCAATGATGTTCTGAATGTCCTTGCACTTCGTTTTGTTGACATCATGCGGAAGGTAGCATCAGTAATGGAAAAACTTTCATTAGATATTATTATTGTATAACCTGTTTTATATAGCACTCAAAAGAAATTTTTTTGTTTTAATGTTCTATAGAGTGAATGTATGAAATATGTCTTGTGTTACAGAACATGTTTGCTCAATTGCTACCTCTTGCGGAATTTTAATGCATTATTCTTTCCTTACTTATGTTCGAGGTCGAGGTTCAAGTTTCTCTGCTTGGGGGGTTTGTGTCATATTTTTGTTTCTGTTTTGGTAGTTGAGGCATTTTTTTGGGTTGCTGCTGTTACAGCTAGCCGAGGATTTTCTGTATTTTATAATTTTTCTTTGTATTAAATGAATTGTTCTGAAGTATATGTATGAGACTGGCTTTTGATATATTCCAAATTTTCTCGAATCTTGACCCCAAAAAAAAAAAAAATGCATATTGGCATGCTACTATGTTGTCCTTGTCCACGATGATGATGATGATGATGATGATTATTAACTACTACTACTAGGGTTCATGGAGAATTTGCGCCAATGAAAAGAGAGTCACTCCTTACTTGTATTACTATTTGATTGTAGCGTGAAGATTTTGACAATCGCGAAAATTCACTTGCCAGTGACAATTAATTAACACCCATGAGCACCTCATGGAAATTTCAAAAAGAGAAAGTACAAGAAAATAAGATGATGGTAAATAATGTGAATAATATATTAAAAAAATAAAATTAAAAATAAAAATTAAATTATTAATTAATTATTTAATTTTAAATTTTAAAATTTAAAAAATTAAGATTAACAATTAAATATATTTATATTAAGTCACCAAAAAATATATTCATATTATGTATCGTTATTCTTAATCTCATTACAACCTTTTAATTTTCGTACACGCTGTAGTAGCTTACCTCTCGTCGACACTGCCAAAATCGTATCTCGCACCGCTGTTCATCTATAGCAAACAATGACAAATCCAAAAAATTTTGATAGGGGACAAAATTGTAAGACCCCAAATTTTAAAAATCAAATAATTAATTATTTATAAATTATTATATTATATTGAGATATTTTTTTTAAAAAAAATTATTTTTGTTAACAAAAATAATTAAATAAAATTTTATTATTATTAAAGTTTAATTTAATTAATTCTATTAATTTAAATTATTTATTAAAAATTATTTTAATAGACAAAATTTAAATTTATTATTATTATTATTATTATTATTATTATTATTATTATTATTATTATTATTATTATTATTATTAATTCATCCATTATTTAACTAACCAAAATCTTTAAAAGGAACAAGCTAAGGAGAATGGATTTGAGAACGTGACTTTTATGCATAAATGCACATATACAACCATGACACTTCATTAAGTTTATATAATAATATAATCATCCTTCATTAAAGCCAAACGTGGCTTATGCCTCATTACATATATATATATCTAAAGGTGACATCTAACCATTCTTCTTTGCCCAAATCATCATCAAATCCATTAAGCACATTCATTGTGCAATAACCGAGCTTGCATGTTATCCAAACAAAGGAGAGAGTGGCCGAATTTCATGGTGAAAACCGTGAGTTCCTTCTATTTTCTTTTTTCGATTTTTTTGATACGTAACTCCAATTAAAAATCTAATTCGATAAAAGTGTTCATATTCTCCTCCTTTACATATTGACGTTATTTTTATTTGGTAGAAGTTGATGGTGACGTAGCTCCCCTTCTCCTTGAGTTCGGCCAATTGGAGTTTTAGGAGGCACAGGCAATTTCTGACGTTTTTTTCTTCAGCAGCTCGGTCAAAAAAATTTTTCGAAATCTTCTTTGATTTTGATTTCGTACAGAAGTAGGGGATTTATTTCAAAATTAACTGTTTTAATTTATGAATGCCATTGAAGTTTAGTGAATAACTGCAAATAATTCATAAATGTCTCGTTTGATTAACTGATGAAAATTGATGAAATTGATATTGTTAGTAATTGTGAATATAATTAAATGTGATGAAATTGGTTAAATTATGCCTGTGATTATGACTGGTTTCGTTGTTGTGAGTAATTAACTGGTGAGATTGGTTTTGGTTTGATTTGTTGGTATTGAATTGAGATTTGAAAATGATTTCTGATATTGGAATTAGTTTGAGTTATTGGAAATGATTGAAAAAAAATTGAGAATGATTTCGGTTGGGACCCGAAAAGGGTGGTGAAGTCCAATTTTAAAGGGAGATGCTGTCCAATTTTTGTAAAAATATACGAAAAGTGATTTCATTTTTAAAATCTATTTTATAAGCTTATCTTGAGAAATTATTGATTTGATTTATTAATAATTGGTTTGACTCAATAACATAAGATTTGAAAGGTCTGAATTTTATTAAAATAGAAAGTGGCTCAGTTTCAAAGAAAACGTTTCAATTATTGAAAACTATTTGATTTCAAGTTATTACAGAAAGTCTTATTTTCAGTTTGATTTATTAAGAAAGTATAAGGTTTTACATTCAGTTTTTTTGAGAATAGATTTTGTTTCAAGTTATTATTTGAGTTCGGTTTGTTAAGAGAAAGAAGAAAAGAGGAAAGAGAACATGGCACGTGTGATTATGAAATGAATAAAAAGTCACGAGAGGGTGACGAAAAGTAACTAGTTAGGGTGCCGATGTGAGAATGTTAAGTCGTGGGCTTTATGTATGAATGATTGTATTGCGGAGATGCCCGTATGTATGGAATGACTTTCAGGAGAAAGTGGCACATGCTTCAACTGGAGAATCAGCGCCTGCAAGTACTTGCAGAGGTCATGTTCGGCATACTTCAGCTGAAGAATCAGCGCCTGCAAGAAGTAGAAACTTGCAAAGGTTATGTCGCTGGAATACCTTATCTGACTTGCGAGTCGGATTGCATCGGGTGCGGGTCGAAACCGACAAATGAGCTCATTACCTGCGATAGGACTAGACATGCATCATCATTGTTTGCACATTTGCATTTGATTGTGTTTGCTTATCTTGTCTCTCTGTGATTGTGCTGTTTGTCTTATTGCTATTTGTTTGTCTGTTGATCTGTTTCCTGTCCTATTAGTTTATGTATTGAGGTGACTGAGAACTGAGGTTGTGATTGAAACTTGTCTTAAGTTCAGAAATTTAAAGAAGGTAATTAATTATATAAAGTAATAGTAAAAAGTATTTCCAAAGATTTAACAAAATAGTTTTACTTTAATTATTTGCATTATATCTATTACTTTTACGGCATTCATATTCCCTACTGAGAACGTCTCACCCCAAAATCTTTCACCCTTTCAGTGACACAGTTTTGAAGATTCAGTTTGAAGCTGTGGGCGAATATTAGTCTTATTTAAGTTAATTTTATTTGTTGAGTTGCTTTAATAGAATTTCCTCGCCCTTATTATTTAAGATTTTATTTTATACAGAGAGATAAGAGTTGTAAGTGAGTTTTATTTGAATTTTTTTGTATAATATTTATATTATTAATAACTATGTGACTAGTCTTACTTGGAGATCTTTGATATATGATTTTAATTAATAGAAATAAAATTTTTCGGCTTTTTCCTAAAAATTGAAACGCAAAATCGAACTAAAGGTTCAGTATTAAATAGTAAATACGGAAAACAGGTCAGTAATGCCTCACTTTTGGTACGATCGTGACGTGCTAAAAGTTAGGGTGTTACAAAAATATATATAACATGATAATAATTTTTATAATAAAAATATTATGTTTATATAAAAAATTAACTATCAAATTATCTACTATAAATTTGTGTATAAATATATATATTATTTAATTTATTTTTAATGTGTATTTTATATTTTAAAATTTGTATTTTAAAATTTATTCTGTACAAGTGAATATTTTATGTATACATAGCATAATTGTTGTTATAATTATATTTTGTTATTATAAAATATGATTAGGTTTCAAAATATTTAAGTACAAATTAAAATACTAAAATAGTAATTTAAATAATAACATATAATTTAAAATTTAATTTTTTATATTTCATATTTTGAAACTTTGATAATATAATCAAAGTGTCTTTTTTTTGTATATGTCATTAAACAATTATTTAAAATTCAATTTTCGTACAATTAGTTCTTGATGATATTCATAGTTAAAAAAGTTCATTCAATTAGTGTAGTTATTATGAAAAAATTAAAGCTAATTTTAAAAGAAAAAACATAAATGGATAGATAATATTCTTTCGAATCGATTTTTAAAAAAGAACATCAATCTTATTTAAATTTAAAAATTGATCATTATAATAGATATCTAATATGAAGCTTTCAATTTGATTATAATGTTAAAAGTTAAATAAAAAATTATTATAAAATTAAATTTAATAATTTAACAGGAATAAATAAATAATATTATTATATACTACTTAATAAAATTTTAAATTATAGTGAGACATTGCCCACACCCACAAGAATAAATCCGTCCCTGTTAGCAAAGACAAATTCCATAACATCTACACCAGTGCATTTCCCTTACCGCTACACCCCCGCTACTTTCATTACGAACGACGCCAAATTCAGCCATCTTTGACCAGATCGTTGACGGAACACTTTGAACCGTGGTCAACACCACCGTTGACTATGTCAATGGAAACTCTACGCTCTATCAAGGGGTGCTCTTGGCTTAGGGTAAGAACTTGAGCTTGTGTATTGGGTCCAATAATTACACGAATTCTGATCATTATACTCATTTAGATAACAATAATATTGTGGAGGCACAAATTTTCGACAAAATATTTATTGAAAGTTTTATTTGTATGCGAATATTTATTTTACATATAAAATAATAGTTATTTTTGTTATAAATTTATTGTTATATTTTATTTTACATACAAAAAAAAATAAATGTTCATTTTACATTAAAAAATAATAATTATTTTTATTATAAATTTTTTATTATATTTTATTTTACATAAAAAAAAACAAATGTTTATTTTACATACAACAAGGTTAGTTGCTCTTGTTGTAAATCTAATGAAAAAAGCTGGTTGGACAACAATAATTAAATTTTTTGAATTATAAAAATTTTTTATTAAATAATTTAAATAAAATATTTTTTTATTTTATTAAATTAAATTTTCAGTTCATTATTATTCAAAATTTTCATTATTTACCAACCAAAATCGTTTAAAAAATGCTGAGAGTTTTCATTTGTGAAATCAGCCAAGACAGCAATATGTCTTTCAAAATCGGGTTTGACTTTCCAATTTCCAATCAGTTGGTCATATTTTTGGCGTTGACATTATATTTTGTGGTTTTCTCGTACGATAATAATCTTAGATTTTACGCCTATGTTAATTCAAACAAATTGTAACCTCTAAAGGAATAATAATAATAATAATAATAATCTTAAACGCTCCTTGTTAAATATAGAGTGCTGCACACCTTGTAAATTCGTAAATCTGAACTCTTCATTTATTATATTTTATTTGAATGGTCTGAATTTAAAAAGGTAACCTTTTAATCAGGTTAATCATTTTTTGATAAGTTTTAAATTTTTTTTGTAAGTGTCAGGTATTGGGCTGAAGTTCAAAATAAAAAAAATAGTATATTAATATTAAAAACAACATGTCTGTAAAAAAAAATATTGGACTTTAGAATTAAAATAAATAATACATAAAAAATAAGTTGAAAATTCATATACTAAATCTAAAAAAAAAGATATATTAGAATCTTAAAAAAAATAATATTAAATATATATTATGTATATAATATTAAAATTTAAATAAATTTTGTTTTGTGTGAAATAAAATTATAATATTAAATACAAACACAATGCTAAAAAATTTTGTGTTATATATATATATATATATATATATATATATATATATATATATATATTATGTATATAATATTAAAATTTAAATAAATTTTGTTTTATGTGAAATAAAATTATAATATTAAATATAAACACAATGATAAAAAATTTTGTGTTATATATATATATATATATATATATATATATATATATATAATTTTATTTTGTGACAAACAAAATTAGAACATTAAATATGAACATATGAACAGAATGATAAAAGATTTTGTATTATACTAATTTAATTAAAAAAATATATATATATAACGTAAAAAGCAAACAAACATATAATAATTTTATTTTGTACGAAACAAAAATTCATATAAGTTTTTATTAACAATTTTTTTATTGAAATATGTCATTTTACTATATTTATAATATATTATTTGGGATAATTATATTATTTTAGTTAATATATATTATTTAAAAAAATATTTAAAATTTATTATTTTGTATTAAGAATATTATTAAAAATATATTATTAGTTTTTCTTAAAATAATATTTTATTTCTTTGGTTCAAATATTATGACAATAAATTTTTTTACGTAACTGCGTCTACTCAATAAATATTATATTCATTTATTTCTATATTATATGTAAAATAAATAATTAATGTTTAAAAAAGTTAATAAAAAAAGTATTCTTTTTTTTTTTCCAACTCTTAGGTGAATATAGAGACCATGTCATTTGAACTATAACTCGTTGGCAAAGAAAGAAATACTCTTAATTATATATTAAATAAAATAATTATTTATTAGACTCATTCTTATACAAATAAATTTTTCTTAGTTTTATATCTGTAATATTTTATACCAATTAGCTTCAAAATTTAATTATTTTTTGAATAAATTAATAAAAAATAATACAAATAATTGTTTAAATATAATTGTATTTTAATTTTTCATTCTATTACGTACACGTTGAGGATAATTTGAAATAAAAGATAATGGACTTGTTGTAACTGTCATGTATTTTGTGCTCTAATTGCGTTGTCATCTGAGAATCATGCGCCTTCATGGAGACCGAGTTCTTCTACAGAATCAGTTTTACGTTTGGAGTTAGCCAACTAGCAGCGGCGACAGACAGCGTCTTCCTTTTCTATGGCAGCAATTTTTCGGGCTTTGAAGGTCCATTTATGGTAGATGTGGAATGTGGTGGGTTCAAGAGCGTCAAAATCTGTGGCTAGACAGAACAATAGTGGAAGCACCTGCTAGCAAACAAAACAGTGAAAATGTTTGAAGACATCGCATCAACAATAACAGAATAACGGAGAAAGTCGATCAAATTTTTCTGAGTAATTTTCTAGTGTAAAGATAGTCCTGTGTTAAACGAGCGAATTAGTTTTTTTTTGTTAGTGCCGGTTTGTTTGTTCAGCCCATGACAAAAAAAAATAACAATAATAAATAAATTTAATTTACCTAATTACTTTTGATAACAGATTAACTTTTAAAGAGTGCTACACTCCCTACTTTATCTAGAGTGCACTAGCTTTTGCCAGCTTAAATACAGTTGAATTTATTAAAATTAAAGATTCATAGATAAAAGAGTGACTTCTCTCATTTATCTAATTTTATAAGAGATTATGTGTGACAAAAAATGTTCAGTGTTAACGTTGCTTATTTGAATAAGACTTAGAGTCCGATTAAAAAATAATAGAAGCTATCTTTTTTTTTAACTTTTAGAACCATCCACCACCATTTTCAAGCGCTAATATTTCATCATCATTTTCACCTAATGATTCATCTGTCGAAAATATTGACTCTCCACCACCGTTTTAAAATAATGTTCCATCTAAATTATCTACTACATATATTTTTTTCAGTTATTTTTTTATTATTAAATTTATATTTAACATTGCGTGTGGTATGAAATCTCAGCTTTTATTTTATTTTTTTATATGTGATTTTATTTTTATATAACTTGCTATTATTTTTATAGTTATTTATAACAAATTTTTGACCCAGTAAAAGAAGAGGTTAATAGGAGTAAAAAAAAAACAACAAAATATATATGGACTCACATTTTATATTTAATTTTTATTTTTACCTATTATATCATACAAAATAAAACAATAAACACTAATTACACAATAATTTCTTTGGCATTGCCATCAAGATTATTGTGAATTCTCAAAATTTTATTACTATTCTTGACAAAATATAAACACATGGTCTTTTTGATTTATCAAACACAAAATGAGGAGCTTGTGCTTTTAACACCTCTTCAAAAAACTTTACCAGACCAAGCTTGAGTAACTGTCTTTCTATATTTACCAGACCAAGCCTGAGTAACTGTCTTTCTATATTTTTTTTCTTGTTATCTTTATTTCACGTAAAAAGATAGATCCCGATAAATTTTTAAGATAAAAGAAACGGTTATCTATTAATAAAGGTAAAATTATACTAAAAAAGATGATTATCTATGATACTATAAATACACTAACATTCCTATGATATATCCATGTACTAACTTACTAAAAACCGGGAGTAGATCTTCTTCAGTGAAGAAAAATTTGGACGGTGTCAATTGTGATCTCTCACCCTTTATTACACACTCTTTCTCATATTTAATTTTGGCCTAACTTATAAAGTTAACGGTGAAAGATGTGTTGAAAAAACTGGAGAGGATCCATTTTCCTAAAAACCTGCTTAAAATCCTTGCTAACTTAAACATTAGAATCTCTTAAAAATGTGATCTTTCACCTCCTCACCAAAAATTCAAACGGTAGCATTTTATCACCGACACAAATCGAAAACAGCTTCACAAGGAGTTTGAATCTTACATTTAGACCAAAATCACTATTTCAAATAATTTACGAAAATAATAATAATAATAATAATAATAATAATAATAATAATAATAATAATAACTACTGTGAGGGCCTACGGGGAGCTCTAATTTAAATTAAAATTTTTGACAAGTTCAAAAATTTCCAATCAAATGCATATTAAATACACATATCATATAAATAATAATAAATTATATTAATTTTATTTTATTTTTAAATTAATATAAATTAAACTATACTATAAATATATTCTGATCTCGTTAATGATATAAACAACATATTAATACACATTTTATTATCATTTTCATCAATATGACATGATCAAGATAATTTTTGAAAACAAGATATATATAATTAAATTTTTTTACTTATTTTTCCAGTAGTGTCAATGAAATATGTATGTTAGTGTCAACAACATACATTATAAAAGAAATAAATACTCTTAAATTAAATATTTAATAAATAATCAATTTATTTTATCTATTTATTAAAAAAGAATAATAGTCATGTAGTATATTCAATCTCTTGCTGTGCTAGGGTAATATCTTTTTTATTCCAAAAATTAAAATAAAATAAATGAATAATTTTTAGAAACAACGCATGCTAATAATTGCATTATATGATTACTGGCGGCTAAATAGGATTCAGCCGATTTTTTATTATTTTTAAGAAATTAATTTTTTTATTTATATATTATTTATTTTTTAAATTTATTAGATAAGTATTTTTTTATTTTAATATTGATGTGATTTTATTTATATAATATTTTATTAAAATTAAAATTATTATAAAAAATCTTTAAAATGTTAAATAATAAAAATTCATAATAGAGAGTTATATATATTATCAGAAAAAATATAGTTTAAAAAATAATGATAATAACATTATTTTGATTCAAAAAGAGTATATATAAACGAAAATACATGTTAGTTATTTACAAAAGATAATTTTTACTTAAATGTCATGAATATTCATATTTGTCTTCATCTTTTTTAAGTGGTAGATCAAAATATGAATCTGAATATGAAGAGGCCTTCATTTTTTTATAAATAGTAAAAAATAGAAGAAATCAGAATGCTTATTTTTTTCGTTTTTAAATATCAACTATAAGAATAATTAATAAACAAAATAGGGGAGTATAAAAATTGTGTATCTGGACAAAATCATTCATAATTTATCATTCATTTCCTTATCAATAACTTCTCGAGTCTTGAAAAACCGTCAGATTTATTGACCATAAAAATAATTATATAAACACTTCAACATTATTCAATTAAAAATTATGTGTAACAAAATCAAAATAAAAATTTAAAATATTATTTACAAATTAACTATTTATAAACGTTATTAAATTTAATTATTTATTTTTAATAGTATTTAATTTGAGGCCGAGATAAAAATTTATATTTAAAAGACTCTTTATCTTCATGCATAATTCTAATTGTTAAAAAATATTTTATTTTTTTATTTTTATATTTAATTTTTTAAATTTTCTTTAATTTCATTATTTTTTCAAAATTATTAATTTATATTTTAGAGAAAATACCACTCCTCTTCCCTGCGAGATGCTAAAATAACACTCCCCTCCCCTCTATTTATAAAATGTATATTTCCCTCCCTTATAACTTTTAAAAAACCTCATTTTAATCCATTTTATTTTTTTTTTGTTAACTAATGTTAACTTTATCTATTTTTAAGAAAAAATAAATTATTTTTTACAAAAATACCCTTTAACAAAAATTTTATTTTTTTGTCATTAAATTTTGCTTAACAAAATAATCTTTAATAAATTATTTTTTATTAAATAAATTATATTTTTCCCAAAATATTTTTTAAAAAAATTAATAATTAAATTATTCTTTTCTAAGATATCCTTTAATAATTTTTTAATTATTAAATTATAATTTTACCAAAATTTTGTTAACAATTAATTTTTCTAAGATTATTTTTCAATATAAATTTATATTAATAGTTATACATATTAACAATAGTAAGGAACTCTTAGGGATATAGAATACATTATGTAATGATATCGAAAAATTAATAGTAAAATATAAAAAAATTGTTAACGAAAATTTTGGTAAAATTATAATTTAATAATTAAAAAATTATTGAAAGGTATCTTAGAAAAAAAAATGTAATTATTAAATTTTTTTAAAAATATTTTGATAAAAATACAATTTAATCAATAAAAAAATAATTTTTTAAAGAGTATTTTGATAAGCAAAATATAATGATAAAAAATAAAATTTTTGCTAAAGGATATTTTTATAAATTTTTTTTTTCTTAAAAAATGGATAAAGTTAACATTAATTATCACAAAAAATTTAAAACGGATTAAAGAGGAAGTTTTTTAAAAGTTATAAGGGATGCGAATATACATTTATAAATAGAGGGGAGGGGAGTATCATTTTAGTATCTCACAAGAGAGAGGAATGGTATTTTCTCTATATTTTATTATATTTCCTTACTATATTAAACACTATTCTTTTTCTCTTACTATTATTCTCTAAACAGATACTTGTCATTGTCTCATCGCTATTATTATATTTCTTTGTTCTCCTTTCTCATTTTTTCCTTCTCCTTCCACCTTCTCTTCAACCGACAGTAATTAATTATCACCAAGGATTATTATCGCAACTTTTAATCTTGTTTATCACTTCGATTTATAACTATTTATTATGTTAACTTTTATGAGTTGTTAAAGTTTCGCTAAAAGAAGTAATACATAAAGCATTTAAAATTTTTACCCAAATTATCAAATTAACTTTTAGAATGTATAAAATTTATAAATTTAAATTAAATAAAATATTAAACAAATTTATTATGTTGTTATTATGGATAACAAAATCAAAATAAAAATTTTGAAACATTATTTACAAATTAACTATTTATAAACGTTATTAAGTTTAGTTATTTATTTTTAATAGTATTTAATTTAAAGTCGAGATAAAAATTTATATTTAAAACACTATTTATCTTCATGCATAATTCCAATTGATAAAAAATATTTTAATTTTCTTTTTAATTTTATATTTAATTTTTTAAATTATCTTTAATTTTGTTATTTTTTTAAAATTATTAATTTATATTTTTATTATATTTCCTTACTATATCAAACACTTTTTTTTCTTACTATTATTCTCTGTACACGTACTTGGTATTGTCTCATCGCTATTATTATATTATCTTGTTCTCCTTTCTCATTTTTTTCTTCTCCTTCCACATTCTCTTCACCCGACCGTAATTAATTATCACCAAGTATTATTATTGCAACTTTTAATCTTGTCTATCACTTTGATTTGTAACCATCTATTCTGTTAACTTTTAGGGTAATTTACGTTATTAAATTGTTACACCCTCAATATTACGCAAATGCATTGTTTCCAAATCCAATACGTAAATACATTGATTCACAATTCTATATAAACCGCTACTGGTAGTAACGGTTTACAGGTGTGCATAAACCACTACAACCAGCCGCGGTTTACGTGTGTGCGTGTGTGAGTGTAAACCGCTGCAGCGTGTGTGTGAGTGTAAATCGCTATAGGCTATAGCGGTTTACATGTAGTGTGTCTATTTCAAACAAAAAATGGACAATTAGATGATAAAATCCAAAGTTTTTAGTCAACAATTAGATGATAAAATAATATATAGATACAATGACGGAACTAGGCAAAATATTAAAGAATAACCAAAAATTAATTTTATAATAAAATAAAATAAAAATAAAAATTTAAAAAAATAAAAATAAAATTTATATATAATTTATATAAAAAAAAATTAAAATTTAAAGGGATTATTGTCCCCTTTCTTAGTCTGAGATTCTGCTTCCAAATAGATGAAAAAGAAATCAAAATAAAACAAAAAAAATTTTAACAAAAAATGTTAACTGAAAAAGTTAAAATTAATTTTTAATACATATATATAGTTCGTCTCCTTATATTGTAATTAAAATATAAATGTTATACCAAATAATTTTATTGAAAATTAAATAAACAAAAGTCACATGTATATATTTTTTAAAAAATAATGTAAATTGTACTATTTTCTAAGAATTAATAGAAGTCATATATAGTTTAGTTAGAGAGTAAATTATACCAAAAACAAGAACAAAAAATACTGTTTTAATATATTATGTGTATAATACACCTATATATCTCCCTATTTTTATATACTCATGTATCTTTTTATTTTGTATATGTTTGATTAAAAATATTATTTATATACTAAAATAAATTACTAAAATTAATTATTATATATTTATATATAAATATATATTATTTAATTTATTTTTAATATATATTTTATATTTATATTTTAACTTATGTTTTATATTCGTGGATTTTAATATAGGCTTATGTATCATGGTCGATTTTATGTACTCGCTGCAATATCTTTTTAACTAGACTTTTCTTGTTAAATATCAGAATTTTTTGTTTGTCTATTTTTGTTTTTCTTTAAAGACAAACATGACTTCTATGTTTTAACTCTTGTTCACCGAAAATAACTAAGTGTAGTTTTTACGTTCTGTTCAATTATTAAATTGAAAACAATTTAAAAAAATATTATTTTTTTGCTAATTTTGCCATTCGATTTTATTTGTAATAAAAAAATCAAGAATAATTATCAGTTTTTATAAGTTTTGATTTTTTTAATCAATTTTTCATTTATTTTGTTTGTTCATAGTAATATGTTTTTTTAGAATTTTTTTTATATTCTCTAATACATATTATTATATTTTTGTAACGGAATTTTTAGTACTCATTATTCATATAAAATTTTTAATTATTTCTATTAATACATGTTCTTTTGTATGGAACTTAGTTTTGTATGGAACTTAGTTAATTTTTATTTAATTTTGTATAATTTGACTATATAGCAGCACACTATACGGAAATCGCTATAGCCTATAGCGGTTTACCTTCACACACGCATACACATAAACCGCGGCTGGTTGTAGCGGTTTATGCACACCTGTAAAGCAGTTTATATAGAATTGTGAATTAATGTATTTGCGTATTAGATTTGGAAACCATGCATTTGCGTAATATTGAGGATGAAACAATTTAATAACGTAAATTGCCCTAACTTTTATGAGTTGTTGAAGTTGTTAAAAGAAGTAAGACATAAAACATTTAAAATTTTGTTTCAAATTATCAAAATTTGATGTCAGTTGTCCTAAAAAAGAGTAAAGTATTGTTTTTCTCCCCAACATTTGAGGTAAGTCCTATTTGTGTCCCTAACGTTTAAATCGTCCTATTTGTATCCTTAACGTTTATAAAAGTGATTCAATGTTATCCTACTATCAATTATAATAAGGGCTTGTTTGGGTGAACTTTTAAGAAAAGATCTTTTTTTGAGTTATCTTTTTTTAAAAGATCTTATAGAAAAGTAAAAATAATTTTATGTTTGGGTATCTCATGCAAAAAGATCTTTTTATCTATCAATTATTTTTGGATATAACAATATAAAAGTACTTTTTTGTTTATTTATTATATAAAAAATATCTTTTTTTAAGGAAAAAAGATCTTTTAAAAAAAGATGTAAATTACAACTTCTCAAAAAAGATGTTTTTCTGATTTTTCTAATGCTTTTACTTTTACTACTCGAAATTTGCCAAACACGCTAAAAAATAAAAAAAATATATTTTTTATCAAAATAATGGCACCCAAACAAACACTAAAAAATCAGATTACATTTTTTAATTATTTTCACTTGGATGTATTCATTCTCAATTAGGTCTCACTTGGATGTGTTCGATTTTAATATTATACCCACTATTTGTGTTTAGATTCAATTATGTCCCTAGAAAAGTAAATTATGTAAATGTTGTAGGAATTAGTTTCAACTTTTGATGAGTTATTTTTTGGAGTGAATCATCGATTTCATGATGTGTAATTGACAGCAGGATAACATTGAATCACTTTTACAAACGTTAGGGATACAAATAGAACGATTTAAACATTAGGGACACAAATAGAATTTACCCCAAACGTTACGATACTTTAGTCTCCTAAAAAATAATATCAAAATATATTATTTTTAACTAAAATAATAAAAAATACATAATTGTAAGTTTTTTAACTAATAATTATAAATTTAAGTCACAATTTAATATAGTACCTGGGACAAAAGGCAACCATTGCTATTCATATTTGACTGCTACTATCTAAGTTTCACATTTATTTTATTTTGTACATTAATTTAAGTGTACTTTATTATTTTATTTTACATATTTTGAAATAATGCCATTGTATTATAAGGATGAGATTAATTTTCATAATCTAATGCAAATCTTTTTATTATTTTGTTAGTCATTTGAATACTATCCATTTAAAATAGTTACTTAAAATGAAACACTATATAAAGAGAGATAAAAAATTTAGATTTATCATTCTGGTTTGCTTCTTATTAATCCTCACTTAGTATACTCAAATTTAATAACTTTGATGGTGGTGAATTTTTGTAATTAGTTAAAAAATTTTAATTTTCTCTTTCTCTCTCTGTCTCTCTTTATGATTTTAAACAAACATAATTTTATTATTAAATAGTTTTTTAAGTTCAGAATATTTTTAAGTTTTTATATAATAATTAGACTTAATAAATTGCCAAAATTTAAACATATTCTCTTGAACTATTTCTTGATTATATAATTGAAATCATTTAAATAGAAGATCATTAGACCTCTAAAGTTTTTAAAGTAAAAGAAAAATACAATAAAATAAAATAGTTTAAAAAATAGAATATATATATATATATGAAAAATAATAAATTACAATGGCTCATGAGATAGAAAAATAAAGAGAAGAAAATAATCATAAAGGTTGAAACAATAAAAAATGTATAACATAGTTCTTATCTTACCACATTTAAATGTTATATGTAAATCGAATAATTAATAAAATAATATTATCTAATATAAAATAGATTAAAAATAAAAAATAAATTAACAAAATCAATTAACAAAATTCTTATCTTAGGTCCCAGATTATTTGAAAAATCAATTAACAAAGTTCTTATATTGCTACATTTATTGTGTTATATGTTGAACTAATAATCAATAAAAAATAATATTATTCAATGTAAAATAGATTACAATTAAAAAAAATTAACAAAATATGCATGAAAATTTTTCATTTTACCATTGGTAGGTATAGGTTTTTTTATCTTTTATATGTTAATTATGTGACAAATAAATAATATTAAATTAATTAATTCTTTTACAATACAATTTAAGAAATTAATAAGTGTCAAACCTAGTACTCTATATAATTAAATATCAAATTCAGTACTCTAAATAATTAATAGCTTAGATAGTTTAGAAAATTAACATATTAATATTTTTAACAAATCCTTGATAAGTGCAAACTTTTTTGGCGTCCTATATATATGCCAATCAAATAACTTAGCCAATATATAAAATAAATAATATTGTGATAGACAAAATTAATAATTTAATTTAGTGTCAAAATAAATATTTATGTATTCAAATTTCGAACATAATATTCTACATAATCAATATTTTAAAAAATTAAAAAAATATTATTATAAAGCAATTTAAACAAAAATAAGTTAACAAAATATTTATGAAACTTTTTTCATTCAATCATTGATAGATAAAAACATACAAAAAATATATCAAACAAAAAGAAACTGCTTTTTTTGCATCAAAATTAATAAGACAAAAAAATATTTCTTTCTACATTAAATTAATAAAAAAAATACAGTACTATTTTCATACGTCAAAAGTTGAGAATAAATTAAAAAGGGAGAGGAATGACTGAAAATATAGATTAGATAAGTCAACTAAAGAGAAGAAAAGATATAAATGGACGTTATACGTGAAAGTAGTAACGACTGTAAAATTGAATGAAATTTACAATTACAGTGGATGAAGGCAATGAAAGAGGACGGAGGCGAGAGTGTTGAAGAAAGGAGAATAACAACATAGCAAAAAAATACAAAAAAGTAAAAACCAAACTATTGAGAGTATAACATATTCAAAACAAAAGAATATAAACTAAAATTAATATAAAATTAAACAAAATATGAACATAGTAAAGAATGCGAAGACACTGATAAAACAAATGATATAAACTAAAACTAACATAGAACTAAACAAAGCATAAATATGGTGAAGAATGTGAAAAGATATTGATATTCACATTAGTCCATTTTTTTAATTTATTAGTAATTTGCAGACCGTCTGACATTTTTTATTGGAAGATGTGTTTTTATAGTTACAACGCGCGCCCCTTCCACAACACGTTCACTCTTCCTCTTCTTTCTCAATCAAAACAGAAACAATCAAGATTCAAGGGACATTCGAAACAAACTACTACGATTCTGCAGAAACGTTCCAACTCCTCGCAAAGAGTAGAAGAAATCAACAAGAAAAGATACAAATCTCCATAAAAAATCACCAAGAAAAAAGGAAAAAACATTATTCAAGGTACTGTTTTATTGTTCTTCTAGGTTTTTCTTCTAGATTGTCTCTGCCATGTGCCTCATCCTTAACCAACAAAACATTAAAAGATTTCAAGAAGAAATATATTGTCTCCCCCTATTTTGGGTATATTTCTTAAATTCTTTGGGTGTATTTCTGTAATCGTTTGGGTGTATTTCTGTAATCATTTGGGTGTATTTCTATAACCGTTTGGGTGTATTTCTATAATCGTTTGGGTGTATTTATGTAATCGTTTGGGTTTATTTCTGAAGTTCCATTATCTTCAAAACGATTTCAAAGCAGAAACCATGAAAATCGAAAAAAACGAAGCAAAGAGAGAACGCACGAAGGAGATCCAACAAATTTGGTAAGAAACTCGAAAAAAGAAATGAAATCTTTTGAAAAATGGAAGTTATATATTTGCGCGTTAATTGATTTGAATTGATTTAAAATTCTGTTAAAAAAGCACGTAACATAAGCAGCGCGTTTAATGGGTGAGTTTCGTTCAGACTTGTAAAGCTTGTAAATGCAAAACACTTATATGTAGAGATTAATCCTATTATTTTTTACTCTCAAATTGAATTGATGAATCACATTATTATTTGAAGAATTCGCGAGAAAATTAGATTGAGTAATGGAAATAACAATAATAATATCTAGAGAATCTAGGATGATATGAATTTAAATTTAAATTAAGATATTTTTCTGTTTTAAAAAAGATATTGATGAGTTTGAAAATTTTAATTTAAATTGATGATGATCAAACATTATTAACATAATTAATTATAAAATTATTAATCAAGATCTTCATAATTACAATTGCTAAATTAATAATTTTGTTGGTGCAGGTTTCTGTTGGGCCGAAAAGATATTGGCTAGCCTAACATGAATTCATATACTCAACCTTGATATTATATTGCTAAGATCATGGTGGTTGAAATTATAGTTATGTTTCTTGGGCCGAATAGAAAAGAAAAGATTCGAAGCCCAGTATGAAATCAAAATTCAGCCTTATGCAAATTATGATGTGAATGTTGGCTGAATTGTTTAGTTGGGCCAGATTCTATTAATATTATCATTAGCCCATATTTAAATTAAAGATCCAATGCTTGGTCCGAAACCAATTGAGAGAAAAAAAGTAAATATTTTGCTTCATGCTTCCAACGGATCCCATTTCTCATTTTGGGATGGATTTTAAAACTCAATTAACTTGCATTGGAAACATGAGAGAGAGTTAACTTTTGATTTGATAGACATCATCAATGCTACACGCTACCTAAAGCAAGGGAAGTGGGAAACTTAATTTACTTTATCACATTCATTAATTATTGTTCAAGTTTCTCTTTCTTCACTCTTATCTCTCTTCTCCTACTTCGGCCACTTCACAGAGAAAGCTTGGAAGCTATGGCTAGTCACCGAAAGGAAGGAGAAACAAGCAACAAGACCATTATAATGATGGTAAGAAAAAGAAAATAAAAAGTATGTTGTGGCTGAGATCTTCAACCAAGAAAGGTAAGATTTAGTGAAGTAAGTTCAGCTTCTCCATACCAAAAATGGAAGAAGAAGATTTCGGTCAGAGGAAGAAGATCTCAAGGATGGCTCGTCTCTACTTTTGGGTTCACTCATCACAGAAGGTAGCTAGGGTGGCTACGTGAAAGAGGAAGCAAAAGTGGAGTAGGAGGAGCTGTCATACACCAAGAAGCATCAAGGGCTATGAGTCTTTCTTGGAGAGCAAGACAAGTTGGAAAGCTCAGATTGATGAAGCTTGGGGTAAAGAGAAGTCACAGAGGTAATTGTATGTTGGGTTTTAGCATTCGGTTATCTCTCCTCTCTCTCTGGCCGAACTGGTTTGCATGAAGAAGAAGTTTAGCTTGGTTTATTTGGTTTTAACTGTGGAGGCTTCACCCTATATATAAGGGAGAACAACCAGGGATTGAGGCAAGGAGTGAGAGTGCAAGGCACAGAGTTCTCATAACTACCTAAGCTAACAGAAGTTCTTCTCCTTTAATGTTCTTCATTTTGTATTTTTCTATTTAATTTTGTCTGTCTTGAGTCTCATGGAAAAAGGCAAACAGTGAGGTTTGTAAGAAAAAGCCATAGAGCGGAAAAAGGAAGAGTATACAAAATTAAAAGAAAAAGCCATAGATGTCCTTAGAGGTCCTTTGTACATCTGTGTTGTGTTTCATGATTCTATGGGAATCTCCTTGCAAGTTGGGTTAGCACTTAGCAGTTGAAAGCTTGGCTGTGACCAAGTCAAGTTCAGGATTGGGGTTTAGATTCTGGACTTGTCCCGGATAGGAAGGGTAGTTCCTAGGGAGAATTGGTGTTTGTAATCAAGAATGATTATAGTGAAATTCCATCATTGTTGTGATGGAGACTGGATGTAGGCTGCATTGCACTTAGCAGCTAAACCAGGATATATCTTGGTGTAATTCTCTCCTTCTTCTACTCCATTTCTGTTTCTGCTGCCCAGGAAATAAAACTGAAAAATCTCTCGTGCCGGGTGACGAGATAAAAAGAAAAAGTCTCGTGGCTAGGTACGAGACAAAAATAAAAAAGTCTCCAGAAGTTGTTTCAAAGACCAGCAAGTGTTATTAAGTGAAAAAGGGGCTAAGATTCAACCCCCTTCTCTTAGCCACTGAAAACCATCAGATATGTATCTATATGTATATATAAATCATTAAGGCCCGAGTCTTCGGATACTTTCTTTTTCTTCATCTATCTATTATTTTTTTGTTCTCCAAGAAACTATTCTCAAACTTTCTTTTGTTAAGGAGATTATTATCATTGCATTTGAGATCCTTTAGTGATTTGCATGATGGCAGAAATACTAAGTAATCCTATTTTTGTTAGTAGTGGTGTAAATGCTAGTATTACTCTCTATGTTCCAATGATCAGTAACACTGAATTCGTTGAAGACGATAACATGACAATGTTTTCCGGGAGTTCGAGGACAATGGCCATGAATAGCAATGAATCGTCTCAAATGACAGAATATTCAGTAAAGTGGTCTTATAATGAACAAAAGTTATTGGAAGAGAGTCTTGTAATGTAAGTTATTAATATTATCTAGATTATTTTTCATAATAGTAAAGGTAGGCAGAATTATAATTAGTTAGTCACTTTAATATATGTCAATTAAAATAAAATTAGTTTAGCTTGTTAGTTATTTAATGTGTGGCTATAATTAATTGTAGTAAGAATATATTAATTTCTATTCTAATTGACATATGCTAAATTGACAACTAATATTTCACAATCACTTTTCTTTTACTAGTTAAGTGCTGGTCAGATTTTAATAAAAGTGATTGTTCCGAGGGTTACCTGAAACTGGAGGTCGATCTCGAACAAGATCTTCTGTGCTGGTCGGTGCCGATGTGTCCGACTTGTGGGTGGTGCTGATCCTTCGTCACCGGAGGGTGGTGGTACCTACAAGGGACTCCGATGCTTAAGTTAGCAAGGGTATTAAGCAGGTTTTTAGTAGAATCAGAGTATGATTTATACCTGGGTACTCCAGTGTATTTATAGTAGCGTGGGCTGACCTTTCTAGATAAGATAAGTTAGTTATCTTATCTTTATCTTTAAGTGAGGTCATCTTATCTTCAGAGGAACCGCCCTTATCTTTCTAGGCTTTAATTGCCTTTAGGTTGGGCTGTGTCCCTTAGTTTGGGCCTTCTTGGGCCCTTGTAGCGATTTGGCCGACCTCTTTTAGAGAAGAGGTCGGGGAAGCTGACCTGAAGAGGTCGGTTGCTTTGTCTTCGATCTCCTCAGATCGGATAGCTCGATCCAGGGTATGAACAGTGCCCCTGCTTGAGTGCGGTCTTTCCTTTTTAAGGTCGAGTCCTTTAGACTTCGAATTTTTCAGAGAAGCCGAGCTCAAACATTTCTGTTGGTCTTCGTTTGTAGACTTTCCATTAGTGGCTTTAAATGCGGAATGTTTCTCTCTTTATAGCGCGCATTTTGCACTCTCTTGGGAATGTGCGAGGGTTTTAAAAACCCATTAACTCCCCCCTTCGCCGTTTCTTTTTCTCATTTTTTAATTTTTCAAAGGGCCTCTCTCTTCCATTTCTCTTCTCCTTGCTTACTGCAACTTCTCTTTTCTCCTTACTCCCTCTGTTTCTATGCTTTCGTGCTTTCCTCTTCCTTACTTGAGAAGATGATCGTTAGTGTGGCTTCGGTTGTTGCTTCAGTCTCATGATTGCTCCACCATTCCCTCTTCGCTGCAGGTTGGTTTTTCTGTCTTCCTCTCTTTCTTTCACGCCATTTCTTTTTATAGTTTCGTTTGGTCATGAGAAGTTTTGTTCTTGCTTGAATTCATGTTGAAAAGTTTGAATCTTTCTTGGCGTTTGTTGTTGTAGCATGTACATCTGAGGGTTTCTGTGATATGCACCATTCTAGGGTTTCTTTAATTTTATACACCCCTTTTTCTTGTTTCCTGCTAGCTAATGCATTTTAGGATTTTGAATGTTGTTACTATTTCTGATTGTGTCCTTGCATTTGAAGTTTTGGAGTAATGAACTGTTTGAAAAGGTTGCCTCTTTGATGATTTTCCTTTGGCATGTTTGATGCATGATAGTTCCCTTTGCTGATAGATAAAAAGATGGCTATTTTTGATGACTTTCTGGTTCGTGACTTTCCTTTCGGGGTGTTGCTTTGTTGAAAAGAGGGTTATTTTCTTGTTGGGAGGTGTCGAGATGTAGACTTGTAGATTTTTCCTGAGTCCTTATTCTGTTACTGCCTCCAAAGGATGCCCCTGGACCTTTGGTGTGTGTAACACCCTATCACACTAAGCTTTACGCTTAAGCCATAAAACAGAGGTGGTGTGGTATTACGACCTCTAAAATAGAACGAGTACATATAATAGCAGAAGAATTATAATATGCTAGGAGCCTTGAAGAATAGGGGAAATAAAAATCGCGAAATAAAAGCGCAACGCTCAAGGAACGAGTTAACTTGCGTGCTAAGAAAACCATAACTATCAAACATAAGATAACAGAAGTAGGAATAGAGTGCCAAAGATACAAAATAACAAGCTCCTGACTCAGCCTGCGAAGTCAAGACTGGCCGGAGAATATTTACACATATATACATACATATCCAAAACCCAAAAGTACATATACACAATCCTGCCTCTCCATAAACCTCTAAGAGGATCAAAAAGAATAAGTCATGCGGAGAGAAAGCTAAGTACATATATATACATCATAGCATAACAAAATATCCCAGTAACCACTCCGCTTCAAGAGTCCAGACGCCTAACGAGATGCCTCTCGACCTGCATCTGAAAAACAACAACATAATATGGAATGAGAACCGGAGGTTCTCAGTATGGTAAAGGTGCCACACACATAATATATAAGGTCCTGGGAATGCCAGAGGCAATCCTAGAACGCCGACACTCAGATTATAGAGCTTAAAGTATTAAACAGAAGCCATAAAAGGTGGTTTACTAAGGATATTTAGACCTAACTTAACTTAACCTTAAATCTAAATCCCATTTTTGCCATTCCTCCATACCTCCAACTCCATCATGCATTTCACAGACAGATAAAGGCAAACACAAGAAGGTTACAACTACTGCAGGTAACAAATACACATTTAGCATGGCAAATACAGATAGGCACACCCAATTAGAGCACAAGCAATTAATTCAAGTAATATGCATATGATGCATGCCTGTCCTATGGCTGATGAGGCTCATCTGTCGGTTATCCAGCCAACCCGACAAGTCTGAATTGTACTTAGACTGTCCCCTGACGTGCATCCCCAAGAGTCTATGCATAGTTTTTTCTCAAATAATCAATAATACTCAATGGGGGTAACATTCCCGGGAATTTATATAGTGCCCGGTCACACACTTACGTCGTAGGGTCAACAGAGTATCGAGTTTTCAACCTGGTACACGTGGTGGCAAGCCACGGCACTTAATCCAGGGAATCTCGTATATCAGATTATTCAAATTCATAAGCCATATAAATAATTCAATTATAATTCATCAACATCAACATCATTCTCGATCGCATATCATTCATCATCATACATCAATCATATACAATCCTTATCGTTCATTATCACACTTCCCATTCCGTCCATCAATAGCTCCAATTCAAAACATAATTCATTCTTTTCTAAATGAATCAAACTTAAAACATGCTCATTTTCTTAATAACTCTAAATCAAACCATATAACCTTTGAATCTAAATCTTTTTAAATAATCATATAAACAAAATCTCTAATCTCTAATTTTTATAAAATTTCGGCAGCATCTCCTCTAAAACTCGGACTTTGCCACCCTGTTCGGGTCCAAACCTGCATTCTTTTCAATTCAACATTTCCTTCCTCATTATCATAACAATCTCCACAAAAAATCTACCTCAGATCAACAATTAAACTCATACAATATTCAAATCCAACAACCAAAATTCAACTAAGAGTCATAGTTCACAAATCCTAGGCTTTTAACACAAAATACTTCAAATCAATAATTCATCGAATCATTAATTAATCAACAAGCACCAGACCAACCATGTTCATCAACAATAACATTCAACATCCAAAATTAATAACTAATTATCCAATAAACTTCAACCAATTATATTCATCGACAAATTACTAAATATTAAATATACACCTGCATTCCAACTTATCCTATGGTCATCTAGCCTAAGTTTTCACAGAACATTATATATTAAATGCAAGAAACCTAAACCATACCTTAGCCGATTCCCAAGTATTATTCCAAGACAATTTTCCTAAAAGAACATAGCCCTCAAAATCTCAACTAATCTGCTTCCTCCAAGTTTCAGTATTCACAATTTCAAGCTCTAATTATTTATTCACAACCTAATACACATTCATAACACATGTACATCCAATTTAATACTCAAAGCTCAAATTCAATGAAAATAAAATAGAATTATCGTATCCTCACCTTACCCAAGCTTCACATAAGCAAGAGTGAACGTTTCTCTCAAGCTAATTGGATCCTAAAACATCAAAAATCAAAGAAATTCAACAAACTCGAAAATTGGGGGAAATGAAAGGCTGAAGTGAAATAGCAAGTTACCTATGAAATTGTTCCGGTAGAAATGTAGAGCTCAACACGGTGAACGCGTGGCCGCAAACGGTGCGGCGATTGGAGCTCGGACGAAGAAGTTACGGCAAATTGATTTTACCGTCAACGTATGGTTTCTCTCCTTTCCTCCCCTGGAAAGCTTCCTGCGTCGTTATGAAAGTGGGGAGAAGGAAGAGCCCGTGGCTCTCTTTTTAATTGCTGGTCCGGTTGGGCCCATGGGCCCGGTTTGGGCCCGGTTCAACCGGTTTGGCCCGTTCGGTGTAATCTTGGACCGATTTCTTCGAAATTGGTGTCAAAATTCTCGTTTCGATGAGCTCTATCCTAATTTAATATAATATTCACATTTCTAATCCTCCTTATTAAAAACTAATTTATTAACTAATTATCTACTAATTTAACCGGGGTTTACATCCTACCCACCTAATAAAGAATTTTGCCCTCAAAATTCAAATCTAGTTACCTGAAAAGAGATGTGGGTAGTTCTTTCGCATATCTGATTCGAGTTCCCAAGTATGTTCCTCGATACCAGCTCGACTCCAAGCTACTTTTACCAATGATACTTCCTTTCCGCGTAATCGTTTAATATTAGTATCATCAATTCTCACTGGAATTACTGGAAGTGTTAGATCTTCTCTTACTTGAATTGGTTCTGGTTCTAGAACATGACTTGCATCAGGGGTATACTTTCGAAGCTGTGATACATGAAATACATCGTGCAAATTCGAAAGGTACGGCGGTAAGGCAATTCTATAAGCCACTGGTCCAATTCTCTTCAGAATCTCAAATGGTCCAATATAACGGGGATTCAGTTTCTTGGTCTTAATAGCTCTTCCCACGCCAGTGGTTGGTGTAACTTTCAGAAAGACATGTTCTCCTTCTTCGAATTCCAAAGGCTTTCGCCTCTGATCAGCATAGCTCTTCTGGCGGCTTTGGGCTATAAGCATTTGACTACGAATCTTCTTTATCTGCTCAGTCGTTTCAGTTATCATTTCAGGCCCTAATAAACTCCTTTCTCCAGTTTCATACCAACACAACGGAGACTGACATTTCCTGCCATACAGAGCCTCATATGGAGCCATTCTGATGCTCGCATGATAGCTATTATTATAAGCAAATTCTATTAATGGCATATACCGATCCCAGCTCGCTGGCTGGTCTAAAACACAAGCCCTTAGCATATCCTCCAAGGTCTGAATAGTTCTCTCTGACTGACCATCTGTCTGAGGGTGATACGCAGTACTCAAGCTTAACTGAGTCCCAAATGCACGCTGAAAAGCTCCCCAAAATCTTGATGTAAAACGAGGATCCCTATCAGATATAATGGTAGAAGGCACGCCATGCAACCTGACAATCTCTTTAATATACATTCGAGCTAATTCTTCCATTGTACAACTTATTCGAATAGGAAGAAAGTGAGCTGATTTTGTCAGTCGATCCACAACCACTCGTCACAACTACATCGGGTTCTAGGCAAACCTATCACAAAATCCATTGCGATACTCTCCCATTTCCATTGTGGAATCTCCAAAGGCTGAAGGGTCCCTGATGGTCTCTGATGCTCAATCTTAACCTTCTGACACGTTAAACATTTAGATACATACAATGCCACATGATTCTTCATGCCTGGCCACCAGAACATCGCTTTCAGATCCTGATACATTTTAGTGCTCCCTGGGTGGATTGAAAACCCGCTCTTATGAGCTTCCTTTAAGATTCTCTGTCGCATGTCTCCAATATCTGGCACAATAATCCGGTTCTTGAACCTCCATAAACCATCCTGACCTTCTGACACTCTCCACTGTTTCCCCTGTTCGACTACTGGTAATGCCTTACGTAACGCTTCACTGTCTCGATGAGCCCTCAGAAGTTCTGATTTAAAATCACTTGAAATTTGCAACTGACTCAAACACAGGATTCCAGATTCTTCTCTAACTCCCAAATTCAAACCTTGGAATGCCTTCAGTAACTCTTCCTCCCGTAGCATCATCCAAGCTGCATATAAAGACTTCCGACTCAAAGCGTCTGCCACAACGTTCGCTTTTCCTGGATGATAATTCAATTCAAAATCATAATCTTTCAGAAGCTCTATCCATCTCCTCTGACACATATTCAACTCTTTCTGCTCAAAAAGATACTTCAAATTCTTATGGTCTGAGAAAACATGAAACTTAACGCCATAGAGGTAGTGCCTCCAAATCTTTAAAGCAAACACAACAGCAGCAAGTTCTAAATCATGTGTCGGGTAGTTCATCTCATGCGGCCTTAACTGCCGTGAGGCGTATGCTACAACATTCTGGTGCTGCATCAGAACACACCCTAACCCTTTCAGAGATGCATCACAATACACTTCAAACAGTTCATTTGGTTCAGGTAATACCAATACAGGTGCAGTAGTCAACTTGTGCTTCAATGCCTGGAAATTCTCTTCACATTCCGGAGTCCAGATAAAAGGCGTGTCCTTCCTAGTCAACTTAGTTAAAGGTAAGACGAGCTGTGAAAATCCTTTAATGAATCTGCGATAATACCTCGCCAAACCTAAGAAACTCCTGATCTCTGTCACTGAAGTTGGTCGCTCCCAATTCATCACTGCTTCCACCTTAGCAGGATCCACAGCTATCCCCCGCTTACTCACCACGTGGCCGAGAAACTTCACTTCACTCTTCCAGAACTCACATTTAGATAGCTTAGCATATAACTTCCTATCTCTCAGAATTTGCAGCACAGTTCGCAAATGATCAGCATGTTCCTCTTCAGACTTAGAATAAACAAGAATGTCATCAATGAAGACAATAACAAACTTGTTCAGATACGGTCGGAAAATCCTGTTCATATAATCCATAAATACTGCCGGGGCATTAGTTAACCCAAAAGACATCACTGTATACTCATAATGACCATAACGTGTCCTGAAAGCAGTTTTCGGAATATCCTCGTCTCTAACCCTTATCTGATGATACCCGGATCGCAGGTCGATCTTAGAAAACACATCGCCACCCTGTAACTGATCTATTAGATCATCGATTCTAGGCAACGGATATTTATTCTTCATAGTGATTTTATTCAACTGCCGATAGTCGACACACAACCGCATACTCCCATCCTTCTTCTTTACCAGTAACACCGGCGCTCCCCACGGAGAAACACTTGGTCGGATAAAATGCTTACCCAACAGATCTTCCAGCTGAGCTTTCAGTTCAGCCATTTCTAAAGGTGACATCCTATAAGGAGTAATTGAAATCGGACCGGCTCCAGGCACCAACTCAATTTCGAATTCAACTTCCCGATTAGGTGGAAATTCATTAATATCATCCGGAAACACATCTGAAAATTCACATACAACGGGAATCTGCTCTAAACTCTGATCATCACCTGATACTC
This sequence comes from Arachis ipaensis, assembly GCF_059453495.1. Lineage (NCBI taxonomy): Eukaryota > Viridiplantae > Streptophyta > Magnoliopsida > Fabales > Fabaceae > Arachis > Arachis ipaensis. Next base: position 32,000,892 of record NC_142435.1, read on the forward strand.
CCGCAGTTTATAACATAATACCCTGACATTCGGTTCCAGAACAGTTTACTATCATAGAATTCAAATAGTAACTATTCACCACAACCGGTGCTTCTGACCCTTCTGGCATAAACTGTACTGACTTCTCAGAACAATCAAGCAAAACATGATTCTTGGATAACCAATCCAATCCCAAAATGAGATCAAGACCAGTCATAGGCAAACAAATCAAATCATGCACAAATTCACGCTGTTGTACTCGAAAGGGAACTTGTGGACATTCTATCCTAGTCACCATAGCTTCATGAGTAGCGTTATATACTTTCAAATCATAACCTAAAACCACCATTCTCAATCCTAATTCATGGGCCTTTTCAAATGCAATAAATGAATGAGACGCTCCTGAATCAAATAAAGCATTTAAGATTTTACCAGCCATTTCACAATTACCTCTAATCAGTGTCTCAGATCCCTCAGCACCAATGATAGAAGTGGTGTATACTCTCCCCGGCTGTTGCACTCTACCAGTCTCATACTTTTTCTTCTCTGGGCAATTGGTGGCCATATGCCCGGGCTGTCCACAAGAATAGCATACTCCAAGTCCGAATCTGCACGGAACTCCAGGGTGATACCTTCCGCACTTCTGACAATTCAGATCTTGCTGTTGCTGCTTTCCAAACCTTTTTCCTTGACTAGCATTGGTATTCGACCTTCTGTAATTACCTTGACCCTGAGTCTGCTGCGGAACAAAGCCTCCACGCTTGAAATTTCTACCTCTCGGAGCAAAGTTCCTCCCTGAAGGCCTCTGAAAAGGCACCCTCAAACTCCCTTTCTCTGCTGCCGCCTTCCTCACACAGTCCTCAGCCACCCTACTCTTATTCACCAATTCAGAAAACACCCTGATCTCCATCGGGGTAACAAAGCTCAGAATATCACTCCGAAGACCTCCTTCATACTTAATACATTTCCATTCAGCAAAATCTTCAGGAGCACCTTGACAGATACGAGAAAAAACGACATAACTCCTCAAACTTACTAGTATACTCAGCAACAGTCATATGTCCCTGTTTTAACTGCATTAATTCAAGTTCCTTGGCATTTCTAGCTGAATTAGGAAAATATTTCTTATAGAACTCTGTCCGAAAAACCTCCTAAGGAATCGCAGCACCATCAGGCTGCAGGATACGTCGTGTTCCCTGCCACCAATACTGAGCTTCACCTTGCAACTGATAAGTTCCAAATTCAACCCATTGCTCTTCAGGAACCTGTTGTGCCTGTAACACCCTTTCCATAGCCTGAATCCAATTATCTGCATCAGTGGGATTTGAGGTTTCCCTAAAAGTCGGAGGGCGAACTTTCAGAAATGTGGCAAGTGTCATAGGACCATCCTCATCATTATTATTTCCATGATTACCCTGATTTATCTGATTACCCAGTGCCTCGGCTGTTGCCTGCATAGCTGCAGCCATATTTCCTAGGGCAGCCATAAAATCTACTGGATCAGTCCCTATGGGGGCAGGAGTAACGGTGCCTGTCCTACCTCTACCTCGCCCGCGACCACGTCTGCGAGTTGACATCTGGTCCCTATACACACCAAACAAGTGATATTAAGTTGATCAGTCTCAATATCGCAGGTCTAATGCTTTAATTTCCAAATGCATGCTCACAAACATTTATGCCATATATATCAGTCAGATATCCTAATAGCACATAAACACATATACAGAGAATGCACAGAAGTACAATCAGTCCGTCTTTCAGGCTCTATAGGAACGAACTGCTCTGATACCATAATGTAACACCCTATCACACTAAGCTTTACGCTTAAGCCATAAAACAGAGGTGGTTTGGTATTACGACCTCTAAAATAGAACGAGTACATATAATAGCAGAAGAATTATAATAAGCTAGGAGCCTTGAAGAATAGGGGAAATAAAAATCGCGAAATAAAAGCGCAACGCTCAAGGAACGAGTTAACTTGCATGCTAATAAAACCATAACTATCAAACATAAGATAACAGAAGTAGGAATAGAGTGCCAAAGATACAAAATAACAAGCTCCTGACTCAGCCTGCGAAGTCAAGACTGGCCGGAGAATATTTACACATATATACATACATATCCAAAACCCAAAAGTACATATACACAATCCTGCCTCTCCATAAACCTCTAAGAGGATCAAAAAGAATAAGTCATGCAGAGAGAAAGCTAAGTACATATATATACATCATAGCATAACAAAATATCCCAGTAACCACTCTGCTTCAAGAGTCCAGATGCCTAACGAGATGCCTCTCGACCTGCATCTGAAAAACAACAACATAATATGGAATGAGAACCGGAGGTTCTCAGTATGGTAAAGGTGCCACACACATAATATATAAGGTCCTGGGAATGCCAGAGGCAATCCTAGAACGCCGACACTCAGATTATAGAGCTTAAAGTATTAAACAGAAGCCATAAAAGGTGGTTTACTAAGGATATTTAGACCTAACTTAACTTAACCTTAAATCTAAATCCCATTTTTGCCATTCCTCCATACCTCCAACTCCATCATGCATTTCACAGACAGATAGACAGATAAAGGCAAACACAAGAAGGTTACAACTACTGCAGGTAACAAATACACATTTAGCATGGCAAATACAGATAGGCACACCCAATTAGAGCACAAGCAATTAATTCAAGTAATATGCATATGATGCATGCCTGTCCTATGGCTGATGAGGCTCATCTGTCGGTTATCCAGCCAATCCGACAAGTCTGAATTGTACTTAGACTGTCCCCTGACGTGCATCCCCAAGAGTCTATGCATAGTTTTTTCTCAAATAATCAATAATACTCAATGGGGGTAACATTCCCGGGAATTTATATAGTGCCCGGTCACACACTTACGTCGTAGGGTCAACAGAGTATCGAGTTTTCAACCTGGTACACGTGGTGGCAAGCCACGGCACTTAATCCAGGGAATCTCGTATCTCAGATTATTCAAATTCATAAGCCATATAAATAATTCAATTATAATTCATCAACATCAACATCATTCTCGATCGCATATCATTCATCATCATACATCAATCATATACAATCCTTATCCTTCATTATCACACTTCCCATTCCGTCCATCAATAGCTCCAATTCAAAACATAATTCATTCTTTTCTAAATGAATCAAACTTAAAACATGCTCATTTTCTTAATAACTCTAAATCAAACCATATAACCTTTGAATCTAAATCTTTTTAAATAATTATATAAACAAAATCTCTAATCTCTAATTTTTATAAAATTTCGGCAGCATCTCCTCTAAAACTCGGACTTTGCCACCCTGTTCGGGTCCAAACCTGCATTCTTTTCAATTCAACATTTCCTTCCTCATTATCATAACAATCTCCACAAAAAATCTACCTCAGATCAACAATTAAACTCATACAATATTCAAATCCAACAACCAAAATTCAACTAAGAGTCATAGTTCACAAATCCTAGGCTTTTAACACAAAATACTTCAAATCAATAATTCATCGAATCATTAATTAATCAACAAGCACCAGACCAACCATGTTCATCAACAATAACATTTAACATCCAAAATTAATAACTAATTATCCAATACACTTCAACCAATTTTATTCATCGACAAATTACTAAATATTAAATATACACCTGCATTCCAACTTATCCTATGGTCATCTAGCCTAAGTTTTCACAGAACATTATATATTAAATGCAAGAAACCTAAACCATATCTTAGCCGATTCCCAAGTATTATTCCAAGACAATTTTCCTAAAAGAACATAGCCCTCAAAACCTCAACTAATCCGCTTCCTCCAAGTTCCAGTATTCACAATTTCAAGCTCCAATTATTTATTCACAACCTAATACACATTCATAACACATATACATCCAATTTAATACTCAAAGCTCAAATTCAATGAAAATAAAATAGAATTATTGTATCCTCACCTTACCCAAGCTTCACATAAGCAAGAGTGAACGTTTCTCTCAAGCTAATTGGATCCTAAAACATCAAAAATCAAAGAAATTCAACAAACTCGAAAATTGGGGGAAATGAAAGGCTGAAGTGAAATAGCAAGTTACCTATGAAATTTTTCCGGTAGAAATGTAGAGCTCAACGCGGTGAACGCGTGGCCGCAAACGGTGCGGCGATTGGAGCTCGGACGGAGAAGTTACGGCAAATTGATTTTACCGTCAACGTATGGTTTCTCTCCTTTCCTCCCCTGGAAAGCTTCCTGCGTCGTTATGAAAGTGGGGAGAAAGAAGAGCCCGTGGCTCTCTTTTTAATTGCTGGTCCGGTTGGGCCCATGGGCCCGGTTTGGGCCCGGTTCAACCGGTTCGGCCCCGTTCGGTCTAATCTTGGACCGATTTTTTCGAAATTGGTGTCAAAATTCTCGTTTCAATGAGCTCTATCCTAATTTAATATAATATTCACATTTCTAATCCTCCTTATTAAAAACTAATTTATTAACTAATTATCTACTAATTTAACCGGGGTTTATAGTGTGTGTCCTGGGGTTTCCTTTTGTTGTTATATCTGACTTCTTTAACGTTTGCATGTTTTAGTCCGAGTTGTATCCATTTGTGTCCGAGTTACTCTTTTTTATTTGCCCGAGCTGTTTGAATAGTAACCCTATTTTCCTTTTTCTTACTGTAGGATTTAGTTGACCCATGTCTTCTTGCAAAAATATTGTTGAGACATCCTCCAGAGTCCCCGAGATCATGTCGGACTGGCTGGACTCTCTTGTTTTGATGTGTGTTTCTGTGGTTAATTCTGAACACTGTGTGAGCTTAGAAAGCATCACCGGATCTGTAGTAGTAGAGATCAAGAGAAGAACTATGAGTTGGTAGCGCCTGACCCTGATGAGAGGGTTTGTTTTCCTTCTCCGCTCCAGGGGGAACGTCCCTTCTTCTTTGCTTATGACTATTTTTTCAGCCAAATAAACATTACCATTCCTTTTACATCCTTCGAGACCAATTTGTTGTGGTCGTGTAATGTAGCTCCATCCCAACTTCACCCAAACTCATGCGGTTTTATTAAGATCTTTCAGTTGTTGTGTCAAGAACTAGATGTTAAGCCTTCTCAAACCCTCTTTCTTTATCTCTTTGTTTTGACTAAGTCTGGGATTTCTTCAAAAAAAAAAAGCTTCTTGGGTTTCTTTCTGATCTGCCTAGGGAAAGAAATTTTTTTCTATGTATGATGAGTCCTTTAGGGACTTTAAGAATTATTTCTTTAAGGTCCGAGCTATTGAAGGAGCTCGGCCATTTTTCTTGGAGTCAAATAATGAACCTGCCTTTCCTTTAAGTTGGCAAAAGAATGTTGTGGTGTCTAGATATTCGTGGGAGATGCTTGATAAAATTGAACAGCATTTTGTGAATGTGTTGGAGGAGATTTGGGGGCAACCCCCCATCTTGATACGAAGAAAGTCTTAGGGAACCCTTCCCTTGTCCGAGCTGAGCTTGGTAGTGGTCGACTTCTTTCTTCTTCGCTTTGTTTACTTGCTTTTTGTTTCTTTTCTTCCAGTTTTGTAACTTGTTTTTGCTGTGTTTTTTCAGAGATGGCTAAGAATAATGATTCTATGAAGACCTTTAAGAAGGTGATGAAAGCTACCGCTGCCCAGAACATCTCGGCTAAGGCTGCTGGGGAAGGATCTTCTCAGGTTCCTCCTAAAAAGCCGGTCTTGAGCACTGCTGGGCCGAGGAGGGTGATTCCTACTCCTCCAGTCCATTTGGTTGATCCTCCCCAAACTTCTGCTGCTACTTTCTCACCCACTGCCGGCCCTCTTCCAAAAAGACAGAGGACTGCTGAGCCTTTTAATCTGGACGCCCCCAATTTTGATGCTGTGGGGTTTGTCGATCAACAAATTGCCCCTTATGGTGTTGTCCCTACTGATGATGTATCCATTCTTTATCATCTGGACTTTATTACCCGAAGTGGTATCAAGTTGGCACACATGGGAGCAGCCTTGTTCCGAACTGCCCAGGATCTTCCTGTTCATGCGACAAAGACTTTTATGGAGGAGGCCAAGTCAGAATTTGACAGGATCAAGGGGTTAAAGGATGAGCTGGATGCTAAAGTGATCAAGTTGGAGCTTGATTTGGAGAATGAGAAGGCTCGAGTTACTGCGGTTGTGGCTTCTGTAAATCTGGCTGAGGAGATGGCACAGCAGCATAAGGACAGCTATGTCCGGACTTATGGTGAGATGATAGAGCTCAGGGAGAGGTTGAAATCTGCTTGAGTTGACTATGCCGAGTTTCAGGGCCATCTCGTGGGTAGTGTGACTGCTGCTTATAAGAATTTGAAGGATCAGGTCCGAGTTCTTGCTCCCGAGCTCGACCTGTCTCTCTTCAGCTTAGATAATGTTGTGGAAAATGGGAAGATCGTCCCTATCTCGGATGAAGATAATGATGATGCAGATCCTCCTCCTGTGTCATCCACCAAGGCTTCTGTTGCCCCGACTTCTTCAACTCCAGCAGCTGAGGTCGACCTCCCCGAGTTGGATCCTGATGTCCAGATCCTGAATCGGGCAGATGGGACTGTCGACGCTGTCCCCCTCTAAACTCGTCCTCCTTCGCCCCGAGATGCTGCCACTGGAGGATCTTTGAATCCTTTGTAGTTTTTGCTTAATGGCCTGTTTTGTGGGTCTTTTGACTTCTAATTTTTGTAACTGGTGGTCTGTTTGACTTTGGATATTTTAGTTGCTTTTCTTTAGCAACTTTATTTAGAAAAATAAAGTAGTTTCTTAAGCTCTTGAGGTCGACTTTCAAGCGGTCTCTTGAGTCTTTTATTATAGTAGCTTTGTTTCTTTGTGATATGCTTGTCTGTAACTTTCTTAGCAGTTTCCAGGAATCTTCAGAGTGTTGGAATCTTGTTGTCCGACCTCTTCTGATGGCCTTTATTTACTTTCTGCTTTAGTCGAAGTGGCTTTTGTAGAATATTTGTAGGTTGATTTTGGTGAGGTCATGGATTTTTGGGTCGAGCTGTGTCCCTTCTAGCGCATGCCTTTCATCAGACCATCTTGAGTTATTTTTAGTAATCCCTTGGGTTTACTTTTTATAATTCTGTCGCTTTAATTGGCTTGGTCCGACTTCTTCATGTCGGCCTCTTTTAAGTTATTTCTAGTAATCCATTTTTTAGTTGGACCTTGCCAGGTCTCTTTTTTATGGATTACTTTTTATAACCTTGTAGCTTTAGTAGGCTTGGGCCGACTTCTTTATGTCGGCCTCTTTTAAGTTATTTCTAGTAATCCATTTTCAGGGCTGGCCAGGCCTCTTTCTTATGGCTTTACTTTATAACTTTTGGTCGCTTTGATCAGGCTAGTCCGACTTCTTTACGTCGGTTCATCCTAAGTTATTTTTAGCAATCCACTTTTTCTAAGTCCTCGTCAGGCCTCTTTTATGGATCACTTTTTATAACTTTTGTGGCTTTGATTGATTCGTCTGACTTCTTTACGTCGGCTCGGTCCGAGTTATTTTTAGTAATCCCTTTTTATGGGTTACTTTTTATAACTTCTGTCATTAATATGTTTTTATCGTATTTTTATCTTGTCGATTTTGTAGAAATCGGGCGGCGTGTTTGCGTTGCCGACGTTTGTCAAAATCGGACAATGAATTCGTTTTTCATCATGATCGGGTGGTTTGGATTTCACCTTGCTGACTTGTAGCCTTCTAAGTCAGGTAATTTTGCAGATCTTGTCTTGGTGCCTTGTTAAAAAACCTTTTCAGGAAAAAGAGTGCGCCTTGTCCTAAGATCTTTTATTACCTCCTAACTATAGTACCTTCTTAGGTTGCAAGCGTGCCATGATCTTGGTAGCTCTCGCCCCTTGAGTTCGGACAGCCTGTAGTATCCTTTCCCAAGTACCTCTATGACTCGGTAGGGTCCTTTCCAGTTAGCCTCTAGCTTTCCCTCTCCGGGTCAGCTTGTTCCGATATCATTTCGGATTAGGATGATGTCATTGTTGGCGAAGCTTCACTGTATTACCTTCTGATTGTATCTTGAGGCCATTTGACGTTTTAATGCCTCCTCTTTGATCCGAGCTCTTTCTCGGATTTTTGGAAGTAGGTCGAGCTCTTCCTTTTGGAGTTGGGAGTTGGCCTCTTCATTGTAGTGGATTGTTCTGGGGGATCCTTCTTCGACCTCCACCGGGATCATTGACTCTATTTCGTAAGCCACTCGGAAAGGTGATTCCCTTGTGGTGGAGTGTGGAGTTGTTCGATATGTCCATAGGACTTGTTGGAGCTCTTCAGCCCAGGCTCCCTTTGTGTCCTGTAGTCTCCGTTTTAACCCAGCCAATATAACTTTGTTAGCTGCTTCTGCTTGTCCATTAGCTTGTGGGTGTTCTACAGACGTAAATTGATGCTTTATTTTCAAGTCTGCCACCAACTTCCTAAAGCCTGTGTCTGTGAATTGAGTTCCATTGTCTGTGGTTATGGAGTAAGGAATCCCAAACCTTGTAACAATGTTCCTGTATAAAAATTTTCGACTTCTTTGAGCGGTGGCATGAGCTAGGGGCTCTGCCTCAATCCATTTTGTGAAGTAATCTACCCCTACAATAAGGGACTTGACTTGTCCCGATCCTTGGGGAAAGGGTCCAAGGAGGTCGAGTCCCCATTTCGCAAATGGCCAAGGTGATGTTACGCTGATGAGCTCCTCTGGTGGAGCGATGTGGAGGTTAGCATGTTTTTGACATGGTGGACATATCTTGATGAACTCGGTAGCTTCCTTTTGCAAAGTCGGCCAAAAGAATCCGACTCGGAGTACTTTCTTGGCAAGAGCTCGAGCTCCGAGATGATTGCCACATGTGCCACTGTGTATCTCTTCCAAGACCTCTTTTGTGTTAGAGGTTGGAACACATTTTAGTAGGGGCGTCGAAATCCCTCTCTTGTATAGTATGTTGTTTATGATGGTGTAATATTGTGCCTCCCGCTTTAACTTCTTTGCCTCCTTTTCATCTGTAGGGAGTATCTCTGATTTGAGGTAGCTGACTATGGGGGTCATCCATCCTTGATCCTGGCCTGATATGGCCAGGATTTTTTCTTCTTCCAATATTGACGGGTTCTGCAGTTTTTCCTAGATGAGGCTTCTATTATTTTCCCTGGTTTGGTGCTGGCTAATTTTGAGAGTGCGTCAGCTCGGGCATTCTGTTCCCGAGGTATATGTCGGATCTCATATTCCTTGAATTGTTCGAGTTGTTCTCTGGTTTTGTCCAGGTACTTTTTCATGGCAGGGTCTTTATCTTGGTAGGTCCCTGTTATTTGTGAGGTGAGGACTTGTGAATCATTGAAGATGACAAGTTTTTGGGCTCCCACCTCTCTAGCCAGTTCCAAACCAGCCAATAACGCCTCGTACTCAGCTTGGTTATTGGAAGCAGAGAACTCGAATTTCAGGGAGAGTTTGATTTGGGTTTCTTGATTAATTTCTATTATCACACCTGCTCCACTCCCAGTTTTATTTGAAGAGTCGTCTACGTAAAGATTCCAACTTGTAAGGTCTTCTGGGGTGTTAGTATACTCTGCGATGAAATCGGCCAGATATTGGGATTTGATGGCTGTCTGAGCTTCATATTGAAGGTCGAATTCAGACAACTTGACTGCCCATTGTAGGATTCTTTCTGCTAAATCTGTTTTTTGCATGATGCTTTTCATGGGTTGGTTGGTCCGAACCTTAATGGTGTGAGCTTGAAAGTATGGGCGAAGTCGTCGAGAAGTTATTATGAGAGCGTAGGCGAACTTTTCTATCTTTTGATAATTCAGCTCGGATCCCTGTAGTGCTTTGCTGATGAAGTATACAGGTTGTTGTCCACTTTCATCCTCCCTGAATAGGTGCTGAAGCTACTGTCTGACTTCCTACTGCAAGGTATAGTATGAGTGCTTCTCCTTCCCGTGGTCGGGTGAGAATGGGTGGTTGTCCCAGGAATTTTTTAAACTCCTGGAAGGCTTATTCGCATTCAGTTGTCCATTCAAACTTCTTTTCCTTCTTTAGTGTGGCGTAGAAGGGGAGAGATCTTATGGCTAATCCGGCTAGAAATCTGGACAAGGCTGCCAGTCGTCCGTTGAGTTGTTGCACCTCTTTGACACAATTCAGGCTTTTCATGTCGAGTATGGCCCGGTACTTGTCCAGATTTACTTCGATTCCTCTTTGTGTGAGCATGAAACCCAGGAATTTGCCAGCTTCTACTGCGAAAGTGTATTTCGCAGGGTTAAGTCGCATGCCATACCTTCTTATGGTATTGAACACTTGGGCGAGGTCGGACAGTAATGACTCCTCGTTTTGTGTTTTTACTAACATGTCGTCCACATATACCTCCATAAGTTTCCCAATATGGTCTGCGAAGACCTTGTTCATTAATCTTTGATACGTGGCTCCTGCGTTTTTGAGTCCGAATGGCATGACGACGTAGCAGTAGTTTGCTTTTGGGGTTAAGAATGAGGTTTTTTCTTGATCAGGTGGATACATGAGGATTTGATTGTATCCTGAATAAGCATCCATAAACGAGAGGTATTTGTATCCGGAGGAGGCATCCACTAGGGCGTCGATACTTGGGAGTGGATAGGGATCTTTTGGACAAGCTTTGTTGAGATCGGTGTAGTTGGTGCACATCCGCCACTTCCCATTTGATTTCTTTACCAGGACGACGTTGGCTAGCCATAGTGGGTACTTGACTTCCCTTATGAATCATGCTTCTAGTAGAGCTTGTACCTGGTCTTCCACAGCTTGGGATCTTTCCGGTCCGAGCTTTTTACGCCTCTGCTGTACTGGCTGAGATCCTGGATATACTGCCAGTTTGTGGCACATTAGTTTAGGGTCTATACCCGGCATGTCTGCGGCCTTCCATGCAAAGAGGTCGATGTTATCTTTTAAGAACTGTATCAGGGACTCCTTTACATCTCTTTTTAGGATTGCGCCAATATTGGTTGTTTTATGTGGGACATCTCCGATCTGGACTTTTTCTATCTCGCCTTCAGGTTGTGGACGAAGTTCTTCCCGACCTCAAATTCCCCCAAGTTCGATGGTGTGGATTTATTATCCTTTGCCTCTGAGGTTTAGACTTTCGTTGTAACAGCGGCGCGCTATTTTCTGGTCTTCTTTTATCGTAGCAATTCCTTCTGTAGTTGGGAACTTCATGCATAGATATGAAGTTGAGACTACTGCAGCGAGCTGATTTAGCATTGTCCGACCTATTAGGGCATTGTAAGATGAACTCATGTCATTCACGATGTAGTCTATGTTGAGTGTCCTTGACCGGTTTCCTTTTCCAAAGGTTGTGTGTAGTGAGATGTATCCAAGTGGTTGGATTGGAGTGTCACCTAGTCCAAATAAGTTGTTCGGGTATGCTCTGAGCTCTTTTTCCTCTAGGCCAAGTTTGTCGAAGGCGGTTTTAAACAAGATATCAGCCAAGCTTCCTTGATCCACCAGTGTGCGGTAAAGGTTAGCGTTGGCCAATATGATAGTGATGACCATGGGATCGTCGTGTCCCGAGATGATACCAGCCGCGTCCTCTTTAGTGAAAGTTATAGTAGGGATGTCGGGTGCTTTTTCTCCTTCCTTGACGTGATATACTTCTTTTAGGTGTCTTTTGCGAGATGATTTGGAGATTTCTCCTCCTGTAAATCCTCCATGTATCATGTGGACATGTCTCTCTGGGGTACGAAGTGGCCGTTTAGTTCATCCAACTTCTTCATCTCTTCTTCTTTTTCTGGGTTCATCTGTTTTGCTAGCTAAGTACCGATCTAGTCTCCCTTCTCTCACCAATTTTTCTATGACATTCTTCAAGTCGAAGCACTCGTTGGTGGGATGTCCATAGATTCGATGGTATTCACAATATTCTGTCCGATTTTTGCCTCTTTTTTTGCTTTTAATTGCTCGAGGTGGTGAAATCTTCTCAGTGTGGCATACTTCTCGGTAAACTTCCACAAGAGACACCCGAAGGGAGGGTGTAATTGTGGTATTTCTTAATCTTCTCTCCGTGTTGGTCTTCTTTTTTCTTGGACTCTTTATCCTTATCCCGAGATGAGTAGGAGAATCCGGATTTTGAGGTCTCTCCTATTCGGGAGTTTTCCTCCATGTTGATGTATTTCTCTGCTTGTTCTTGCACTTCATTTAGAGATGTGGGATGTTTCTTTGATATGGAGTGACTAAAAGGTCCCTCTCGTAGGCCATTGATGAGGCCCATAATGGCTGCTTCTGTTGGCAGACTCTGTATGTCCAAACATGCTTTGTTGAATCTTTCCATATAGTTGCGAAGACTTTCCCGATCTCCTTGCTTGATCCCCAATAAGCTTGGGGAGTGGTTGGTTTTGTCCTTCTGTATGGAGAATCTGGCAAGAAATTTTTTGGCTAGGTCATCGAAACTTGTGATGGATCTTGGGGGCAGACTGTCGAATCACTTAATTTCTGTTTTTGTTAGGGTTGTTGGGAAGGCTTTGCATCGAATAGCGTCTGATGCATCGGTGAGGTACATTCTGCTTTTGAAATTACTGAGATGATGGCTTGGATCTGATGTGCCGTCGTAGGGGTCAGGAGCTTTGAAGTCCTTTGGGACTTTGGCTTTCATAATCTCTTTAGTGAATGGGTTGTGATCTTTGCAGGGGTTATCTGCATGACTGGATTGTGTAGTCTTGGTTTTTAGATCGGCTTCGAGTTTTAGGAGTTTATCCTCCAACTCTCGGCGTCGCCTAGTTTCTCTCTGGAGGTATCTTTCAGCTTCCCATTGATGTTCGGCCTCTTTTTCGAGCTGTTTGAGGTAATCTTGTTGAGCTTGTAGGGCCTCCATAATTTCTGTGTTTGGAGATTTCTTGTCTTTGTTTGGTTGAGGCGTATCCTTTGGTGTGGTGTCCGCGTTCTTGTGCGGCATCCTGTCTTCTAGATCAGAGTCGTGGTCATTGTCAAGGTTGTCCGCCATGATGGTGGGATAACTTCTAGGTTCCCCGGCAATGGTGCCAATGTTCCGAGGGTTACCTGAAACTGGAGGTCGATCTCGGACGAGATCTTCTGTGCTGGTCGGTGCTGATGTGTCCGACTTGTGGGTGGTGCTGATCCTTCGTCACCGGAGGGTGGTGGTACCTGCAAGGGACTCCGATGCTTAAGTTAGCAAGGGTATTAAGTAGGTTTTTAGTAGAATCAGAGTATGAGTTATACCTGGGTACTCCAGTGTATTTATAGTAGAGTGGGCTGACCTTTCTAGATAAGATAAGTTAGTTATCTTATCTTTATCTTTAAGGGAAGTCATCTTATCTTCAGGGGAACCGCCCTTATTTTTCTAGGCTTTAATTGCCTTTAGGTTGGGCTGTGTCCCTTAGTTTGGGCCTTCTTGGGCCCTTGTAGCGATTTGGCCGACCTCTTTTAGAGAAGAGGTCGGGAAGCTGACCTGAAGAGGTCGGTTGCTTTGCCTTCGATCTCCTCAGGTCGGATAGCTCGACCCAGGGTATGAACAGTGCTAGTCCCTTAGACTTTTTTCTTAAATTTGTTTGGGAAAAGTCTATGTTTGCATTGTATCATTTTTCAGAGTTAACTATGTTTGATTATAATAATATAAAAATATTTTTTATTTATTACATAAAAATATTTTTTTAAAATCTTAAAAAATTTTAAATTATAGCCTTTACTAAAAATTTATTAACTACACTAAAAAGTAAATTTTTTTATAAACTTAATAACGTCCAAACACCCACTTATACACATTATGAAGTAAAGTTACTAAAGTGTGTTGCACCTTCATTATTTATAAAAATATTAAATTAGCATGCGAATTTGACTAACAGCAGACCGTGGGGACTGGCGTGAAAAAATGGTTTAAAATGGCATTTATGCCATAATTAATTTGCATAAAATGGCAATTTTGAGAGATTTGGGCGTTTTTAACCGCCATTATTGGTGCCCATTATTTAAAATAATCCAAACTCTTATTCAACCCTAAAATTACACACCAAAACAAAAACGACACCGCCATTGTGTTAGAGGAAGGACGAAAATAACGTTGTCACTGCGATCTGCTCCGGCGACGATCTGCTCTAATGCTGATCTTCTCAGCGGCGTTCTCCTCCGACTAGAATCTCCTTTCCATCGAGATTCTGTTTTGTGAACCGAAACTCTCTCCTTATCTCCTTTAGTGACGATCTCTCCAGCGATGATCTCCTACGGCGATGTTCTCCTCCGGCGGCGCGTTCTCCTCCTCTGTCAAGATTTTTTCCAGATTTGTGAGCTTCTCCTCCTTTTTCGAGCTTATGCTTTGCTAGCTTCTCCTCATGCATTAACGTGCCTTCTCCTCCTCGATCTATTTCTCAGTTTGCGTTCTAACTTCTCGCCTCTAGATCTGTAACTAAATTCACATCCTCTTGTTCTAATTACTTCAATGATTGCAGGAATGATGCATAGGACGGATCAATGGCGGTGTGAATTTGATTCACAAACATTTAGAAATAATGCACTGATTGCACTCTATGTGTTTGTTATTTTGCTTCTTAGAAATTATTTCTGTTAGTACTATATTTGGTTGTATCTCCTGGTTTAAGGCTTGGAGTTTGTTCTTTGTTGCAATTGAGTTTCAAGGATTTCGTGATTTAACTTGAATTCTGCTTGTTTAAAACTGGATACGTTATTGGTTGCTTGAATTTTTTCTATGTTTCAATTATTGATTGCATTTGGTGCTTCTTGGAAGAAGGATCAAACATTGTTAACGCTGTTGGTCGCCAAGGTTGCCTAGGTAAATACTTAACTTTCTATTTGCCTGTGTATGTCTAGTTAAGTTTTAATTCTCATGTTAAACAAGTATTCATTAATACTGCTACTTCATATGATGAGGAACACATAGATTCTTTGTATTGCTCAGAACCACATTATTTTGATGATGAGGAACATGATCATGTGTTTCTAGAACAAGACATGTTGTGTGATGATTCAGAGTTGAAAACTCTTGTATCAAAATAACAAGAACAAGAGAATAATGGAAGAAGAAGCAACCATGGTTGAAAACTTTTTCATTCTCTACTCTCACAGCTTCTCTTGCTATTAACTACCTTCACAGATTCCTCTTCACCTTCACCGTGAAGAAGAAGCAGTCATGGTTGACTTATCTTGCTACAGTTGCTTGCATCTCTCTTGCTGCTAAAATGGAAGAGACACAAGTTTCACTTCCTCTTGATTTACAAGTATGATTAATAATAATAATAATAATAATAATAATAATAATAATAATAATAATAATAATAATAATAATAATAATAATAATAATAATAATAATACATTTTATTAATAATAAAATTTGATTTATGAAAATATGTGTAGGTGGAAGACAACAAATATGTGTTTGAGGCAAAAATAATAAAGAAAATGGAGATTTTGGTACTTTCAACTCTTGAGTGAAAGATGAATCCACCAACACCTCTCTCTTTCATTGTTCATATCACAAGAAGACTTAAATGTTTTTAGTTCCTCAACACATGTCAATCTCTTATTCTTTTTCTCTTACCAGGTAATAATTAATCTCTTTCTTTAATTTCTATATATACATTTCTTCAACTTTTGATATTTATTTATTTATTTTTAATGCAGATTTCAGGTTTATTGGTTATCTTCCTTCTGTGTTGGCAACTGCTACAATGATGCATGTAGTTAACAATAATATGGAGCCTTGTTGCATCTGATTACCAAAATCAGTTCTTGGGTATTCTTGTTTAAAGACCTGCTTATTACTTCAACACACTTTTGAAAATTTCTATAAATGATAAAGGAGTCAATTAGAGGTTAGTTAGGAAGCTATATATGTTATATCACTACTACATTTTGAGCATTTGGTAACATTTATTGCTTAACATTTGTTAAAGTATTAGTGATTATTATAAAATTATATATAAAGTAACATTTATAATGAAATGCTAGTAAATATATATAATTTTTTAAAAAAACTTAAAAAATGTTACCTATTCTAATCCTGGAAATCAAAATCGGAGACTACCCTAATTGCTGAACGGAAGAAAGATTAGGGAACCTGCTCCAAATCTCGTTCTCCTTCACACTCTCGCTCTCAATCTCTGCTTCACACTCTCGCTCTCCTCTGCTCCTTGAATCTCTCTCTCATTTCAACAAATTCTAGGGTTGGGTTTGTTATTCTCTGTTTTAAGGTGAGTGATAAACCCATATTTCATGAGTTATTTTGTGCTTAGTTTGAGTGATTTATTCAATCCTTCACCCACTTATTCATATTAATTGCATGGTTTTACTTTCCCTTCCTTATTATGTGATGTATGTGAAAAACATGTTTCCTAAGCTTTAAAATTAATTATTTTAATTACATTTACTTCCATTCGATGTCGTGATTAGTGTGTTGAGTAGTTTCAGATTTTCTAAGGCAGAATGACTAAAAGGATGGAAAAGGAAACGTACAAAAATGGAAGAAAAGTGCGAAACGGAGTTTTGAAGAAACTGGCATCCACGCGATCGCATGGACGACGCGATCGCGTGCCAGAAGCGAAGAAGCAGCGACACGGCCGCATGACTGACGTGACCGCGCGCCTTAAGTAGAACGCATACGACGCAGACGCGTGACTGACGCGACTGCGTGGCAAGGAAAAGCTCCAAATGACGCGACCGCGTGACCCACGCGGACGCGTGACAGAGGCCACGTATCAGAATCAGAATACGCCCCCAGCGATTTCTGAAGCCCTTTTGGCCCATATCCAAGTGCAGAACACACAGACTAGAGGCTATAAAAGTGGGGGAATGCATCCATTCAAAAGGGAGCTCGCATCCTTACTACTTTCCATGATTTAGATTTAGTTTGAGAGAGGTTCTCTCCCCTCTCTCTTAGGATTAGGATTTAGGACTTCTCTTAGTTTTTAAGAGTGACTCTCGATCCAGGTTTTATGTTTCTTGTTTTAAGCTTCCCTTTTCACTTTTATTTATTTATTCCAGCACTTAAGTTGATCATTTACTTTTATAATTTAATTTATGAATTATTCCATGTTACAGATTGTTATTTGAATTAATGATATTTGAGGTATTTCAGTTATTGATTGCTTTCTCTTTAATTTGTGTTACCATTGCTTTCCATCTAAGGATATTTTTATTCCAGCAATTTTACTTTTTCCCCTTTTGGTCTTGGTTAAGAAATCAGTAACTCAACATTATCAAACTCAACATAACTGATAATCGCTATCTTGCTAATTGAACAGAACTTCAATAATCCCAACTTTTCTTAGGAATTAAATAGGATTCGAAGGACAAACTAATTAGTCCCTTGACTTTCCTTTGCTTTAGTAAAGGTTAACTAAATGGAATTTAGATTCAACTTTCATTATTGTTGAGAGAGATAATTAAGTTGGACTTCCAATTTCTCTTACCTTGCCAGAAGTTTGTTTTACAGTATTTATTTATTTTAATTGCCATCTACTTTACTTGTCATTTAAATCACTTGCTTCTCACCTTCTAAACCCCGATTACAACCTTTATAGCCAATAATAAGAACATACTTCCTTGCAGTTCCTTGAGAAGACGACCCGAGGTTTGAATACTCGGTTAACAATTTTTAAAGGGGTTTGTTACTTGTGACACCCAAAACGTTTGTACGAAGAGATTTCTGTCGATTTAGAGACTATATCTACAATGCGACTGTTTTTATGAACTTCTTTACTGGCAAAAATCCTAACGTCAAAATGGCGCCGTTGCCGGGGAACTGCTAACGTGTGCCTTATTATTGGTTATTGTAAATATTTTTCTTTTACCTGTTTATTTATTTCTGTTTTTCCTTTTTTTTATTTTTCATTTGTTATCATGAACTCTCACCCCTCTCGCTTTGAGTTTGGTTCTAACTTTGTTGAAGGAAATAGAAGTTACAGCAGGAATATGCATCAAGGTCAGACCAATCAAGGATGGATGGAGCCAAGAGGATCTAATCAACCCTTTAGGCAGCAACACCCTCCGAGATATCCTGGACAAAGACCATTCTACCGTGCATACCCAGCTAAAAGATGTGGTGGACAACCTTGTAACTACCGACAAGCCCCACCCCGTGCATATAAACCATCCTTTCAACATAACCTCGAACCACCACACTCACAAGCTTCTCTTCACCATTCGCTACCATATGATCCTTCCTTACCCCAGTACCAATCCAATCACTCCCAATCACCACCACTTTCCTATGTATCATGCCCAAGTCCAGCAACCCGAGAAGCAGAGGTTCGCCTAAACGAAACAGTAAATAAACTTCAAACAACCATTCGACAACTGGAGCAAACAATAATTCAATGGGTTTCTAGGCGCTCAAATACACAAGGATCAGCCACAGCCCCATGTGAACAGTCTAACGAAGAGCGTAGCATGAAGGAGATACCAGAAACTCCAGTGGACAAGACAGAGAATGAATTCGTACTAGAACAAGTAGAAGAAGCTGTCATTGTTCAAGAAGAAGAGTTGGTTGAAGATCTAGGAGATGCTGAACCTCCATGGGAATCCAGAACTGAGGAGAACTCCGTCATGGACGCTACAGTTGATGCTAAGGAGGATATTGTACAATCTCCAAGGCAAGTTGTTTATGAAGAATCAGACGGAATAACCCAGGACACAGATTCCCTTGATGATGATAGTCACAAGTCTAGCTCTCTTAGTAATAAACTTGCATCCGCAAGTGAATTCTCTGAAATTGAAGAATCTTCCCCAGATGAATATGAAGATGATGCAGAGGTAGATTTCTCTCAACCTCCAATCTATGACTCAAGTGATGAGGAAGACATAGAAGACTTTGACCAGGACACAGATACAATTGTAGAACCTTGCAAGGAAGTGGAGGAATTCACGGAAGAGCACAAGGGAGTAGAACTTGCAGAACCACCGGAAACACCTATTCCAAGGCCATTACCACCTAATACAAGCTTCAAGTGGGTACAATTCTTAACCTATAACTTTACTTATTCACTTGAATATGGTTTGCTTGAAACAGATGGCCAGCTTAGAGCTCTCTGCGGCTTTAAGAGTAAGAGGGAAATGGCTCCTACTCAGAGTTGGTGCACAAGGTTCAATAAGGTTCCACGCTTCACCTCGAAGTACACGGATTGGTATCATGCTCAATTGCATGGATCACAGAGAACGTTTGGTCACCATGGTGAGATTCTACTCTTTAAACCGCCCGGATGGAGACATGTAGATCAAAACGGAGGCGGATTTAATAGCAAAGCTTGGGATCCTAGAATCTATTCTGACATTCGTCACCCCGGGAGCCTGAAAATTTGTCTGAAGCTGCTCAGATGCTTTATATGCCTAGTATGGGACCCCAGAGGCTATTGGCATTCCAAGCACTGGTGGAGATTTTTGGACGAATTTAAACATAAGCCGCCATAGCAGGAAGCTCCTCCAATGTCCAACTTAAGGACTTTAACTAAAAGTGCTAGGTGGGAGACAACCCACCATGGTATGGTCGCTTCTTTTTCAATTTATTTCTTGTTAATTGCTTTCATTTTTATTTCCTTTTCATTTTACTTCATTGAACCTGGAATCATGCATAGCATTCATGTTAATCATTGCATTCTGCATTTATCATACATATAAAAAAAAGGGGTGCACGACGCAACCGCATGCCCCGTGCGATCGCGTCATATGGCGAAAACACTATCCACGCGGCCGCGTGACCTGGAGATCGGTGTAAACATCCAACGTCCAGAAAGTTAGGCTGGAATCGTGCGGCCCTTGTGCGTTTTGCACAAATTGGCCCACGCGATCGCATGCCCCATGCGATCGCGTCACTTGCACAATACCAATCCCACGCGACCGCGTGAGCGACGCGATCGCGTTGCATGGATTGCACATCACCCCAAAAGGAGACAGAGAGTTGCGCTGAAACGGTGCTGGAGTTGTGCGTTTAGCACAAATTCCAGCGACGCGATCGCGCGACCCACGCGATCGCGTCATCCCCTTTCCCACTCCTTTCATGCGATCGCGCGACCCACGCGATCGCGTCACCCCCATTTTCACACCCACCACGCGACCGCGTCCCCCATGCGATCGCGTGGATTTGAAAATATAACCCCCCAACCACGCAAACCCTATCAGTCGCGCAGCCCCTACCCCCTAACAGCAGCAACCGTCGTGCCCACCGTCGCCAGCTGCCGGCCGGACGTCACCGCCAACCACCGTGCTAACCACTGGATGCCACCATCACCACCACCCAACCACCTTCCTGCCTACTCTCCTTATTCAGCCTTCCAGGTTCCGCAACACGCAATCCCTTTTATCCGTTCGTAGTTTATTCTTATTTTTCCGTTTTTGTTCATGTTAGGATAGTTAGATATGCATGTTGTAGTGGATTTTAGGTTGTTAGGTAGATTAGACTGTGGTTAGTGGCTCTAGGTCTGTTTATTTGCACTGTTCTTGCTTCTGTTTTATCATATTTGCAAATCTGCTGTTGCTGTAATCTTGTTCATATGCTGTATTTCTGGTATATTGCTGCTCTTTACATTGAATTTTCATGTTTATCTTATATATATGTACCTGCAGCTTGACTTTTTAATTCATATGAACTGCCTTGTTAAGATTTGTTGGCCATGAATTGATTAAATTCCTAATGTTAAGATCTACTTAATTCAATCCCGAGAATCCCGAAGAGGATACTGGTGATTTCAGAATTGCATCTCCAGTTGCTAAGGCGCTCCTTTTTCTTTCCCGGCTTCATTTCCGAAATTCATTTAGTTATCCTAGCAATATTTTGCACTAGAAAGCAAAGTGTTAGTAGTTAGTAACTAGAATGAGAGAAGCAAGACTTGGATATGATGTGACATGTTACGACTATTGTGATATGATATTGTCATGCCTGTTCTATTTCTGTTTCTGTGTGTTTGTAAACTTAACTAGTTAACTAACCAATTTTGAGTTTTTGCTATGGAGACAGCAATGACATGAATAATGTTCAGCTAAATGATGATGTTCTTGGCCTGATTGTGTTCAAATCAGACCTCCATGACCCTTCTTCATCTCTTGCTTCATGGAAAGATGATTCAAGTGCTTGTTCATGGAACCGGGTTCAATGCAATCCAGCAACAGGAAGAGTCACTGAGATCAATCTTGCTGGGTTGGGATTATCTGGAAGAATTGGAAAAGGCCTTGAGAAATTGCAGCATCTAATGGTATTGTCTCTTTCTCATAACAATTTCAACTTACTCCTTCACTTACACTTTCCAACACCATTCAGAATCTTAATCTAAGTCACAATGACTTCTCTGTCAAATACCAACTTCATTTCTCAACATGAGTTCAATTAGGTCTCTTGATCTTTCTCACAACTCATTCTCAGGACATATCCCTCAAAGTTTCTTTGATAGTTATAATTTTCTTCACTACTTTTCTTTTTCCAATAACATGTTTGAAGGAGGAATCTTTAGATGTTCTTCATTGAATAGCATTGATCTTTCGAATAACCGTTTCGCTGGCTATATTGATTTTGCTGTTGTTTGGTCATTGAGTAGGCTTAGGCAACTGGATTTTTCCAGCAATGCCTTATCAGTTTCGAATTGAAGGTTAATGACCCAATATTTTTGAGATTCTTTTCATGAGTTTTCTTTTTATCTAATTTTTTCTGCTCAAGCATGCAGGACAAAAATAAAGGCCAAAAGTTTAAAATAAAGTAAGTTTGAACTACTAATTCACAAGCTCATATGTTGCTCTTTTTATGCTCGTACCTTAGATTAGATTATATATTTATCTCTTTCAATGTTGCTGATTTGTAGCAAGGATGAAGAAGACGAGATCATTGTAAATGTGAAGTGCCACTATGCTTAAGCAGAAACTGGTAATTGCATTTTTAATCTTGGTAATTGTGCAATTACAAAAGTAAATGTATAGAGTTGAAGACATCAATCTTTATCCTATTAAAATTTGTTGTGACTTTTAATTGAACTGTGTAACATCCTTTTTTTTAATTGGCATATTTGCATCCTTTTTAAGCTTAACGGTGTTTGTTGCGCCTCCGTGTTCTGTTCTTGTTTCCCTCCATTGCTGATTTACTTTTGAGGTGCTATAAATGGCAATTCCATAACGGAAGCTCAACAAATTGTAGGAGAATCTACACAGATTATAAGGGGAATCCTGATAAAAACCCGTTACTCATCAACACAAGAAGTAACAGTCTTCCTTTTGTCAGTTTTCTCTCTATGTTTCAAATATTCATTTCAATTTCTATGCTTTGTTCCACTAGAAATAAGTTTACTTCACGGCACGGTCACAATCTGATGAGCTTTATAGTTTGCCCTTTTTCTTTCTTACTCATGCTAAAAAGATGTATCTTTTATTTTTATTTTTATTTTGAAGAAGTATAAGGGTCTCTTGTTGGATTTTCGCTCTCAAATTTTGTATACAACTTATCTATTTGTATATATGAGTTTTAGACTTGAGTTCTGTTGGGTTTGAATTTTTCTTGTGTTTTAGATTGTAATAAGTGTAAGTACTAGCATAGAAATTACATTTTCAGTATATAACTCATGCTAAATGAATGAAGTTCTTGTTTGAAATAATTAAATTAAATTTGGGTTCTAAATCTCATGTCATGCCATTTCAAGGTTCATTTATTGCTCTTCTGCTGGTGTCTATCTCAAATCTGATCTATTGCCTCATGTCGAGGTCAGTTTACACTTTACAAACATTCTGTATTAGTGCAAGATCCAGAAAAGGATCACACCTGAAGGATGTTAATTGAATACTAATACTTTTTAAGAAAAAATGATAGGTTGATGCAGTTGATCCAAAGAGCAGGCATAAGGGAAAGCTTGAGACAGAGAACTTGCTGCAATCAAGAGGTGTTAACTGGACTTCATTAAGGCTCTCATTTCTAAGGTAGCATCCTCATCCTCCATATTTACTATTAGTATTTAGTACTACTACACTACCCTGTATCTGATTTGCAACTTACAACTACATTTCGACTCCATTCTAGTGCTAAGTGCTAACTTACTTTAATTACAGTAATTAATTAATAATTAATTGTTAGTACTCCTTATATAATTGAGCTGCTCCATTTTCATTGAATATTATATATATGCTATTGTTTGTGGTAATCAAAATTGATTTTGTCATTTTATGGTTTGTATTTGGTTCTACTCATCACGTGCACGGCAACACCTTAACTGCAACTGTGATTTTTGATGAAATTCCAGAAGACATTAAAAAGGTTTTCTTAACGGGTGCTACTTCCAAGCTCGGCAGAGCTATTACGTTTTATCTCTGTCGAAAGAAAGTTAAAGTTTTGGTAATAAGCTTTTTCATTTATTCTCAATCTGTTACTGCCTCACATCTTACAATTTTCATTATTAGTGTTTTAAATAAAGGTAAATTAAATTTATAATATCAATATGTCATTAATTAGTTGTACCTCTTAGTAATCAAAATATGGTAATTAAATAAAATGAAGTTATTAACATACACTCACAAGAATTTGAGTGTATATGTTTAGAGCAACGCTGATTGATTTTCATAATTTAGCACAATATAGGATATGCTAAGTTATATATTTTGTGTTTATTTTGTTAGTAAATATATTTTATATAAAAACATTCATAATATAAAAAAATAAATATATCTATTTTATGGAAAATAAATAGTATTTAAGTGTTATATACAAAAAATAAATATTTATGAAATGTGTTGAAATGAGAAGGAACTGAAACTGAAAGTTTTTATTGACTACAAAGGATAAAAGTCTTTAGCTATATCCTCTTATATTTTTGCTCTTTATTCTTTCTTGATATTGTCCCTTTTTTATTCTATCTTAATTTGTTTTTAAAATGGTTGAGACTAGTTGACAATAAACAGTTATATTTTACAAATCTTTTGGTGATTTACTCTTTTAAAGATTAATAATAAACTTTCTAACTACATTAATACAGAGGAATAGGACCACGATTACTACTAACCCAACATGATATATATTATATACCTAATATTTTTTATTTAATTCACTATTAATTTTTAATCTTTTATACTAAAATATTGACTCAATAGTATTTTTCAAAATTTATATCAATAAGCTATACGTTTCTTTTTCTTATTGGTGTCTCAATAAGTTACATTCTATTTACAGAGATAGAGATTTTTTTTTGTCTAATTTAGCACATTCAAACCTTTTTAATCCAAAAATTATTTGCAGCCATGCATATTTATATACTTAAAAATTAATCCTGTGATTCTGGTTTATATACTCAAGCCAACTGCTAAATATAAAGGTTCCTGATGTTTATTACACTTATTACACTTGTATAGAGGATAGGAAAGCTCATTTGAAAGTTCGATGAGTGATCCACAACTTTAAACTGTTATGGACTTTGCCACTCAATTCACTACTAGTTTGTCTTATATTACTTTTCTTGTAGTTTTTTATCTCCTTCTTTACTATCATTGATCAAAGAAACAAACATAGGAATTTATTTGCTAGTATATATAATATTTGGAAGTTAGACATGTATGACTGTCTTGAGTGATAAGAAAGGTTCCATTTCCATTTCTTGCATCATTCTCCACTTGAGTATATACATAAGCTGCTAGTTATTCTACTCTCTGGTCTTTACTGAAGTTGAAATTGCTACAATGAATTACTGGTGAAATTCAGTGTTCAATCTCCACTTGAATACTTGATCCTCTCAATTCTATAGAGAATTCTTACATGACTTAATAAAAAAACAAAAATTAGCATGCTGTACTTGTCGTTTTCCCTGTATTTGCCATTGATTACAATTTTCTGATAGCTTTGGCGAAGAATTAGTTGAGGACTCCAGAAATAGAAAGATTTCAATTACTTTTACTATTTTCAATGTAATTTTTTTCTTATGGTTCCTTAATCAGTGCCATTAAGGGCACTAAAAAGATAACAAATAAAAAATAAATGTTATACCTCTGTAGAAGCTCATTATGCTGCTGTGTATGAGCTATAGAAAGTTTCTTCTTTGTAAATGCTACAATTTACGGCCTATTATGTCTAGCTGAGGGAATAAGTAGCTTAAATTTCAGTTGGCATATAAAAATTTCAGGGTTTGAAAGGTAAATTCAGCGTGCTTGCTGTATTCGGAGAAGTAGAAAAGAAGAATGTATGGATTGCAATCTTTGACGTGGAGGATCCGAGATCAAAAGTCCCACATTATAAAGGAAAGTTTTCGAAATCTCTCCTGAACTAGTCGTCACAGCGATGAGCTAGTCAAGCAGATAAATACATTTTTCTAGGATTAGTATAAGGATTAAGTTTTTTATGTACATAGTATTACTTTTCCTTTTCTTTTTTATATGGAATGTTCATAGAGTTTAAGTGCTATAAGTATTTTTTTTTCTTTTTTCTTTTTATTTGCATCACGAAACAAACTTGTACAATGATTATTGATTAGTAAAAGAGGCTATAAAAATTTTATTTTGTGAAGTTAATTAAATATTTCATGTTGTAATAATTAATTTTAGTATATTTATATTATGTATAATATAAAATAAAAAAATAGTATAATATAACTAAAAAAATGTTACTAAAGAGCTTTTGTAACATTTTTTAAGTATTACAAAAAATATCTATGGCAATATTTTTTAAAGTGTTACAAAAAATATCTATGGTAACATTTTTTTAAGTGTTACATAAAATATCTATTGTAACATTTTTTAAGTGTTACAAAAAAATCTATGATAACATTTTTTTAAGTGTTATAAAATATATCTATTGTAACATTTCTTTAAGTGTTATTAAGAAAAGTCTATTGTAACATTTCTCATAATATTACTATAAAATATCTATTGTAACTGTTACGGTAGGTAACCGGAGATTGATGGGCTGGATGGCGCTGGTCGGCCCAATCGTCTGAGGGAGGAAGCCTTTGTCAGGGTCTGCGCCTTGGGGGCCTCCGTCCGACTTGTTTGTATGAGTGAATGGGGGGTGGTACCTGCAAAGACACTCCGATGCCTAAGTCAGCAAAGGGGTTAGCAGGTCTAGGGAGTATTGGAACTTAGAGATACCTGAGGGGTGTTAGTGTATTTATAGTGGTGAGCCAATAACCACCGTTGGAGTAGTGCCACTTTTCTAGGGTGTTAACCGTCCCTTTATCTTAGGGAAGTTAAGATATTGCTTCGTGAAGTGGTTAGAGAGATTCTAGGGGTAGTTACTCATTCAAATGAGTGCCTATCTGCCAGTTAATCCTCGTTCTCGACTTCTTTAGAGCAAGTCGTGACTAGGTCCGACTTCGTGGCGGCTAATCTGGCGAAAGGTGAGGCCAACCCTTTGGGTTGGACCTTTTTATTTGGATCCTGGGCCTTATTCGTTGGGCCAGGGTATGAACAGTGCCCCTACTCGAGCCCAATTTCTCTTTAAGATTTAGGTTCGAGTATACTACTCGGGGTTGTAGCCGACTTGTTGGGGGACCGACGTGATGTTCCGAAACTGACGTGACTTTTTGTGACCTTTTGGTTCTGACAGTTACGTCTAATCAAGCGTCGTGTCCGTTAGGGATGTGCGTGGGGATTGATGGTCTTGGTAACGGTGCATTTTCATTAATGACTGCCCCGTTTTTACCATTGTGCCCCCAACGTGCTTATAAATACTTTTTCCTCTCTTTCATTGTTTCGTTTCTGCGATTTTTCAAATTTTCCCCTTCATTCGTTCGTGCTGTGTTGTTGCATCTTCGAAGGCTTTTCGTTTCCTTCTACCCTCGTTTTCGGATAAAGGTTAGTTCTTTTTGTAACGTGCTTTTCTATTTGCATGCCTTCATTTTGTAGATAGGTTGGTTTGTAGACTTCAGTTCCGTACTTCCTCCTTTAGGGACTATGTTTTTGATTTTCCTTTTCTTTTTCCCTTGTAGGTTTTTTGCTACCCTTTTAAGAAAAAGAAATGGCTTCCGTAGATATCCTTTCTCAATGGGTTGATGTCACGGTCCTAGGGGAGGAACCCTCGGTCGATACTGAGTTTATCACCAACCTTCGCACTCATCACATAATTTGTACTTCTGAGGATGACGAGCCGAAGTATGAATTGGTAGTCCCGGGTCCTGAAGACCGGGTTTGCTTTGGGAGAGTCAATGAGGCGGCCCCTCATTTTTTCTTTATGTATGAGTGCATGATCACCCGTTTGGGTGTTTTTCTCCCTTTTTCAAACTTTGAGATATCTGTTTTGCATCACTGCCGAGTTGCCCCTACCCAGCTTCACCCCAACTCTTGGGGTTTTTTGAAAATTTATCAATTTATTAGCCAGGCTTTGGAGTTCCCGACTTCTTTGAAGATTTTTTTCTATCTCTTCCATATGACCAAACCCTTCAGTGGGCTAAACAATAAGCAACAATGGGTGTCTTTTCGAGCCATACAGGGTCGGAGGGTTTTTACCCTTTTTGACGAGTCCTTCCATGACTTCAAAAATTATTTTTTCAAAGTACAAGCTGTAGAGGGTCACCATCCCTTTTTTCTGGATGATAATTCTTCTCCCTGATTTCCTTTATACTGGCTGGAGGCCTCTCCCTGTGAGAAATATGGTCTGGATGACCTGGATGAGGTAGAAGCAGCCATTGTGGGGTTCCTCCGAGAAGTGTGGGGGAGGGCCCCATACTTAGACACAAAAAAGTTTCTCCAGGGGTCTCCGACCTTTGTCCAGGCACAGCTAGGTAGCTTTTATTTGTTTGTTAGATTTCCGACTTGTCTGACTGACTTATCCGACTTGTCTGATTTGTCTGTTATTGTTTTTTCAGATATGGCAAAGGCAAATGCTCAGGAGTCTTACCAAAGGGTCCAGGAGGCTAAAGCAAGATCTCGTGCCAGGACTGGTGGTGTTAGGGCGGTTATCTCTCCTCCTCCTCCTCCTCGGAACGTTGGGACTCCCTCTCAGCCCATCGTAATTTCTTCTTCAACTTTCTCTCAGCTACCCCCCTTTGCTCGACCTTCTTCTGAACCAGAGAACAAGAAGCGCAAGACTTTAGAGTCTGGTTCTTCTGGTGAGGTGAAGGCGGATGCTCTTGCATTCGTCCGAAAGAACATCTATCCTAATGTTCGTATAAGTATGGATGATGTTTCTGTTCGGCGCCACCTTACCACTCTGGTTGAGGAGAGCCTTAAGGCGGCGGGGGTTTGTGGCAAACTCTTAGATATTTTTGAGAAGGCTCCTCTCAGCTCTTTAGGGATGACCTCGAGGGTCGAAGAGTTGGAAGGTAGGCTTCTCATATATCAGGAGCATGAGGGGAAGTTGAAGGAGGAAGTCGCCAGGCTGAGGGAGGAGAGAGATAACCTCCGGGAGAGGGAGAGGAAGTTGCAAGCCCAATGCAACATGGAGGTCGGTTTGAGGAAGACAGCACAGGATAGCTATCAAAGTTTGTTTGATGATCTTGTGTCTGTGAAGAATGATCTGCTGAATTCTCGGAAGGCATACGCCGAGTTGGAGGACTCTATTGCTGATGGCGCTGAGGAGGCTTGGAGGATCTTTAGGGAGCAGGTCGGAGTCATTGCTCCTGACTTGGACCTCTCTCCTTTAGATCCCGATAAGGTTGTCATTGATGGTGCCATTGTGGATCCTCCTGTCCCCGAGATTATTTCCGAGTCAGATTTGAAGACTCGGGGGCAAAGGATTATAGAGTCTCCTCCTCGCCCTAAGGATGCCCCGAGTTCCTCCACAGTTCCTCTGACTTCTTCTTCGTCTCCTGTGGATGCCTCTCTTCCCGGTCCTGGTGGCGCTCCTTCTTCCTCTGGTGGTGGTGGCCTATCTACTCCTCTTGCAAAAAAGCGATTTGTTGGCTATTTGGGGCCCGGCTTGTGGGTCCCCTCTTTTTAAACTCTTTATTTGTTTTGGTAGTATTTGAACAATTTTTTGGCCTTTTGAGGCCGTAAACAAAACGTTTTTATAATACCCTTTTTAATAAGGGTTTAAGTTAAAATGCCCTTTTTTGGATAAGGGTTTAAGTTAAAAAAATAAATTCCCTTTTTTGGATAAGGGTTTAAGTTACCTTGTGTGTGCATGCTTTTCTTATTTCGAATTTCCCTTTGATCTTTTCTAAAAAACCTTTTCTTTGGCTTTCGTCTGCCTTTCTGAACTTTTCAAGGATCTTTAGGACAGCCTTTTAATCTTTTCTTGGATTTTTTCCTATCTCTCTTTTGTTATTCCTAGTACCCAATTTCGTTTCATTGAGTTTTTATGACTTAGGTTATTTTCGCGATTCATTTCTGTTTTACTCGGTTTCTCATTCCGACTTATGAGTCGGGATGTTTCCGAGTTTATCATGATCAACTTCTATAACCTCTTTACGCCGACTTGTACCTCGTCGTTTTATCCTGACGACCATCTAGGTCGGTTCATGGGATTTTCACGTTTTGTCGAGCTTAAGTCGGCGCGTTTCGTAGAAAGGAATGGAAAACAATAGAAAAGGAATTTATAAGAGATATTTGTAAGATGAAAAGATCTTTATTAATTGGGGGGGGGGGTACTTCATTGCTACTAAGGGTTTTTGACAGTCTATTTCCCCTAGCCCCTACTATGGTGCCTCGTTAAAAACCCTTCTTCAGAAAAAACCCTTTGGTTTTGGGAAAAAATCATGAAGTTGGGAAAAGAGTACATCAGGGAGTAGAGTTCGCTTTTAGCTATAGTACCTTTTCATATTACAAGCATGCCACGACCTTGGTAACTCAGTGCCGTCCAAGTCGGTCACTTTATAATAGCCTTTTCCTAAGATCTCATTGATTTTGTATGGTCCCTTCCAATTTGCAGCGAGCTTTCCTTCTCCTGATTTGTTGACTCCAATGTCATTTCTGATCAGGACCAAGTCGCTTAGGGTGAATGTTCTTCGGATGACTTTTTTGTTGTATCTTGTAGCCATCCTTTGCTTCAATGCTGCTTCTCTTATCTGGGCTTCTTCTCGGACTTTGGGGAGCAAGTCGAGTTCCTCTTTGTGCCCCTGTATATTCCCGATCTCGTCATGGAGAATCACTCTTGGGCTTTGCTCGCTGACTTCTATTGGGATCATGGCTTCTACCCCATAAACTAGTCGGAAAGGAGTTTCTCCAGTGGCGGATTGGGGTGTCGTCCTGTAGGACCATAACATTTGGGGGAGCTCTTCGGCCCAAGCTCCTTTTGCATCTTGTAATCTCTTCTTTAGCCCTGCCAGTATGACTTTGTTGGCCGCCTCGGCTTGCCCATTGGCTTGCAGGTGCTCCACCGAGGTGAACTGGTGTTTGATTTTCATACTGGCTACTAGGCTTCTAAAGGTAGAGTCGATGAACTGGGTTCCATTATCTGTAGTAATGGAATGAGGTATCCCATATCTTGTGATGATATTTTTGTAGAGGAACCTCCGACTTCTTTGCACGGTGATTGTGGCCAATGGCTCTGCTTCTATCCACTTTGTGAAATAATCTATTCCCACGATTAAGTACCTGACTTGTCCTGGCGCCTGAGGAAAAGGACCTAATAAATCCATCCCCCATTTTGCAAAGGGCCATGGAGAAGTGATACTAATGAGCTCTTCTGGGGGAGCCACGTGGAAATTTGCATGCATCTGACATGGTTGGCACTTTTTCACAAATTCTGTGGCATCTTTCTGTAAGGTTGGCCAGTAGAATCCAGCTCGGATCACTTTCCTGGCTAATGACCTGGCTCCAAGATGGTTTCCACAGATCCCGCTATGCACTTCCTCTAATACCTCAGTGGTTCTTAAGGTCGGTACGCATTTTAATAATGGTGTTGATATCCCTCTTCTATAGAGAATATTTTTCACCAAGGTATAGTGTTGGGCTTCCCTTCGGATTTTCTTTGCCTCTTTCTCCTCCTTGGGGAGGATGTCGAATTTCAGAAATTCGACTAAGGGGTTCATCCATCCGAGGTGTAATCCGACCACTTCGAAGACTTCTTGTTTGTCTTCTGTTTTTACCACTGAGGGTTCCTGGAGAGTTTCTTGGATCAAGCATCTGTTATTCCCTCCTGGCTTGGTACTTGCTAACTTGGATAGGGCGTCTGCCCTGCTATTTAGATCCCGAGTTATGTGTTTGACCTCGGTTTCTGCAAAGCGCCCAAGGTGTTCCAGAGTTTTTTCCAAGTACCTCTTCATGTTTGGGTCTTTTTCCTGATACTCTCCACTTATTTGGGAGGTCACCACTTGAGAGTCGCTGTATATCATCACCTTTGTAGCACCGACTTCTTTTGCCAGCTTCAATCCTGCAATCAAGGCTTCATACTCTGCCTGATTATTTGAAGCTGGGAATTCGAACCTGAGGGAAACTTCTATCTGGGTTCCCCTTTTATCTACCAATATTATGCCTGCACCACTTCCTGTTTTGTTGGAGGATCCATCTACATAGAGTTCCCATATAGTTGGTTTATCCTCTTGATCTCCTGCGTATTCTGCAATGAAGTCGGCGAGGCACTGGGCTTTAATCGCCGTCCGAGTTTCATACTTCAAGTCGAACTCGGAGAGCTCTATTGCCCATTGAACCATTCTTCCCGCAACATCCGTCTTTTGGAGGATTTGCCTCATGGGTTGGTTCGTGCGGACTCTTATTGTGTGAGCTTGAAAGTAAGGCCGTAGCCTTCGTGAGGCTACTACTAAGGAGTATGCAAACTTCTCTAGTTTATGGTACCTTAGCTCAGGGCCTTGTAGAACTTTACTGATGAAGTATACTGGGTGCTGACCGGCCTCGTCTTCTCTTATCAGGGCCGATGAGATGGCCTTGTCTGCTACTGATAAGTATAGGACAAGGTCTTCTCTAGCTATAGGTCGTGTCAAAATAGGAGGTTGGCTCAAAAAATTTTTGAACTCCTGGAACGCCTCCTCGCATTCAGGAGTCCATTCAAACTGGTGTCCCTTTCTCAGTAGGGAGAACAGTGGAAGGGATCTTAGTGCTGATCCTGCCAAAAATCTGGAGAGAGCTGCTAGCCGGCCATTCAGTTGTTGGACCTCTCTCAAACAAGTTGGACTTTTCATCTCCAGGATAGCTCTGCACTTGTCGGGATTGGCTTCTATCCCTCTTTGTGTTAGCATGAATCCTAGAAATTTTCCTGCCTCCATCGCGCACTTTAGTCTCATCCCGTGCGACCTTATGGTGTCAAAGACTTGTGAAAGGTCAGGCAAGAGGTCGACTTCTTTCTTGGTCTTTACCAGCATATCGTCAACGTATACTTCCATTAGGCTCCCTTGGTGAGAGGCAAACACCTTATTCATCAGCCTCTGATATGTGGCCCCTGCATTTTTCAGCCCAAATGGCATGACCACGTAGCAAAAATTAGCTCTGGGCGTGATGAATGATGTTTTTTCCTGGTCCGGCTCATACATCGGGATTTGGTTATATCCCGAGTAGGCGTCCATGAACGACAAGTATTGATATCCCGAGCTGGAGTCCACTAGGGTGTCAATACTTGGCAGTGGATAAGGGTCCTTGGGACATGCCTTATTTAGGTCGGTGTAGTCGACACACATTCTCCATTTACCATTTTCTTTTTTGACTAGCACTACATTGGCTAGCCATGTTGGGTATTTGACTTCTCTAATGAAACCGGCTTCTAGGAGCGCTTGTACTTGCTCCTCTACTATTAGGGCTCGCTCTGGGCCGAGCTTGCGTCTTCTTTGTTGTACAGGTCGTGACCCCGGGTAAACCGAGAGTTTATGGGACATGAGCTCGGGATCTATCCCAGGCATGTCGGAGGCCTTCCAGGCGAAGAGATCGGAGTTATCTCTTAGGAGCTTAGTCAACCCTTGTTTTAGGGTTTCCCCTAGGTTGGCCCCTATGTGAGTATTTCTTCCCTCCTCTTTGCCGACCTGTATCTCCTCAGTTTTTCCTCCTGGTTGTGGACGCAGCTCCTCTCTAACCTTTGCGCCTCCGAGCTCTACTGTATGAACTTCTCGGCTTTTTCCTCTCAGGTTTAGGCTTTCATTGTAGCATTTTCTTGCCAATTTCTGATCTCCCCTTACCGTTGCTATCCCCGCTGAAGTCGGGAATTTCATACAAAGGTGAGGGGTGGATACCATCGCTCCGAGTCGATTAAGGGTAGTCCTGCCAATTAAAGCATTATATGCTGACCCTACATCGATGACTATGAAGTCTATGCTCAGAGTTTTTGATTTTTCCCCTTTTCCAAAGGTGGTGTGGAGGGGCAAAAACCCTAGTGGCTTTATTGGCGTGTCACCTAGTCCATATAAGGTGTCGGGGTAGGCTCTTAATTCTTTCTCATCCAACCCTAGTTTGTCGAAAGCGGGCTTAAAAAGAATGTCCGCTGAGCTTCCTTGGTCTACTAGGGTTCTGTGGAGATGAGCATTTGCTAGGATCATAGTTATTACCACTGGATCATCGTGTCCCGGCATTATTCCTTACCCATCTTCATTTGTGAATAAAATGGTGGGGAGGTCGGATGACTCTCCTCCGACCTGGTATACTCTTTTGAGATGTCTTTTGCGAGAGGATTTGGTGAGTCCCCCTCCCGCGAATCCTCCGGAGATCATATGAATATGTCTCTCCGGAGTCTGCGGTGGTGGGTCTCTTCTATCCATATCGTCTCGCTTTCTTTTTCTATGATTGTCCGACCTTTCTATGAGATATCTGTCGAGCCGACCTTTCCTAGCCAGCTTTTCTATCACATTTTTAAGGTCGTAGCAGTCGTTTGTGGAGTGACCATATATTTTATGGTACTCACAGTAGTCGTTGCGGCTCCCCCCTTTTTAATTTTTAATGGGTCTGAGGGGTGGTAGCCTTTCAGTATTACAAATCTCTCTGTATACGTCCACTATAGAGACCTTTAGAGGAGTATAAGAGTGATATTTTCTTGGTCTATCGAGGTCGAGTTCTTCTTTCTTTTTGGTTTCCCTCTCTCTTTCTTTCGTTGAGGGAGGGTGCCCAGGTCGCCAACTCAGGTCTCTTAACTTAGTATTTTTCTCCATATTGATGTACTTTTCAGCTCTTTCCTGTACATCACTTAGAGAGATGGGATGTCTCTTGGATATGGACTGTGAGAAGGAACTTTCTCTGAGCCCATTGACTAGCCCCATTATGACTGCCTCGGTGGGCAGGTCTTGAATCTCTAAACATGCTTTGTTGAACCTTTCCATATAGGCTCGTAGGGATTCTCCGACCTCCTGCTTTATTCCCAGGAGGCTTGGTGCATGTTTAACTTTGTCAATCTGGATAGAGAACCTCATCAAGAATTTCCTTGAGAGGTCTTCAAAACTGGTGACCGACCTCGGGGGGAGACTGTCGAACCACTTCATCGCTGCTTTTGACAAGGTTGTCAGAAAAGCTTTGCATCGCGTAGCATCGGAAGCGTCAGCCAGATACATCCGACTTTTAAAGTTGCTCAGATGGTGCTTTGGATCAGTGGTTCCGTCGTAGAGGTCCATATCGGGGCTTCTAAAGTTTCTCGGAACTTTTGCCCTCATTATGTCCTCAATAAAAGGATCTTCCCCTCCTAAGGGGGACTCTTCTCTACTATCACGGGAGTTCCGACTTTTGAGGGAGGATTCTAGCTTTAAGAGTTTTTCCTCTAACTCTTTTCGTCTATCCATCTCCTCTCTTAGGCGCTTTTCTATCTCCCTTTGTCGCTCCCGTTCCTGTTCTAGCTGTTCCAAACGATTTTGGTGAATATGGACTAACCCCATGAGCTCAGTTGAATGGGATTGTCCGTCCTTCTCTGACTCACGGCCTTCTGAGGAATTCACCTTCGGGGTTTTGACTCCGGAGGTTCCTTCTTTGTGTTGATCGTTGGTTTCCTGTTAGAGGGTTAGGTCCGCGTCACTATTTCTGGTGTCCAGATTCTCTTGTTCAGAATTTGTTTCCACATGACCCTCCTCAGGAGATCTGTCCGCCATCACTGGTTGATCTCTCGGGTCCCCAGCAACGGCGCCAATGTTACGGTAGGTAACTGGAGATTGATGGGCTGGATGGCGCTGGTCGGCCCAATCGTCTGAGGGAGGAAGCCTTTGTCAGGGTCTGCGCCTTGGGGGCCTCCGTCCGACTTGTTTGTATGAGTGAATGGGGGGTGGTACCTGCAAAGACACTCCGATGCCTAAGTCAGCAAAGGGGTTAGCAGGTCTAGGGAGTATTGGAACTTAGAAATACCTGAGGGGTGTCAGTGTATTTATAGTGGTGAGCCAATAACCACCGTTGGAGTAGTGCCACTTTTCTAGGGTGTTAACCGTCCCTTTATCTTAGGGAAGTTAAGATATTGCTTCGTGAAGTGGTTAGAGAGATTCTAGGGGCAGTTACTCATTCAAATGAGTGCCTATCTGCCAGTTAATCCTCGTTCCCGACTTCTTTAGAGCAAGTCGTGACTAGTTCCGACTTCGTGGCGGCTAATCTGGCGAAAGGTGAGGCCAACCCTTTGGGTTGGGCCTTTTTATTTGGATCCTGGGCCTTATTCGTTGGGCCAGGGTATGAACAGTAACATTTTTACTAAATATTATTAAATCTTTTGAAAAATATTAATAAAACTCTTTAGTAACATATGGTATATTTAACATTTGTTAAAATGTTACTAATATATATAGGTAATATTTTAATATAATTTGGTAACATCTTTTAAATGTTGGTAAAACTCAATTATATAGTGGTGTATCAGTTAATCTTTCATGATTTAGTATGTAACACCTAACACGGTTAGTATATAAGCCTTACTGTGATATATGTACATTTTACATGAGATAAAAAAATTTTATTACAATATTTTCTTTTAAAATTTCCAAATAAAATACCCTTGGCGCTATAGATAGTTCGGTCTTGATGCTAGTTTGAGTAGTAGAATAAGAGATCCTTTGTATAATGAGACATTGATGGCCTCATTTCATATGATGGATGAAAGGAAAATATTACTAGAAAACTAGAAAGTTCAAAGTATTCTAAACTATTGATAGCGGCTATATATAGATGATTTTTTATTTTAATTTTCTTTCTGTTCATTTTTTATTTTAATGAGTGGCTCTCCATAAATAATGAAGCTCAATTAGTCATTTGTTAAGATTATTGTTGGGTGGAAAAAAAAATAAAAAACTCTGTTAAAAGATGAATCTTCTATAAATCTATTAAGAAAGCAAAAATAACAATCTAATGATGAAAAAGGCTAATTAATTCCTATTAAAAATCTCTTGAAAAGTGCAAATAGTTAGTGTGAGTTTTTTCTTTTGATTGAATAATTTTAGATTAATAATTTTAGATTCAGTTTTTTATTTTTTATTTTTTATTGTGCTCATAATTATATTTTTGTTGTAGGGATTGGATTAAGAAAGTGAAATTCTATCATCAAGAGAGTTAGGAAATAGATCTTTTGGAGCGAACAACAAAGAAGCATGAACATGCATGATAAAGATTTTATGTATTAAGAAAAAAAAAAATATATATATATATATATATATATATATATATATATATGTATGTTAAGATAAATTATTAAAAAATATTATCTTTGATACTTTGTTTTTGGATTATGATATTTTATTTTTGGAGACCATGTATGAATTAAAAATCTTGTTATAATGTTTGATTTAAGGTTATACCTTTTGGTTATTATGAGATTTTAAAATTTGAGTTCTAAAAATGTCACTTTAAATAGGTAGTTTCAATCCCATTTTAAAAAGTATAAAATTGCTATAATACTTAGGTAAAAATGACCGTTAAAAATCGCCATTTCAAACAAAAACGATGTCATTATATCCTGGTAAAAACGGCGGTTAGAAAATGTCGTTTTAAACGAAAAGGATGACATTAAAATCCGGTTAAAACGGCGGTTAGAAATGTTATTTTAAATAAAAAAGATGCTATTAAACACAGTTAAAAATGACGGTTAGAAACACCATTTTAAACGAAAAGGATACTATTAAATTCTCGTAAAAAATCGGAAAAAAATCGTCATAATAAACAGAATGGCGCCCAGAATTCTGACGTTTCTTGGAGGCGCCATTTTTTATAATAATGGCTTGTAACCGCTGTAATTTCTATAAAAGCGAGAACACCGAAAAAACCTAATTTAGCTCCACGTAAGATAGCCAAAGTACGATTGAGCAATCGACATGATATATTTGCTCACATTCCGGGCGAAGGTCATAATTCGCAGGAACATTCTATGGTCTTAATAAGAGGAGGTAGAGTGAAAGATTTCTGGGGCTAAGGTAACTCAAGTGGGAGAGCCGTGTTATGGGTGACCTTATTGCACGGTTCAGAGAGCACTTGTGTATGTGATGCAAGTTGCTAGATACGGGATCCTCGTAGTAGGCTGGACCCACATCCAGCCGAGCCATTTTAACTTTTTTTTTTTTTTTTTTGTAGTGAGAAACCTCGTAAACCATCCAGTCAGAAACTAAAGAGACACAGCATTGCAAACTTTTAGTTTCTTTCTATGTGAAGAGGCAGTGAGGGAGAGTAAGTTTAGTTCTATAGTGGTCGATCGTGTGTGCTCGTCTGCCTACTTTTCCTCTTCGTTCTGCACTTTATCTTATTGATGGATGATTATGATGCGTTTTGGTTGTTTCAATCCAGGGAGACTATGTTGTTCAATTTTTTCTGTGATGTAAGCAACAACGGAACTGTATTACTAGAAGAACTAATTAGCAAATCTTTGTGCCTAAAGCAATCGAGACTCTACAGCGAAAATGCTATTGAAGAAGGGTTGGTGGTTGACGGAAATGGAGTGATCCTTGTGCCTAATGTCTCCAACTATGTCCTCTCTCAGGTTATCCTCTTCTTGGAGAAGAAACGCCATTTCCAGGAGGCCGTCGACGCAGGTGCCACCCACTACGAGGGCTGGCCCACCACCTTTTTCAACCAGAATAGCCACATTCTCTCTGATTTGCAACAGGTCAGCTCTCTTCCCATCTTCCCGCATTCGTGTTCTATTAGATTCAGTTAGAGGTTTAACTGTAATTAGTTTGTGGGTTAGAGTTTGTTGTTGAATTAGGCTCAGTGTAAGAATCTGTTGAAGCATGTGTGCCGCTGTAAGCTTATTCGGTTATTCCTTCAATGAGAAATTTTTTTTCCTTATTACTCTTAAATCTTAATACATATGAATTCACAGGCTGCGCAAGATCTTCAAATCCCAAGCTTGATGGAATCCATCGCAGCAAATCCAGAACATGGTGTTGGTAAAACCGTTGGAGAGAATTTAGGGAGGAATCAAGTGAGAGAACATAAGATAAAGACATCACGTCTAACTCAAAATCTTAACGTGTTAAGTTAATGTCTTTCTCATCTTATAAACTCCTCACTCTTCCATGCTTTCTTTGATGTGGAACTAACTTCAACATTTCTCACACTTGCAACACTAACACATGATTCAGTCAGATTGGCGATTCCGGCGATTCCGGTAGGGACCATCACAATAAATTTAAGACTCTGATGAAGTCCCCTCACTTTAGTCGGGTCTGCCTTTTTCTGTACCAGGGCGACGAGCGAGTGCGATTTCCCGAAGTCTCCCTAGCCACGATGGAAAGGTCTTGAAGATCGATAAGAGTGATGCCATAGATGAATCGTTATTTTTAAGACGCTGTGTTAGGTGTAGTATTTGGTGGACCGTGATCCCTATGACCATTGATAGCCATGTACTCTCATCAATTATTAACTTCTGTCATAATGCATGGGATTTCCAACAGATATATGGTTCCCGCTGGCTCATGGAGGGCCTTGCGGTTGTGGATCATTTTCGGGGATGAGTCATAGAATTTGTCAAGAGTAACATAGACATGCTCTCTGAATTGTATGAGGTTAGTTAGTTTCTTTTGTTCTTGTCATGTACCATCTCTTTCTTGTTTCTTGTTCTTGATATTACATGTTACATATATGGCACGGAATTCAGATATTAATTGGTTGAGATTAGAATAGAATAGATGGATGTGGATTTTACTACTCTAATGCCTATTTTAATATTTTTAAATCTAGAAATATGGATGATAATAGATAGCCACATGTATACAAATATAATTGCATCCCAGTGCGTGGACACAATGTAAAGACGTTTTTGAATCCATATAGGATTGTGTTAGGCCTATGATAACCCACATAAAACTTTGTTGCATCCCAATGCATGGCCATGATACAATGATGTCTTTAGATTCATGTAGGGTTGTGTTAAATTTGTGACTGCTAACATAAAACTTTCTCACATCTAAATGCATGGACATGACACGCAATAGCCTCTTTGATCGATGCAGCCAACTTTATTTAGTGGAAAAAGATTCTGTCAAGTAAGAATTTTTTTTTTTCATAAGACCCATGATTCTGATGCTTGTTTTATGGTATGTCACTTAATTAATTCATCTGAATGTACCTAGATTTTGAGCTCGGTTTATAACAAATTCTGAATTTTATCCATTGTAGCGTGTGTATCATGATGTATGTGGTTCTCATTGTTAGATTGAGCATCTGCTTCATACTTGTCTTCGACAGGAGCCAATTTCCTTTGCTAATGTACATGCTCCAAAATTTTTCTAATCTTTTAATTTTCTCCATGTTAATTTGCAAATTAACTAAATACTGTAACGGTAGTTGTTTAGGCTGCTGACTTTCTTAAAATACCGAGCTTGTTGATGCTTACAACTGAGGAGGTGACAAATCTAATGACGAGGCCCCTTAATAAGGCATCGGTGTTATCTGAAAAACTATCATTTTCACGAATTCTCTCATCCTTTTTCATTAAATTCACAGAGTAGGGTTGGCCATCAAGTAGGAAATTAATTTGCTGTTGTTAATCAAAGGACTACTTGATTTGTTTGTTCACCATTTTTATGTTTGATTTTTTTGGTGAACTTCAGTTTATTTTCTATTTGAAGGTTATAGTAACAACTAATTGTGAACCCATTTGGATATTGCTCTTGTTATGGAGCATTATTCTTCAAATGAATATGTATATATGTTTATGATTTTGATGGATCGTAGTTAATTTTTGCATGGTTAGTTATTTTCTGATTATAATATTTTCTTTTAAAAGTAAAATGGTGCTGGCCTCCACTCCACTCCCTTTTTCACTTTTATGGTCATTTACATGACATCAATGTTTATCAAGCGGATAAAGATATATAATTATTATTTTTTTTTTACTAAATATTAATTGGTTAGAACAGTGTAAATACTAAATAATTATATGAATTGTATTTTAAAACTAATATTATAATCAACCTATAATGTATTTTTATTGATATTTATTAATAGAATTTTATATGAACTCGAAGCATGAAGGACGAGTTATAGTTTATGCAATATCTCAAATTGAAAGTTTATTATTAGTACATACAATGTTTTTCTAAGAAATAGTTTCATATAATATCATTTTTATTTTTATTTTTAACTATTTTAGTATTTCTCTATTTACATTGAAAGTTTATTTTTCATGCAATAAGAGTCAGTAGTAAAAAAAAAATTAGAGCTAAAGTATAAATAACATTCGAATTGAAATGTAAAGTACAGAATAAATTTCAGTGTTAGCGATTTTTCCTTGTGAATTTTGTAATTGAAAAAAGAAACTAGTGAGAGAGAGAGTGAGAACTAATACCAATAACTAGTAAGCACAGAGAAAAGCCAAAACCAAATCCTAATCAAAATCCTCATTCATTTCTCAGCCATAAAAAATTCAATCTCACTAACTTTCGCGTTGTTGCACACTACACACACTCTTTTACACACTCAATTTAAACTAAGCATTTTTACAAACACAAAGCAGGCATAACGAGTGCGGTATTCAAACAATCAGATGCATTTGCCATCACTCCCCCACAAAGTTTTAGTATGCATTCTTTTCAAGATCTACGCTCCCCTTGCTCAAATCTCCCTCTCTTTCTCTTTCTCTTCCGTCGCCCTTCACAACCGTCTCGGATTATTTTTAAGAAGAGAGAGGGGAAGAAAAAGAGAGAGGAAAAGAGAGGAAGAAGAGAGAGAGAAGGGAAAGAGATGATACATACTCGAAAAGATAACTGGAGTATTCTAAGACCAAAAAGTAGAATGGAAATTTCATATTTTCAGAAGACCCTATTACTAGAGCATATGCAAAGAAGTTTAATGAGAGCTTTGAGAACTTGGCAGCACTTATGCATGAGGAGTTACATCAAATTCTAACCAAGGAAAAATAGACGAGGCTCATTGGCCTAAGTCAGGATAGTAAGAAGCTCAATAATGCTTTTCAAATTCAGTAGGAGGCATAATTTATCATTAATTTTCAAATTTTTAGGTCTTTGTTTTAGTTTGTTTTGCAGTTAAAGTTTGTTATATGATTTGTTTTAGATCTAATTTGTTTAGTAGTATTTTTAGGAATTTTAAATTTAAATCAAATTTGATCTAATCCATTAAGATCAAATCTGATTTAAATTAATTATCTTATCTTTTAGTTAGTTTGTTAGGGGGCTATTTAAACACCTTTGGTGAGACCATTTACACAACTTTTGATGAATAAATTTTCAGTTGCTTTAAGCACGTGTTATTGTGTGATTAAGTAAGGTGAGTGATTTGCTTCGCCTGTTGCATGAAGAAGATTGAAGGATCCAACCTAAGGTGATTCTGCATGGTGGTTTCTTCAACTTCATCCCTCTTTTAGGTTGTCAAGGATAAATTCTTTGAAGGTTTAGTAGGAAATCCTTTCCGGTGACCTAAGTTGCTAATAACAACTATCTTAGAGGTCTAATAGAAAAATATTTATCTATCTTTTTATGTTTTCGCTGTGTCTTTGGGGTGTGCCAATATTCTTTTTTTTTTTTTTGTCATTCTTTTCTTAGCCCCTTCCAACCCTTTCATTGGGGTTTTAATGATTCGAATTTATTAAACCCCCTAAATCCCTAATAATTTATTATCAAAGAGGGAGAAAGAGGGGAGGCAGGAAGAGGAAGAGAGAGAATGTAAAAACTAATTTTTTATATGTTCAAATTAGTTTTAACCTATAAATCAGTTTAAATTAATTTTTCAATTAAAATTGGTTTATTTTTATGAGCTGGTGCATTATACTGTAAATTGATTTAAAACCCATTTCTTATGTGATAACATAGTTTAGTTCAGTTTTTAAACCATTTAAAATAGTTTAGTATAATTTCAGTTTAATTTATAAAAAACTTGAACCATAAACACTTCTAGACAAGATAAAGATTGAAAATAATTACCTTCATCATTAGAGCATAATATGTATTAGAGGTTCTCTGACAGATGAGGATTTTTCTAAATTTTTATGCTGAGCATCAATTCTTTAATAATATATAGGAATAGGATTCAACATCTTCTGAAAAAAATTCACAATTAACAAGGATTAAATTATATGTGAAATATATTATATAACATCACGTTTTCAAAATAACATTTAAATAAAATTGTTTTGGAAAGGATACTCTTTTGAACTATACGTCGGTCTCCCACTACTCCGAGGCATCTGACAGCTCGATCCAAAATTGGAGTACCCACGTGAACTCGGATCCAAGCGTGGTACTTGCAAAAAGGACTCCGACGCTCAAGTCAGTGAAGACTTACTTAAGAAAATGAGTATATAATCAGTAGGATGGTGTTGAATGCTCTGCTTCATGTCGTCGGCCCTCACCCTGATTTATAGCTTGATTGAGGCTGAATTAGTCATCGGTTTGAGCCAAGATTTTTGTGGCCGACTTTAGGGCGAAATTTTGGAAAGAAGTTTGTTAGGATAGAGTTGCTAATTTTTTAATGTTAGTGATCATGCCGAGGTATAACCCGGTTCCTCCGATGTGTTAAGGGTACAGTACATAGCTCACAAGCTTGACTTGAAAAACGTAGTTTAGCAAGTTGAGCTTTTTGCTGTGTGGTTATACCTTGGTCGTTTGAATAAGTACCTTAGCCCCCAAGCTCAACGCGCATTGCTGCGGTTTCACGCTTGTTTTTTTTTTCGAATTAACGGAAAAGATGAGTTTTAGTGATACTTTACCTTGTTAATTAGGCTGCAATAAATTTTTGGTTAAAGTGAAATCTGAAACGTTTTGACGCTTGGTTAAGTGGACAGTTATTATTTGAACTACCCACTAACCTAGTGGATTGTAATTATGCTTGATTGCCGTTTTCTTCTTGGGAAAAGTTACAACGCATAATGCAAGTGATTTTCGCTTAAGTGTTGACAATGACTTGTCTTCAAAAGGTTAGTTCTTCTGTTCTACTTGTTCCTATCTTTCTGTTGCTTTTGCCTTTAAAACTGGTTAGGGAAAAAGAAAAGAAAAAAGAGAAAGTAAAAGTGGTTGAAGTAAATAAGGAAAATCCATACCATTGGATGCATGTGGATGTAAAGATTCGTGCTTTGTCTTATTCTGACGCCGAGTCACTTCGTGAGCTCTAAGCTCTGAAGCTTGTAAAAGATGGTTCTGGGGTTAGTATCGAGCTTCTCCTTTGTACTAGCGAGGAGAGAGTTTGTGAAAGACGGGGGGAGTGAGAGTATTTCTATATATACATCCTTTGTTTTACTGAGCTGTTCGTGAGATTCCCTTTCTCAAATTTTGAGTGTAAGGTTTTAACTCTACTTAACTGTGCTCCTTCACAGTTACACCCTAATTCGTGGGCGTTTCTGTGAGCATTTGAATGTCTGATGGAGTTTTCTGCCTCTTTAAATATTTTCTTCTCCTTGTTTCAATCGAAGAGGGTGCGAAAGGGTTTGTGGGTATTTTTGAGTAGCTTTCCTGGATGCTCTATCTTTTTTTTATATAAATCTTCCTTTAAGAACTTCAAGTCCATGTTTGTAAAGGTTCAGTCTTTAGAGACTGAATATCCTTTTTATTTAGATAGTGAGTTGATAGAAAAATATCCTCTGTATTGGTGTCCGGAGCCAATGTAGATTCTTGAGGATGCGGAGAGGAGTGAAAAATATCTATTTTTGGATTTTCTGATAGAAAATTTTGTTGCTGGTGAATGCTTATCTATTCATAAGTTATTGCATTTTGAAAAGGAGAATGATAAAGAGGGATTAAAAGCTTATATAGGTAATGTACGCCTATATGTTTGGTTTGCTGATTTCTGGTTTTATACTTCATTGTTGTTTTCGTCTGTAGGTGGATGAGTACCTCATCTGAATACCTCTAGGTTGCACTCCTTTTTACATAAGAAAAAAGTAAAGGGCGGCAGTGTTTCTAGAGTGGTGAAGGAGGCTGGTGGGGATGCTGCACATTCTACTGCCAAACCTACTGCGTCGTTGAAGAGGAAAAGAGATGAGTCAGATAAGTCTTTGGAGGTTATATCTGAGGGAGATAAGGGTGTTGCAGGGTGTGATAGGTCGGTGTTTGAGAGACAGAAGAAACTTCATGGTTTTATCGAGGGGGTGAATCCACAGTCTCTCTGGAGCGACCAATTTCCAATTGGCGAGCTTGCTGATAAGGTTTTCCATTATCCTGGGGATATACGGCTGACTCGCCGAACTAGTGTGGAAGGGATGGGGAAGTTCATCCAGGTTAGTGACATTTTTGCTTCATTAATTTAGCTTCTGTATATTCATTTTTCATTTGTTAACTTTGTTTTGTAGATTGTGGCTTCACGCTTATTATGTGTTGGCCGAGCAACCGAGTTGTTGGGAGGGGAGCAACAGGCCGCTACAGATAAGGTCGTTGGCTTAGAGCAATCTGTGAAGAAGATAGAGGATATTATTGTTGATGTGACTGCAAAGATGAAACGTGGGAAGGAGGAGATTGTGAAGCTTCAGGATCAAATTCGTCTTCTTTAAGCCGAAATTAAGGAAAATGATAAGACGAAGGGCAAGATGACATCTCGTATTCATAAATTGGAAGAAGAAGGCCTGGAAATGTTTGCCACAGGGTTTGACCGTGTTGTTAGTCAGGTCTCTGTGTTTTCACCCAAGTTTGATGTTGTCCAACTTGATGTGACCAAAATTGTGATTG
Source organism: Arachis ipaensis (assembly GCF_059453495.1). NCBI lineage: Eukaryota > Viridiplantae > Streptophyta > Magnoliopsida > Fabales > Fabaceae > Arachis > Arachis ipaensis. The sequence goes on from NC_142435.1 coordinate 32,045,633, forward strand.
ATGGAAAGCTGGTTGAGGATGAGGCAGGTGAGGAACACGATGAAAATGTTCCTCCCCCCTCTTGAAGAATTCAAATATTATAATTTTTAGGATCTTTAGTTTGAAACTAATAATTTGGTAACCGACTTTGGATCGGCTTATTTTGTGAATTGCTAATCCGCCTTATAATGTCGGTTTGACTTAAAAGTAAAATTGACTTGTGAATGCATGTTTGTGAATATTGTTTTCAACTTGCTTTTTTGTTGTTTTGAATGATTGAATAAATACGTCAATGTAGGAAATAGAAAAAGAAGAAATGAATGCATTTTTATTCATATGGAAAGGACCTTTCAGTTTTGAAAGGTGTGGAGTGGTTGGCCTCGTTAAAACCTATCCGAGTAAAACCCTCCTTAGACCATCTCCAGTAAAAAACTTATTCCAGTCCCTATTTATGGCCCAACTGTCATAAAAAGTAACTCCACATCAACTTTTGCGTCATAAACAGTAAATAGGAACTCAAAGTATCTCTCTCTTCTCCATTAGGAGGAACTAACTTTAGCCCTTGTTGTGGTCCTACTTAATTAATTAATTAAAATACTTAAAATTAATGTAATTAATTTTTTCAATAATATTATTTAAATTTATAAATTTAAAAATAATTCACTATTAAAAGATATTAATATTAAATAAATTCATATATAACAATAATACACAATATATAATTCGGGATTACACTAATTTGTAAAATTACTTAATACAAAAAAAAACATAATTAAGCTCTATAGTTGACGACAAGCATTGTGAAATTACCATATGTGTTCAATCAAGTCTTCTTTCAATTGTCTATGCTGCTGCCTATTTCGAAGTTGGGCATTTCTTTGGAGAAATTGATGGTATGGTGCAAAATCTTCTACTCCCAGCCGAGGTTGTGATAAGCCATTTTCGACATCATCATACTCTAAGCCTTGAGCAAAATTTCCTGCATAAGTGTCTCTTTCATCCTCAACAATCATATTATGCAATATAATACAAGCTCTCATTATGTTGGCAAACTTCTTCTTTTCCCAAAAGCGAGATGGACCACGTATAATTGCAAAGCGTGCTTGCAACACTCCGAATGCTCGCTCCACATCTTTTCTTTGCCCTTCTTGGTATTGTGAAATAACTTGCGTTTCTCTCCTTGTGGCTTTGAGATTGATTTGACAAATATGGCCCATTCAGGATAAATACCATCTGCTAAATAGTATCCCATAGTATAATTATTACTATTAATAGTATAATTTACCTCCGAAGCACGGTTATTTAGAATATCATCGAACACTGGAGAACGATCTAACATGTTGATATCATTATTTGAACAAGAAACTCCAAAGAACGCATGCCATATCCAAAGGTCTGAAGATGCTACAACCTCAAGTACTATGGTTGCAACCCCACGATAACCACTCATGTACATACCTTTCCACGCCTTTGGATAATTTTTCCATTGCCAATGCATGCAGTCAATGCTACCCAACATGCTAGGAAAGCCACGACCCTCCGCCATTTGTAGCAGGCGTCGTACATCATTTGGATTTAGTTTTTGCAAGTATTCATCCTCGAACACTGAAATGACACCTTCAACAAATTTTTCCAAGCATTCAATTGTAGTGCTCTTGCCTATGCGCACATAATCATCAACAGCATTAGCTGCTATGCCATATGCTAACATCTGTATCGCAGCGGTACATTTTTGGAGTGGTGACAAGCCTCTTCTTCCAGTTGCATCAACCCTCTGTTGAAAATACGGATAGACGTTTGAGAGAGCGTCTACTATCCGAAAGAACACATGTCTTCTCATTCAAAATCTCCATTGGAAAATGTCAGCATTATACACCAGTTCATCTGCAAAGTAATCTTGGAAAAGGCGATCATGTCCTGCTTCTCAATCTCTGTTGATCCATCTACGAGGAGTTGGGATAGAGCTTCTATTGATATCTTCTTCTTCTGAATCTTCGAGTAAACACTCATCGATCCAATTATCTATGAGTGTGTTATCTTGCCGTCTTCTTTTGTCATACAAAGCCTCATTAAACATATCATCAAAATTTCTAGCCATATGTAGAAATGTAATTTTTAGTTCTCTTTCGAGGTGAGAAACAAGAGTTGAAGTGGAGTTGCAGAGTCATTGATAGTTGATATTTATATGTTTATCTGCAATAAGTACCTACTCCTCAACCGCTAGTTTTACAACGGCTACTTAACGAGTAGTTTTGCAACGGCTAGTTTTGCAACGACTACTTAACGACAAGTTTTTTTTTTCTAAATTTAAAACGGCTAGTTTTGCAACGGTCACTTTCATGAACAATAATGGCACAATAATATTGACTAATTTAAAAAGTTACATCAGAAATAAATAAAACAGACTACATCACATACCAGTAATACGCAATAAAAATAAGAACATACTACATAACTCTACGAATACAAGGAACCATTAAGTAAACCACTTAGCGATTATTTTTTCACATGCAATCTCATGAAGAGCTCGTCGTTTTTCACTCATTGTAGATGTGTTAGCATTAAGTATTTGCATATCGATTTTTTTCCCTTTCCTTAGCCATCCTTTCCATTTCCCTTTCTTTTGCATTTATCTCCATTTCTTTAATATACCTCTGAGTTTGTAATTCTTGTTCTTTCATTGCCGCTTGAATTTGTAACTCCTTCTATTTGATTGCCATAATCTTTGCTCTATATTCCCTCTCCTCTTCTCTTTCTTTTTCCCTATCCATTAGTTCATTTTCTCTAACATTCTTAATATCTTCCATGAGAGATAATTTTTTAACAACCGATGATTTCTTTTCGCTAAAATCTTTAGACATTTGTGCTTTTTTCTTACCTTTTCGCTTGCTCTTCTTTGATCCTTGTGGGCAAACGGGAGAGTCCACACCGGGTTCGTCAGCCAACGGTGTTTCTGGGTTTGATGAGGATGAGTATGCTCTAGTTGTATTAACTTTGGTTCTCTTTGAGCCGCCACTCTGTGTAGGTAGTTGGCTTCTCCATTTTGCTCTAAACGAAGCATGTTCCAATGCCTCTCAAAAGTAAATTTTTTACCATAATTTGTGGAATAAAGTTTATAGGCCAACTCCTTTATATCATCAACGTTCGAACCACTCCTTATGTTTCGACTAGCTTGATCGTAGCAACCAGCAAATTGTGCAGCAGCCTTGTTGATCTTATACCATCGTTTCTTACATGCAACTACCCCCTTGTCATGTCGGAGCAAAATTCTTCATAATAGCTGTGAATTTGACTCCAAAATATTTTTCCCTTTTGATCGGTACCAACTATAGGGTCAGTTGAAATATTTAACCATGCACTGATCAGCATCTCATCCTCTTTCCAATGCCAGTGTTGAATACTATCTTGCCTCCGATCTTCAATATCATCATCATTGAGGTGATAGCATCTAATCCACGAGGGTTGGCAAAATCTGAATATTACGAATTTGGATTAGATTGTATAGGAGTCTGAGAGGATGGGTTAGAAGAGCCACCAACATCAGATGAGTTATGTCTTGATGCACTTAATTGAGTTGGAAATGGCAAGGAAGTTGGAGTAACATTTTCGATAGAGGGGTTAAATATGGATGAAAATAGAAAATGTGGTGTTTGTAAATTTTGATTTTGCGATTGGAATATAGGAAATTGATTATTATAAGGAGCTTGAAAATTGAAAATAGAAAGATTTTGTGGATTTGGATTTTGAAATGTATTCGGTAGTGTGAAGTTTGGATTTGGAACTTGAAAGTTTGAGGTTCGAGATTGTTGGGTATTTGGAATTTAAGAAAAATTTTGTAAGTAATTGAAAAAAGAGTTGAGTTGGTTTGGATCCATTTTTTTAAACAAAAAATAATATCAGCAGAACCTTAATTTCGTAAACTTGGAAGAAGATGAAGAAGAGTAGTAGAAAGTGTGAGAATAGAAGTGTATCTAAGTGGTATATATAGAGTAATAAAATATTAATTTATTAATAATAATGATAACATAGTAATGGCTAGTTTGCAATGGCTAATTTTGTAACAGCTAGTTTTGTAACAGCTAATTTTAATAATGTGGTTAGTATTTTAAATTTTAAAAATAAAAATAACCAACCCAACCAACAATTATTTTGGAAGGTGTAAAAATTAAATTTATTTTTTAATGTAAATAAATTAATTAATTATAATTTAATATAACAATATAAATAATATTCAATATTAATTATGACATAAATAATTAATATAAATTATTAATTAAATAGAAATTTAATTATTTAATCTAATTAATTATTATAATTATTAATAAATTAATTACGATTTAATTATTATTTAAATAATTAATATAAATTATTATTTAAATAAAAATATAATTATTTAATATAATTATTTATTATAATTATTACTAAATTAATTATAATTTAATTATTTAATATAATTATTTATTATAATATAATTATTTGTTTAAATAATAACTTGCCATTTGGCAAGTTATTATTGGTTATCCCAAGTCCCTATTCAGAGAGACTCATTTCACTTGAAAATCGTGTGAGGACCCTTCTCCACTTCCCTTCAACGGTTGGGAACTCTGTCAAAAAAAGTGTTATTGGAACTGAAGCGTTGGAGTTGCTCTTAGGAAAAATCCTCGTGATTAGGAAAAAGAGCACCTGGTCACTTCATCTTGTTTTCAAGGAGAAGTTAACAATAATAAATCTTCAGAGATGAAATGTTCCACGTGTTGGGTAGGGCCGTTCCATCCAGTGTTTCAAGACAATAGGCTCATTTTCCAACAACTTTTGAGATTCGAAAGGGACCCTCCCAAGTAGCAGCTAATTTCCTATGCCCTGGGGGTTTTCAAACTTCCTCTATTTGCCTTAACACCAAGTCTCCTTGTTTTAGTGTTCTCGGTCGCACTTTCTTATTATATTGTCTTTGCATAGCCAATTGCGTAGATCTCTGTCTGAGTTCGGTTAGGCTTCGTTCTTTGTTTATTGTGTCAAGCTTGGCCGATCTAGCTTCTATATTAGCGCTTTCGTCAAAGTATTCAGTTCGAGTTGAACCCTGATCGACTTCTATGGGAATCATGCAGTCCGTGCCGTACACTAATCGGAATAGAATTTCTTTTGTTGTGGATTGTGGTGTTGTGTTATAGCTCCACAATATTTCTAGTATGAGTTCGGCCCAACGTCCCTTAACATCTGTTAATTTTTTTTCTTTAAGGCCTTATCCAACGTTATTTTCGCAAGTGGATGTGCTTCTATCCATTTTGTAAAGTAATCAATAGCTACAAATAGGAATTTTACCTGTCCTGGTGATACCGGAAATTGTTCGAGAATGTCTATTCCCCATTTGTGAAAAGGCCAAGTGACATCCGAAGTATGCAACAATTCGGCCGGGCTATGAATGAGTGGTGCGCATTTTCGACATGCATCACACTTTTGTACCTCATTTCTGCAGTCTTCACGTAGCGTCGGCCAGTAGTATCATGCGCATAAAATTTTCGTGGCAAAGCTCCGACCTCCTGCATGGTGGCTGCAAATGCCGTCATGAACCTCGGCAATGGCAGCTTCTGCTTCGGTTTGGCCGAGACATTTAAGTAACGGTCGGGAGAACCCTCGTTTGTATAGGTCATCTCCAATTACAGTGTAACTGCTTGCTTTGTGCCTGAAACACCTCGGATTTTCATTTTCTGGTATTTCTTCAATTCTTAGATAGTGAATGAATGGGCTTCGCCAGTCCTCTTCCTGTGACACACTTAAAAAAGATTTGACATCTAAACTCGGTTCTGTTAGTGTAAGATGGGACAATATTTCTGATGAACCAGTTACTCTGTATGTAGCTAGCTTAGATAAAATATCGGCCCTACAGTTTTTTTCTCTAGGTATATGGGTTATTTCAAAATTTCTAAAATGGTGTATCATATTTTGTGCCGAATTTAAATATTTTTCTAGGAGTGGATCTTGCACCTAAAAATGACCAATTACCTGTTGTACCACAAGGAGAGAGTCACAATATACTTTCAGGTTTTTTACTTCTATTTTCTTTGCTAGCCTTAAGTCTGCCAGCAGTGCCTCATATTCGGCTTGATTATTGGTTGCTTGAAAAAGAAATTTGATTGACTGTTCGGCATGTACTCCAGCATTGTCTTTTAACAAGATCCTGACCCCACATCCGCTTTCATTCGATGCGCCATCTACATATAGTTCCCATTCTGTGACTGTTCCTTCTGTATTGGCGAATTTTGAAATGAAGTCAGCCAACGCTTGGGCCTTAGGAAATCCTCGTGATTGATATGAGATGTCAAATTCTGAGAGTTCTATTGACCATTTTGTGAGCTGTCCTATAAGATCTGGCTTTGATAATATTTGACGTAGGGTCCGACCAGTCTGAACTATTATTCGGTGTGTCTGGAAATAGTGTCGTAGGCGCTAAGCTATGACGATAAGTCCAAATGCTAGTTTTTCTATCGTCGGGTATCTTGTTTCGGCATTTTACAGTACCTTGCTCACAAAATACATTGGGTGTTATTCTTTTCCTGTTTCTGTTACAAGCATGGAGCTAACCGTGTTAGTTGAAATTGAAAGGAATAAGTAAAGGGGTTTACCTTGTTGGGGCTTCTGAAGTATGGGTGGTGAACCTAGGAGGTTTTTGAATTTGATAAAGGCTTTTTCACATTCATCTGTTCAGACAAAATTCTCGGACTTTCTGAGGGTGTTGAAGAAGTGATATGACTTGGCAGCTGCTGTGGGCAAGAATCGGGATAGGGCCACTAGGCAACCTGTGAGCTGCTGCACTTCCTTGATAGACCGAGCTAATTGCATGTTTATCATGGCCTAACATTTGTCAGGGTTGGCTTCTATCCCCCTGTTTGTTAATGAGAATCCGAGAAATTTTCCTCCATGTACTCCGAATGCACATTTATCTGGGTTTAACCTCATGTTGTACATTTCCAGTTGTTGGAAAATCTCATTAAGGTCAACTTTATGCTGTTGAACCGAGCTTGATTTGACTACCATATCATCAACATATATTTTGATGTTTCTGGCAATCTGATATTTGAAGACCTTGTCCATTAATCGCTGATAGGTAGCTCCTGCATTTTTCAATCCAAAAGGCATGACTTTATAGGAAAAATTACCTTGGTCAGTTACGAATGCTGTTTTTTCTTCGTCGTCAAAGTGCATTAATATTTGATTGTAACTAGAATAGGCATCCATGAAACTGAGCACTTGGAACCCTGAGGTTTCGTCTATGAGTTTGTCAATATTTGACAGTGGGTAAGAGTCTTTTGGACAAGCTTTGTTTAGATCTGTAAAATCCACGCACATATGCCATTTTTCCGAGCTCTTTCTTACCATTACTACGTTTGCTAGCCACGACGAGAAGTGAAGTTCTGTGATAAAACCTGCATCAATTAACTTTGTGTTTCTGCCATTGCTGCATTTCTTCTCTCCGTACCCAAGTTTTGTTTCTTTTGTATTATGGGTCGAACATTAGGGTTGACCGCTAGCTTGTGGCATATGAAGTTCGGATCACATCCTGGCACGTCTGCAGGTTTCCATGCAAAGAGGTCGGAATTTGATCCTAATATTTCAATCAAATCTTGTTTTGTTCCTGCAGAGAAAACAAAACCAATGTTAGTACATTGGTCGGCTTTCCCTAGTTGTACCTTTTCATGGTCATCTGTTGGGGCTGGACGACTGTTATTGCTCCTTGGATCCAACTCAGCCAATGTTGGGATGCTCTCCAAGTTGTAAACCGAATTGACCCTTGGGATAATCTCCTTTGGGATGGTTTTCAAACCTGCATTATAGCATTGTCTAGCTTCTTTGTGATCGGCATGCACCGTTGCCACTATATTGTCCTGCACAGAAAACTTAACACAGAGGTGAACCGTAGAGACAATAGCTCCAAAAGAGTTAAAGGTCGGACGTCCCAAAATAATATTGTAAGGGCTAGTATAATCAACTACTAAAAATTGAATATCTAGGGATTTTGAGTTCGGAGACTCTCCTAGCATCATTCTTAACCATACATAACCTAATACGGGGACGCTCTCTCCGAGAACCCTACTAATTCTCCATTTGTGGGTTGCAGTGCTTTGTCGTTGAATTGCATCTTCTTGAATGTGAAGTAGAATAATACGTCGGCACTGTTCCCTGGATTGAGTAGCACCTTTTTAACTATTAGCTCCCCCGTTTGGGTTGAGATTACCACCAGATCGTCCAAGTTAGGGCACTACGATTTGAAGTCAGATGCGCTGAAAGCAATTTGGGCAGCTAGGGCCGAGGTGTGGGTCTCTTGACGAGATCCTTCCATTGTCATCATGGCTCAGTAGCTTCTCATCCTGAAAAACCACTTGAAATATAATTTATTCTTCCTTTAGAAGCAGTAGTTTCAACTGGTCCATGCTAAGCTCCTTTTTCCTTATGATCAGAGTTATAGCTCGGTTTGTCAGTGTCTTTGGTTGCTTCCTTCTGGCTTCTGGAAGTGACATATTTATCTACTAGGCCTTGTCTTGCTAGTCTCTCCAACAAGTCTTTGGCTACTATGCATTCGTCAGTGGTATGGCCATACTTCTGGTGAAATGCGCAATGTTTGCTTTTGTCTACATACTTTTGATCTTGATATATGCTTGCTTTTTTCGGTGGTTTTATTAATTTGTTGTGTAGTATTTCTTTGATGATGTCCTCTTTTTTGGTGTTGAACTTGGTGTATGAATCAAACTTTGGTGTCAACTTGAAAGGCTTTTTGAAATCCTTGCTTTGAGACCTGGGAAGTTTCTCCTCTTCCTTTCGAGATGATGGTCTTTCATTTCTCCAAGTTTCACATAATTCTTCAATTTCAATTTTTCCATTTTCTTTGTCCCTAAATTCTTCCAATGTCTTCGACTTTGCAACTGCTATTACTTCCTGGAATTTTCCAGGTCGGAGGCCACTCTTTATTGCATGTAGCTGTACCTCTGGATTGAGGTCTGGGATTTCCATGGCCACTATTGTGAAGCGCGTCATGTAGTCTTTTAGACTCTCGTATTGTCCTTGCTTGATCGTACTGAGATAGTCTGAATCTCGCACGTAGATTTTGGATGCTGCGAAGTGGTTTATGAACAATTTGGCAAATTCGTCGAAGCTGGATATCGAACCTACAGGTAAATTACAAAACCATAATAAAGCAGCTCCATCTAAAAAAGTGGGGAAAGATCGGCACAAGATGGAATCGGATTCACTATTGAGAAACATCATATATTCGAATTTTGTGACATGAACTTTAGGATCTCCGATCTCCTTGTACGGTGTCAAAGTCATTAGGAGTGTAAAATTCTTAGGCATTTTAAAATTCACTATTTCTTTAGAAAAAGGGCCAGTCCGTCGTCTTTCTATTTTGGGAGGTATTTCTCCTGTTTTCACGTTCGAATCTGATTGGTGTTCCTCGTGGAGGTTGTTATTGACTTTTTTATTATCGTTCTTTTCTTTGCCGTTGTTCTGCATTGCTGCTAACAGTTCGGCCATTTGTTGGTTTTCTGCCTGTAGAGCAGCATTGGCAGCCAAGAGTTCGCCATTGATTGGGTTGACTTGCGGAGTTAATGAATGATCCGTCATAGTTTGGCTTCTGCAAAGAAAAGAAGATACAAGTCGAATCTAGTAGTGTTAGATCAAAATTAAAAATCGAGGCGGGGCCCCACGGTGGGCGCCAAATATTCTGGAAAGGATACTCTTTCTGAACTATACATCGGTCTCTCACTACTCCGAGGCGTCTGACAGCTCGATCTAAAATTGGAGTACCCTCGTAAACTCGGACCTAAGCGTGGTACCTGCAAAAAGGACTCCGACGCTCAAGTCATTGAAGAATCACTTAAGAAAATGAGTATATAATTAGTAGGATGGTGTTGAATGCTTTGCCCCATGCCGTCGGCCCTCACCCTGATTTATAGTTTGATTGAGGCTGAATTAGTCGTCGGTTTCAGCCGAGATCTTTGTGACCGACTTTAAGGCGAGATTTTGAGAAAGAAGTTTGTTAGGATAGAGTTGCTAATTTTTTAATATTAGTGATCGTACCAAGATATAATCCAATTCCTCTAATGTGTTAGGAGTATAGTACAAAAATAAATGTGAAATAAAATAATTTTGCATTTATGCTGTACTATTTTAATAAATCCTTTTCATCATCGTTTATATTTTCTAATAATTAAAACACGTAAAAACTAATGATATACCAAATTATTCATATTAGTGTATAAATTCATTTTTTGCATTAACATTTATACCAGTTAATTTCTTTATTTTAAAGTATTAAAATATTAGTTAAAGATAAATATACATATATTAAGTTGTGTTTGTCTATAAATACATAATACTGAGATAGATACAAAGATAAAAAATAATGTTCAACAGATAAATATGGATACAAATATTATGTCCAAATATATTGAATTAATATAATTTGTATCTTTTTTAACAGAAAAAATATAAAAATACTAATAAAAGATACAACTTATTTTTTTTATTATTCTTATGAATTTTTTACAATTATATTTTTTATTATTATATATATTTTTTAATTTTGTGTATAAAAAAATGAAAGTAAATTGAATTCTTATAATTTATTCATTTTTGGTCTAAAACTCCAAGCTGCACATGATATAAAAGGTGGGCTAGTGGGCCAGATACTTTGAGAAGGAAAGTTATTGGGCTCATTCTACAATTCTTTTTATTTTGTATGGGCTTCGGCTTAACCCAAAACATTGACAAATAAAAACAAAAATGGAGGGCCGTTGGCCCCGATATTCACCGAAAAAAAAAAAATGGAAGCTGCTGGTTTTTTTTTTTTTATTTTAAAAAATTAGGAGAATAATTAAAAGAATGAATTAAGATTTTTTAATATATAATTAAGTCTAATTTTGATGCATTGAACATGTTAAACGCCTTATAAAATTTTTTAATTATATCCATTCTTTTAAATAACCATTCACGCCGTTAATATAAAAGATAGTTATTTTTACTGTCATGACAATATATAATTAGATGTATATATAGAATTGCTTTTATTGTATCAACATTAAATTATATATAACTTCTCTAAAAACAAATATTGATGATAAACATTATTATTTTATTAGTTCAAACTTGTATTAACTAGTCAATCGAGATTTATGTATGGATTTTCATAGAAGAGTAGTTAGAGTTGGTCAATACCCAATAGATGAGCAAAAAAAAACTAATATAATGTACATAAAACATTATCATGTGATTAATCACTTTATTGTCTTCAATAAGCACTTCATTATTGTACAATTGTGGTGCTTGGCCTTCTTCCGACTCAACCCAACACAGCCAAAGAAACATGAGGAGTAAAAAAAAAATTGCAAATACCCCATGTTCCTAAATCTGAACCTATAAGTCTATAATAGCAGAAAGATAATTAAAAGAAACAAAATGTCCCAATCAAGGAAAATCACATGAACACTTACAGAGATGAGATCAGAGGCGTTGGTTGAAGGATTTTTCTATTTTTTTTCTTTTTTCAGTTTTGTTTTTGGATGTGTGTGAAACCAGAGCATTAATAACAATTATGTGGGAAAAAAAAAACTTTGAAAATATCTATACATTGTAAAAGAAGATATTTTTGAAACATCCAAATCTTTGTCCGATTACTTAACGGTCGCATTTGAATCACATCCAAGTAAAAAAGTTGAAAGTTTAATCATCAGTTAAAACTAAGGATGATTAAACTCTTTCTTTTTTGCTTTATCTATTTTTTTACTTTAGAGAATCCTTTTTAGTCGTTGAATTTGGATGTTGATTTTGTTGTATGTCAAGATATCGAGATAATACGCGTGTAAAGGAACTCGTTCCACGTGTCGGGCAGGCCGGGCAGGCACCAATGAATACAATCAGCAAAAGTGGCAGGGTTAGCTTGTTGCTCTGCAGTTAACAACTTTCCTTGGCGTATGGTGTAAATTGATGTATGTGCATCTTTTCTGAACTCAGATAATGTTGTTATGTTAATGAAGTTCACTGGCACCTTCATAGATTGTGTTACATTGTTGGCAATCACAAAAAGCCTTCGATCGGTTCCAACTTGTGGGCTTGATGTGTTAAGAATTGGTGTTGTTTCTTTAGCACATTTTGTGCCATCTGGGTTGTTCCAATCACCACTCCTTCAATAAATAATAATATAAAATCAAAATGGGTTAATTAGTTTATTAGGAGTTTACTTAAAGATCTTACATTTGTATTTAGTTATTCACTCAATTTTGTCATCTACAGTGCCAACATGATACACTTATTAGATGAGAGATTGGGTTTATAAAAAAAAGACCATGTATATATATACCAAAAATTAATCACTAAATTAGTTATCATATATTTGTGTATAAATAAATAAATAAATAGTTTAATTTATTTTTTAATGTATATTTTATATTTTAATATATATTTTATATTAATAATTAATTTTAGCGACTGATTTTGATATACATATAATATAATTATTTTAGATATAATAAAATATAAGATATCGTTTCTATTCAATTTATAGATATATAATTGGTGTTTAGTCAAATACTTTTTATCACATTTATTTTGCAATACGTAATTTAAAATATTTTTTTGTAACTTTTTTTTTATCACTCATGAGGAATGAAGATTAAATTCTTAAGCTATGTATAATTAGTTAGATAAAAAAAAATGTTTTTTTTTTCTTGGACAATTATTGAAAGTTATCTCAACAACCTTTAGTTTGTCATTTTTGTTTGATAGTTTTTATGTTTAAAAAAATAAATAGACAAAAACACACATGAAAGAATTTGAGTAAATAAAAGTGCATATTAAAATTTATAAATATTAAAGTACACTAAAAAAAATTAGTTTTGGTGGACAAAAATATATTTTAGAGATTAGAAAAATTTACTAACGACGTAATATTTTTGTTCATAAAAAATAATTTTTTGGATATACTTTGATATTTATGAGTTTTTTTTTATATATTTTTGTCCATCTTAAATTCTTTTACGCGTAATTTTGTTTATTTATTCTTTAAAAAGCTTTAAAATGTGAAAGATAAAATAAAGTAAAAAAAATGGAACTCGCACCATTTTTCCTCCCACAAACAATTAGTAGACAACTTTCGAATTGTACATATAGTGATATAGCATTGCCCATTAAAAAAAATATATCAGACATGACTTTTCCATATAAAAATTCATTACAAACGCAAAAATTCTCATTCTATTTAATTTAGGAGGGGTGTTAGGGGCAGTAACATTTATATTTTGTAATTAATTAATCATTAATAATATATTTTTTTTTTTTTGGTGACTTCATTAATAATATTTTTAATAGTGTGAGATTAAATTCAATAATATAAAATTATTCAATTTTCTTAATTAAATGCTGGCTAACTTTTTAAAAAGTCCTAAACTTCTTCTTAATTTATATATGCCCTTAAAAAAACCAAACATACCCTAAAATTTGTAGTAAATAAACAATAAGTAGAATTTGTAGACACAACGAAATACTATAGTGGCTGCCCAACCAAACTAACCAGAGATCCAAAAGCAAAAACACTAACCAAGTAATAATAAAATAAGATGACAGTTAGGGTGGTCTCACCTAATGAGTTAACAAATATTATATTATATATGGCATGTGAGAGTTACACTATCCTCATGGGAGATTGCAGGTTAAGATCCTTTTACCTTTAGTGCCAGCTAGCACATTGGTATTTAATTTAATTTGTTAATACCTAATAAGCACTTCAAAAGGATAAACTTTGGTATCGTATGTTGGGGGAGAACAAATAAAATACCCCACCGAAGGTGATGAAAAAGAAGGAAAAGAAAAAAAAGAACAGAGAACAAAGGCAAGTAATTGCAGTGGGTACTCAAAAGAATTGCATTTTGATTGTTGACCCCTATAATCACCTTTTATATATAATCTATACATATTATATATAATACAGTTTCCCTTTTATAATGGTCATCTTTTCTTTTCTTTTTTTCCTATTATTTTTCATACTTATACTAATATATTATTATAGTTATTAAATCTGATCAGATTGGATGTGAGTGAGTTGATTCGATTAATCGGGTGAACTATATCTATACAAAATTTTAAATCTATATATACTTATATATTATCATAATTATAAAAGTTGTAAACGGTCTCCTAGAATTTAAAAATATTTTTTTAGTAGTACATAATAATAATATTTATTTATTTTCATTGTATTATTAAATTTGATTCATTGTATTAAATTATTATGAAATTTATTTTTGTTATTATATTATATATATTTTATCTCACATCAAATTTTTTTTTTTGGATCTATCTTTGTAATTACACACAACCCTTAATTCACTACATTAGGTTTAATTTTGTGTTTTTGTATTATATAAAATTTATGCATTTATATATAAAATTGAAGGTTTGACGGGTATAGCATGTTCGACAAAATGCTAGTAGCAGTAATGATGATCATGATAAGAGATAAACTATTAAAAAATAAACAAAAAAAAAATTCAAAAGAAGAAAAGGATAAAATTGTGTCACCGATTTCTGTCAACCGCCACAAACAAAATGAGTTGAGTAATAATTTTTCTCTCAAAACGTTTAATATTTTCAGGAGAATTTTTGTTATTTCCTTGTTTTGAAATTTTTTATTGGTGCCAAAACATTTCAGGTGTTATTTTAGTAGCTTATCAAAAAATAAATTTAAAAGAGAAAATTGAGAATTGAGCATATTGATTTACCTTATGTGAAGAGGGGACATGCTGTTGAAGAAAACTTTGGTTCGATTTGGATCAATGTTGTCCTCCACCCATTTTGACCATGTCTTTAAGACTCTTCTATATGCAATTGGCCTTGCAACTTCATCATACTCCGTTGACCCTTCATCAAACGACCCTCGTCTTTTGCATTATCACCAACATGCCAAACACAAAATCCAATTCACAGATTGCTTCAAACATAAATAAGGAAATAACTGACTATTTAAATATTAGTAATACCCTTCGAACATATTAGTAATGAGAGAAATAGTATAAAGAAGGACTATATTATTGTAATCAGAAAGAAAAAATAGATCAATTGGATAAACTTTAGTTTATTAGGAGTTTTATTCTCTTTCACTTGAAATTAAATAAAGAAAATTGTGTTTTGTTAATTCATTTAATTTCTTTCATTATAGTCAATCATCAATATCTTCTTCAACTTCAGTTCATACAATTAATTTTACACATTTTTTTTTTAATTTTTATCTTTTTAATGCTAACATACTGTGTTAAATTTGATGAAGAATTAACAATATATTATTGATGATGACTAAACATTATTATTAGATTAAAATTTTAATTATGTATGTAATTAATTTATTAAGTGTGCAGAAAATTAAACTAATCAAACTGATCCATTAACAAGCAAACAAAGCCCACAATAATTCAGATCCATAAACTTTAAGAAAATAAGTGGTTGAATATAATTCACACTATTTTTATAAGCTCAATTGATGGTCCAAATCTATTCACTTGAATTGGTGGTTAGCTAAGTAATAAAACTCAAATTACATAAGAATCAAACTACACACTACTCAACTAAATTCTCTTTTTTCTCTCTTCTCTCTTTTTCATTATCCACGTGAAATTACAGAAGCAAAGCAAGAAAAGAGAAAAAATTCTTATTAGGACTTAATCAAAGAACAAAATGTGTGTTACCAAATCTAAACAAGAAAAGAAAGTTAAAGAAGCTAGGCTAAAAACAAAGATCATATCTAAAGCTTCATCATAGAATTTTTCTTTTTTTGTGCAGCATTGAATCTTGTGAAAGAAAACTTCCTCTTTGCATATACCGAATTGAAAAGCTCAAGAATTTGAGGGTTATGGAGCTTTGCAAGAATCAACGGACAAGAAAGCTACTTGGAATCAAAGCACAAATGAAGACCTCAGATTTTTGAAACAATATGAAAAAAGATGAGAGAGAAGATAGAAAGTATGGATGTATATTCTCTTCCATCACTTCTGCGCAGCTGATGCTACTACTGATTTTTGGGGAAAAAAAATCAAATGTATTGAAACAAAGTTTTAAACTTTGAAAGCTTTACTCATCTATTAAAGGGGTAAATGACCAAGGATTGGATCAAGGAGTGAGAACAAAAAGTTTAGGTTCTCATAGCTTATAGAGCTATTCATTCTTCTCTTTTATGATTCTCTATTGAATATTCCGTTTTCTCAATTTAATCTTTCTTTGTTTCAATGGTAAAAGGCATTTACTGTGAGGAATGTAAGAAAAAATCATTGAGTGAAAAAAGGAAGAGAGAGTTAGACTTGGAGAAAAGTCTATGTTTATTTCCTAGTTAAATTTGGCTTAGCTAGAAGTTGGATTTGTCCCAAATAAGATTAGATTGGATTAAATCCTTGAAAAATTGGTGAATGTAATCTTATTTAAAGATAGTGAAATTCTATTATTGTTGTGATGGAGACTGGATGTAAGCTACATTGCATTGAGTAGTTGAATCTGGCTGTGTCACTTCTCATTCTCTTTTTTGTTTTTGGTTTTATACTTTAGGAGACAAAATAAAATAATCTTTTACTTATTCTATCCAGCTAGACTTCACAGCTATATACCTTGTAAATAGTTCTGTTTTGACTTCTTCTTTAATAAGAAATAAAATAAAAATATCTCTTACTTTTTATCTGAAATAACTCTACAAAATCTATAAGTTTCATCTAATTTTAAGATTACTCAAATAAAATTAAAAAAGACTTAAATTCAACTTCTCTTTCTTTAAATCTCTGATATCCATCACACTAATTAAAATATTACTCGCCACTGTTGTTACTCATAACTGCCACCTTAGTAAAATTAATTCATTAAAAAAATTAATTTTATTTTCGAGAATAAATATATTTTTCACCGTCATTTGATAAATTTCTTCATTAGATTATTAATTATTTAACTAATAGATAAAAAAAATAAAAAATTATTTTCACTAATTTTAGCACTACATAATTAAATTTCTATCTATAATATAAAATGTAATAAGATGAAATATATCCAAACACAATAATGTGTCCAAATATATTGATGTTATTGACTTATTGTGTCCGATTCTATTAGTTTCTAGAGTTTATACTTTCAACTAATTAATCACATTTTATAAAGTTTGAATTCATTTTATATTGATGTGATAAGCAATTAGCAAATAAATGACTAATTTACTAAATGACAATGTAAAAGAATTTAGGCTGTTATTAGTATATATTTAAATTAGACCCTGATTTTTAAATCTTCCAATTCAATTATATAATGACATTATTAATTAATTAGGAGAGAGAGAGCATAGAGTATTGTTATGGTGCTTACAAGACTTTCATAGTTGGTGTGTTCATCCACCATATGTAAGTGTTAAAAACAAGGTAGTCCACATTCTTCCAATTGGCACCATGCTTCTCAATTGATTCAGGCATGATGATTCGGTTCAATATGCTATGCATCTTTGGATCATCTGAGTTTGACTCTACAATGAACGGAGCCCAGTAGAACTCCACCGTTGCATTATAATCCTGCACACACACAGTAATAGCTACATTATTGTGATAAGGTCCACTGGTCCACCAACATGATAAGGTCACAATATTCCAAAGCCAGAGCATGCATACAATTTTGTAATCCAGCAAAATTAATTCATTATTGTCCCACCATTAACATTTGACATGCATTACATAAAAATATGATTCTAAATTTTTCTTCACAAAAAATCATTATGTCAAATAAATGAATAATATATAGCGATAAAACTGGCCTTCTATGTTTTTCTTATAAAAAATCTTCAATAATATTAGATGTACATTAAAATGCGTTAAACTAAATATATATTTAGAGTAATGGTAAAGGATCGTTATAATTATTATTTTTAATAATTAATTAATTATTAATATTTAAAATTATAAGATAAAATATATTATTAGATTATTAGTTAAATTAAAAAAATTAATTTAATAACTAAAAATAATGATTAAAAATAATAAATTTTAATAATTTTTTAATATTTTTTATATATTTTTATATACAAATAATAATTAATTTTAATAATTAATTTTAATATATATATATATATATATATATATATATAATATTTTTATAAATTATTTTTATATAAAATAATAATTAAAATATTAATACACATTATATTAAGCACTTAAATATATTAAATTATTTAATATTTTTAATTATTTTTTTTATATAAAAAATATGTTTACATGAGTATTTATTATAAAAAATGTTAGGAGCTCATAAAAATTTATTATTTTTAGTTATTATTTATTAAGTTAATTTTTTTAATTAATAATTTAATAATTTAATAATATATTTTATATTTTTATTTTATATTTTTTAATATTAATGGTTAGCCGATAATTATGTTAGTAGGAGTATTGGAGAGTGGATTTTTTTAATAAAAAAAAATTGAATGGTGTCAATTGTTTAATTTTATTTTTTATTATTTTTTTTATATTTATTTTTTGTTCCACTTATAAAATTAATAATGAGAGATTATATTTTATTTTTTATCCATTTTTGGAGTATTGATTATTGATAATTATGTTAAAATGAGTGAGTAGAGCAAAGACCAAAGAGTCAAACCTGGAGTTTGAAGACAGAAATGGAGCCAGTCTTGTTCAAGGTCTTTTTGCCATGAGGAACAGCAGACTGGACCAAACAAATCATTGATTCCCACTGGTTCCTGTTCAATGAGTCTCCAACAAACATGAGCCTCTTCCCTCTAAGCTTCTCAAGCAAAACTCTCGCCTTAAACCTTAATACACAATAATTTCACACACAAAAACACAATTATTAGTTGATCCACAATAACCGTCTGGTTCAATTCGCAGAATGTTTTTGCACGTCCCTAGAATAATAGTTCAGATTCTAGGAATATAAAAACATTCTGCTAATGAAGGAATTGAATTAATTAAGTGGTTGTGTATTATTGTTACTTGGGCAAAGAGCAATCTCTGGGTTGCCATCTCCAACTCTGATACATGGAATCAGGTCTTCCGTTCTTGATGCAGGTAACTTGTTGAGTGAGAAACTCGCATTGTTCTTCTTTATACAAAGGGTGACTCACGTTATCGAAAACCCACTCACCTGTGAACAAGTCACACTCTTTCGGGGGCAACTCAACCGTTTCTTCTTCTTCTTCTTCTTCTTCTTCTTCATCTTTCTTTTCTGCCATAATAACCGGCAATTCAATCTTCTCCTTCTCGTCCATCTTCTCAAGCTGAAGCTGAGCTCTATTAACAGTTTCTGTGACATTATTATTGTCATTGGAACCTTGTTGGAGTTGTTGAGGCTTGAAGAAGGAGAATTCAGCGAGTGACTTAAGGTCCTCGCTGAACATGAAGAAGACGCCGAAAACGAATATGGAGAACACTATCATCAACACGGAGAGATTATTATTGCTTCCGCTTTTTCTTGCTTTCATTGTTTCAGAGCTCGAAAGCGAGTTCTTGCGCCGAAGTTGCTGCATTTAACACAAAGAGAGAAAGATGAATATCACAACAATTTTGAAGAATTCGAAGGGGATAGAAATATAGAGAAGGACATTTCATGAGGATTGATGAAATCATGAAGAAACAAGAAGCTTCTTTCTTTAATTTTATTTTTTGGTTGGTTGAATAATTTAGTATTAATATTGTGTGTTTGTTTAATTTGGGTTCGGTGAAATGGTGTTGTCTTTGAAGGAAGTAAGGACAGAGAAGGTATATTGGTGAAGAAAAATTGTCGTTCTCAAAACACACATATACACACACACTAAAAGGGGGTCAAAGTTCTTTATTTGTTTCTTTAATTATGTTAATTTATTTATCCTTTTCTTTTTTTCAATATATAATTTGTTTTTGCAACCACTTTTTCTTGTATTTTAAGAGCATACTTGAGGAGTGATTTCAAAGACTTGGAAGAAGTTAGTCATAGTCTAAATCAGTTGAAGGGAGTTTGCATAGTGTGGTGGAGTTGAAGCTTCTTTGGTAGACACAATGTTGTTGTCTTTCAGGTTCACATTCATGGTTGTCAGAGGTTTCTGTCTATTTATTCCTTTTATTTCTTTTAGATAAGGCCTCGGATGAGGAGTATACGTAAAGTTTTTATTTTTTATTTTTATATTAGAGTAAGGTTTTATATAGTCATTTATCTATAGAATTTGATTAGAATGCTTTTACATATAAAGTTTTAAATTTGAGAAATAATAAAAATTTAATTTAAAATTATTTTATTTTATGTTTTTAATTAAGATAACTTACATAAATAAATTAAATGATATCAAATATTACTGATGAACAAGTGTTTTGAAAAAGAGTTAATTATATTTCGTCCTTACTTTATTTTTCAATTTTACTAGGTAGACAAGGAAGATTATGAACAACTCCAATTACCCTTTCAACACCTCCCTCCCTTTTTTCCACTTTAACCATCCACCTTTCTAATCTTTTTTACAGCAACCCTAACACTCCAAAACCCTGGTAGCATCGTCGTTTCTTGCCTCTCCAGCAAATCTTAGTGCCGTCAGTTTTCTTCGCTGTTATTTCCGTCGGTACTGTGCCAAATTCCATATCAAACACGGCGTTGCTCCTCTGCCACCATTCCCACCATCCCTCTCCTTTAAACTCTCACGTATGGTGTCACAACGCCGTCACCTCCCACCAGTGCCATAGATCACCAACCAACGCCATAGCAGCAGAAAGAAGGAGTCACACGCCAAAGGCGTCGGTACACCAGCACCCAGTCGGCCCTACCGTCGCCCATACTATGCCGTCGCCGCCAGCTACAGTAACATCATTGTAAAGGTGACGTGCGGCTTATCCCATTGTGCCGCTTTACTTCTTCACCCATTAGTCTGCAAAAAATTAGCTAATAGTTAGGGTTTCATTTTTTTATAGCATGTTTATGTTATGCATTAGGTTTCTGGTAATAATTACATCATTTTAAATTAGATGTTATTTTATTTGGTTGAATTAGTGAATTTTTTTTCATGTAAACCATTTTAAATATCTGAATAATTGGTATTGATGCGTGAGCATCTCTTCTATCTTTTCCTAGTGAATTTGTATTTGAATTACTAATTTTAATCAAGATTTAATTACTTTTAGCCACCATGAATGCTACTTTGAGTTGTGTGCAATTTCTGTTTATTTCAGGTAGCATTCGGATGGATTTGATGGAATTTTGTAGCAGAAAAGGAAGAAAGCGAATGATGCTGTCAACCCCGACCTCCTTGCACTCAAACAAAAATAACTTGAACTACAGAGGTCCAATTGACGTAATTTTAGCGGCATTGGAAAGCTAACTTCCAGAGTTTTCCAACGATATATAAGAGTATACCCTTTTCTTCCATTTCATACGGACCACTTCACGCCAAACTTGAGGAAGCTCAAGTTTGTGGCGCCAACTCAAAAGCCTCCAAGGAACACATGCGTACACTTCCATGCCAAACTTGAGTTCCCTCAAGTTTGGCGCCACAATCAAGAAATGCTAAGGAATGCTTGCTGTCCACTCCACACCAAACTTGAGTTTACTCAAGTTTGGCGCCACACCTATCAATCCAAGTGGTCCCACGCTTTCAACGCTACACGAGATACTGTTACATTTATCTTGATTCAAATTTAATTTTTATTTTAAAATAGGAAAAGATATTATTTAGTTTTTAGAAAATATAATTTACATTAATTAGGATTAGATATAAAAGAGAAAAGAATCAGCCCTTCGAGCTCTTCTCTTCTCTTATACCTCATTCCGCACTTTACAATTTTTCGGAATCCTAGTGTTCTCTTATACCTCATTTCCGCACTTTACAACTAAATCTCCACTGTTAAGGTTAGGAGCTCTGTCTATTGTATGGATTGATACTATTATTTTTCTATTTTAATTCATGTACTGATTTCTATTTCAAGAATTATTTTCATTCTTTATCTTATGAATTTGGGTGGAACGGAAGTATGACTCTTGTTCTAATTGAGTTATTGCATAACTTGGAAAAGCTCTTTATTTGAACAACAGCTTGAAAATAATTTCTCCTAAACTACTAATTATCTAGACTTAATGGGATACGTGGCATATAATCCTCTTATATTTGGGTAATTAGGGTTTCTGTGGCATATGACTAGAATTGAACTTCACCCTCTAATTGGAATTAAGTGACCAAGGAATTGGCGGTTGATGAAGGTTAGAGGAGACTAAAAAGGTCTAAGGAATTAGGGTTTAGTCACATATAGTTTGCCATGAATTGAATCTTGCATGATTAAAATAGTTAATAAGAAAAGTCAATCCGAAAGATAGATATCTCTGAAGCCTTAACTGTTTTTGTCCATATATTTTACAACCCGTTTGCTCCTTGCTTTTTGATTTTCTAAATTTACTGTTTGATGCAACTGAGACCTAAATACTATTTTTTATTTGTCTAAATAAGTAAATCACGCAATCATTGTTGTTTAGTCCATCAATCCTCGTGGGATCGATCCTCACTCACCTGAGGTATTACTTGGTACGACTCGATGCACTTGCCGGTTAATTTGTGAGTTATAAAATTCGCACCAAATTTTTGGCGCCGTTGCCGGATATTGATTGTGATTAACAACTACTCGTTGTTTCATTCCTTAGATTAGATAATTTTTCTTTTAATTAGTTTTATTTTAGTATTATTAATTTTTATTTTTTTATTTTTTTTCCTTTAATTCTTTTCCTCTTTTTCGCTAGTATCCCCTTTCCCCCTGTTTCTTTCTTTTTCTTTTCTTTTATTATTTAGTTTTAATTAAAAAAAAGAAGACTTTCGTTCTCTTTCTGTTATTTATTTCTTTTTTAATATTTCGCTTTTTTTTCTTCAATGGGCGTTTCTGCTTTAGTTTTAATTATATTTGTCCCTAGCTAATTTTTGAATATTACAGTATTTATTTTTCCTTAATTTTTGAAATTAAGTTTGGTGTCCCTGTAGTAATTTTTCTTTTAAAAATATTTTTTTAAAAAAATCCTAGTTTCTTTCTTTGATTAATTTTTGAATTTATAGTTCACTTTTTTTCATTTATTTTCGAATTTTTTTTATTTTTATTATTCTTTATTTTATTTCTTTTCAAAAAAAATTATGTTTTTTCTTCTTTACTTTCCTATTTATCACATGGTGCGTTTAATTCTTTTTGGTGTTTTGTGCTAAAAAAAATAATGGAGAGAGATCACATGGGTTACTACTCACACCCAAGGAGTGATTCATATTATTGTGGATGGAGGAACTACCCGAATGTTGGTTGGCAAGGTCAAGAGCAAAAGGATTTCAATGTCCCATATCCTATCCATCAAGAACCACCATCTCCATATACATATCAAGAACCATCCTCCTCTTTTTACTTATATCAAGAACTATCATCTTTCTACTCATATCAAGAGCCACCATCTCCCTATTCATACCAAGAACCATCCTCTTTTTACTCTTATCAAGAACCATCATCTCCTTCTTATTTATATCAAGAGCCACCATCTCCTTATTCATATCAAGAACCATCATCTCTTGAGCTTCGCATGAAAGAATTCATACATGATATGAAGATGAGTGTAAAAAATATAGAGACATATGTGCAGTTGATCATCAAGCCCCCAGAAAGAGGAACAAGCAAATTTCTTCGCAAGAGATACAATGCAAGATCCTATGGAAGAAAGTAGGAAATCAATCAAAGGAGTTCATACTCCAGTGAATTA
This sequence comes from Arachis ipaensis, assembly GCF_059453495.1. NCBI lineage: Eukaryota > Viridiplantae > Streptophyta > Magnoliopsida > Fabales > Fabaceae > Arachis > Arachis ipaensis. The sequence continues at coordinate 32,069,360 of NC_142435.1, forward strand.
GAAAACTCTCCACCCTCACATATGGAAGAAGAGGAAGATGTACAACAAAGAAGTAAGATGCACAAACAAAGGAGGTTGTAAGGGATGAAAACAATTATGGGAATCTACACTCCAATGAAGCAGAGAGTGGCATAGAGGGTGAGTTTCTTGAACCACTAATTCAAGAAGTTCTTGATGAAGGGTACACTTCAACCATCACACAACACCCAATTTTTGAAATAAAAAAAAGTGAAGGAAACCAAGAAAAGCACTGAAAAAGGGATTGTGACCAAGAAACAGAAGAAAATGTCCATGAAAAAGAGAAGGTAAGCAAAAAACAATCCAACCTCTATCCCAACAAGTAAGGTGAATCAAGCTAACCACAATAAAAGAAAGCTTGTTAGGAGGAATTTATATCAGGGGGCACTAATTTTCACCTCTCCTCCCTTGGAGACATTTCTTTTAACCAACTGGAAGAAGAGGAAGAAAATTCAACAATCAAGTGTCAAGCTAGTGACATTAAAGAAGCTCTTATTGGGAGGCAACCCAACTACTAGTATCCTTGGTTTTGCAGTTATTTTGGTTTTAATTTTATATTTATTTTGATTTTAGCATTATAGTTATTTTAGTTCTGGTTTTAAATTACTTTATCTCAATTGTTTTTAGAATTTTTCTTGTTTTACATGTGTTTTGGTCATGCAGAGTGGTTAGAATAGGAACAGGAGCAATTAAAAGGAATTTTTGACACCTTGGAGTTTTTCTCTGCTGGGGACAAGCAAACTTTTAAGTTTGGTGTTGTCACTTCACTTGTGGCTTTTCTGTTTATTTTAATGGCACCAAAGGGAAGCGAATCATCTTCACAGAGGAGCACAGCCTGAAGAATGAGACAGCCACTAGGATAACTGAGGTGGTTGAGTTCCTTTCATTCTATATTTTCTCCCATTCTTATTATGTTATATTCCTATTTTCTGCTATTTTACTTGGTTTCTGCATGATCCTTTGTTATTTCAATTCCTAGGTTCTAGTTTGATTTGCTATTTTTATTCTGTGATTTGCTTTTAGTTTAAAAAAAATTTGTCTCATGTACCGCTCACTGATCTTGAATCGAAAAGAAAAGAAAAAAAAAGGATGTATTGCATGAGAAATAGAGTTTATATCAAAGAATAGTCTTATTTACTTAAATGTGGTGGTATTATTTGTGATTTTGAATGCATGATATGAACAGTGCATATTTGAATTTGAATCAAACGATGTTGATGTATGAGGAACAAGAATTTAGAGAACTATTATGAATTCTCTAAAGTTAGTGAAAGCTTAATCCTTGAAGCAACATAAACAACATATAAAAAAAATTTAAAAAGCAAGGTCCAAGGCTCTGAGCATAGGGATGTCAATGGGGCGGGGGCGGGGGATGCCTCCCTGCTCCCCGTCTCCGCCCTCAAATTTTGTCCCCGTTTCCGCCCCGATCCCTGCCATGGGGAGATAATTGCCCCCATCCCATTCCCTGCATTCCCCGTGTTCCCCGCAGGTCCCCATTTTCCATCTCTTTATGTTGAACATTTATATGAAAATTACAATAAAAAATTTAAAAAAATATAAAAAAATCACAAAACATTATTACAACACACAAACATACATATCTTATCCAAGATTACAACTTACAAGTCAAGAAATATAAAATAACAAATCATAATCCATAAAACGAAATTTTAAAATACAACTTTCATTCTTAAAAAAGCCATAAAATAAAGTCTTCAACTTCCAACAAACAACTCCATGTTCTCTGTTAAAATACAACACAAATATGAATATGTTAACATACATCATAAATAAAAATATCATATATTTAATATGAATTTGACATAATAAAAAAATAATTACCTAAACTCCTAAATCCCCATATCCATCACATAGCCCAAGGAATTGGAATTTTCGACCCTGATTTATCTATATTATATCAACCAACAATTTATGAGAGTTAAATTTAACATGAAATTGAACTTTAATACGAAATAAAATTTGAGTTATTAGTACTTTTACCTGAAGAGTGTATCCAATGCTAAGTGCAAATTAACACCTCAACAAGTTCACAATCTAAAAGTAGACTCTGAGGCAACAGTAGAATAGGAATGGCTAAAAAATATCTTGCAATCTTTTGTAAAGTTGGATATTTCACTCCAATATTTTTTCAATAGCCTAAAATGTCAAATTTTTTCAAATTCATTTTATCTATCATAACACTCTCTTTCAAATAGAAATCCAACTCAGTTTTTGCAGCACAATCTTCAAATGTATCTTCCACAAATTGCAAGTAGATAGAGTTAAAATTTCTCTTTGAAGATCCTTCATCATGTCCAACATCCAAAGTAGAAGCTGAATTATCATCATTTGTTGCTCTTCTTTTAACCCTAGCCTTTAGTTGATATTCACATACTAATTTTTCCATCATTTTTTTCACTTTGCTCAGATGATTCTCACTTTGAGATCAATATATTTTAGGGAAAAAAAATTTCAATAACTTCATCTTATACCTAGGGTCTAAGATAGCTCCCACAGCCATGACTTCATTAATTTGATCCCAATGCTTTTCAAACTTACTAATCATATTTGTTGCCATTCTATGAACTATATCATTGGGACTACACAACCACTCATTCAATGTCAATCTCATTTCACACACCTTGGGAAAGTACAAATTTGTCGTTGGATATAAAGTGCCAGAGAATAATTCAGTCACACTATAAAAGACTTCTAATTTATCAACAAGTTCATTTGTCATTTTCCACTCATCATCAGATAGTACAACTTTATACAGAGATTCACGGTGTCTTAAACGCTCAAAAACTTCTCTATATGGCAAAGCAGAAGCAAGCATTAGATAAGTTGAATTCCATCTAGTTCTACAATCAAGTGCAAGATTTATCCTATAATTAATATTCAATTGCCTACAAGTCTCTTCAAATTTTTCTTCCCTTTTCTGTGTTGCAACCCAAAAAGAAATATTATTTGTTGAACAGGTTATGATAGACCTGTTCCCGCCAAGAAAAAAAGTGCAGCACCAATAAATCCATGAGAGATAATTTGTAAAATGGCCCCGTTGAGCCCCATATCACTTATAGAACCAATTCCAAGAATTATGAAACCCATATGAGATACAGAAGAATAAGCTATTCTTTTCTTTAAATTATGTTGACCAAGAGATGTTAAAGCTGCATAGATTATTTGAATTGAACCTAATAACATTAACCAGGGGAAAAATATGGAATGAGTGTGAGGTAATAATTCCATATTAATTCGAACCAATTCATATGCGCCTATTTTTAATAAGATTCCGGCTAAAAGCATACAAGTGCTGTAATGTGCCTCTCCGTGGGTGTCTGATAACCATGTATGTAAGGGTATAATCGGCAATTTTACAGCAAAAGTAAAAAGAAATCCCATGTAAAATATTATTTTGAGCACCCCAGGATATGAGTGTCTGACTTGTTCTAATTGATCTTATTGCAAATACAGAACAAAAATAAAGGATCTGTCATCTTGATAGAGATGGTTTTACCCCGTCAGATATTATTTTCTAGTATCTGGAGCACGGAATATATAAAATAGATTTTATAAAGTATTACAACTATGATTCATACTCAATATTTCGACCTCGCAACCGGAATTTAATAAATTTTTATTAGAAGATACGTAAGTTAGAAAAAATAAAAAATTTTGATTCTTTCAAATAAAATTGCCACTGTTTATCTTTTTTTTTTCTATCAAAGCAAAAAAATATCTTTTGATTTTTTTTCATTCTATCCTATCTATTTCTTGAATAAGTGATAATCCAGCAGTTCTTACTCTAGAAATTTTTGGACATTAAAGATTTTTTTGAATCATTATGGTTCTGGTATGAATTTGAGGTTTTGTTTAATTGTTCATAGGGTCTTAACAAGAGAATTCTTATCAATACTAATAATAAAGAAGACGGCACTAAAAAAGTCGCATTCTACAAAAAAATCAAAGAAAAAATGAAGTAAATAGAATATTCAAGAGGCCTGTAAAGATTAAGATAAAGACGAGTGCGCCGACTTGAGATTTTGGCATTATAACCCTGCACAGATCAATTTAAGGATTTATATACTTTTCTTATCTTCAAATAAGATTTGGAATAATAGGATTAAATTAAGAAGTTTAAAACTTTTTATTATTTAATATATCCGTTTCCGTTACAACCAGTATTGGGTTTTTTAATAGAACCATATATTGCATTCATGCCATCTTTTACAATCAAATTAACAATGTGAATACAACAACGCATGTGAAAAAAATTTTTCTCTCTTAACAAAGTTAGATGGTGAAATCTTATCAAGCAGAAGATGAATCATGACATCATTTGTACTACAATTATCAACCGTTAAAGTTGACAATTTTCTATCTATGTTCCAATCATACAAGAAATTCACCAAAGCATCACTAAGAACTTTCAGCAGTATGGGGTGCAGGCACATATGCAAACCTAGAATAATGTAAATATAATAAAAAATTATGACATTAAAAAGTTAAATATTTAAAAGATGCTAAAAGCATAAATAATACCTTATAAGTCGACATTGCAAGTTCCAATCATCATTAATAAAGTGAGCCGTAATTGCCATATAGACTTTGTTTTAACAATCAGCACTCCACATGTCAGTAGTTATAGCAATGCAGCTTGAATTTTTTTCCAACAATTTTAGAAGCTTTGCCTTGTTAGCTTCATACAACTTCTCAACATCACTTCTCAATGTATTTCTTGTATAAAATTTGAACAAAGGTTGAGTCTCAGCCATAAACTCATGAAAACCTACTTGCTCAACAAATGACATAGGGTGTTCGTCCCTAATAACCCATTTTGTGAGTGCTCGTCATGCTGCCTCTTGACTAAATGTGAAGTTTTCAACCAAAAGTGAATCCGTTGGCCTTTCCGTTCCTGTAGAATCTGATGATTGTTGTACTGTTTTTAATATTGATTGCATTGATCCCCTAACAGTATGAATCGGACAAATTCTAATATGATCATGCAAGTGCTTAGTTCCTTGCTTCGTGTCACCTCCAATCTTTCTTTCACAATATTTACATATTGCCTTCCACTTTCTATCTATTTGCTCCCTCCTAAAATGTTTCTTAGCCTTAGAAGTTAATCCTTTTCTGTTAGGACTGTTTTGCACACTTTGGCTAACTTCTTGTCCTGCCTCTTGTGTTTATTTTTGTCCTTCCTCTTGTGTTCCTTGAACATGTGCTTCAATTGCTTGACCCTCATCATTTTGATTTGGTTCTGTCTCATTATTATTTTCAATAGGAGTCGAGCTAAAGATATCCATACTATACAATAAAATTTAATACAGAAATACTAAATTAAAAATTAATACATAAATAATAAATTAAAACAAGTCAAAATAAATTAAACTCAACAGCTCAGATTCAACTCAGAATTATTAATAAATTAAATTACAAAATTAGAAATAAATTAACAAGAAACAAGGATATATAAAAAAAATAGAAATAGCAAAAGAAAACTGTGGTAGATAGAATATTGCTAAGGATAATAAAAATTTATAAATAATAATAATTTATACAATATAGACTGATAGATAGAATCTAACAAAAAAACTGATGAAATAATAACTAAACAAGTGGCATAGTAGAATGAAGTTTGTGATGATGATGATGATGAATAGCTACCACAAATAGGAAGATGATGAAGAATCATGAACTGTGGTGGTGCTTTGTGTGTGGTGGAAATTATTGAGAGAAGACGATATGATCTCTTCCTATGATAATAGAAATCGCATTTTTGATTCTGATTAACAAACTTAACAAAATTAGAAATAAATTAACAAAATTAGAACAAGTCTTGGAAACAGAAGACTTCTTGAACTGTAACACTGGCACATTCAATTGAGCCATGTTGTACAAGTCTTAAGCACTGTAAAAACCAAAACCTGTGTTACAAATACATACGCAAGGCTGAATTCTTTAAAGAAATTTTAACAAACACTTAGTGTGCAGGTTTCATTAAATAAGAAAGTTTTATTATTAGTATGTTTGACATTCAAGGAAACAGATCAGACCGATGTTGGGTATTACTCAAATAAAATCAATGTTTTAAAATCGAAATTAAAATCAAGAAAAACAATACTTATAATTTTCGGTATATTTTGCTTCTATGTTACCCAAATTGACGTGTTACAGTGAGTATAATTCTAAGGGGAAAGAATCAAGCTTCCCACTCCATGACACATAGGAACAAACAAACAAAACTATATAAGCCTCTCAAATTAACAAAATCAATACAAGAAAAAATAAATTAACAAAATCAGAAATAAATTAACAAAATCAGTACAAACAAAAATAAATTAACAAAATCAGAACAAGCAAACTCAAATTAACAAGATCAGTATACAAACCCTGCAACTTAGAACTACATAATCAGAGTTTTTAACTTAAATTGAATCACATAATCAACTTAAAACAAGCAAAATAACTACATGCAGAAAACCATAAATTAACAAAACCCTAACCAAATCCAGCAACTTAGAATAACAGAAATTATAATTAACAAAATCAAACCCTAACTATTTCATAATTATAAACCCTATATGTCTAATTGCTTTAGATACACAGAAGGAGAGAAAATCTAAACTGAAGTCAAGTTGATGGGAAGAAGGAAGAGGACTGGAAGAGGGACAACCGGTGGCTGTTGCAGCGTTAGCAGCGACGCTCTTCAGTAGACGACGAGCAGCGAAGAGATGGTGGAGCAGTGGGATGCAATGCGGCGAGCAGCGAAGAGACGGAAGCAAAAACGCAGACGCAGGAATGGAGAGGGGAAGGACACCGCGCCTGAAGAGAGAGAACGACGCAGTGGCAAGTGGCGCAGGAGTGGCCGGTGGCAAGAGTGGTGACCGATGAAGGTGAATGAGATAGTAGAGTAGACGGCGCAGCAAAGTGAGAAGGGAAGAATGACTGAATGAGATAGTAGTAAACGGCGCAGCAAAGTGAGAAGGGAAGAATGAGATACTGTATAATAGGGTTAGGGTTTTTTAATGGGTGAAATTACTAAAACACCCCCTATATTAGTAATAAAGTAAGGGTATTTAAGTAACTTCGAAAATTCAGGAAATTATCGGGGATGGGGCGGGGATCCCCACTCGGGTCCCCGCACCTGTCTCGGGGGAATTTCACTCTCCATCCCCATCCCCACAGGGAAAATTTCCCATCATCGAGGTCCCATTCGGGGCGGTCCCACGGGGATCCCCGCCTCCTGGGGATTTTTCACACCCTGACTGAGCATCAATGACTAGGGAGGTCAGACATGATTAAAAGCTCAAAGAGTTATTTCCCTAGTCATATGCTTGTGGTGTGAATATGTCAAGTAAGCCTTGAGACAGAACACTAAGAGTCGAGATCAAATGTAGTTAACAGAGTATGCCAAGGCTTTGAGCACCACTGTCTGGGAGTAAATGAAAGAAAAATCAGAGCTTACAGAGAGTTCTCCAGTTAAGTGCTTGTGGTATTTTTGTGTCAAGTAAAGCTTGAGACACAACATTTAAAGTCACGGCTAGGCTCAAGGTGTAAAGCACCAAAGAAAAGAGAATTAAAGGATATCTGCTGTGTTCAAGGATTAAACTGAAGTATAAAGATTAGAGAATTCATAATATTATCCGAATTCTAACTTCGAATGACAATGAAATTCCTCTGATTCAAAGGAGAGTGAGATGCCAAAACTATTTAGTATTACAATAGAGAAACCCCACTTCAAGAAGAGACATGGGCCTAATTGAACTCTCACTCCTCATGCAAATTCACATCTTAATTATGTATTAGTTCTAGTTGCTTGAGGACAAGCAACAATTCAAGTTTGGTGTTCCAAAAACTTGGTGCGGATTTTATATCCTACAAACTAACCGGCAAGTGCACCGGGTCGTACCAAGTAATACCTCAGGTGAGTGAGGGTCGATCCCATGAGGATTGATGGACTAAACAACAATGATTGCGTGATTTACTTAGTTAGACAAACAGAAAATGGTGTTTATGTCTCAATTGCATCAAACAATGATTGCGTGATTTACTTAGGAGAAATTGTTTTCAAGCTATTGTTCAAGTAAAGAGCTTTTCCAAGTTATACAAGAACTCAATTAGAACAAGGGTCATACTTCCGTTCCACCCAAATTCATAAGATAAAGAACGAAAAAATAATTCTTGAAATAGAAATCAGTACATGAATTAAAATAGAAAAATAATAGTATCAATCCATACAATAGACAGAGCTCCTAACCTTAACAATGGAGGGTTGGTTGCTCATGGTTCAGAGAGAACACTAGGATTCCGAAAAACTATAAAGTGCGGAATGAGGTATAAGAGAAGAGAAGATCCCGAAAGGCTTATTCTTTTCCCTTTTATATCTAATCCTAATTAATGTAAATTATATTTTCTAAAAACTAAATAATATCTTTTCCTATTTTAAAATAAAAATTAAATTTGAATCAAGATAAATGTAACAGTACCTCGTGCAACCTTGAAAGCATGGGACCACTTGGCTTGATAGGTGTGGCGCCAAACTTGAGTTAACTCAAGTTTGGCATGGAGTGGACAGCAAGCATTCCTTAGCATTCTTTGATTGTGGCGCCAAACTTGAGTGAACTGAAGTTTGGCGTGGAAGTGTAAGCATGTGTTCCTTGGAGGCTTTTGAGTTGGCGCCAAACTTGAGCTTCCTCAAGTTTGGCATGAAGTGGTCCATATGAAATGGAAGAAAATGGTATACTCTTATATATCGTTAAAAAGTTCTAGAAGTTAGCTTTCCAATGTCACTGAAATCACGTCAATTGGACTTCTGTAGTTCAAGTTATTCCTGTTTGAATGCAAGGAGGTCGGGGTTAACAGCATCATTCGCTTTCTTCCTTTTCTGCTATAAAACTCTGTCAAATCCATCCGAATGCTAGCTGAAATAAACAAAAATCGCACATAACTCAAAGTATCATTCATGGTGGCTAAAAGTAATTAAATCTTGATTAAACTTAGTAATTCAAATGCAAATTCACTAGGAAAAGATAGAAGAGATGCTCACGCATCAGGTATCAACTAGAAAAAAAGCATGTGATTGTTCTTAATTGGTTAGTTTCTATTTTTTTTTCTATACTATGTGTTTCTCATCTTGGTTTGGTTTACTTAATGTTGGGTTATAATTAAATAGGATTCTGGTAGTATTTACGGATGTTCGAATTAAATGTTATGTGAACAGTTTGAACTAATGTATGCTTATTCTTATCTTAAACCATTTTATATGCATGAATATTTGGTTTCAACCAATTTACTCCATACTTATGCTAATGTGCTATTACTTTACAAAGTGGAAATAAGACGGATGTTGATTTTACTGTGTATGTGGATGGTTTTTCAATAAAAAATTAGATGTTTGTTTGGATTATGTGATTGAATTTTTTCTTGATTACATCTTTGATTTTGGGAGTTAGTTAAACAATTTGTTAAAACTTAGTCTAAACATACCAAAATTTACCTAGTTAAATTTGGTACAACGGTATGAATGCAGTATAAGTTTTTTCTTTTTAAACCATTTTAAATGTTTGGATAAAAAAGTTTCAAATGGAAAAAAAAAGTGAATGCTGCTGATTTATTTGGTATTATATGTTTCTCACTTTGGTTTTAGGGTTTGACAAAAAAAAAAAAAAAGAAAAGTTATAGCTCAGCTTGGTCTGGTTGAATTGATATTTGATGTCAATTTAGTGTTCAGTTAGTATGTACATATATCCGAATGAGATTTTATTTGAATTTGTTAAACTAGTGGATGCTTATTCTTATTTTAAACTATTTTATATCTGTAAATATATGGTTTCAACTGATTTACCGGGTGCACGGGTGATAATTTTGCAAATTTGGTAGTTGTTCCTTAAGAATTGAGGAGGATGATCATTTTGCTATGTATGTGGTTGGTTCTTTTATATGAGAAGTGCATGTTTATTTGATTAATACCAATGCTCTTTTATTTGAGTTGCTGGCTTCAGCATGCACATCCTCCGCATGTTTATTTCGTTATGTGCTTTGGAATTTGTTTAGTTTAATTATGCTTGATTAGAAATTGGATTTGTTTTAAGTCTTTGAGACTGGGTGTACGGGTGATATTTTGGTCAAATGAGTTGGCTGGTACTGAAGCCCTAAGGAAGATGTTCATTTTATCTTTTATGTGGATGTTCATTAAATAGTTAGTTTAAACTTATTTTAGTTGTTATTGATTTGACATAATTAACTTAGTTTTAGTAGTATGCATTCATTATATTTTGCTAATTAAAATGCATGGTTATTCTATTGTTCGTTGGATGCTTATTTTCAAATGAGATTGTAAAGTTCGGATTTTGTGAAACCTAACCTTTTATTGGTTCTTAACAGATCATAAATCCACCTGATTTGTGCTACTGAAAAGCATAGCCAAATGGAAAAAAAGGTAATACGCAGTTTACTGTTGTTAGCTTCGACTTCAACATGATTGTACTTGTTTTTTACAGCTACTTCCTTTATTGACAGAAACTACTAGAGATGTGTTGTTCACCTTTCTACATGAACGGTATGATCAGTCACTTGGAAAAAAACAATGGCGAAGTGAAGCTGGATAAAATCGAAGCTATAAGATTCGGATTCCTGAAGCGAATTCCCCACTGGCCTGTGAAATAAGACATCATGGTTCAGCTAGCAATGGCCTATGATGTAGGAACAAGCACATTGAGGGTAAATGTCGGCAACATTCGCATTAACGCTGAATTGATTGGGCAGGTTTTAAGCATCCCTTCTGGTGGTGAGTGTGTCTTCCATATTAAGTAGCCTTTCTTGTGTCTAGTCATTTGATTTCGATGTTTCTATCATAACGGTAATTGTATGTATTTGGATGTTTCAATAATATAGGCGACGACTTCCCCGATTTCAATAAAAATAATGCTGACCATGTGGCTATCAAATGAGAGTTCCAGAGAAGAACGACCACTAAACTGTGCAATTTCGTCTATTGCTGCCCAATGGAAACCGAAGCGGACAGGATAGAGTTCAGACAACATTTCATCTTAGTAGTCTTAAAGATGTTCCTGTGCCCAATAACTCAACAAACAATCTCGCCGTGGCACTTACCCCCGATCCTTGATATATCGAACCCGAGTAGATTTAATTGGCCGTTGAAAACTTTCAAGTGGTTGGAAAAGGCAATTGAAAATATAAAGTTAAAAAGTAGCAAACATGCTAGGGATGCATGTTCGCTCTATTGGTATGTTACGTTATTAAACTACTCTTAGGTGCAGCATATCATTCATGTTGCAAACCCATAAATTGTTACCTCCTTCTTTCAAGGTATTATACTTCCACTGACTGAAATATGGTCCGCTCGATGACTATCAAAAATTGAAGCCAAGAATCGTTGCCTGGACTGCCGCTGAACTCGAGAAAAAGGTAACTAATGTTCTTTCTGAGGTACTAACTTAACGAGTTCTTCTTTATACTACACACGACGTTTCTCCTCTATCCAGGGGGCTCACGTACGTGGACAGTGGTCGCGTACGCAAGCAGGGTAAACTGCATCCCTGCGTACGCACAACATGGCATGCGTACACAGGACCCTGTTTTTCAGCAATATTATATTTTTTTGTAATTTTAATATGATTTTAAACTTCTCAACCTCTATTTTTATTTTCTAAGACCCTAAAACTTACTTCTAATCATAGAAAGAGGGGTAAGCTTAGAGAAGGAGTTAACTTAATAGAGAAGAAATGTTTGATGTAATGAATTGTGATTGAGGAAGTGCAGAACTGATAGTTTGTAAATGAATGTGATATGTGACCCCTGGATAGTAGGCAGTGGCATTGTTCACTTGCTCCGGGTATGAGATGAGGAAGAAGAATTATGAAAACTGAGTTTAATTATGGAATTTTGAATGAATATGAAAGAGTTGAAATGATAACGAAAATGATAATAAATTTTTGAATGTGAAACCTGGGTAGTAGCAAGGATTGTGGTTCGTCCCGCTTGCTCCGGGTTAGTAACTGAGATACTTGGGAAGTAGCAAGGATTATGGTTTGTCCTGCTTGCTCCAGATCAGTGATTGTGATACCTGGATAGTAGCAGTAGTAGTGGGTTATTCCACTTACTCTAGGTTGATCTTTTAAACACCCGTCTAGGTAGTAGTAGCAGTAGTGGTTTATTCCACTTGCTCTGGGTTAAGAGGGTAGTAGCAAATGGGTTGTAGCTCAGACACACTTGCTCCGCAAGGGTGTTTCTGTCCATAGTTAGCTACCAAGAGATGTCGGATTAGCTATATAACTGACAGATGATATCATCAGCCATAGGACAGGCATACATCATATGCATATGTTTGTCTTATTTGCTTGTGCATTAATTGGATTTGCTTATGTGAATTACTATGCTTATTTGCCATACTTGCTATCTGTAGTAACTGTACTCTACTTGTATTTTTCTTTGTCTATTTATTTGTTTGTGTGATTCCACCAGAGTTATGGAGGATTAGAGAAAGGTGAAGAATTAAGGGTTTTAGTTAGAGTATAGTTAAGATTAAGAACCTTAGATAACTACCCTACTTATGGTTTCCCGTTTTAACCTTTAAGTTTTAAATCTGAGTGTCAGAGTTCTAGGATCGCCTCTGGCTTTCCCGGAACCTTATATATTATGTATGTGGGCACTATTACCATACTGAGAACCGGATTCTATACAAATGTTGTTGTTTTTCAGATGCAGGTCGGGAGGCACCTCGTTGAGCATCTGGAGTTTTCTCTACAAGCAAAGATGGATATTTTGGGAATTGATGTATTTTATTTATGCCTTGTTTATATGTTTATAGACTCTCCTATATGTATATAAACTTATGTCTAATCCTCTTAGAGGCTTTTGAAGAACTAGGTACTGATGCGTGGGAATTCGCACAACACAAATCCCTTCGGCAAGTGTACCGAATCGTTAAGTAATAACTCACAAGAGTGAGGTCGATCCCATAGGGATTGATGGATTGAGCAATTTTAGTTGGGTGATTTTTCTAGTCAACTGAATATTAAAAGGTCTTGGTGATGTTTAATGAACAGAATATGAATCCACAAGGAAAGTAGAACAACAAAATGTAGAGTACTATAAATTTAAATGCTAGAAGGTAAACGACAGATACTTAAACGGCACAGAATGTAGAGTACTAGAAATTTAAATGTTGAAAGGTAAAGAACAGAAACCTAAATGGCATGAAATGTAAAGAACTGAAACTTAGAGAGAAAAAAACTTAAATGAATTGAAGCTTAAATGATAAGAAAGTAAAGGCAAGAATGTAAATAGCAATGGAAAGTGAATTGCATGAAATGGAAAGGGCTTTGGGTGCTAGGAATTAAAGGAAGCAATAAATTCAAGGCAATTAAAGGAAACTCAAGCAAATCAAAGTGAAGAATAACAAAGAGAAAGATTCATTAGGGATTGGAGATATCATAATCCATCATGAATTAATGGGTCTCAACTTCATTCTCAATCATATGAAGTAGATTTATGGCAGATTGTAATTAATTAAGTCCTAATTTCTTGGCAACCCAATTTCTCTAAATACAATCAATTTGTCAATTCCTTGATCTAATTGTCATGAGAAGAGGTTAAGTGCATTTCTCTTATCCATAAGCCACACAAGCTCTCAAGATCTCAATTCCTCCTTAATGGTGTTGATCAAGAGAGTTATGAGAGATAGAACTTCAATACAATTTCCATGATTCCCCTTCTGAGGCTCACATAGAAATTCAATAGATCTAAACCCCCTTCCGAAGTGAATAGATCAAAACGAACATAGAAGTTATCTCTTAGCTACAACAAGTGGATTGAGAAGAAGAAGAATTTTATTCAATCATGTGAATTACAATACAGCTCCTCCCCCTAATGATGTGGAGTTTAGTTCATCATTGCTCAGCAAAATCAAAAGGAAAAGAAAAGTACATGAAAGTAAAACAAAGTATAAAAGAAAATGACTCAGGGTTTCCCAATTAAGGTCCCGGCTTCCCATCCCTCTTTTCTAACTTCAAAATCTATCCTATTTATACACTTTCCAAATCAATATTCAAGTCTTTGGATGTGGGCTTTGGACTTAGTTGAAGCAAGTTAGGAGTGGCTCTTTTTGACGTTGACATAGGTGTTATATCACTAACGTTCATAAGCTTGCATGGGTGTCGTTGAAATTGGAATTGGCCTTGGCGTTAGCTAGTCACCAACGTTAGTGCACTAACGGTGGCACTAACTTTGCATGCATAAGCCACTTTGGGCGTTGCCATTGGCGTTGGTCACAAATGTTGGTGCACCAACGTTCTTCCTGTTGTGCGTACTCATCATGCCTTGTGCGTGTGCACACTTTTAAATTTTCCTTTTGTGCGTGTGCACAATGCCTCATGCATATGCACACTAGCAATTTTCCAGCTCCAACTTGAGAATTTATCGAAGACGTTAGTGTGCTAATTTGAAGTAACGTTAGCACACTAACGTTGGCACCATATTTTGCTAGTAACGTTGGTGAGCCAACTTTAGGCCACCAACGTTACCTCCTTTCTCCCTTGGCAACATTGATGGGCAACGTTGGTGAGCCTTCTTGGGCCACCAACGTTGCTTCCCTTTTTCTTGAGCCAACATTGATGGGCAACGTTAGTGAGCCAACTTTGGCCACCAACGTTGCCTCCTCCTTCTTTGCAACGTTAGTGGGCAACGTTGGTGAGCCAACTTGGGCTACCAACGTTGCTTCTCCTTCCTTGAGCCAATGTTAATGGGCAACGTTGGTGAGCCAACTTGGGCCACCAACGTTGCTTCCTCTGCTTCTTCTTTGCCCTTTTTTGCTTCTCTTTACCTATCATCAACAAAAAAAATGCATCAAAGCTTTGCCATAATCACAAGATAATGCATCATTCATAGCATCAAGTAGTTCTTGCATTAATCTCATGAAAATGCTCATAAATAACAATGTTTGATTGAATCAAGACATGCATACATTTCTCATCCAAATGCTTACTTATTGCCTAAGAAATAAAGTGCATGAAATATAGTAAAAACTAATGAAAAAGGCTTGTGAAACTAGTCTAAGGTGCCTAGGCATCACAACACCAAACTTAAATCTTGCTTGTCCCCAAGCAAGTAGTAAAGCATAAGATAAATGGATGAAAACACAGAGAGATAGAAGCCCTTATTAACGGATATTAAATCCTGGTTAATGGGGTTTCATGCATGATATCTTAGTGATTCTTCTTTACGGATAAAGTGGTGACATTCCTTTGGATCCTTACTTTCTTTACACCCTATGAGACTTGTTATTGTTGGTCCTTAGTTTGAGCTTTTCTTGCTCTCTTTCTTTTGATTGAGACTTATTGCTTGGCTGAGGCTAAATGCTATGTGTTAAGACAGTTTTTTATAGTAAGCTTTTAGCCAACATTCCTGACCCAGTTGGTTCAAGATGTTAGGTGTTGAGACATTCCTAAAGACTTACTTGCTCAAGCCTCTCCTTAGCACATACACATCATAGGCATTTAGCTTGTTTTGTTCTTTGGACATTGGTGCCCAGCACCTCTTTGGGTCACTAAATGCTTTGTCTCAAAGTAGCTCTTGATGGTGGACTTTCGGTTGGCAATCCCGGGTTAGTTAATCCAAGTTGCCAGGTGATAAAGCACCCCTTAGAACTTAGTTGTCCAAGCTTATCTTTGTACAAGAGCATCATAGGCATATATCCAAAATTTCAAGCCATTGGTGCCTATCCCTTTTGATTATTTCTTTTTGTTTCTTTCTCTTGCATTTTCTTTCTTTTATTATGGACCTCTTTCATTTGTCAAGTCTCATAGAATGTAACTCAAGTTCATATCTCAAAGTCATGCTAACCTCTAGCCTTATTAATGAATCAACTAATGAACAAGCACATACCACCACATAACCTTATTCTATCTTCTATCAAAATGGACCTTTTACTCTTTCTCTGTTTCTCAACATTCTCTTTTATTCAAGCATAAGGGAACAAAGCATGCAACTTAAGCAAGATGACATGATCTAAGCACTTAAACTAGCAAGCCATATCAGCATAAAAATCAACCTAATGCACATGAATAATTATTAAAAAGAAACTGATAAATCAGGGGTGCAATTTCACTTTCAATTAACATATTTAAACTAGAGATAGTTAAGTAACAATACAACCTCTTGGTGTCCTTTTTGCTTCCTCCTTGTCATCATCATCTGTAGCTTTTATATTCTTCTTTATCTTTTTGGATGATGATGCATATTTTCTCCAAGAGATTGAATGACTTCCTATAAAGATATTAAAAGTTGCTTGCTCCCCAAGTACTTGAGAGATGGTTAGCATGCATGTATGCTTGTGATTTTCTGAACTTAAGTTGGTGTATGAACACCAAACTTAGTTCCTTGCCTACTTCTATATGCAGCACATTGAATACATGCAGGAGACATTAGGTGCTTTTATTTAAGAAAACAAACTATAAACTAGAAGTTAAACACATATTAAGTAGTTTCCATGATTGTTTGGAGTCAGTGACTGGTCATGCTATTTGGTGGGTTGCAATGTGTTTCAATGATGAAATCTGTGGTGGAACACCAAACTTAGTATTACACATTCACCCTTGAATTACTTTGGTATGAAACACCAAACTTAGCTCCTTGCAATACAGAGAAATCTACTTAACTCTTTTATTGAACAACTAGGAAAAGAAAATTACCTCTGGTTAGGTTGCCTTCCAACAAGCGCTTCTTTAACGTCACTAGCTTGACGTCTTATCCCTTGATTATGCAGGCTGAAAATCATAGTGCCTCAACTTTTTTCCTTTCACTGTGATCTTCCTTCCAGTATCCTGTTTAATGATCTCTATGTGTTCAAGTGAAAGGATCCAGCTCACAGTATAATATCCAGAGAAGTGTGGAGTCACTTTCATTAGTTGGTAGATTAACATCACTTTATCCCCCGGTAAGAAGCCTTTAGTGGGAATATTTTTGTTTCTCCACCCTCTTGGCATCTTTTTCTTCTCTTATTCAAGGGATAATTCATGCCTTAAAGTCTCAATGTCTGGAGGCTTCTTGCTGGGGGTCTCATATGGAGGCTTTGGTTGTAATTTCTTCTTGACTTCTTTGACTTGTTGCACCATTTCTACCTCTTCTCTGCCTTTCAAACATGGGTTTAGAAGCTTTGGAGTTGACTCATTGAGTGCTTCTTTTAAGTTTGGATTTTCTGGCCTTAACCTTCATGCATTCCTCTTCTTGAGTGGGCTCATACAGGGTCTTGAAGACATGAAATACTAGGTACTCATTATGCACTCTTAGCAACAATTTCCCTTTTTTGACATCTATTTATGCTCTACCTATAGTTAAGAAGGGTCTCCCCAGAATGATGGGAGTTTCAGAGTCCTCCTCCATGTCTAGGATGACAAAGTCAGCTGGGAGAAAAACTTTTCCCACTCTTATTAGCACATTCTCCACAATCCCTAGGGCATGCTTGATAGATTTGTCAGCCATTTAGAGAGCTATCCGAGTTGATTTCAGTTCATGAATTTGGAGTTTCTTCATGAGAGACAGAGGCATCAAGTTTATACTTGCACCATAGTCACATAATGATTTCTCAATTGTTATGTTTCCTATGGTGCAAGGGATATGAAAACTTCTAGGATCATTTTTCTTCACTGGTAAATCTCTTTGGAACATAGCACTACACTCCATTTTCATCTCAAGAATTTGTCTTTCTTTCAAGGACCTTTTATTTGTCAACACTTCCTCCATAAACTTAGCATATCGTGACATCTGTTCAAGTGCTTCTATGAAAGGAATGTTGATGTGGAGTATCTTGAATATTTCCAAGAATTTGGAGTATTGCTTCTCCTTGTTTTCTTCCTTGAACCTTTGAGAATATGAAAGTTTGAGGACATATGGCTTCACCTTTTCCTCCTTTTCTTGTGTCTGTGGTTTAAAGATGTTCTTGTCTTCCTCTGAGATTTGTGATTCTTTGGTCTTCTGATCCTCCTCTCTTCTCTCCTCTATCTTTTCTTTTGGGACTTCTCTGTCATGTTCTTCCTGAATGGTGGCTTCTCTTCCCTTAATCTTCCCACTTCTCAATGTTATTGCTTTGCACTCCTCTCATTTTGTATCTTTTTCTTTGTTCCTTGGGTTGTCTTCTGTGCCACTAGGGAGAGAATTTGCTCGCTTCTCACCCATCTTTGCGATTTATTTTGCCATTTGTCCCATGTGCCTTTCAAGATTTCTGATTGATGCCTCTTGGTTTTTGCTTGTCAGGGCTTGATCTTTTCTTGCTGTTTCCTGATCTTGTCTTGTCTTCTCTTGAGTTTTGATGAGTTTCTCCATCAACATCTCTAAGTTAGAGATCCTTTGAGAGTCTGGATGTGGCTGCGGTTGCATGGAATGTGATGGTTGCTGATGAAAGTTGTTTGAGATGTTGGAAAAAGTGTGTTGTGAGTTAAATGGATATGTGGGAAAGTTGTTCTGGGATACTTGTGAAGTGTTATGGAGTTGGAGGTATGTGTTTTATGGTCTTGTGTATTGGTTGTTGTTAGTATGGGGTTGGTTATGCTTGTTTGTGTTGCAAAAACTGTTAGAATTGAAGTTCCTTTGTCCTTGATTCTAGTTGTTACCCCACCTCATGTTAAGATGATTCTTCCAAGATGGATTGTAAGTATCACCATGAAAGTCATTTTGGAATGAACTTGAGGTATTGTTCATGTACTGCACCTGCTCAGGGCCTTGTTGCTCATAGCTAAATGACTCAAAGCCTTCTCTAGATTGATTCCATCCATTCGAGCCTTGAGCTTGACTTTGTGTGCTCACAGCAGCTAGTTGCACTCCATCTATTCTCTTGGCCATCATCTCCATTGTTGCTGAATTTGTTGGTGCATAAGTTTGTTCTCGGCCAAGATGGCATTTACTCCTTCAGGTTCCATCACTCCCCTCCTTGGAGTCGCATTGTGGTGCCTCTCAGAAGAGTAGATATATTGATTATTGGCCATCATATCAATGAGGTCTTGTGCTTCTTGAGGAGTTTTTATCATCTGGAGTGAACCTCCTGAGGAGTAGTTTAATGCTTTTCTTGTCTTTGGACAAAGACCTTCATAGAATTCTTGAAGTCTCACCCACTCACTGAACATATCTGGTGGACATCTCCTTATCAGGGCTTTGTATCTCTCCCATCCCTCATAGAGTGACTTTCCCTCCATTTGTGTGAAGGTTTGCACATCTATTTTTAGCTTGATGATTCTCTGAGGTGGGTAAAACTTGGCTAAGAATTTGCTCACCAAGTCATCCCAATTGCTGATGCTCTTTTTGAGAAAGGTTTCCAGCCATTAAGACGTATTCTCCCCCAAAGAGAATGAGAATAGAAGCAACTTGTAAATGTCAGGATGCACCCCGTTTGTCTTGACTGTTTCATAGATTCTCAAGAAAACTGACAAGTGTTGGTTGGGGTCTTCAAGAGGACCTCCTCCGTAAGAGAAATTGTTCTGCACCAAAGTGATGAGTTGATGCTTCAACTCGAAGTTGTTTGCATGAACATTTGGGGTGAGGATGCTGCTTCTATAGTGTCTGGGATTAGGGATGGTGTAAGAGGCCAACACCCTCCTAACAGGTTGGGCATTGTTGTTAGCCACCCCTTCTTCATACATTTCATCCTCCATGACTTGATCCAAGTCCTCCTAGCATACACAAAAGAAAGACAAACCAAATGCAAAGCGAACACTCTATTGCTAGAGTGTGTGTTAGAATTAGTAAACACAATGTGTCAAACAGTTACTATGCTTAAAAGGAAACAAAAGAAAACTGCCTAATCTAGACTATCACCCACTTAATTATTGTCAATCTAAATCAATCCCTGGCAACGGCGCCAAAAACATGATGCATGGGAATTTGCACAACACAAATCCCCTTCGGCAAGTATACCGAATCGTCAAGTAATAACTCACAAGAGTGAGGTCGATCTGATGCGTGAGCATCTTCTCTATCTTTTTCTAGTGAATTTGCACTCAAATTGTTGAGTTTAATCAAGATTTAATTACCTTTAGCCACTATGAATACAACTTTGAGTTGTTTGCAATTTCTGTTTATTTCAGGTAGCATTCGGATGGATTTGACAGAGTTTTGTAGCAGAAAAGGAAGAAAGTGAATGATGCTGTCAACCCCGACCTCCTTGCACTCAAACAAAAATAACTTGAGCTACAAAGGTTCAATTGACGTGATTCTAGTGGCATTGGAAAGCTAACTTCTAGATCTTTCCAAAGATATATAATAGTATACCCTTTTCTTCCATTTCGTACGGACCATGTCACGCCAAACTTGAAGAAACTCAAGTTTGGTGCCAACTCAAAAGCCCCAAGGAAGAATACACGTTGCCATCTCCATGCCGAACTTGCGTTTACTCAAGTTCGGTGCCAACTCAAAGGCTCCAAGGAAAGTATGTGCGCACCACTCCATGCCAAACTTGACCAAGAAGCAAAAGGGGAGCTCTGCCCACTCCACGCCAAACTTGGTTTCTTCCAAGTTTGGCGCCACACCCAACAACAATAGTGGTCCCCATTCGTCAAAAGGCCTACGCAAATCAATTATTAAATTTGGATGTAAACTTTTATTCTATTTACAATTAGAAAAAGATATTATTTAGTTTTTTAGAAAATATAATTTACATTAATTAGGATTAGATAAAACAAGGGAAAAGAATCAGCCCTTCGGGCTCATCTCTTCTCTTCTACCTCATTCCGCAATTTACAGTTTTTCAGAATCCTTGTTTTCTCTCTGAACCATGAGCAACTAAACCTCCACTGTTAAGGTTAGGAGCTTTGTCTATTGTATGGATTGATAAATTTACTTTTCTATTTTAATTCATGTACTGATTTATAATTCAAGAATTGTTTGCATTCTTTATTTTATGAATCTGGGTGGAACGGAAGTATGACCTTGATTCTAATTGAGTTCTTGTATAACTTGGAAAAGCGCTTTACTTGAACAATAGCTTGAAAACAATTTCTCCTAAATTTCTAATTATCTAGACTTAACGGGATACGTGACATATAATCCTTTTATATTTGGGTAATAAGGGTTTCTGTAACATATAACTAGAATTGAACTTCACCCTCTAATTGGAATTAAGTTACCAAGGAATTGGTGGTTGATGAAGGTTAGTAGAGACTACAATGGTCTAAGGAATTAGGGTTTAGTTACTTATAGTTTGCCATAAATTTAATCTTGTATGATTAAAATAGTTAGTAAGAAAAGTCAATCCAAAAAATAAATATCTCTAAAGCCTTAACTGGTTCTCCATATATACTTCACAACTTGTTTACTACTTGCTTTTCTGATTCCCTGAATTATTGTTAATGCTTTTGAACCTTCAAACACCATTTTCTATTTGTCTGACTAAGCCTATCACTCAATCATTGTTGCTTGATCCGTCAATCCTCGTGGGATAGACCCTCACTCACCTGAGATATTACTTGGTACGACCCGGTGCACTTGCCAATTAGTTTGTGGGTTATAAATTTTGCACGACGATCCCACAAGGATTGATGGATTGAGCAATCTTAGTTGGGTAATTTGTCTAGTCAAGTGAATATTGAAAGGTCTTGGTGACATTTAATGAACAGAATATGAATCCACAAGGAAAGTAGAATAACAAAATGTAGAGTGCTAGAAATTTAAATGCTGAAAGGTAAAGGACATAAACTTAAATGGCACAGAATATAGAGTACTAGAAATTTAAATGCCGAAAGGTAAAGGACAAAAACTTAAATGGAATGAAATGTAAAGAATTGAAACTTAGAGAGCAAGAGACTTAAATGAATTGAAGCTTAAATGATAATAAAGTAAAGGCCAAAATGTAAATATCAATGGAAAGTAAATTGTATGAAATGGAAATGGCTTTGGTTGCTGGGAATTAAAGCAAGCATAAATTCAAGGCAATTAAAGGAAACTCAAGCAAATCAAAGTGAAGAAGATCTATGGCTGATTGTAATTAATTGAGTCCCAATTCCTTGGCAACCCAATTTCTATAAACACAATCAATTTGCCAATTCCTTGATCTAATTGTCATGAGAAGAGGTTAAGTGCATTTCTCTTATCCATAAGCCACACAAGCTCTCAAGATCTCAATTCCTCCCGAATGGTGTTGATCAAGAGAGTTGTGAGAGATAAAACTTCAATCTAATTTCCATGATTCCCCTTCCAAGGCTCACATAGAAATTCAATGGATCTAAACCCCCTTCCGGAGTGAATAGATCAAAATGAACATAGTAGTTATCTCTTAGGTACAACAAGCGGATTGAGAAGAAGAAGATTTTCATTCAATCATGTGAATTACAATAGAGCTCCTCCCCCTAATGATGTGGAGTTTAGTTTATCATTGCTCAGCAAAATCAAAAGGAAAAGAAAAATACATGAAAGTAAAACAAAGTACAAAAGAAAATGACTCAAGGTTTCCCAATTAGGGTCCCTGCTTCTCAGCCCTCTTTTCTAACTTCAAAATCTATCCTATTTATACACTTTCCAAATCAATCTTCAAGTCTTTGGATGTGGGCTTTGGCCTTAGTTGAAGCAAGTGAGGAGTGGCTCTTTCTGATGTTGACATAGGCGTTAGCTCACTAACATTCATAAGCTTGCATGGGTGCCATTGAAACTGGAATTGGCCTTGGCATTAGTCACCAACGTTAGTGCACTAATGGTGGAACTAACGTTGCATGCGTAAGCCACTTTGGGCGTTGCCACTGGCATTGGTCACCAACGTTGGTGCACCAACGTTCTTCCTATTGTGCGTACGCATCATGCCTTGTGCATGCGCACACTTGCAAATTTTCTTTTTGTGCGTGTGCACAATGCCTCATGCGTACGCACACTAGCAATTTTTCCAGCTCCAACTTGAGAATTTATAGAAGACGTTAGTGTGCTAACTTGAAGTAACGTCAGCACACTAATATTGGCACGTTGGCACCATATTTTACTAGTAACGTTGGCGAGCCTACTTTAGGTCACCAACGTTGCTTCTCATGCTTGGCACGTTAGTGGGCAACATTGATAGGCAACATTGGTGAGCCATCTTGGGCCACCAACGTTGCTTCCCTTCTTCTTGAGCCAATGTTGATGGGCAACGTTGGTGAGCCAACTTTGGCCACCAACATTGCCTCCTCCTTTGCAACGTTAGTGGGCAACGTTGGTGAGCCAACTTGGGCCACCAACGTTGCTTCTCCTTTCTTGAGCCAACATTGATGGGCAACGTTGGTGAGCTAACTTGGGCCACCAACGTTGCTTTCTCTGCTTCTTCTTTGCCCTTCCTTTGCTTCTCTTTACCTATCATCAACCAAACAAATGCATCAAAGATTTGCCATAATCATAAGATAATGCATCATTCATAGCATCAAGTAGTTCTTGTATTAATCTCATGAAAATGCTCATAAATAACAATGTTTGATTGAATCAAGACATGCATACATTTCTCATCCAAATGCTTACTTATTGCCTAAGAAAGTGCATGAAACCAAGTAAAAACTAATGAGGCTTGTGAAACTAGCCTAAGATGCCTAGGCATCGGGTACTTATCTTATGTATGTCGGGGTATTTGCGTTATACTTATATACTTATGTATGTAAATATTCTCTGCTCGGCCTTGGCTTCACAAGTTGAGTCTGGAGCTTGATATTCTGTTATTTTGGTTCTCTATCCTTTATATATTTCATGTCTTACCCTTATCTGTTTATCGGTTTACGTTTTCGAGTGTGACGCGCTTTTCGTTTGCGATTTTTGTTTAAATTTTTCTTCAAGGCTCATAGATACAACTTTCTTAAACTATATCTATACATATAATTTATTTTAGAGGTTGTAATACCTCACCACCTGTGTTTTACGAATTTAAGCGTAAAGCTCTGTGTGGTAGAGTGTTACACAAGGCAGTGACAACACAGTATTCTTGAACTCTCGAACATGTTGCACTCACATCGAACCTCCTGAGTCAAACGGTCAAAATGAACGCCGTATGTAATGTACCAAGTCTTCTCATTAACTGGTTTTTCCTCTTTTACCTTCACACAAACTGAGTCACCCTCTTGTGCAAAGGCACGGATGGTGCAATCACCTTTTTTACTGAACTTCATTTGGACTTCCCTAAACATATCGTTGGTGTACTCCTTGATGCACCACTATTTCGTGGTACATTTTATACTTAATTGAGTGGATTTTATCCACTAAACTCACACTTATTCATATAAGTTGCATGTTTTACATTTTTCTTCCTGATTTTGTGCTATGATTGAAAACACATTTTTTTTGTCGTAATTTAGCTAATTTTAATCCTCTCTTATTACCATTCGATGCCATGATATGTGTGTTAAGTGTTTTCAGAGATTACAGGGCAGGAATGGCTTAGACAATGGAAAGGAAGCATGCAAAAGTGGAAGGAATACAAGAAATTGAAGGAACTGCAAAGCTGTCAGCCCTGACCTCTTTGTATTCAATCGATCATAACTTGAGCTACAGAGGTCCATATGAAGCAGTTCCAGTTGCGTTGGAAAGCTAACATCCGGGGCTTCGAAATGATATATAATTTGTCATAGTGGCCATGCAGCTAGGCAACTCGCACGCGGACTTGACGCGCACACGCACATTGGCGAAAAGTCCATCGGCGCGCACACACACCTGGCGCGTACGCGCGACATGCGCGACGTACTGCCACTGCTGGTGATTTCTAGACTATTTTTGACCCAGTTTTCGGCTCAAAAAACACAAATTAGAGGCTGCAGAGTGGAGGAATCAAAGACATCACTTCTCATTATTCACAATTTAGGTTTTAGATATAGTTTTCTAGAGAGAGAGGTTTTCTAGAGAGAGAGGCTCTCTCCTCTCTCTAGGTTTTAGTATTCCTAGTTTTATGCTTTTGAGTTGGATATTGAAAAGAGTTACTACCTCCGTTGAAGTCTTTATCATTCTTGTTTGTTTCCTATTCCTTTACTCTTTTTATTCCCCATTTACTTTGTTTAGAGTTATATGGATACCTTCGATTTTAGAATTAATTAATGCAAAGATACTTTTCTATTTAATTTCATTATTTCTTGATTATTTTCAATTGAGTCCAATTATCATGTCTTCTTTCTACTCCCTTTACATGTATGCGAAATTGGAATCCATGTCAATGGAGTAGGCTTCCAACTTGGCTTTGGAATTGATTAATATTTGGAGACCCTTGAGTTGGAAGACTCAAGAGTTAATTTATAATTGGGAATTGTTGGCTGGCTCTCTAGTCACTAACGCTAATCCTTTCCAAGGGAGAAGATTAGGACTTGTGAATAGAAGTTGGCTCCCTACTTGACTTTCCTTTATTCGGTAAGGGTTAACTAAGTAGAAACAATAACCTATTACTATTAACCTTGGGAAATCCAACAAGGATAGAACTTCCGACTAATCTTTTCTTAGCCAAGGCTTTTTATTTTAATTATATAAATTCTCTTGTTAATTTTCATTGCTTTAAATTTACAATCATTTATTTTTCTGTTCTCCAACTCTTAAAATTTCTCAGAAAACTCATAACCAATAACAAGAACACCTCCCTGCAATTCCTTGAGAGATGACTCGAGGTTTAAATACTTTGGTTATCACTTTTTAGGGGTTTTGTTACTTGTGATAACCAAAATTTTGTATGAAAGGATTCTTTGTTGGTTTAGAAACTATACTTGCAACGAGATTTTATTTGTGAATTCTTTACTAGCAAAAATCCATTCGTCACTCCTGTTGAAATTGTCTCTCAATGGCAGAGCTAGATGCACACGGGATAACTCCTTTGGAGTCTGATAGTGAGAATTATGTCAGTTAGGAATTTCACACAAAATATATCCGTTGATAGTATAGTTCCAAACCAACAATTAACTCTCACATCAAATTTAAATTGTTTGGTTGTCACAAGTGCAAACCCCAATGAAAATTAACCGAAGTATTTAAACCTTGGGTCGTCTTACAAGGAATTGCAATGAAGTGATCAATTATTGGCTATGAAGAACAAGGGGTTTGATTGACAAAAGGGGCAAAAAAGTAAATGGCAAGAAAAGTAAATTAAACACTTAAAGAAAGCAAATAATAAAGAGAGACATTCATGACAAGGAGTGAGAATATAGACTTTCTATCCTAGTCACTAATGACAGTAATTAGCAAGAATTTATCCTATCCCGTCATCTACAACATGGAAGAAGGTATAAAGTTATCTTCCATGAGAGAAAGTTAAACAAGACTAGTTAATCTCAGTCCAAAAATCCTAATCAACTCACTAATTGAATTTGTAAGAGATTAGAGTTAATGGAAATAATATTAACTAACAACTCTAGATCACCAATCTAAATTGGGTATTAATGACTCAAGATTACCAAATTTCTCTTTCCAAGCCAAGAATACTCAAAAATCTACTCTAACATCCTACCAAGCATTTTGTTGAACACTTGGAAGGCATAAAAGGAAAGCATGATAAATTGCAAGGAAAGATAAAATCTACAACTACCCAATGTAAGAAAAGTAAAATTCACAACTCGAATCAACAATAAAAGGAACATAAAACCTCAATTGCATTAAAAGGAAGCTAAATCCAACAAAGAGTTCATAAACATAAAAGAGGCATGAAAAGGGAAATTAACACTACAAACTAAGAGAATTGAGATGTAGAAACTAAATTACCCTAAGAACTCTAATTCTAGAGAGAAGAGGGAGCTTCTCTCTCTAGAAACTAAATTACATGATGCTAAGCTACAACTAATTGCTCCCCCTCTTTGCCCAAGCTTGAATTTTGCATGAAATAGCCTTAGGAATGAGTTAGATTTGGGCCTGGGCAGCTCAGAAATCACCCCCAGCGTTTTCACTTTAAGTGAGTCACGTGCCTGACGTCACACGTGCGCATGGGTGATGCGTGCGCGTCGCTGGCTAATTTCCTCCTCACACGTACGCGCGGGTGACGCGTGCGCGTGCCTTGCAAATCTTCAACTCACGCGTACGCGTGGATGACGCGTGCGCGTGGCCCTCAATTCTCCAAATGCTCATTTCTTCATGAATTCTCCACCTTGCATGCTTTTCTCCTCACTTCTTCCATCCAATACTTGCCTTATGAACCTGAAATCACTCAACAAACACATCAAGGCATCGAATGGACTTAAAGTTAATTAAAATCACCAATTTAAGGGCTTAAAAAGCATGTTTTTATACTTATGCACAAATTAAGGGAGAATTACAAAACTATGCTATTTCATTGAATAAATGTGAGAAAATGTGATAAAATCCCCTAAATTAAGCACAACATAAACCACAAAATTGGAGTTTATCAAATATCCCCACACTTAAGCTAAGCATGTCCTCATGCTAAACTCAAGAGAGGAACAAAACGTATCAACATTTATTCAGTACAAACTACCTAGATGCAACTATTTACATGCAATCTATCTAAATGAATGCAATTATTTGGTCAAAATAACTCAATTCCCAAGAATACATATACAAGTACAGGGGCTAAAGCAATAGCAATAAAAGCAAACCTATAATTGAATTGAGTTATTGAAAGATTTTACAAACTTGCAGGAAAAGATGATCATAGGTGAAAACATGTAATTGAGAAATCGAACCCTCACCGGATATGTATCCGCTCTAGTCGCTCAATTGTATGGGATTGATTCACTCAATTCTCCCTGTTCGGTAGGTCGGGTACCGGACGGATCGGGTGAATATCCTGATCAACAAAAGGGGAAGTTGTCTGGTCATACGTCACTGGATTGGGGTAGGCGAGGTCCCGAGCTCTTCAGATGTGAAAGGGGAGTGTCACCTGCAAAGACACTCCGACGCGCAAGTCAATGAAGTGTGCAGGCGAAAAAGGGGGTAGAGTCATGTAACGTACCTTGGGGGAAGGTAAAAACCTTCCCCTTATATACTGTGTCAGAGGTGGGCCCTGCAAGGACAGGCCCACTTTCTCTGAGGCGTTCTCCTCACAGCTGTAGGTGAGCTGTCGGGGACACGCGTCCGGGTCGGCTGTGGAGCGTCTTACCCCAGACCGTTAGGGTCGGGTGGCGCTTGGGTCGGGCCAACCCGTAGAGGGTTTGGGCCAGGCTACAACAGTGCCCCCCACGCGCCAGTAATAGAAGTGAGAGCTATTAGTGGCGTGTTATTTCTTGTTCCATGCGTCGTCGTCAGGTCGACTGCCCGTGGGTGGGACGTGCCCCCTGCGCGCGTGTCTCTTGGTTGTTGGGGCAACCGTTCGTCGCTTTGTTCTTCGCGCTGAGCATTAAATGCTCATAATGGGTTGCAAAACCTTGTACGCAAAGACTATTTTGCCCCCAAGTCTTTTGCTCTTCCTGGGTGGCAGTTTTAAACAGTTTGTTTCAATTTTCCTTTTTCTACTCTCGCTCCTACCATCTCATTCTTCTTCACCCAGAAAATCCCAGAGCATCTCCGTGCATTTTTCCTTCTTCCCTCTCCGTTTTCACAACCGTTTCAGGTAACCTTTGGTCCTCTTTCTTTTTGCTTTGTTGTTGTACGCTTGTTGTTTGTATCTGCTTTGCGTTCTTGCTGTCTTGTTTGATTTTTGTTGCTAGATGAATTTTTAGTGCTAAGTAGATGTGTTAGGAGAGGGGTACCATTCTAGGGTAGGTTTTTAGGTGGCTTGTGTGATAGGTATAGCTTTAGCCATGCTTGATCTTAACTGTTGAATAGGATGGACATAGTTTCTGGTTTTTCCCGGACTCCCGACCTCATAGACTAATGGAGTGGTACCCCCACTGTAGGTATGCCTCGCGTCGTCTCCCGGGCTTCTGTTTTCACCGTGAACTATGACCCCTACGCTTGGGTGACCTCAGATGTGAAGGACTCGCCGAATCAGATGGATCTGGAGGAGTTGACAGAGTTTCGGCAAGCCGGGTATCTGTACGGGGGGGGGGGGGACAGACGAGGAGGCCAATTACGAGACCTTCGTTCCTGCCCCCAATAAGCGGTTGTATGAGATTAATTTTCGCTCTCCTCGGGTTGCCGACTGGATTTGGTTTTACAAAGCTATGTTCACCCAGGTTGGCGTTCGCATACCGTTTTCCGATTTTCAGATGTCGCTTCTTAATCGGATATCCGTGTCGCCGTCGCAGCTCCATCCGAACAGCTGGGCTTCTATCCGCTGTTTCGAGATGGTTTGTGAATATCTCAAGCTGTCGGTTTCGGTGGATGTCTTTCTCTTCTTCTTCAACCTTACCAACCCCTCCAGACAAGGGAAGGCAAGGAAAGGGTTCCTGTCCTTCCGGTCTGCCCAAGGTCGAAGGGTATTTGGCCTGTTCGAGGACTCCTATCATGGGTTCAAAGACAAATTCTTCAAAGTTTGCCCCGTCAAAGGTCGCCATCCCATTTGGTTATCGTTAGAGGGGGAACGCCTCATCCCGACATATTGGAGCTTCGGAGCAGGGTCGAATTCTTTCATTAAGGTGACCTACAAGGGAATGTCCCCTGTAAATAGGAGGATTGCCGATGTGTTGTTTGCTCTTTTTGGAAAGATCCCCATGAACCCCCACCTCCTTATGGGTGAACGGGAGTCCGCCAGGAGTTATATTTGTGAGCTGTTTTGTCTTGTACTTTTGCATTGTTTATTATTTAACTTGCTCTTCCCGACTTCACGACTAACGTATTTATTTCTCTGTTGTAGTGGAGATGTCTGCTTCGGTAACCGGGCTCGAAAATTTAGTCAAGACCTTCTTGGAGGATAGCGATGAGGAGAAGGCTGACGAGAAGGATGCCGGGAAGCCGGAAGGCCCTACCGGAGAGAAGGAGAATCAGGCTGTACCTTCCCCCCGGGACGTCGAGATGTCCGACAAGAATTCTGCCGGGATGAAGGCTTCTCCCATTCCTGATGAGGCGGTCAGTATCGGGCAGTCGTCCTCTACTCATCGGGAGTATGATGATTTTAAGCTTGTCCCTACTCCCAAGAGACAAAGGGCATCCTCCAGCCCAGAAGGAGCTCTCACCGTGATGGATAAGAACTTCGATGCTGGGGCCTTTATTGATAATCAGCTGATTCCCGGTACGGAGGATCACTTCCTTAGTACCGAACTCGCGGGACAGGCGAGGTGGATGTATCGCACCCTTCTCTGCGGAGCGGTGATAGCCCGGAAGGCTGAGTTCGAGTTGTCGGGCATGCAGGCGTTGCGAAGGAAGCTCGATACTGCTACCCAGGCCAACAACGAATTCAAGGTCCAGGTTGAAAAGCTTCAGGAACAACTGGCCGCGGCAAAGAGGGGGCGCAAGGATGCCGAGGAGAAGGCTGCGTCCTTTGAGGAAAAAATGAATGCCTCCGACGCCACCGTCTCCCGTCTAACCGAGCGGGAGATGACTCTAGAGAGCCAGCTTAACGCCGCGCAAGGTCGGGTGGTCGCTGTGGAGAAGGAGCGTGACGCGGCCGTCTCGTCGGCTGAGGCTGCGCGAGCCGAGGCGGAAGAGTTGAAAAGGAAATATAAGGCGGTCAGGGAGGAGGGAAAGAACACGATCTTTAAGACCGAAGAGGCTCTCAAGGCCCAGGTGAAGATCGTGGTCCCAGAATTCGACACGTCGGCTATTGGAGTCGTCAAAACAATCCAGGACGGCAAGATTGTCGACATGCCACGGAAGTGAACTCTTGTAACTTGCGCTTTTTATGTTTCCTTGTAGAGTACTTGTTGAAACTGTTAACTTTTATACTTTAGTGGTCGCCTGGTCGGCCTTATGATTATCGCCTTTATCTTGTTTGGTATCATTTTATTTTGTTACCATTTTTTCGGCGTGGACTTATCGCTTGTGTCCGTTTTGCCGTTTGTGTTGGTAACTTGGTTGAAACCGTCTTGGTCTTATTATCGCGGCCGTTTGTTATGGCTATGATTCGGTTGGCTCCCGGGGTGATCAGTCCCAGGTTGCCGTCGAAGAACGTGATGGTGTGGAATACATATTGGGAAATAATAGATAGGAGGATTTAGACAAGTAAAAAGTAGTCGTTAGCTAGAAAGTTCTATGAACACGGTAGGCATTTAATGAAAGTAAATCATTGGAAATTAACATTTGATAAAATTAAACACTTATCTAACTCGCCGGGCCGCTCAGCTAGTGTGCCCAAGCTACGAGTATAATCTTCTTAGGTTACCTGCATTCCATGTTCTCGGGATTTCTTTGCCGTCGAGTCTTTCCAGCTTGTAGGCGCCTTTGCCAAGCACTTCTTTGACTCTGTAGGGGCCTTCCCAGTTTGCCGCTAGCTTTCCTTCTCCTGGGGATGGTGGCCCGATGTCGTTTTGTCGTAGGACGAGGTCTCTTTCCTCAAATTCCCTTCTGAGGACCTTGGTGTTGTATCGCAGGGCTATCCTCTGTTTCAGCGCTACCTCTGACAAGTGGGCCATCTCTCTGACCTCGTCTACCAGGTCTTTGTCCGCTGCTTCTTCTACTCCTACAAGGAGTAGCCGCGGACTTGGCTCTCCGATCTCCACGGGTATCACTACTTTGACCCCGTATGTTAAGCGGAAGGGGGTTTCCCCGGTGGAGCTTTGCTCAGTTGTTTGGTAGGACCAGAGAACCAAGGCAAGCTCGTCAGCCCACGCACCTTTTTTGCTATCTAAACACTTTTTAAGACCCAGTAAGATGATCTTATTTGCAGACTTCACTTGCCAGTTTGTTTGGGGGTGTTCAACTGAGGAGAACTTCTGTTTTATCCCCAAGCCAGTGAGAAACTCTGCGAACTTCTTGTCAGTGAATTGCGTCCCGTTATCCGAGATGACGATCTCCGGGATGCCGAAATGGGTTATCACCTGCCTCCACATGAACTTCCTACAATTGGATGAGGATATGCTAGCGAGCGGTTCAGCCTCTATCCATTTGGTGTAGTAGTCGATGGCAACTATGAGGTACTTGACCTGCCCCGGGCCAACTGGGAAGGGTCCCAAGAGGTCGACTCCCCACTGTGCAAAAGGTCGAGTGGACGTTAGTAAACTCAGCTCGGAGGCTGGTGCTCTGTGGAAGTTGGCGTTTTGTTGACACTTCGTGAATTTCCTTACGAACTCCTTGGAGTCATTCATCATTGTCGGCCAGTAGTATCCAGCTCGGATGAGCTTCCTTGCTAGGTCCTTGCCCCCGATATGGTGGCCGCAGCACCCCTCATGGACTTCTCTAAGAACGTAGTCCGTCTGGTCGGGGTGCAGACACTTCAGCAAAGGTTGGCTGAGTCCCTTTTTGAATAGCTGATCCTGTATGATCATATATTTGGCGGCCTCCCTTCTTACCGCTTTGGCTTCCTTTTTGTCCTGGGAGAGTTTGCCGTTTTGCAAGAAGTCAGCGATGGAGTCCATCCAAGAAGGGGCTATTTTGGTCAGGTGGAGGGCAACCGCTGGCTCTTTCGTGATGCCTTGGATGAAGGAGCGGTTGCCGGTTCTGGGTTTTGTGCTCGCCAGCTTGGATAAGAGGTCTGCCCGTGTGTTCCTCTCCCTTGGAACGTGTTGGACCGTGACCTCTTCAAATTGTTTGCTCAACTCTTTGACCCTCTCTAAGTATTTCTGTAGTAATGAGTCTCTGGCTTGGTAGCTTCCATTCACTTGCGAAGTGACGACTTGCGAGTCACTGCATACTTCCAACCTCTTGGCCCCGACTTCCGGAGCTAGAACCAAACCCCCTAGGAGGGCTTCGTATTCTGCTTGGTTGTTCGATATGGGAAACTCAAACTTAACCGATTGTTCATAGATGACTCCAGCCGGACTTTCTAAAATGATCCCGGTGCCCCCGGACATCTGGTTGGAGGCACCGTCTACATGGAGCTTCCACCGTGTGTCCGTGTCCTCGGTTGGATTCCCAGTTACTTCCACCAGGAAGTCTGCCATTGCTTGCGCCTTAATCACGTGTCGGGGCTCGTAGCCTAGGTCGTATTGGGATAGTTCGATGGCCCAGGTCATCATTCTTCCCGCTAGATCAGGCTTTTGGAGCACCTGACGAATCCCCTGGTCCGTTCTCACGACCACCTGGTGACTCTGGAAGTATTATCGCAATCGGCGGGAGGAGACCAGAAGTGCCAGTGCCAGCTTCTCCAGCTTGCTGTATCTGAGTTCTGCCCCTTGCAGTGCTCTACTAACAAAGTAGATCGGTTGCTGGGCCTTCCCTTCTTCCCGTACCAACACTGCTGCGAGCGCTCCCTCTGTGATGGCTAGGTATAGATAGAGTGGCTCTCCGGCTTTCGGCTTCCCGAGCTCTGGGGGTGCTGCTAGAATCTCTTTGAAGTGGTTGAAGGCTTCTTCGCACGCAGGGGTCCACTCAAATGCTATTCCCTTCTTCATCAAAGCGAAAAAGGGTAGGGCCTTTGCTGCCGATGCACCGAGGAAACGGGACAACGTTGTGAGCCTTCCCGTCAGCCGCTGAACGTCTTTGATGTAGCCCGGACTCCTCATCTGGAGTATTGCTTGGCACTTTTTAGTGTTGGCCTCCACTCCCCTCTGGGTTATCATGAATCCCAGGAACTTTCCGGCCTCCATGACAAAGGCGCACTTAAACGGGTTGAGCCTCATGCCGTGTTGTCAGAGGGACGCGAACACGTTCACCAGGTCGCTTATGAGATCGTCAGGGCGGGTGGTTTTTGCGAGGATATCATCCACGTAAACTTCCACCGTCTTGCCGATGAGGTTGCTGAATATTTTGTTCATCAGTCTCTGGTACGTTGCCCCCGCGTTCTTTAGGCCAAACGGCATCACTCTGTAGCAGTAGGTCCCCCTGGCGTTATGAACGCCGTTTTATCCTCGTCTGGCCGGTGCATCGGTATCTGATTGTAGCCGGAGTAGGCATCCATGAAACTCAGATACCGGTATCCCACAGCCGCGTCGACGAGTGCGTCGATGTTGGGAAGGGGGTAGCAGTCCTTAGGGCATGCTTTATTGAGATCGGAGTAGTCCACTGATAAACCCATATTTTATGATATATTTTGTGCTTAGTTTGAGTGATTTATTCAATCCTTCACCCACTTATTCATATTAATTGCATAGTTTTACTTTCCCTTCCTCATTATGTGATGTATGTGAAAAACATGTTTCCTATGCTTTAAAACTAATTATTTTAATTACCTTTAATTCCATTCGATGCCGTGACTAGTGTGTTGAGTAGTTTCAGATCTTCTAAGGCAGGAATGACTTAAAGGATGGAAAGGAAACATACAAAAATGGAAGGAAAGCACAAAACAGAGTTTCTAAAGAAACTGGCATCCACGCGATCGCATGGGCAACGCGGACGCATGCCAAGCGCGAATCAAGAGCGACGCGGCCGCATGACTGACGCGACCGCGCGCCTTAAGCAAAACACATATGACGCGGCCACATGACTGACGCGACCGCGTGACAAGAAAAGCTCTAAATGACGTGACCGCGTGACCCACGCGGACGCGTGACAGAGGCCACGCACCAGAAATTGCAGAAAATACTCCCAGCGATTTCTGAAGCCCTTTTTGGCCCAAATCCAAGTCCAGAAGGCATAGACCAGAGGTTATGAAGTGAGGGAATGCATCCATTCATAGGGAGACGACTTTAGTTTTAGTTTTCATGATTTAGATTTAGTTTAGAGGGAGATTCTCTCTCTCTCTCTTTTAGGATTAGGATTTAGGATTTCTCTTAGTTTGGGAGTGACTATCGATCCCAGGTTTAATGTTCCTTTACTTTAAGCTTCTCTTTTACTTTTATTCATTACTTTAGTTGATTATTTACTTTTGCAATTTAATTTATAAATTCTTCCATGTTACAGATTATTATTTTGGATTAATGTTATTTGAGATATTTCAGTCAATATTGCTTTCTTTTATTTATTAGTTACAATTATTCCCAATCTGAAGACATTCTTATTCTAGTAGATTTACTTTTCTCCTTTTGGTTTTGGTTAAGAAATCAGTAACTCAGGAGTTATCAAACTCAAACATGCTTGATAATTGTTATCTTTGTTAATTGAATTGAGCTTCAAGAATCCCAATCTTTTCTTAGAAAATAAAATAGGATCCGAAGATCAATCCAATTAATCCCTTGACCTTCCTTTATCTTAGTAAAGGCTAACAAAGTGGAATTAAGATTCAATTACTATCATCATTGATAAGGATAGTCAGGATAGGACCTCTAATTTCTCATACCTTGCCAAAAGTCTATTTACAGTCATTTATTTATTTCACTTGCTATTTAAATTACTTGTTCTTCATTTACATTAATTGGCAGCTAAATTACTTGCTCCCCATTCTCAAAACCCCAATTTACAATCTCCATAGCCAATAATAAGAACATACTTCCCTGTAGTTTCTTGAGAAGACGACCCGAGATTTAAATACTTCGGTTATCAATTTATTTAGGGGTTTGTTACTTATGACAACCAAACGTTTGTACGAAGGATTTCTGTTGGTTTAGAAACTGTATCCACAACGCAACTATTTTTACAAAATTCTTAACCACCATGAAAACCTAACGTCATCCACACACATTCTCCATTTCCCATTGTGCTTTTTTACCAGGACAACGTTTGATAGCCAGGTCGAATAATCCAACTCCCGGATGAACCCCGCTTCGAGGAGGCCGGCCGTCTGTCTGGCCACTTCCTCTGCTCTTTCCTGAGACATTTTTCTCCTTCTTTGGGCCACTGGTTTGGCTTCCGGTCTGATGGCTAGGTGGTGTGACATGAGACTGGAGTTTATGCCCGGCATGTCGGCGGGTGTCCAGGTAAACAAATCGCCATTGGCTCTGATCATTTCCATCAAAGGTTCTTTTAACTCATGGGGGAGGTTCCTATTCACGAACGTGAATTTTTCCTCTGAGTTCCCGACCCTAAACTTCTCCAGGTCTCCTTCGGGTTCGGGTCTCGGTTTCTCATCGACTCTGGCATCCAGGTCGGCGAGAAATATTCCCGATGCCTCTTTAGACTTTTTCCTTAACGAGAGACTGGCGTTGTCGCAAGCGACTGCCGTTTCCAGGTCTCCTCTCACATATCCTACTGACCCTTCTTCAATTATGAACTTCATTACTAACATCCTCGTGCTGATGACTCCTCCTAGGTCGTTGATTGTCTTTCTCCCCATGATGATGTTGTAGGCGGTGGAGTCCCGTAGGATCACAAATTCGGCCATTACCGTTCTCCTCCCCTGTCCTTGTCCCAGTGAGATCGGCAGGGTGATTATGCCATCCGGCTTGATGAAATGGTCGCCAAGCCCTACGACACCGTGCTGGTGCATCTGTAGGTCGGCGTCCCTTAGGCCCAAAGCATCGAACACATTGCGGACCATGATGTTCGAGTCCGCCCCCGTATCCACAAGGATTCGTTTGACGAGACCGGTTCCTACTCTGGCCGTTATGACCATGGGAGGACTCTCTCCGATCTCGTCGAACCACTGATCTTCCGGGCCGAACGAAATGGGTGGGAGCTTCTTAGTGCTTCGCGTAGAGGATGAGGAGACCGCTAGGACTTTGGCGTCTTTCTTGAGTGCCGACTTTGACCTAGGTGCTGCATTCCTAGCTGTTACCATGTTCACTATGGTGAGGCCCTGGTCGTCGTCCTCTGGTTCTTGGCGTCGCTTCGGTGCCCGAGTCCTATCCTCACTGTCGTGGTCGCGATTCCGTCGCCTCGGCTCCCTTATGAGGTGGGAAAATGCGGCTAGCTTTCCATCCCTGATGGCCTGCTCCGGTGCGTCCTTTATATCGAAGCAGTCTTGGGTTTTATGCCCATAGCCCTTGTGATAGTCACAGTAGAGGCTTCGGTTTCCCCCTGTTCGTTCCTTCAGTGGTCGGGGCTTCGACAAGATCCCCTTTTCGGCAATTTGTTGATAAACTTCCATGATCGGCACGGTGAGGAGGGTGTAGTTGGTGAACTTCCCGACACGAGGAAATGGTATGGGAGCCTTGCTCGGGCCGCCGTCTTTAGCGTGTTCCTTTTGTCCTTCTCTGCTTCCGCGATGCCGGTCTTGGTTGTGAGAGGGCTGCCGTTTGTTGGCATCCACGACTCGGCTCACTTCTTCGTCATTGATGTACTCCTTGGCCACACATTGGATTTCCTGCATACTCCACACTGGTTTCGTGGTAAGGTGCTTTCTGAAGTCCTCGTTCAAGAGTCCGTTCGTTAGGCACAAACTCGCAACTGAGTCCGTCAGCCCGTCGATTTCCAAGCACTCATCGTTGAATCTGTCTAGGTATTTTCTAGTCGACTCGTCGGGTCGCTGGGTCACCCCGAGTAGGTTGATTGGGTGCTTCCCCTTTGCAATCCTGGTCGTGAATTGG
Organism: Arachis ipaensis; assembly: GCF_059453495.1. NCBI lineage: Eukaryota > Viridiplantae > Streptophyta > Magnoliopsida > Fabales > Fabaceae > Arachis > Arachis ipaensis. The sequence goes on from NC_142435.1 coordinate 32,106,622, forward strand.
GCTAAGAAGGCGTGGCTGATGTCTGCGAAGCCGGTCACCGAGCCCTGCGGGAGGTTATTGAACCACAGTATTGCAGGCTTCGCCAGGGTAACCGGGAAGGCGCGGCACCTTACCTCATCTCCCACTCCCTCAAGGTTTATTCTGGCCTCAAAGGCCGTGAGGTGTTCCAGCGGGTCTTGCGTTCTGTCGTACCTCATGTCCGTTGGCTTGTCAAAGTGTTTTGGCAGCCGGACCTCGAGTATGGAACGATAAAATGGGGTCGCCCCCATTATCACGGGTCCCCGTGTTCTCCTCGTTCTTCCTTCGTCGTCCTCCCGACGAGCGTCTTCGGTTCCTCGACCTGTAGTGTGCCGCCCTTCTTGTCTGGCATAGATGACGGGGTCATGGCGTCTTCTAGCGTGTCCTCTTTTCCCAGCGCTCTCGGATTCGGCCTGGGGGCTGGGCGTGCGTCTAGAGTGGCTCCTAGAGTGAGAGCGGGAGTGGCTTTGTTCTGTGGTGTGCTGGTCGTGTTCCCTGTCTGCCAGCCGGCGTTCCAGGTCTTGCATCCTGTGGTGCAGTTCTTGCATTATTCTGGCGTGGTTGTCGCCAGTTCCCCCGAAGGGGCGTCCTTCGCGAGATTGTGTTGGGTGTCTTGGAGGGGATCTTGTGCGCTATTGGGGAGTAGTCGCGGCAGCGTCCCCTCCAGGCTCGGCCTCGTGGCCTGTTCCACTTTGGACCAGTACGAAGTCCATGGACCGTCCCCATAGACGGCGCCAATGTTCGCTAGGTTGGGTACCGGACGGATCGGGTGAATATCCTGATCAACAAAAGGGGAAGTCGTCTGGTCGTACATCTCTGGGTTGGGGTAGGCGAGGTACCGAGCTCTTCAGATGTGAATGGGAGGTGTCACCTGCAAAGACACTCCGACGTGCAAGTCAATAAAGTGTGCAGGCGAAAAAGGGGGTAGAGTCATGTAACGTACCTTGGGGGAAGGGTAAAAACCTTCTCCTTATATACTGTGTCAGAGGTGGGCCCTGCAAGGACAGGCCCACTTTCTCTGAGTCGTTCTCCTCACAGCTGTAGGTGAGCTGTTGGGGACACGCGTCCGGGTCAGCTGTGGAGTGCCTTACCCCGGACCGTTAGGGTCGGGTGGCGCTTGGGTCGGGCCAACCCGTAGAGGGTTTGGGCCAGGCCGCAACACTCCCCTAATCATGCTTTCCAAGATTTGTTTTTCATTTAACAATCAATAATTATTTTATGCATGCATACAAATATCATGAGGACTTTCCCATAGGTTGTAATGGGGCTAGGGTCAAGGTAGGATTGTATATGGTTAAGTGTATTGGAATTTGAATCTTTGATAAGTTTAAGCTTCCCACCTAACTTATATAGCAACCTATACAACTTCAAAGCTAATCTAACTACCTATTCTTCACGTTTTCACATACTAATGCATTCTCTTTTCACTTCACATTCCATATGCATTGATTTTTATTGAACTTTACTTTGGGGGCATTTTGTCCTCTTTTTATTGCTTTTCTTTTTCTTTCTTTTTCTTTTTCTATATTTTTTTCTTTTTATTTTTCTGCATTTTTTTATTCCATATATATTATTTTGTATATATTATTTTTTTCTTTTTATTTTTCTACAATCATAAGAAGAGAATAATGCACACAAGAATGAAAATAAGTGATTATATGATGTAACCACAATTGGGCTCAAAACTCACATGCTTGTGTTCTTAGTTCAAAAATCATGTTCCAAAATAAATTCTTCAAGCAAGTTTAACAAAATTTTTTCAAATTGGTAGGGTGCCCTAAAAACAGTTTTCTTGGAAAAGAAATCATCGCCCTAACCAAGTAGTCCTAATATAAAAAGAAGTGGTAAAATATGTACAAATTCTAACTAACATGCAACCTATCATGCAATGCAACAACAAACTAACAAAGACAAAAATTGAAAAATTGGTGTTGAAAAAGAAAATTGTTACCCACTGAGATCGGTCGAACGACCTCCCCACACTTGAAGATTGCACCGTCCTCGGTGCATGCAAAGGAGAGCAAGGTGGACGGGTTGCTACCATTGATGAGCTCCTTCAAAAGGTTGTGTGGGTGAACTTGTTTGTTGCCCCATTTTGAAGCTCTTCATTTTTTGTCTTTTTGGTGGCCGGCCTAAAAGGAGAGAAAAAGAAAGAAAGTTAAGCCCACAACAAGGATATTAAAGCAAATAGAACATAAGCGGGGGCTAATGCCAAATAAGAGTAGGGTTTTCACTACATGTTAGCTACGCATGTAAGTAAGAGAGCAATATAGGCAAAGGGCATATCAACAAATACTTGATGCAAGAGTAAAGTCAAAGCATGAAGAGCATATTGAGCATCAAGTTCAAACAAGAAAGAGTGGGTCATGAAAGACAATAGAAGTTCATATCAATGCACAAAGGATGCAATAGTCATCAAAGATTAAGCATTGACCTAAAAATTTCATCACCCAATAATACCAAACAAGTCAAGAAGCACCAAAACTGACCAAGAAATTCTCAACAATTGAGTAGGAGAATTCAACACTATTATTAAAATGAGAAATTTAGAAAAAAAAATAAGAACAAGCTATAAAAACAAAATTAAAATACAATGAATAAAAGTATGCAAATGCAATAAACAAAAGAAAATGAAAGATAAGGAAAAATAAAAAGTGAAAATTTTTTTTGAGGAGAGGGGGAAAAAAGAAAGTAAGAAAGGAAGAAGAGAGAAGAAGAAAGGTAGAAAGAAAGAAGAAGGAAAGAAGAAAGAAGAATAAAGGAGAAAGGAGAAAAACAGGGCGCAAGGCGAAGCTCGCTTAAGCGTGGATTGCAGCAGGGACAAGCGACGCATAAGCGTTGCCCATGCTTACGCGTGGATTGTGCTTTTCGTACAAAACCAGCACAATTCCCGCACAACTCTCTGGTTTTTGTACCAGGAGTCCCCATATGGCATACGACGTATAAGCGTCACCCACGCTTACGCATGGATTGTCCACTTTTTTTTATTTTTTTTTAAAGAAGCCTAAAACAGAATTTAACACTCTCCTAACCTATAAACATTCTAAATCACCCAAAATTCAAATTTAACAACAAATCTTTTGGTTTTTGAAAAATTTTCAAATACAAAACAAACAAAACTTACACTATAAGTAAAATACAATCTAACAACAACTAACCTACAACTTAAGGCACAAATCTAATCAAACAAACTAGGAACTAAAATACTAAAGCAAGAATATACAAATAAGAAAACTACCTAACAATGGCAACTCAATTCATTCATTGATTATTTATACAAGAGAATGGAAAGAGTTTACTATGGTGGGGTGTCTCCTACCTAGCACTTTTATTTATTGTCCTTAAGTTGGACAATTGGGAGGCTCCTTGTCAAGGTGGCTTGTGCTTGAATTCTTCTTGGAACTCCTACCAATGCTTGGTTCTCCATTGTGCTCCAAGATTTCCAATGAGTTGCACCAAGTCTTGATGGAGTCCTTCACAAGCTTGGAGCTCCCAAAGTTAATTCTCATTGTGCGATCCGGGATCCCAAACCTTATTTTCACACCCATCTTCTAATTGATCATCATGGTTCCACTTAGGTGGTAGACAAGCCGAATTCTCAATGAACCCTCCAAACAACTTCCTAGACCCATGCAATTTAGTTCTACACCAACCATTGCTATTCAACTTTGAGCATGAAACCATCATGAACTTAGAGTGATGTTTCCAACCACCACACAACTCTCTCCTACTCTTAACTCCACAAAGAGCTCTAAGTTGACCATCATTTTCAATCAAACCATATTCAAGTGAGAAAGTAAAGCTTAGGGATAAGAGTTTTACCCACTTGAATATTGTATAGGATGGTGACTTAGGAAGGGGTGGCCCTAATGATCTTGCAAGTTCCACTCCCTTTTGCTCTTTCTTTACTATCTCCACCTCTTTGCAAGCTTCTTCAATTCCAACCTCTTCTTCTTGGTAGCTTCCTTCCAATTCAATCTCTTCTTCATTGCTCACCAAGGGTATGGGAGATTGTACACAATCTTCCATGACTCCAACTTCATGTCCAATGGGAGGGGATTCAATTGTGGATAGGAATTCATCAATGATTGAATCTATCTCTTGATTAACCTCTTCAAAATCTTCAACCATGATATGCCTTGGAGGTTGCGCACCCTCCTCAACATCAATGTCAAGCTTCTTGGAAGAGGGCTCTCTAATTATACATTCCCATGGACTTCTAAAATCTCCTAGATCTTCAACCACTCCTTCCATTTCAATCATCTCTACCCTGTCCTCTTGTTGCACTCCTTGCTTCAACTCCTCTTCTCCATCTTGAAGCACCAAACTCACTCCCTCACTATGCTCCTTGATTGCTTCGCCACATTCAACAATGAGAGTGCCTTGATTTCATGGGCTTAGGCGGGAGGCGACCATGTTGCGAATGGCTTCCGCCACGGTGGCAAGCACGGCTTCTATCTTCTTGAACTTATTTTGTGTCTCTTCTTGCCTTTGGAGGTAAGAGCTAATATCTCCTTGTTGTTCTAGCATGAAAGCATGGAGAGACTTATCCATTGGAGGTGGCGTGGGAAGAGAGGGTTCAATATTTGGGAGTAAGAGCTCATAATTGGAAGGTGGTTCATCTTGGTAAGGGTATGGAGATGGGGTGCATGAGATTGGTGGTTCTTGAGAGTATTAGTGTTGGAATAGTGGTGGCTCTACATATGGTTCATATGGTTCACAAGGTGGTTGGTATGGTGGGTAAAGATTAGGGTTATAATGAGGTGTTTGGTGATAGGGGGCTTGTGAGTATAGTGGTTCAAAATTATGTTGAGGAGGTGGTTCATAGGCATATGGTGGTGGTTTTTGACAACCACAATGAGGATCACAACATCCATTAGATTGATATGCATTAGGAGTGGAATTATACCTATAAGAGACTGGAAGAGGTTGTTGCCAAGAAGGTTGATCAATCCCTTTAGGCTCCTCCCATCCTTGATTCCCAAATCCGTGATGCACATCCTCATTGAAGCTTCCATTTCCTACAACATAATCTGAACCAAACTCATAGCCAAAGTGATGAGAATTCATAGAGACAATAGAAAATAAAAACAAATACTGATAAGAACTAATAAAAACTAACTCCTAAAACAAGTAAAAACTAGCAAAGAAGCATATTAACATATATACAATAGCCAATAACATAACACCATTGCAATTCCCCGGCAACGGCGCCATAAATTTGATAGTGAGAATTATGTCGGTTAGGAATTTCACACAAAATAATTCCGTTGATAGTATAGTTCCAAACCAACAATTAACTCTCACATCAAATTTAAATTGTTTGGTTGTCACAAGTGCAAACCCCAATGAAAATTAACCGAAGTATTTAAACCTCGGGTCGTCTCACAAGAAATTGCAATGAAGTGATCAATTATTGGCTATGAAAAACAAGGGGTTTGATTGACAAAAGGGACAAGAAAGTAAATGACAAGAAAAGTAAAGCAAACACTTAAAGAAAGCAAATAATAAAGAGAGGCATTCATGGCAAGGAGTGAGAATATATACTTTCTATCCTAGTCACTAATGACAGTAATTAGCAAGAATTTATCCTATCTCGTTATCTCCAACATGGAAGAAGGTGTAAAGTTATCTTCCATGAGAGAAAGTCAAATAAGACTAGTTAATCTTAATCAAAAAATCCTAATCAACTCACTAATTGAATTAGTAAGAGATTAGAGTCAATGGAAATAATATTAACAAACAACTCTAGATCACCAATCTAAATTGGGTATTAATGACTCAAGATTGACCAATTTCTCTTTCCAAGCCAAGAATTCTCAAAAACCTACTCTAACATCCTACCAAGTATTTTGTCGAGTACTTGGAAGGCATAAAAGTAAAGCATGGTAAATTGCAAGGAAAGATAAAATCTACAACTACCCAATGTAAGAAAAGTAAAATTCACAACTCGAATCAATAATAAAAGGAACATAAAACCTCAATTGCATTAAAAGGAAGCTAAATCCAACAAAGAGTTCACAAACATAAAAGAGGCATGAAAAGGGAAATTAACACTACAAACTAAGAGAATTGAGATGTAGAAACAAGATTGTAAAGGAAACAAGATGAAAACAAGAATGGAACCCTAGATCTAAGATGCAAATACCCTAAGAACTCTAATTCTAGAGAGAAGAGGAAGTTTCTCTCTCTAGAAACTAAACTACATGATGCTAAGCTACAACTAATTGCTCCCCCTCCCCCTATGCTCAAGCTTGAATTCTGCATGAAATAACCTTAGGAATGAGTTGGATTTGGGCCTGGGCAGCTCAGAAATCGCCCCCAGCGTTTTCACTTTAAGTGAGTCACGTGCCTGACGTCACGCGTGCGCGTGGACGATGCGTGCGCGTCGCTGGCTAATTTCCTCCTCACGCATACGTGTGGGTGACACGTGCGCATAGCCCTTAATTCTCCAAATGCTCATTTCTTCATGAATTCTCCACCTTGCATGCTTTTCTCCTCACTTCTTCCATCCAATACTTGCTTTATGAACCTGAAATCACTCAACAAACATATCAAGGCATCGAATGGACTTAAAGTGAATTAAAATCACCAATTTAAAGGCCTAAAAAGTATGTTTTTTACACTTAAGTACAAATTAAGAGAGAATTACAAAACCATGCTATTTCATTGAATAAATGAGAGAAAAGGTGATAAATTCTCCTAAATTAAGCACAAGATAAACCACAAAATTGGAGTTTATCAGAGTCTGCAGTATCATCCTCTAATTCCTTCTACTTCTTGTTCTCAAGCACATTGTCATACTCATGGACGAACAGAATCAAGCTAGTCTTACTATGTAAGAATCCTCGTAGAATGCGTACTTACTCTCACTCCTTTGCGTACTTTTCACAGCAGTCCAAAATTCACTCTTGAAAAAGATCGGAACCCACATCTGTCAATCGTTGTAAAGGTCTACAGAAAACAAACCATTCATAGCGCCACTTAGATTCAACCAGAAGGCCACAGTTACATATCTAGAAAAAACCGCGAAAAGAACAAATTTTTGGAAAACAATACAAGCACATCACGTAAGCAATAACGAAACATGATATAATTTTAAATTATTGAACCTAATAGCCATGTGTTGTGATCTAGGTTGTACTTATCTATAAACTTAGCCCAATCATCCTCGAATGACTTAACCAAACGAGAATTCCATACAATGTAGCTTAATTTAGCATTCAACTCTTTAAACCGAGCATACTTCCCGAGATTTTGCGATATCTTCTTCAATATGTGCCAGATGCACCATCGGTGGCAAGTATGGGATAGGACCTTTCTAATTGCACTAAAAGTCTTGAATTGGTCTGTGATGATTTCCTATGGTGCAGTTTTCAAGCATTTCACCCATTGCGTAAACACCCACTTAAAATTAGGAATTTTTTTCGTTTCCTAGTAGAGCACAGCCAAGTAGAATAGACTTCTCATGGTGATTGACACCGATAAAGGATGCGAATAATAATCCATGCCTACACGAACAACAACCACATGTAAGAATTGAAAAGTATTACAAAAAAAAAGGTTTTCACAATTCCAATGTAAATACATATTATATGTTTGTACTGTATGTGGTATCAAATGACACCACGTCTCCATAATAGTCATACGACGCCCTGCACCTTGTATCTACCCAAAGTGCACTCCTAAACTTGTAATCCTCGTCAACATTTATTGCATAAAAACAATTTGTATTGATCTCTTTCATTCGCATGAAGTAATTCAACATCTCCTTAACATTTTTATTGACATTAGTAGACCAGAGTTTGGCTGTAATGTAATTCCTCACTTCCTTTTTTGAGAAATTCAAGTTAGACGACCCACCAACCTTGTTAGCTAATGCTAGGTATGTCTTGTTGAGTCGTATACCAGCCTCATCGTTATCCTCAATCACGCACTTAGCATGCATGTTTGTATGTAATCGTTACACGCTCCTATGGTTTATGTATTATTTTATAGTTTGTTGGGAGCTTTAGCATATTATATAAAAATAAAATAGAATCGAAATGTAATTTTTTTTCAAACACTACAAGAAAAACGTTTAATATTGTCGAATTTAGTGTCACATATTAGTGTCGATTTTACTGGTGATTTAGGTGTCAAATCAGGTCAAATCATTACTGGCGGATTTTTCGTTTTCGACGGTAAATTCACTGGTAATAATTAAAGAAAAAAGGAGAAAAATATGCGCAAAATTTAGCGTGGAATTTACCGGCGAATTTTTACGCTGGAAAACCAATTAGTGGAATGATGCATTTTGGTGACCCGCAATGCATTACCGTCAAATTTATCCGCCGGTAAATTCAATGGTAAACTTGCTCTAAATTTAAAATGTGAACCTTCTTCCTCATTTTCGAAACACACATTCTCTCTCTCTAACTTTCTCCTCTCTATTTCTCTCTCTCTCTACCTCCAGCAGCTCCTCCGACCACCTTCTGCCAGCATCGACCACCTGCATTATTCTCTAAAGACTTCATGGACTCGCCTTGATCCTGTTTCGTTGCCTAAAACGGAACTTTTCCCTCTGTCTCCGCTGCCGTTGGTGCCGCTGCTACTACACCATCTGTCGCCAGAACTGCATCTCTCCTCTGTTCTTTAGGTAGGTTGCCCTTATTCCTTTTTCCATTCCATCCTCATTTTTACTTTATTTTAAATAAACTTCGTTTTTATTTTCTTCAGTTGGCTCTATTTTATTAATGCGTGTTTATGTTTTTTCTTTATTATTGTCATAATAAATTTTATTTTAGTGTTCTTATTCATTGACATAAAATTATTTTAAATAAGTTGTTTGTGTGCTGTGTTTTTTGGGCAGTTCATCATCCTAATATTAATGTTGTTGTTGGGTTACTTAGATAAGGTAATTTTTTGTCATTTTTGTTAACTATTTGCTTATTAGATTATTCTAATTTAGTATTTCATTAAGTTCTTTTGGTTTGTTTCTAAATATAATTTAGATATTGTTGAAGTGAATATTGAATCATATGTTAAAGATGAGGGTACTGACGAATTGTGATATATTCAGGTAAATGGTATGTAATAATATTGAATATATTAGTTTTTTTTAGTTCAATTGACAATTGAAGTTTTGGATATGGAAAGATAGATGAATGATTCCTTGTTGTAATTGAATTATGTCATTTATGTGAAAAAAAATTAAATTTAAGAAATGAAAATTCACCTAATTCAGATAAATAAATTGAATGAATTGACAAATGTGAGGTTGCTGCTTTCTTTTCTTTCTTTTTTTTTTTAAATGATATGAATTACTGTTGTTGCTATAGTGATTAACATTAATCATCAATTTGTTCCACAAATTTGTTCCACATTTATAGGTGGTCACCATTGGATCTTGAAATACTACTTGATTAGTTACTCTCTCATTTGCAGAAGAGAAATTACCTATGAGTAATAATATAATATCACAAAGTTAGTAAATTAGATATAGGATAAAGAATTAAATAAAAAAATATATTTTTGATGCTTTATTTTAACCCTCTTGTATATAGTTCATATTATTACTTAATAGAGAGGGAGCTAATGAGAGAAATAAAATTTTATTTGGTTGGAGAAAAATAAAATGAAATTTCTTTCTTTTCTTTTTTATATTAGAATACAAGTGTGATTTAGTGTTGTTGTTTGGGTGCTAAGATTGCATAAGAAATGTTATCATCTAAGAAAATGTTACCATTCAAATATTTTTTAAAAAAAAATTAAAATTTAAGTTTACCGTTGGATCTACCGGGGGATTAATTCGACGGTAACAAGCTCAAGAATTTCGCTAAATGAAAATTTATATCTACTGCTAATTCTGCTCGTAATTAGTGGCGGTCGAAAAAATCTGCCGCAATAATTACCGACGAAATTTATACCGTGAAATTTATTCTGCTACTAAATCCGAGGGTAAATATATTACCATCAAAAATTTTTGGTAAATCCACCGATAAATTCGACAGTATCCGACAATTTGTTTTGTAGTAAAAAGTTGTAAGTAAATAATATCTGATATTATTTAATTTATTTATATAATTTACTTTTTTTAATTATCATTGATCATATTTTAAATCCTTTAATTATTGCTAAAATAATTAATATTTTTAAATATAATAATAATTATAAATAAAATAAAATAAAATAATTTTATATTTTTTTCTCTAGTGTTTTGTCCCAAAAGTTATTGCGGTGAATATATAGATAAGAATATTAAAATATTCAATGTCAATAAAAATAGATGTTGATATTGATCAAACTACAAAAATTTGATATTTAACTATTATATTTTTTTAATATCTATTAAATTAACATTAGAATTGAAAGTGAGTCGAATTAGACTAAATTTAAATTTAATTTATAAATATTGAGCTCGATTTTCAGTTTGGCATGACTCATTAATAATTGAATTTATTTGTAAAGTTCAAATTTGACAAATTAAAAACTCACGAGTCAGCTTAACTTCAGGAATTGGTTCAAATAACTTGAATCTATGTAAATAAATTATATTTTATGTATAAAAAAATATCAGTTACATATATTGTATATCTATTAATTATTATTTATGTCCTCTATTATATATAAAAATTCTATATGTACTTGTGTGTATATTGTATAACTATATATCGTTAATATAAGTTAACAAATATAAATTACATAATAAATGTATTATTATAAATAATTACAATACGTAATATATAATTATTTTTTATATATAATTAAACCAACTCACGAATTAATGAGTTAAACTTATTTAAATTTAAATTAAGTTCGACTTATTTGATATATAAACTTAAATTTAGACTTAAACTTAGTTTACAAACCCATGAATTTAACTTATCAAATGGTTAACTAATCGAATATGATCTAACTTGATTCACTTTTAACTGTCATTGGCATGTTAGATTGATGTTGCTAAAATAATGGATATAGCTCTTTATATTTTAGATGCGATAATAAAAAATTCAGATGATTCCTCTCAGAGGTGTGTGTGGTTGGAGGGAATATAAGTATATTTCTAGGAATTTTGAAATGGGAATATCTTATTCCCATGTTTGGTTCAAGATTTAAAAAATTATTCCTGGGTATGTTTTATTCCTTGGAATCAAAATCCAACCCATTTCATTTCCATTTCTTTCCTGGTTATCTTTAATTCCAATGGAAATAGAATGTGTATAATAAAGTGAAAAGACCAAAATACCCTTGTTAATTTCACCCCAACCCTTCTTTTCAGATTTTTACTCCTCATTTGATCAGAAACCCAAACCCTAGCAGAGCTCCTCTCCCATCGAAACTAAAACATAGCCGAGCTTCTTCCCCAAATTCATGGAGGCTCCATCGGTGTCAGCACCGTCTCGCCGCCGATTTGAGTTTGCATGATCACCCCTCACCTTATTCTAGAAGGAAATTCACTTCAATCGTTTGTTTGCGTTCGTGTTCCATCATCGCAGCTTACGTCGGTTCACTGCCACTGTATGCTTGCCGTCGTCGCTGCCGCGCCTCTAGCCAGATCCTCCGCGTCGCATGCTTGCGTTTGGTCTCTCTCCTCTGTCTGAACTCGATTGCTACAACATTTTCTGAGGTTTTCGGTTTCTACTAGTTCATTCAAAATGAGTTTATTTACGTCTTTGAATTGTTGTTTTAATTGATACATCCTAATTCTTTTTTCATGATATATAGATGCTGATTTATTTTTTCAGTGGCAATATTTGCTTATCTCTGTGGTTTGAACTATGTTTATTTTATTTCTCAAATAAATTTCTGAACTCTGTGGTTTGAACTCTGTTTTTTTTTTTTTTTTTGCTGAAACTCTGATTTGAACTATGTTTATTTTATTTCTCAAATAAATTGAGGGTTTTTTAATTGTTGTGGTGCATATAGTGTTATAGCATATATTAATCTGTAAATTGTTGTGGTGCATATAGTTTCAGCTCTTGATCAAAACTTGAAGATTACTTTTTGTTTGTTGTCGTTTTTCTTTGAATCTTATATTATATAATAATTGCTGAATTTTGATCTTTTAAATTTGTTAATGTTTCTTTCTTTATCTTGTTCTGATGCCTAATATCTTTGTTACTTTGATATTTCAAGAACATTTGATTAGCCATGGCATTGCCATTAGTTTTATATTGAAAATTAGGTTTCCATGGTGTAAAAGGTTATTGGTTGTGGTATTGTTTAGTTTTGCTGGAAACTTTTATAATTGGTATAACTATTTGTTAATATTTGTTATTTGTCCAAGTTGCAGCATAGCGAAAAGAAGAAATATACTTATTAGATAATAGTAAGTAGTAACTTTTGGTGAATAGAGAATTTGCACTTACTAAATTAGTGCTTTGTCTCATGCATCCTGTGTTCTTTATTTTAGAGGTACAAAACTGTACAAAAATGTATCATATATCCTGTGTTCTTTAAATTTATTTTATTTTTAGGTACATATGTCTTGTGTGTGTGCAACTAATAATCTACAATTCTATATGCATGCTTACTTGATGCCTTCACAATTTCACCTGTCATTTTTTGCCTGCACTAAATAATACTTATCCACATAAATCAATTTTCTAATTAAGGGTATCCTTCAGAATTTAATTAATTTTTTTTAATTTTTGTTGTCTAATATTTTTAAGACACTCATTATTAATTGATTCTTAGTAATAATACAACTCTTTACATAATAACAAGAAAGAAAGGGTGTGATTGTAATTACAACTATGAGAATTAGCTAGCACTATAAAAATCATATTAGTGCGTAGTAGCTAGCTGCAGGACACATTTCAAGTTGCATAGAGTCCATAATAATGGAGAAGAAAATGATAGCTTCTCTACAATTTTTTTTTGCTATCATACTTGTGATGTTGCTTTTCTGCATGGCAAAGGTAAAGAGTATAGTACTAAGTAATAGTGTTCTAAAACATTGATGAGCTGGAGAATCCAAATAAATAATCTTTAAGTTACCCTTTTATTTATTTATTTTAATTTAATTTGCATGCATCAGGTGTCATGTGCTGATCCTCAAGCCAAGATCCATGACCATGTCACTGGCTCTGAGATTTGTATGACATGTCATCCATCCCATGTTTAATTTGTGTTCTAATAAGTTCTAACTTCTAAATAATAAGGTACTTAATTGTTAATGTGTTCTAAAAATAAATAATGCTTTAATTTTTCACGTAGTGAAAGGACCCACTAGAAGACTTTTACCATTTGTGGGTATGATGTATATTCTTCTGTATATATTAGCTATGTTTAATTTAAGCAATATAGATTAACTTATTAGTAACTTAGTATTCCTTCATATTAGACTTTTGCTCTGCCTCTTTAGCCCATTTTGTCATTCCATTTGCACACCACATATATACCACAAACAACATTTATGTTTCTCTCAATAATTTTATTTTTTAATTCAATTCCTAACCAGAATTTTGTACCAAAGATATGATTATCCTTCCTATCTACTTCTGCCACATTGCTTGTTTAAATTTTTAAATTCTGACTTGCATTTCTTGATCTCATTCCATTTTTTATGGGCTTTAAATATTTTCGATGTCTAAATCATTTGTGGATGTAACTCGAGACACATTTTTAACAAAAAGGAATATATACGTATGTGCATATCCTATAACTATTTCTCATATAAACTATATAAATCATCTAATAAAGTCCTTCACTGGCCTGCTTCAGACTCCTTTGATCTATGCACCTACTTCCTTTGAATTTTCAGTTATTACTGATATCCTGTTCTTGATAATGTGTAATCACTAATCCTTATATAAATTCAATTATTCATTTATGAATGTATATGCTTGACTGTATATATTAGTATTCAGAGTTGTTGCTATTAATGGAAACAAAGCCATGAAACTGATCAGGTCATTTTATTATTGTTATTGGGATTGTAGTTGAGTGTGTGTTGGCAAATTCAGTTGCAATTGTAGTTTTGAATTGTAATTTTAAACCATTTTTAAGTGATCTTCTTAAATTGAGCTTAATAGTTCATAGTACTGTGTTAAGTTTTTTGATGTTGTTTCACATTGTAATATTTTTAATTTATTCTCTTTTAATTTTGCTGATCATTCTTTTAGTATAGAGTTACTATGATTTTTTGAAAGAGCAAATGAGATGCCCTCTTTTAGTATTCAAGTTATGATAATGCAATGATAATGCAGAAAAGGAAAGTTAAGTGCTGAATGTATATCTCTATGGTCTGATCTCATTGCTTAGCTTTGAATTATGATTTATACAATAAGCTAAATATTTCAAATAAGTTTGAAGTATGGCTGTTAATTTTATTTTTTAAATGATAGAAAAAGTTTACATAGAATAAATAAATAGTTAAGTCTTCTAGCTAAATATTTTAATGTTTTATTTTTTTTGTAGAATGAATTCCAAACAGAAGATGAAAGTTATTGCCTGCTTAATTTTCTATGTTTTGATTATATTGCAATTGAAAAAAAAATGGAATGATAGTTATAGTAGGCAAGTAATAAGAGATGTTAGTGTTGATAGGATTATTTATTTTAGTGATCTAGCATGTATAGAAAATACAAGAATGGATAGATGTGCCTTTCATGCATTGTGTAACATGCTTAAAAGGGTTGGAAGGTTAGAACCAAGTAGGAATATGGGTGTGGAAGAAATGGTTGCCATATTTTTACATATTATAGCACATGGTGTCAAAATTAGAGTAATAAAGAGACAATTTAATTTGTGAGATCTGAAGAAACAATTAGTAGACGGTTTAATGATGTATCGCTTGCTATTTTGAGATGTCATAATCTCTTACTGAAGAAACCTCAACCATTTAGCCAGGATAGAATGGATGAACGATGGAAATGGTTTAAAGTAATTTATTTTGCTAATGTTATTAAATCTCATATGGTTGGTGTTCTTTAGGATTGAGTTAATTGATCTTTGTTTTGGATTTTAGGATTGCCTAGGAGTCTTAGATGGTACTCATATCAAAGTCAATGTCCTTGAGGCTGATAAGACTAGATATCGAAACAGAAAAGGTGACATAACAACCAATGTGTTTGGAGTGGTTGCTCCCGATATGCAATTTATCTACGTACTGGCGGGTTGGGAGGGTTTAGTTGCGGATTCTAGGGTATTGCGAAATGCACTATTTCGCAATGGGTTTAGTGTTCCCCAAGGTATTTTATTGAGACTTTAATATGTTATCAAAGTAACCATTTGATCTTTCATTAATTTTGTTCAATTGTGTATGTCACACTAGGTCATTATTACTTATGTGATGCTAGATACATGAATTGTGAAGGATTTTTGGTACCTTATAGAGGACAAAAATATCATTTGAGTGAGTTTAATCTACATAATCAACCTAATACAGCCCAAGAACCTTTTAATATGAAACATCCACAAGCTCGAAATGTCATTGAAAGGGCATTTGGAGTATTGAAAGCAAGATTGAGAATTTTAAGGGGAAGGTCATTTTATCCTATTAAAACTCAAGGAAGAATTATAACTTCATGTTGCCTTTTGCATAATTACATTAGAAGAGTGATGGTTGTGGATCCTATTAATAAGATAGTAGATCAAAGTATGCTTGGAGTAGATGAGGGGACGATCCACCATATTGAGACGAGCGATGCTTGGGGTAGATGGAGGGATCAACTTGCACAAGAAATGTGGAACCAATAGAGGAGAAGACATCATACACGATAATTGTGTTCATTTTTCTATATATGAGGTTGTCTATTATAACATTGATTTCATTTTATTGATGTGTTTTCGTTATTGTACAAGAATTGTGCGTCTGTTAGTAAATTTTAACTTTTTGAGACTTCTTTGTAACTTTAATTTGGATAATAGTAAAGCTTTTTAATACATATGTGGTTAGAATCGTTGAGATTTGTTTTATATAAGTTCAATTATGGATTATGAGATGAATTATGAATTATGGAATTTTTGAAAATTTAGATACGTATTTTGTGTTAATTTTAATTAAACATATTTAATATTAGGGGTATTTTAGTAAATTTAAAAAAATTAGAATCAATAATAATTTTAATTAAAAATATTTGATATTAGAAGTATTTTAGTAAATTTAAAAAAATTTAAAATAAAAAATAATTTAACTAATGATATTTGTTATTGAAGATATTTTAGTAAATTTAAAAAAAATTAAAATCAATAATAATTTTAATTAAAGATATTTGATATTAGGAGTATTTGAATAAATTTAAATTAATATTTTTATTATATTTATATTTATTTAAAAAATAAGAGTCTAAAAAATTTAATTAAAAATATTTTATTTTATTATATTTATATTTTATTATATATATTTATTAAATTTAATCATTAATATTCTAATTAAAAATTATAAAGATATTTTGGACAAAATATTCATAATTTTTAAATATATTAAATATGAACCAAACAAAAACCAAAACATTTCTAGACATATTATTAATATTTTATAGATTTTGTTTTTAAAAACCAAATATAAAAATACTATATATTTAATAATATTATTTCAAAAAATTATATTCCTAATAATAATATTTCTGGCATAAAAATTAATCCTTAATCAACACACCTTCAAGGTTATTAGGCCGCACCACGGAAAGTCGGAAACAATAAAAAATTAGAGAGACTCTTATTACAATTGACTAATTACATACATGCATTAATATTAAGCGCTCGTTCTTATTACAATTGACTAATTACATACATGCATTAATATTAAGCGCTCGTTCTAAATTCTAACAAATTCTTATTATTTCCTCATATCCCTGGACACTGTTGACTTCTATTACCCCTTGAGCACTTGAACTACCAACGTGTTACCATTTTAGTGGGTTTTTTATTTTATTATTTATAAACCACTTAATTTCTCGATTATCTTTTATATACGCACGTATAATAAGTGAGATAGGGTTAACTGTAATGACAAAAATTAAGGTGTGACATGTGAATAGTAAAATTCTACTGTAGACTGGAGTATCTTAAATATAATTCCACATATTATAGCCTTATTTAGAACTGAATAGAAAAGAGAGTGAATTGAACTTATATTCTGTTTCCAAGTGGAATAATGAAATAATGAAAGTTGTGTATAGATCAGTAGGCTGATCTTGATATGCATGTGGAATATAATTGGTTGTTAAAGTCCCCTAAAGCAGCAAAAAGATTAAAGATTAGCCAATAATGGACCACCTTATAATAAAATAAAGTAAACGGAAAAAAATTGAGAAAATGACATTTGCTTCTTTTGTAAAATGTTTTAATGATATTTTTTTTCATTTATAAAATGTACATTTTTTCTTTTTGTAAGCATTTTAGTCCATTGACCAAATATCTTTTTAATAATCATTATAATATTAATAGTTAGTAATAATTGTTTGGTTAATAATAATAATAATAATAATAATAATAATAATAATAATATTTATTATTAACGTAATAAATTATTTATTTTTAATATTTTATTATTTAACATGAAATGTATAAAAACATTTAAATTAAATATTTTTTAACAAATTAAAATATTTTATATTATGTAATAAAATATTAAAATAAATAAAATTATGACAATAAAATAAATATATTATTATCAATCAGATATAATTTAGATTAGAATTTCATTAGTCAAATTGTTAAGAATAAGAATTGGTCTCGGTATAGATAAGTCTATTTGTATAATTGAATGAGAAAATATTTTTACTATTAATGCGCCTTCAAATATCTGTATTTAATTTATATTTTTTGGATAAAATCTTAAATAATTGATAAATATAGTCATTTTATATTATACACTAAACTGGCTTATATTTTATATACTGTAAAATGTGGTGTAAATATATTAAGTTTGAACTTTTTTTTTTTTGTGAAATAGCGATCACTTTTTCTAAAAATTTATTCTTCTTCTTTTAAACAGTTGTTTTCAAATTTTACTAAAAAACTTTTGAGCCAAAGTTGAGATGCAGGGACGGAATGGGGGGTTATATAATTTTATTTTTTATTTAAAAATAATTTAGTATTTAGTCTAGTATAAATAAAAATTTAATTTAAATATTAATAATTTTTAATATCTAAAAAGTAAATAAAATAGTAAAATTTTTTTATCCAAATGGGTTCAATAATAAAAAAAATTTACATTAGAATACAAGCTTAATATTATAAATTTGATGTTCTTAATCTTATTGAATTAAATAATTTATGTATAATTTTTGAATTATGTCAAAAGTTAATAAAGACAGAAAAAATTTTAATGTATCATTTGATTAATTGTTTTATTAGTTTGATATTAACTCTTCATGTTTTAACTACTACAACTTAGAGATCTTATTCAACTGTGAATATTGTAAAGAATAGACTCGAAAATAAAATAAAAGATGAATTTTTTACTAATTGTCTTTTTGATTTATATTAAAAAAAAATTGTTGAAAGATTTGATACAAATTCTATTATCGATAAATTTTATGATATGAAGAATCGATGTTTACCATTTTATTAGTAAAAAAGTATATATATTTTTTTTGAGAAAAGCTCTGTATACAAGTCATTAGGGCTTGTATGTTTTACAAGTTAATTAACGAATAAACCCCCCAAAACGCGATGCAAGGTACGTTCTTCTTCTTCCTCTTCCTCTTCTTCTTCTTCTTTTCTTTCGTTTCTTGCCTTCTCTTTCTCTTCCTACTTCTTCTTACTGCACATTCTTCTTCTTCTTCTTTCGTTTCTTGCTTTCTCTTTCTTGTTCTTCTTCTTCTTGTACGTTCTTCTTCCTCTTCCTCTTCTTCTTCTTTTCTTTCGTTTCTTTCCTTCTCTTTCTCCTTCTTCTTCTTCTTGTTGCACGTTCTTCTTCCTCTTTCTGTTCTTCTTCTTCATTTACGTGCTTTTTTCTCTGTTTTCTTTCTTCGTTATTCTCGATTTCCATTGTTTTTTTACATCAAGCTCTGAAATCGTTTTTGAAGAAGAAGAAGCAGCAGAAGATGAGGAGGAAAAAGAGAAAGAGTTCTGAAATATGCATGAGGTGTACTTCAACGAATTTTGGGTGTATTTCTTAAATCCTTTGGGTGTATTTTTGTAATCCTTTGGGTGTATTTCTATAATCGTTTGGGTGAATTCCTGTAACCATTTGGGTGTATTTCTGTAATCGTTTGGGTGTATTACAGAAAGGATTACAGAAATACACCCAAACAGTTACAGAAATACACCCAAAGAATTACAGAAATACACCCAAAGGATTTAAGAAATACACCCAAAATAGGGGGAGACAGTATATTTCTTCTTGAAATCTTTTAATGTTTTGCTGGTTAAGGATGAGGCACATGGCAGAGACAATCTAGAAGAAAAACCTAGAAGAACAGTAAAACAGTACCTTGAATAATGTTTCTTCCTTTTTTCTGGTGATTTTTTATGGAGATTTGTATATTTTTTTCTTGATTTCTTCTACTCTTCGCGAAGAGTTGGAACGTTTCTGCAGAATCGTAGTAGTTTGTTTTGAATCTTGATGGTTTGCGTTTTAATTGAGGAAGAAGAGGAAGAGTGAACGTGGGTGGAAAGAGCGCGTATTTTTTTCTTGATGGTTTGCGTTTTGATTGAGGAAGAAGACGAAGAGTAAATGTGTTGTTGAAGGAGCGCGTGTTTTTTTCTTAAACTTGGAGCAACTTGTATAACTTGTAAGCCAAAAAGGCTTGTATGTGTAGCAGGCCTCATTTTTTTGTACTATAAAATATATTCTCTATCAATATATTTTTTTTTTTAACATAGGTAGCTCAACACAGTAAAGTGGAGCAAAAAGAACACAGGACTAAAAAACATAAATAAAAATAAAAGTTGTAATCCGTTGTCATCTCCGACATTGCCATCAACAACCAAACGGATCAACTCCATAAATTTACATAAATTTTATTTAATATTATATATGTTATTGGCTCCTGATAATATTTTTGCTTAGATGAATAAATTTTTTAATATACAACCTTCATCTTATTATAAAATTTAAAGTATTGATAAATGTACTCATTTGACGTTATACTATTTAATTATTTAGGGCGGGGTCCCCCTTTAAAGTTTAAACTGTAGAGGGTTTCAATCTAAGTGGCTATGTTAATTTTGAACTTAATTTCTTGTGAAATAGAGATCTCTTGTGGGGAAAAAAATATAGAGAATCTCAATCTAAGTAGGTCAACTGCAAAAAATCTTATCATCATCACCGTAGAAGCTATAAACCACTATGGTCAATTTTCTCAAAGCTCACCTGCTCATCACATTTCATCTTTGTAGTTGGTGCAACCATACAATCTGCTTTATTATATTCTTACCTTTTAATTAAATATTTATCAATTTATCTTTAAGGGTTGCATATGAATCTTATTCTTTATTCTGATTTATTTATTTATCTATTTATTTAATTATAAGTTTATAACATGTACTAACCAATTTGAATTGGTATATTAGTTAATTCACTAATCAACTTAAATAAATGTCGAAAATTTGAATTTCGCCCTATACATGTAACAATCCGTTAACCAACAAATTAGTTATTTGTCTGTCGGATGAGAAACCATAAATTATAACACTCTTTTAAATAGTAACTAATCTACTTGTGTTTTGACAAATCTAAATCATATCCTTTTTATTAAGGATAATGAAATTGGTAATGCTTTTTCTAAAGCAAATTCCGGAATCATTAGTGTCTTTATGTTGGAGAAAAGTAAAAGCTAAGGAAGGAATCAATACCTTGTCCTTTTTATTGTTATGTGCTTGCCAAGAAGTAATGACAACCTTCACTTCCTTTGGTTGTTGGTTTTTCATAGTGGAGGCATGTCTTTTTTTCCAAGTTAAGGCAAAACCATGGTAGAAATACTAGAAAATAGTAATAATTCTTTTAAGGGAAAACACCTTATAAGGATGAAATTGAAGGCAAAAAATGCTATAAGAAGCATATGAAATTTGGATTCTCTTATCAGTTATTGCCAAATCTCTTCCCTCGCCTTCATGATAGATGTATTCATCATAGTAGCTAAGTGGCAACATCAAAGTGTAAAACCCTATGACATGGAGATAGAATACGACATAACATGGAATATGTGGACACACGAATTTTAAAATTTTATAAGACACGAGGCACATCATATATAAAAAATATAAAGTATTTTTTAGATAAATTACAATGATGTTTTAATATTTATTGATATTAAAATATAAAATAAATTTTTAACTATTTTTAATGTTTTCTTTTAATTATTAAAAGTATTTAAATATTTTTTATTTTAATAGATAATAATATATATTATTTCTAAACTCATTTCAAGAATATATATTAAGAATAAGGCTGGACACGTTGACACATGATGAAATTTAGGTGTATGCAAGTGTGCCCGGAAAAATTTTTTTATTTTTTATTAAGACACAGTTTAGACACAACAAACACGCTTGTTGAGCGAAATATAAAATATTTTTTTAACTGTTTTTAATGTCTTTTTTTAATTATTAAAATTATTTAAAATATTTTTTATTTTAATAGATAATAATATATATTATTTCTAAATTTATTAAAATACATATATTAAGAATAAGATTAAATACGTTGACACGTAATGAATATCCAAAAAAAAAAATTTAATTTTTTATAACAGACATATTAAACACGCAGACACAATCAACAACTCAACAATATATCCAGACTTCATTGGTAAAACCCAAACATGGTCCATCCGTAGATGTGTTAAGGATGAACAACCCTATAAAAAAAAGTATTCAAAATGACCAATCATTCTTATCTAATCTAATACAGGTTTAAACAAGGAATAAATATATATTAATATATAGGGTATAAGGAGCAAATAATTCAATGGGTCCAATAGTGAAAGATTGTTATTTGCTCTCATTTACGTGGGTACACTGAGCCAACACAATCTTTTACCATTGGGTGGAGTGTAAAATTCACACAAAATAAGTCTGTGTCTAGCGCCGAATTCAATTGTAAAAAGAGTTTGTATGTCTGTAATATCTTAAATTAGTTCTTAACAAATATTGTCAGATATATTTTAACTCTCAACAGTTTTTAATTATTATATCAGTTCTCATATTAAATTGTTCGTCCATATAAACAAATTAATTTAAAAAATTTTAAAATTTTTGGAGATTATTATGTTTTTATTAAATAACAATAGAGACTGATTTATTTAATTTTGTAGCAAAATTTGTATAAAAATTAATTTGTCTAATAAAATAAAAAATAAAAAATAAATTTTAAAATTAAAATTTGTTAAAAATTTATTCAAAAATAAAGTCTTATTAGAACTATGCAGTTCATCCTTTAAAATCATATTCCATTCCAAAACTAATGAGATAGAATGAATTGAGAAATATTCTGACATTTATATAAAATAGGATGAATTGAAAAATATTCTAGCATTTTATTGCTACTGCCCTATCCTTTTTAGTTTTTACTTATAATTTACGTAAACCAAGCAGCAGGTTTGATTCCCGCTATTCGTTCTTGCCCTTATTACTTTATTTTACTTATTAGTTATTACTTTATTAAATCGATTTTCGACTAAAATTTTTTAGGGACTAATTTAGCATATTTTTTTCGGTGGTAGAATAGGTAGAGCCATAAGGTGAACCACAAACCATGTCTCATATACACCCGAAATTTGTCTCCAAATGCAGCTTGATTGGTTGGTTTCGGTTTTATGTAGGTCCTACTTCCCTTCACTCCAGCAATATCAGAATCAGCCTCACTTACCAACTCACTTATTCTGCAGTTTTATATGGCTTTCCCACTCACTCTTAGCCAATCATTTGAGGCAGATGTTTGACCAAACTTGTACCAAACAAGCTACGATTTAAATAAGTCACAAAATTGTAAAAATAAAACAAAATGAATAGTAGTGTGAGAAAAGCTGAATATGTATATTCCGAATTTCTGATGATTGGAACTATACAAATGAGGAAAAATATATAGCCATGTTGCAATTATCACATCATAATTGCAAGATACTACTTTTTACTAAGGCTAATGATCTAACCACACATATCTCAACACACTAGCTTTTGAAAGAAACTGATCATGAAGTAAATTTTGGCAAGAAGAAAAAGGTTAGTATTGGAAAAACTGTCGCCAGTCAATTAATTCAGCTAAAACCAATTAGTTAAAATCCAGTCACTTGAGATGGTAGAACAACATTCCTGTGTTTGATATTACATTTTCATACCTAGAAAAAAAAAAGATATTACATTTTAAAAGGAATACACTTTTTATGCCCATGTTTAGTTGCACTTGAGCATCCTCATAGTGTCAAACTCTGCAGATAGAAGGTTAACTTTAACCTTAAACCATAAAAGTAAGCATTGTAATGAGGATATGTATGTGAAAAATGTGCCAACATAACCCCATGTTTCCATAGAAAAGCAAAGATAATATAAGGAAAAATGAATTCTTCTATTCACATCTAGTTTAGTGTTGTCTACATAAATGGCAATATGAAATAAAAAAGACTCTGAACTAATCCTTGCACATGTTTTTTTATTTTGAATCTGGTTCAAGTAATAAAGCATGCATCTATCTATGATACCCGGCATTACAGTATTCCCATGCCGAAAAACATCTCTACCAATGGAAACTTTTGGGTCTAAAGTTGGACTTAAATGTACAAAACTGTGACAAAGTATCACGCAGATATGTTTTTCTGTCACGAAGGTCACAATAAATTAACATGAATCAATACTTTACAGAATGGACTGCATTCATGAAGGAAGTTATTCTTGATTGATCCTTCTGGATACCATCTGAGTCACATATGCCGCTACTAACATCCACTCCTTCAGGTTTGAGAGTTGACAGAGCCTCGGAAACATTATTTGGATTGATTCCTCCTGCTAAGAGCCAACCGTGTTTGCTTCTAATTTTAGGTAGTTTAAACTGAGCCCAATTGAATGCTTCGCCACTGCAACAGCGTATAATGAGTTTAATATTTGAGCAGAAAAGCCAATAAGAGTCGTCTAGTAGTGACCAATTTGAATCATTTGCATGAGAAAGGTTTTAATCTCAGTGCTGTCAAAGTACCAATTAATACGAAGAAATCGGGGACAGAAGCAAAGAAAAGAGAGATTATCTAACGGGCTGATTGCCATTGACCAATAGAAAATGTATCCATACCTGCCACCCTTCGCGCTATCTACAAGAACCCAATCAACTAGAGAACAATCTTCATCAGAAATTGTGTTTAAAAGGCTCCCATCCGCATTTGCATGGAGAACATATATTACACGGTTTTCTTGAATCAAGGACGGAAAAACTAACCGAGAACCATGTCCATGAAGCTGCATTGTCCAATAGATTATGAAATTAAATACTTGTCATGGAATATATGTAAATGGCAAGAAAAATTTTACCTGAACATATTCAAGATTCGATGCATCAGAAGCTCTTAAAATTGTTTCTAGATCATCATCGACAAATACTCCCACGGGCTCGGCTCCATAATCTCTAGCAACTTTAGATATCTCCTTTGCAACAGAAAGTGAAACAGAACGTTTAGAGTTTGGCCATATGATCATCCCGATAAAATTTGCACCCGCTTCAGCTGCCATAGCAGCATCTTTAGCTGATGTAATGCCACACATCTTAACCAAAGGTTGATTCTTTTCGAGATCATTTCTTGAGTGTAAATCATTTCCCAACTCTGTTAGTTTGCAGGAAATTTTAAACTTCGGGCAACACCTAGTGCTTGAAAACAGCAGCTTCTCTCCTTTTAAACCTACATAATAGCATATGTTACATACTCAGCAAAGAAAGAAATATGCTCATCTGGTTTCCTGAAAACACGAGAGATACTTTCATAACAGTTAACAACTTCTTGAAGTGAACAATGTAGTGTATATATATATGCATTTAGCAAAGAGTAAGATTACCAAGAATCGGCCTTCTATTGAAATTTGTAGCCCTAAGTTGCAAGTAACTGCCAGTGTTTGAACCTGCACAAAAGGAAAAACATATCTTTCAAGTTAGCTGAGAAAATAAATAAATAAATGCAAGCATGATTATAAAAAAAGGATATACTGTCATAGGAAATGAATTAAAAATGCTAGTTAAAATATACACTACATTCATATAAATTTGAAAAATACATAAAACAGCATCATCATACATATTGAAAAACTGAGCATTTATATTTTTAAGGAGATTACATCATCATAAACATCACACAAAATTATAGTCACCATGAATGAAGACAGAAAGGGTCAAGCAGAAGAACCATAACTATCTTATTGATAAGTATAGATCAACTCCGTTCATCCAAGATAGATGAGGAGCCAAAAAGTACAGGAAATCGGCCAATTCTGGTTGATGGACTCATGAATTCCAATAGTCCAATCGTGAACATTAAACATCAGAAACACCATCGTGAATCACTCATGTATAAAATCACCACAAAACCAAAGCTGGACCTATTATCAAGTTACACATGACTGAATCAATGTCAAATGCTTTCCATGATGAACAATTACACCAAGCACAAGATAAAGTCAGTACTCAGCAGCTACGGTCATAAACATAGAAGCCTACTGAGGAGACCAAAATGTCACTTGCAAGTTAACCAAATCATTTTGAATGGAGCTCCTATGATCTATTCAAACCACACCCAAAAAAAAAAAATCAAACACTCTTAAACCAAAATAGCCTATATATCCAAATACAAAATCATTATATTCTAGAGCACCAATCCAGGATTCAAAGAACAAACCAGGATCACTTGGCAAATGTCAAGCAAGGTTCCACCATTTCAAAAAATTCTATCATCTCGAGATAAACCAATAAAATGATGTTAAGACACCCTTCTTCAATTCATGTCCTACCCACTATCTAAAAGTTTGTTAAAAGCAAGACTCTACAAGCTTATAAATTTCACCAGTGCAGTACAATACGTTATTGTTTTTGGTTCTTTTATCATACACTATGAAAACAAATGCATTGACTTTGCCATGAATCCCCATTGCAAAATTCCCCATTAATTCTAGAAAAATGATTTGAGGATCCATCAATCAACTTGCCAAAAACCATTTATATACTCTTCTTCTTATGTAGAATACCATTTAAAATAAAATTCACCTGAGCTAGCACATTGATCAAACAATTGGATTGCATGCTAAGAAACGATGAATTGATAGTCTAATGGAGAAGTTAAAAGGGGAACCTGTAAGCATGATGAAACTTTGAGATGCCGCTGTTGGGTTGTTTCAGTGAGAAAGGGAAAGACAGCAAGGGGCGGAACCCGAAGGGAAGAAAAGAAAGCATAGATATCAGAATCGAACCAGTAATTGACCCCATCATACGACCAGGTCACCGGTTCAACCGGTAAGTCACTAATTTTCCCGGTTGATCCGGTCATAATTAAATAAAAGTGTAAAATTAAAAAAAAAAATCAAAAGTTAAAACTTAAAATGCATGTCTTTACAAACGTATTAATAACAATCAGAGATAACTAATAATGCAAAAAGAGATAATAAACTAGTCACTAGTACAAAATACTTTTTCAATTTAAATGAACAAGAAAGAGCAAAAAATAACACAATCAGTAAATCAAATTCAAGGGGTGATCTCAAAGTCAGCATCTATATCTTCATAGGACAAATTTGAAGCTTGACCAACATTTCCTTCATTTTGATTTGCATCTATATCTACATTTGTGTATTTTTCACATATCAATATCAAGAATAATTCATAATAGCATCTGAGTTGTGACGAAGACATTTTTACAATTCTAGCAAAAGAAAAAAAAAAAAGAAAACAAACAGCAAGCATGGGAACAACAATTTAACTAAACAATTTTATTCTGAGTTGCAGAGAGCATGAACCTCATTTTCAACAACAAATTCAACTATGATAAATTTTAGAAACAAAAGATTTAGCTCAAGATGATTTACAGAAACAAAAAAAATTTAGCTAAATGATTATAGCAATACAACATATTCAAGCTTCAGTGATGATAAACAATAACAAATTCAACTCATTGATGATTTTCAGCAACAAAAAAATAGTTCTGTGATATTTCAGCTTTAGCTAGGTGATTTTTTCAACAAGACAGCAACATATTAAAGGTTCAGTGATGATAATCAGTAAACAATTCAACTCAGTGATATTTTCAGCAACAAAATCAAGGTGCAGAGATGAATTACAACAACAAAATTGAGCAAGGAAGAACAGGGGAATTTATTGGAACTCACCAAATCGGGGACAAGCAGCTGATGGCGAGGAGGAAGCTGACTAGGCTCGAAGCAAGAAGACGAGAACGACGACCAGCCCCGGGACGTGCTGCTTCTGCCGCCGGAGACGACGAGCGCAGGGAAGACGCGCCTGAGTGCGAGACTGTGACGAGACAAAGAGCGACGACGACGACTAGCCCCGGGATCTGCTGCTTCTGCCGCCGGCGACGACGACGAAGGCAGGGAAGGCGAGCGCTGACTGCGAATCGGTGACGAGACAGAGAGCGACGACGAGCTTGAGAGTGAGACCGGAGGCAGTGAGAGAGAGAGGAGACGAGAGAGCTTGAGTGCGAGAGCGACACTGAGAGAGATGAGAGAGCTTGGCTTAGTGGGAGAGTGACAACTGACGAGACAGAGACACGGAGGGGTGGCCTGGTGGGTTTTTGCGGGTTTAATGTTTAGGGGACTAGAGTTTTTTCTTTTTTTTTTTAGGACATGAGAGAACTGTTTTTTTTTTTTCTTTGGTAAAGGAAGGGGGCTTAACAGCCCCAAAAGAAAAAAAAATATATATATATAATTTATAGACAAAACGGGTCCCTGTGAAATCATCAGCCAAAATTTTTTTAAGTTCTATGGGTGGATTGTCAATAAAATGGTATCCCAACTCCTTGCTAGTGTTCCTTTTTGCAATCCAATCTGCCATTCTATTTCCTTTTCTTAGAGTATACTTAATAGTCACTTGTTAGTGTTTGTTTATTCACACAAATATGCTTCTGAGAATAGGATTAGGATGCTCTTGATTATACTTTTCCCTTTTTAGTACTTCAAATACTGATCTAGAATCAGTTTTAATTTCTATTTTCTTAAAACCTAAATTCCAAGCAGTTTTTAAGCCGTGATGTACACGTTGAAGTTCTGCTTGGTAAGCTATATAGTGCCCCAGATTAACTGCAAAACTCGCAACCCATCTCCCGTCGCTATTCCTCAATGCTCCTCCATATCCCGCTATTCATGGGTTCCCCAATGAGCTTCCATCTGTGTTGATTTTGATCCGTCCCTCCATTGGTAGTGTCCAAGAAATGTGCCTCTCAATTCTGTTTCCCCTTGGCTTGATCAAATTCTCCTTTTTAAAAGCTTGGGAGATTTCAGAGACATATGAGTGAATTATTCTTTTTGCGTCGTTAGGTCTTTGGAAGGGAGAGTTGAAAATTTTTTTATTTCGCCACCGCCACATCCACCAGCAAGTCACCATGAAGATGGTAATCCAGTTTTCATTGGGGTTGCTGCTCAGATTGGATGTAAGGTTCCATCTCAACCATGCATCAAAGGGAGCTCTGAAAAAACTTTGAAGTTGTCTTGGGTTTATTAATCGAGTCCATATGCGTGAAGCGGCTGGGCAATCTCTAAGAACGTGAATTATGTTTTCTGTCACTCCTTCGCATCGATGGCAGCTGTCACAGGTTCCCAGCAATCTTCTTCTTCTAGCCGATGTCATTAGCCTGGAATGGGAGGTAAGCCACATAAAAATTTTGATTTTTTAAGGTCCTTTTCATCCCTATATTATTTCCCATGTGTGATCTTGAGTGATTGTATGTTGCGCCAACATGTTATACGTGCTTGTGATTGAGAATTCTCCTGAATTTGTAAAGTTTCATATGATTTTGTCCTCTCCCAATTCTTCCAAAGGGGGCATGATTGCTGTAATTTTTTGATAATTTTCTCTGATAAATGACTTTGTAGCCACTGAAAATTCCATTCACCCGTTCCATTAGAGATTTCTGAACTGTTATTTTTTGCTGGTCTTCATTTATAGGACTCAGGTTGTAATTCATTAAAGTATTAATTCCTTTAACCCAGTTATCCTTCCAAACTCTATCCGATCTTCCATTCCCTATAGCATAGGAAATATTTTGATAGAAGATGTCCCCTATTTTTGCAAAGTTTCTCCAAAGAGCGGAATCTAATTTTTTACTGCTGATGTTTTGTTTGAGGTTAAGCCCGCTTCCATATTTACTAATGAGAACTCTAGCCCAGAGAGCTTCTTGCTCTGTAACAATTCTCCACAGGATCTTAACCAGAAATGCTTTATTCATCTTGGATAGATCTCTGAACCCCAATCCTCCAAACCTCTTTAGTTGACAAATGAGTTTCCAGCTAACAGCGTGAATCTTCCTATTGTCTGTGTTCTCTCCCCATATGAATTTTCTTTGAATCTTTTTCACCTCTTGGTAGATTTCTTTAGGGATTTGATTATGCATCATGTCAAAATTTAGTGTAGGGCTAATGACTGAGTGGGCTAGGGTAATTCTTCCCGCAAGGGAGAGACAATTTGTTTTCCATCCTCCTAATTTCGCTTTAATTCTATCAATGGTTCCCTTGAAATTTTCTTTTCTTTTTTTGGTGTTGCTCAACATGGCTCCTAAGTACCTTCCCAGATGTAGCATCTCCTTGAAACCGCTACTGCTGAGGATTCTGTCCTTTTCATTCTGATCCACGTTCTTAGAGAAAATAATTGATGTTTTTTCAGCATTTATCTTCAGACCTGATACTTCACCAAATCTATTAAGGATTTTCATATTTTTTGCCATTTGGTCCTCCTTAGCTTCTGCAAACAGCAGTAAGTCGTCAGCGAAAAGGAGGTGAGATATGCTGGGTCCATCTGTACCTGCTTTCATAAGAATTCAGTTTTTTCTCATCACTTCTTCTTCTATTATTTGTGAGAGCTTGTCCATAGTGATCACAAACAAATAAGGTGATAAAGGATCTCCTTGTCTTATCCCTCTGGAGGATTCAAAAGCTTCCGTTTTGCTACCATTCCAAATGATTTTGTATGTTACTGTGCTTACACACGCCATTACAATTTGGCGAAAATTGTTGCTCACTCCAAATTCCTCCAGACAAGCATTGATGAAATTCCAATTTAGGCGATCATAAGCCTTTTCAAAATCAATTTTTATTGCCATGAATTTTTTCTCCCTTTCATTTTCTTCATGTCAAGCATCATTTCCTTTGCAATTATAATATTATCATGTATGATTCTTCCTGGCACGAAGCTGGACTGATTAGGGGCTATCCAATCAGCTAACGTTGGTTTGAGTCTAGCAAGTAAGATTTGGAAACACATTTATAAATGACATTGCATAAGGCTATGGGCCGAAATTAGGTTATAAATTCTGATTGCTTGGTCTTAGGTATAAGGGCAATGAGGGTTTGGTTTAATTATTTGATTGCTTGGGGTTCGGTCCAGATGTGGTTGATGAAATTGCACAAAGATTGTTAGATAAGACTCCAGTTATCTTTGAAAAAGTAGGCAGAAAAACCATCTTCACCTGGAGCTTTGAGAGATCCGATGTCAAAAAGGGCTTTTTTATTTCTTCTTGGGAAGCTGGGTTTATAAACAGGTCTTTGTATTATTCTGACAAGGTTGGGTATGTGAGGGAGGTGTCCAACTTTTGGTTATGCCTCACTTCCTCTTTGTACAGTTTCTTAAAAAAGATGATGGTCATGTCTTGCAACTCTTTTTGACTTTCACACCAACAAACTTCATTATTTCTTAGCTTTAGGATTTTATTTTTGCATCTTCTAATAGCAGTTTTGGTATGGTAGAAACGTGTATTTCGATCTCCTTCTACAATCCAAAGCTGCCTGGATTTTTGCATCCAAAATAATTCTTCTTGATCAAGAATGGTGTTCAACTCCTCAAACAGCCTTTTCTCTTGGTCTTCCAGCCATGGATTTCTCCCATAAGAGGGAGCCCTCTAAATTCCATTCAATCTACTCATAATCTTTCTTTTTCTTTTGAATATGTTTCCAAAGATTTCTGAATTCCACCTTTTTAACTTCGTGGCAAGCTCTTCTAAAGCTGCAGGGAGGGGTCTTTCTTTTTGCCAAGCACTTGTCATTAAATTCATTGAAATTAGGGTGAGTCTTCCAGATAATCTCAAAGTGGAAAGGCTTATCCCTGGTCTCTGGTATTAAAGGATTTAAGATTGCCAAGAGAGGGTGATGGTCAGAGTTTACTCTAGGTAGGACTTCTACCTGAGCATTCATGAATTCTCTTCTCCATCCTGCATTGGCAAGTCCTCTGTCAAGTCTTTTAAACACTCTATCCATGCATTCACATTGTCCTCTTTTTCAAGTATACTTAGACCCCACATAGCCTAGGTCCATGAGCTTACAATTGTTAATTCTTTCTCTAAATCTTCGACATGTATGTTGATCAATTTCTGCACCACCCTTTTTTTCTCCTTCTTCCGTAATTTCATTAAAATCACCAATACTCATCCAAGTATCTGCTGTATTATCTGCTATTCTCTTCAAGTTTTCTCATTAAAACTCTTTGAATTCCTTCTTGGGGACTTGCGTAAATAGCAGTGAGATACCAGCTTTTGTTAATTTGATTCTTGATTTTCATATGCACATATTAATGATGCGACTCTAAAATGTTAATAGTGATAGAGGGCTTGTCCCAAAGCACCCATATCCCACCAACAAAACTATTAGCCTCCTCTAAAAATACAAAATTATAATTTAGAGCTTTAATAATCTCTTTGGCTCTCTCCCCACTGCATTTTGTCTCATATAAAAGAGTGATATCTGGCCTTGATTGTCTCTTAAGCTCTTTAAGGGTGCGAATTGTGGCTTGATTCGCAACCCCTCTAATATTCCAAGCTAAAATAATCATCCTAAATAAGATAAAATAAAGACTATGGTAACTGACCAGATCAAAAGCAAAACTAACTTTGCATATTCTCCTCTGCAGGAAGGACTGTCGCACCTTGCTCCACTTCCACTTCCATTATTTTCTCATATTGTGCCATGGCTTCCACCATCTCACTAGTCTGCACTGAGTCAAAAGCAGAAGTTATGTGATCAGGTGGGTCTTCCAAGTTTGATTCTCCGATTCCAGTGGCTAGAATTTCTATTGAGAGAGGGGGTTGGGTTAGCTCTGCTCCATCCAGTTCTCCTGATGGTGTTGTGATTGGTCTATTTCTAACATATAAATATCACTTGGATAGGATGCATCTGGGCTAGTTAGGTTCAGGGTTTGGTCTCTGTTGATTCTTGGGGTGTTTGTTTGAGTTATATTGTGTTCTTGGACAAGAATTTCAGATTGGATATTCTTATTTTGGGCCGTGTTGTTGTTGACTGGTGTAGGAATTGGGTTATTAGAAACAGTTATGCTGGCATTTAGTTGTGGGTTCATGTTTTAGTCCTTGTTTTGGGTTTTGTGGTTTGGGTTGGTTGAGTTAGAGAATGTGGCTTTATGTGCTATTTTTTTTTGCTATTGTGGCCATTTGTTTTTTGATTTGTTCTATTTGTAGGTTCTGGTCTCCCTTTGCGCCTCTCCTGAGATATTTCTCTCTCATTCATTAGAGCACATCCAATGGACCAAAAGTTGAAGTCTTCTTTTTGACATATGCAAGGACCAACCATTGGAAAAAAAAAATAAGAGTTCCTGCACACTATCCAAGAGAAGAGAGATACGAGTGAGTCCCTCTAAATAGGGACTTTCTCTCTCCAATAATAACTTGTCACATGACAAGTTATTATAAAAAAATATTTATATAAAATTATAATTAATTATATCTATACTTAATTAATAATTTATATTAATTATTTAAATAATAATTAATTAAATCTTTTAATTATCTATTGAAAATAGTAAATAACTTAATCATGTTTAATTTATTAATAATTATAATAATTAATTATATTAAATAGTTATATCTTTATTTAATTAATAATTTATATTAATTATTTATATTCATTATTTAAATAATAATGAATATAAATAATTATATTAAATCAACATTAAATATTATTTTTATTGTTATATTAAATTATAATTAATTAAATTTATTTACATAAAAAAATAAATTTAATTTTTACACTTTACAAAATAATTTAACTATATTTTTTTATATTAAGTAATTTTACAAATTAGTGTAATATTGAATTATATATTGTGTATTATTTTTATATATGATTTTTTTAATATTAATATTTTTTAACAGTAAATTATTTTTAAATTTATAAATTTAAAAATATTATTGTAAAAAATAGTAATTATATTCATTTTAATTACTTTAATTAATTAAGTGAGACCACAATAGGGACTAAAGTTAGTTCTTCCTAATGGAGAAGAGAGAGATAGTTTGAGTTCTTATTTACTATTTATGACGTAAAAACTGATGTGGAGTTACTTTTTATGACATGTGGGCCATAAATAGGGACTGAGATGAGTTTCCTACTGGAGATGGTCTTAACCTTCTAGCATTATCCTCACTGACAGCCTCTGCTCCCACGTTCTCTAATACATCATTCTCCAGCACTGTAAAGCGAGATTTATTTTCACTAACAGTATTTTTATTCTCTTTTTCTTTTATATTTCCTCCACTGCTGCTGCTGCCCTCCCCTCCTTTTGTGCTTTTTCTGCCACGTGTATTTCTTTGAACTAACATCCAAGGACCGTAAGTTTCTACTAGTCCTTCCATGACCTTTTTGCCCCTATTTTCTTTGTTATTTTCTATTTTGTCATTTCCTTCAACCTCTGGATTTTCCTGTTGAGCTTCTTCTTGGTTTTCTTGTGTTGCATTGTTCATCTGCTATTTTTCTGTATAGTTCGATTTATCATGTCCAAATCTGCCACATAGAAAGCAAACTTGATGGAGCCCTTCGTATTCTACTAAATGATTTTTTCCATTGATTTAGAATTGAGAGACTAGGGGTTTTGTAAGATCAACCTCCACACAAACCCTAGCAAAATTTTCCCTAGCCACCTCAGTTGTGTTTTGTGTTCACTTTTAAGGTTCTCCTTACAATGTTGCCAATTTTTTTCAGTACTGCTTTGTTGTAGTATTCTATAGCAAGCCCGGGGAGTCTAATCCAAGCAGCTGTGCTGTCAAAGATTGTCTCAGTAAGATTGAAATCTGGTTTTCATAGTCGTATTGCTAGGTAGTGATCTAAGATTTTCTATGGACCTTCCATGAGGGCAAAATCCAGGTCTTCAGAGTTGTAAAACTTTACTAAAAAAAATTCATTTCCCAAATCAATAACATCTATACTCCCATTCTTTCCCCACATTAACCTCTAGTCTTCTTTTGAGAGCAACCAGAGAAAATTTTCTTCCCAGTAGCTTGACAATCAAGGTCTCCCACTAGTTCTTTCTTAGTTCTAATTTCACTCCTTCTCCTATGATGATGTTGTATATACCGTTGGGCAGTTTTTCACTGTTATCTCCGAATATTCCTCGTCTTCATCCTCTGAGGATTCTACTTCCCTGTTGGCTTGTATGTCCTCCTTCCTTCCTTCTTCCTTATTTTTTCCATTTCTGACTTTGTTCGCAAAAGAAGGTGGTAATCTTGTTTCTCCTCTATCTTCATCCATTTGAGTTTTCTTTTCTGGTTCTGGTTTAGTTCTACAGTCCCCTCCCTCTACCTCTTCTTCTACCATCCAATCTTCCAAGCGAGGGGTGAGTCTAGTGTCTCCTGTAAACTTTTTTTCTCTCGCTTTTTTCACTTTCTTCATGCTGCGATGGATTAGCTCTCCCTCTTCTCTCATCTTAGTTCTAGGATCGTGAGCTCGAGAGGCTCCTCCTCTCATGTAGCCACCTCTCATGTTGTTCCGATCAAAATTTCGGCAAACTAAGCAGAAGAAATATTAAATGAATTTTTAATGTTGGGAACATGAGAGAACTAGACTACATGTTAACTATCCTTTGTAAGAGATTTTATATTAATATTGGGTCCTGGGTCCAAAACAAAATTTTTTAAGTCCAGAAACTTTGATCAATATGTCCTAAAATGGGAAACTAGGATGGACCTGGCTCCTCACATTAGGGTTCTTGAACCACACTCTATTATTAAAGTTGTTATATATATGATAATACAAAATTCTTAATCTCTCACTCTAAAAAAAAGCAGCGTCCAAGGTTGGGGAAGGAGAGTTTCACTCTCCGGATCGAGTTGTATAGGGTCATCTGTTATAATTCGTATCGAATCTAGTGTATTAACGCATGGGTGAATGCTATGGTGCTTAACTTACTAAAAAAGGCAAAGAAATAATATTTAATAAACTTTAAATATTTTATGTTTACTTTATACATTTTATTTTTTACTTATAAAAGCAAGTTAGACAATTTAAGCACCAAAATAAAAGACACCATAAAATCTACCTAATGCATGGCTTCGTCCATAAAAAAGTCAATAAATTTAGGATTAAAAAAAGTCAATAAATTGAGTATAGATTTGTTATTCATTACCTGAACATTTAACCAAGTGGATGAGAATTTGAATTTCATCTTATATAAGAAAAAATATAGTCTACGCTATGTTGGGTGCTGGACTACTGGTATTTTGTTTTGTTTCTGTTTCATTCTTATTAATTAAGTAATTTCAATGAGTGATGAATTTAGAAAATTTCAACTGTGAAGGCAAAATATTATAACATAATAATAATTTTTATAATAAAAATATTATGTATACATAAAAATTATTTACTAAATTATCTATTAATTATTATGTATTTATGTATAAATATATATTAGTTAATTTATTTTTAATATGTATTTTGTATTTTAATATATATTTTATATAGATGGTTATTTTTTTTATGTACATATAACATGATTATTGTTATAATTATATTTTGTTATTGTAAAATATAATTAATCTTCAAAATATCTAATTTATAAATTTTTAAAATATTAAAATAGTAATTTAAATATAACATATAATTTAAAATTCAATTTTTTAGATTTCAAATTAAAAAAAATGAATAATTTTTTTCTTAACAATACAATCAAAATGTCTCTCTTTTATATATATATATATATATATATATATATATATATATATATATATATATATATATATCAGTAAATAATAATTTAAAAATTTACTTTTAATTTTAATATATATCTAATATGACATTTTTAAATTGACTATTGAGTATCAAAAGTTGAATAAAAAATTATTGTGGGTCAAATTCAATAATTTAACGGAGATAAATAAATATTATTATCATATACTACTCAAAAAAACTTTAAATCGTAGTGGGGCACTTGCCCGACAACAATACACATGAATCTATCCCTGATTTCGGCCCTCATACTTGCATCCTATTATTAAAATTTTTAATAGTAAATTACTTAGATAAACCAAAAACATGAAAATATTACCTATTTCACCCAAAGTATAAAAAGATATATGGATCTCTCAAAGACAGTTTCTATGTAAATCGAATCAGGTTAATTCGAATTACAATTTTTAATAGTAAATCGAATTAGACTACATAGATTTACTAGGGGATGTTTAGATACCCATAAATCGAATTAAGCAATTTCGATTTACACATGTACTAAGTAAATCGAATTAGGCTGATCAAATTTATGTATAGTTGGTATGTTTCAAGTAAATCGAAGTAGTTTAATTCGATTTACCTTGCTGGAAATTAACATACATAAATTGAATTAGGATAAGCAGATTTATTATAATTTTAGCAATATTTTTTTTTAAAAACAAATCTTTTGATAAAATTTACAGAATTTAAAATAACATAAAAAAATGAATCAAAGTCTATTAATGATTCCACCACTTTTTATACCAGATTCTGAACAAAAAAAAAAAATGACAAGAGGATTAAAACTAAAGATAATTCAAAATAACCCATTGATACGAGTTTTGTGGGATAAACTGAAAACTGTCATATGCCAATTAGTCTAATTATAAGAGCAACAACTAAGAGAATAAAAGAAGATTTTACAAACATGGTTAAATCATTTGTTCAAGAGATGCATCAAGAATTGGGTAAGACAATGATTAACGATTATGAAAAGTCAAACGTCTTACTATTTACAAGATGCATTGAAGACTCTCATTAGTCAAGATGAATTAAATAGGCATAACTTTCTTAATATTTATTTTATGTTTATTTTATTTTTGTTTGATTTAAGCCCAGTTATTATTTGACCCATTTTTATTTTAGTGAATTTATGAGTTAGAATTTTAAACTTAAGAGGTATAAAAATTCTCTAAAATTTGGTAGCCACTTTTTTTTTAATTTTGATGAATGAAAATTTCTTTGAATTTTTTTAAAAAATTTGGGCGTAAAAAGGAGTAGTAGAGTGATTCTCTTAATTGTTGTATCAAAAAATCAAATTGAGGTAAAGAAGTCACTTTCTTTAATTTTTTATCTTACTTTGGTGGGTTACGTTCCATATCACCTATTCTATATATATATATATATATATATATATATATATATTTTATCATAGATTTTATTAAAAAATATTTAAAAAAAAAAACATTCCTAAAACTATAGTAAATCTGTCTATTCTAATTCAATTTATGCATGTTGATCTCTAATAAGGTAAATCGAATTAAGCTACTTCAATTTACTTAGAAACATATCAACCATGCATAAATCTGATCAGCCTAATTTGATTTACTTAGTGCATGTGTAAATCGAAATTGCTTAATTTGATTTATGTGTATCTAAACCTTCCCTAATAAATTTATGTAGCCTAATTCGATTTAGTACTAAAAATTGTAATTCGAATTACTCTGATTCAATTTACATAGAAACTACTTTTGAGAGATCCACGTACCATTTTTTGTTTTGGGTGATATAGGTAATATTTCCATGTCTTTGGTTTATCTAAGTAGTTTACCCTAAAATTTAGGATAAACTATTTTTTTTTGTTATTAATAATTTTAAATTTTGTAAAATTACCCATTAATGTGTAATTTGATTTAGTTTTATTCTTAATATTTAAAATAAATTTCAATTATATTCTAATCATTAATCTTTTGTAGTCAACAATTAATCAAAATTGATTTTCCAACTATACTAGAAGTAGAATCTTGACTTTTATCTGAACCTCAAGTCCACCTTACTTCTAATTATTTATAATGTTTAATTTGGTTTAGTTTTATCTTTAATATTTAAAATAAATTTTAATTATATTCCTATAGTTAATTTTTTTATACTCAAAATTGGTTTTTCAAGTTTACCCTTAACCTAACCACATACCCAACTTTAACCTTTATCCAATTCGAACCCCAACCCCAATTCCAATTCCACCATATCTTTCAATCCCAGCAACTCAATCGTACTTAAATGACTAAAAGGTGCATGAAAAGAAGTGGATTAAATCGTACTTACACACTTTTTTTTTTCTGAAATTAAAAAACTTTAAAAATTTATTGAGTCTTTAGACTTATGAACAATAGAAAAAAAAATTATAAAAATCTTTAAAGATGTCTTTAGAGAGTTTGAGGTCTTTACAAATCTTATATCAATTTTAAAAACACTTCTAAAGTATAGGAACAATGAGTAAACTACCATTTTTATCTATAAAAGTTAAAAACGCTGACATATCTATCCATAGAAGATAAAAATTACCATTTGTACCCATAAAAATTGATTTTGCAAGCAAAATTATCCAAACTCTAAATAATTACATAAAATCCCCAAACTATCCTTGGTGAGTCCCATCCTCTTCATCTTCATCTAAACCGTGAACCCCATTGCTGCAGCATCCTCCCCTTTCCGCACTCTCTCTCTCTTCCTTCTACTCTATCTTCTTTAATTGTCCCTCCCTCTTCGCACTTTCTCATTCCTCTTCTTTCCCTATTGATGTCTCTTTCATCTCTGTCGTTCTTCTCTCTCTTTTGTGTATTAATGGTGGTTCCTCCTTTGGCTGTCGCGAGCTCCATCTTCTCCTCCCCTCCTCTTTTTCTTCGGGAGGTTTTTGGCTTCAGGAAGTAGCAATTTTGAGTCCTCTATTTTCTGCAACCACAACTTCTTCAACGTTGAGTTCCTTCCTTTTTCAAATGTCGTATCTTCGTCTTCTTCTCTCGACGTCGCTGCTCTCTTCTCCTCCTAGCGATGCGTTTTCGTCATCTTCTCCAAGCGTCGCCAAAATCGAATTAATGTTCTGTGCTATTTGCAACGAAAATAGTGATCTTGAATCTGAGAAATTGACAATTTTTTGTGAAAGTTCTAAGAAATTAGGATTTTATTTTGAATCTATGCATGTTCTATTCTTCAATTGAGTTTGTTCTTTTTTGTGATTTTGAAGAGGATAGTGGCTGGGCTATGTTGATGTTTAAGAGGTGAGAGAGGAAAAGTGAGTGAGTGAGAGAGAGCGAGAGAGAAAGAGAGAGTAGGAAGGGAGATGATGCTACGGTAGTGGTGGTTTAGGTGCTGCAGATAGTGAGTGAGGGTGGGTGTGTGCGTGAGAGAAGAGAAGGGGGTAATTTGGGAATTTTATGTAATTATTTAGGGTTTGGGTAATTTTGCTTGCGAAATCAAATTTTTATGAGTACAAATGGTAATTTTATCTTCTATGGATAGATATGTCAGCGTTTTCAACTTTTATGGGTAGAAATAGTAGTTTACTCTAGGAACAATTCAAAACCTTGTTTTGAAACAACTTTTGAATAAAATACAAGATAAAACTTAAATATGAAGTAAAGATAAGGTTTTGAAGATGAACACCAAAAGTATACCGGTTCGGATAACATGCTTATATCCAACTTCAAAAATTTTTTAGAGTTTCACTATTTAACTGAGTACACAAAAAGATATTCTTTTCTCAAATCTTTTTAGGACTACAAGACTTAAATTGGGATTGCACACTAACTTAAGGATTTTAGATATTCTTTCTGTAAGTCTTTTTCGATTAAACCTTGACTTAGATTGAATCACCAACCAACTTAAAAATCTTAGCTATTCTTTCCTCAAAGCATTTATAATACTAAGATTGATTCATACTAGATTAAACACCAACATAAGAATTTTATATATTATTTTCGTAAGACTGTTCAAAAATAAAGATCATTACTATATAAGTTTGCAATAATGTTTGTAAAACCAAATTCAAAAATTGTCTTCCTACTTTTAAGATCTAGTTCAAAGATATTAGCTATTTTATATGAACTATATCAATTTTACAAGAATGTAATCTAGACTTAGATATGAACTAAAAATACCTTGATTATAGTTCTTCTTGGTCTTCAAATTCTTGTATTTCTTGTCATGATGAGAACACTAAAGATTTATTGAAAATTCTTCCTTCTTTCATTGTTACTTTGTTCCTTGATATGGGTATACAAGACACTTGCTTTTAAGTTAAAAATATTTGTTTCATATTTGGTAAGCTTCATACAGAGTATAAAAGAACAATTTTTCAAATGGTTTGATTTGTGGAACACAATATTTTTACATGAGATTTATATCTCCAAAGTTAGTATTTTGTCCTTTATAACATTTGAATTAGGAACGTAACTTTGATCCATTTCTAAGGTTTAGAAAATTTGTTTTTGAGATTAACAAAGTACTTCATACTTACTTATAGTCTATAAAGTCAATGTATATTCTTTATTTAAGGTTCAATTTCACCTAGTTTTCCTTACTTAAGAAAAATATTCCTCAGTACATGTAAACACTTGAACAAATATTAAATAAAAGTAATAAAACGTTTAAATTATATTTTTATTTGTTAATCATCAAAATTCAATCTAAGATATTGATAAACTCCAATTTTGTAGTTTATCTTGTGTAGAATTTGGGGGGTTTTATCAATATTTTCCGCATTTATTCATATAAATTACATGGTTTTGTGTTTCCTTCCTAATTTTGCTTCATGGTTTAAAACATGCTTCTTTAACCCTAAAAATGCTATATTTTAATCCTCTTCTATTACCATTCGATGCCGTGATGTGTTTGTTAAGTGGATTCAGGATCTATAGGGCAAGAATGGTCTAGAAGATGGAAAAGGAAGCATGCACAAGTGGAAGGGACATGAAGAATGAAGATTTGGAGAACTGGAGGCGACGCGCAAGCATAGATGACGTGCACGCGTGGATTGGCGCAGCAGTGACCAACGCGCACGCATGCTCGACGCGTATGCATGGCTCGCAGAACTCAGATGACGCGCACGCGTGACGCCCAGCACGTGACATCATTAATGAAATCGTGGCTGGCGATTTCTAAGAGGCTCCAAGCCCAAATCCAACTTGATTCTGCATGGAAAAGACCCAGGAATTGATGGAGGAAAGGGGGGGGGGGATCCAATCATTCACACAAGACACATAATTTTAGCTAGTTTTTTTGTTCTTGTTTTCTAGAGAGAAAAATTCTTACTTCTCTCTAGATTTAGTTTGTTTTGATCTTCTCTTTGTTGAAATTCTGAATTGGGTCTTGTTAATTTTAGTTTCAATTACTCAATTTGAGTTCTCTAGTTATAGTTTTGTTTAGATCCTGTGTTGAAATTGTGTTCTCTTATTATTTCCCTTTTCTTCTCAATTTATGAACTTTGTGGATCTTGGATTTCTATTAGTGCATTAATGTTTTCTATGATTGATAGTGTTATTTGAGTTGTTTTCTATTGATAATTGTTAGTGGGTATTTATGATTTTCAATTAATTTACAATTTGAATATGTCTTTTGTTAATGCACACCATGTGTTTGATGAAATGTTTCCTTTGATTATAGAGTAATTTTCTATACTCTTGGCCTAGGCTAAGGGAATTGGGTGAACTTGAGTCATTGGGTTTAATTGATTTGGTGATTTGAGAACCCTAGTGGTCAAATTGATACCCATTGACACCAATCTATTACTAAGCCAATTAGTAGTTGGATTGGGACTTATGAGTTGAGATTGATCAAGCCATTTGACGTACTTCAAGCGTTGAAGTAGACATTGTACGTACTTCAAGCATAGAAGTAAACTTAATGAGCTTGGTTTCTCATAATTATCAATATATGGTTATTAGACAAGGATGGTGACCCCAATTCCCATGCCTAGCTAAGAGTCCCTTTTATTATTCATATTTGAAACCCAAAAATCCCAATTGCTTGATTCTCGTTATAGTTAGTTTAGTTGTTTACTTAGTCTTAGAATAGAAATAGCTATACATGTTCTCTTGCTAGATTGAAATTATTTATACCTTGCTTTGATTTAGTTTCTTGCACTTTAAGATTCATTGCATGTTAAGTTTAGTAGTTTAAATTCTTGTTTATGACTTCCAACCCCGAAATTCTAACTAATATTGATGCACATGTTTGCCCATTCTCTTGAGAACGACTCGAGACCAATACTCTCGATTAATTTATATTGGGGTTGACTTTGTGACAACCAAATCAAAATTTGATCGATAGGATTATATGTTGGTTTAGGACTATACTATGACAATGACATTAGTTTTCTATTGATGAAAATTCTAGACCGACCGTAATCTTTTGGCATCAAATTTTTGGCGCCGTTTTCGGGGAATGGTTGCAACGTGTGCTTTGATATTAGTTATGTGAATATGTGAATATTGCAGATAGTTTACTTGCTTTCAATAGTTTGTTTTTAGTTTAGATTTTCCTTTAATGCATGAGCTATGACTTCTGAGTTGAATGACTCGGTCTCAACCGAATTTTAGCTTAGCTGAGTTTGATCCTGAAATTTAAAGAACCTTGTTACATACTCGGCAAGCTAGGCGGCGGTTGGATTACACAGCTAGTGCTTCAGCCTCTCTTGAGGAACCTTCTGAAACACTAGACGGAACCGAGAGTGACTTAGAGTCCACAACTTCCTGTTCCTCTGTTGGCACTACTGATACATCTTTGCATACTACAGGTGAAAACCACATGGCGAAGCCACGTAGGATTACCTTGCACGAACAAGGAGCACCAGATCTCATTCTTCAACCGTTGCAAGCTAGGTATCCAAATCTTGATCCGAATTTTGAGTTGAAGAATAGTCTGATTAACTTGCTTCCTAAGTACCATGGACTACCGGGCCAAGACCCCATTAGGCACTTGAGAGACTTTCAAGTTGCTTGTTCTACAGCTCGAAGGCATGGTGCCGATGAGATTGCTATCATGGTTTTTGCTTTCCCCTTCTCTCTTGAGGGGTCGGCAAAAGAGTGGTTCTACTTCCAACCGGAAGAAGTGGTGACTGAATGGGACCTATTGAAAAGAGAGTTCTTAGACAAGTTCTTTCCCCCGGAGAAAACTGACTACATCCAGAAGGAAATTTCTAGTATAATGCAAATAGACCAAGAGACACTCTATGAATATTGGACTCAACTTAAGAGATTGTTAGAATCTTGTCCACATCATGGGTTAGACACTCACTTGCTCATTAGCTATTTTACTGGAGGTCTTTGTGCAGCGGATAAA
The DNA here is from genome assembly GCF_059453495.1 of Arachis ipaensis. Taxonomy (NCBI): domain Eukaryota; kingdom Viridiplantae; phylum Streptophyta; class Magnoliopsida; order Fabales; family Fabaceae; genus Arachis; species Arachis ipaensis. Next base: position 32,150,026 of record NC_142435.1, read on the forward strand.
AGATTGTTCTCTGTCTCTAGTGGTGGTTCCCTTTCTAAGAACAAGATGGCGGCGGAAGCATGGAGTTTGATCAATGATGTCGCCAAGGATACCCAACATGTGAGGGTAAGGAACAACCCTCCCAAGAGTATGGTGGAAGCACCTCCTTCCGAATCAGCTTTGACTAAAGTGCTTGGAGACATGACCACTCTCCTCACGGAGATTCGCAAAGAACAAAAGGCATTTCAATCAATCCAAGCCATCCAAGCCCCACCTCAAATCCTCCAACTTAAAGGACCTCCTAGAGTATGTGGTTTATGCTCTAGTACCGCACATTACACCGACCAATGCCATCAAGTCCAAGAGGGTTACACTCTCGCGGTAGCCAACGTGAACTACAACAACCTTCCACCCTATCAATCTCAAGGTCAAAGCAATTACTCCCACGGTAATAGTTTTAATCAAGGGTGGAGGGACAATGCCCAAGGAAGCAACCACAATCAAAGATGGAACCAAGGAAACTCATCTTCTCATTACTACAACAACAACCAACCTTCTTCTCAATATCACAACAATACCAACCAAAATCAACATAACCAACCATACCAACACTCACAACAAAATCACAACAATAACCATAGATACCAAACGCCTCACCAAAGACAACAAACCAATCAACCCTCTTCTTCTCCCGCAAATCAAGGTGATGACTCTCACCGTGTACTCTACCAAGAACAAGAGAGACTTAGGGCTATGATAGAGAAAAATGAAGAGAAAAATAGGACTCTCAATACACAAGTTAGCACTATGAGTGCTCAAATGTCCTCCATAGCCAAGATTCTCTCAAGGTTGACCCTACCTCCTACCACCAATACCAACACTAACCAAGCCTCTAGCTCATCTAACCTTCCTTCTCAACCTCTCCCAAACCCAAAGGGTAGCATCAATGCAATCACCTTGAGGAGTGGTACAATGCTTGAGGAAGTTGAACCCAAGCCCATCAAGTTGGCAGCGGATGTTCCTAATGTGGAAGTTGGTGAAACAATGGAGATAAATGAAGATGACAAGGAGAAAAAAGTTGCAAAGGAAGAAGAAGAGCAATTGAGGGCCAAGGAACCGAAGCGGCAGAATAACTTAGAGGAACAAGTCCTTACACCTTTCCCTACGTTAGCAAAGAAGGCCAAGAAGCATGAGGAGCTTGATCCCAACATAGTGCAAATCGTCAAGAATGTGGAGGTTACTATTCCACTCTTTGATGCTATACATCAAGTTCCGAAATATGCTAAATTCCTTAAGGATGTGTGCACTCATAAAGAGGAGATTGGTGGACTAGGGATGAATCTATTAGGCAATTCTATTTCTTCTGTGATGGATGATTTTCTTGAAAAGTATAGTGATCCCGGTCCTTGCTTGGTATCTTGTATGATTGGTGAGTGATGCATGAAATTGTGATTACACTTTTTACAACTTCGCATAACTAACCAGCAAGTGCACTGTGTCATCCAAGTAATACCTTACGTGAGTAAGGGTCGATCCCACGGAAATTGTCAGCTTGAAGCAAGCTATGGTTATCTTGTAAGTCTTAGTCAGGAGATTAATGATAAAAAATGATTTTATTTATGAAAAGTAAATAACATAAAATAAATGGTACTTGTGATTCAGTAATGAGGAATATGTTGAGGTTCTGGAGATGCTCTGTCATCTGAATCTCTGCTTTCCTACTGTCTTCTTCTCTAAACGCGCATGGCTTCCTTCAATGGCAAGCTTTATGATCCTCTCGGATGAAAAATATCAGGTACAGCTACCGTACAGCTAATCATCTGTCGGTTCTCACTAGCGTCGTAATAGGATCTCTCTATCCTTTTGCACACTGTCACTGCACCCAACATTCGTGAATTTGAAGCTCGTTACAGTCATCCCTTCTCAGATCCTACTCGGAATACCACAGACAAGGTTTAGACTTTCTGGATCCCAGGAATGCTGCCAATTGGTTCTAGCCTCTACCACGAAGGTTCTGATCTCACTGACTCGGCCCATGGATCAGAGACCCAAGAGATACGCACTCAAGCTGTCGTCCAATGACTACGTTGAGCTCAGATAGAACGGGAGTGGTTGTCAGGCACGCGTTCATAGAATTGAGAATAATGATGAGTGTCATGGATCATCAGATTCTCTATATTGAAGTACGAGTGAGTATCTTAGAATAGAATCAAGCGTGATTGAATAGAAAACAGTAGTGATTGCATTAATCCATTGAAACACAGCAGAGCTCCTCACCCCCACCTATGGGGTTTAGAGAATCATGCCATAGAAGATACAATATGAAATGTAAAAATGTCATAAGTTCCTTATGAATCTCTAAAAGTAGTTTTTATACTAAACTAGTAACTTAGGTTTACAGAAAATGAGTAACTAAGTGCAGATAGTGCAGAAATCCACTTCCGGGACCCTCTTGGTGAGTGTTTGGGCTGAGCTTTCAAGCTTTCACGTGCATATGCCACAAGTTGGAGTTAAACGCTACTGGGTGCCAAAATGGGCGTTTAACGCCAAGAAATGTGCCAGTTCTGGTGTTTTACGCCAGAAAGTTTTTGGCTGGATTTAAACACCAGTTTGGGCCATCCAATATCGAGCAAAGTATGAACTATTATATATTTCTGGAAAGCCCAAGATGTCTAATTTCCAACGCAATTAAGAGCGCACCAATTGGGTTTTTGTAGCTCCAGAAAATCCACTTCGAGTGCAGGAGGGTCAGAATCCAACAGCATCTGCAGTCCTTTTTCAGTCTCTGAATAAGATTTTTGCTCAGATCCCTAAATTATAGTCAGAAAATACCTGAAATTACAGAAAAACACACAAAATCATAGTAAAGTCTAGAAATTTAATTTTTGAATAAAAACTAATAAAAATATAATAAAAAGTAACTAAAACATACTAAAAACTATGTAAAAAAAATGCCAAAAAGGGTATAAATTATCCACTCATCACAACACCAAACTTAAATTGTTGCTTGTCCCCAAGCAACTAAAAACAAAGTAGGATAAAAAGAAGCGAGTATTCAATAAATTTCAAAAATATCAATGAAGATTAGTTTCAATTAGATGAGCGGGACTAGTAGCTTTTTGCTTCTGAACAGTTTTGGCATCTCACTTTATCCTTTGAAGTTCAGAATGATTGGCATCCATAGGAACTCAGAATTCAGATAGTGTTATTGATCTTCTTAGTTCAGTATGTTGATTCTTGAACACAGCTACTTTATGAGTCTTGGCCGTGACCCTAAGCATTTTGTTTTCCAGTATTACCACCGGATATAAATGCCACAGACACATAACTGGGTGAACCTTTTCAGATTGTGACTCAGCTTTGCTATAGTCCCCAGTTAGAGGTGCCCAGAGCTCTTAAGCACACTCTTTTTTCTTTGGACCACGACTTTAACCGCTCAGTCTCAAGCTTTTCACTTGACACCTTCATGCCACAAGCACATAGTTAGGGACAACTTGATTGAGCCGCTTAGGCCAGAATTTTATTCCTTTGGGCCCTCCTATCCATTAATGCTCAAAGCCTTGGATCCTTTTTACCCTTTCCTTTTTGTTTAAAGGGTTATTGGCTTTTTCTGCTTGCTTTTTTTTTCTTTATTTTTCTTTATTTTTCGCCATTTTTTTTCACTTTTTGCAAACTTTGTGTTTTTCACTGCTTTTTCTTGCTTCAAGAATTAATTTTATGATTTTTCAGATTATCAATAACATTTCTATTTTTTTCATTATTCTTTCAAGAGCCAACAATTTTAACATTCATAAACTTCACTATAAAAAATATGCACTGTTCAAGCATTCATTAAAAAAACAAAAAGTATTGCCACCACATCAAAATAATTAAGCTAATTTCAAGATGATTTTCGAAATCATGTACTTCTTGTTCTTTTGCAAATAAAAATATTTTTTATTTAAGAAAGGTGAGGGATTCATGGAATCATTCATAGCTTTAAGACATAGACTCTAAACTTTAATGATCATGTAATAAAAATAAGGCATAAAATAAACATAAAGGCAAACAAATAATAATAAAAGAAAGGAAATTAAAGACATAAAAATAAATGACTCTAATACTAATGCTTATGTAACTCTTAAAATAGGTTTCTAATAATAAACGTTATCACAGTGTTAGGACTCAACAACCTTGATTTTGAGGGGTAGGTGCTTCTTCAAATATCTGTGGGACGTCCAGCTCTTCAAGGGACAGCTTCTGACGCTTTAGCTCCTGTATTTCACGCCCTTGTTTCTCTTGTTCTATGAGCAGTTTGCAGAGCATGCTATTTTGATTCTGCTGCTCTTCTTTGAGTTGACTCACAGCTTCTTGCAGCTTGGTGACAGATGCTTCTAAGTGAATCCAATAGTCAAATTAAGGAATTTCTGGGAGGAGCTCATGTGCCCCCCTCTTGATGAGGTTATCTTGAATTTGAGGTCCATCCATCACTTTTTTGGTGATTGGGCGTTCAACTAGGATATATTCATCTACACCCATCTTCACCCCAGCATCTTTGCATAACAGACTAATCAAGCTTGGGTAGGCCAATTTGGCCTCAGTGGATTCCTTATTTGCAAACATGTAAATTTCAATAGAGATCAACTGATGAATCTCTACCTCCTTCCCCAGCATAATACAGTGAATCATCACTGCCCTCTTGACAGTGACCTTAGATCTGTTGCTGGTTGGGAGTATAGAACGCCCAATGAAATCCAGCCACCCTCTAGCAACTAGTTTGAGATCTCCTTTCTTTAACTGATTTGGGACACCTTTTGAATTAGTAATCCACTTGGTTCCAGGGAGGCATATGTCCTCTAGAACTTGATCTAGCTTTTTATCCTTGGCCATTCTCCTATTAAAGGACTCTGAATCATCTTGTAGTTGAGGAAGTTTGAGAACTTCTCTCACTTTATCAAAGTGAAAGTAAATAATCTTCCCTCTGATCATAGTCTGAAAGGAGTAGAAAGTATTTCCTTCTAATCTTTGCTTCTCTGTCATCCACAGATTTGCATAGAATTCCTGGACCATGTTTCTTCCAACATGTATCTCAGGATTAGCCAAGACTTCCCAGCCCCTATTTTGAATCTGCTCTTGGATCTCCGGGTATTCATCTTCTTTTAGATTGAACTTAACTTCCGGGATCACTGATCTTCTGCACACAATTTTGAAGTAATGGTCTGCATGTTCTTTTGTGCAGAAATTCTCATGCATCCAAGGTAGTTTTGGATTACTTTCTTTCTTACCTTTTGAAGCGGTTTGTCTTCCTTTGGAAGCCATGAGATTCATTTATTTTAGCTCAGGGATCACGGAAATCACAACAAACTTAGAGACCTGCTTGTCTTCAAGCAAAAAAAAAAAGAGGAATAGATGGAGAGAAGGATTCGAATGGTGTGGTAGAGGGGATGGCTGAATGTATATTGAAAAGGGAGGGTGGGAATGGGTTCGAATTTTAGAAAAAGATATGACTGAAAGATATGATTAATAAAAGATAAACATGATATGAAAAAGATGAGATTCTTTTAAAAAATTTAAAAGATATGAAAAAGATATGAGCGAGTTAAATCTGAATTTTTGTTTATGCATCTAAAAATAAAAGATAAAATGAGTTAAAAATATTTGAAAAGAAATTGGAAAGATGAATGATTTTTTGAAAAAGAATTGAAAGGAATTGAAAAAGAATTAAAAAGAATTTTTAAGATTATGAATTTTTGGGAATGGAAATTAAAAAATGAATATTTGTAATATTTGGATGCAGAAAATTTTGAATTAAAACATGAAAATTCGAAAAAAAATTAAGTTGGAAACGAAATTACCTCTCCCCTAGCTGTTCTGGCGTTAAACGTCTAGAATGATACCCATTCTGGCGTTTAACGCCCATCTGGTGGCCATTTTGGGCGTTTAATGGCCAGCCAGGTACGTTAAACACCAGAAATCCTTCTTTACTGGGCATTTTTCTGAACGCCCAGAATGCTGCCATTTCTGGCGTTAAATGCCTAGAATGCTGCCCATTCTGGCATTTAACGCCCAGAATGATACCTTTACTGGCGTTAAACGCCCAGAATGGTAGCCATTCTGGTGTTTAACGCCCAAATTGCCTCTTTACTGGCGTTTTGACGCCAATGAGCTCCTTTTGTCTGTGATTTCTCTGCTTTATGTCTTGAACCTCCATTTTCCTGACTTATTCACTGAAATGCATTAGCCAACATTAGGAACAAAATTAAATAAACTTATATAATTGTTATAAACATCTAATTTTTTGATAATGGCTGGGTTGCCTCCCAGTAAGCGCTTCTTTACTATCTTTAGTTGGACTTTTACTGAGCTTTTTAATTTAGTCTCAGTTTTGAGCATTCTTGCTCAACATTGCCTTCAAGATAATGTTTGATTCTCTGTCTATTAACAATGAATTTTTGGTCAGAATCAATATCTTGAAGCTCTACATAACCATATGGTGACACGTTTGTAATCACATATGGTCCCCTCCACCGGGATTTCAATTTCCCAGGGAACAATCTGAGTCTAGAGTTAAACAGCAGGACCTTCTGTCATGGTTCAAAGACTCTAGATGACAGCCTTTTATCATGCCATCTTTTTGCTTTCTCTTTATAAATTTTAGCATTTTCGAAAGCATTGAGTCTGAACTCCTCTAGCTCATTCAACTGGAATAATCTTTTCTCTCCAGCTATCTTAGCATCAAGGTTTAGGAACCTGTTTGCCCAGTAGGCCTTGTGTTCCAGTTCCACTGGCAGATGATAGGCTTTTCCATACACAAGCTAGTATGGAGAGGTCCCTATAGGGGTCTTGAATGCTGTTCTGTATGCCCACAGAGCATCATCCAGACTTCTTGCCCAATCCCTTCTACGGGTACTTACAGTCCATTCCAGAATTCGTTTTAGTTCTCTATTCGAGACTTCAGCCTGCCCATTTGTTTGTGGATGATATGGAGTTTCCACTTTATGGTTAATTCCATATTGGACCAGAGCAGAGTCAAGCTGTTTATTGCAGAAATGAGTGCCTCCATCACTGATCAGTATCCTGGGGACACCGAACCTGCTGAAGATATACTTCTGAAGGAACTTCATCACTGTCTTAGTATCATTAGTGGGTGTTTAATGAGCGGATAATTTATACGCTTTTTGGCATTGTTTTTAGTATGTTTTTAGTATATTTTAGTTAGTTTTTATTAGTTTTTAAATAAAAATCACATTTTTGGACTTTACTATGAGTTTGTGTGTTTTTCTGTGATTTCAGATATTTTCTGGCTGAAATTGAGGGACCTGAGCAAAAATCTGATTCAGAGGCTAAAAAAGGACTGCAGATGTTGTTAGATTCTGACCTCCCTGCACTCAAAGTGGATTTTCTGGAGCTACAGAAGCCCAATTGGCTCGCTTTTAATTGCGTTGGAAATTAGACATTCTGGGCTTTCCAGCAATATATAATAGTCATACTTTGCTCAAGATTTGATGGCCCAAACAGGCGTTCCAAAGTCAGCTCAAGAATTCTGGCGTTTAACGCCAGAACTGGCACAAAAGCTGGAGTTAAACGCCCAAACTGGCACAAAAGCTGGCGTTTAACTCCAAGAAAAGTCTCTACACATGGAAGCTTCAATGCTCAGCCCAAGCACACACCAAGTGTGCCCGGAAGAAGATTTCTGCATTAATTACTGATTTCTGTAAACCCTAGGCTACTAGTTCTCTATAAATATGACCTTTTGCTATTGTATTTTCATACTTTTATAGACCTTTTCACGTTTTGGGGCTGGCCTCACGGCCATGCCTAGACCCTTTTGTTCTTATGTATTCTCAACGGTGGAGTTTCTACAACCATAGATTAAGGTGTGGAGCTCTGCTGTTCTTCATGAATTAATACAAGTACTATTGTTTTTCTATTCAACTCAAGTCTATTTCTTCTCCAAGATATTCATTCGCACCCAAGAACATGATGAATGTGATGATTATGTGACACTCATCACCATTCTCACCTATGAACATGTGACTGACAACCACTTCCATTCTACATGCAAACAAGCTTGAATGTGTATCTCTTGGGTTTCTAATATAAGATTAGAACCTTCATGGTATAGGCTAGAATTATTGGCGGCCATTCCTGAGATCCGGAACGTCTAAACCTTGTCTGTGGTATTCTGAGTAGGATCTGGGAAGGGATGACTGTGACGAGCTTCAAACTCGCGATTGTTGGGCGTGTGACAGACGCAAAAGGATCAATGGATCCTATTCCAACATGATCGAGAACCGACAGATGATTAGCCATGCGGTGACAGCGTATTTGGAACATTTTCACTGAGAGGACGGGAAGTAGCCATTGACAACGGTGATGCCCAACATAAAGCTTGCCATGGAAAGGAGTATGAATGATTGGTAGAAGGCAATAGGAAAGCAGAGGTTCAGGAGGAACAAAGCATCTTCATACGCTTATCTGAAATTCCAACCGAAGAATTACATAAGTATCTCTATCTTTATTTTATGTTTTATTTATCTTTTAATTATCAATTCTCCATCACCATCTGAATTTGCCTGACTAATATTTACAAGGTGACCATAGCTTGCTTCAAGCCGACAGTCTCCGTGGGATTGACCCTTACTCACGTAAGGTATTACTTGGACGACCCAGTGCACTTGCTGGTTAGTTGTGCGGAATTGTGACAAAGTGAGATTCACATTTGAGAGCTCCAAGTCCTTTGGCGCCATTGTTGATGATCACAATTTCGTGCACCAAGTTTTTGGCGCCGTTGCCGGGGATTGTTCGAGTTTGGACAACTGACGGTTCATCTTGTTGCTTAGATTAGGTACTTTTCTTTTTATTTTTCAGAATTTTTAAGAATGAATTCTAGAGATTCAAGGTGATGTTCTTATCATCACAAAAGCTGATTGATTCTCATCAATTTATCTGCTGAATGTAATGTCCTGCAGAAGTTTGGCTAGCCATGTCTAATCTCTTTAGACTGAAGCTTTAGACTAACATTGCATGATTCCTGGAATTCTTATTAAAAAGTTTTGAATCTCTTTATTCTTTTTTCTATATAATTTTTGAAAAATCACAAAAAAATTTTTAAAATCATAAAAATAAAAAATATTTTATGTATCCTAGTGTCAATTCTTAAGTTTGGTGTCTTGCATGCATTGTTTATTTGATCTTAGTTACATTTTTATTGTTTCTCATCATTAAAAATTCAAAAATATTTTCAAAATTGTGTCTTTTCAAGCTAATAATACAGAGAATTGAAGATTTAGAACATTCAGCAGAGGAATCAAACAGAAAAAGCTGGGCATTCAAAACGCACAGTGAAGAAGGAAAACTGGCGTTTAAACGCCAGCCAGGGTACATGGCTGGGCGTTTAACACCCAGAAAGGTAGGATTTTGGGCGTTAAATGCCAGAATGGATGCCAATCTGGGCGTTTAACGCCAGGATGACACTAGAGGGAAGATTTTGTTTTAAATTCAAATCTTTTTCAAATTTTCATAATTTTTCAAAATCAAATCTTTTTCAAATCATATCTTTTCAATCATATCTCTTCAAAAATCAATTTCTTTCCATTTTTTATTATTTTCGAAAATCTTTGCTACAATTAATGATTTACTTCAAAATTTTCTAGTTGTTACTTGCCTATTAAGAAAGGATCAAATTTTAAATTCTAGAATCATATCTTCTAAGTTCTTGTTAGTCAAGTAATCAACTTTAATTTTAAAAAAAACTTTCTCTTTTTAATTTGATTTTCAATCATATCTTCTAAAACATATCTTTTCAATCACATCTTTTTCAAAATTAATTTTCAATCATATCTTTTTGACTTCTAATTTCAAAATCTTTTCAAAAATCACTTAATTTCTTTCCCAATCTTAATTTTCGAAAATCTCAATCAAATTTTCAAATTTCTTTTTATTATTTCAAAATATTTTTAATTTATTTTCGAAAATTCTTCCCCTCTTCTCACATCCTTCTATTTAAGGGACTAACACTCCTCCTCAAGGTGCAATTCGAACTCTATCCCTCTTGATAAGTTCGAATTCTCTTCTATCTACCTCCTTGGTGCGCAGAAATTGTGATTACACTTTAATTATGTAAAATTCATCGCTCTTTCTTTCCCTGGTAATGGCGCCAAAAACATGATGCCAATACTATGGTTCACAACTTCGCATAACTAACCAGCAAGTGCACTGGGTCGTCCAAGTAATACCTTACGTGAGTAAGGGTCGAATCCCACGGAGATTATTGGTATGAAGCAAGCTATGGTCACCTTGTAAATCTCAGTCAGGCGGATATAAAATAGTAATGGGGTTTTCGAAAATAATTAATAAAATAGTGATAGAAATACTTATGTAAATCATTGGTGAGAATTTCAGATAAGCGAATAGAGATGCTTTCGTTCCTCTGAACCTCTGCTTTCCTGCTATCTTCATCCAATCAGTCTTACTCCTTTCCATGGCTGGCTTTATGTAATGCATCACCATTGTCAATGGCTACTTTCGGTCTTCTCACGGGAAAATGATCCAAATGCCCTGTCACGGCACGGCTAATCGTCTGGAGGCATCACCCTTGTCAATGGTTACATCCTATCCTCTCAGTGAACATGGTCAATGCACCCTGTCACGGCACGGCTATTCATCTGTCGGTTCTCGATCATGCTGGAATAGGATTTACTATCCTTTTGCGTTCTGTCACTACGCCTAGCAATCGCGAGTTTGAAGCTCGTCACAGTCATTCAATCATTGAATCCTACTCGGAATACCACAGACAAGGTTTAGACTTTCCGGATTCTCTTGAATGCCGCCATCATTCTAGCTTACACCACGAAGATTCTGATTAAGAGATCTAAGAGATACTCATTCAGTCGAAGGTAGAACGGAAGTGGTTGTTAGGCACGCGTTCATAGGGAATGATGATGATTGTCACGTTCATCACATTCAGGGTGAAATGCGAATGAATATCTTGGAAGCGAAATAAGATGAATTGAATAGAAAACAGTAGTACTTTGCATTAATCTTTGAGGAACAGCAGAGCTCTACACCTTAATCTATGGAGTGCAGAAACTCTACCGTTGAAAATGCATAAGTGATAATGGAGTTCATTGGTCTCGGCCCCAGAGGGGAACCGGAGTAACCAAGACTACTATGATCCAAAGATGAAACTCAGGATGTCTAATACAATAGTAAAATGTCCTATTTATAATAAACTAGCTACTAGGGTTTACAGAAGTAAGTAATTGATGCATAAATCCACTTCCGGGGCCCACTTGGTGTGTGCTTGGGCTGAGCTTGAGGGTTGTACGTGTAGAGGTCCTTCTTGGAGTTGAACGCCAGCTTTTGTGCCAGTTTGGTCGTTCAACTCTGGTTTTGGATCCTTTTCTGGCGCTGGACGCCAGATTTGGGCAGAGAGCTGGTGTTGAACGCCAGTTTGCGTCGTTTAAACTTGGCCAAAGTATGGACTATTATATATTGCTGGAAAGCCCTGGATGTCTACTTTCCAACGCAATTAAAAGCGCGCCATTTTGAGTTCTGTAGCTCCACAAAATCCATTTTGAGTGCAGGAAGGTCAGAATCCAACAGCATCAGCAGTCCTTTTTCAACCTCTGAATCTGATTTTTGCTCAAGTCCCTCAATTTCAGACAGAAAATACCTGAAATCACAGAAAAACACACAAACTCATAGTAAAGTCCAGAAATGTGAATTTAACATAAAAACTAATGAAAACATCCCTAAAAGTAACTAGATCCTACTAAAAATATACTAAAAATAATGTCAAAAAGCGTATAAATTATCCGCTCATCACAACACCAAACTTAAATTGTTGCTTGTCCCCAAGCAACTGAAAATCAAATAGGATAAAAAGAAGAGAATATACTATAAATTCCAAACTATCAATGAAACATAGCTCCAATCAAATGAGCGGGACTTATAGCTTTTTGCCTCTTGAATAGTTTTGGCATCTCCCTTTTTGGCATCTATAGGAACTCAGAGTTCAGATAGTGTTATTGATTCTCCTAGTTCAGTATGATGATTCTTGAACACAGCTTCTTTATGAGTCTTGGCCGTGGCGCTAAGCACTTTGTTTTCCAGTATTACCACCGGATACATAAATGCCACAGACACATAATTGGGTGAACCTTTTCAGATTGTGACTCAGCTTTGCTAAATTCCCCAATTAGAGGTGTCCAGGGTTCTTAAGCACACTCTTTTTTTGCTTTGGACCTTGACTTTAACCGCTCAGTCTCAAGTTTTCACTTGACACCTACACGCCACAAGCACATGGTTAGGGACAGCTTGGTTTAGCCGCTTAGACCAGGATTTTATTCCTTTAGGCCCTCCTATCCACTGATGCTCAAAGCCTTGGGATCCTTTTTATTTGCCCTTGCCTTTTGGTTTTAAGGGTTATTGGATTTTTGCTCTTGCCTCTTGGTTTTAAGAGCTTTGGCTTTTTCTGCTTGCTTTTTCTTTTTCTTTCTAATTTTTTTTCGCCTATTTTTTTTTTCTGCAAGCTTTGCTCTTTTGCTGCTTTTTCTTGCTTCAAGAATCATTTTTATGATTTTTCAGATTATCAAATAACATGTCTCCTTGTCATCATTCTTTCAAGAGCCAACATATTTAACATTCTTAAACAACAACTTCAAAAGACATATGCACTGTTCAAGCATACATTCAGAAAACAAGAAGCATTGTCACCACATCAATATAATTAAACTAAGTTCAAGGATAAATTCGAAACTCATGTACTTCTTGTTCTTTTGAATTAAAACATTTTTCATTTAAGAGAGGTGATGGATTCATAGGACATTCATAACTTTAAGACAAAGTTACTAACTACTAATGATCATGTAATGAAGACACAAACATAGATAAGCACATAACATAGAAAACGAAAAACAGAAGAAATAAGAACAAGGAATGAATCCACCTTAGTGATGGTGGCGTTTCCATCTTGAGGAACCAATGATGTCCTTGAGCTCTTCTATGTCTCTTCCTTGTCTTTGTTGCTCCTCCCTCATTGCTTTTTGATCTTCTCTTATTTCATGAAGGATGATGGAGTGCTCTTGATGTTCCACCCTTAGTTGTCCCATATTGGAACACAATTCTCCTAGGGAGGTGTTGATTTGCTCCCAATAGTTTTGTGGAGGAAAGTGCATTTGAGGCATCTCCGGGATCTCATGGTGATGAGCTTCATACGCCTCTTGAGCTCCATGAATGGGCTCTCTTGCTTGCTCCATCTTTTTCTTAGTGATGGGCTTGTCCTCTTTAATGAGGATATCTCCCTCTATGTCAATCCCAGCCGAATTTCATAGGTGGCAAATGAGGTGAGGAAAGGCTAACCTTGCCATAGTGGAGGACTTGTCAGCCACCTTGTAGAGTTCTTGAGGTATAATCTCATGAACTTCCACCTCTTCTCCAATCATGATGCTATGGATCATGATGGCCCGGTCTATAGTAACTTCAGACCAGTTGCTAGTGGGAATGATTGAGTATTGAATGAACTCCAACCATCCTCTAGCTACAGGCTTGAGGTCCAATCTTCTTAGTTGAACCGGCTTGCCTTTGGATTCAATCTTCCATTGAGCTCCTTCTACACATATGTCCATAAGGACTTGGTCCAACCTTTGATCAAAGTTGACTCTCCTTGTGTAAGGGCGTGCGTTCTCTTCCATGTTTGGCAAGTTGAACGCCAACCTCACATTTTCCGGACTAAAATCTAAGTATTTCCCCCGAACCATTGTAACATATTTCTTTGGATCCGGGTTCTTACTTTGATCATGGTTCTTGGTGATCCATGCATTGGCATAGAACTCTTGAACCATTAGGATGCCGACTTGTTGGATGGGATTTGTTAGAACTTCCCAACCTCTTCTTTGAATTTCATGTCGGATCTCCGGATACTCATTTCTTTTGAGTTTGAAAGGGACCTCAGGGATCACCTTCTTCTTGGCCACAACATCATAGAAGTGGTCTTGATGGGCTTTAGAGATGAATCTTTCCATCTCCCATGACTCGGAGGTGGAAGCTTTTGTCTTCTCTTTCCTGTTTTTAGAGGATTCTCCGGTCTTAGGTGCCATCAATGGTAATGGAAAAACAAAAAGCTTATGCTTTTACCACACCAAACTTAGAATATTGCTCGCCCTCGAGCAATAAAAGAAGAATAGAGGAAGAAGAAGATATGGAGGAGAGGGGGAAGGTGTTGTGTTTTTTTTGAAGAAGAATGGAGGGCCTTATATAGGGAAGGAGGGGGGGAAGGTTTCGGCCATATGGGTGGGTTTGGGTGGGAAATTGATTTTGAATTTTGAAGGTAGGTGGAGTTTATGAGGTAGGTTTATGGGGAAGAGTGGATGGATGTGAGTGGTGAAGAAGTGATGGGGAAGAGAGATTGAGGTGATTGGTGAAGGGTTTTGGGGAAGAGTGTTTATGGGATTGTGTGAACGAGGGGTGAGAAGAAGTGAGTGGAGGTAGGTGGGGATCCTGTGGGGTCCACAGATCCTGAGGTGTTTAAGGAATTACAACCTTGCACCAAATTAGGCATGTAAAATGCCCTTGCACACAACTCTGGGCGTTCAGCGCCAGGTTGGTGCCCATTTTGGGCGTTCAACGCCCATTTGTTGCCATTTCTGGCGTTGAACGCCAGAACCATGCTTGTTCTGGGCGTTCAGCGCCAGGATGCTACCCATTTTGGGCGTTCAGCGCCAGAAGCATGCTCTGTTCTGGCGTTGAACGCTAGACAGGTGCTTCCTCCAGGGTGTGATTTTTCTTCTGCTGTTTTTGATTCCGTTTTCAATTTTTTTGTTTATTTTGTGACTCCACATGATCATGAACCTATAAAGACATATAACTAAGAAAAATATAGTTAGATAAATAAAAATTGGGTTGCCTCCCAACAAGCGCTTCTTTAATGTCAATAGCTTGACAGTGGGCTCTCATGGAGCCTCACAGATGTTCAGAGCATTGTTGAAACTCCCCAACACCAAACTTAGAGTTTGGATATGGGAGTTCAACACCAAACTTAGAGTTTGGTTGTGACCTGCCAACACCAAACTTAGAGTTTGACTGTGGGGGCTTTGTTTGACTCTGCTTTGAGAGAAGCTTTTTATGCTTCCTCTCCATGGATGCAGAGAGAGATCCTTGAGTTGTAAACACAAGGTTGTCCTCATTCAATTGAAGGATTAATTCTCCTCTGTCCACATCAATCACAGCTCTTGTTGTGGCTAGGAAAGGTCTTCCTAGGATGATGGATTGATCCTCTTCCTTCCCACTATCTAAGACTATGAAATCAGCAGGGATGTAAAGGCCTTCAACCTTTACTAACACGTCCTCTACTTGTCCATAAGCCTGTTTTCTGGAATTATCTGCCATCTCTAATGAGATTTTAGCAGCTTGCACCCCATAGATTCCCAGTTTCTCTATTACAGAGAGGGTCATGAGGTTTATCCCTGAACCAAGGTCACACAGAGCCTTAAAGATCATGGTGCCTATAGTACAAGGTATTATGAACTTTCCAGGATCCTGTCTCTTCTGAGGCAATGTCAGTTGATCCAGATCACTTAGTTCATTGATGAACAAGGGAGGTTCATCTTCCCAAGTATCAATGCCAAATAATTTGGCATTTAGCTTCATGATTGCACCAAGGAACTTGGCAGCTTGCTCTTCAGTAACATCCTCATTCTCTTCAGAAGAGGAATACTCATCAGGGCTCATGAATGGCATAAGGAGGTTCAATGGAATCTCTATGGTCTCTAGATGAGCCTCAGAGTCCTTTGGTTCCTCAGAGGGAAGCTCCTTATTGATCACTGGACGTCGCAGGAGGTCTTCCTCCTTGGGATTCACGTCCTCCTCTCCCTCATTGGGTTCGGCCATTTTGGTTATGTCAATGGCCTTGCACTCTCCTTTTGGATTTTCTTCTGTATTGCTTGGGAGAGTGCTAGGAGGGATTTCAGTGATCCTTTTACTCAGCTGGCCCACTTGTGCTTCCAAATTTCTAATGGATGACCTTGTTTCATTCATGAAACTCACAGTGGCCTTAGATAGATCAGAGACTAAGTTTGCTAAGCTAGATGGGTTCTGCTCAGAATTCTCTGTCTGTTGCTGAGTGGATGATGGAAAAGGCTTGCTGAGTGGAATTCTCTAAGGATTCCAAAATTTTTAATATGAATTCCAGGAATCTTATGCTCTAAAGCTCCAATCAAAAGGTCAGGCTTGGCTTAATAGCCAGCCAAGCTTTAGTATGTAACTTAGACATGACACGTCTAACATGCCCTATAGTCGTATTAGACATGGCTTTACAGCCAGCTATGCTTCATGAAACACTAGAATTCATTCTTAAAAATTCTGAAGAAAACTTATATTTTTGAAAACATTTTTATAAATTTTTTTTTTTCGAAAACAAAGGAGAAATTTTTAAAAGATTTTTGAAAAACTTTTTGAAAACAAAATAAGAAGAAAATTACCTAATCTGAGCAACAGGATGAACCGTCAGTTGTCCAAACTCGAACAATCCCCGGCAACGGCGCCAAAAACTTGGTGCGCAGAAATTGTGATTACACTTTAATTATGTAAAATTCATCGCTCTTTCTTTCCCTGGTAATGGCGCCAAAAATATGATGCCAATACCATGGTTCACAACTTCGCACAACTAACCAGCAAGTGCACTGGGTCGTCCAAGTAATACCTTACGTGAGTAAGGGTCGAATCCCACGGAGATTGTTGGTATGAAGCAAGCTATGGTCACCTTGTAAATCTCAGTCAGGCGGATATAAAATAGTAATGGGGTTTTCGAAAATAATTAATAAAATAGTGATAGAAATACTTATGTAAATCATTGGTGAGAATTTCAGATAAGCGAATAGAGATGCTTTCGTTCCTCTGAACCTCTGCTTTCCTGCTATCTTCATCCAATCAGTCTTACTCCTTTCCATGGCTGGCTTTATGTAATGCATCACCATTGTCAATGGCTACTTTCGGTCTTCTCACGGGAAAATGATCCAAATGCCCTGTCACGGCACGGCTAATCGTCTGGAGGCATCACCCTTGTCAATGGTTACATCCTATCCTCTCAGTGAACATGGTCAACGCACCCTGTCACGGCACAGCTATTCATCTGTCGGTTCTCGATCATGCTGGAATAGGATTTACTATCCTTTTGCGTTCTGTCACTACGCCCAGCAATCGCGAGTTTGAAGCTCGTCACAGTCATTCAATCATTGAATCCTACTCGGAATACCACAGACAATGTTTAGACTTTCCGGATTCTCTTGAATGCCACCATCATTCTAGCTTACACCACGAAGATTCTGATTAAGAGATCTAAGAGATACTCATTCAGTCGAAGGTAGAACGGAAGTGGTTGTCAGGCACGCGTTCATAGGGAAAGATGATGATTGTCACGTTCATCACATTCAGGGTGAAGTGCGAATGAATATCTTGGAAGCGAAATAAGATTAATTGAATAGAAAACAGTAGTACTTTGCATTAATCTTTGAGGAACAGCAGAGCTCTACACCTTAATCTATGGAGTGCAGAAACTCTACCGTTGAAAATACATAAGTGATAATGGAGTTCATTGGTCTCGGCCCCAGAGGAGAACCGGAGTAACCAAGACTACTATGATCCGAAGATGAAACTCAAGATGTCTAATACAATAGTAAAATATCCTATTTATAATAAACTAGCTACTAGGGTTTACAGAAGTAAGTAATTGATGCATAAATCCACTTCCGGGGCCCACTTGGTGTGTGCTTAGGCTGAGCTTGAGTGTTGCACGTGTAGAGGTCCTTCTTGAAGTTGAACGCCAGCTTTTGTGCCAGTTTGGGCGTTCAACTCTGGTTTTGGATCCTTTTCTGGCGCTGGACGCCAGATTTGGGCAGAGAGCTGGCGTTGAACGCCAGTTTGCGTCGTCTAAACTTGGCCAAAGTATGGAATATTATATATTGCTGGAAAGCCCTGGATGTCTACTTTCCAACGCAATTAAAAGCGCACCATTTTGAGTTTTGTAGCTCTAGAAAATCCATTTTGAGTGCAGGGAGGTCAGAATCCAACAGCATCAGCAGTCCTTTTTCAACATCTGAATCTGATTTTTGCTCAAGTCCCTCAATTTCAGCCAGAAAATACCTGAAATCACAAAAAAACACACAAACTCATAGTAAAGTCCAGAAATGTGAATTTAACATAAAAACTAATGAAAACATCCCTAAAAGTAACTAGATCCTACTAAAAACATACTAAAAACAATGTCAAAAAGCGTATAAATTATCCGCTCATCACAACTCCTTCTATTCTTCTTTTCCTCTGACACCTCATGGAATCTCTATACTGTGACATAGAGGATTCCCTACTTTCTTGTTCTCTTCTCTTTCATATGAGCAGGAGCAAAGATAAAGGCATACTTGTTCAAGCTGATCCTGAACCTGAAAGGACCTTGAAGAGAAAGCTAAGAGAAGCTAAAGCATAATTCTCTCTAGAGGGCCTAACAGAGATTTTCAAAGAAGAAGAAACAATGGCAGCTGAAAACAACAATGCCAACAATGCAAGGAAGGTGCTTGGTGACTTTACTGTACCTATTCTCGACTTCTATGGGAGAAGCATCTCAATCCCTGCCATTGGAGCAAACAACTTCGAGCTTAAGCCTCAATTAGTTTCTCTAATGCAACAGAATTGCAGGTTTCATGGACTTCCATTGGAAGATCCTCATCAGTTCTTAGCTGAATTCTTGCAAATCTGTGACACTGTCAAGACCAATAGGGTTGACCCTGAAGTCTACAGACTTATGCTCTTTCCTTTTGCTGTAAGAGACAGAGCTAGGACGTGGTTGGATTCACAACCTAAAGAAAGCCTGAACTCTTGGGAAAAGCTAGTCAATGCCTTCTTGGCAAAGTTCTTTCCACCTCAAAATTTGAGCAAGCTTAGAGTGGAAGTCCAAACCTTCAGACAGAAGGAAGGTGAATCCCTCTATGAAACCTGGGAAAGATACAAGCAATTGATCAGAAGGTGTCCTTCTGACATGCTTTCTGAATGGAGCATCATAGGTATTTTCTATGATGGTTTGTTTGAACTATCCAAGATGTCATTGGATAGCTCTGCTGGAGGATCTCTTCATCTGAAGAAGATGCTTGCAGAAGCTCAGGAACTCATTGAAATGGTAGCAAATAACCAATTCATGTACACTTCTGAAAGGAACCCTGTGAATAATGGGACAACTCAGAAGAAAGGAGTTCTTGAGATTGATACTCTGAATGCCATATTGGCTCAGAATAAAATATTGACCCAACAAGTCAATATGATTTCTCAGAGTCTGTCTAGAATGCAAGCAGCAACAGGCAGTACTAAGGAAGCTTCCTCTGAAGAAGAAGCTTATGATCCTGAGAACCCAGCAATGGAAGAGGTGAATTACATGGGAGAACCCTATGGAAATACCTATAATCCTTCATGGAGAAATCATCCAAATCTCTTATGGAAGGATCAACAGAGACCTCAACATGGTTTCAACGACAATAATGGTAGAAGAAACAGGTTTAGCAATAGCAAGCCTTTTCCATCATCTTCTCAGCAACAGACAGAGAATTCTAAGCAGAGCCACTCTGACTTAGCAACCATTGTCTCTGATCTAATCAAAACCACTCAAAGTTTCATGACTGAAACAAGGTCCTTGGTGTGCGAAATCGTGATCATTCCATTCCTTGGTAACGACGCTAAAAACTCAATACGCACGTTCATGATCTTATATCTGTTTCACAACTTCGTACAACTAACCAGCAAGTGCACTGGGTCGTCCAAGTAATAAACCTTATGTGAGTAAGGGTCGATCCCACGGAGATTGTCGGCATGAAGCAAGCTATGGTCACCTTGTAAATCTCAGTCAGGCAGATTAAATTGTTTTAAGAAATTATAGTGGATAAAAATAAAAAAAATATAAAATAGGATAGTGGTACTTATGTAATTCATTGGTGAGAATTTCAGATAAACGTATAGAGATGCTTTCGTACCTCTGAACCTCTGCTTTCCTGCTGTCTTCATCCAATCCTTCCTACTCCTTTCCATGGCAAGCTGTATGTAGGGCATCACCGTTGTCAATGGCTACTTCCCATCCTCTTTGTGAAAATGTTTTGATGCGCTGTCACTGCATGGCTAATCATCTGGAGGTTCTCGATCATACTGGAATAGGATTCACCCTCCTTTTGCGTCTGTCACTACGCCCAGCACTCACGATTTTGAAGCTCGTCACAGCCATCACTTCCCGGATCCTACTCGGAATACCACAGACAAGGTTTAGACTTTCTGGATCTCAGGAATGGCCATCCATGGGTTCTAACTTATACCACGAAGATTCCAATATCTCGGACTCGGTCCTCTGTATTAGATATCCAAGAGATATCCATTTAATCTAAGGTAGAACGGAAGTGGTTGTTAGGCATGCGTTCATAAGTTGAGAATGATGATGACTGTCACAATCATCACATCCATCATATTGAAGTGCGAATGAATATCTTAGAAGCGGAATATGTTGAATTGAATAGAAAAACAGTAGTACTTTGCATTAATCCTTGAGGAACAGCAGAGCTCCACACCTTAATCTATGGTGTGTAGAAACTCTACCGTTGAAAATACATAAGTGATAAGGTCCAGGCATGGCCGAATGGCCAGTCCCCAAAACATGATCAAAGGACCAAAAGATAATCCAAATATGATCCGAAGATAGCATAAAGTCCTATTTATACTAAACTAGTTACTAGGGTTTACAGAAATAAGTAATTGATGTAGAAATCCACTTTCGGGGCCCACTTGGTGTGTGCTTGGACTGAGCATGAAGCTTTCACGTGGAGAGGTTATTTTTGGAGTTGAACGCCAGTTTGTAACGTGTTTCTGGCGTTGAACTCCACTTTGCAACTTATTTCTGGCGCAGAACGCCAGACTGCAGCATGGAACTGGCGTTCAATGCCAATTTGCGTCATCTAAACTCGAGCAGAGTATGGACTATTATATATTGTTGGAAAGCCCTGGATGTCTAATTTCCAACGCAATTGAAAGCGTGCCATTTGGAGTGCTGTAGCTCTAGAAAATCCACTTTGAGTGCAGGAAGGTCAGAATCCAACAGCATCTGCAGTCCTTCTTCAACCTCTGAATCTGATTTTTGCTCAGGTCCCTCAATTTCAGCCAAAAAATACCTGAAATCACAGAAAAATACACAAACTCATAGTAAAGTCCAGAAATGTAATTTTTAATTAAAAACTAATAAAAATATACTAAAAACTAACCAAATCATACCGAAAACTATGTAAAAACAATGCCAAAAAGCGTATAAATTATCCGCTCATCACAACACCAAACTTAAATTATTGCTTGTCCCCAAGCAACTAAAAACCAAATAGGATAAAAAGAAGAGAATATACTGTAAATTCCAAACTATCAATGAAACATAGCTCCAATCAGATGAGCGGGACTTGTAGCTTTTTGCCTCTTGAATAGTTTTGGCATCTCACTTTATTCATTGAAGTTCAGAATGATTGGCATCTATAGGAACTCAGAGTTCAGATAGTGTTATTGATTCTCCTAGTTCAGTATATTGATTCTTGAACACAGCTACTTTATGAGTCTTGACCGTGGCCCTAAGCACTTTGTTTTCCAGTATTACCACCGGATACATAAATGCCACAGACACATAACTGGGTGAACCTTTTCAGATGGTGACTCAGCTTTGCTAAAGTTCCCAATTAGAGGTGTCCAGGGTTCTTAAGCACACTCTTCTTTTTGCTTTGGATCTTGACTTTAACCGCTCAGTCTCAAGTTTTCACTTGACACCTTCACGCCACAAGCACATGGTTAGGGATAGCTTGGTTTAACCGCTTAGGCCAGGATTTTATTCCTTTAGGCCCTCCTATCCACTGATGCTCAAAGCCTTGGATCCTTTTTATTACCCTTGCCTTTTGGTTTTAAGGGTTATTGGCTTTTTGCTCTTGCCTTTTGGTTTTAAGAGCTTTTGGCTTTTTCTGCTTGCTTTTTCTTTTTCTTTCTCTTTTTTTTCGCTATTTTTTTTCTTTTTTTTTTCTGCAAGCTTTTGTATTCACTGCTCTTTCTTGCTTCAAGAATCATTTTTATGATTTTTCAGATTATCAAATAACATGTCTCCTGTTCATCATTCTTTCAAGAGCCAACATATTTAACATTCATAAACAACAACTTCAAAAGACATATGCACTGTTCAAGCATACATTCAGAAAACAAAAAGTATTGTCACCACATCAAAATAATTAAACTAGTTTCAAGGATGAATTCGAAACCATGTACTTCTTGTTCTTTTGTAATTAAAACATTTTTCATTCAAGAGAGGTGATGGATTCATAGGACATTCATAACTTTAAAGCATAGACACTTAAATACTAGTGATCATGAAGACAAAAACATAAACAAACATAAAGCTAAAAATTGAAAAACAGGAAAATAAAAAAACAAGGAGATTAAGGAATGAGTCCACCTTAGTGAGGGTGGCGTCTTCCTCTTCTTGAAGAACCAATGGTGCTTTTGAGCTCCTCTATGTCTCTTCCTTGTCTTTCTTGCTCCTCCCTCATAGCTCTTTGATCTTCTCTAATTTCATGGAGGATGATGGAGTGCTCTTGATGTTTCACCCTTAATTGTCCCATGTTGGAACTTAATTCACTTAGGGAAGTATTGATTTGTTCCCAATAGTTTTGTGGAGGAAAGTGCATCCCTTGAGGCATCTCAGGGATTTCATGGTGAGGAATTTCCTCATGCTCATGTTGAGGTCCATGCTCTCTTGTTTGCTCCATCTTTTTCTTAGTGATGAGCTTATCCTCTTCAATGAGGATGTCTCCCTCTATGTCAATTCCAGCCGAATTGCAGAGGTGGCAAATGAGGTGAGAAAAGGCTAATCTTGCCAAAGTGGAGGTCTTGTCAGCCACCTTGTAGAGTTCTTGAGGTATAAATTCATGAACTTCCACTTCCTCCCCAATCATGATATTATGGATCATGATGGCCCGGTCTATAGTAACTTTAGACCGGTTGCTAGTAGGAATGATTGAGCGTTGAATGAACTCCAACCATCCTCTAGCTACTGGTTTGAGGTCAAGCCTTCTTAGTTGAACCAGCTTACCTTTTGAGTCAATTTTCCATTGAGCTCCTTCCACACATATGTCCATGAGGACTTGGTCCAACCTTTGATCAAAGTTGACTCTTCTAGTGTAGGGGCGTGCGTTCTCTTCCATCATTGGTAGGTTGAACGCCCACCTTACATTTTCCGGACTGAAATCTAAGTATTTCCCCCGAACCATGGTGAGCCAATTCTTTGGGTTCGGGTTCACACTTTGATCATGGTTCCTAGTAACCCATGCATTTGTATAGAACTCTTGAACCATTAAGATCTTGACTTGTTGAATGGGGTTGGTTAGAACTTCCCAACCTCTTCTTTGGATCTCAAGTCGGATCTCCGGATACTCATTCTTTTTGAGTTTGAAAGGAACCTCAGGGATCACTTTCTTCTTGGCCACAACTTCATAGAAGTGGTCTTGATGGACCTTAGAGATGAATCTCTCCATCTCCCATGACTCAGAGGTGGAAGCAATTGCCTTCCCTTTCCTCTTTCTAGAGGTTTCTCTGGCCTTTGGTGCCATGAATGATTATGGAAAAACAAAAAGCAATGCTTTTTACCACACCAAACTTAAAATGTTTGCTCGTCCTCGAGCAAAAGAAAAGAGAAAGAAGTAGAAGAAGAAGAAAAATGGAGGAGATGGAGGGAGAAGGTGGATTTGGCCAAGGGGAAGAAGAGAGGGTTGTGTTGTGTGAAAATGAAAAAGGAATGAGGGGTTTATATAGGAGTGGGGAGGGGTTAGGGTTCGGCCATTTAGGGTTGGGTTTGGGAGGGAAATTATTTTGAATTTAAAGGTAGTGGGGTTTTTGGGGAAGAGAGGATGGATGTGAGTGGTGAAGAGGTGATGGGAAAGAGTGATTGAGTTGATTGGTGAGGGGTATCTGGGGAAGAGTGATATGAAAATGTGTGAAGAGGAGAGAAGAAGTAGGTGGGGATCCTATGGGGTCCACAGATCCTGAGGAAATCCTGTGGGGTCCACAGATCCAGTGGGGTCAAGGACTTTAATCATCCCTGCTCCAATTAGGCGTGTAAACGCCCTCTGTAGGCAATCCTGGCGTTTAACGCCAGATTGCAGCATGTTTCTGGCGTTAAACGCCACTTCCATGCTTGTTTTGGGCATTCAACGCCAGTCTGTAGCATGTTTCTGGCGTTGAACGCCAGTTTTCCTTTGGGGTGCATTCCTGGCGTTTAAACGCCAGAATGCTGCTTGTTTCTGGTGTTTAACGCTAGTTTCATGCTCTGTTCTGGCGTTAAATGCCAGCCAGATGCTCCTTACTGGCGTTTAAACGCCAGTAAGCCGTTCCTCCAGGGTGTTATATTTTTAATGCTGTTTTTCATTCTGTTTTTGAATTCTTTTGTAGTTTTTGTGACTCCACATGATCATCAACCTAGTAAATCATGAAATAACAAAGAGAAAATAAAATAAAATATATTAAATAACATTGGGTTGCCTCCCAACAAGCACTTCTTTAATGTCAATAGCTTGACAGTGGGCTCTCACTGAGCCACACAGGTGATCAGGTCAATTTTATAGATTTCCAACACCAAACTTAGAGTTTGGATGTGGGGATTCAACACCAAACTTAGAGTTTGGCTGAGGCCTCCCAACACCAAACTTAGAGTTTGATTGTGGGGGCTTTGTTTGACTCTGTACTGAGAGAAGCTTTTCATGCTTCCTCTCCATGGTTACAGAAGGAGGACCTTGAGTTTTAAACACAAGGTAGTCCTCATTCAGTTGAAGGACCAACTCTCCTCTGTCCACATAAATCACAGCTCTTGCTGTGGCTAGGAAGGGTCTTCTAAGGATAATGGATTCATCCTCTTCCTTCCCAGTGTCTAGGATTATGAAATCAGCAGGGATGTAAAGGTCTTCAACCTTTACTAACATGTCCTCTACTAGTCCATAAGCCTGTTTTCTTGAGTTGTCTGGCATCTTTAGTGAGATTCTGGCAGCTTGTACCTCAAAGATTCCCAGTTTCTCCATTACAGAGAGGGGCATGAGGTTTATGCCTGATCCAAGGTCACATAGAGCCTTCTCAAAGGTCATGGTGCCTATGGTACAAGGTATTAAGAACTTTCCAGGATCCTGTTTCTTCTGAGGCAATCTCAGTTGATCCAATCACTCAGTTCATTGGTGAGCAAGGGAGGTTCATCTTCCCAAGTCTCATTACCAAATAATTTGGCATTCAGCTTCATGATAGCATCAAGGTACTTGGCAACTTTCTCTTCAGTAACATCTTTATTCTCTTCAGAAGAAGAATACTCATCAGAGCTCATGAATGGCATAAGGAGGTTCAATGGAATCTATATGGTCTCTAGATGAGCCTCAGATTCCTTTGGTTCCTCAGAGGGAAACTCCTTATTGATCTCTGGACGTCCCAGGAGGTCTTCCTCACTGGGATTCACATCCTCCTCCTCTTTTGTGGTTTCGGCCATGATGGTCATTTCAATGGCCTTGCACTCTCCTTTTGGATTTTCTTCTGTATTGCTTGGGAGAGTACTAGGAGGAGTTTCAGTGATCTTCTTACTCAGCTGGCCCACTTGTGCCTCCAAATTTCTTATGGAGGACCTTGTTTCACTCATGAAACTTAGAGTGGCCTTGGACAGATCAGAGACTAAGTTTGCTAAATTAGAGGTATTTTGTTCAGAGTTCTCTGTCTGTTGCTGAGAAGATGATGGAAAAGGTTTACTATTGTTAAACCTGTTTCTTCCACCATTATTAAAGCCTTGTTGAGGCTTTTGTTGATCCTTCCATGAGAGATTTGGGTGATTTCTCCATGAGGGATTATAGGTGTTTCCATAGGGTTCACCCATGTAATTCACCTCTGCTATTGCAGGGTTCTCAGGATCATAAGCTTCTTCCTCAGAAGATGCCTCTTAAGTACTGTTGGATGCAGCTTGCATTCCATTCAGACTCTAAGAAATCATATTGACTTGCTGAGTCAATATTTTGTTCTGAGCCAATATGGAATTCAGAGTATCAATTTCAAGAACTCCCTTCTTCTGAGGCGTCCCATTACTCATAGGATTCCTCTCAGAAGTGTACATGAACTGGTTATTAGCAACCATGTCAATGAGTTCTTGAGCTTCTGCAGGCATTTTCTTTAGGTGAATGGATCCATCTGCAGAAGTATCCAATGACATCTTAGCTAATTCAGACAGACCATCATAGAATATATCCAGGATGGTCCATTCTGAAAGCATGTCAGAAGGACACTTTTTGGTCAGTTGCTTATATCTCTCCCAAGCTTCATAGAGGGATTCACCTTCTTTCTGTCTGAAGGTTTGAACATCCACTCTAAGCTTACTCAGCTTTTGAGGAGGAAAGAACTTGGCTAAGAAAGCCGTGACCAGCTTATCCCAAGAGTTCAGGCTATCTTTGGGTTGAGAGTCCAACCACACTCTAGCTCTGTCTCTTACAGCAAACGGGAAAAGCATAAGCCTGTAGACCTCAGGATCAAACCCATTGGTCTTAACAGTATCACAGATCTGCAAGAATTCAGTTAAGAACTGAAAAAGATCTTCAGATCGAAGTTGATGAGCGGATAATTTATACGCTTTTTGGCATTGTTTTTACATAGTTTTTAGTATGATTTGGTTAGTTTTTAGTATATTTTTATTAGTTTTTAATTAAAAATCACATTTTTGGACTTTACTATGAGTTTGTGTGTTTTTCTGTGATTTCAGGTATTTTCTGGCTGAAATTGAGGGACCTGAGCAAAAATCAGATTCAGAGGTTGAAGAAGGACTGTAGATGCTGTTGGATTTTGACCTCCCTGCATTTAAAGTGGATTTTTTGGAGTTACAGAACTCCAAATGGCACGCTTCTAATTGCGTTGGAAAGTAGATATCCAGGACTTTCCAGAAATATATAATAGTCTATACTTTGTCTGAGTTTAGATGACGTAAACTGGCGTTGAACGCCAGTTCCATGTTGCAGTCTGGCGTTCAGTGCCAGAAACAAATTGCAAAGTGGAGTTCAATGCTAGAAACACGTTACAAACTGGCGTTCAACTCCAAAATTGACCTATCCACGTGAAAACTTCATGCTCAGCCCAAGCACACACTAAGTGGACCCCGGAAGTGGATTTCTGGATCAATTACTTACTTTTGTAAACCCTAGTAGCTAGTCTAGTATAAATAGGACGTTTTACTATTGTATCTTCGGATCATCTTTGGATTATTTTTTTGATCCTTTGATCATGTTTTGGGGGCTGGCCATTCGGCCATGCCTGGACCTTATCACTTATGTATTTTCAACGGTAGAGTTTCTACACACCATAGATTAAGGTGTGGAGCTCTGCTGTTCCTCAAGGATTAATGCAAAGTACTACTATTTTTCTATTCAATTCAACTTATTCCGCTTCTAAGATATTCATTCGCACTTCAATATGATGGATGTGATGATCGTGACAGTCATCATCATTCTCAACTTATGAACGCGTGCCTGACAACCACTTCCGTTCTACCTTAGATTGAATGGATATCTCTTGGATATCTAATACAGGGGACCGAGTTCGAGTTATTAGTGTCTTCGTGGTATAAGTTAGAACCCATGGATGGCCATTCCTGAGATCCTGAAAGTCTAAACCTTGTCTGTGGTATTCCGAGTAGGATCTGGGAAGGGATGGCTGTGACGAGCTTCAAACTCGCGAGTTCTGGGCATAGTGACAGATGCAAAAGGATAGTAAATCCTATTCTAGTATGATCGAGAACCGACAGATGATTAGCCATGCAGTGACAGTGCATTGGACCATTTTCACAGGAGGATGGGATGTAGCCATTGACAACGGTGATGCCCTACATAAAGCTTGCCATGGAAAGGAGTAGGATTGATTGGATGAAGACAGCAGGAAAGCAAAGGTTCAGAGGAACGAAAGCATCTCTATATGCTTATCTGAAATTCTCACCAATGAATTACATAAGTACCACTATCTTATTTTATGTTTTATTTATCTTTTACTTATCAATTCATAAAATCAGTTGAATCTGCCTGACTGAGATTTACAAGGTGACCATAGCTTGATTCATACCAACAATCTCCGTGGGATCGACCCTTACTCACGTAAGGTATTACTTGGATGACCCAGTGCAGTTGTTGGTTAGTTGTACGAAGTTGTGAAACAAAATTAAGAATATGAACGTGTGTATAAAGTTTTTTGCGCCGTTACCAAGGAAGTAAAGATCACGATTTCGCACACCAAGTTTTTGGCGCCGTTGCCGGGGATTGTTCGAGTTTGGACAACCGACGGTTCATTTTGTTGCTCAGATTAGGTAATTTTCTTTTTGTTTTATTTTCAAAAAAAAAAAAAAAAACAAATTTTTTCAAAAATCTTTCAAAAAAATTTTTTCCCTCTGTTTTCGAAAATTATTTTAAAATTTTTAAGAATGAATTCTAAAGTTTCAAAATGGTATGCTGAAGTTTGGCTGGCCATCAAGCTTTAGACTAACCTGGTATGATTCCTGGAATCTTGATTGAGGACTTTGAATTCTTTGCTTCCTTTTCCCTATATGTTTTCAAAAAAAAAAAAAAAAATACAAAAATCCAAAAAAATTAATAAAATCATAAAAATAAAAAATATTTTATGTTGTTTGTTTGAGTCTTGAGTCAATTTTTAAGTTTGGTGTCAATTGTATATTTTTATTTTTCTAAAAATTTTTGAAAATTCATGCATTCATAGTGTTCTTCATGATCTTCAAGTTGTTCTTGGTAAGTCTTCTTGTTTGATCTTCATATTTTCTTGTTTTGTGTCTTTTCTTGTTTTTCATATGCATTTTTAATTAGTTAGTTTCTAAAGTTTGAAAATTTCTAAGTTTGGTGTCTTGCATGTTTTTCCTTCATTAAAAATTTTCAAAAATAAGTCTTGATGTTCATCTTGATCTTCAAAGTGTTCTTGGTGTTCATCTTGACATTCATAGTATTCTTGCATGCATTGTGTGTTTTGATTCAGAATTTTTATGTTATGAGTCTTTTTCATATTTTTCTCTCTCATCATTAAAATTCAAAAATAAAAAAATATATTTTCCTTCTTTTACTCAAAATTTCGAAAATATGATTTGATTTAGTCAAAAAGTTTTTAAATTTAATTGTTTCTTAAGAATCAAATCAAATTTTCAATTTAAAAATCCTATCTTTTTCAAAAATCAAATCTTTTTCATTTTTCTTATTTATTTTCGAAAATTTAAAAAAAATATTTTTCAAAAATATTTTTCTTAATTTTATCTCATAATTTTCGAAAATATTACTAACAATTAATGTGATTGATTCAAAAATGTAAAGTTTGTTACTTGCTCATTAAGAAAAATTCAATCTTTAAACTCTAGGATCATATCTTTTTAGTTTCTTGTTGGTCAAGTAATCAACTTTAGTTTTCAAAATCAAATCTTTTTAATTTTCTTTTCAAATCTTTTTCAAACTAACATTTCAATCATATCTTTTTCAAATTCAATTTCAAAATCTTTTCTAGCTTCTTTTCTAACTTCTTATCTTTTTAAAATTGATTTTTAAATCTTATCTTTTTGTTTCAATCATATCTTTTTAAATTTCAATCATATCTTTTTCAAAAACAAATTTCAAAACTTTTTCAATCAATCTTATCTTTTTGTTTCAATCATATCTTTTTTCAAAACTACCTAACTAATCCTCTCTCTCTTATTTTCGAAAATTTCCTCTCTCCTTTTTCAAAATTCCTTTTTAATTAACTAATTATTCTAATTTTAATTTAATTTCAACTTTAATTTTTGAAATCTAACTTTCAATTTTAATTTTTATTTTACTTAAATTTCAAAATTCTCTCTCTCATCTCCTTCTATTTATTTATTCATCTACTAACACTTCTCTCCCATCCAAAAATTCGAACACAACCTCCCTCTCTGTGTTCGAGTTTTTCCTCTTCTCTTCTTTACATTACATTCTTTTCTTCTTCTACTCACACAAAGGAACCTCTCTCTACTGAGGCAAAGAGGATCCCTATTATTTTCTATTTTCTTCTTTTTCATATGAGCAGGAGCAAGGACAAGAACATTCTTGTTGAAGCAGATCCTGAACCTGAAAGGACTCTGAAAAGGAAACTAAGAGAAGCTAAAATACAACAATCCAGAGACAACCTTACAGGAATTTTCGAACAGGAAGAGGAGATGGCAGCCGAAAATAATAATAATGCAAGGAGGATGCTTGGTGATTATACTACACCTACTTCCAAGTTTGATGGAAGAAGCATCTCAATCCCCACCATTGGAGCAAACAATTTTGAGCTGAAACCTCAATTAGTTGCTCTAATGCAACAGAATTGCAAATTTCATGGACTTTCATCAGAAGATCCCTACCAGTTTTTAACTGAGTTCCTGCAGATCTGTGAGACTATTAAGACTAATGGAGTAGATCCTGAAGTCTACAGGCTCATGCTTTTCCCTTTTGCTATAAGAGACAGAGCTAGAACATGGTTGGACTCACAACCTAAAGATAGGCTGAACTCTTGGGATAAGCTGGTCACGGCCTTTTTGGCTAAGTTCTTTCCTCCTCAAAAGCTGAGCAAGCTTAGAGTGGATGTTCAGACCTTCAAGCAAAAAGATGGTGAATCCCTCTATGAAGCTTGGAAAAGATACAAGCAGATGACCAAAAGGTGTCCTCCTGACATGCTTTCAGAATGGACCATTCTGGATATCTTCTATTATGGTCTGTCTGAGTTCTCCAAGATGTCACTGGACCATTCTGCAGGTGGATCCATTCACCTAAAGAAAATGCCTGCAGAAGCTCAAGAACTTATTGACATGGTTGCAAATAATCAATTCATGTACACTTCTGAGAGAAATTCTGTGAATAATGGGACGCCTCAGAAGAAGGGAGTTCTTGAAATTGATACTCTGAATGCCATATTAGCTCAGAACAAACTATTGACTCAGCAAGTCAATATGATTTATCAGAGTCTGAATGGAATGCAAGCTGTATCCAACAGTACTCAAGAGGCATCTTCTGAAGAAGAAGCTTATGATCCTGAGAACCCTGCAATAGCAGAGGTAAATTATATGGGTGAACCTTATGGAAACACCTATAACCCCTCATGGAGAAATCATCCAAATCTCTCATGGAAGGATCAACAAAAGCCTCAACAAGGCTTTAATAATGGTGGAAGAAACAGGTTTAGCAATAGAAAGCCTTTTCGATCATCTTCTCAGCAACAGACAGAGAACTCTGAACAAAATACCTCTAATTTATCAAACTTAGTCTCTGATCTGTCCAAGGCTACTCTAAGTTTCATGAGTGAAACAAGGTCCTCCATAAGAAATTTGGAGGCACAAGTGGGCCAGCTAAGTAAGAAAATCACTGAAACACCTCCTAGTACTCTCCCAAGCAATACAGAAGAGAATCCAAAGAGAGAGTGCAAGGCCATTGATATATCAATCATGGCCGAACCTACAAGGGAGGAAGAGGACGTGAATCCCAGTGAGGAAGACCTCCTGGGACGTCCAGAGATCAATAAGGAGTTTTCCTCTGAGGAACCAAAGGAATCTGAGATTCATCTAGAGACCATAGAGATTCCATTGAACCTCCTTATGCCATTCATGAGCTCTGATGAGTATTCTTCTTCTGAAGAGAATGAAGATGTTACTGAAGAGCAAGTTGCCAAGTACCTTGGTGCTATCATGAAGCTGAATGCCAAATTATTTGGTAATGAGACTTGGGAAGATGAACCTCCCTTGCTCATCAATGAACTGAGTGATCTGGATCAACTGACATTACCTCAGAAGAAACAGGATCCTGAAAAGTTCTTAATACCTTGTACCATAGGCACTATGACCTTTGAGAAGGCTCTATGTGACCTTGGGTCAGGAATAAACCTCTTGCCACTCTCTGTAATGGAGAAATTGGAAATCTTTGAGGTACAGGCTGCCAAATTCTCATTAGAGATGGCAGACAATTCCATAAAATAGGCTTATGGACAAGTAGAGGACGTGTTAGTAAAGGTTGAAGGCCTTTACATCCTTGCTGATTTCATAATCCTAGACACTGGAAAGGATGAGGATGAATGCATCATCCTTGGAAGACCTTTCCTAGCCACAGCAAGAGCTGTGATTGATGTAGACAGAGGAGAGTTGGTCCTTCAACTGAATGAGGACAACCTTGTGTTTAAAACTCAAGGATCTCCTTCTGTAACAATGGAGAGGAAGTATGAAAAGCTTCTCTCAGTACAGAGTCAACTAAAGCCTCCACAGTCAAACTCTAAGTTTGGTGTTGGGAGGCCTCAGCCAAACTCTAAGTTTGGTGTTGAACTCCCATATCCAAACTCAAATTTTAGTGTTGGGAGTCTATAAAATTGACCTGATCACCTGTGTGGCTCCATGAGAGCCCACTGTCAAGCTATTGACATTAAAGAAGCGCTTGTTGTGAGGTAACCCAATTTTTATTTATCTAATTTTATTTTTATTTTCATTGTTCTTTCATGTTTTATTAGGTTCATGATCATGTGGAGTCACAAAATAAATACAAAAATTAAAAACAGAATCAAAAACAGCAGAAGAAAAATCACACCCTGAAGGAAGGACTTACTAGTGTTTAAACGCCAGTAAGGAGCATCTGGCTGGCATTCAACGCCAGAACAGAGCATGGATCTGGCATTGAACGCCAGAAATAAGCAACATCCTGGCGTTCAAATGCCAGGAATGCACCCTGAGAAGAGCTGGTGCTGAACTCCAGAAACAAGCATAGAACTGGCGTTCAATGCCAGAAACATGCTGCATCTGGGCGTTGAACGCCCAGAACAAGCATCAATTCAGCGTTTAAATGCCAGAATTGCATGCAAAGGCGTTTTACATGCCTAATTGGTGCAGGGATGCAAATCCTTGACACCTCAGGATTTGTGGGCCCCACAGGATCATCTCAGCATCTGTGGACCCCACAGGATCCCCACCTACCTCCACTCATACTCTTCCCTCTTCTCATTCATCCTCTCTTCCCAATAAACACCCTTCCCCAAAACCCTTTACCAATCACCTCAATCTCTCTTCCCCATAAACCCCACCTACCTTCAAAATTCAAAATCACTTTTCCACCCAAACCCACCCAAAATGGCCGAACATACCCCCTCTCCCCTCACTATATAAACACCTCAATCCCTCCTTCATTTCCACACAACACAACCCTCTCTTCTATACCTTGGCCGAATACACCCCCTCACTCTCCTCCATCTTTTCTCTTTTTCTACTTCTTTTCTTTCTTCTCTTGCTCGAGGGCGAGCAATTTTCTAAGTTTGGTGTGGTAAAAGCATAAGCTTTTTGTTTTTCCATTACCATTGATGGCACCTAAGACCGGAGAAACCTCTAGAAAAGGGAAAAGGGAAGACAAAAGCTTCCACCTTCGAGTCATGGGAGATGGAAAGATTCATCTCCAAAGCCCATCAAGACCACTTCTATGATGTTGTGGCCAAGAAGAAGGTGATCCCCGAGGTCCCTTTCAAACTCAAGAAAAATGAGTATCCGAAGATCTGATATGAGATCCAAAGAAGAGGTTGGGAAGTTTTAACCAACCCCATCCAACAAGTCAGAGTCCTAATGGTTCAAGAGTTCTATGCCAATGCATGGATCACTAGGAACCATGATCAAAGTAAGATCCCGAACCCAAAGAATTATCTTACCATGGTTCGGGGGAACTACTTAGATTTCAGTCCGGAAAATGTAAGGCTGGCGTTCAACTTGCCAATGATGGAAGAGAACGCACGCCCCTACACAAGGAGAGTCAACTTTGATCAAAGGTTGGACCAAGTCCTCATGGACATATGTGTGGAAGGAGCTCAATGGAAGATTGACTCAAAAGGCAAACCGGTTCAACTGAGAAGACTGGACCTTAAGCCTGTAGCTAGAGGATGGTTGGAGTTCATTCAACGCTCAATCATTCCCACTAGCAACCGGTCTGAAGTCACTATAGACCGGGCCATCATGATCTATAGCATCATGATTGGAGAAGAGGTGGAAGTTCATGAGATTATACCTCAAGAACTCTACAAGGTGGCTGACAAGTCCTCCACTATGGCAAGGTTAGCCTTTCCTCACCTCATTTGCCATCTATGCAACTCGGCTGTGATTGACATAAAGGGAGATATCCTCATTGATGAGGACAAGCCCATCACTAAGAAAAGGATGGAGCCAACAAGAGAGCCTATTCATGGATCTCAAGGGACGCATGAAGAAGCTCATCACCAAGAAATCCTTGAGATGCCTCAAGGGATGCACTTTCCTCCACAGAATTTTTGGGAGCAAATCAACACCTCCCTAGGAGAACTGAGTTCCAACATGGGACAACTAAGGGTGGAACATCAAGAGCACTCCATCATCCTTCATGAAATTAGAGAAGATCAAAGAGCAATGAGGGAGGAGCAACAAAGACAAGGAAGAGACATAGAAGAGCTCAAGGACATCATTGGTTCCTAAAGAAGAAAATGCCACCATCACTAAGGTGGACTCATTCCTTGTTCTTAAATTTTTTGTTTTTCATTTTTTATGTTAAATGTTTATCTATGTTTGTGTCTTATTACATGATCATTAGTGTCTATGCCTTAAAGTTATGAATATGAATCCATCACCTCTCTTGAATGAAAAATGTTTTAATTACAAAAGAACAAGAAGTACATGGTTTCGAATTCATCCTTGAAACTAGTTTAATTATTTTGATGTGGTGACAATACTTTTTGTTTTCTGAATGAATGCTTGAACAATGCATATGTCTTTTGAAGTTGATGTTTATGAATGTTAAATATATTGGCTCTTGAAGAATAAGGAAAAAAGGAGAAATGTTATTTGATAATCTGAAAAATCATAAAAATGATTCTTGAAGAAAGAAAAAGCAGTGAATACAGAAAGCTTGCGAAAAAAAAGAAAAAAAAAGAAAAAGCAAGCAGAAAAAGCCAAAATCTCTTAAAACCAAAAGGTAAGGGGTAAATAAAAAGGATCTAAGGCTTTGAGCATCAGTGGATAGGAGGGCCTAAAGGAATAAAATCCTGCCTAAGCGGTTAAACCAAGCTGTCCCTAACCATGTGCTTGTGGCGTGAAGGTGTCAAGTGAAAACTTGAGACTGAGCGGTTAAAGTCAAGATCCAAAGCAAAAAGAAGAGTGTGCTTAAGAACCCTGGACACCTCTAATTGGGGACTTTAGCGAAGCTGAGTCACAATCTGAAAAGGTTCACCCAGTTATGTGTCTGTGACATTTATGTATCCGGTGGTAATACTGGAAAATAAAGTGCTTAGGGCCACGGCCAAGACTCATAAAGTAGCTGTGTTCAAGAATCAACATACTGAACTAGGAGAATCAATAACACTATCTGAACTCTGATTTCCTATAGATGCCAATCATTCTGAACTTCAATGAATAAAGTGAGATGCCAAAACTATTCAAGAGGCAAAAAGCTACAAGTCCCGCTCATCTGATTGGAGCTATGTTTCATTGATAGTTTGGAATTTACAGTATATTCTCTTCTTTTTATCCTATTTGATTTTTAGTTGCTTGGGGACAAGCAATAATTTAAGTTTGGTGTTGTGATGAGCGGATAATTTATACGCTTTTTGGCATTGTTTTTAGTATGTTTTTAGTAGGATCTAGTTACTTTTAGGGATGTTTTTATTAGTTTTTATGTTAAATTCACATTTCTGGACTTTACTATGAGTTTGTGTGTTTTTCTGTGATTTCAGGTATTTTCTGGCTGAAATTGAGGGACCTGAGCAAAAATTAGATTCAGAGGTTGAAGAAGGACTGCAGATGCTGTTGGATTCTGACCTCCCTGCACTCAAAGTGGATTTTCTAGAGCTAAAAAACTCAAAATGGCGTGCTTCCAATTGCGTTGGAAAGTAGACATCCAGGGCTTTCCAGCAATATATAATAGTCTATACTTTTTCTAAGCTTAGACGATGCAAACTGGCATTGAACGCCAGTTCCATGTTGTAGTTTGGCGTTCAGCGCCAGAAACAAGTTGCAAAGTGGAGTTCAATGCCAGAAACATGTTACAAACTGGCGTTCAACTCCAAAATTGACCTCTCCACGTGAAAGCTTCATGCTCAGCCCAAGCACACACCAAGTGAGCCCCGGAAGTAGATTTCTGCATCAATTACTTACTTCTGTAAACCCTAGTAGCTAGTCTAGTATAAATAGGACGTTTTACTATTGTATCTTCGGATCATCTTTGGATTATTTTTTTGATCCTTTGATCATGTTTTGGGGGCTGGCCATTCGGCCATGCCTGGACCTTATCACTTATGTATTTTCAACGGTAGAGTTTCTACACACCATAGATTAAGGTGTGGAGCTCTGCTGTTCCTCAAGGATTAATGCAAAGTACTACTATTTTTCTATTCAATTCAACTTATTCCGCTTCTAAGATATTCATTCACACTTCAATATGATGGATGTGATGATTGTGACAGTCATCATCATTCTCAACTTATGAACGCGTGCCTGACAACCACTTCCGTTCTACCTTAGATTGAATGGATATCTCTTGGATATCTAATACAGGGGACCGAGTCCGAGTTATTAGTGTCTTCGTGGTATAAGTTAGAACCCATGGATGGCCATTCCTGAGATCCGAAAAGTCTAAACCTTGTCTATGGTATTCCGAGTAGGATCTGGGAAGGGATGGTTGTGACGAGCTTCAAACTCGCGAGTGCTGGGCGTAGTGACAGACGCAAAAGGATAGTAAATCCTATTCCAGTATGATCGAGAACCGACAGATGATTAGCCATGCAGTGACAGCGCATTGGACCATATTCACAGGAGGATGGGATGTAGCCATTGACAACGGTGATGCCCTACATAAAGCTTGCCATGGAAAGGAGTAGGATTGATTGGATGAAGATAGCAGGAAAGCAGAGGTTCAGAGGAACGAAAGCATCTCTATATGCTTATCTGAAATTCTCACCAATGAATTACATAAGTACCACTATCTTATTTTATGTTTTATTTATCTTTTACTTATCAATTCATAAAATCAGTTGAATCCGCCTGACTGAGATTTACAAGGTGACCATAGCTTGCTTCATACCAACAATCTCTGTGGGATCGACCCTTACTCACGTAAGGTATTACTTGGACGACCTAGTGTACTTGCTGGTTTGTTGTACGAAGTTGTGAAACAAAATTAAGAATATGAACGTGCGTATGAAGTTTTTAGTGCCGTTACCAAGGAAGTAAAGATCACGATTTCGCACACCAGAAGTCCATGAAACTTGCAGTTCTGTTGCATCAGAGAAACTAATTGAGGTTTCAGCTCAAAGTTGTTTGCTCCAATAGCAGGGATGGAGATGCTTCTTCCATGTAAATTGGAATTAGGTGCAGTAAAGTCACCAAGCATCCTCCTTGCATTATTATTATTTTCGGCTGCCATCTCCTCTTCCTGTTCGAAAATTTCAGTAAGGTTGTCTCTAGATTGTTGTAATTTAGCTTCTCTTAGTTTTCTCTTCAGAGTCCTTTCAGGTTCTGGATCAGCTTCAACAAGAATGCCCTTTTCCTTGTCCCTGCTCATATGAAAAAGAAGAGAACAGAAAATAATAATAGGGATCCTTTTTACCACAGTATAGAGGTCCCCTTGTGTGAGTAGAAGAAAAGAAGAAAAAGAATGAAGAAGAGAAGAATTCGAACTCAGAGGAGAAGAAGGGGTTCGAATTTTTGGGTGAGGAGAAGTGTTAGTAGATGAATAAATAAATAGAAGGAGATGAGAGATAAGAAAGGAATTCGAAAATTAAACAAAATAAAATAAAAATATTTTAAAATTAAATTTAAAATTCGAAAATTAATAATTAAAATTAAATTAAAATTAAAAACAATTAGTTAATTAAAAAGGAATTTTGGAAAGGAGGGAAGGAATTTTCGAAAATAAGAGAGAGAGAGGATTAGTTAGGTAGTTTTGAAAAAGATATGATTGAAACAAAAAGATAAGATTGATTGAAAAAGTTTTGAAATTTGTTTTTGAAAAAGATATGATTGAAATTTAAAAAGATATGATTAAAACAAAAAGATAAGATTTGAAAATCAATTTTAAAAAGATAAGAAGTTAGAAAAGATTTTGAAATTGAATTTGAAAAAGATATGATTGAAATTTTAATTTGAAAAAGATTTGAAAAGAAAATTAAAAAGATTTGATTTTGAAAACTAAAGTTGATTACTTGACTAACAAGAAACTAAAAAGATATGATTCTAGAGTTTAAAGATTGAATCTTTCTTAATAAGCAAGTAACAACTTGAAATTTTTCAATCAATCATATTAAATGTTAGTAAAGATTTTGAAAATTAAGAAATAAAATGAGAAAAATATTTTGAAAATAAAATTTAAAAAGTTTTCGAAAATATGAAGGTAAAATGAAAAAGATTTGATTTTTGAAAAAGATTTTGAAAAGATAAGATTTTTAAATTGAAAATTTGATTTGATTCATAAGAAACAATTAAATTTAAAAACTTTTTGACTAAATCAGATCATATTTTCGAAAATTTTGAGTAAAATAAGGAAAAGATATTTTTTTATTTTTGAATTTTTAATGAAGAAAGAGAAAAACATGAAAAAGACTCATAACATAAAAATTATGAATCAAAACACACAATGCATGCAAGAATATTATGAATGTCAAGATGAACACCAAGAACACTTTGAATGTCAAGATGAGCACCAAGAACTTATTTTTGAAAAATTTTTGAAGAAAAGAAAACATGCAAGACACTAAACTTAAAGATTTTTAAATTTTAGACACTAAGAATTCACGAATGCATATGAAAAACAAGAAAAGATACAAAACAAGAAAATATGAAGATCAAACAAGAAGACTGGCCAGGAACAACTTGAAGATCATGAAGAACATATGATGAATTTTCGAAAATTCTTGAGAAGAAAGAAACACATGCAAGACACCAAACTTAAAAATTGACTCTAGACTCAAACAAGAAACATCAAAAATATTTTTGGTTTTATAATTTTTTAAATTTTTTTGTATTTTTTTTCGAAAATTAATTAGGAAAAACGAAAAAGAAGAATTTTTTTTTTGTATTTTTCGAAAATAAGAAATAAAAAGCTTAAAATTAAAATAAAATTACCTAATCTGAGCAACAAGATGAATCGTCAGTTGTCCAAACTCGAACAATCCCCGGCAACGGCGCCAAAAACTTGGTGTGCGAAATCGTGATCATTCCATTCCTTGGTAACGGCGCTAAAACTCAATACGCACGTTCATGATCTTATATCTGTTTCACAACTTCGTACAACTAACCAGCAAGTGCACTGGGTCGTCCAAGTAATAAACCTTACGTGAGTAAGGGTCGATCCCACGGA
The DNA here is from genome assembly GCF_059453495.1 of Arachis ipaensis. Classification (NCBI taxonomy): domain Eukaryota; kingdom Viridiplantae; phylum Streptophyta; class Magnoliopsida; order Fabales; family Fabaceae; genus Arachis; species Arachis ipaensis. Next base: position 32,189,409 of record NC_142435.1, read on the forward strand.
GATTGTCGGCATGAAGCAAGCTATGGTCACCTTGTAAATCTCAGTCAGGCGGATTAAATTGTTTTAAGAAATTATAGTGGGTGAAAATAAATAAAATATAAAATAGGATAGTGATACTTATGTAATTCATTGGTGAGAATTTCAGATAAACGTATAGAGATGCTTTCGGCCCTCTGAACCTCTGCTTTCCTGCTGTCTTCATCCAATCCTTCCTACTCCTTTCCATGGCAAGCTGTATGTAGGGCATCACCGTTGTCAATGGCTACTTCCCATCCTCTCTGTGAAAATGGTTCGATGCGCTGTTACTGCATGGCTAATCATCTGGAGGTTCTCGATCATACTGGAATAGGATTCACCCTCCTTTTGCGTCTGTCACTACGCCCAGCACTCACGAGTTTGAAGCTCGTCACAGCCATCCCTTCCCGGATCCTACTCGAAATACCACAGACAAGGTTTAGACTTTCCGGATCTCAGGAATGGCCATCCGTGGGTTCTAACTTATACCACGAAGATTCCAATATCTCGGACTCGGTCCTCTGTATTAGATATCCAAGAGATATCCATTCAATCTAAGGTAGAACGGAAGTGGTTGTTAGGCACGTGTTCATAAGTTGAGAATGATGATGACTGTCACGATCATCACATCCATCATATTGAAGTGCGAATGAATATCTTAGAAGCGGAATAAGTTGAATTGAATAGAAAAACAGTAGTACTTTGCATTAATCCTTGAGGAACAGTAGAGCTCCACACCTTAATCTATGGTGTGTAGAAACTCTACCGTTGAAAATATATAAGTGATAAAGTCCAGGCATGGCCGAATGGCCAGCCCCCAAAACATGATCAAAGGACCAAAAGATAATCCAAAGATGATCCGAAGATAGCATAAAGTCCTATTTATACTAAACTAGTTACTAGGGTTTACAAAAATAAGTAATTGATGTAGAAATCCACTTTCGGGGCCCACTTGGTGTGTGCTTGGGCTGAGCATGAAGCTTTCACGTGGAGAGGTCATTTTTGGAGTTGAACGCCAGTTTGTAACGTGTTTCTGGCGTTGAACTCCACTTTGCAACTTATTTCTGGCGCTGAACGCCAGACTGCAGCATGGAACTGGCGTTCAATGCCAGTTTGCGTCATCTAAACTCGGGCAGAGTATGGACTATTATATATTGCTGGAAAGCCCTGGATGTCTACTTTCCAACGCAATTGAAAGCGTGCCATTTGGAGTGCTGTAGCTCTAGAAAATCCACTTTGAGTGCAGGGAGGTCAAAATCCAACAGCATCTGCAGTCCTTCTTCAACCTCTGAATCTGATTTTTGCTCAGGTCCCTCAATTTCAGCCAGAAAATACCTGAAATCACAGAAAAACACACAAACTCATAATAAAGTCCAGAAATGTGATTTTTAATCAAAAACTAATAAAAATATACTAAAAACTAACTAAATTATACTGAAAACTATATAAAAACAATGCCAAAAAGCGTATAAATTATCCGCTCATCAGTCCTCCATTAGAAATTTGGAGGCACAAGTGGGTCAGCTGAGTAAAAAAATTACTGAACTCCCTCCTAGCACTCTCCCAAGCAATACAGAAGAGAATCCAAAAAGAGAGTGCAAGGCCATAACCACAACCCACACGGCCGAACCTGGAGAGGAGGAAGAGGCAGTGATCTCCAATGAGGAAGACCTCAATTGACGTCCACTGGCCTCCATGAAGTTCCCTGATGAGGAACCATGGGAATCTGAGGCTCACACAGAGACCATAGAGATTCCATTGAATTTACTTCTGCCATTCATGAGCTCTGATGAGTATTCTTCCTCTGAAGAGGATGAAGATGTTACTGAAGAGCAAGTTGCTAAGTACCTTGGAGCAATCATGAAGCTAAATGCCAGGTTGTTTGGTAATGAGACTTGGAAGGATGAACCTCCATTGCTCATCAAAGAACTGGATGACTTGACTAGGTAGAAATTACCTCTGAAGAGACAAGATCCTGGAAAGTTCTCAATACCTTGTGCCATAGGCACCATGACCTTTGAGAAGGCTCTGTGTGACCTAGGATCAAGCATAAACCTCATGCCTCTCTCTGTAATGGAGAAGCTAGGGATCATTGAGATACAAGTTGCAAGAATCTCACTGGAGATGGCAGACAATTCAAAGAAACAAGCTTATGGACTTGTAGAAGATGTCTTGGTAAAGGTTGAAGACCACTACATTCCTGCTGATTTCATAATCCTAGAGACTGGGAAGTGTATGGATGAATCCATCATCCTTGGCAGACCCTTTCTAGCCACAGCAAAAGCTGTGATTGATGTTGATAGAGGAGAATTGATCATTCAAGTAAATGAAGACTCCCTTGTGTTTAAAGCTCAAGGATATCCCTCTATAACCATGGAGAGGAAGCATGAAGAGCTTCTCTCAATACAGAGTCAAACAGAGCCCCCACAGTCAAACTCTAAGTTTGGTGTTGGGAGGCCACAACCAAACTTTAAGTTTGGTGTTGAACCCCCACATTCAAACTTTAATTTTGGTGTTGGGAGCTTCCAACATTGCTCTGAACATCTGTGAGGCTCCATGAGAGCCCACTGTCAAGCTATTGACATTAAAGAAGCGCTTGTTGGGAGGCAACCCAATCTTTAATTATCTATGTTAAATTTCTATTTTCTTTTGTTATTTTATGTTTTATGTAGGTTGATGATCATGTGAAGTCACAAAAACAATTGAAAAATCAAAAACAGAAGGAAAAAATAGAATGAAAAACAGAACACCCTGGAGGAGAAACTTACTAGCGTTTAAACGCCAGTAAGGGTAGCAAAATGGGCGTTAAACACCTAGTCTGGCACCATTCTGGGCGTTTAATGCCAGAAATGGGCAACAGCCTGGCGTTTAATGCCAGAATTGGCAGAAAGGGGGCGTTTTGCACGCCACTTGGTGCAGGGATGAGATATCCTTGACACCTCAGGATCTGTGGACCCCACAGGATCTCCACCTACCCCACCTCTCTCTCTCTTATTCACCCATTCACCAATCACCTCAATACCTCTTCCCCAAAAATCCCTCACCTATCAAATCCCACCATTCTCTTCACCACTCACATCCATCCTTCATAAAACCCTACCTACCTCACCATTCAAATTCAAACCACTTTCCCTCCCGAAACCACCCTATATGGCCGAACCATACCCCCCCTCTCCACTCCTATATAAACCCATCTTCACTAATTCATTTTCACACAACATACACACTACTTCTCCCCCTTGGCCGAAACACTAAGCCCCCTCCATCTCCTCTATTTCTTCTTCTTCTACTCTCTTCTTTCTTCTTTTGCTCGAGGACGAGCAAACCTTCTAAGTTTGGTGTGGTAAAAGCTAAAGCTTTTTGTTTTTCCATAACCATTTATGGCACCAAAGGCAGGAGAAACCTCTAGAAAGAGGAAAGGGAAGGCAAAAGCTTCCACCTCCGAGTCATGGGAGATGGAGAGATTCCTCTCAAGGGTGCATCAAGACCACTTCTATGAAGTTGTGGCCAAGAAGAAGGTGATCCCCGAGGTCCCTTTTAAGCTCAAAAAGGGCAAATATCCGGAGATCCAACATGAGATCCGAATAAGAGGTTGGGAAGTTCTCACCAACCCCATTCAACAAGTCAGAATCTTAATGGTTCAAGAGTTCTATGCCAATGCATGGATCACCAAGAACCATGATCAAAGTGTGAACCCGGACCCTAAGAATTGGCTTACAATGGTTTGAGGAAAATACTTAGACTTTAGTCCGGAAAATGTAAGGTTGGCATTCAATTTGCCTATGATGCAAGGAGATGCACACCCATACACTAGAAGGGTCAACTTTGATCAAAGGTTGGACCAAGTCCTCATGGACATCTGTGAAGAGGGCGCTCAATGGAAGAGAGATTCAAGAGGGAAGCCGGTTCAACTAAGAAGGCATGACCTCAAGCCCGTGGCTAGGGGATGGTTGGAGTTCATCCAACGCTCAATCATTCCTACTAGCAACCGGTCTGAAGTTACTATAGACCGGGCTATCATGATTCATAGCATCATGATTAGAGAGGAAGTAGAAGTTCATGAGGTTATATCCCAAGAACTCTACAAGGTGGCGGACAAGTCCTCTACTGTAGCAAGGTTAGCCTTCCCTCACTTCATTTGTCACCTCTGCAATTCAGTTGGAATTAACATAGAGGAAGACATCCTCATTGATGATGACAAGCCCATCACTAAGAAAAGGATGGAGCAAACAAGAGATCCCACTCATGGACAAGAGCATGAAGAAACTCCTCATCATGAAATCCCTGAGATGCCTCAAGGGATGCATTTTTCTCCACAAAACTATTGGGAGCAAATCAACACCTCCCTAGGAGAATTAAGTTCCAACATGGGACAACTAAGGGTGGAGCACCAAGAGCATTCCATCCTCCTCCATGAAATTAGAGAAGACCAAAGAACCATGAGAGAGGAGCAACAAGGGCAAGGAAGAGACATTGAGGAGCTCAAGCACTCCATAAGATCTTCAAGAGGAAGAACAAGCCGCCATCACTAAGGTGGACCCGTTCTTTAATTTTCTTGTTCTTTATTTTCTGTTTTTCGAAAATTGTGCTTTATGTTTATTTATGTTTGTGTCTTTATTACATGATCATTAGTGTCTAAGTGTCTATGCCTTAAAGCTATGAAAATGAATCCATCACCTTTCTTAAATGAAAAATATTTTTAATTGAAAAAGAAAAAGAAGTGCATGAATTTTAAATTTTAAAACAATTTAATTATTTTGATGTGGTGGCAATACTATTGTTTTTATGAATGAATGCTTGAACAGTGCATATTTTTGAATTTGATTGTTTATGAATGTTAAAATTATTGACTCTTGAAAGAATGATGGGAAAAGGAGAAATTTTATCTGATGATCTAAAAAATCATAAAATTGATTCTTGAAGCAAGAAAAAGCAGTGAAAAGCTTGCAGAAAAAAAGGGATATATGCGAAAAAAAAGAGAAAAAAGAAAGAAAAAAAGAAAAGCAAGCAGAAAAAGCCAATACCCCTTTAAACCAAAAGGCAAGGGTGATAAAAAGGATCCAAGGCTTTGAGCATCAGTGGATAGGAGGGCCCACAGGAATAAAATCCTGGCCTAAGTGGCTAAACCAAGCTGTCCCTAACCATGTGCTTGTGGCGTGTAGGTGTCAAGTGAAAACTTGAGACTGAGCAGTTAAAGTCGTGGTCCAAAGCAAAAAGAGTGTGCTTAAGAGCTCTGGACACCTCTAATTGGAGACTCTAGCAAAGCCGAGTCACAATCTGAAAAGGTTCACCCAATTATGTGTCTGTGGCATTTATGTATCCGGTGGTAATATTGGAAAACAAAATGCTTAGGGTCACGGCAAAGACTCACAAAGTAGCTGTGTTCAAGAAATCAACATACTTAACTAGGAGAATCAATAACACTATCTGGATTCTGAGTTCCTATAGAAGCCAATCATTCTGAACTTCAAAGGATAAAGTGAGATGCCAAAACTATTCAGAGGCAAAAAGCTAAAAGCCCCGCTCATCTAATTAATACTGATCTTCATAGATATTTTTGGAATTCATTGTATATTCTCTTCTTTTTATCCTATTTGATTTTTAGTTGCTTGGGGACAAGCAACAATTTAAATTTGGTGTTGTGATGAGCGGATAATTTATACGCTTTTTGGCATTGTTTTTAGTATGTTTTTAGTATATTTTAGTTAGTTTTTATTATGTTTTTATTAGTTTTTAAATAAAAATCACATTTCTGGACTTTACTATGAGTTTGTGTATTTTTCTATGATTTCAGGTATTTTCTGGTTGAAATTGAGGGACCTGAGCAAAAATCTGATTTAGAGGCTGAAAAAGGACTGCAGATGCTGTTGGATTCTGACCTCCCTGCACTCGAAGTGGATTTTCTGGAGCTACAAAAGCCCAATTGGTGCGCTCTTAATTGCGTTGGAAAGTAAACATCCTGGGCTTTCCAGCAATATATAATAGTCCATACTTTGCTCGAGATTTGATGGCCCAAACAGGCGTTCCAAAGTCAGCTCAAGAATTCTGGCGTTTAACGCCGGAACTGGCACAAAAGCTGGAGTTAAACGCCCAAACTGGCACAAAAGCTGGCGTTTAACTCCAAGAAAAGTCTCTTTACATGGAAGCTTCAATGCTCAGCCCAAGCACACACCAAGTGGGGCCGGAAGAAGATTTCTGCATTAATTACTGATTTCTGTAAACCCTAGGCTACTAGTTCTCTATATATAGGACCTTTTGCTATTGTATTTTCATACTTTTATAGACCTTTTCACATTTTGGGGCTGGCCTCACGGCCATGCCTATACCCTTTTGTTCTTATGTATTCTCAACGGTGGAGTTTCTACACACCATAGATTAAGGTGTGGAGCTCTGCTGTTCTTCATGAATTAATACAAGTACTATTGTTTTTCTATTCAACTCAAGTCTATTTCTTCTCCAAGATATTCATTCGCACCCAAGAACATGATGAATGTGATGATTATGTGACACTCATCACCATTCTCACCTATGAATGCGTGACTGACAACCACTTCCGTTCTACATGCAAACAAGCTTGAATGTGTATCTCTTGGGTTTCTAATCTAAGATTAGAACCTTCGTGGTATAGGCTAGAATTATTGGCGGCCATTCCTGAGATCCGGAATGTCTAAACCTTGTCTGTGGTATTCTGAGTAGGATCTGGGAAGGGATGATTGTGACGAGCTTCAAACTCGTGATTGTTCCGTGACTTCCAAGCTGAGCTTGTGACCCAAGGTAGGAATGCCAATCAACTGTAATGGTAGCTCAACCAAGGACTCAGAAAGCACTTTTTCCAGCACTTGTGCCAACCAACCCTTCCCCTATCCTCCCGAGCTGGGATAAGTCAGGAATGGAAGTCAGGGATTGGAACGACTGATTCTCTCTTGGGCTTCCGGCGTGTGACAGACACAAAAGGATCAATGGATCCTATTCCAACATGATCGAGAACCGACAGATGATTAGTCGTGCGGTGACAGCGCATTTGGAACGTTTTCACTGAGAGGACGGGAAGTAGCCATTGACAACGGTGATGCCCAATATAAAGCTTACCATGGAAAGGATTATGAATGATTGGAAGAAGGCAATAGGAAAGCAGAGGTTCAGGAGGAACAAAGCATCTTCATACGCTTATCTGAAATTCCAACCGAAGAATTATATAAGTATCTCTATCTTTATTTTATGTTTTATTTATCTTTTAATTATCAATTCTCCATCAGCATACGAATTCGCCTGACTGAGATTTACAAGGTGACCATAGCTTGCTTCAAGCCGACAGTCTCCATGGGATCGACCCTTACTCACGTAAGGTATTACTTGGACGACCCAGTGCACTTGCTGGTTAGTTGTGCGAAATTGTGACAAAGTGAGATTCACGTTTGAGAGCTCCAAGTCCTTTGGCGCCATTGTTGATGATCACAATTTCGTGCACCAGTGTTGCAATTGCTTTTACCCATTTAGATACATAGTTTACTGCCACCAGAATATAGGTGTTTGAATATGATGGTGGGAAAGGCCCCATGAAGTCAATACCCCAAACATTAAACAACTCAATCTCTAAGATCCCTTGCTGAGGCATGGCATAACCGTGAGGCAGATTACCAGCTCGCTGGCAACTGTCACAGTTACGTACAAACTCTCGGGAGTCTCTATAGAGGGTAGTCCAGTAGAAGCCACATTGGAGAACCTTGGTGGCTGTTCGCTCACCTCCGAAATGTCCTCCATATTGTGATCCATGGCAATGCCATAGGATCTTCTGTGCCTCTTCTCTAGGCACACATCTACGGATCATTCTGTCTGCACATCTCTTAAAGAGGTATGGTTCATCCCACAAATAGTATTTTGCATCAAAGTCAATTTTTTTGTTTGCTGCTTACTGTCTAGGAAGCACCGATACGACACGCGATATGGACATGACACGACACGGATACGCCGACACGTTCTTTTTATAAAAACTTGGATACGACACGTTTAGGATACGTTGTGAATTAAAATTTAAATAATATATTAAATTAATAAAATATCATATTATAAATATAAGGGGAAATATAGTTGCATAAAAAAGTCTAAAAATTATGCAATTATTAAAAAATAAAAAATTTTAATCTACTCCAAGTCCATCATCCGCAAATACCATAGCTTCTATGTTTGGTTCATCTAAAGATAAATACGAAATCTCACTCAGATCTGGACTGTTGTCATCAACTCTGCTTCTATTAATTATTTTATTTTTAAATTTAAATTTTGATTTGTTTTGATTTTAAAATATTTTAAAATGAAAAAAATCAGTTAATTGGGCCATAAAACCAAAAAATCGGGTCGGACTCGTTCGGATTCGTGACAGCTTCACCAAAATTCTGCACCGCAAAAAAAAAGTCATCGATATGCTCGTTTGAAGTATCCATCGAGTGTCGGTGTCGGATTCGTGTCCGACACGGATACGCTGGCACCATAGGAGAATCCGTGCTTTATAGCTTACTGTACCTTTTGGGTATGAATCTCACAGCTTTATAGTTTGCAATGTCTGCAAACCACGGTACTTCCTGAATGGCAAAGAGTTGCTCATCCAAGAAGGTTTCAGAGATCTCAGTAGGAGGGAGGGACACTCCTGCTACTGGTTCTATCCGGGACAGGTGATCAGCTACTTGGTTCTCTATCCCTTTTCTGTCTCTTATTTCTATATCAAACTCTTGCAGAAGCAACACCCATCTTATGAGTCTAGGTTTTGAATCCTGCTTTGTGAGGAGATATTTTAGCGCAGCATGGTCAGTGTACACAATCACTTTTGATCCCACTAAATAAGATCTGAACTTGTCAATGGCATAAACTACTGCAAGCAACTCTTTTTCTGTGGTTGTGTAATTCTTCTGTGCATCATTCAGAATACGGCTAGCATTGTAAATGACGTGCAGAAGCTTGTTATGCCTCTGTCCCAATACTGCACCAATGGCATGGTCACTGGCATCACACATTAGTTCGAATGGTAATGTCCAGTCTGGTGCAGAAATGACTGGTGCTGTGACCAGCTTATCTTTCAGAATCTCAAACGCCTGCAAACACTCTGTGTTAAAGGTAAATGGTGTGTCAGCAGCTAGCAGATTGCTCAGAGGTTTTGCAATTTTTAAAAAATCCTTTATAAACCTCCTATAGAATCTTGCATACCCCAGAAAGCTTCTGATTGCTTTAACATTGGAAGGTGGAGGTAATTTTTCAATTACCTCTACCTTAGCTTGATCCACTGATGGTGTGCAGAAATTGGCAAATTAAAAATTGTTAAAACATTTACGTTGTAAGTATAGTTCTTAACTTGCCAGAAATCTGCTCCTCAATTTAGAAAGGTGTCACAGAAAATTGAATTTAAAATACTGGGAGTATGAATCCCAGATCGTCTCCCAACGAGTTGCAGAAAAGTGTGCTATTTTATTAATCAGAGGTTTTCAAAAAAGGTTTGAATTGGGCAAACAGGAATTTAAATTGATGAATTTGAATAATGTAAATAAAAGTCTGGACTGGGAATTGATTAGTTGGAATCCTTATTATTGTTGGAATGAATTTCAGGATTAATTGACAATTAAAGGTTATCCTGTTTAGTTATCCTTCGCTAGGTGAAGGAAAGTCAAACAAGTTAGAATGCTATGTCTGTTCACAAGTTGCAATCCACTTAATAAAAAGGGATTGGTGTTAGTGATTAGGAGGCAATCCAACCATAAACCCAATTACAATTTTTCTTTCAATCCTTCCAACTCAAGGGTTCCTTTCAATCAATTCCCCATTAAGTTAGGGAACTACTCGCTCATTGTGAATGTAAAATTCATAGCATATAAAAAGGAATTAAAGAAAGACATTGTAAATAAAGTTAAAATAGTCAATTAAAAATAAAAGTGATCCTTGTATTAAATAATCCTAAGAATATTCCAATGGTAAAATTAAACAAAGCAAGGAACATGGAAGAGTAAGACCAAGTAAAGAAAACGAACTAGAATGACGAAGTCTTGATAAGGTAGTAACTCTTCTCAATATCCCAACTATGAATGTAAAATAATAATCCTAAAAATTATGAATGTGTAGAGAGAAAAACCTAGAGGAGGAGTAAAACTAGATCTAAAACTAAAACTGTGTAGAATGAATGTTATCTTTAGTTTCTGCATGTTCTCTGGCTCTATTCTGCTATTTCGGGCCGAAAACTGGGTCAAAATAGGGCCCGAAATCGCCCCCAGCGAATCTGTAAATTATGCAGATCGCGTACGTCACGCGATTGCGTCGCTCATGCGGACGCGTCATTCACGTTTCTGTTTTGCCACGCAGACGCGTCGTCCACGCCTCCGCATCGCTCGTACTTTTCCATTTTGCGCAGTTGCGTCATCCATGCGGCCGCGTCACTGCGATTTGATCTTCTCCGCGCGGTCGTGTTGCCCATGCGGCCGCGTCGCTTCTCGCTAGTCATCTCCTCAATTTCTTGTGTTCCTTCCATTTTTGCTAGCTTCCTTTCCAGTCTCCAACTCATTCTTGCCCTATAAAGCCTGAAACGCTTAACACACAGATCACGGCATCGAATGGAATAAAGGAGAAGTAAAATGTACAATTAAAAGTCTCTAGGAAGCAGTTTTCACTCATGTAATAATTTCAGGAAGGAAATATAATTGCATGCTATTTTAATGAATAAGTGGGTCAGGATCATGATAAAACCACACAATTAAACACAATATAAACCATAAAATAGTGGTTTATCAACCTCCCCACACTTAAACATTAGCATGTCCTCATGCTTAATTGAAGGAGATAAAGTAAACAAGTATGAACATGCAGAAACTCATGCAATGCAATGCAATCCTATATATATATATATATATATATATATATATATATATATATATATATATATATATATATATATATGAATGCAACTATATGATTCTTGTCCACTTGATCAAAAGTAAATAAGTTCTTCAAAACAATTATAATTCAAATTCCACTAATTCAATTCTTATAAAGTAAGAGCAGATAAAAATGCAAGAGGATTGCTCATGAAAGCAGGGAACATAGAAATTCAAGCATGGAACCCTCACTGATGGTGTATGTACACTCTAGTCTCTCTAGTGTATAGGGTAATCACTCTATCCTTCTCTAATCATGCTCTCTAACTTTTGTTTTTCTCCTAATCAATCAACAATAGTTAACATACCAATGCAAACATCATGAGGTCTTTTCAAGGTTGTAATGGGGCTAAGGTGAAGGTAGGGATACATATATGGTCAAGTGAGCTTGTAAATTGAATCTTTAATTAACCCAAGCTTCAACCCAACCTATATATTTTACATGACTTTAGAATTCATGCCTAGCTATCCAGAGTTCCCCCTTTTACATTCCATACTCATGTATCAACTTTTTATTTTAATTTTTATCATATGTGCATTGATCCTTGAATTCTTAATTCAGCATTGGGGTAATTTTGTCCCTTTATTTATTTATTGCTTTTTTTTTAACATAAAAATAAACATAGCTTATCAATGCACATAGATTTTTAATTCTTATAGTTTCACATAAGTAGGTATCCAAATTCTCATTGTATTATCATGACATATTCCCTTAATAACTTTTGTTCCCACAATTTCCCATACTTAACTAGCACACACAATTCTATCTTAAGCTAACCAAAGATTCAATTTAGGATATACAATTATTTTTCCGCTTAAGGCTAGTAATGTGGTGAAATATAGAACAAATGGGATTTAAAGGCTCAAAGTGGTTAACAAAGGTAATTAAAAGGGTAGGCTTAATTTGGATAAGTAAGCTAAACAAATAATGGCCTTAATCATATGCAAGCATACAAATATAATAAATATTGGACATATAAGATAAAACAAAATATAGATTACAATCATAGAGAAGTAAACACACAAGAATAAAATAATTATGGTTAAATAATATAACCATTCATAAAGGCTCAAATCTCACGGTTTGTGTGTTTTTTAGCTCAAACATCATGTTTCAAATATAACTTAAAGCAAATTTATCATAAAAATTTTGAAGATTAGTGAAATTTTGTTCAAAAGATAGAGTTTTAGAAGAAACTTATTGTCTTTTCAATCAAGTAGAACATGCATGCAACTAACCTATTACTATGCAATTTATCCTATTTTATAAAAGAAAGAAAATCTAACTAAATATCCTAATTTATTGGTGCTAGGGAAGAGAAATTACCTCTGGAAGTCAGGTACTGACCGACCTCCCCACACTTAAGGCTTTGCACCGTCCTCGGTGCCATCTGTCAGGAACAGGGGTGGGCTGGTAGCAGTATCTCCACAGCTGGGACCATCATGGCTCCCTGTGCTGGTAAAGGAAGTGGAGTCCGGGGTGTCTGAGTCCTTGAATTTTCCCTTGAGTAGCTCCTTAAGGTGTTTGAATCGGCGCTCGTTACGGCGCTCTCTTAACTTCGCTTTCTGTTCTTGCCGATCCAACCTTTGGATTATCTGCTGGAGCAGTTCATCTGTTGTAGGTGCTTGTGGTGGTGAAGAATGGATATCTTCAACCGGAGCAGTGGGAAGGCTTGTAGTGGCTGCTGAAAGTCTGAGGTATTTCCCATTAGGGACATACTGATCATCCCGTTGGAGCATGGCTTTGGTGTCTCCAGCTCTGTAGGAAACTCCGGCTGCTGAGACAAGATCTGAGACCAAGGAGGGAAAAGGTAAATTGCCACAATTTGTACGTGTCCCATGGCATTTCGGATATGTCTTGGTAGATTCAGAGGCTGGTCTGTAAGGATGCACCATAGTAGAACGGCCATGTCTGCAGTGAAGGAGGACTCATGAGTGCTTGAAAAGACGTAATGGGACATGATTTGTGCCGATACGCGAGCCTCCAAGGTAAGTGCTGAAGCCAATATACCCTTAGGGCGGGTACGATGGTATCCGTAGATCTAACGGCTGCCAGGTAGTGCGATAACTCTGAGAACAACTTCCCAGTCAAATTGATACATCTGGCGCTTGAGTGCGGCTTCTTGAAAGGCGTCCATTCCTTCTGGAATAGGGGGAAGACTCAAAGCTTATTGGATAGCCTCTTCTGTAATGGGGACTTGCTTCTGACGTACATAGACAGACTGTAGAGTAGGCAGGTAGAAGTTAGAGTAGAACTCGACTACCCAAGAAAGATTGACCTGCTTCTATTGTCTCTGTAAGAAATCCCATTGTCTTCGTGTAATCTGCGGCTCAACAAAAGTAGCAATATTGGGCAGGAGGATAAGAAGGTGTTCGTTGTTGTAACTCCTTTCAGCTAGAATAGGGAACATCTGCTCACAATAGCGATTGGAAAATCGCGCAGTGTCCTTCGCTGGAAAGGCTTTCTCCTTTTCATCAACCTTTATGATCCTCATAACTCTTTTTGTTGAGGGCTTGACTGCAGTTGAAGAAGGCTCTGTCACTAGTGCTCTTTTAGTTCCTCTTCTTGCTGGAGGTTTGGGAGTAGCTTTCTCTTTTCCTTTCTTGGTGGCCATCCTGAAAAAGGAAAGAGAAGGTAAATTAAATTCAAAGGGATATATAGCAATGAAGAGAACGAAAAAAGGGATGGTTGTAAATGCACATTAAAAGGTAAATGATGTCAACACATGCTCATGAGTGCATGTGAAAGATCATTAATGGAGAATAGTTAGTGCATATGATGACAAGTGAATGCAAGGTGTTTATTGGCATGCCGGCAAAGGGCATGAGTAGCATAGACCAAGCATTACTTTGTAACAAACCATCACATTTGTATTGACAATTAAATTCAATTAATATAATAGTAAAGGGGATTTGTGAAAAGCAAGCATTGAATAGTAGAATAACATAGAGAAGTGCATCATGCCATATGGGCTTTTTCACAAACACATAGCATGCAAGGTAAATAAATTATAGAAAGTATTAAAGTGAACATGCAAGCAACCCTTTAAAGAAAATACTATATAATTGTCAAATAATTTGCAACAATCCACAAGCATATAATGAAAAATAATGACTCAAATAAAATTCTAATACCATGTAAAAAGGAAAGAAGTAGGAAGAAAATATGAATAATGAAAAGAAAAAAAAAAGAAAAAAATAACATATAAAATAAGAAGAATGATAGAAAAGAAAAGGGTGAAGGAGAAAATAAAACCTTGTTAATGGAGGTGAGGGAGAAAGAGTGAGAGGTGAGATAGAAGAAAGAAGAGAGAAGGAAGAAATAAGGAGGGAAAGAAAAATTAGGATTAGAGAGGAAAAAGATAAGATATTTTGGCAATTCAGGTTGAGCTGTGCGGCGCAAGCGACGCGGCCGCATGGGGCACGCGTTCGCGTGATTGTGCTTCAAGTAAGGGGACGCGATCGCGTCGGTCATGCGGTCGCGTGACCCATGTTAGGCTTTTGGCGCAAGTGCAGCCTCGCGCCTACACAACTCTCTGTTCAAATTGATGTATTTGCCAAAATTGGGGTGACGCGATCGCGTGGGGAATGCGATCGCGTGAGTGGGCAAGTTATAGGGTACGACGCGGCCGCGTGGTGCACGCGGTCGCGTGAAGGGGATTGCGCGTCCAACGCCAGTCCAGCACCACTCTAGCACAACTTTCAGCTGTGCACCCTTTTTACGTCGAAAATCAGGGCATGCGGTCGCGTGGGAGGTCAGTATGCCCATATGACGCGGTCGCGTCAGCGACGCGGTCACGTGGGACAATTTGTGCCATTGGCAAGCCTCCAGCCACGCTCCAGTATGACTCTCTATTCGTTTTTATTTTTCTCCCCTCTCCAGGCGACGGGGACGCGTCGCTGATGCGGTCGCGTCGCGTGGCAAATTTGTTTTTTTTAATAAATATGCAGATGCAGATGCACAAAAGTACTGATAAAGGGAAGAGTTATTGAATATGAGAAACTAAAACTAAAGAAAAGAACGATCATACCATGGTGGGTTGTCTCCCACCTAGCACTTTGCTTTAACGTCCGTAAGTTTGACGCTCCACTAGCTCAATCTTCTGCTATGTGGGGGTCTTCCAAGAGGAAGATCTCAAGCTCTTTATTTTTCTGTATCTTCTCGCCATGGTATAGCTTCAAACGGTGTCCATTAACTTTGATAAGTTCAGAGTGTGAAGGATGGCTTAGGTGATAAACTCCGTACGGTTCGGCCTTCTCTACTCTGTATGGACCTTCCCATCTTGATCTCAATTTGCCTGGCATGAGCCTCAGACGAGATTTGTAAAGGAGGACTAAATCCCCAGGCTGGAACTCCTTTTTCTTGATGTTTTGATCATGTACAGCCTTCATCTTTTTCTTGTATAGTTTTGAGTTCTCATAAGCTTCTAGGCGAAGGCTTTCCAGTTCTTGCAGTTGCAACTTCCTTTCAGCTCCAGCTTTCCAAATTTCCATGTTGCACTCCTTGACTGCCCAAAAGGCTTTGTGCTCTACTTCAACTGGAAGATGACAAGCTTTTCCATAAACTAAGCGGAAAGGACTCGTCCCAATGGGTGTTCTATATGCTGTTCTATATGCCCAGAGTGCATCTTGTGGCCTGGTGCTCCAGTCTTTTCTATGGGGTTTGACTATCTTATGCAAGATACGCTTTATTTCTCTGTTTGACACCTCGGCTTGCCCATTGGTCTGAGGGTGGTATGCTATTGCAACCTTATGAATTATCCCATGCTTCTTCATTAATCTTGTTAGTCTCCTGTTACAAAAATGGGTGCCTTGATCGCTCACAATTGCTCGTGGTGATCCAAAGCGACAAATAATGTGGTTTCTCACAAAGGAAATAACAGTGTTAGCATCATCAGTGCGGGTAGGAATTGCTTCCACCCACTTGGAAACGTAATCCACAGCTAACAATATATAAAAATATCCATTAGAATTTGGAAATGGACCCATGAAGTCAATACCCCAAACATCAAAAATCTCACAGAAAAGCATAATTTATTGAGGCATTTCATCCCTCCTGGATATATTACCAAATTTTTGGCATGGGGGGCAAGATTTACAAAACTCAGCAGCGTCTCTAAAAAGAGTAGGCCACCAGAATCCACAGTCCAAGATTTTTCTAGCAGTTCTCTGAGGGCCAAAATGTCCTCCACTCTCAGATGACTGACAGGCCTCTAAAATGGACTGGAATTCTGATTGAGACACACAACATCTAATTACCTGATCAGCGCCACATCTCCATAAATATGGGTCATCCCATATATAATATTTAGACTCGTTTTTCAGCTTGTCTCTTTGGTGCTTAGAAAAGTTTGGAGGAAATGTGCGGCTAACTAGATAATTAGCTACAGGTGCATACCAAGGGGATACTTCAGATACTGCTTGCAGGTTATCAAATGGAAAATTATCATCTATAGGAGTAGAATCATCCTTAATGTGCTCAAGGCTACTCAAGTGGTCTGCCACTAAATTCTGGTTACCACTCCTATCCTTTATTTCTAAATCAAATTCTTGTAATAGCAGTATCCAACGTATAAGTCTTGGTTTGGACTCCTTTTTGGCTAATAGATACTTTAAAGCTGCATGGTCCGAATACACTACTACTCTAGTACCAAGTAAATAAGCTCTTTTTCAGTAGTAGTATAATTGGACTAGGCAGTGTCTAAGGTCTTAGACGCATAAGCAATAACAAAAGGGTCCTTACCTTCGCGTTGAGCCAGCGCTGCTCCTACTGCATGGTTGGAAGCATCGCACATGATTTCAAATGGCTGGCTCCAGTCTGGTCCTCTTACAATTGGAGCTTGAGTCAGTGCGGTCTTCAGCTTATCAAACGCTTGCTTGCAATCTTTACCGAACTCGAACTCAATATCCTTCTGTAGTAATCTGGATAAGGGAAGTGCTACCTTACTGAAGTCCTTTATGAATCTCCTGTAAAAACTTGCATGGCCAAGGAACGAACGGACTTCCCTCACAGAAGAGGGGTAAGGTAAACTAGAAATAACATTCACCTTTGCTGGGTCTACAGAAATGCCAGTATTAGATACCACATGTCCTAATACAATCCCTTGTTTTACCAAAAAATGACATTTTTCAAAATTCAATACAAGGTTTGTATTAACACATCTATCTAATACTCTAGATAATCCATCTAAGCAAAGGCTAAAAGAATCACCATAAATGCTAAAATCATCCATAAAAACCTCCATACAGTCCTCAATAAGATCAGAGAAAAGACTCATCATGCACCTTTGGAAAGTAGCTGGTGCATTGCACAAGCCAAAGGGCATACGTTTGTAAGCATAAGTCCCAAAAGGACATGTAAAAGTGGTCTTTTCTTGATCCTCAGGAGCTATATGAATCTGAAAATAACCTGTGTAACCATCTAAAAAGTAATAATGTGATTTACCTGACAGGCGATCCAGCATTTGATCAATAAATGGAAGTGGGTAGTGATCCTTATGGGTTGCTTGGTTGAGACGCCTGTAATCAATGTAGACTCTCCAAGCATTCTGAACTCTAGTTGCTATGAGCTCTCCATGCTCATTCTTCACTGTAGTGACTCCAGTCTTCTTGGGCACCACTTGTACTGGGCTAACCCATTCACTGTCTGAAATTGGATAGATGATACCTGCTTCCAATAGTCTAGTCACTTCCTTTTTGACAACTTCCAAGATAGTGGGATTCAATCTCCTTTGGGGTTGACGGACAGGTCTTGCTCCCTCTTCTAAAAATATTCTGTGCTCGCATACTTGAGGGTTGATGCCTACTATGTCTGCCAAACTCCACCCAATTTCCTTCTTGTGCTTCCTCAGTACATCAAGTAACTTCCCTTCTTGTTGAGAAGTAAGTTCCCTTGCAATGATAACCGAAAACTTCAGCTCATCTTCAAGATAAACATATTTGAGATGTGGAGGGAGGGGTTTCAACTCTAAATTCTGATCATGGGTAGGCTCTGGATTATCTGGAGCTTGTGAAAATGGCGAAGTGCCCTCATTTTCAGTTAAGAGGGTCCCCACACTTGGACCTTGTCCAGTGTGCCTCTCTTCTAATTCTTCCTTGTGAACTGCAGCTACAGTTTCATCTATGACATCACACTGGAAGATAGAATGATCTTCTGGAGGGTTGTTTATGACTCCATTCATATTGAAGATTACTGTGCGGCCATCTATTTCAAAAGAGTATGTTCCTGAAAAAGCATTCAATTTGAATTTTGATGTCTTTAGGAATGGCCTTCCAAATAGGATTGATGATGGCTTATCCGAGTCATTATGGGGCATTTCCAAGATATAAAAATCAGTGGAAAATGTAAGCCCTTTAATGTTCACTAAAATATCTTCAGCAACTCCAGCCACTGTAATAATGCTTTTATCTGCTAACACAAAACGAGCTGCCGACCTTTTTAAAGGGAGGGAGCCTCAAAATATCATATATAGACAAAGGCATTATACTGACATATGCTCCTAAATCACACATGCAGTCATAAATTACTACTCCACCAATAGTACAACTAACTATACAAGGACCTGGGTCACTACATTTTTCAGGTAATTCTCCCATTAAAGCAGATATGGAACTACCTAAAGGAATAGTTTCTAATTCATTAATTTTGTCTTTATGTATACATAAATCTTTTAGAAACTTTGCATATTTAGGTACTTGTTGAATAACATCAAAAAGAGGAACGGTTACCTCAACCTTTTTGAATATTTCTACCATTTTGGGATCGGGTTCCAGCTGCTTCCTGGGCTTCCTTGCAAGTTGTGGGAATGGAATAGGAGTATTATTTTCTGCAGTGTCTGCGCCTCTTGGTGTTTCCTCCTGTGGTTGGACTTCTTCTTTTTCAGCTATGTCCTGTATGTCCTCTTCCTCTTCAACATCTTCTATTTCTACTACATCTTCAGCTGAGGTGTGTTCTGGTGAGCTTGGCTCCTCCTGATTCCTCTCCTGCAGTGTGGTTCCGGACCTCAGGGTGATGGCATTAATGCCTCCCTTTGGATTGGGTAATGGTTGAGAGGGGATTCCAGTGGACCTTGAAGGTTGGTTACTAGAATTTTGCATTGATCCAATCTGTGAAACAAGAGCTTGCAAAGTAGAGGTCAGACCATTCAGGCTGGCATTAATGTTATTCATAATGTTATTTTCCATGGTCTGTTGTCTCCGCTCAAAAGATTGTAGTAACTCTTCATTAGGGGATAAAGAAGAATGAGTAAATTGAGAGGTCTGCTGTTGGGTGTTCTGTAGTCCTTGGGATTGCCTCAGGTGAGGTGCTCTGTAAGGTTGGTTCTGCTGCCTGTTGTTATTATTATTCCACCTCTGATTTCCCTGATTATCTCTGCCTCCTCTGTTATTGTTGTCCCTCCAATTCTGGTTAGAATTGTCCTACCATCCATGGTTATGATTTTCACCTTGATTGTACCCTTGGTTGGGGCAGTCATAAAAGTTATGAGTGGATGCCACCATGTTGTCTTCCTGTTGGAGTTGCGGGCATTCATCAGTATAATGGTTATAATCAGCACAAATTCCGCAAACTCTCTGTGGGACTAACTGTTGGCTTTGCTGTGCTGGAGAAGGTTGAGCTTGTTGAACTTGTTGTTGATTCAATTGCATTTGCTTCAGCAAGTTGGTCATTTCACAGATACTTTGAGTCAGAGCAGCAGTCTCTCTGCTAGAGGATACTTCTGCGACGGCTTTTGAACGGCCTTGCTTCTGTCTGTGGTTCCTAGTAGATTCAGCTAAGTCACTGATCAATTGCCATGCCTCATCAGTGGTCTTGTACTTCTTCATAGACCCATTGCTAGCACTTTCCAATGTGGTCTTATCTTGGGGCCTCATACCCTGTGTGATATAGCTGAGTAACACTATCTTGTCAATCATGTGGTGGGGGCATGCTTCCAGAAGATTATTGAAGCGCTCCCAGTATTCAAAGAGAGTCTCATTGTCATCTTGAACAATCGTGGAAATGTCTTTCCTCAGTTTATCAGTAACTTCAGCTGGAAAGAAATTCTCCAAAACCTCTTTTCTAAGCGTATCCCAGTTGGATACGTTTGCTAGGGGTTGAGTGTAGTACCACTCTCTTGCTTTTTCCTCAAGAGAAAACGGGAAATCTTTCAGCAGAACTGAAGTTTCATCTGTACCATCACGCCTGACAGTAGAACAGGTTGCCTGGAAATCTCTCAGGTGCTTGATGGGCTCTTGAGCAGGTAAGCCATGAAACTTGGGCATCAAATTGAGCAGTGCGGTCTTTATTTTAAAATCTGTAGCCACTGCTGGGTGACGTGCTTGAAACGGTTGCATTGTAAAATTAGGGGCTCCTTCCTCCTGGATGGTAACTCTCCTAGGTTCTGCCATGTCTTCTGCACGTGAATCAACCGAATTAATAGAACGGGAGCTGGTTTCTTCCTCAAGTTAACTTTCTTCCTCAAGTTCACTTTCAGATCCGCCCTCAAAGCGGACTAACCAACGCCGGGCTCGCCTTATTCGTGAAATAGTCCTTTCAATTTCAGGATCGAATACTAGCAAGCACAGATCAGGAAGTGAACGCGTCATTTGACGAAAGAAACAGGCAGCTCATAGTAGTAAAATAAAATAAAATGCAAATAAATAAATTCTAATTAATAACTTTAGCACTCCATTGCAACTCCCCGGAAACGGCGCCAAAAATTGATGGTGTGCAGAAATTGACAAATTAAAAATTGTTAAAACATTTACGTTGTAAGTATAGTTTTTAACTTGCCAGAAATCTGCTCCTCAATTTAGAAAGGTGTCACAGAAAATTGAATTTAAAATACTGGGAGTATGAAATCCCAGGTCGTCTCCCAACGAGTTGCAGAAAAGTGTGCTATTTTATTAATCAGAGGTTTTCAGAAAAGGTTTGAATTGGGCAAACAGGAATTTAAATTGATGAATTTGAATAATGTAAATAAAAGTCTTGATTGGGAATTGATTAGTTGGAATCCCTATTATTGTTGGAATGAATTTCAGGATTAATTGACAATTAAAGGTTATCCTGTTTAGTTATCCTTCACTAGGTGAAGGAAAGTCAAACAAGTTAGAATGCTATGTCTATTCACAAGTTGCAATCCACTTAATAAAAAGGGATTGGTGTTAGTGATTAGGAGGCAATCCAACCATAAACCCAATTACAATTTTTCTTTCAATCCTTCCAACTCAAGGGTTCCTTTCAATCAATTCCCCATCAAGTTAGGGAACTACTCGCTCATTGTGAATGTAAAATTCATAGCATATAAAAAGGAATTAAAGAAAGACATTGTAAATAAAGTTAAAATAGTCAATTAAAAATAAAAGTGATACTTGTATTAAATAATTCTAAGAATATTCCAATGGTAAAATTAAACAAAGCAAGGAACATGGAAGAGTAAGACCAAGTAAAGAAAATGAACTAGAATGACGAAGTCTTGATGAGGTAGTAACTCTTCTCAATATCCCAACTATGAATGTAAAATAATAATCCTAAAAACTATGAATGTGTAGAGAGAAAAACCTAGAGGAGGAGTAAAACTAGATCTAAAACTAAAACTGTGTAGAATGAATGTTATCTTTGGTTTCTGCATGTTCTTTATCTCTAGTCTGATGTTCCGGGCCAAAAACTGGGTCAAAATAGGGCCCGAAATCGCCCCCAGCGAATCTGTAAATTATGCAGATCGCGCACGTCACGCGATCGCGTTGCTCATGCGGACGCGTCATTTGCGTTTCTGTTTTGCCACGCGGACGCGTCGTCCATGCCTCCGCGTCGCTCGTACTTTTCCATTTCACGCGGTTGCGTCATCCATGCGGTCGCGTCACTGCGATTTGATCTTCTCCGCACGGTCGCGTTGCCCATGCGGCCGCGTCGCTTCTCGCTAGTCATCTCCTCAATTTCTTGTGTTCCTTCCATTTTTGCTTGCTTCCTTTCCAATCTCCAACTCATTCTTGCCCTATAAAGGCTGAAACGCTTAACACACAGATCACAGCATCGAATGGAATAAAGGAGAAGTAAAATGTACAATTAAAAGTCTCTAGGAAGTAGTTTTCACTCATGTAATAATTTCAGGAAGGAAATATAATTGCATTCTATTTTAATGAATAAGTGGGTCAGGATCATGATAAAACCACACAATTAAATAGAATATAAACCATAAAATAGTGGTTTATCATCCACCTCTATTCCCTTTTTTGAAATTTTGTGCCCAAGGACAATTCCTTCAGTCACCATAAAGTGACATTTCTCCCAGTTTAAAACCAGGTTAGTCTCTTGGCACCTTTTTAGAACAAGTGCTAGATGGTCAAGACAGGAGCTGAATGAGTCTCCAAATACTGAGAAGTCATCCATGAAGACTTCCAGAAATTTTTCTACCATATCAGAGAAGATGGAAAGCATAAACCTCTGAAAGGTTACAGGTGTATTACACAGACAAAATGGCATCCTTCTGTAGGCAAATACTCTAGATAGACATGTGAATGCTGTTTTCTCTTGGTCCTGAGGATCTACTGCAATTTGGTTGTAACCTAAATAGCCATTCAAAAAGCAATAGTATTCATGACCTGCTAGTCTCTCTAGCATCTGGTCTATGAATGGTAAAGGAAAATGATCCTTTCTGGTGGCTGTATATAGCCTTCTGTAGTCAATACACATATGCCACCCTGTAACTGTTCTTGTAGGAACCAGTTCATTCTTTTTATTATGAACCACTTTCATGCCTGCCTTCTTGGGGACAACTTGGACAGGGCTCACCTAGGGACTATCAGAAATAGGATAAATAATCCCAGCCTCTAGTAACTTAGTGACCTCTTTCTGCACCACCTCCTTTATGGCTGGATTCAGCCGCCTCTGTGGTTGAACCACTGGCTTAGCATCATCCTCTAATAGGATCTTGTGCATGCATCTGGCTGGACTAATGCCCTTAAGATCACTTATGGACCACCCAAGAGCTGTCTTGTGTGTCCTTAGCACCTGAATTAGTGCTTTCTCTTCCCATGGCTCTAAAGCAGAGCTTATGATCACGGGAAAAGTGTCATCTTCTCCCAGAAATGTATACTTCAGGGATGGTGGTAGTGGTTTGAGCTCAGGTTTAGGAGGCTTCTCCTCTTCCTGAGGAGTTTTCAGAGGTTCTTCTATTTACTCTGGTTCCTCCAGATCAGGCTGAACATCTTTAAAAATGTCCTCTAGCTCTGACTCGAGACTCTCAATCATGTTGACCTCTTCCACCAGGGAGTCAATAAGATCAGCACTCAAACAGTCTTTTGATGTGTCTGGATGCTGCATAGCTTTGACATCATTTAACTTAAACTCATCCTCATTGACTCTCAGGGTTATCTCCCCTTTTTGGACGTCAATGAGAGTTCGTCCAGTTGCTAGGAAAGGTCTTCCTAGAATGAGAGTTACACTCTTGTGCTCTTCCATTTCCAGCACTACAAAGTCAGTAGGAAAGGCAAATGGCCCAACCTTGACAATCATGTCCTCAATTATGCCTAATGGGATTTTAATGGAGCCATCAGCAAGTTGGAGACATATTCGAGTTGGTTTAACTTCATCAGTTAAACCAAGCTTTTCGATTGTGGATGCATGTATTAGGTTGATACTTGCCTCAAGATCACATAGAGCTATCTTGATACAAGCATCCTCTAATGTGCATAGTATCATAAAGCTTCCGGGATCTTTAAGCTTCTCTGGTAAGCGTTTCAGAATGACTGCACTGTATTCTTCAGTGAGGAAAATATTTTCAGTTTCTCTCCAATCCTTCTTATGACTTAAGATCTCTTTCATGAACTTAGCATAAGAAGGTATTTGCTCAAGTGCCTCTGCAAACGGAATCTTTATTTCAAGAGTCCTGAGATAGTCTACAAAGCGAGCAAATTGTTTATCCTGTTCCACTTGGCAGAGTTTCTGAGGATAAGGCATCTTGGCTTTTTATTCTTCAACCTTAGTTGCTGCAGGTTTATTTTCTACAGAAGTGGTTGGAGAAGCATGCTTAAGGGGGTTGTTATCAGCACTTGCAGGTGTCTGATCCCTTATTGGCGTTCGAACGCTAGAATTGGGTGCTTTTTGGGCGTTTAACGCCAGATTGCCACCCTTTTCAGGCGTTTGGACGCCAGAATTTGGCATCCACTGGATGTTTAATGCCAGTTTTTTACCCTTTTCTGGCGTTTGAACACCAGAATCATTCTTCTCTGGGCTCTTACTGTCCTCAGATGGATTTTGGACAGTGGTTTGGTCATCCTCTTTCAGTTGTTCCTTTCTTGGCTTTCTACTGCCTTGAGTTGAGACATTTAGTGTCTTTCCACTCCTTAATTGAACAACTTGGAATTCTACTACTCCTATATGCAGCAGTAGTGGGGTTAGCATATGACCCCAGAGTCCTTCTGAACTGTTCATTTCTACTTAGGTCCATGATGGAGAAAGGGAGATGATGTGGGTTGCAAATAAAGTATATTTTTGTTTTTATTTAATTTAATTAAGGATAAACCGAATTAAAAGGAAATAAGATAAAATAAAATAATTGAAAAATAGAATAGAAGTTTTGAAAACTAAAAGAAAAAAGAAAAAAAATAAAAAAAAAAGATTCGAATACTAAAATGGCTAATTAATTAAAAAGATTTGAAAAATTTTGGATATGATTTTCGAAAATTGAAGAGTGAGAAAGTGGTTAGGGAGTTTTGAAAAAGATATGTCTTAAAATTAAAGATATTTGTAAAAATAAATAAATAAAGGGAAAGATTTGAAAAAGATATGATTTTAAAATTTAAGGATGGAAACTTTCTCAACAAGGAAACACCAAATTTAAAATTTTTCAATCAAAATAATAAAATAGTACAAGTAATTTGAAAATTATGAATTAGAAAAGAAAAAGATTTTGAAAAATTTTATAAAGGATTTTCAAAAAAATAAAAAAAAGAAAATTGAAAAAGATTTAAAAAGATAAATTTTAAAATTAAAATTTTAACTTGACTAACAAGAAACTATCAAATTTTAAAAATTTTGACTTAGTCAACCTAGGCAATTTGAAAATGATGAGTAATTAAAGGAAAAGATATTTTTTTTAATTTAATGAGGAAAGAGAAAAACAATAAAATGACACCAAACTTAGAATTTTTAGATCAACACAAAGAAAATAAACAAGAAAACTTTGAATGTCAAGATGAACACCAAGAACACTTTGAAGATCAAGATGAACACCAAGAACAAATTTTGGAGAATTTTTAAGAAAATAAAATCACAAAAGACACCAAACTTAAATTTTTTTTATATTTTGGACACTAATAATTCGAAAATGCACAAGAAAAACAAGGAAAGACACAAAACAAGAAAAACTAAGGATCAAACAATGAAAATAAACAAGAACAACTTGAAGATTGAGAAAGAACTAAGAACATGTAATTCAAAAATTGAAAGAAAAATAAAAGCAGGTAGTTGACACCAAACTTAAAACATGAAACTAAACTCAATTATTAGTATATTGGTTTTTATCTATTTATTAAAAATTTTCGAAAAAAAATCTAGAAAAAAGAAAATAAGGATTTTTAAAATTTTAACAAAAACAATAATAAAAGACTCAAATTTAGTGACTCTAAACCAAAAAGATAAATTTTTCCTAATCTAAGCAACAATATAGACCATCAGTTGTCCAAACTCGAACAATCCCCGGCAACGGGGCCAAAAACTTGGTGCACGAAATTGTGATTACACTTTTCACAACTCCGCACAACTAACCAGCAAGTGCACTGGGTCGTCCAAGTAATACCTTACGTGAGTAAGGGTCGATCCCACGGATATTGTCGACTTGAAGCAAGATATGGTTGTCTTGTAAATCTTAGTCAGGAGATTAATGATAAAAAATGATTTTGTTTATGCAAAGTAAATAACATGAAATAAATGGTACTTGTGATTCAGTAATGAGGAACAGGTTGAGGTTTTGGAGATGCTCTGTCATCTGAATCTCTGCTTTCCTATTGTCTTCTTCTCTAAACACGCATGGCTTCCTTCAATGGCAAGCTTTATGATCCTATCGGATGAAAAATCCCAGGTACAGCTACCGCACGGCTAATCATCTGTTGGTTCTCACTAGCGTCGGAATAGGATCTCTCTATCCTTTTGCACACTATCACTGCACCCAACATTCGTGAGTTTGAAGCTCGTCACAGTCATCCCTTCCCAAATCTTACTCGGAATACCACAGACAAGGTTTAGACATTCCGGATCCCAGGAATGCTGCCAATTGGTTCTAGCCTCTACCACAAAGGTTCTGATCTCACGGACTCGGTCCATGGATCAGAGACCCAATAGATACGCACTCAAGCTGTCGCCCAATGACTACATTAAACTCAGATAGAACAGGAGTGGTTGTCAGGTATGCGTTCATAGAATTGAGAATAATGATGAGTGTCACGGATCATCAGATTCTCTATATTGAAGTACGAGTGAGTATCTTAGAATAGAATCAAGTGTGATTGAATAGAAAACAATAGTGATTGCATTAATCCATTGAAACACAGCAGAGCTCCTCACCCCCACCTATGGGGTTTAGAGACTCATGCCGTAGAAGATACAATATGAAATGTAAAAATTTCATAAGTTCCTTAATGAATCTCTTAAAGTAGTTTTTATACTAAACTAGTAACTTAGGTTTACAGAAAATGAGTAACTAAGTGCAGATAGTGCAGAAATCCACTTCCGGGACCCACTTGGTGAGTGTTTAGGCTGAGCTTTCAAGTTTTCACGTGCATATGCCACAAGTTGGAGTTAAACGCTGATGACAAGTCATTTTAGCCTAGTTTCACTAGCCTTTTTCTTTTGTTTTCAATTGAATTATGCACTTTCTTGAGCCATAAGCAAGCCAATTGGTAGATTTTCATGCTTCCTTTGATTTAATCAACCATAGATGAATTAATACAATTTCATGAGGTTTTATGCTATAATTGTCACATATTATGAAAGAATGAATATCTCATGATTTTGAGCATAGCTTTGATGTGTTTGGTTGATTAATGATAGGTGAAGAAAGCTTGGAGAAAGGTTGAAGCAAGAAGGAATGGCTAGGAGGAAGAGAGGACAAAAAGTTTGAGCAAAAGTTTGCCTCAAACTTTAGCTCAAACTTTTGGATTAATTGAAAATGAACCAGGGAGCAAAAATTTGGACCAAAAGTTTGCCTCAAACTTTTGTGCAAACTTTTGGGCAAAAAGCTGGACCAAAAGTTTGCCTCAAAATTTTGTGCAAACTTTTGGGCAGAAAGCTGGAGCAAAAGTTTGCCTCAAACTTTTTGGCAAACTTTTGGCATCACAAATCAACACCCTGGATAGCAAAAGTTTGCGCCAACGTTAGCCCCTAACTTTTTGGCAAACGTTGGCGCATGAACAACACACACTGGAAGAGCAAAAGTTTGCGCCAACGTTTGCCCCTAACTTTTTGGCAAACGTTGGCACCATGAGTGTGCAAGGGGAGGCCAACGTTGGAGCAAAAGTTTGACCCCAAACTTTTGCCCCAACGTTGGTATCAGCAAAAGAGGGTGGCTGATGTGAAATGTTGGAGTAAAAGTTTGCCTCAAACTTTTACTCAAACTTTTACTCAAGCTTTCATGATTCCAAACCCGGTTCAATTCGGTTCTTCTCTAAACTCCAAGAGCAATCACCCAAGGCCTCTATCAACCCAATTCCATCAAGAGCAAAGGCCCAATTGAAGGCTTGAAGACCATTTGAAGAAAGTGTATAAATAGCATAGGATTTAAGTTTTTCAGAGAGCTTCCTTTTGAGAATTTTCAATACTTGCAGCAGGGAGCTTTCCTTTTCGGTTTTGATTAGTGCACTTAGTAGAGAGCTCACTTTACATTTCTTGGCATTGTTGTTTTAATTCAAGAGAATTTGGGAAGAGAATTGATCTCTCTTCTTCCTTGTTCTTGCCCAGCACTCTTTACTTTCCTTGTCTTGGATCTTGGGTTGGAGAATTGAAGGAAATCTGTTTCAATCTCACCTTGGGATCTTGTTTAATTCTCTGCTTAATTGATTTTCAGTGTCGGTTAATTGCTTCTTCATCTACTTTCTTTGCAATCTACATTTCCTTTGCAATTGTTCTTGTTGGATCTAGGAAGGCATTGAGATCTAGACTTGGTTATCTAGTCTCTTGGGTCCTGAGATCTAAATTCCAATTTTACATCCTCTGTTTAATGCTTTTCATGCTCATTTACATTTCTATTTTAAGATCCGGTTCAATTCAAGTCATCCTTTACTTCTCTGCTTGTTGCAATTTTACTTTTCCTTGTTTAATTTCTGCAAATCCAATTCCCAATTCCCTTTACAATTCAAGCCATTTACATTTCTTGCACTTTAAGATTCTGCAATTTACATTTCTTGCGATCTAAGTTTCTGCCATTTAATTTCTTGTTCTTTAAGATTCAGCACTTTAAATTTCGGTTCTCTTTAATTTCATGCAATTTACCCATTCCCTTTACTTCTCATGCAATTTAAATTCTGCAAATCACAAATCTCTCAACCAAATCTTGATTCGCTTGACTAAATCAACCACTAAACTAAAATTGCTCAATCCTTCAATCCCTGTGGGATTGACCTCACTCCCGTGAGTTATTATTACTTGATGCGACCCGGTGCACTTGCCGGTGAGTTTTGTGTCGGATCGTTTTCCGCTACATCAAGTTTTTGGCGTCGTTGCTGGGGATTGATTAGATTGACAATGATTAAGTGAGGTGGTGATCTAGATCTAGCATTTTTATTTTCTGTTTCTCTAATTTTTGACTAACCCACTAACTGTTTGAATTTTTGCCTAAACTAACACTAACTTTGCTCTCTCAGTAGAGTACATTGCTTTTCTGGTTCTGTGTCTGTTTCTTGTTGTTCTGTACAACAAAAGCAATTTTCTTATGATTTTCTCTCAAAGCCTATTAACTGTTTGACACATTGTGTCAACTAATCCTCTGACTACATTCTGGCATGAGAATATCCAATTTTCATTTGGATCGTTTGTGATTGTGCAGGTCATGGAGGAAAGGAATCCTACAGCAAGAGGAGAAAAACTGAGGCATTATGATTTCCAACCTCCATAATCAAAGAGCAAGATGTCAAGCTAGTGACAATAAAAGAGCGCTTGTTGGGAGGCAACCCAACCGGAGGTAACCATCTCTTCATATCTATTTTAATAAAAAGGCTAATTAGTTTTATCTATATTGCAAGAAGCTAAGTTTGGTGTTACACACCAAAACAATATAAGGGAGAATGAAGGATTCTAAGTTTGGTGTTCCACCAAAAATCCCATCATTAAACACATTCTCACTCTCTGCATACTGCTAGCTTCAAGCATATTGGATGAACTAGTTAACTATTTCGCTGTTTCCTAGTTTTCAGTTTTATTGCTTTTAAAAAAAAGAAGAAAAAAAAGAAAAAAATTTCACACATGGTTAAATTTGATGCATGAAAACCATTGGCAAGGTACTAAGTTTGGTGTTCTCACACCAAAGTAAGTTCAAAGGCCCACAAATAAATCATGCAGACTAACCGTTGTTTCTAAGTGCTTGGGGAACAAGCAACTTTTAATACCATTGCAGAGTGTCATACAAGCTTTTGGAAGGATTAAGCATCATCATCCAAGGGAATGAAAAAGAAATGTAAAGATCGGCAATGATGATGAGGAAGAGGAAAGCAAGCGAACTCCAAAAGGTTGTATTGTTCAGTGATTATTTTGTATCAGATGCTGCTAAATTGAAAGTTACATAATACCCCTGCCTGCCTGCATAGTATAGTTCTCTATAATTCAATAAGCAAGATGCTTGATCATTCACAACATTTTTCTCTTCAAAACTTGTTTGCACTCAATATTCAAAAAAATTGCATCACATGAAAGTTCTTTGAAAAGAAGGATTGAGGAATTAAACAATTTTGAGGCAAGCAAAAGATTAAGAGAAGTGGCGGTTCTAGTTGTATGATTATGTATTGAGGTTGCATGCTTATGAAAACTTGCATGGGAGCTCATAGGCAGGATATGAAGTTCAAAGAAGTATTGTGGAGATTCTCAAAAATCTATTGATCCAAGAAGCAGCAAACAAAACAAAAGAAAATAAAGAAAATACAAAAGTAAAAAGAACATGGCCCAAGGCTCTGAGCATCAATTACTAGGCAGAAAAAGAAAGAAGAAACAAAACTCAAAGAGTTATTAGCCTAGTAAATGCTTGTGGTTGAGTTGTGTCAAAGAAAGAGGCTTGAGCAAGTAAATCCTTAGGGGTGCTTTAACACCTAATACCTTAAAACCAACTGGTTTAGGAGTATTGATTGAAAGCTTATCTAAAGAGCTGCTTTGAGACATGACACTTAGAGTCGAGGCCAAAGCATAGAAACTATAAGCTGCTTCAAGGTGACTACATATAAAGAGATCTCCATGATACCATTCGGATGAAAATCCTAAGACCTAAGACTCCCAATATGTGAGGACTAGTAAGCACTGAAGCCCTTGTATGAGTATATAATTTAGAGTTCACCCCACTGTTACCTGATCACTTCACTCACAGGACTTTACAAGTTGTTCTTCAATCCATCTTAAATGAAAGAACCATTGAGCATAATTCATTCCTTGCTTGGGGACAAGCAAGCTTTAAGTTTGGTGTTGTGATGACAAGTCATTTTAGCCTAGTTTCACTAGCCTTTTTCTTTTGTTTTCAATTGAATTATGCACTTTCTTGAGCCATAAGCAAGCCAATTGGGTAGATTTTCATGCTTCCTTTGATTTAATCAACCATAGATGAATTAATGCAATTTCATGAGGTTTTATGCTATAATTGTCACATATTATGAAAGAATAAATATCTCATGATTTTGAGCATAGCTTTGATGTGTTTGGTTGATTAATGATAGGTGAAGAAAGCTTGGAGAAAGGTTGAAGCAAGAAGGAATGGCTAGGAGGAAGAGAGGACAAAAAGTTTGAGCAAAAGTTTGCCTCAAACTTTAGCTCAAACTTTTGGATTAATTGAAAATGAACCAGGGAGCAAAAATTTGGACCAAAAGTTTGCCTCAAACTTTTGTGCAAATTTTTGGGCAAAAAGCTGGACCAAAAGTTTGCCTCAAACTTTTGTGCAAACTTTTGGGCAGAAAGCTGGAGCAAAAGTTTGCCTCAAACTTTTTGGCAAACTTTTGGCATCACAAATCAACACCCTGGATAGCAAAAGTTTGCGCCAACGTTAGCCCCTAACTTTTTGGCAAACGTTGGCTCATGAACAACACACACTGGAAGAGCAAAAGTTTGCGCCAACGTTTGCCCCTAACTTTTTGGCAAACGTTGGCACCATGAGTGTGCAAGGGGAGGCCAACATTGGAGCAAAAGTTTGACCCCAAACTTTTGCCCCAACGTTGGTATCAGCAAAAGAGGGTGGCTGATGTGAAATGTTGGAGTAAAAGTTTGCCTCAAACTTTTACTCAAACTTTTACTCAAGCTTTCATGATTCCAAACCCGGTTCAATTCGGTTCTTCTCTAAACTCCAAGAGCAATCACCCAAGGCCTCTATCAACCCAATTCCATCAAGAGCAAAGGCCCAATTGAAGGCTTGAAGACCATTTGAAGAAAGTGTATAAATAGCATAGGATTTTAGTTTTTCAAAGAGCTTCCTTTTGAGAATTTTCAATACTTGCAGCAGGGAGCTTTCCTTTTCGGTTTTGATTAGTGCACTTAGTAGAGAGCTCACTTTACATTTCTTGGCATTGTTGTTTTAATTCAAGAGAATTTGGGAAGAGAATTGATCTCTCTTCTTCCTTGTTCTTGCCCAGCACTCTTTAATTTCCTTGTCTTGGATCTTGGGTTGGAAAATTGAAGGAAATCTGTTTCAATCTCACCTTGGGATCTTGTTTAATTCTCTGCTTAATTGAATTTCAGTTTTGGTTAATTGCTTCTTCATCTACTTTCTTTGCAATCTACATTTCCTTTGCAATTGTTCTTGTTGGATCTAGGAAGGCATTGAGATCTAGACTTGGTTATCTACTCTCTTGGGTCCTGAGATCTAAATTCCAATTTTACATCCTCTGTTTAATGCTTTTCATGCTCATTTACATTTCTGTTTTAAGATCCGGTTCAATTCAAGTCATCCTTTACTTCTCTGCTTGTTGCAATTTTACTTTTCCTTGTTTAATTTCTGCAAATCCAATTCCCAATTCCCTTTACAATTCAAGCCATTTACATTTCTTGCACTTTAAGATTCTGCAATTTACATTTCTTGCGATCTAAGTTTCTGCCATTTAATTTCTTGTTCTTTAAGATTCAGCACTTTAAATTTCGGTTCTCTTTAATTTCATGCAATTTACCTATTCCCTTTACTTCTCATGCAATTTAAATTCTGCAAATCACAAATCTCTCAACCAAATCTCGATTCGCTTGATTAAATCAACCACTAAACTAAAATTGCTCAATCCTTCAATCCCTGTGGGATCGACCTCAGTCCCGTGAGTTATTATTACTTGATGCGACCCGGTGCACTTGCCGGTGAGTTTTGTGTCGGATCGTTTTCCGCTACATCAAACGCCACCCTGGGTGCCAAAATCGGCGTTTAACGCCAAGAAATGTGCCAGTTCTGGCGTTTTATGCCAGAAAGTTTTTGGCTGGCTTTAAAAGCCAGTTTGGGCCATTCAATCTCAGGCAAAGTATGGACTGTTATATATTTCTGGAAAGCCCAAGATGTCTACTTTTCAACACAATTGAGAGCGCGCCAATTGAGCTTCTGTAGCTCCAGAAAATCTACTTCGAGTGCAGGAGGGTCAGAATCCAACAGCATCTGCAGTCCTTTTTCAGCCTCTAAATCAGATTTTTGCTCAGATCCCTCAATTTCAGCCAGAAAATATCTGATATTACAGAAAAACACACAAACTCATAGTAAAGTCCAGAAATTTTATTTTTGAATAAAAACTGATAAAAATATAATAAAAAGTAACTAAAACATACTAAAAACTATGTAAAAGCAATGCCAAAAAGGGTATAAATTATCCGCTCATCAGTGAGATTCAACTTAAGGATTGAATGTGCGACCTAAGGTTGTGTGTGAGAATTATGCCACTCTCGATTTATGAGAAGTTAAACTTTGCACCGTTGAGGCGATCCGGAGCTAGATTTGTGCTTGCGGACAAGAATATAATTTCAGTTGTGGGTATTGCTGAGAATGTATTGGTGAGAATTCAGGACTTAATCTTTCCAGTGGATTTCCATATCCTAGAGACACCTCCCATTGATTCGGATAGGCCATCTTCCATCTTACTTGGGAGGCCATTCTTGAAGACATCCCGGTTTAAATTAGATGCATTTTCGGGGGATTACTCATTTGAAGCCAAAGGAAAGGTGGTGAAGTTCAAATTGAAAGAAATCATGAGGCAACCACTAGAGGTCCACTCAATTTTTGGTTATGACATTGTTGAAGATGATGTAATTGAAGAACAATTTGGGAGTGATGATGAGATATGTTTCAATAGAGATTTGTGTATAAGAGGAGTTAGCAAGGAAAATGGGAAGGATCCACGACTTCCATATCCTCAAGGAAACAAGGCACCCAATCATGGTTCAATTGACAAGTGGAAGCATCTCCCCTTGAAGGACACTCTTACCAAGGCCAACAAGAAGGACAAGATGGATGTCCTTGAGGATGTTCCAAAAAGATTATCTCAAGCTCATGACCGTCCAACTTAAGGACGTTAAAGAAAAGTGCTAGGTGGGAGACACCCCACCATGGTATGATCCTTCTTGTATATAGTTTCTTGCATGTAGTTTTAGAGTCTTTGTTTGATTTTGTGATTGTTTGATTTTGTTGAGTTGTTTAAGCATGCCTGATTTTGTTTGATTTGGTAAAGTTTGTTAGAGCCTTCATGAGGATTTCATTGATCTTGGTATTGGTTAAATTGATAATTTTGAAGAAAAATGCTTGATTTTGAGTATTGATTGAAATTCTAAGTGTTTTTTTGAAGTACCTAGCTCGAATGAATGCCAAGATTGTACTATAATTGTCTCCCTCATGTTGTTCAAAATAAAAAAAAAAGTCGTCCCACGCGTGAGCTTGGACGATGCATACGCGTCAATGGTCCTTTTCGCAAACCCACGCGTGAGCGTGGGTAACGCGTACGTGTCGTTTGCTGAACTTGCAACTCTTGGTACAAAAACCAGAGAGTTGCGCTAGAATGGTGCTGTTCTTGTG
Organism: Arachis ipaensis; assembly: GCF_059453495.1. Lineage (NCBI taxonomy): Eukaryota > Viridiplantae > Streptophyta > Magnoliopsida > Fabales > Fabaceae > Arachis > Arachis ipaensis. The sequence goes on from NC_142435.1 coordinate 32,223,526, forward strand.
CGAGGAGCACAATCTCACTCCACGCGTGCGCGTCAGCTGACGCGCACGCGTCCCCTTCTGATTCTGCTTCCCACGCATAGGCGTGGACAACGCTCACGCGTCACTTGTTTTTTCTCTCTTCCACGCATATGTGTGGGTGAGGCGCACGCGTCGCATGTCTGACGCAGCTAACAGGGCACGCTACCCTGTTCTCTCCTATTTCCATTTCCTTCTTCCACTCTTTCTTCCTTTCTTCTTCCTTCTCCTTACCAACCCTTCTCCGCCCACCACCACCGGCGACTTCAACCACCGGTGGCCATCACCTCTGATGGTCCCATATTTTCTCTCTCCTCTCTCTTTCTCTCCTCTTCTCTTCTCCTTTTCTCACTTACACTCAACCTCACTTTCTCCCTCTTTCAAGGTCTTATTTCTCTTCTTTCTCTTTTGTTTCTTTTTAAAATTTTTCTTTACTATTGTATTTAATTACTCTACTCCCTTTGTTCTTGGCTGTATTTTAACTTTGTTATTTGTTTGTTTATTTGTTCACTCTTGTTTCTTTTCTTCCCTTTTATTTTCTTGCATGGGTGTTGAATCTCATTTACTTTTTGAATTGGTGGATTATTTCATATCTCTTAGCTTGTTTGTGCTATGGTAGATGACATTTTATTTTGGGGCATATTCCCCTTGAACCGATCAATCTTGCTTGTTATTTACACTTTGCACACCAAGTGTTTGTAAAAAAGGGGCCAATGCCATCTTTGTTCATTGTTGATCTTTTTCTTTCAACTTAGTGTCTCTTTTTCGCAACACTTGCGCTACATAAGCATTGAGCGTCACTTCCATGATTTTTCATCATCAATTGCTCATTCTTTATGGTTTGCTATGCTTGTAGCATCATGTAAGAATGAGTGGTTCAATGCTCTCTAACCCCATATTCTTCCATTTCTAGACTTCATTGTCTTGGAGTTAGTTGAGCGAAAGGTTTTCCTAAGACCCCCACCTTTCTTGCATGTGCTTATCATTGTTGTTATTGATGCTTGAGTTTATTCTTCTCATGATTTATACTTGCATGCCTCTCTCACTCTTGCATCTCATGCTAGTGATATGCCTCCATGATTATATTGTTGTCTTGCTTATATGTTTCAGTTGTCATGTCTTCAGGACACTTTACTCCTTTGTGGCATTAATCTTCACTTGCATTGTATTAATTTTAGTTTTTGTCTCTCTGAGCTTAATGTTTTTCTCTTTTCTTCCTTTTTAGGATGGCCACTAAAAAGGAAAGGAAAAGACCTCCAAAGAGCCATCTACAAAGAGAGCAACTCAAAGAACAACCGTCAAGGTGCAGCTTTCTCAAGGGCTAAAACCATTTTCTAAGCGGTTAAAGAACTCTAGCCGCATTGATGAAGCAGAAACGGAAGTTCCCGCAAGATCCATCAACCCACCTACGGCGGAAACCGACAATTCGGTGTCCACCTCGGATCATAGCAAAGAATTAATCAAGAGGTGAATAAGGAGACGTCCTTGTTCCACCATCCTATAGCCATTGAGAGTGACACTCCCAGACCCACTCTATTCATCATTTATAGCACAGAGGACCATGCAAATTTCTAAGTGTGGGGAGGTCATTTACCGACTTTCGTATGTAACAACCCTTCTTTTCAACAGCCAAATCTTAATTTTCTTTTGTCAATTAGGATAATTTGCATTGCATGGTTAGTTTTTGCATTTAAACACTTTTTGTATTGTAGCTGTTTCTTGTTAGGATTACTTGGTTAGGGTGATGATTTCTTTTCCAAGAAACCGTTTATAGGACACCCTACCAATTTGAAAAATTTTTTGTGTTAAACTTGCTTGAAGGAATTAATTTTGGAAAAGGTTTTTGAGCTAAGAACACACAAGCATGTGAGTTTTGAGTCCAATTGCGTGGTTACATCATATAACCACTTATTTCCATTCTTGTGTGTATTGTTCTCTTTCTATGATTGCAATCCTTGATTTGTTTGATTCTATATGTCCATTATTTTGTGTATGAATGCATTTATATGATTGAGGCCGTTATTTCAATAGCTCACTTACCCAAATAGCCTTGACCCTTTTATCTACCATTGTTAACCAATTTTGAGCCTATGTTAAACCCCCTTTGTTCTTTAATTTAGCACATCAATACCCCTAAGTGAAAAACAATAAATGTCCTCTGATTTGGATTTTTGATTAGCTTAGGCGAGTGAGGGTGGTGTCATTTAAGCGGGAGGGAAGCTTAGGAACATTGGTAAAGGTAAAAGTATATTTTTGTAGTTTTTATTGAAAATATTGAGAATTGAGTACATACTCATGTATTGAATGTTTAAACAATATGCATTGGCACTGTTGTATACAATTCATCAAAAGAGAAAAGAAAAAGAAAAATAATAGAAAAAAAATGTAGAAAAAAATAAAAAAATAAAAGAAACAAAAAATATATAAAAAAAGAAAGCAATAAAAAGGGGACAAAATGTCCCAAGGCAAAACCAATAATAACCAATGCATATGGGATGTGAATTGAAAGAAAATGCATGAGTGTGTGAAAAGTGAATGAATGGGTAGTTATGTTGTGTATTAGAATTGTATATGTTCTTGTGTATGTTAGGTGAGAGCTTAAGTTAATCAAGGATTCAAATTTCAAGCTCACTTGGTCATATATGCATCCTTACCTTTACCCTAGCTGCATTACAACCTAAAGATAAGCCCTCATGATGAATGTACGCAGGCACCGAATAACTGTTGATTGTTAGATAAAAAACAAATCTTGGAAAGCATGATTAGAGGAGAATTGAGTGATCAACCCTATACACTTGAGCGAATAGAGCGGATACACTTCCAGTGAGGATTCGATGCTCAACTCCTTGTTCTCGGCTTTCACAAGCTTTCTTCTTGCAAGTTGTTTACACTCCATTCTAATATTTAAATTGGTAGAGTTCATGAATCATCTAATTGCCTTGGCCCTATGTATTCATATGTGTTCTTGGAAGTTGATTCACTTTTGACCAAGTAGATAGAAGCATTTGCATTAGTTGCATCCATGTAGGTAAATTGCATTTCATAAACCTCATTCTCCTATGTTCTTTGGTCTTTTAATTTTTAGCATGAGGACATGCTTGGTTTAAGTGTGGGAAGGTTTGATAAACCCCAATTTTTTGGTTTATCTTGTATAGAATTTGGAGGGTTTTATCAATATTTTCTGCACTTATTCATATAAATTGCATGGTTTTGTGTTTCCTTCCTAATTTTGCTTCATGGTTTAAAACATGCTTCTTTAACCCTAAAAATGCTATATTTAAATCCTCTTCTATTATCATTTGATGCTGTGATGTGTTTGTTAAGTGGATTCAGGATCTATAGGCCACGAATGGTCTAGAAGATGGAAAGGAAGCATGCACAAGTGGAAGGAACATGAAAAATGAAGATTTGGAGAACTGGAGACGACGCGCACGCGTGGTTGACGCGCACGCGTGGATTGGCGCAGCAGTGATCGATGTGCATGCATGCTTGACGCGTACGCGTGGCTTGCAAAACTCAGATGACGTACACGCGTGGCCGACGTGCACGCGTGATGCCCAGCACGTGACATCATTAATGAAATCGTGGCTGGCGATTTCTGAGAGGCTCCAGGCCCAAATCTAACTTGATTCTGCATGGAAAAGACCCAGGAATTGATGGAGGAAATGAGGGGATCCAATCATTCACACAAGACACATAATTTTAGCTAGTTTTTTTGTTCTTGTTTTCTAAAAAAAGAAACTCTTACTTCTCTTTAGATTTAGTTTGTTTTGATCTTCCCTTTGTTGAAATTCTGAATTGGGTCCTGTTAATTTTAGTTTCAATTACTTAATTTGAGTTCTCTAGTTATAATTTTTTTAGATCCTGTGTTGAAATTGTGTTCTCTTATTATTTCCCTTTTCTTCTCATTTTATGAACTTTGTGGATTTTAGATTTCTATTAGTGCATTAATATTTTCTATGATTGATAGTGTTATTTGAGTTGTTTTCTATTGATAATTGTTTGTGGGTATTTGTGATTTTTAATTAATTTATAATTTGAATATGTCTTTTGTTAATGCACATCATGTGTTTGATGAAATATTTTCTTTGATTATGGAGTAGTTTTCTATACTCTTAGCCTAGGCTAAGGGAATTGGGTGAACTTGAGTCATTGAGTCTAATTGATTTAGTGATTTGAGAACCCTAGTGGTCAAATTGATACCCATTGACACCAATCTACTACTAAGCCAATTAGTAGTTGAATTGGGACTTATGAGTTGAGATTGATCAAGCCATTTGACGTACTTCAAGTGTTGAAGTAGACATTGTACGTACTTCAAGCATAGAAGTAGACTTAATGAGCTTGGTTCCTCATAATTGTCAATATATGGTTATTAGACAAGGATGGTGACCCCAATTCCCATGCCTAGCCAAGAGTCCCTTTTATTATTCATATTTGAAACCCAAAAATCCTAATTGCTTGATTCTCGTTATAGTTAGTTTAGTTGTTTACTTAGTCTTAGAATAGAAATAGCTTTACATGTTCCCTTGCTAGATTGAAATTGCTTATACCTTGCTTTGATTGCTTTGATTTAGTTTCTTGCACTTTAAGATTCCTTGCATGTTAAGTTTAGTAGTTTAAATTCTTGTTTATGACTCCCAACCCCGAAATTCTAACCAATATTGATGCACATGTTTGCCCATTCTCTTGAGGACGATCCGAGACCAATACTCTCGGTTAATTTATATTGGGGTTGACTTTGTGACAACCAAATCAAAATTTGATCGATAGGATTATATGTTGGTTTAGGACTATACTATGACAATGACATTGGTTTTCTATTGATGAAAATTCTAGACCGACCGTAATCTTTTGGCATCATATTTATAGAACTAACTCCCAACCCAGCCAACCCCTACCACTACCAACATCCACTCTGTCATCACCAACCCACCACCACCACCACCCCTACTCTCCACCACCTATCGCCATTGTCATTGTCATTGTGACTAACAGCCATAACACCTACACCTAACTAGCATCTTTTGCTATGCTCTCTTGGGCTCCCTCATTTTTTTATCTTACCCCTCTTTTCTTATTCTCTACCACCATCACCTACTTCCTCCTTTCTCATTATCTTTAATTTGCTACTACCGTTGCCACAAAGCCATAACCACTATCATTGACATCTTCTTCTCTCTTTGACTTCTCCTTTCTAAAAAACAATAGCATTCATCACCATTCCATTATCACCACCAATCAGACATGGCTTATTATAATAGATCGTGAATTGTAGAGGTGATTGAATGACAAATGGTGGGTGTTACTTGATATTTATTCTATTAGTTAGAATTTATTAATATAAGCTGTTATTTCTCTTTGTATAGAAAGTTGTTAGTAGTGGGTTTCATTACACATGCTGAGCTGTATAGTTGATTAGTGCAGCAATATAATTTTGTTAGAAGTAGTGTTTGTATATATAGCAAATTGTAGCATTGTATTCTTTGAGTCTCATCATTATACAGGTTCAATTCTCAATTCCTTCTTGGCTTCTCTGTTCTTGTTCTTCTCCGTGCTCACATGCAAGTTTCACATGGTGCGGTGAGCATGGATGGAGGAACATTTAGATACTAATTGAAGGATGAGAAAATTGCTCTCTAATTCACAATTCGTTGACATGATTAGAGAAGGATCATGAGTCCAGCTTCACAATTGAAGCGCTTGTTCGCGGTTCTTGGCTCGTGAATATTTTTTCCCCTTTTTTCTTCATTCAATTTGAACTCGTGCAATTTCTTCTCCTTTTCTTCACACCTATTTGAAATCTCAGCATCAGCTCCTCTTCTTCATCTATTTCTTTTCTTCTTCTTTTTTGAACTCACACCGTAAAGTTTGATGAGAGTGCTGTTATCTCACTGTCTTCCCGGTAAGGAGAGATAACGAGTTTCCGATCAATGAGATCAAGAGAGAAAGGTTACAACCGCTTCTGGCATCTTCACAGTAATGGAAGAAAAATCAAATTCAAGTGATGGATACACAGGAGGTGGTCCTACGATGGACATGCAACAATTCGTAACGTTCTTCAGTCAAGTGGCACAGATCCAGAGCCGCATCAACAAGACAAATCCGAATTAAGATCTCCCAAGTCTTTATTACATACTTTCTTTTGAAAATCCAGGTATACCTATTACCAATGTAATCCTTACTGGTTCAAATTACAGTGCGTGGAGCAAAGCTATCACTAATGCTCTTACATCTGAAAATAAAATTGAATTTATTGATGGCACTATCCTAAAACCTGAGAAAACTGATCCTGATTTCAAGGCATAGCAACGATGCATTACCTATGTAGTTGCTTGGATTAACCTTTCCCTTAGTCCAAAGATCTATCAGAGTGTTCTTTGGAACAATATAGGCTACGAATTATGGAATGACCTTAAGCATCGCTACTATTAGGGTGATAGGTTTCGAGTAGCTAAATTGAATGAGGAGTTTTATGCACTAAAACAAGGGGATTTATCTGTTACTGCTTATTTTGCCAAACTGAAAAATCTTTGGGAAGAGATTGATGATTTTAGAACTATACCTGGTTGTGATTGTGTTAAATGTGAATGTGGCTTAGGCATTGTTAGGCAACACAGGGAAGAGGACATAGTCACCAAGTTTTTGCGTGGTCTTGGAAAGCAATATTCCACTGTTAAGTCACAGATTATGTTAATGGATGATTTGCCTAGTGTGAACAAAATTCTGTCAATGATAACTCAGCAAGAAAGGCAGTTGTTCAGCTTTGACAATGCTTTAGATGCTAAGATTTTGGCAGCCTCTTTTTAGCCTGACAACAAATGTAGAAATTCATCCAAAAAGGGACAAAATCGCATCAAATTGCAGTGCACTCATTGTAGAAAATCAGGACACATTGTGGATAATTGCTGTAAGAAGCATGGTTATCCACCTAACTTCAAACCCCGGTTTGAGAAAAGGTCTCCTATCCTCAATTGTATGAGGTGCAGTAGACATTTCTGAAGATGAAAATGATGATTTCAATGCTCCACAATTGGTTAAAGGTGAACCAACCATTAATGAAATCACTCCAGAGCAATGAAAAGCTCTTTTAGCCCTGCTCAGCAAACAAGATGTGCCTCATTCTCATAGTGTCAACCAGATTTCAGCCAAAGCAAATACTTCTCCTTATACAGGTAGAATGGTAAATATTTTACAATTTGATTCTCATGTCAAAGCTCTAAATATCTCAATTAATAAACACAAGCCATGGGTACTTGACACTGGAACTACTGACCATGTATCATATACCTTGGCTGATTTTCAAAATTACTTCAAAGTTGATCCAATTATTGTCAAATTACCTAATGGAGCACTCACTACTAGCTGCAACATGGGTACCATTATGTTTTCTGAAACCTTTTTCTCACTAATGCATTGTTTATTCCCACTTTTAACTTCAAACTCATCAGTTTCGAAACTTACTGCATCTTTACATTGCAAAATGAGTTTTACTGACAAGGCTTGTGAGATACAGGATCTATACACTTTGAAGATGATTGGTGCAGCTAGCAATGTTGATGGTTTGTACATTATGCACAAAGAAGTCAAAGCTCTCCCTCACATCACAGCAACTTTCCACAACCAATTTTCTCAGTCTTTATGGCATGTTAGAATAGGGCATCCATCTCATGATAGGCTTGCTGCATTGCAAAAGAATTTTAAGTTTATTGATTGTACAAAACATACAGAATCGTGTCATTCTTGCCATCTTGGCAAACAAAAGCGATTACCCTTTTCTGTTAGTTCTATTACTGCAGCTAATGTACTTGACCTCATTTATGTTGACATTTGGGGACCTATTTCTGTTCCCTCTTTTACTGGAAAGCGTTATTTTTTTACTATAGTGGATGATTGTTCTCGATTTATTTGGATTTTGTTCATGAAAACTAAAGCTGAGGCTTCTTCATTGGTTAAAGATTTTGTCACTTTTGCTAAAACCCAATTTGATATAGTGGTTAAAACAATTCGCACAGATAATGGGCTTAAGTTTTTAATGCCTGCTTTCTATAGCTCTAATGGCATATCTCACCAAATAACTTGTATGGAAACTCTACAGCAGAATGGCATTGTTGAGCGCAAGCATCAACACGTTCTTGTTGTGGCTAGAACTCTCTTGTTTCATGCTCAATTACCGAAATATTTTTGGAATTACAGTGTTGGACATGCAGTCTATTTAATTAATCGACTGCCAACACCTTTTTTGCAAAACAATTCTCCATATCAAGTCCTTTATAAGACTTTGCCAAATCTTTCCCCTCTCTGAGTCTTCGGTTGTTTAGCATATGCTAGCAGCCTTGCACGACAACGAGGCAAGCTGGATCCAAGAGCAAGAAAGTGTTTGCCTCTTGGATTCAGGGAGGGTACAAAGGGATACCTGCTCTTTGATTTGCAAACTCGAGAGATTTTTCTATCTCGGGATGTCCAATTTCATGAGAATTGTTTTCCTTACTGTTACTCCAATAATGCCAATAATGACAATTTTTCAGCTTCTTCTCATTCATCTCATGTTGCATCTCATCCCTTTGATTATGAATTTCTGGAAGGGAGTCAGATACAAGTTTTAAACACTGATGATGCAGCCACTCAACCAAGTTTACATCACCCAAATCTCAATCATCAGGAAGATAATGCTTCCTCTGATTTAAATGAAACTGATGAAATTCTCTCCTATCCTGAAATTCATGATCATTTGGAAATCACATCTGCATCACATGAAGGGTTTTCCACTCATAATTCTGCTGCTCTTCCTGAATCCTCCATTATGCTTGAAGTTGCTGATGTAAGGAGATCAACTAGGCAAACTAAACCACCTGCATACTTGTAGGACTATGAGTGTCAAACCATCAACACTGTTTTACCCTCATCGTAGCTCACTGCTCAAAGGTATCCTCTCTCTAAAGCCTTGTCTTATACTAGGCTATCTCCCATGCATTTTGCATTTTCTGTTGCTATTCAAAATTAGAGCCCAGAATCTATGAGGATGCAATCACTCAAACTTGTTGGCAAGAGGCAATAAGAGCTGAACTGGCTGCCTTGGAAGAAAATAAAACATGGAAGCTAACTTCTTTACTAATTGGAAAGAGAGTAATTGGATGTAAATGGGTATTTCATACCAAATACCACCTGAATGGCACAGTGGAGAGGCACAAGACAATACTTGTTGCCAAAAGATTCACACAAGTGACTGGTGTTGACTATCAAGATACCTTCAGTCCTGTAGTGAAGCTAGGGACTTTGAGAGTGGTACTTGCTGTTGTAGCAGTAAAAGGGTGGCACCTTAAACAAATTGATGTCAACATGAAATTTTTACATGGTGAACTCGATGAGGAGATCTATATGAGAGTGCCTCCAGTTTAGAAGCCTCACCTGGTCATGTTTGCAAGCTTGAAAAGTCCTTGTATGGATTGAAACAAGCGAGTAGGCAGTGGAATTGCAAGCTCAAATCTGTTCTACTCAAGCTGAAATTCACTCAATGTAAATCGGATTACAGCATCTTCACCAAGACTACTTCACTTGGATTCACAGCAATTCTCGTGTATGTCGATGATTTAGTATTGGCAGGTGATGATCTAAATGAAATTAACTCAGTTAAAGATGTTCTTCATGAGAGATTTCGGATCAAAGACATGGGAGACTTAAAGTACTTCCTTGGTCTAGAAGTGGCAAGATCCAAGACGGGAATTACTTTGTACCAGAGAAAATATGTTCTTGATTTACTCAAGAAAACAGGATTTGAAGGGTGCAAACCTACCACCACTCCCATTGATTATGGAGCAAAGCTCAGTAAAACTGCTGGAAATTTGCTCACTGATTCTGGTCAGTATAGAAGAATTGTGGGCAAGCTCTTATATATGGCAAATACTAGGCCTGATATAAGCTATGTCATTGGGAAGCTAAGCCAATTTTTGGATTGCACCACTACTGAGCATTTGAAGAAGGCACATAGAGTGCTGCGTTATGTAAAAGGCTCCCCAGCTACAGGCCTCTTCTTCTCTGCAGAATCTGATTTGTAACTTACTGGTTTCTCTGACTCTGATTGGGCTGGTTGCGTTGACTCTCGATGATCCATCTCGGCATATTGTTTTTAGTTGGGACCATCATTGGTTACTTGGAAGAGTAAGAAATAACTTACAGTTGCAGCCTCCTCCTCAAAAGCAGAGTATAGAGCTTTAGCTCAGGCCACCAGAGAAGCCCAATGGCTAAGCTATGTTCTTTGAGATCTTGGCGTTCCAATTACAAAGCCTATTAATTTATACTATGATAGCAATTCAGCTATTTACATTGTAACTAATCCTGTGTTTCATGAACGTACCAAGCATATCGAAGCAGATTGCCATATAGTCCGTGACAAATTGCAAGAAAAGTTGATTCATTTCCTTCCCATTTCCACCAATAATCAAGCTACCGACATTCTCACTAAACCTCTTGCTCCTGGGCCTTTCAATGCAGGTTATTTTAAGCTTGGATTGTTAGATCTCTTTTCTCCCAGTGGTCCAAGCTTACGGGAGGGTGTTACTTGATATTTATTCTATTAGTTAGAATTTGTTAATATAAGCTGTTATTTCTCTTTGTATAGAAAGTTGTTAGTAGTGGTTTCATTGCACGTGCTGAGCTGTATAGTTAGTTAGTGTAGCAATACAATTCTGTTAGAAGTAGTGTTTATATATATAGCAAATTGTAGCATTGTATTCTTTGAGTCTCATCATTATACAGGTTCAATTCTCAATTCCTTCTTGGCTTCTCTATTCTTGTTCTTCTCCATGCTCACATGCAAATTTCACAGTGGGAGAGAGAGAGAGAGAGAGAGAGAGAGAGAGAGAGGTCAATAACAAGTTCTATGGATGTGTGAATGAAACTGATAATGTTGTAGTGATCATGTGTCGAGGGCAGATCTATGCTGTGGTGGAAGGGGTGTAAGTGAAACTACGGTAACATTGAAGGTAGTGCAACAACAGTAGGATGAAAAGTGTGGTGGATGTAGATGTAAAGTAGAGGTAGGGTAAGGGATGACTATGGTGACGACAATGAAGGTGGTGTGACTACAATGGCATGGGGGTGCTGATGGTTGGGGTTGCTATTAGGGATGAAATAGGAAAAGGGTGGAAGAGAATGCATGGATGGGATGATGATGATGATGATAATGTAGGTGTTGTTGATGGCTATGGTAGGCATTATTGGTGGTGAAGGGAAGGGTTGGATTGGAGTTGAGGTAAAAATTAGGGTAAAGTATGATTTTGGTCCCTAAGGTTTAGGATGAAAATTTTATTCGTCTCTGACCTTTTTTTACATTCAAATTTGTCCCTAAAGTTTAATTTTATTTTAAAATTGTCAGTTTTACTTAAGTCTTAAAATTTTGGACCAAATTACCCTAATAAAAAAATTATAAAATTAAAAAAAGAAAAAAAGATAAAAGAAAGAGAGTGTTTGAAGTTGAGAGAGGAAAAGAACTACGGGAAAGAAGAAGAAGGGGGAAGGGAAGAAGAAGAAGGGGAGGAGGAAGGTGGCAATTGACGATGCCGGCGAGGGAAGATGTCATGTGCTGTCGTCGCTATTTCTGCTTTTGTGTCAGTGTTTCCATGAGTGGGCAGAGACGCTAGCAAATCGGCGAGAGAGGAGATCGCATCGCCGTTTCTGCTCCTCTCGCCGCTGGTCATCGCTCGCTCACCGCTACTCATTGCCCGCTCACCGTTCGCCACTGGTTATCATTTCTCCTCACCGCTCGCCGCGGCTCCATAGGGTTCCAATTCTATTTTTTTGTTGATTCTATTTGATATTTGAAATGCAGATTTGTTGACTCTTTGGTACTGATTTCTGCTTATGTTTTTTGTTTCTTACATTGTTTTTTGCTGCCTTATTGTTGTGTCTTGTTGCTGCTGTGCTGCTAGTGTTTTTTTGTTTATTCCTACTTCTATTTTAAAACTTTTACTGCAGCTGTTGGTCTTTTTGGTTGGATAAAGAAGAAAAAGAAGAAAAAATGAGTATTTTGGTAAATAAGGTTGCTAGAAAAGGGTGGTTAGATAAGGGTATTTTGGTTCGAAAGATGATTTTACAACCAAGTCGAACCTTAGGGACGAATTTGAATGCAAAAAAAGGTTAGGGATGAATCGAATTTTCGGCCTAAATCATAAGGACCAAAATCGTACTTAACCCTAAAAATTAAAATTAAAGTTAGGATGAAATTAGATTAAGAATAACCAGAAATATTTGGTAACAAAAATAATTAATCAAAAATAGTAAAAAATTGTCTTATTTAATATTTATTAATTGTTATTAGAATTAAAAAATGTTAAATAAAATAAGTTTAGACTATTTTTTTGTCTTTTTGAAATTATCGAAAAATAAAATTAAAATAATATTGTTGATTAATGGTTGAATGTCAAAACATTAAGGATAAAGATATAATTAAAATTTCAAAAATTAAAGATAAAATGAATCAAACTAAAAATAATTCTAAAAAATTTTGAAAACATTATAAATAAAAATATATTTTATCTTAAAATTTTGTATTACTTACATCGTAATCCACCAAAATATTCCTCGCATCAAACGACAAAAAACAAACAAGCGTTGTTGTCATCTATTGATTTGTTGCTGACAAATTGTGCCGACTATATATTTTTGCCAAATCAATGTGACGTTCGAATGTGATTGGACACTATCAATCAAATTAGAAGGAGAAATAAATGTGAGAGAACATTATTGAACATTTTTATATTGTCGGCAAATAGTTCTAACTGTTTCTATGGTTTTTTTCGCCGCAATTGAGCATACAAATTGTTTGGTTCTGAATTCTCTAACAAAAGTGTGTCTTTTTTTTCCCGAGTAACATCATTGTTTGGCTTTAAGCATAAGAGCCTTGATATAAACAGTGGCGTGCACAACAATATGGATCGAAACAAAACATGAGTGGGAGTGGGATCCATGAAATACATATGTGAGAAATAGTGTTTGTAGGACCAAAAATAATAATAAAACATTAGAAAATTTATATAATATAGAAAATCAAATATCAACCTCATTGATTTATGTTTTAGTCATTTATACTTTTAGTAGAATGTATTTTTTTTATGTTATTTTTCGATTCGGTAGGTTAAGGACTAATCTACTAGGGGTATTCGCGGTGTGATTTGATTTAATTTTTTAAAGAAAAATAATTCGATCTAATTTTATATTAATAGTGAGGTTCGGTTTAATTGGTTTAGTTTTTTTATTAAGACAATTTGAACCGAACCAAACCAAACCAATTAAATTCGGTTTGGTTCGGTTCAGTTTATTCGGTTTAAGGATTCGAGAGACTTTTGTGCAACAAATGCAGCCGGTTGCGACATTTATGACTATTTGAAATACCATGAGAGCCAGAGCTGCAGTTAAACCAAGAGATAGAGCTGGAGTTCGAGGATATATGCATTAAAAATCAAAATTGGAAATACAGAATCATATAAAAGTTTAACAGAAGCAGCAACACAACAAAATAAAATAGCTTCAACAGATAATCAATAACAATTTCAAAATATCAACAATAAATACTCAATAAGGAATAATAATCAATAAACAACAAATCAACAATAAAAGAGGTTTAACCCCAGGTTCCATAACTACATAATTACAACAGATTTTGAAAACAGAATAAAAAATTAGAACCCTAAACACAGAATTTGAATGATAGAATCATCAAAATAGAAATAAAAAAAATTCAGAATCATAAACACAAGTTGAAACCAAAAATCATCAAAATAAAAAAAAAACCTACAAAGAAGGAAGATGGAGATGCTGGACAATGAGACCCGGCAGGTCGGCGGCTGCTACGGGGGCAACGAGATTGGACTGAGATGGACAACGACACTCCTGGACTGGACTGAGACGTATGGCAGAGTAGTGGAGGACGATTACGGTGTTGCAATCAGCAACCTGCGACCTATGATGTTGAAGACAACGCTGCAATATCAGAGACGGTGCTGTGTAGAGGAAAGGGAAGGGAGCTCTAGGGTCTGGGCTCGCTCTCTGACTGAGGGTTAGTGTGCAACTAGGAGAAGGAAGCGCGATAAGGAAGGGAGGGGGAGAAAAGACCGAGCCGAGAAGAGGGAAGCGCGATAAAGAAGGGCCACTGCGAGGGTGCTGTCCGGTGACGTCAGACGCAGAGAGAAGGACGGTGTTGTGGAGGGTGGGATGAGGAGTTTTCGGCGCTGTGGAGTGGTGAAGTGGTGGCTAGCTAGGTTATCTGCTTTGGAGAGGGGGCTTTATATATTAGGATTTTTAAGTGAACATGTTCGGTTTGGTTCAGTTAGGGTTTTCACTGAAAGAACCGAAAATCGAACCAAACCGCAGAAAAAACTGCAAAATGTTATTTTTCGATTTTTGGTTTGTTCAGTTTTCGATTTTTTCGGTTCACTTGGTCAATTTTGTTTGGTTTGGATTGGTTTTGAACACCCCTATAATCTACTACGGATCTAACCTTCGTTAATTTAAGAATCACTACAAGATTCTCGCTATTTTGTAGCGGTTAAAAACTCCCATTGATAGGTTTGTAGGAGTTTCACAAATCTCTAAATTGGAGGTTCCACGAGCTTATTTGTAGCGGTTTTACAAAACTGCTAGGACCTCATTCAGTAGCGGTTTAAAACCTCCACAAACATAGTATTCAATTTTAAAAAAATTACCACAAACTGAACAACAGTAACCGTGGGCAGAATTAGAAAAACCATTCTACACAATATTAGCATCATCTAAATTTAAATTGACACCAATTAAAGCACTAAAATACATAATTAGATGAGAAACAATAAATAATAAAATTAGAACTATGTCAAAGAGATATCTATTCTAAATCATAAGGCATATGCAATCAAGGATTCTCCCATTAGTTCCTCCTTTCTTTCACCTCCTTTAATATGAGGAGTAGCCTCTTCTTAGTGGCATGACCAAGCTAACTAGAATATTCACAATACATAAGCAAGGAACCATACCATATTTTTGGTTATGAATGTCCTCCTGTATGTGTTGACATACTTTCTCACATCATCTTGCTTGGAAAGATTGAACAACATACGAATTTTTACAGCTCTATTTGGACTCTTCATCCTTAGTTTTTCAATGTCTGTCAGGCCTGGCAAATCATTGTCACCCTTCTTCATAATTACCAAGTTCAGAACAGAGAGGTCTTGTATACGGAAGAATTAAAAAATAGAACACAAGACTTGAATGAATGCTCTATACATTGTACAGCTTATACTAATTGTCATTATAATCTTAATCTCAAAGCAAATTAAAAGAGACATATAATAGTGTAGTGTATTACCTCTATAGAGCAAGAGGCGAACGCGACCAGAGGTCAATACTCCCTGCTTCATTAGAAATCCCTATTTGTCACAACTTCCAGTGATCTTGTAGACGTGGCCTTTGAATTCTTGTTGGTAGAACAGCAATGAAGATGACTAGGAAAATCTCAAGATTGTTTAACAAAAATTCCACCACACCTCACCCAAAGCATCACCAAGAACCTCTTATGAGATTCTCTTGTCCCAAAATGCTCGCCTATAATAAAAAGCAGAATGTCATAACTCATAACATAACAACGTGCCACAAAAACAATCCAAATGACCAAAACATAAAGTAGTGAAGAGATTACAGCTTCTGGTCATCCTCAATCTCGAGCTTCTTTTGGCATCCATTGGTGGGATTTGCAATGTTGAACTGAAAAAGTAAAATGTAACACCCTTACTACCAAAATGTCACGCTTTTGGCTGCGTCACTCTGATAGCGAGGATATTATGACGACTTCTATATAGTTAATAAGAAGATAGGAGTCTTTAACTCATAACAGTGGCGCTGTTTTCTTTGAAAAACTGGAAATACATTCTCATAAAAATTTTAGCAGTATCTCCTCTAAAATTTTGAATTTGCCACCCTTTAAGGGACCCCACCAAACCAAATCAAATATCTCTCAACCGTTCAAATTAATTTCAATTAACCAATATCATAACAATACCAACTCAACTCAAGAAAAATAACAAAGTCTAGAACTCGAGCAACCAATCTCATCAATCACAATTTAAACCAACTTCAACAAAATCAATCAATAAATAGGAATTCTCAACCTTCTCAAACAGTTTCAATACCAAATCATTCCTTAATATAAATATATATAAACCAAATTTCCAACGCAACTTATTTCTCAATATAAATATACCAATCAGATTCCTAAATCAAGCTTTCATTAATTATCACAACGCCAACTCAATCAATCAAGTAAATAATCACATTCTTTCAAAATAACTCAGTCAAACCATAAGATTCGCATAATCACCAAAAATATATTTTTGCATCAATATCGATTTATAAAAATTCTTGAAAATAAAATGAGTATAAGGAAAGCGCTCCTACCTCACTCGCGACTCAACTATGCGACAAAAACTCCGTTTTCTCTTGGCCCGCAACAGCAACAGCCATAATCATAGCTCCATAGCTCCCGCGACAACAACCAACTCCAATTGCGACATGCAACAACCGAAACTTCATTCTCTTTCTATTCATGGGATGCCTCCCTCACGGCGGACTTGGCTCGCCGGTGGCTAGGCAGCAGCTTGAACGGCAACCTAGAGCTGGCAACTGCAACTCCTTCTCGCGCATCCTCTTTTCTGCCCTGTCCGGCGACGATGGAGGCTCCGCGATGACTTTAAGGTGCAGCGACTGGGCGACATTGGCTCCAACGGCTGCGCGGGCCTCCTTCCTCTTCCTCTCTTCGATCACGTTGCTCCTTCTCTACATGACGGCAATGAGCTCCCCACGTGCGACAATTCGGCAGCGGCAACGCTTCCCCCTCCCTTCCTTCTTCTTCTCTCTTCCCTTTCTTTCTTTCTTTCTTTCTTTCTTTCTTTCTTTCTTTCTTATTTTTGTGTGCGTGTGAAACACAGGTGAAGTGAGTGTTGTGAGGGAGTGTGCGGTGATGAGGAGTAAGGGAGTACGGGTGTTATGTTAGAGTTAGGGTTAGAATTTGGGTAGTTTAGGTAATTTTGATAAAATTAGGGGTAATAGAGTAATTGAAAACTAATTTTAATCCAACACTCATATTTATAAAAATACTATTTATTTATTAACTTACAAATTATTTTCAAATAAATACTCTAATTCAATAATTAGAGATAATTAAATTAATTTCCTTGAAATTATAAAATAAAGTTCAAAATCTAGTTATTCAAATTAAACATATAAAATTCTCATTATTTTTTAATCACTAAAAATTTAAATCAACTATAAGAAAGTACTCAATATAAAAATCTTTGAAAATATATTCTCGAATAAATAAAATAAATAATAAATAATTTATTATTTAATTTTCAAAAATCTCTTCACAAAATATATACAATAGCAAGTTTGATTCGATCATGTCGCCTATGGTTTTGAAAATTTTGAGGGATATGTTAAAAATTCGGTGTACTTAAAAATGAGGTTCATATTAAATCATTATTATGTGTCCAATTTTGGTTCTCTTCTAGCCTCAGAACACTTTGTTGAGGAAATATAAATCAGATTAGGACAAGGTTTATTGATTTCATTTTCGCTAGCAATCTTAATCTGAATAAACATGTGAGATGTTCAAAGCATATGTAATTCAATATCTTTAGTACAACTATATTGCTTTAATTTAAATGTTCAAAGCAAGTAACAAACCTATTCTTTTTTGTATGACTTTCTCCAGAGCCTCCAGCTCAATCAACCTCCTCTGTGGCCTGTGAAAATGTTGTTCACAGTAAAATTTGTATCACTTCTTGGAATCATCCTTCATCTACAATAATTTGAACCAAGCTACAATAAGATACATAATTAAATAATTTATCAAAAGTCTAAAAACCAACGAAGAGATCAGACTATAATTTTAAGCTTGAATGTTTAGGAAATAAGATTCTAAACTTTATAGTAAGCACAAACAAACAAAGAAACTTAAGTGATAGAAAATTAGAAATTTCAAAAACCTCAGAGAAAAAATGTGAAAAGATGTAAAAAGACCTAATGTGGCACTGGTGGATGAACTTGGCCACGCCGGACTTGAAGACGAGAATATAGAGGCGGCGCTCGAGGAAGTTCTCGACGGTGAGAGAGAGAATGTAATCGAGCTTGTTCTGCATCTTGTCGAGGAGGTCATTACGGAACATGCTCAGAGGCTTGGGCATTGTGACTAGATCTGGAGAGGCGATGAACCACAGCGGCAGCGGCGACGGTGAGGCGAGCTCTCTCTCCTCTCTGAATCTCTTTGTTTCATTCTTCTCTCAAATCTCCTCAGCCAACAGTACTGAGTCTACACCCAAACCGTGCTCTGAGTGTTTCACATACGCCGGAGCAAAAGTAGAATAAGTGGCAGAACCTGTCGGGGAAGACAACGTAGCAGTAACGCCGCGTGGATTTGACATGCCATAGTGAGAGGGAGCTAGCTTTGCGCTTCAGAGCTCCAACATGGTGGCGTGTTGATGTAGGCTCAGATGCGGGTGAGTCGGCGGTAGCAGAAGGAGTTGGAGATGTGGCATCGCAGTATTTCTCTTCCATTAGAATAAAAAAATTCTGTTTAGGATTTTAGAGTTTTACTATTCTTATTGTTTCAGTGTGTTCGTTTTGTTTGGGTGGGAGTTTTAATCATGCGTAAATAGCAGGAGTTTGTCGATAATTATGGAGGGGAGTTTGATAGATTGTCATAAATAAATTATTTTATGTAGATTTTTAAAAACTTTAATTAAAAAACTTCTACAAATAAATAAATATCTTGTAGTGAATTTGTCGTTAGCCTCTAAATTATTGCATATATAAGATATAATTCAAATTTCTGACACTTATAATAAGTTAATTGACTATTCGACCCAACTAAATTAGTTTGTAAAATTTATTGTTTTGTCAAATCTTAATTAGGTCTATTTAAATTAAATATAATGTGCAGGTGAAACTATATATGTCTTCTTATGGGACATCATCACAACGTCGATTATAATTATATAATAATGTTCTCAAGCAAATTATTGAACAAATTAAATATTAATTCCTAATTTAAAAAACCTTAACGACCGCAGTCAATTAAAATAGTTTTGGTAAGAAATAACAAATAAATAAAAAAACCACGTGCAAAATTGACATGAAATAAAATGCAAAGAACCTTAGTCTATGCAACTAATAATAATATACAAATTGCTAAGATGCTGCCGCTTTAGTCCCACCAAATACTATCCAAGCCTGAAGCGACAAAACTTGGTGGCCACTATGATTCCTACCCTCATAAATTTTCTGGCATAGAGCTATAGATATAAAAAAACAAAGTGAAATTTGTGCACGGTGCCAAAATCATCTCTTGTCATTTTTTTTTTCTTCGAAGATGTGTTTGGCATGAGAGGAGAATTTCAATGTAATTTATAAATTGATAGATGAAAAAAAGAAAAGGACAGAACTACGTAAGAATATAACTAATGGGGATTAAGAGTATGTTTAATTTGTGTTTTTTATTTTTTTAATTTTTTTATAATCTTTTTGTTTATAAAATTTTGTAGGAATGTAAAAAAGTAAATATGAATTTTCATATGAAAGATTAATGCACATTTTAATATTTTAATGAGTCATGTGTATAAACTAATATCAAGTTCGTTAGTTATTTTTATCTTTTTGTTATTTAAATAATTTTTTTGGTAGTAGTGACTGCCAGGTGGCACGTTATTTATTATGGTGGCTATGTATTGCGTGACCTAGATTTAATAAATAAAAATTAAATATTAAAGTGAAATATTTTTAAATTTTTTTCACGAGTTTATACTGAAAATTTGTAAACCCTAACGTACCAAAATGTCACAATCTCAACGAAAAGAGAACATATCTTAAATTTGTGCAAGTGCTTATGGTAGCTCCTCTTCTGTGCCGAAGAATAGGAAGAAGAAGTTCGACTACAACAACGACAAGTGTCTGCATGGACTTGGCGTAGTAGTGCTTGAATCTGCGACGAAGTGGAGCTCAAGAAAATTGTTTCTTCGTTGTCTGTTATGGGAGGTATGTAATTTCTTGTTGGATTTATGATGATAAATGTTATGCAATTTACGTGAAATGTTCTCAAATTCATGAATATAGAAGGTTGAATCGAGGTGTTGTTATTTCATTTAGATTGATGAAATTGTTGATGTTGAAAAAAATAGAGGATTCAGGAGAAGAGTGAAAAAAGCAAATGGAAGTATGTAAAAAAAAAAAACAAATGGAAGGATGAAAAAGAGATGAAGAAGATGATGCAGATAATTGATGAAATTAATCAGAATTAAAGAGTATTAGAAAATGGGGACACACAATACACATAGCCAACGTGCTATCTGGTAGCCACTATTTCTGGAAAAATTACTCAAGTGACGAAAAAATAGAAATGATTAATGGAACTTGATATTAGTGTGTATACATGACTCATTAAAATATTAGAGAGTACATTAATCTATCATGTAAAAATCTATCTGTACTTTTATCCATTCTTCTAAAAATTTTATGAAAAAATAATAATAAACTTTAATATCAGAAAACGCTTAAAATGAAAATAAGAAATGAAAAGCGCAAATAAAAGAAAGTCTTAAGGAAGCGCATAAGACTTCACACTTACAAGAATAATGGCATGAGTCAAATCCCTAAACTCATCAAGACTAAATATGAAAAAAAAAAGTTAATAACAATAATAATAAATTCGGGCCATCTAGTGTACAGATTTAGAGATATTTTTTTTGGTTGCATCTCTTCTTGACACATGTTGCCATCTTTTGCAAAATGGTGCAGGGGATCAGGAGAAAATGGGCACTCATGGGAATGGTTAGCTGAGATGAGATGCTAGGTTGCACAATGTAACCACCCTACTCCATGAGGCCTGAGATTTCTCATTCTTCATGACGTTCACCGACACGCATAGGTTTAAATATATATGCGGAATAGGTAATAAGTTAAAATTATAATCCGTGGCGCTAAAACTTTTTAGCTTTTCCAAATGATAAGTTTTGGGTAATTAATTAATTACTGTTATAATCAAATTTCCTTTATTTATTAATTTATTAAGTTCACTGAATAATAAATTAGCAGAGGAACAATTCTAGATGCATTATCAATCAACAATTGGTACATGATCATAATTTCTATTCTTAACCCAAAATACTCTTGCCATAGGATAAATCAAACTAATGCTTTAGTCATTCTTATGAAAAACCCTAAGATCAACTAAACCATTAGTTCACCTAAGCCAATTATAATTTAACCATGATTAGAAGCAACAATGTCACTCCTCTCTTTTCCATTATTACCACGGACAGCACCTCTCCCCCTTCTCAAACCATGATTTCATCTCATGGTTAACTAACCTAGTGGATGCTTAGTCATTAAATTCAAGTACATGTATTGCCTTATTCACCAACATCAGCCACGAAATACACATGCAAGCTTACACCCATTTTTCACTACATTATCCTCACTCTACTTATTCATTTGCTCACATACAATCTGCAAAAAGGAAGAGAGAAAGAGTGAAGACCGAAGTGACCTAGCAAACACGGTTGGCTTACCATCTTCCTCCTCCCTTCAATTTTGGTAAGAGCTTGAAGAATGTAGTCCTCCTCTTCCTCCATCAACCCTTGTAGCATTAAAATTCTTTACTGGGTAAGCTAGCCTTGGATCCCCCTCTCTTCTATCCAATTTGGTTTCACCATTATTAAACAATTCAGCCTTGCTTTTTCTTCTAATTTGTGAAGCTCAAGGGAAGTTCCTCTAGTTTCTCTATTCCACTGAACCATTCGGTTAGAGAAGGTGAGAGTTGCATCTCCTCTTTTCTGGTGGTCAGGGTTAGCCCCAAGGCCCTAATGGTAATGATGAATGAAATTAAACTATGATGCATTAGGTGTTGTAGCTGAGAAAGTGAGCTTAGGAGCAAAACATATCAATTTTCGACATCACCAAGTAAGGGTTAGGATAATTAGATTGTTAATTTTATGGCTGTACCTGTGATGAGAATTGATGAAGTATTATATACTTGACTAATGATAAATATGGTTCTAGTATGTGTTTGAATGATGGATAGGGTATATGAATTGATATGTTTGGTATAATGCTGAAAGGTGAAAGCTTGACTTTGTTTAGGTACTTGAAATTGTGAAAATTGTCGAGTTTGGGTTTTTGGGTTATGTTGGCTATGAAAGCAACCCTAGATAAATGAAGGAAAGTCGGAAATTTGATTTTGGAAGGAATATAAGTTCAAATGTAAGTTATGGTATGTAAGGTTGTTGAAAAGGTCCAAGGAAGAATTTTCTGCATAATTGATAGTGGAATAAACCAGTTTCTGGGAGCAGACCAGGCCCTATTTTTGAATGAAACTATTTTTTTTTATGAAATTTTAATGTGTTATGAGTGTCTCATAAAAAATTCAGAATTTATTGATGAGTGGTTTAGAAGAAACAAATTTTTAAAGATTGATGGATTCTGTAGAAAATTCTGTTTCTCTACTACAGAAGTACCAACTTCCAACCCATATAATTTACAATTCTGAAGATTTTTTAAGCTGAAACCAGCAGCCGTTTCAAGCCTTATGTGTCTAAAATATTTATTTTAAATTTCGTGTCAAAATTATTTTTAACCAATTAGATATGTAGCAAAAAGTGTGAGTTGCTCGCTGGATTTTGAAAACAGATTTTTAAAAGGTAGGGCTGTGTTTCTAACCTCAACTTTTTCATGTGGTATGATAATGATCTGGAATGTGATTCTTTGGAAAAATGGAAGAGTCTTGCTTAAGGTCATAAATTTTGAAAAGCATTGGGTGAAAATTGGATTTTTAGGGCATTTTACAAATTTACTGCCCTGCTATTTTCTGCACTTTTAAAAAATTCATGATAGCATCTTTTTAAAAGAGATAGTACAAGTTTAAACTAGGACCAAATTACCTCAATACCAAGTTTTAGATTTTAAAATAGTAGTATTAATACAACCAAGAAAGGATTAAGGATAATTGGTGATGCGGAGGTATGTATAATTAGGCAGTGATGCGGAGGTACGTTTTATAATATTGGTGATGTAGAGGTAATAAAGGAAGAGGAAAATAGAAAGTCATATGTAAAAGGGGTAACTGTAACAGATAATGATTTGAGAAAAGTATATATTGAATGGGACTTGTGCTAGACTGCTAATGCGAAAGTGCCCGCCTAACGGATAGCCTGAGATTGCTAATGCGGGAATGTTCGCCTAACTGATAGCACTATTTCTTACTGTGATGCACATTAATATGTTATTATAAGGAGGCCTAACTGACACGGGTAACCGTGATGCCAAAGTGTCTAACTGGCACAATAAAGGAACCATATTTGGGGTTCACTCCGAGTAAAGTCGGGTTGCGGGTAGATAACCGACGCATGAGCTCATGACCTGCGCTAGAAACAGGCATGCATCATCTTATTTGCACATATGAAATTCTTGTGAATTGTTTATTGTCATTTCCTAATTGTTTGTACTATCTACTTGTTGAATGTATATTTGTACCCTATATTTCTATGTTCTTTTTCTATTTCACGACAACTTAGAGACAAAGACCCTAGGTTCCCCGTTTACCTTGCTGAGAATCTAGGTTCTCACCCTTCTTCTCTTTGTTTCTCCCCCTCCCCAGATGGGATCAACAGAGGAGTCTGTTGAGTTTTGGATTTCGGTATATCACTCACGTTTCGATCCCAGCATGCCGTACGTGTTCACTCTAGCTGAAGACCATTCCAGAGATTGACCTTGTTGACTTTTTACTCCTTTTGACGATCAGTAGTATTACTTTTCCCTCGATTTTGTAGTATTTTTAGAGGGATAAGACCTCTTAGTAGTTGGTTCCAATTTAGGAAACCCGTGTGAGGGTTGAGACTAACTTCTTTTGTATCTGTATATAAAATTTGGAGTAGTATTTGGCTTTTGATAGATGACATGTATCTCTAATCTTAATTCATGTGTATATTTGTATATATGTACATATGTATATATGTTATTTTCTGTTACCATGTATTTATCTGTGACATAGCTTTAAGAACTAACCTTGCGAGCAACTAAATGATATTTCACGATTAATAGTTTATTCAGGCTAAGCTGATAAAGGCTTTTATTAATATTTGTTTACAAAATCTGTGTCTAGAGCTAAGTAGATCCTTACGATGAGTAACACCTGAACGTTTGGCATTGGTCATGACGAGTCGAAGGTTGGGCCTTTTTGGTCGTATGGAGTGGTTCTCAGAAAAAATGGATGAAACAGGTTGGGTTGGGTCTTTAGCAATCTCTTATCCTCGCACCATGCCCAGTTGCCAACAGAAGGACGATCATCTCCTTGGAAGGAAACCCGAGGTTCCTCCATCGCAACCGCCGTCGCCGAGATTCTCACTATCGCCGTCAGTTGCACGGGAGCTCCAGCCTCGCGCCTCCATCGCCAATCGCGAGTGTCGTCGCCGAAGTGGTGGAGTCATCACGTTCTATAACCCATAATCTTTTTCTGTCTCTCTTCTCCTGCTCTTCTCCTGCCCACCGTTGTCGTGGTCACATCATTCAAGTTTGAGAAGAATACTACACCTCATCGCATACTAGTTCATAGTGACAATTTTCTTTATGGAAAATTTAAAGTGAAACTCATTTTACAGTAGCATAATTATGGTACAAGAAGGTGGGAAATAGATGTTAATTATTTTCATCTAATACTCTAATAGAACATCATTTCCATTCTTATTTGTTTTGGTTCTACTACAATCTCAATTAAGCCACTTATTGTTCTTATTCTTCTTTATTTTACCTTTTGGAATTTTGTTGAATAGGTCAAGTGAGCAATTCAATAAGATAGAAAATATAGAAAAGTAACAAGTTTTGATAAATTGAACGTAGATTGGATAAGTTTGTTAATGGTAGCTACAAATTGAAGCAATATATTTATCTATGTACAAAGAGTCATTGTGTTACAAGTGGCTGCATATGGAGTTATCTTTGTTGACTCCCTGTCCTCAAGAATCTACCACCCTATATACCCTAAGAAACTGCAATTGAAGATGAAACAGAGAATAATCAACATATATGTATTAGTTTTGTATGATTAACTTTGGGTCTACTAACTGAATTTTTTACATCAAACCTTTGGTACAATATTGTCCTTGTTTGGTTTTCATTTTTGACATTTTGTTATGTTGATATTTGACATCATAATATTTTTCTTTTTTAATTCCTAGCATGAAATTCTGGAAATCGTTGTTGCTCTTTTGTTAACAAATGTGATGAAAACCTTGTTGAACTTACGATGGTGCATAACTTGTTAATTTTTAATTTTACTTAATGAATAAAGGCCTAAATTGGTAGGCTTCCTTAGGGAAAGAAGAAACCTGTGAAACATTGTTTTTTCTTCACGAAGAAAACTAAATTAAGTAATTTTACTAGATGAGAAGATGATTGTATTTTTGTTGTTGGTTCATCTGAGTCAACAATTTTTTTTTGTTTCTTGTGTCTGTCTGGATGAGTTCATTGGTGATATAATGAGTGTTAAATAGTTAATTATTCCTAACCAGTCATATGACGTGTCTTTCAATTATAAAGGATCTTTGTCATTTTTTATTTGACATGAGCTTTTTACATGATGCTTTTCGTCTGGGACTGGTAGGGGAATGTGGTTAATTGCAAGTGCATGGATGATCATCTACTATTGTTAAGTTTCGTTTAGTTATTTCTATTTGCTTACATGGTTATTTCTTGTTAATTCAGCATATGCTTTTTAGAAGTTACATTCGCCATTGTTGATCGATATTGCCAATGAAGCATTTGCCAGGTGACTGAGTTCCTGTGTTCTTCAAGATGAACTTGCTTTCAGTTCAGTGGTGGCGAGAGATGAGCCAGATCGAAGTAGTGCACAAGAGTATTGTGGTATGTCTTCTTTGAGTGGGGACGACGACGAAGATGTCGTTGGAAATGGCTCTCGAGGCGGGTGAATTGAGTGATGTTACGGGGTTTAGATTCGTGGAGGACTTCGTGGGGGAAGAATTTAGCACTGAAAAAGAGGCTTATGCTACGTACAAGTAATTTTCCCAATTAAAGGGTTTCGGTGTCCAAAAGGGTGACATGGCTCGTGCCAATGGGTTGTTGGTGAGGCGAGACTTTTTTTGTCACCGACAAGGGACAAGGCATGAGAAACATTATGATTGTCCAGAAAGAGTACGGGAGGAGAGGCTGGAGAGTCGCACAGATTGTAAGGCGAAGTTAAAATATTTTCACGATGCGCAAGAACATACATGGAAAGTGAGGAGGATCGACGACAATCACAACCACTCCCTGGCAGAGGGAATTCGCATACCCTTATAGATTTCATTTTCGAACATGTTTTGAGGTCTATTTTTATTTCATCAATGTGCAGGGCAGAGAGGGCCTATGTGGCCCAGCTTTCTCCCGTGGTTCGGATGCATACATTCCGAGCCCAGTCCAAGCAAATGTGAACCACTCTAGCAGGTTTCAATTCAGCCCAGGGGGTGGTGGTGGCAACTTCTTCCTTGGGGGCCAGCACATACAACAGTTCTTCGCTGTTCCAAGTTACTTTACTCATCACGAAGAAGTTCCTAACTAACCTAAAGCCGCTATGACGTCACCCCAACCTGTGGCTGTTGTCACCTCAATGCATTTCAATATTCCGAGCAGTGATGCCTTCCAACAGTGGATACTGGACGTATGCCTCGTCAACATATGATATGTTGCATAGTAAGGGTGACTTCAATGGTCATAATTACTACTTAATTTCACCAAGTCTTGAATTCATGGGAACCTGTAAAGTCCAAACATTAAAAGTTATTACGGAATGCAATAGGCAAAACTTCCTCCGCCAACAGGCCAGGATCGCTATTTTGAGTCACAGGGCTACACTTTCCTATAGGACATTCAAGAATCACAAGGTAGTTAAATGAATAGGCTGCGATAACTTTCTGGTCTCCCGTGCGTGTTCCTGGTTTAGTATATATGTGAGTTTGGAAGTTGTTGGTGGAAGATATAGTATTAACGGTGCGTGAGTTGTGTAAACGAAACTTTGTCTCATTGGGTTATTTTCATTCATCGAATAAGACTTCTGAGTGATTAGCTGTTTCCCATTCTGAACATTAGTCTTGTAATATGAAAATCTCTCAAAAGGGTTTAACATCATCATTTAACTTCGAGACTTAGGCAAGGCATGACTCCCTGTTGATGACCATATCGTTGTTTTGACGGGTTCACATTTTTTAATTACGCCAACCGATTTAACCATATATCAAGATAGAAAAGTCTTTATAGAAGCACTCAATACCCCACTCAAGGTAATATTATATTCTATGTCCACAGGAATACTTCTGACAGGAAAAACCACCAACAAATTTTATATATTCTACACATGTAGTTCTTGCTGACAAATTTCGAAGACAACCGTTCACGAAAGCGTATTAGCATACTTGGATCAAGTTAGTTTTAAAGATAACTATACTTGTTGAGTGAAAAAAGAACACTAATTGAAGTAATCTACAGAAAGAGACCAATTAGTAAATATTGTTACAAGAACAAATAACCAAAGCTTTAATACTGAGATTTAGTAGCTTTTGGCCAAAATTAATTAAAAACTTAAACATATAACTAACCTTAGTGGCCCAGAACCTGAAGCACGATACAATCTCTGAATTAATACAAAAAGCCATATGGGATAAGGCACGCACAAAATCCATGTAGTAGAAATGTAGAATATATTTTTTCTGTTAGAAAAAGTGCACCGGAACATCACAATTCGTTAACTTACATGTATAGTATCCAATCCAAATGCAGGCCTTAAAACGGTAACATATATTTGCTGCATCCGGATGGGAAACTCCTCTCTTTCTTAGGCGGTTGTTTCAAACGAATAATCCCAAAAGGGTTGTGTAAATCTTGCCTGCTCCAAAAAAAAAAAGACTAGTGCACCTTGGTATATTTTTAGGTTATGACGTCAATTAACAATGTCTGCATTCGCATATTCGGAGGTGTCTCAAAATTAAAAATAAAAGGACGAGAGAATGTGCAAATAATAAAAAAATGTGATTGGTTGATTTGTGCCTCTAAGCTTCACGTCCATGTCGTGTCGACCAAGACTTCTTTTGCCAATATTATTGCATCGCCTTTTCCACGACGTCAATAGCATTCACATTGTGTGACCGCAACACAAGATCCAGAGCAATTCACATCTGAGTTTGGTTGTTCACTACCTGCAAATCGTCGTAGCTCAATTAATTAGTTGCATATAGTTGTATCCTAACCCTAAACCCTCATCCAAAGTAGTATAATAAAGCTGACAGCCCTACGTGTATGTTATATACCACATTACACTATGGATTGCCCATAGAGCCCCTCTAATCATCCATTGCAAGACCCAAACCTTGCAATCTAGCCTATGCCATGAAATACAAAAATTTAGTTATTGCTGTATACATAGGCAACGACTGAAAATGGTGTCGATACCAAAAAATTTCATGAACCAGAATTCAATGGAGTGTGATGGTAAGGCAGAAAAGCCACTTATGATAGCCGATGTTGCTGAGGTACCAGAAGCTCTTCGTACTCGAACAAAGAGAATCGGGGTTGTTTAGCAGTGAACGTCTATGTACCCAAGAAACAGTGACCTTATTCAGCCACTGTCATATTTATAACAAAGTATAAGGTGTATTCACAGAGACGACATATCATTGTTAAAATATGTTAAGTTTTTTTTCCCGTTAAAAGGAGAAGAAACAACCAAATAACGTAAAAGCATTGCTTTTATAAATACCAACATACTTTATATATGATAACTCGTGCAAAACTTAGTTGACCAACTAAAGAAAAACGTAAGAGGCCAAAAAAAGAATAAATGCACGAAATATAATACATGTAGTGAAAATACTTAAGTGGAGATTTAACATCTAGGCCGTATAATGATTTGTTAATGAGCTTAACTTGAAGCACAAATACTAGATGTACACAATGTCTACACTTACCACGTACTTGCGTCATAGCAAGCTTTCTGCGCTCTATTTCCCTTGTTGACTTCAACGAGTCAAAGTAGATTAGCTTCCTCTGTGGTACGTCCACTACCATCAAATACCAATGTCCCTTCATCTACATAGGTTGAAAAATTTGCAGCACACAAGACAGATCAAAAGCTAGATTAGCGAAAATAACTTGTCACTACTTAATCATTCACAACCTCCTTTAGAAGACAACAGGTTTTTTTCCACCTCATTAACCTTTTCAACCTTGGACCGCATATAGTTGCACACAATTGTTTCCAAGTTAGCCTGTGTTAGACGTGTTTCTTGGAGGACATCTTACTGCGAGAAAATATTAAAGGTTCAAATAGGTTAACAAAGATATCTACTTTAAGTCAAGTTAGTCGAAACATTAATAAAGAATTAAATTAAATTGGTCTACACCTGCAGCTTCTTGTTGTTACTCACCATGATCATTGTTGGCATGAACCATCGGTAAGCAGGGGCGGTCTTGGACAACATGATAGCCATGACGTTCAAAACCTGGAAATTGAAGCTCACATGAAGTAAAATTATTAGAAAACCAGTGGTGTGAGACAGGTAATAGAACAAAACAAGAAAATAATAGACTCTGATTCCGACATCATCCATAACCCTTTCATTTGGGACAAACGTTAGTAATGTCGTTCTGTCCGCAACACAGTAACTAACATAAGTCAGAATTTCACGGATAATAACAGGCGTATACAGTGGTTAGGTAGATCCATGTATATACGAAAAGCATATAATTATCTAACAAATCAACAAGATTGATACTATAGAGTGATTTTATATAATTACTAAACAAGCATATGTGAAATTTATCGTAATTTATTTTCAATGAAAATGATACTATAATAAATGGATAGTCCTTACAAAGATAGTGTGTATTTTGAGGATATTCAAAGTCTTATAGCATCAAAAATAAAAATAACTTAATAATAAGCATATTTTTCATCTACAAAAGTATATCTAATATTTTATATACAGGAGCATTTTGTCTCTACCATTTTAAAATTATTTCGAGAATATTTGTAGATGCTAATAACTTTATACAAACCAAAGTTCTATCGCGAGCAAGCAACAAGTTAGGATACTTATTCAAAAATTATTAAATTCTCCATTAGTATTGTGAATCTCCGAAATTATGAATAACATATTTAAAGAGTCGAAAACAAAATTGCTCAAAATTATTGAAATAATATCAATTTAAATAATAAAAATTGATAACAAATAGCATGTTTATTCAAATTTTTATAATATAATTGTACAAATAAACAATGAATAATTTATTTACTTATTTTGAGATATTATTCCATATTTCCTAAATTCTATATTAACGAATCTAGTTGTTATAGATATTTTCAACTTCTCCCAACATGTTAAAAATACCTAAACTAAGTTTATTAAATTTTTTCACTGCAACCTAACAAATTAAAAGAATCTAAGTATAAAATTTTTGAAAAAATATATATAGTATTCATGTATATCCATTTTTTTAAAAAAAATTACATGACACATAAGGTTATAATCAAATATTCCAGAAAGTTTCAAACAATTTTAAATCCCACCACACATACAGAGAACTAGAAAGGAAAGCTGAAGCTAAGAATAATGAGACATATAGCCACCACTGATCCTTCTGCTTTCTAAGTCCCACGTGCATAGGACCAGAAGTAACAGCAAAAATCTGTGTAAGAGAACTAATCTATTTCTTTTTTTATTTCATTTTCTTCCTTGAAGCTACTGAAGTTATATGAACACAAGCACCACCTCTTCCTCCTCTTCATGTTGTATGGGAAAAAGCT
The DNA here is from genome assembly GCF_059453495.1 of Arachis ipaensis. NCBI lineage: Eukaryota > Viridiplantae > Streptophyta > Magnoliopsida > Fabales > Fabaceae > Arachis > Arachis ipaensis. Next base: position 32,254,403 of record NC_142435.1, read on the forward strand.
AACGTCTCGTCAACAAAATCTCTTTTAATTTTAGTCTTGGAGTTTGCAAATTAAACAAACAAACACAACTAGAAAATGGATTAATACAGATAGATTTAGTCTTTATTACAGACGAATTTTCGGTTACCGACAAAATTACCGATGGATTTTGTCACTCTGTAAAAGTCCCGTCGGAAATTATTTACCGACGGATTTTTTTCGTCAGAAAATTACCGATGGATTTTTACCATTTACCAATGGATTTTCCCTCTGTAAATTATCCATCCATTTCCTGAAGTCGACGACTTTCCGATAGATTTTCCGTCTGTAATTACAGACGGATTTTTCGACGGATTTTCAGACAGATTTTCCATCTGTAATTACAGACAGATTAATTACAGATTTTCCGACGGATTTTCTGACAAATTTTCTATCTGTAATTACAGACAGATTTTTCGACGGATTTTCTGTTTATAATTACAAACGGATTTTCAGACGAATTTTTTGTCTGTAATTACAGACGGATTTTTTGACAGATTTTCCATCTATAATTTAAACCTTGGAAAATCATCTCACACTCTGATTATAGACAGAAAATCCGTCTATAAATCCGTCAGTAAGGTAAAATAATTTTTTTTATTTTTTCAATTACAAAATAAACTTATTTTCATACAAAATAAATATAAATTTAATACAAATTTTTATCTAATTTGTATTCGAATATTTATAATATTTCAAAAAATAAACAAATTTATCGTATTATCAAACTAAAAGAAAAGCATTATAAACAAACAAGTCAATATAATTCAAAATATAAACAAAGTGTTGATACATCAATTATAATAACAAATAACAACCATACGTCAACAAAGTGTATTGATACATCAATTATTGTCCTCTAATTAACTCAAAATATACACCATAAAACTATATCAAATAGTGGGGTCATGAATTGATCCTCTGCTTCAGGCTTCTCTGCCTCCTTATATTTTTCCATTTCTCATCTGTTTTCTAAGTATCAAATTCTGACGAAAATAAAAAAAAATAGTGACAACATAATCTATATACAATGTATTCTTGAGATGAATAAGTGAAGCTCACCTCAACATCTGGTTTAGTTTGGGGCTGCAAGTTTAATAGGAGAAAAAGAGAAAGATAAATAAGTGAAGCTCACCATTGCATGCAAAGCATCCTGTAACTTGGCAATTTCATGTGCCTTTTCCTCTTCCAAATCAGTTTGTAACCAGTCAAAAAGTAAATAAATTTATGGAATAAGACATGAAAATCAACTTACTACTAGCTTGAACGCACAGCCTTCGCAAATAATATGACCATGGGTTAGTCAGAGAGAGAGACCAAATAATTATTACATTCAATTACATTTGATATGCAGCCATCATTATAAGCTAAAAATAACAAACCAGACTCAAAATAGAATTGGTAAAAGATGCTGAAATCAAGTGTATATATTTTTTGAATGTACCTCTAAGTCAATGAGCCAACTATTGGCTCCTGATCCGGATCCAGGATGAAAGTGATAGGCAGGCAATGTTCCATCCAAACATACTGCAAATGTAGCACAAGAAAATATAAAGCTTAATAATCAATTTTGAAGCATTTGAGACACTAATTTCGTTTCACAAAAAACTAGGCTTTGCCATTAGAGAGAGGAATCAGTAGGTACCTAGTGCACGGAATTGTGATTCACACTTTTCACAACTCCGGTGCAACTAACCAGCAAGTGCACTGGGTCGTCTAAGTAATACCTTACGTGAGTAAGGGTCGATCCCACGGAGATTGTCGGCTTGAAGCAAGCTATGGTCATCCTTGTAAATCTCAGTCAGGCGGATTCAAATGGTTATGAGGTTTTGATAATTAAAAGATAAATAAAACATAAAATAAAATAAAGTTACTTAAGTAATTCACTGGTGGGAATTTCAGATAAGCGTATGGAGATGCTTAGTTGCTTCTAAACCTCTGATTTCCCATTGCCTTCTTCCAACCATGTGTTACTTCCTTCCATGGCAAGCTGTAAGATCCTCTCAGTGAAAATGGTCCTCTACGGTTTCTGCACGGCTAATCAACTATCGGATTTCTCGTCTCAGATGAAAAATACCAGGTACAGCTACCGCAAGGCTAATCATCTGTCGATTCCCGCTAGCGTCGGAATAGGATCCATTGATCCTTTTGCACACTGTCACTTGCGCCCAACATTCACAGGTTTGAAGCTCTTTATAGTCATCACCTCCCGGATCCTATTCGGAATACCACAGACACGATTTAGACTTTCCAGATCCCAGGAATGGCTGCCAATTATTCTAGCCTATACCACGAAGATACTAATCTCACGGACTCGGTCCGTGTATTAGATATCCAAGAGAATATACTTCAGCTATTGTCCAATGACTACGTTGAACATCATGTAGACTACTTTGTGGTTGTCAGGCACGCAGATCTTGGCTAAGCTAGTAACGAAGATTGGGTGATTGTCACGGGTCACTCCTTCATTCTTACTTAACTGAATTAAGTACGAGAGTATATCTTGGAGAAGAAGTAGGCGTGAATTGAATAGAAAAATAATAGTAATTGCATTAATTTATGAAGAACAGCAGAGCTCCACACCTTAATCTATGGGGTGTAGAAACTCCACCGTTGAAAATACATAAGTGAAAAAGGTCTAGGCATGGACGAATGGCCAACCTCCAAAACATGAACAATGGTAAAGTCTAAGGACTAAACATCCAGAGATGATAAAGGATAGATAAAGATCTGAATATAATAGTAAAAAGTGCTATTTATACTAAACTAGTTACTAGGGTTTACAGAAAATGAGTAACTAAGTGCAGATAGTGCAGAAATCCACTTCTGGGGCCCACTTGGTGTGTGCTTGAGCTGAGAATTGAAGCTTTTTCGTGCATAGGCTGTTATTGGAATTAAACGCCAGCTTGGGTGCCAGTTTGGGCGTTTAACTCCAATTTTGGTGCCAGTTTGGGCGTTTTACGCCAAGATGTTTTAGGCTCGCTTTGGACGCCATTTTGGGCCATCAAATATCGAGTAAAGTATGGACTATTGTATATTGCTGGAAAGCCCAGGATGTCTACTTTCCAACGCAATTGAGAGAGCGCCAATTGGATTTCTGTAGCTCCAGAAAATCCACTTTGAGTGCAGGAGGGTCAGAATAGAATAGCATCTGAAGTCCTTTTTCAGCCTCTGAATCAGATTTTTGCTCAGGTCCCTCAATTTCAGCCAGAAAATACCTGAAATCATAGAAAAATACACAAACTCATAGTAAAGTCCAGAAATGTGATTTTGAATAAAAATTAATAAAAATATAATAAAAAGTAACTAAAACATACTAAAAACTATGTAAAAACAATGCCAAAAAGGGTATAAATTATCCGCTCATCACAACACCAAACTTAAATTGTTGTTTGTTTCCAAGCAACTAAAAACAAAATAGGATTAAAAGAAGAGAATATACAATAAATTCCAAATATCAATGAAGCTCATTTCCAATTAGATGAGCGGGGCTAGTAGCCTTTTTACTTCTGAACAGTTTTGGCATCTCACTTTATCCTTTGAAGTTCAGAATGATTGGCATCCATAGGAACTCAGAATTCAAATAGTGTTATTGATATTCTTAGTTCAATATGTTGATTCTTGAACACAACTACTTTATGAGTCTTGGCCGTGACCCTAAGCATTTTGTTTTCCAGTATTACCACCGGATACATGAATGTCACAGACACATAACTGGGTGAACCTTTTCAGATTGTGACTCAGCTTTGCTAGAGTCCCCAGTTAGAGGTGCCCAGAGCTCTTAAGCACACTCTTTTTTTGCTTTAGACCACGAATTTAACCGCTCAGTCTCAAGCTTTTCACTTGACACCTTCACGCCACAAGCACATGGTTAGGGACAGCTTGGTTTAGCCGCTTAGGCCAGGATTTTATTCCTTTGGCCCTCCTATCCATTAATGCTCAAAGCCTTGGATCCTTTTTATTTTACCCTTACCTTTTGGTTTAAAGGGCTATTGGCTTTTTCTGCTTGCTTTTTCTTTTTCTTTCTTTTTTTTCATTATTATTTTTTCGCCACTTTTTTCTTTTCTTCTTTTTTTTGGCAAGCTTTTCACTGCTTTTTCTTGCTTCAAGAATCAATTTTATGATTTTTTAGATTATCAATAACATTTTTCCTTTTTCATTATTCTTTCAAGAGCCAACAATTTTAACATTCATAAACAACAATATAAAAAATATGCACTGTTCAAGCATTCATTCAGAAAACAAAAGTGTTGCCACCACATCAAAATAATTAGATTAATTCCAAGATGTAATTTGAAATTCATGTACTTCTTTTTCTTTCGCAATTAAAAACATTTTTCATTTAAGAAAGGTGAAGGATTCATAGGATATTCATAGCTTTAAGACATAGACACTAGACACTAATGATCATGTAATAAAGACACAAACATAGACAAAACATAAAGCATAATTTTCGAAAAACAGAAAAATAAGAACAAGAAAATTAAAGAACAGGTCCACCTTAGTGATGGCGGCTAGTTCTTCCTCTTGAAGATCTTATGGAGTGCTTGAGCTCCTCTATGTCTCTTCCTTGCCTTTGTTGCTCCTCCCTCATGGCTCTTTGGTTTTTTCTAATTTCATGGAGGAGGATGGAATGCTCTTGGTGCTCCATCCTTAGTTGTCCCATGTTGGAACTCAATTCTCCTAGGGAGGTGTTGATTTGTTCCCAATAATTGTGTGGAGGAAAATGCATCCCTTGAGGCATCTCAGGGATTTCATGATGAGGATTTTCCTCATGCTCTTGTTGAGGTCCATGAGTGGGCTCTCTTATTTGCTCCATCCTTTTCTTAGTGATGGGCTTGTCTCCTTCAATGAGGATGTCTCCCTCTATGACAATTCCAGCTGAATTGCATAGGGTACAGATGAGATGAGGGAAGGCTAACCTTGCCAAAGTAGAGGGCTTGTCTGCCACCTTGTAGAGTTCTAGGAATATGATCTCATGAACTTCTACTTCCTCTCCATTCATGATGCTATGGATCATGATAGCCCGGTCTATTGTAACTTCAGACCGGTTGCTAGTAGGAATGATAGAGCGTTGGATGAACTCCAACCATCCCCTAGCCACAGGTTTGAGGTCAAGCATTCTTAATTGAACCGGCTTGCCTCTTGAGTCTCTCTTCCATTGAGCTCCTTCCACACAAATGTCCCTAAGGACTTGGTCCAACCCTTTATCAAAGTTGACCCTTCTAGTGAAAGGGTAAGGATCTCCTTGCATCATTGGCAAGTTGAATGCCAACCTCACATTTTCCGGACTGAAATCCAAGTAATTCTCCCGAACCATTGTAAGCCAATTTTTTGGATTCGGGTTCATACTTTGATCATGGTTCTTAGTGATCCATGCATTAGCATAGAACTCTTGAACCGTTAAGATTTCGACTTGTTGAATGGGGTTGGTGAGAGTTTTCCAACCTCTTCTTTGAATTTCATGTCGGATCTCTGGATATTCGCTCTTTTTGAGCTTGAAGGGGACCTCGGGGATCACCTTTTTCTTGGCCACAACTTCATAGAAGTGGTCTTGGTGGACCTTTGAGATGAATCTCTCCATCTCCCATGACTCGGAGGTGGAAGCAATTGCCTTCCCTTTCCTCTTTCTAGAGGTTTCTCCAGCCTTAGGCGCCATTAATGGTTATGAAAAAACAAAAAAAGTAGAGCTTTTTCTACACCAAACTTAAAAGGTTTGCTCGTCCTCGAGCAAAAGAAGAAAGAAAGGAGTAGAAGAAGAAGAAATGGAGGAGATGGAGGGTGGTGTTGGTTTCGGCCAATGGGGGAAAGAATTGTTTGTGATGTGTGAAAGTGAAGGTAGTGAGGAGGGTATTTATAGGGTAAGGGAGAGAGGGAATTCGGTCATAAGGGGGTGGGTTTGGGAGGGAAATGGTTTGAATTTGAATGGTGAAGTAGGTGGGATTTTATGATGGATGGATGTGAGTGGTCAAGAGATTAAGGAGAAGAGGGTAAGATTTGATAGATGAAGGGTATTTGGGGAAGAGTTATTGATAGGATTGGTCAAGGTATTTCGGGAAGAGTGTTATGGAAAGGTGTGAAGAGGAGAGAAGAAGAGGTGGGGTAGGTGGGGATCCTGTGGGGTCCACAGATCCTGAGGTGTTAAGGAATTCTTCTCCCTGCACCATTCTGGCGTTCAAACGCCCACTGTGTGCCAATTCTGGTGTTAAACGCCAGCTCTGCTACCTTTCCTGGCATTAAACACCAGTTCTGCTACCTTTCCTGGCATTAAACGCCAGTCTGCTGCCCATTTCTGGCATTTAACGCTAGCCAGACGCCAAACAACCCTTTCTGGTGTTAAACACCCAGAGTGCTGCCCATTCTGGCGTTTAACACCCAAAATGCTGCCAGGCTGGGCGTTAAACGCCCATTCTGCTATCCTTACTGGCGTTTAAATGCCAGTAAGCGTGTCCTCCAAGGTGTGCTGTTTTTCATGCTGTTTTTCATTTTGCTTTAATTTTGCAGTTGTTTTTATGACTTCACATGATCATCAACCTAAGAAAAACATAAAATAACAATGGAAGATAAATAAATATAATTAAATAACATTGGGTTGCCTCCCAACAAGCGTTTCTTTAATGTCAATAGCTTGACAGTGAGCTCTTAGAGAGCTTCACAGAGACTCAGAGCTTAATGGTGGCCTCCTAATACCAAAATTAGAAGTTGAGTGTGGGGGTTCTGTTTGACTCTGTATTGAGAGAAGCTTTTCATGCTTCATCTCCATGGTTACAGAAGAAGATCCTTGAGCTTTAAACACAAGGTAGTCCTCATTCAGTTGCAAGACTAACTCTCCTCTATCCATATCAATCACAGCTCTTGCTGTGGCTAGGAAGGGTCTTCCAAGGATGATAGATTCATCCTCTTCCTTCCCAGTGTCTAGGATTATGAAATCATCAGGGATGTAAAAGCCTTCAACCTTCACTAAGACATCCTCTACAAGTCCATAAGCCTGTTTCCTTGAATTGTCTGCCAATTCTAGTGAGAATTTAGCAGCTTGTACCTCAAAGATCCCTAGTTTCTCCATTACAGAGAGTGGCATAAGGTTTATTCCTGACCCCAGGTCACACAGAGCCTTCTTAAAGGTCATGGTGCCTATGGTACAAGGGATTAAGAACTTTTCGGGATCCGGTTTCTTTTGAGGTAACTTTAGTTGCCCCAAAGTATTCAGTTTATTAATGAGCAATGGAGGTTCATCCTCCCAAGTCTCATTACCAAATAACTTGGCATTCAGCTTTATGATTGCTCCTAGATACTGAGATACTTGCTCTTCAATAATATCTTCATCCTTTTCAGAGAAAGAATACTCATCAGAGCTCATGAATGGCAACAGTAAGTTCAGTGGAATCTCTATGGTCTCTATGTGAGCCTCAAATTCCTTTGGTTCCTCATTAGGGAACTCCTTGGTAGCCAGTGGACGTCCATTGAGGTCTTCCTCATTGGAAATCACTGCCTTTTGAGTCTCTCCAGGTTCGGCCATGTGGAGTATATTGATGGCCTTGCACTCTCTTTTTGGATTCTCTTCTGTATTGCTTGGGAGAGTACTAGGAGGAGTTTCAGTCACTCTTTTACTTAGTTGACCCACTTGTGCCTCCAAATTTCTTATGGAGGACCTTGTTTCAGTCATAAAACTGAGAGTGCTCTAAGATAGATCAGAGACTATGGTTGTTAAGTCAGAGTGGCTCTGCTTAGAATTCTCTGCCTGTTGCTCAGAAGATGATGGAAAAGACTTGCTATTGCCAAACCTATTCCTTCCACCATTATTATTATTGAAGCCTTGATTAGGCTTTTACTAATCCTTCCATGAGAAATTAGGATGATTCCTCCATGAAAGATTATAGGTGTTTCCATAGGATTCTCCCATGTAATTCACCTCTTCCATTGTAGGATTCTCAGGGTCATAAGCTTCTCCTTCAAGGGAAGCTTCTTTATTACTGCCTGATGCAGCTTGCATTTTAGTCAGACTCTGAGAAATCATATTGACTTGCTGAGTCAATATTTTGTTCTGAGCCAATATGGCATTCAGAGTATCAATCTCAAGAACTCTTTTCTTCTGAGTTGTCCCATTATTTACAGGGGTTCTTTCAGAAGTGTACATGAACTGGTTATTTGCAACCATTTCAATGAGTTCTTGGGCTTCTGCAGGCGTCTTCTTCAGATGAAGAGATCCTCCAACAGAGTGGTCCAATGACATCTTAGACAATTCAGACAGACCATCATAGAATATACATATGATGTTCCATTCTGAAAACATGTCAGAAGGACACCTTCTGATCAATTGCTTGTATCTTTCCCAAGCTTCATAGAGGGATTCACCTTCTTTCTGTCTGAAGGTTTGGACTTACACTCTAAGCTTGCTCAACTTTTGAGGTGAAAAAAATTTGGCCAAGAAAGCATTGACCAACTTTTCCCAAGAGTTCAGGCTATCTTTAGGTTGTGAGTCCAACCATAACCTAGTTCTATCTCTTACAGCATAGGAGAAAAGCATAAGTCTATAGACCTCAAGATTAACCCCATTGGTCTTAACAGTGTCACAGATTTGTAAGAATTCAGCTAAGAACTGATGAGGATCTTCCAATGAAAGTCTATGAAACTTGCAATTCTGTTGCATTAGAGAAACTACTTGAGGCTTAAGCTCAAAGTTGTTTGCTCCAATTGCAGGAATTGAGATTCTCCTTCCACAGAAGTCAGAAGAGGGTGCAATAAAGTCACCAAGCATCTTTTTTTGTATTTCCACCATTGTTGTTATTTTCGGCTACCATCTCTACTTCTTTTTTGAAAATTTCTGTTAGGTCCTCTCCAGAGTTTTGCTTTAGCTTCTTTTAGCTTCCTCTTTAGAGTCCTTTTAGGTTCAGGATCAGCTTCAACAAGAATGTTTTTATCCTTGTTCCTGCTCATATGAAAAAGAAGAGAACAGAAAAGAAGAGGAATCCTCTATGTCATAGTATAGAGATTCCTTTATGTGAGTAGAAGAATAGAAGAATGAGGTAGAGATAGAATGAGAAGAATTCGAACACAGAAAGAGGGAGAGGGTTCGAATTATAAGAAGAAGAGAAGTGTTAGTAAATAAATAAAATAAATAGACAGAGATGAGAGAGAGAGATAGTATTCGAATTTTAATTAAAATAATTTGAAAATATTTTTATTTTTATTTTAGTTATTAGTTAGAATTCAAATTTAAGAAGAGAAATAAAATAAAATTAGAATTTAAAATAATTAGTTAATTAAAAGGAATTTTGAAAAAGTTGTTAGTGGTTTTCGAAAATTAGACAGAGAGAAAGGTAGTTAGGTGGTTTTGAAAAAGATATGATTGAAATAGAAAACTTTTTAAAATCAAACAAAAAGTCAAGTAGTTAATTGAAAAAGATTTGAGAATCAATTTTGAAAAGATAAGAAGTTAGAAAAGGATTTGAAATTAAGTTTTGAAAAAGATATGATTGAAATTTATTTTGAAAAAGATTTGAAAAGAAAATTAAAAAGATTTGATTTTTGAAATTAAAGTTCATTACTTGACTAACAAGAAACTAAAAGATATGATTTTAGAATTTAAAGATTGATCCTTTCTTAATAGGCAAGTAACAACTTGAAAATTTTTGACTCAAAACATTAAATGTTAGCAATAATTTCGAAAATATGGAATAAAAATAAGAAAAAATATTTTGAAAATCAAATTTTAAAATTTTCAAAAATATTAAGAAGAAAAATGAAAAAGATTTGATTTTTGAAAAAGATTTGAAAAAGATAGAATTTTTAAATTGAAATTTTGACTTGATTAACAAGAAACAACTAAAATTTTAAAATTTTTTTGACCAAATCAAACCAAAATTTCGAAATTTATTAGTAAAATAAAGGAAAGATATTATTTTTTATTTTTGAATTTTTAATGAGGAGAGAGAGAAACAACCAAATGACACAAGACATAAGAGTTTAAGATCAAAATAGAAAATGCATGCAAGAACACTTTGAATGTCAAGATGAACACCAAGAACACTTTGAAGATCATGATGAACATCAAGAACATATTTTTGAAAATTTTTAAGAAAAGAAAAACATGCAAGACACCAAATTTAAAAATTTTTAAACTTTAGACACTAGTAATTCGAAAATGCATATGAAAAACAAGAAAAGACACCAAACAAGAAAATTTAAAGATCAAATAAGAAAAATCATCAAGAACAACTTGAAGATCAATGAGGAACACAATGCATATATTTCGAAAATTTAAAGAAAAATTTAAGCATGCAATTGACACCAAACTTAAAATTTGACACTAGACTCAAACAAGAAACATAAAATTTTTGGTTTTTATGATGTTATTAATGTTTTTTGTAATTTTTTGAAAATTATTTTCGAAAAAGAAAATAAAGAGATACAAAATTTTTAATAAGAATTCCAGGAATCATGCAATGTTAGTCTAAAGCTTCGGTCCAAAAGATTAGACATGGCCAAATAGCCAGCCAAGCTTTAGCATAAAACATACAAGCATGTCAATGAGAAGTGGAAGCCTCAGTCCAAAAGATTAGACATGGCTAAACAGCCAGCCAGGCTTCAACATATCTTATGAAACTCTAGAATTCGTTCTTAAAAATTTTGAAGAACACATTTTTTTTTGGAATTTTTCGAAAATTATAATAAATTTTTTTGTATATTTTTTTCGAAAATAAAAATAATAAAAACTTAAACATAAAATAAAATTATCCAATTTAAGCAACAAGATGAACCGTCAGTTGTTCAAACTCGAACAATCCCTGGCAACAGCGCCAAAAACATGGTGCACGGAATTGTGATTCACACTTTTCACAACTCCGGTGCAACTAACCAGCAAGTGAAGTGGGTTGTCCAAGTAATACCTTACGTGAGTAAGGGTCGATCCCATGGAGATTGTCGGCTTGAAGCAAGCTATGATCATCCTTGTAAATCTCAGTCAGGCGGATTCAAATGGTTATGAGGTTTTGATAATTAAAAGATAAATAAAACATAAAATAAAATAAAGTTACTTATGTAATTCACTGGTGGAAATTTCAGATAAGCGTATGGAGATACAAAGTTGCTTCTGAACCTCTGCTTTCCCATTGCCTTCTTGCAACCATACATTACTTCCTTCCATGGCAAGCTGTAAGATCCTCTTAGTGAAAATGGTCCTCTACGGTTTCTGCACGGCTAATCAACTGTCGGATTTCTCGTCTCGGATGAAAAATACCAGGTACAGCTACCGCATGGCTAATCATCTGTCGGTTCCCGCGAGCGTTGGAATAGGATCCATTGATCCTTTTGCACACTGTCACTTGCGCCAACATTCGCAGGTTTGAAGCTCCTTACAGTCATCCCCTCCCAGATCCTACTCGGAATACCACAGATAAGGTTTAGACTTTCCGGATCCCAGGAATGGCTGCCAATTATTCTAGCCTATACCACGAAGATACTAATCTCACAGACTCGGTTTGTGTATTAGATATCCAAGAGAATATACTCCAGCTATCGTCCAATGACTACATTGAACATCATGTAGACCGCTTTGTGGTTGTCAGGCACGCGGATCTTGGCTAAGCGAGTAACGAAGATTGGGTGATTGTCACAGGTCACCCTTTATTCTGACTTAACTAAATTAAGTACGCGAGTATATCTTGGAGAAGAAGTAGGCGTGAATTGAATAGAAAAACAGTAGTAATTGCATTAATTCATGAAGAACAGCAGAGCTCCACACCTTAATCTATGGGGTGTAGAAACTCCACCATTGAAAATACATAAGTGAAAAAGGTCTAGGCATGGCCAAATGGCCAGCCTCCAAAACATGAACAATGGTAAAGTCTAAGGACTAAACGTCCAGAGATGATAAAGATTAGATAAAGATCTTAATACAATAGTAAAAAGTGCTATTTATACTAAACTAGTTACTAGGGTTTACAGAAAATGAGTAACTAAGTACAGATTGTGCAGAAATCCACTTTTGGGGCCCACTTGGTGTGTGCTTGGGCTGAGCATTGAAGCTTTTTCGTGCATAGGCTGTTCCTGGAGTTAAACGCCAGCTTGAGTGCCAGTTTGGGCGTTTAACTCCAATTCTGGTGCCAGTTTGGGCGTTTTACGCCAAGATGTTTTAGGTTGGCTTTGGACGCCAATTTGGGCCATCAAATTTCGGGCAAAGAATGGACTATTATATATTTGTGGAAAGGCCAGGATGTCTACTTTCCAACGCAATTGAGAGCACGCCAATTGGGCTTCTGTAGCTCCATTAAAAGGGTACTGCAATTTGTTCACAATTTTCATATACTTCCTTTATCTTTGAGGTGTTTATCTTTCTTTTTTCTTTTCATTTGTGTTCTATTTTTCATTCTATCTTTGAGAGATTACAGAGACTTAATTACAATGTAAGAAGTTCATCTCATATTTTCCTAAAGATTTCCCAGTCTCTATCTATGCTTTAGAGATGCATGGTAAACAAATATTAGGCAAACGTTAGGTCCCAATCTCTATTCACATCCCAGTAGAAAGAGTACGATGAGTTCACAACACTTGACAGAAGCCAGAGAGGCCTATAAAAGTTTGTCCACTTATCAAGGAATACGTGATATTTAAGGGCCGAGAGAAAGATAACTGGCACTGCGGTTGAATATTTTAAAGCTGAAACCATAACCAAAAAGATGAGTTGAAAACATGATGGGTTGATCATTAATGATTAAAGAACTCAATCAATAAAAGAAAGAACATAGAAAACTAGCAGTTAAATTACAAACAAAAGAATATGATTAACTAAAGCAATATAAAACACTCCAACATTAAAACCAATACTCTTAACATATTACAAGCCCAAGATAGAAGAATAATGTATTACATCAATTTCCTAAACCTGCAAAATTTAGACCAACAATTGATAACTAAAAAAGGTTCTGAATAGGAAACAAAAAGACAGCATGATTTAAGGCAATAAATAGCTCTTACCATTCAAAAGACAAGTTTTCTCCCCAGTATCTTTGTACTGACGGAGACATTGGTTTAGACGGAAAAGATAAGGCAAGACAAGCACTAAAGGGATTGCAACAGAGTGACTACCACACACAGAATCAGCTTCCAACCAAGCAATTGTGGCAACCTACAAGGGTTTTGGAAAATGGATCCCCTAATTAGAGAAGTCAATCAAGCATCTTGAGAGCCAAGAACAAAAGATACAAGTCTAGAAACTAAAAATTTTAACTGTTAATGAACAAGCTCTATGGAAAAGGAGAATGGTAAGAATGCTTAAATCTATAGACAAATTACAAATATCAATATTATATAGAGTCCACAGTGCTGGTTTTTTTCTCGAGAATGAGAAAAAGCTTTTATTTCATTAGACAGGAATAAACTAACTAATGCATGTGTTAAAACTCACCTGTATCATAAGCTCAACTAGTTCCTTCACGGATACTTCATTGTCTGGGTTTTCCACATTGAATATCTGTCCGTTTGCTCTTTCAAAATTATCCTGTGACAAGTTGACATACACATTATCTGAAGCTCATGGCAACTCAGAAAGTCGGGTTAAGGAAGTCATGCAGTGATCCATTTCTATGAAACTCATAGACTAAGAGGTGCTGCCCATACTCTAAACAATAACCAATATAAATGGATGAATAGAAGAAAGAAAGAAAAAATTATATAATAGATACAATGAAGAGGAAAATAAAAAATAGAGAGAAGAGAATACCAGTTTCAGAGGCTACGAGGAATAAGAGAATCAAGCATGGAAGTAAGAAGGAAGATTTTTCCATTCTGAAAGTAATTAGTTGTGGCTATGGTATGAGTTTGAGTGAAGTGAAGAAAGATGAATGAGGATTGGGTAGTGTAAAGTGGATGGGATGGTGTTACTATATATATATAGTTCAGCAACGGTGAAGCTACTTTGTGGTTGTGGATACCCAACTACTAGATAGTGAATCACAACAAGCAATTTGTTTTAGTTTTTCATGTCCCAGCCTTGGATATTTATAAGGAAAGGAAAGGAAAGGAAAAATGGACAATAGTTCAAAAAGACTAACTACAGATAGAAAATGTCAAAAAACTCACGACAATGAAGACACGGTTACAGAAGACTACAAAAGCTCAGGCACTAGTTTTTACATGGTGCTCCTTACTCCAAAGAACCACAAATTAAAATATTAGTAAATCTGTATATTATTAAGCGTACCAACATAAGCATTTATTATCATGGCATGCAATTGTGTCATTCAATCCATGTAGTTAAACCCCAATTAGTGAAGAAAAAATAACTCACAAAAGAAGGATTTGATCCATTGTAAGCAAGAACAAGATTAACAGCTCCTTCACCCCTGTAAACCCAGTTAGCTGCATCTTCTTCCCTTAGAGTTTGCTCCATCAGTTTTCACCTGAAAAAAAAAAACTCTCATTTTTAGTTCAGGCATTTTATCAAACATCAAGAAGACATCCAATGAAAAGCTTCAAAAAAACCAAACTTGAGTTCAATTTGAAGAAGGAAACTTGTGAAAAAACAAAACGGTACCTCTGATTTGTCAGCAAAATACAGAGACAAATCCATACACATTTAACAATCAAAGCCTTTCTTAATGATGATGACGAAACTACTTTTTCCGAACAATCAAAGCCGGGCATCCACTTCGTTCCAGACAGAAAACCCTTTCTTAATATCATAAAAGTCATATTCTGCATGTATTTAAGGACAAGGTATAATATATGTAGCTATAGTAATATAAGAATCTAATAAGTAAATAAAAATTTTAAGAAACTCATCAGTCATCATCATGATATATATACCTTTAATAGTTGAAATTGGTTCGATGGAGAGAGTTTCATAAAAAGAAAGTGAAGGGTAACACTCCATGTCTTGTATTGAAAAATCATGTGCCCAACATTCCAGTGGTGGATATTCGTTACTGTTTCCACTGAAATATAGATTAAACATAAATAAATGCAGCACAGTGGCAAATAATTCACAAAAAAAAGTATATATAGAGTGTTGTAACAATTTAATCTAATTAAATTACCTGGAATAATAGTAATAATCATAATCATATAAGGAAAATTGAATGGGAAGTGGGAAAGGATATTCATCTATTTGTTGAGGGTTGAAGAAGTAGTTGCAACAAGCCATGGAGATGATGATGAGTGATGAGGGAGAGAATTGATGAAGCGAGGGATATAGTAAGTGAGTGAGGGATACGAAGAGAAGTTGGCAATATATATATGGATAATGATGAAAAGAGACAAATCCATACACATTTAACAAGAAAAGAGTTTATCACCTTGAGAAATGCTACAATTCATATCCAGAAAATTTGGAGAGGTAAGCTGTTTTCTCATAACTTTCTGTCTTCACATAAATTTGGAGAGGTAAGCTGTCTTCACAGAACTACTAAATAATTAATAAAGGAGAGAAGATTTAAGATAAATAAGGATACAGAAATTGAACTAGGCAAAGCAATTACAACTAGAATGCGAATACAATATACCTCTAGTACACATATCTGCGCAACATTATCAACAAACTGCCTAGAAACCAGAACTGCATCCAAAAGAAAGAAGCCCTTGTCAGTGCAACAACAATTTCTAATCCATATTGATATAGGCACCACCTAACTGAGCATCAATTCAAGACGTCTCACCTTTACCAGATTTGCCCACAACGGATGCAGCAAGTACAACCTATATAGGTGAAAAAAATTCAGAACATAAATTCAAAGTTGTATAAGATAATTCAAGCAAATAGAAAGAAAGACAGAAGTATTCCCCAACCCAGTTAAATGCATCATTTTGCAAAGGAATCCAGCACTGCCCCAACCTCACAATTTTGGCTACGCTCAATGGCAAGTAACTTGCATATAATCTAATTCATCACTAATTTTGTACGAAATAGAATTTACAGCAACCTATCATAGCTAAATTTGAGGAGAAAGGGAAATAACACCGGGTATCATAAGCTAAATCAGAAGATCCAATAGTAATCTTGAAGAACATTCAAATACAAACCTCACCATGAATAGATCTCAATTATAAGGCAAGTGTGTACAATTACACAACACGAAGCCCATGTAAATGTATCATAGATTCAAATTACATGCACATATCAAAATTGTAGCTGATAGAGAAGCCTAAAAAAATATCAAAGTGCGGGATTGTGAGGAAACAAAAGGATTACCATATCTGCGTTCAATCTTTGAAATGACGGAAGTGATTATTGTCTCAAATTGAATCTGACAAGAAAACAAAGTCCGTAACAGTGTTAGGAGCCATGAGATTAGATCGTGAGACGAGAAGAATGTGCAGTGAGGGCAAGTGAATGAAGAACTTGAAGAGAGAATACAGAAAAAAAAAAGAGAAATAGAGGTTACCGGAACGCGATCTGAAATTCAGAAGCGCAGATCTAAATGGATGGGACTGAAACACAGCTCAAACAAAAGTAGAAAAATTGAGCTCGTAAGCGATGGAGCTTCTTCGTGGACAGAGCTTCTTCATGGACGGAGCGATGGGGGGAGCGGCGGTGGTGAAAGAAGCTCCTGCGATGGGGAGAGCATGGATGGAGCGATGGAGAGAGCGTGGATGGAGAGAGGAAGAAGCTCATGCTAAACTTGTGTGGAGTGTGAATGGATCGAGAGAGGGTAAGATCTGAGCTAGGGTTAATCTAATATTTCCGACGGAAAATTTAAATTACAGACGGATTTTCCGTCTGTAATAATTTAATAAAACGCAGTGTTTTGTCTATTTAATTACAGACGGATATCCGTCTGTAACCATTTTTCACGGAAAAAAATTAATTTTTCCGACGGAATTATAGATGGATTCTCTTTTCCGTCTGTAATTTATGCTAATCCATTTTTTTGTTTTCCGACAAAAAATCCCTCTGAAATTTCCTCTGTATTTCCGTGGGATAAAATCCATCGGAAATATCCATCTGTAATAACTAGTTTTCTAGTAGTGAAAGAATAATAACTTCCATCCACGTGTGTAGAGGAATAGTAAAAAAATAAAAACCGGGAATGAATTTGCTCTTATGGGAACGTTAAGGTTAAGAAAATAAATTCCCTTCTCAACTTAAATCTGTCAACAAAGATCTTTGTAAAATTTTATCTTTGTCAAACAGTCATTACCTCTTGGGGAGATCTTTGCTGAAAATGTATGTTGCCACTGCAAGCTCTACCCCTACAAGATCCATACGTCGGGTTGGTACGAATGCTAGCTTCAAATTTTGTAAGACAACCACAAAATATCAGAACTAGTTTGTTTTGAGTGCATAAGAAGATGTTATAATCAATATTTGGCAACAATGACATAATGTTAGGGATCTTCTCCACATTCATGCGTAGCAGTTCTGATACGTTCACTACTCCGTCACTTCCAACCAGTGCGAGGTAATTGTAGTGCTTTCTGAGGGAAGTAGAGAGCATCGGGGATTTCCTAGCCCCACGATGATCCCATCGAGTCTCATGAGTAGGTTCACTGGTGACGTCAACCTGGTACAAAGTATTGGGTTACCACAAGCAAATGATGTGACAAAGCCAGAAATTGCTATAGAATCATGGGATTGATGTAGAAATGATAGCGACGGGATTAGGGATGACCAAGTTGGGGGGATTCCGTTGTTAACTTTTGTGATGGGTAGACCATCAAGTGCGGGTGGCTGTCTTCGACTTCTTTGATCTGAAGGCATGTGATGAACGCTAAAGTTTGTATCCAACATGGGCACATACATCGGGTCGTCAGCATCCACTGGGGTCGTATCACGAGTGCCTTCATTGTCATTAGAAACATTCTCCATTCGTAGCCACCGCTTTGACTGCATGTCATTCCGACACGCACACCTAACTCCAGTACCCCCATCATGCTCATGCTTTCTCTGTTGAATCTTTGTCAGAAGAATCAATGCATCCAGCAATTCTGCGGTCACTTCGTTATGTTGGCATATGCATTCTGTGAGTTTCCGAATTTCCTTATTCAACGTGGATACACTAGTGACAACATTGAGTGCTTAAGTCATTTATTGGTGCACCCGCATACAAATTAACAAAATTATTGCATATAACCACTTACGTTTGCAATGTTGGTGCATGAGGATATGTAGAATGTAAACCAGACTCAACGATTGGTACAAACATACCACAAGTAGAGAACAAAAAATTGAGCTCGGGTGTTAGTACAATGATTCACCTATTTGTAGGGCATGGGGTTGCTTGCCTGGCACATGAAGGCGTTAAGTCTGAACAAGTTTGTGATCTACTTTGGATGGTCACAGGAGATTCGAAACCATCAAACCTTGTTCCGATCCATTTGCCGACGTTGTTAGCGAAATGCCTGTATATACTAGGGCCTATTCACAGATATAGTTATGTCGTGATTTTTTCTTTTTAAAGGATCATTATAATCTTCGGCCCGTTAACAGAACCTGGTCATTTTTTTCGGTACACTTAAGCGGCCTAAGCTCGAAAATAAAAATGCCAAACACAAAAAACAAAACAAGCCACAAATTATTTTTGGTGTCCTAGAACGTTATATTTTATATATTAGACACTATTACCATACTGAGAACCTCCGGTTCTCATACCATATATTGTTGTTTTTCAGATGCAGGTCGTAACCCACCTCGGTGAGTTGCGAGATGGTGACAGAGCAGAGGATCTTTTATCACCTTTTGTATTTTGGATTTACTTTGTCATAGATATACTCTCACTTTTTGTATCTTTGTTGTCGTAGAGGCTTGACTTTGAGAGATAAGTTGTATATGTTGTTTTAATTCAAAAATTCTGTATCGTTTGTTTGTAATTAGTCGGCCTAAACTTCGTGGGCTACGGCTAGAGTTCTTATGACTATCGTACTTATATATATATATATATATATATTGATTATTATTGTATTATGTCTTATGTGTATCTTGTGCCTTTATGCTTCTAGTTATCGTGTGAACGCTTTATGCTTTTCTATTTCTATTCAGAGCTGAAATTCTTCATCGGACTTCTCGTATTATTATTATTCCTTTATATATATATATATATATATATATATATATATATATTATCGTATAAGTCTTAGAATTGTCATGACACTTAGTTATCCTTTGTTTTATAGCATGAGGTAAAGCTTAGGGTAATTAGGGTGTTACATAATATATAATGTAACGTGAAAACTTAGGCTAGACGACCTTAGGATACGTTGAAGCATGTATGTATGTTGAGAGCTAGTAACTTAATGAAATTGTTGAGTTATCTTGAAATGGGTTGATGAATGATAATTTTGATGATGATTGATGAGGATAATGAGTGTGAAATTGTGAATGTTGATAATTGGTAAATTGTGTTTATATAAATTGAGAATTGTTGGAATAAAGTTGTCCAAATTGAGGTATGGTAGGTTGTGAAAGATATGGACAGCATATGGAGTTGTGTTAGATGCTTTTAGAGGTAATTTGAGGTATAAAATGTTGATTTGGTATAGGAAGTTTGGTAAAATGGAGGTTTGGCAATTCTTTATATACACTTGATTTTTGACCGAACTTCAGCAGGCCATAACTCGGCTTCCAGACCCCCAAACTTTTCCAAATTTATCTTAAATGAAAATTAGGTCCGTGAGGTTTACGCCGTTTGAAGAATAGACTAAAAACGATTTTTAACGAAAAAGTTATGCTCATCGAAAGTTTGGTGTGTAAAGATAATTTTTGCAGAACTTAAACAGCTTTTTACCATTCCTGAGGGGCATGCATACGTGACACACGCACGCGACGCGGACATTTTGTTCTGTTTAGACGTCTCGCGTACGCGAGAAGAGATTTTTCCCGTCTTGCGTACGCAAGCGAGTGGCACGCGACTTGGGATTTCTCCTCTATTCATGGTGGCACGTGTACGCGAACAATAGTTGCATACGCGGGATCCTGTTTTCGAAAACATTGCATTTTTGTGATCTAAACATGATTTTAAACCTCTAAACATCTATTTTTACTCTTTAAGGACCTAATACTTATTTTTAATCTTGGTGAAAGGGGAGCACCTTGAGGGAGTGTTAACTTGGCGGTGAAGAAAGGTTTTGAGTAATGATTTGTGGTTGATGAAATGCGAAAATGAATGAGACATAATTAATAGAAATGATGATATTGATGAGTTGGATGTGAGGAAGGCAGTAGGGCGCTAATCTTTTGATCTTTTTCCCCCATATTTTCTATGAATGTGATGTGTTCGATGTGGAAAAGGCGGTAGGGCACTAATCTCTCAATTCATTCCCCCGCATTCCTTGTAATTGTGTTATGTGGTATGTGAGGAAGGTGGTAGGATACTAATCCCCTGACGTTTTTCCTCACATTCTCTCTCTCTGTCTACAAGGTGGTAGGGCACTAATCCCCCGATTGGTATGGCACGACCTCACTAAGGGAAGGTGGTAGGGCACTAATCCCCCGATTCATTCCCCCTGGTGTATGCCTCCAAGAGAAGGTGGTAGGGCATTAATCCCCAATGTTATGCCTCTTGGAGATGCGCAAACGAGAAATGGAATCCGGTTAGCTACCGGAATGTGTCGGGTTTTGGCAGTATAATCGACATGTGAGCTAACAGCCAGTAGGACAGGCATGCATCATGTGCATTTGTATGATTTGTTTGAGTATGCATTTGTATTGGTTTTCCTAATTGCTTAATTATAATTAACTGCTATCTGATTTATTTGCTGTATTTGTATTTTACTTGTCATGTACTTGCTTGAATTGTATGTCCGTGCAACTAAGAGACCCCTCGTATGGTGAAGGTGTGACGAAGATAGTTCCACCAGAGTTTGAAGGATTGGAGGAAGGAGAGATTGAGGTGTTAAGTTAAAATTAGACTAGAACCTAAGTACCAAAGATAGTTCACCTAGTTTTTGGTTTAAAGTATAACTCTAAGTTTTTAGTCTGAGTGTCGGAGTTCTAGGATTGCCTTTGGCTTTCGCGGGATCTTATATATTATTTATGTGGGCACTATTACCATGCTGAGAATCCCTAGTTCTTATTCCATACATATGTTGTCTTTTTCAGATACAGATCGAGAGGCACCTCGCTAGGCATCTGGAGTTTCTTTTGCAAGCAAAGTCGGGTTGATGTATTTTGATTTTAGGCTATATATATATATATATATATATATATATATATATATATATATATATATATATATATATATATATATATATATATGTTTAGACTCTCCATTGTGTATGTTTTACTTTTGTACCTCATAGAGGCTTGATAGAGAATTAGGGTTTATTTTGAGTATTCTGGGAAACTTGGGATTGTATATATGTATGTAAATATTTTCCGGGCAACCTTGGCTCTGCAGGTCGAGTTAAGAGCTTGCTATCCTGTATCTTTTGACACTCCGTTCCTATGTGTGTGTGTGTCTTTACTTTTCTTCGTACGCAAGTTTCCGTTTACGTGAGCGTTGCACTTCTCGTTTTGCGACTTTTGTTTAAACTTTTCTTCCAGACTCCTCGTTATAAATTCTTTTCAACTATTATTATGTATACATTTTATTTTAGAGGTCGTAGTACCTCACCACCTCAACTTTACGACTTAAGCGTAAAGTTTTGTGTGGTAGGGTGTTACACCTGACAGGCTTATTAGGCTATTTAGTGAGCCTGTGTCTGGCCTATTAACAGAATTAGGATTTTAAATTAGCCTAGACATGGAATTATTTTAGACCAAGTCAGGCTATACCAGGCTAAATACAGGCCAAGTTGCAGGCTCCTGGCAGGCTGCCTAGCCTATTCCCACCCCTACTTATAGATTTATGCAAACCATGAGAAAAATGCAATTGTTCGTTTAATTTATCCGCCAACTTCAAAAGAAGAGTGTTACAAATTATGAACAAATTATGTTAGTTAAGTTAGGGATAGTAGTTCTTTCAAAATCATAATTAGTTGTTTAGTTTATGATTAGTAAGTATTTTTTTTAACACAAAATATGTATTAAACCAGCCATCGTCACTGGCCCAACACAAGAAAGATAAAAAGGATAACCAGATCCAAATAGAATAAATCATCTATATATTTCTTTTTATTTTATTTTCACTCACATGATTTTTTTTCTAGAAATAGAGACTCATATTCTATTAAAATATGAATCTTTTATAAATTTCATAGATGGCATATGTTAATAATTTTGTGATTACTGAGAATTCAATTTTTGAAATGACAACTATAAAAAAGACCATGAACTCTCATTATAAAATTAAAAATCTTGACACTTTTATAATATGTTAAGTTTAGAGTTAAAATTAACAATTGAGGACATACATTAGTTGAATTGTGAATTAATAGCCAAATTATTATTGTATTTTGATGTGTGTTTAGTGTTGCAGGTCCAAAATAAAAAAATAGAATTCAACCCATATCAATAAAGTTAGCAAATAAAATCAATTCTTTAGTAAAAAAAGAAGAAACAGAATCAACACAATAAAATTGGGATTAAAAAAATCAGTTTGGACATAACTCATCAAATTGGTTTTAAAGAATCATACCAAAAGAAGGAATATGTTCAAGCTACTTGGAGTTAAAGGAAAACAAGATGATGAAATTTCATAGTACCATCATAAAGGACCATGATTAAATCATGGCTATACATTTAGCAAAATCATAAGGGAATAAAGACAAACAGAAAGACACTTTATTGCAGACAAATTTTTGGTTGCTTGAACTAGGATTAGTTCCTCTTTTTTAAATTGGTTAGCATTTTAGAGGTTAACTGATCTTGTGTAAAAATTTAGTGGTTTGGTGAACCAGGTTGGATTTTTCTTTTTACATTGGGATAGCACTTAGAGTGAAACTAGGTTAGATGAGTTTAGTACTTGAGAAGCTTTGTGAAAAGCTTAGGTAATTTCTAGATGGACTAGGTTGTAATATTTAAAATTGGTGTTTGTAATTTTTTTAAAATTATAGTAGAAATTTCAATATTGTTGTACTGGAGAGTGGATGTAGATTATATTGTACTAAGTGGCTAAACCAAGATAGACAGTGGTGCAAGCTTCTCTTCCTTTATATGTTTTGTATAATTTCGAGATGAGACAAAACAAAAAAATCTCTTGCAACCAAGTTGGGTTGGTCTAATGGTTAGCTCACTAGTTCACTTAAGCAAGTATCGGAGGTTCGAATCCTGCCATGTACATGCAGCAACTCATTGGCCAGTGACAAACTCTTAAATGGAGCTCCGATCCATAATTGATTAGTCCTTAGCCTGTCAGGTTGGGGGATACTGTGGGTAACCAAAAAAATTCTCCTACATTTCTTATTATGTAATTAACGGCAATAAAGGTCTAAGCCTTTAATGTAGTAGCTTCCAAAAGAGATCCTTGATTCAATTGCTATTCTCAAAGTCAACTAAAACCTTCAATTGGTATAAGGAGTAAGGTCTCAAGGCATCTAATTTCACAGCTTGAAGTAGAGATCCATGGCCAATATTAATGCTAATATTGTGGCCTTTAAACTCATTTAAAGGTAGTCCAAAGATATGCCTCTATTTTTCAACAAAAGCAACTACTCATAGAGGATCTTTATGCAAAATTATTATGAATGATAAAGACATCTCGATTATGCAAAATACTGATCAAGAAGTGGCTTCTAAAGAAGACAATGAATGGAATGAAGAAGAGAAGAAAAAAGTAGAACTGAATGCAAAAGGCAATTAAAACCTTCAAAATATTTTTCAGGAATTGAAGTGTCTCATTCTAATAAAAAAATTTAACTTTCACAGCATAAGTACTGATTAGAATTTTTTTCAAATTCAAGACTCTTAGATGATCAATTTATTAGTGTCCCCATGAATATCAACAAAACTTTCTTAAGATGACAGTTTTCTCCTGGAATTCTTTATTTATCATTGCTTAATTGGTTGTATTATCTATCTCACTACCACTTTTTTGGACTTTACATATACTACTCAGTAGCTTAATCATTTTTTGGCTGCACTAACTCGAGCCCATTATAAAGTTATTGTTAGGTTCTTCAGTACCTTAACAGTAGTTCACGCAGGGGACTTTTCTTTCCTAGAAGTTCTAATTTTTAGATTTGTGGCTTTAATGATCCTAATTAGGCAGATTATCCAAATACTCATCGGTTCTTGCTAAGATAGTATTTTTTTAGGAGAATCATTAGTTTCTTGAAAAACTAAGAAACAGGCTATTATTGCTCGTTTTTTCACTGAAGTCGAGTACTGCGTTCTTACCAATACCACTTTACCATCCTCTACTATTGTTCTTTGACAATTAGAGTGCTTTACATATTGCTGTGAATCTAATTTTTACTAAGTATATCAAATATTTGGAAGTCAACTGTCACCTAATTTGTCAAAAAGCTCAAGGCAGAGTAATGAAGCTCCTCATTCCTTTTTAAGGATAACTAGCTGACATCTTTGACAAGCCACTTCCTACTTAACCTTTTCATATTAACTTATCCAAGTTAGGAATTCTTGATATATATTATTCTTTAGTTTGTGGGGACATATTGAACCAGCCAGCATCATTAGTCCAGTACAAATAAGATCAAAAGAATAAACATTCCCAAATAGAATAAATTATCTCTATCTTTCTTCTCATTTTATTTTCATACACATTTTTTATTCTTAAAATAATCACTCATAGATATAAAATCATTCTATTAGAATAAGAATCTTTTGTAAATTTCACAAAAATTTGGTAGAAATATGATCATGTATACAGAATTATACATGTATATATTTTGTAGTTGTAATAATTAATCAATAGTGAAAATACACAATATGATTTTATTCACTCTTATGCCTCTATGTCCACTATCTTGATATGGTATCAGAGTTCAGTTATTTTAACATATGATTTTTTCTTGTGTTAGACCAATGATGATGGTTGTCCAATAATATGCAATCTTAAAAATAGTAGTTTATATACTTATCATTTCTAAAATAACCATGTTAGATGTACTCAAAATATTAAATACTAAATCAACTACCCATATATATGTTAAAATATAAAATATATATTTAAAATAAATTAAACAATACATATATTTGTATAAAAATATATAATAACAGATTTATTAACTGATTTTTTATATACACATACTATTTCTTTTCTCAAATTTTCATTTTATATGATTTTTAGGATGAGAATTGAATTAAGAGTGACAACTTAACATCTAAATTTGACATAATTGAATATACATAAAAAATAGTTGCTTTATATTTAAGTGTTTACAATATGCTTTTAAGTATAAATATCAACATATGTGCATGTTATAAATATGCAGTCCAAAACTATTTAAATTCTATTCTCACGTAATAGTTCATCATATGTTTTTTTTTGTTGTAATTTTACACGGACCATATGATAAACGTGAATTATATCGCTACACTCTACATATGTATGTGATATAAAAATAAAATAGTTATAGTTCAACTAGTAATTTTTTACAGTGTTATTGGGGAATAGAGTATTTTACGCCATTATGATGGCAAGAAAGAACAAATCAGACGGTCTGATTTAATGGGTGAGTAATTGGGTGGTCCATTAAGATATACAAATTGAACCGCCCGATTTACGTTAGCTGCATCCCAGCCTTTCCTATGTGGACAATTCCAAGACATATGCCTTGGTTCCCCGCACTTTAACATACGCTTAGCCCGGCCCTGCACGACTTGTCTTGATGATACCTTTTGCATATCGGGCACTTTAAATTATTCAGCTGAGTACTCACCTGCTTTTCCTCGCTAGGTCTTTGGTGGTTGTCGTTCGTTTGGTCATTGTGTTGGTCCTGAAGACGTAGGGAAACATAACCCTTCCTTTCAAAACTCTGGCTCCTTGGCATGATCTTCTTTCCCTTCTTCTTTGTGTAGGATTCCCGGTGGTCACTCGTTGCCACTACAATCCTTCTCAAGCTTTCTCCCGTTACTTGGTTCGTGTTAACTAACTTCGGAAAACTCACTATCTCTATTGGTACCACTACACTCAGAATATTATCTCCCCCATCAATTTCATTATTACCTTCATTTCCATTTCTAGCTTATTGTCTCATCCAATCCACTACTCGGTTGGTCGCAATACCAGCAGCATAAACGGCAGCAGCCACGTTCGTCATCGCAGTTACGAAGTCAATCAAGCTACCTACCGTTATGGTTACCTCATTACCTCTCCATATTCAACCACGACTGCGTCCACGAGGTGCCATTTAGTTCCTATTCACACCAAACAATTGATATCAAGGTGATCAGTCTCAATATCTTAAGTCTAGTGCTTCAAAGTTCTAAATGCATGCTCGTGAACTTTATCCTATGTTTATCAGTCAGATAGCATATATAGGACATAAACATGACTCAGAGTATGGTCAGAAGCAGAATCAGTCCATCCCTCAGGCTCTATAGGAACGAACTACTTTGATACTATAATGTACACCCTACAACACAGAGCCTTATACTTAATTCGTAAAGCAGAGGTGGCGAGGTATTACGACCTTTAAAAGAAAAGATATATAAATATAGTTGAAAGAATTTTGTAACTAGGAGCCTTGAAGAAGAGGCTAAGCAAAAACAAAAACAGAAAATCATGTTACACTTACATGGATAATCGTAAAACGAATAGGTAAGATCAAAATAAAGCTAAAAATATAATATACATAACGGAGTTTCAAAATACAGATATCAAGCTCCAGACTTGACCTGCGAAGCTAAGGCCAGCCATAGTATGTAATTATATATATTTATATAACCCAAAATATAACTAAAACTATAGAAAAAAAATACCTGTTTCTTCAAATCAACCTCTAGGAGGTACAAACATAAAATATATACGGAGGAGAATCTATATACATATATACATAGCACAAATACAAAATACAGCATCCCAAAAAAACAAACTTCTCTTGCACAAGAAACTCCAGACATTCAACGAGGTGCCTCTCGACTTACATCTGAAAAACAACAGAAATATGTATGGAATGAGAAGCAGGGATTCTCAGCATAGCAAAGGTGCCCGCATAGTTAATATAAAGGGTCCCGGAAAAAGCCAATGGCATTCCTAGAATTTCGACACTCAGATTTCAGCTTAAAGATCCAACTAAACCAGAAATTAAATAAGTTATCTAAGGTATTCAAATTCTAAATCTAACTTTAACCTAACACTTCACTTTCTGTCTCCTCCGAATCACCGGTGGAACAACCCCTCTCACACCTCCGCCAAGAGGGGTCTCTCAAGTAACAGATAAGCATAATTAAGCAATTAAGCAAACTAAAACAATGCACACTCAAGTAAAATATACAAATGCACATGATGTATGCCTGTCCTATGGCTGATGAGTCTCATCTGTCGATTATATAGCCAACCCGATATGTCCTGGTAACTAACCATTGGACAGTCCCTCTGTGTGCGCATCCTCAAGCTCAAAAATAATATTAATGGAGTCAAACTCCAAGCTTAAATATAATATTCCATGGAGTCAAACTCCAAGCTTAATAACATAACATTCCATATATATACGCATGCCCATGGGGGAACCTGGGAAGTTAACAATTAGTGTCAAATATACAAGCTATATAATAATCTTTTTCTTTTTAAAATAACACTTCAAATCAAAACTCTGATTTTTATAGAAATTTCGGCAGTATCTCCTCTAAAACTCGAATTTCTGCCACCTTTCAAGGGTCCCAACCACCAAACCAAACACCTCTCGGTCATTCAAATAATTTCCAGTATCAAATTATTTCAAAATAAAACCAATTATAATATTAAATATTTTCCAAAATTAAAAACAACCAACTCCAATAGCAAACCGTTTACAAAATCGAATCACATATCTCTCAAACAATCCATTCAATTCAATTTTACAACCCAACATCAACCCTCAATACATCAACAATCATCATTATTTTATACTCATCAAAGTCATACGCCAACATATACAAATTCATTCATCCTTTATACACACATCATATACCATATACACAATCCATTAATAATTCATTCAATTCATTCCTATCTTAAGGTCTTTTAACCTATGTTTTTACGTGACATTAAACATTAACTACGAGAAATTAAAACCATACCTTGGCCGATTCCTTCCTAAGCTCGGAACACCTCAAAAACCTCTCCTTTCATAAGCTCCAAGCTTTCAAATGTCAATTTCTCAAACTTAATCACCTGAATTTTGTTCCAAACTACCCAATTGAACTCCAAATCAACAAGGATACAATCTAATTCACACAATATCACTATAATTATCATATGATTTACTAATTCAATGATTCACAAGGGTTTAACAGTTTTTTATCTTACTCACGGATCAATTGGACAAAGCACAATGATCTCTCACTGCTAGAGTTTACCTAAACCATCAAAATTATTCAATTTCTCAATACCTAAACTCAAAATTCACAAAATTGAGAAGGAAAAGAACTGGGTGATAAATGTAAATTTCTTACTACTACGTTCAAATAGAGTTGAAGAGAATTTCGAAACGAACACGTGGCCACTAACGGCTCGTCAATCGAAGCTCCGAATTAAAAGTTATGGACGATTGAATTTCGGAGGTGAGGTTAGGTTTTTTAAACAATGCTCTCTCTTCTTCAGCGCATTCCATGAGTGAAATGGGGAAGAAATTTCGTATGGGTGTTTTATAGGTTGGGCCTTAGGTCCGATTTGGACCCGTTCCAACTAGTTCGACCCGTTAGCCCAATTTTAGGCTAAAATCTTTAAAATTAGTGTCAAAATTCGTATTTTTAATATTTCTATTTCTCTAAATTATAAAAGTTTAATTTTCTAATTTCTTTGAGTAATAATTAATTTATTAGCTATTTCTTTATTTATTTTACAGGATTTACATAATAGGAAGCAAACCAGTTCCAATACCTGAAGTAGGTAGTGATCGAGAAGTACTTGTTTGAGCAATAGAATTATCTAAAGAATCTGGATTTGGATCAGAGAGAGAATCTGAGATAGTTGTAGTAGAATACGTAGTAGTAATAATGTAATGATTATTTTTATTAGTAGTAGATAAATAGGATTGCTGAAAAGAGAGGGATTTTGGAATAAATTCCACTTTAGAAGTAGCTTGAATAGTATTATTGTTAGTAGTACTAATAGCTGAAAAAAGGGATGCATATGAAAAGATAGTCTCATCAAATAAAACGTGTCTGGAAATGTAAATTTTATCGGTGGAAGACAAACATTTGTAGCCCTTGTAATTTTGAGCATAACCCAAAAAGAATTGATGTGACTTATAATTGGACTTATTTCGATTATAGGGCCTCAAATGAGGGTAACAAGAGCATCCAAAAACCTTTAAGAAATTATAATCTAGTTTGTGACAAAGTAAAAATTCATAAGGAGACTTGTTATCCATAACTGTTGTTGACAACCTGTTAATTATATATGTAGCAGAAAAAACGGTCTCATCCCAAAAGGTGAGGGACATTCTTGCAGTAGAGAGCATAGCTAAAGTCATTTCAGTAAGATGATGATGCTTGCGCTCTGCCTTGGCATTCTGTTCATGAATATAGGGGCATGCAAACCTATGTTCAATGCCATTTTGCTGTAAAAAAGGTAAAAACATTGGAGACATATTCCTTACTATTATCATTTTGTAAGCATTTAATAGTATGGTCAGTCAAATTTTCAATGTAAGCTTTGTATTAAAGAAAGGCATTGTAAACTTGTGATTTGTTAACTAGTAAGAATAAGCATGTATATCTAGAATATGCATCAATGAAAATCACATAATATCTATAACCAAGGTGTGAAATCATAGGACTTCGACCCCAAACATCTGAATATATCAATTGTAAAGTTTGATTGTATTGAGTAATAGAATCTAAAAATGGTAGTTTATGCATATTTGCATTAGTACAATTGTCACATAGCATAGGTACAGACTAATATCTAGTGGTAGAAAAAAAATTACATTGGGTAAAAACAAATTTAACAGTTTTAGGGAATGTATGGTCTAATTTTTTGTGCCATAATTTAAAAAAATTTGACAGTAAAAAAATAAAAGATATAAAACTGAACTATTATTAATCTCAAGTGTATATGTTTTTTTGTTTTTTTGTCAATTTCAAGTGTATATGTGTACTCTACATGATAGACTAATGCCTATTTATAATACTCAGAGCTAGTCTAAGATAAAAATAAAAACCAAAAAATATTCAGTAATTGATAGTTCTATTTTTCAGGAATTGAAACAATATTTCCTATAATATCTTTAAATACTTATTGTGGATCATTCATTACATGTCTTCACTTTATTAGGACATTTTAGATTTATCACTTTTAGCCATGTAAAGAGAAATAAAAATAATAGAATAATTTACGAACTTACACAATTGATTCTTACTAATTTGAACTTAGTGTAGATGGAAAATGTCCTTCCCTATATTCAAAATCTAGCAATGCTGATACTTTATATCCTGATGAATGAAATCACTTGCTTTTCATTCCCAGAAAAAAGTTATAAAAATTAAAACGTACACAAAACATGATACACTTACGAAATACAACACAACACAATATGAGACATATTAATAAACAAATTTTAATTTTTTGTGTGACATAAGGATACGTGATATTATAAAGTATCAAGAATTTTTTTTAGTTAAATTATAATACAGTGTTGTTATATGACTAAATTATTTTGATAATCATGTTCAATTAAATTAGTCTAATAGCTTATTGACACAATAAAAACTAGTTGAAAAAGAAGAAAGAGACACACTAGAAGAAGAAAAAAAACTTAGTTAAACTTGATTACAAAAATAATTTGTTCATCTAACATTTTTTGTTATAATATACCCAAAAAGGATCCTGAAAAATTTTGCATCCAACATTTTTGTATCTAAAAATTTTTTATTATATTGAGGTCCCTGAACTTTACAAAAGTAAGATATATAAGCCCCTACCTTATAAACAAATAGGTCCTCAAAAGTGTGACACAAGGACCTATATGTCTTATTTTTGGAAGATTTCAATGTAATAAATTTTTTTTTTTGAAACGAAAATGTTCGATACAAATTTTTAAGGACCTATTTAGTTATATACTCATAATATCTTGATATTTTGTTAATATTAAAGTACAAACTAATTTTTTAAAATATTTTTAGTGCCTTTTTTAATTATATAAAATATGTAAGTTAGTTTTGTGTTTTAATAAATAATAATATAGGTGAATTCTACCAAACCCTCTCTAAATTAGAGGATAAGTTATCTTTTGTGACATGTCTTTTTATTATTAAATGAAATGAAATGAATTGACTTATCATAGTTAATTTTAACTTTTAATCTAACCTAAATTTTGTTAATTTAATTAATTCATTATGATGTAACTTTTTTTTGCAAATTATAAAAATTATTAAAAAAGTTTAATTTTGTAATTTTTTATTTTTTTTAAATTATATATTTATTAATCAATTTCAATCACAAAATATAAAAAATCTCAAAAGACAAAGAATAAATAAAAAAATTCAAGAGGCACACAAAATTTAAAATTTTCAAAATTTTCTCTTTTGCTTTTTTTTTTAAATTTCTTAAAAAAATAATAAAATATAAAATAAAACTTCTCTAATGATTTTTAATGATGGTATAACTTTTCTTAATCTAACATAAATTTTGTTAACCTAATCAACTAACTATGATGTAACTTTTTTACAAATTATAAAAATGATTAGAGAAGTTCTATTTTATATTTTATTATTTTTTTCAAAAAATTTAAGAAAGCAAGAGAGAAAATTTTGAAAATTTTAAATTTTTTGTGCCTCTTGATTTTTTTAATTTATTCTTTATTTTTGAGATTTTTTATTTTACGATTGAATTTGATTAATAAATGTATAATTTGAAAAAAATAAAAAATTATAAAATTAATTTTTTTAATAATTTTTATAATTTGCAAAAAAAAAGTTACATCATGATTAATAATATATTCTATTATATAAAAATTGAATTTTTGTACTTAATAATAAAACTAACGTGGCATGCTTCTGAGTGTATTTCCTGATTTATTTCTTTTACCTCATTAAATACAATTCATTACAATGGATTAATTATATCAAATAATTGATTTGATTAGATATCTAAGTATCACACAATTTAATATTATGTATATCAATTAATTGATTATAATTGTTAGAGTATAATTAGGATCAATTAAATCAATTAGCATTATCCAACATATTTGAATATTTATTATAGGATATTACGTCTTTATTATTTTGATTCTCTCATCACCTATAAATACCCTTCTATATTGTATCATTCTACACAACTTGAATACTCACAAACCTTTTCTCTATTGCTCCCTCTCCCCTTTCTAACATGGTATTAACGGAGGAAAAATGTCGGTAAAGATTTTCACAAAAATATCGCGTTGCAAGTATAGTTCTAAACCGACAATTAAACCTTAATCAATGTTTAGATTGTTTGTCACAAATACAAAGCCAATAAAATTAACCAAAGTATTTAAACCTCGGGTCGTCTCTCAAGGAATTGCAGGGAAGTGTAGTTTATTATTGGTTATGAAAAAGTATATTTTTGGGGTTTTTGAAATAAGGAACAAGAAAATATAGATTGTGAGAAAAATAAACTAATAACTAAGAAAGCTCCTAGCAAGGATTGAGAATTTGAAGTCCTATCCTCATTATCATTGTCAATTGTGATGGTAAATGTGAATTGCGTTCACTTAGTTAACCTCTAACTAATGGAGGAAGGTCAAGTGCATACAATCGACTTAAGTTCACAAGTCCTAGTCAACTCATAGTGAGAGACTAGATTTGGTGAAGTTCAAGCTAACCGGCAATCTTCAATTACCATTCTACAAGAAACTTTGACAATTCAAGAGTCTCTAATTAATTAATCCAAGTCAAGAACATAAAAATCTAATTTAAAATCCACCCAAGCATTTTATCAAACACTTGGAAGGCACAAAATAAAAGTATAGAGAATTAATAAGAGATAATAAAATCTAAGATATCCAATTGCAAGACAACAATAACCAATAATTAAAGAAAGAACAATAACATAAAAATATAAATTGCATTAATCTAAATCAAAGGGAGCAAGAGTGCATCAACAATGAAGTAAACAAACGGAAGCAATAACAAATAAACTAAAAGAAGTAAGATGCTAGAACAAATAAGACTAAAGGAAAACTAAATTAAAGTAAGGAAAAAATCTGAATCTAAGAAGAAATAAGACTAAAAACCCTAAAACCTAGAGAGAGGAGAGAGTCTTTCTCTCTAAAAATCTACATCTAAAACCTAAAGTGTGAATGAATGAAAAGTGATTGAATAATTTTTTTTATTCTGCTCTACTGCCAGCCTCTAATCTGTATTTTCGGGCCTGAAACTGGGTCAAAAGCAGCCCAGAAATTGCCCCCAGCATTTTCTGTTAATTGTAGCTCGTGATGCTCGTCACGCGTACACGTCAGCCACGTGTACGCATCGCTGAACGAATTCCTGGTCACGCATACGCGTCATCCATGCGTATGCGTCAAGGCCAGCTTCTCAAAACTTCAATTTCTTGTGTTCCTTCCACTTTTGCATGCTTCCTTTCCATCCACTAAGCCATTCCTGCCCTAGAAAATCTGAAATCACTTAACGCACATATCACGACATCGATGGTAATAAAAGAGGATTAAAAATTAGCATTTTAAGGCCAAAGAAGCATGTTTTCAATCATACCACGAAATTAGGAAGGAAACTTAAAAACATGCAATTTCTATGGATAAGTGTGAGAATAAGTGATAAAATCCACTCAATTCAATACAAAATAAACCATAAAATAGTAGTTTATCAGGTATCAGAGCCATGGTATCCTCCTTGAAGAGGCTAAGTTGATTTTCTTCTGGTGAAATCACCATACTTTCATACTTTTCTTTCGTGCCCTTTTTTTCCTTTCTCTTTTTTCAATGCTTTGATGCTTTTCTTACCTTACCAATTAGCTCATCCACTACTTACTTATTCTTATGGAGAAACCATATGTTTTTCATCACCTTTCGATAGTTTGTCATCTCTTCGCACTTTATTACTTTTCAGCAGTCTTCCAGCAGTTCGCCATTTTTTAGCATTTTTTCGCCAGTTGGCCACTCTAAGCTCAAAAGAAGCTATAAAGGAGGTGAAGAGGAATGGTAGAATTTATGAAATGCAACCTATTTATGTGAATGCAACTAAATGCAAAATGCTGTTACCTACTTGGTTAAAAGTAGATGAATCCCCAAGAACAAATATGAACTGAATTCCACTAATTCAAATCTCGAATGAAGTACAAATAGACTTGCAGAAGAAAGCTCGTGAAATCCAGGAATAAGGAATCGAGCATCAAACCTTCACCGAAAGTGTATACATTCTAATCACTCTAGTGTTTGAGGGTCGATTCTCTCGGTTTTCTACTAATCTTACTTTCTAAGGCTTGCTCTTCTTCTACCAATCAACCAAATTTAATGCACAAATACACATATCAAGAGGTCTTTTTAAGGGTTGTAATGGGGTTAGGGTAAAGGTAGGATTGTATTTGGTCATGTGGACTAAAATCGGAATCCTTGATTAACCTAAACTTCCCACCTAACTTAAGACAATCCATGTAATCAGAATATAAAATCTAACCACCCATTAACTATGTTTTCCACATATTCATGCATCTTAAATTTGAATACAACTCATATGCATTGCTATCACCACTTACTTCAGGGTATTTTGTCCCCTTTTTATTGTTTTCTTTTTCTCTCTTTTCTTTTTTATTTTTTCTTCTTTTTATTTATTTATTTATTATTTTTTTCTTTTTTCTTTTTTTTTTATTTTTCTCAATGCACATGATTAAGGTATTGAATGTAATAATATGTGCTCAACTATCTTTTTCACATTTTTACAAGAATATACAACACCCAATTCCCAAACTAAATGTTTCCAAACCCAATTTTTCCACACTTAAATCATGAGCACTCTTACTAGTCTAAGCTAACCAAGGATTCAAATTAAGGTCATTAATTATTTTTTGCTTAGAGTTAATGATGTGCTAAAATAAAGAACAAATAGGGTAAAATAGGCTCAACATTGGTTTGCAAAGGATAATGAAAGGATAAGGCCATATGGGTATGAGAGCTATAGTGAAACAAAGGCCTCAATCACGTAAGTGCATGCATACATCAAACAATGGAAATATAGAATCAAGCAAGAAAAAGATCACAATTTTAGAGAGAATAACACATACCATAATAAAACATTGGTTGATAAGATGCAACCAATCAAATAGGTTCATAATCTCACTGGTTTTGTGTGTTTGAGCTCTAAACCATGTTCTAAAATAAAGTTCTTCAAGCAAGTTCAACACAAAAATTTTAATTCAAATTAGTGAAATATACTAAAATAATTTCTTGGAAAGGAAATTATTACTTCAACCAAGTAGTACTTAAATGCAAGCAACTAACTACACATGGAATCTATCATGCAATGCAGCAACTAATCTAACAAAGAAAATTAAACATTAGTGTTGGGAAAAGGAATTGTTACCCACGGAAGTCGGTATTGACCTCCCCACGCTTAAAGATCGCACCGTCCTTGGTGCATGCAAAGATGTGCAAGTGGATGGGTTGCTACAACTGTTGCGCTTTCTTCAAAGATTGTGCGGCGGAACTTGTTTGTCACCCTATTTAGAATTTTTCCATTTCCCTTCTTGGTGGCCATCCTGAAAGAAGAGAAAAAGGAAGAAGAATAACCCACAAACAAATATATGCAAACAAATAAAATATGGGTGGGCTAATGCCAAATAATAATGAGGTTCTCAACTACATGGTAGCTACAACATGCAAGTGAAAAAATAATATAGGCGAAGGGCATATCAATAATGCAAGAATTGCAACAATGAGGGAGAGAGAGTGGGACATTAAAGACAATATAAGTTCATATCAATGCGAAAGGAATACAAGTGTCATAAAAGATTAGCATTGACTTATAAATAATATCACCCAACAATATAAAACAAGTCACTAAGCACCAAAACAATGGAAAAAATATTCGACAGATGAGTAAGAAAATTTAACACCAATGTTAAAACAACAAATATAAAAAAGAAAAGGGGAATAAACAACAAAGTTAAAATGCAATGAATGTGGTGCACGAAATTGTGATCTCAGGCAACGGCGCCAGAAACTCTGTACGCACGTCTTAATAAATCGTTTTTCATTCACAACTTCGATACAACTAACCAGCAAGTGCACTGGGTCGTCCAAGTAATAAACCTTACGTGAGTAAGGGTCGATCCCACGGAGATTGTCGGCTTGAAGCAAGCTATGGTCACCTTGTAAATCTCAGTCAGACGGATATCAAATAGTTATGGAGTTTTCAAATATTAATAATAAATAGAAAATAAGGATAGAAATACTTATGTAATTCATTGGTTAGAATTTCAGATAAGCGTATAGAGATGCATTCGTTCCTCTGAACCTCTGCTTTCCTGCTGTCTTCATCCAACCAATCTTACTCCTTTCCATGGCTGACTTTATGTAAGGACATCACCATTGGCAATGGCTACTTTTGATCCTCTCTGGAAAATGGTCCGATGCGCTGTCACTGCATGGCTAATCGTCTGGAGGCATCACCCTTGTCAATGGCTGCATCCCATCCTCTTGTGAAAATGGTCCAAATGCTCTGTCACAGCACGGCTAATCATCTGAGGTTCTCGATCATACTGGAATAGGATTCATCCTCCTTTTGCGTCTGTCACTACGCCCAGCAATCGCGAGTTTGAAGTTCGTCACAGTCATTCAATCCCAGAGTCCTACTCGGAATACCACAGACAAGGTTTAGACTTTCTGGACTCTCATGAATGCCGCCATCAATCTAGCTTATACCACAAAGATTCTGATTAAGAGATCCAAGAGATACTCATTCAATCTAAGGTAGAACGGAAGTGGTTGTCAGGCACGCGTTCATAGGGAATGATGATGATTGTCACGTTCATCATATTCAGGTTGAAGTGCGAATGAATATCTTAGAAGTGGAATAAGTTGAATTGAATAGAAAAACAGTAGTACTTTGCATTAATCTTTGAGGAACAACAGAGCTCCACACCTTAATCTATGGAGTGTAGAAACTCTACCGTTAAAAATACATAAGTGAAAGGTCCAGGCATGGCCGAATGGCCAGCCCCCATGATCTAAGAACTAGACGTCCCAAGATGATCCGAAGATGTCTAATACAATAGTAAAAAGTCCTATTTATACTAAACTAGTTACTAGGGTTTACAGAAGTAAGTAATTGATGCATAAATCCACTTCCGGGGCCCACTTGGTGTGTGCTTGGGCTGAGCTTGAATGTTACACGTGCAGAGGCTCTTTCTGGAGTTGAACGCCAGGTTATAACGTATTTCTGGCGTTCAACTCTGGTTTGTGACTTGTTTCTGGCGTTTAACTCCAGATAGCAGCGTAGAACTGGCATTCAACGCCCTTTTACATCATCTAAACTCGGCCAAAGTATGGACTATTATATATTTCTGGAAAGCCCTGGATGTCTAATTTCCAACGCAATTGGAAGCGCGCCATTTTGAGTTTTGTAGCTCCACAAAATCCACTTTGAGTGCAGGGAGGTCAGAATCCAACAGCATCAGCAGTCCTTCTTCAACCTCTGAATCTGATTTTTGCTCAAGTCCCTCAATTTCAGCCAGAAAATACCTGAAATCACAGAAAAACACACAAACTCATAGTAAAGTCCAGAAATGTGAATTTAACATAAAAACTAATGAAAACATCCCTAAAAGTAACTAGATCCTATTAAAAATATACTAAAAACAATGCCAAAAAGCATATAAATTATCTGCTCATCAAAACACCAAACTTAAATTGTTGCTTGTCCCCAAGCAACTGAAAATCAAATGGGATAAAAAGAAGAGAATATACTATAAATTCCAAACTATCAATGAAACATAGCTCCAATCAGATGAGCGGGACTTGTAGCTTTTTGCCTCTTGAATAGTTTTGGCATCTCACTTTATCCATTGAGGTTCAGAATGATTGGCATCTATAGGAACTCAGAGTTCAGATAGTGTTATTGATTCTCCTAGTTCAGTATGATGATTCTTGAACACAGCTATTTTATGAGTCTTGGCCGTGGCCCTAAGCACTTTGTTTTCCAGTATTACCACTGGATACATAAATGCCACAGACACATAATTGGGTGAACCTTTTCAGATTGTGACTCAGCTTTGCTAAAGTCCCCAATTAGAGGTGTCCAGGGTTGTTAAGCACACTCTTCTTTTGCTTTGGACCTTGACTTTAACCGCTCAGTCTCAAGTTTTCACTTGACACCTTCACGCCACAAGCACATGGTTAGGGACAGCTTGGTTTAGCCGCTTAGACCAGGATTTTATTCCTTTAGGCCCTCCTATCCACTGATGCTCAAAGCCTTGGGATCCTTTTTATTTGCCCTTGCCTTTTGGTTTTAAGGGTTATTGGCTTTTTGCTCTTGCCTCTTGGTTTTAAGAGCTTTTGGCTTTTTCTGCTTGCTTTTTCTTTTTCTTTCTATTTTTTTCGCCTTTTTTTTTCTGCAAGCTTTGTTCTTTGCTGCTTTTTCTTGCTTCAAGAGTCATTTTTATGATTTTTCAGATTATCAAATAACATATCTCCTTATCATCATTCTTTCAAGAGCCAACATATTTAACATTCTTAAACAACAACTTCAAAAGACATATGCACTGTTCAAGCATTCATTCAGAAAACAAGAAGCATTGTCACCACATCAATATAATTAAACTAAGTTCAAGGATAAATTCGAAACTCATGTACTTCTTGTTCTTTTGAATTAAAACAGTTTTCATTTAAGAGAGGTGATGGATTCATAGGACATTCATAACTTTAAGACATAGTTACTAACTACTAATGATCATGTAATAAGACACAAACATAGATAAGCACTTAATATAGAAAATGAAAAACAGAGAATGTAAGAACAAGGAGTGAGTCCACCTTAGTGATGGTGGCGTTTGCTTCTTGAGGAACCAATGATGTCCTTGAGCTCTTCTATGTCTCTTCTTTGTCTTTGTTGCTCCTCCCTCATTGCTTTTTGATCTTCTCTAATTTCATGAAGGATGATGGAGTGCTCTTGATGTTCCACCCTTAATTGTCCCATGTTGGAACTTAATTCTCCTAGGGAGGTGTTGATTTACTCCCAATAGTTTTGTGGAGAAAAATGCATTTGAGGCATCTCCGGGATCTCATGGTGATGAGCTTCATGCGTCTCTTGAGATCCATGAATGGGCTCTCTTGCTTGCTCCATCCTTTTCTTAGTGATGGGCTTCTCTTCCT
The DNA here is from genome assembly GCF_059453495.1 of Arachis ipaensis. Classification (NCBI taxonomy): domain Eukaryota; kingdom Viridiplantae; phylum Streptophyta; class Magnoliopsida; order Fabales; family Fabaceae; genus Arachis; species Arachis ipaensis. The sequence goes on from NC_142435.1 coordinate 32,293,703, forward strand.
CAATGGGAATGTCTCCTTCTATGAAAGCTCCAGCTGAGTAACATAGATGGCAAATAAGATGAGGAAAAGCTAGCCTTGCCATGGGGGAGGACTTTTCGGCTATTTTGTAGAGTTCAAGGGAGATGACTTCATGAACTTCTACTTCCTCTCCAATCATGATGCTATGAATCATGATGGCCCGATCCACAGTAACTTCAGATCGGTTGCTAGTGGGGATGATGGAGCGTTGTATGAACTCTAACCATCCTCTAGCTACAGGCTTGAGGTCCAGTCTTCTTAGTTGAACCGGCTTGCCTTTGGAGTCAATCTTCCATTAAGCTCCTTCTTCACATATGTCCATGAGGACTTGGTCCAACCTTTGACTAAAGTTGACCCTTCTAGTGTAGGGGCGTGCATCTCCTTGCATCATAGGCAAGTTAAACGCCAACCTCACATTTTTCGGACTAAAATCTAAGTATTTCCCCCGAACCATGGTGAGATAATTCTTTGGGTCCGGGTTCTTACTTTGATCATGGTTCCTAGTGATTCATGCATTGGCATAGAACTCTTGAACCATTAGGATTCCGATTTGTTGGATGGGTTTTGTTAGAACTTTCCAACCTCTTCTTTGGATTTCATGTCGAATCTCCGGATACTCATTCTTCTTGAGTTTGAAAGGGACCTCAGGGATCACTTTCTTCTTGGCCACAACATCATAGAAGTGGTCTTGATGAGCTTTGGAGATGAATCTTTCCATCTCTCATGACTCGGAGGTAGAAGCTTTTATCTTCCCTTTCCCTTTTCTAGAGGATTCTTCGGTCTTAGGTGCCATCAATGGTAATGGAAAAACAAAAAGCTTATTCTTTTACCACACCAAACTTAGAATTTTGCTCGCCCTCGAGCAAGAAAAGAAAGAATGGATGAAGAAGAAGAAGAAATGTGGAGAAGAGGGGGAGAGGTGTATTCGGCCAAGAAGAGAATAGAGGGTTGTGTTGTGTGAAAATGAGGAAGAAAAGAGGGCTTTATATAGGGAAGGGAGGGGGGGTTAGGTTCGGCCATTTAGGGTGGGTTGGGTGGGAAATTGATTTTGAATTTTGAAGGTAGGTGGACTTTATGAGGTAGGTTTATGGGGAAGAGTGGATGGATGTGAGTGGTGAAGTGGTTATAGGGAAGAGAGATTGAGGTGATTGGTGAAGAGTTTTGGGAAAGAGTGTTTATAGGATTGTGTGAAAGAGGGGTGAGAAGAAGTGAGTGGAGGTAGGTGGGGATCCTGTGGGGTCCACAGATCCTGAGGTGATCCTGTGGGGTCTACAGATCCTGAGGTGTTCAAGGAATTACAACATTGCAACAAATTAGGCATGCAAAATGCCCTTGCACACAACTCTGGGCGTTCAGCGCCAGATTGGTGCTTGTTTTGGGCGTTGAACGCCCATTTGTTGCCCATTTCTGGCGTTGAACGCCAGAACCATGCTTGTTCTGGGCGTTCAGCGCCAGCTCTTCTCCAGGGTGCAATTCTGGCGTTCAAGCGCCTAGATGCTGCCCATTTTGGGCGTTCAGCGCCAGAACCATGCTCTATTCTGGTGTTGAACGCCAGCCAGATGCATCTTACTGGCGTTCAAACGCCAGTAAGGTCTTCCTCCAAGGTGTGATTTTTCTTCTGCTGTTTTTGATTCGGGTTTTTAATTTTTATATTTATTTTGTGACTCCACATGATCATGAACCTAATAAAACATGAAAAACAATAAAATAGAAATTAGATAAAAATTGGGTTGCTTCCCAACAAGCGCTTCTTTAATGTCAATAGCTTGACAGTGGGCTCTCATGGAGCCTCACAGATGTTCAGAGCATTGTTGAGACTCTCCAACACCAAACTTAGAGTTTGGATATGGGAGTTCAACACCAAACTTAGAGTTTGGTTGTGGCCTCCCAACACCAAACTTAGAGTTTGACTGTGGGGACTCTGGTTGACTCTGCAATGAGAGAAGCTTACTGTGCTTCCTCTCCATGGGTACGGAGAGAGATCCTTGAGTTTTAAACACAAGGTTGTCCTTATTTAATTGAAGGATCAATTCTCCTCTGTCCACATCAAACACAGCTCTTGCTGTGGCTAGGAAGGGTCTTCCAAGGATGATGAATTCATCCTCATCCTTCCCAGTATCTAGGACTATGAAATCAGCAGGGATGTAAAGGCCTTCAACCTTTACTAACACGTCCTCTACTTGTCCATAAGCCTATTTTCTTGAATTATCTGCCATCTCTAATGAGATTTTAGTAGCTTCCACCCCATAGATTCCTAGTTTCTCTATTACAGAGAGGGGCATGAGGTTTATCCCTGAACCAAGGTCACACAAAGCCTTCTCAAAGGTCATGGTGCCTATGGTACAAGGTATTAAGAACTTTCCAGGATCCTGTTTCTTCTGAGGCAATCTCAGTTGATCCAGATCACTTAGTTCATTGGTGAACAAGGGAGGTTCATCTTCCCAAGTCTCAATACCAAATAATTTGGCATTCAGCTTCATGATTACACCAAGAAACTTGGCAGCTTGCTCTTCAGTAACATCCTCATTCTCTTCAGAAGATGAATACTCATCAGAGCTCATGAATGGCATAAGGAGGTTTAATGGAATCTCTATGGTCTCTAGATGAGTCTCAGATTCCTTTGGTTCCTCAAAGGGAAGCTCCTTATTGATCACTGGACGTCCCAGGAGGTCTTCTTCCTTGGGATTCACGTCCTCTCCTTTCTTCATAGGTTCGGCCATGGTGATTAATTCAATGGCCTTGCACTCTCCTTTTGGATTTTCTTCTGTATTGCTTGGGAGAGTACTAGGAGGGATTTCAGTGATCCTTTTACTCAGCTGGCCCACTTGTGCCTCCAAATTTCTAATGGATGACCTTGTTTCATTCATGAAACTCACAGTGGCCTTAGATATATCAGAGACTAAGTTTGCTAAATTAGAGGTATTTTGTTCAGAGTTCTCTGTCTGTTGCTGAGTGGATGATGGAAAAGGTTTACTATTGTTAAACCTATTTCTTTCACCATTATTAAAGCCTTGTTGAGCCTTTTGATCCTTCCATGAGAAATTTGGATGATTTTCTCCATGATGGGTTATAGGTGTTTCCATAAGGTTCACCCATATAATTTACCTCTGCTATTGCAGGGTTTTCAGGATCATAAGCTTCTTCTTCAGAAGATGCCTCTTGAGTACTGTTGGATGCAGCTTGCATTCCATTCAGACTCTGAGAAATCATATTGACTTGCTGAGTCAATATTTTGTTCTGAGCCAATATGGCATTCAGAGTATCAATTTCAAGAACTCCTTTCTTCATAGGCGTCCCATTACTCACAAGATTCCTCTCAGAAGTGTACATGAACTGGTTATTAGCAACCATGTCAATGAGTTCTTGAGCTTCTGCAGACATTTTTTTAGGTGAATGGATCCACCTGCAGAAGTATCCAATGACATTTTAGCCTATTCAGATAGACCATCATAGAATATATCCAGGATGGTCCATTCTGAAAGCATATCAGAAGGACACTTTTTGGTCAGTTGCTTGTATCTTTCCCAAGCTTCATAGAGGGATTCACCTTCTTTCTGTCTGAAGGTTTGAACATCCACTCTAAGCTTGCTCAGCTTTTGAGGAGGAAAGAACTTGGCTAAGAAAGTCGTGACCAGCTTGTCCCAAGAGTTCAGGCTATCTCTGGGTTGAGAGTCCAACCACACTCTAGCTCTGTCTCTTATAGCAAAAGGGAAAAGCATGAGCCTGTAGACTTCAGGATCTACTCTATTAGTCTTAACAGTATCACATATCTGCAAGAATTCAGTTAAGAACTGAAAAGGATCTTCAGATGGAAGTCCATGAAACTTGCAATTCTGCTGCATCAGAGAAACTAATTGAGGTTTCAGCTCAAAGTTGTTTGCTCCAATGGCAGGAATGGAGATGCTTCTTCCATGTAAATTGGAATTAGGTGCAGTAAAGTCACCAAGCATTCTCCTTGCATTATTGTTGTTGGGTTCGGCTGCCATCTCCTTTACTTGTTTGAAATTTTCAATAAGGTTGTCTCTGGATTGTTGTAATTTAGCTTCTCTTAGTTTCCTCTTCAGAGTCCTTTCAGGTTCTGGATCAGCTTCAACAAGAATGCCTTTTTCCTTGTTCCTGCTCATAAGAAAGAGAAGAGAACAAGAAAAGAAGAGGAATCCTCTATGTCACAGTAAAGAGGTTCCTTATTGTTAGTAGAAAAAGAAAAGGAATAGGGGTGAAGAAGAATGAAGAATCCAAACACAAGGGTAAGGATAGGAGCAGTGATGTGAGATGAAGAGAAGTGTTAGTAGATGAATAAATAATTAGAAGGAGATGAGGGAGAAGGATTTTCGAAAATTATTTTTGAAAAAGGGTTAGTGATTTTCGAAAATAGTTTTTGAAAAAGGTTAGTAATTTTCGAAAATTAAAATAAAAAATTAAAATAATTAGTTAATTAAAAAGAAAATTTTGAAAAAGAGGGAAGATATTTTCGAAAATTAGAGAGAGAGAGAGAGTTAGTTAGGTAGTTTTGAAAAGGATAAGAAACAAACAAAAAGTTAGTTAGTTAGTTGAAACAAATTTGAAAACCAATTTTGAAGAGATAAGAGGATAAGAAGTTAGAAAGGATATTTTAAAACCAAATTTTGAAAAAGATAAGATAAAGAGATATTTTTGAAAAGATATGATTGAAATTAGTTTTGAAAAAGATTTGATTTTAAAAATCACAATTAATGACTTGATTCACAAGAAATCACAAGATATGATTCTAGAACTCAAAGTTTGAATCTTTCTTAATAAGTAAGTAACAAACTTGAAATTTTTGAATCAAAACATTAATTGATGATGTTATTTTCGAAAATTAGGAGACAAAGATAAGAAAAAGATTTTTGAAAAATATTTTTAAAATTTTCGAAAATAACTAAGAAAAATGAAAAAGATTTGATTTTTGAAAAAGATTTTGAAAAAGATAAGATTTTTAAATTGAAAATTTGATTTGACTCATAAAAACAACTATATTTTAAACATTTTTGAAAAAGTCAAGTCTAATTTTTGAAATTTTAAGAGAGAAAAAGGGAAAGATATTTTTTTGATTTTTTTTTGAATTTTTTATGATGAGAGAGAAAAACACTAAAAATGCTCAATGCATGGAAATTTTAGATCAAAACATGTGATGAATGCAAGAACACTATGAATGTCAAGATGAACACCAAGAACACTTTGAATGTCAAGATGAACATCAAGAACTTATTTTTGAAAATTTTTATATGCAAAGAAAACATGCAAGACACCAAACTTAGAAATCTTTCATGTTTAGACTCTATGGATGCAAGAATGCATATGAAAAACAAGAAAAGACACAAAACAAGAAAACATGAAGATCAAACAAGAAGACTTACCAAGAACGACTTGAAGATCATGAAGAACACCATGAATGCATGATTTTTTTCGAAAAATGCAAGATGAACATGCAATTGACACCAAACTTATAACATGACACATGACTCAAACAAGAAACATGAAATATTTTTTATTTTTATAATTTTATGATTTTTTTGTATTTTTATTTTATATTTTTCGAAAATCATTTGAAAAAAAAATAAGGATTCCAAAATTTTTAATATGAATTCCAGGAATCTTACAATCTTAATCTAAAGCTCCAATCTGAGGGTTAGACATGGCTTAATAGCTAGTCAAGCTTTAGCATGAATATGGGAGTAATTCATTCAATTTTAATCCAAAACCTCTGTCCAAAAGAATTTAGACATGGTTTTATAGCCAGCCATGCTTCAACATGCTTCATGAAACTCTAGAATTCATTCTTAAAAATTCTGAAAAAAAAAAAATTCTTGAAAAGATTTATTTTAAAAATTTTTCGAAAACAAAGGAGAAATTTTTGAAAGATTTTTGAAAAATTTTTGAAAAGAAAACAAAAAGAAAATTACCTAATCTGAGCAACAAGATGAACCGTCAGTTGTCCAAACTCGAACAATCCCCGGCAACGGCGCCAAAAACTTGGGGCACGAAATTGTGATCTCAGGCAACGGCGCCAGAAACTCTATACGCACGTCTTAATAAATTGTTTTTCATTCACAACTTCGATACAACTAACCAGCAAGTGCACTGGGTCGTCCAAGTAATAAACCTTACGTGAGTAAGGGTCGATCCCACGGAGATTGTCGGCTTGAAGCAAGCTCTGGTCACCTTGTAAATCTCAGTCAGGCGGATATCAAATAGTTATGGAGTTTTCGAATATTAATAATAAATAGAAAATAAGGATAGAAATACTTATGTAATTCATTGGTTAGAATTTCAGATAAGCGTATAGAGATGCATTCGTTCCTCTGAACCTCTGCTTTCCTACTGTCTTCATCCAACCAATCTTACTCCTTTCCATGGCTGGCTTTATGAAAGGACATCACTATTGGCAATGGCTACTTTTGATCCTCTCTGGAAAATGGTCTGATACGCTGTCACTGCATGGCTAATCGTCTGGAGGCATCACCCTTGTCAATGGCTGCATCCCATCCTCTTGTGAAAATGGTCCAAATGTTCTGTCACAGCACGGCTAATCATCTGAGGTTCTCGATCATACTGGAATAGGATTCACCCTCCTTTTGCGTCTATCACTACGCCCAGCAATCGCGAGTTTGAAGTTCGTCACAGTCATTCAATCCCAGAGTCCTACTCGGAATACCACAGACAAGGTTTAGACTTTCCGGACTCTCATGAATGCCGCCATCAATCTAGCTTATACCACGAAGATTCTGATTAAGAGATCCAAGAGATACTCATTCAATCTAAGGTAGAATGGAAGTGGTTGTCAGGCATGCGTTCATAGGGAATGATGATGATTGTCACGTTCATCATATTCAGGTTGAAGTGCGAATGAATATCTTAGAAGTGGAATAAGTTGAATTGAATAGAAAAACAGTAGTACTTTGCATTAATCTTTGAGGAACAGCAGAGCTCCACACCTTAATCTATGGAGTGTAGAAACTCTACCGTTAAAAATACATAAGTGAAAGGTCCAGGCATGGCCGAATGGCCAGCCCCCATGATCTAAGAACTAGACGTCCCAAGATGATCCGAAGATGTCTAATACAATAGTAAAAAGTCCTATTTATACTAAACTAGTTACTAGGGTTTACAGAAGTAAGTAATTGATGCATAAATCCACTTCCGGGGCCCACTTGGTGTGTGCTTGGGCTGAGCTTGAATGTTACACGTGCAGAGGCTCTTTCTGGAGTTGAACGCTAGGTTATAACGTATTTTTGGCGTTCAGCTCTGGTTTGTGACTTGTTTCTGGCGTTTAACTCCAGACAGCAGCGTAGAACTGGCGTTCAACGCCCTTTTACGTCATCTAAACGCGGCCAAAGTATAGACTATTATACATTGCTGGAAAGCCCTGGATGTCTACTTTCCTACGCAATTAGAAGCGCGCCATTTTGAGTTCTGTAAATCCAGAAAATCCACTTTGAGTGCAGGGAGGTCAGAATCCAACAGCATCAGCAGTCCTTCTTCAACCTCTGAATCTGGTTTTTGCTCAAGTCGCTCAATTTCAGCCAGAAAATACCTGAAATCACAGAAAAATACACAAACTCATAGTAAAGTCCAGAAATGTGAATTTAACATAAAAACTAATGAAAACATCCCTAAAAGTAACTAGATCCTACTAAAAACATACTAAAAACAATGCCAAAAAGCGTATAAATTATCCGCTCATCAGAATGCAAGTATGCAAATGTAATAAGTAAAAGGAAAAAAAATGAGAAGTGAAATTTTTAAAAGTGAGACAAGAATAAAGTAAGAAAAGAAGAAGAAAAGAAAGAAGAAAGGAAAGAGGAAAGGATAAGAAAGGAGAGAAGAAAAAAGAAGAAAGGAAAAAAAGACGCGACGCGTAAGCGTTGTCCACGCGCATGCGTGGTTTGCAGAATGAGGAGGTGACGCATATGCGTCAGTCACGCGTACGCGTGGGTGTGAATTGTGCTCCTCGCACAACACTCGCACAGTTCCTGCGTAAGTCTCTGTTTTTTGTACCAGGGATGGCAGCATGAAGATACGACGCGTGGGCGTCGTCCACGCTCACGCGTGGGAGGCAAAAAATGCAAATGACGCGTACGCATCAGCGACATGCATGCATGGGTTGTGTTGTGCGCCTGGCACTCCACCCGCATGGTTCCAGCGCAACTCTCTAGTTTTTGTACCAAAGGTTGCAGCGTCGCATGTGACACGTGCGCGTCGGCCATGCGCATGCGTGAGACACACATTTTTTTTTGTGAACCAACAAGCTATCAAATTAATGCCAAACATTATTAAACAAGTGAAACTACAACATAAACTAAATAAACCTAACTAAAATTAAAAATTCAACTTATTACCAATATAAATAAAAGAGAAAATATGAAGAATTTACCATGGTGGGGGAGTCTCCCACCTAGCATTTTTAGTTAAAGTCCTTAACTTGGACATTTGGTGAGCTCCTTGTTATGATGGCTTGTGCTTGAACTCATCTTGAAACTTCCACCAATGCTTGGACTTCCAATAAGCTCCAACATTTCCAATTGAATTCACCAAGCCTTGATGAAGTTCTTTACAAGCTTTGAGCTCCCAAAGTTGATCCTCTTGTATGCCGGCATCCCAAATCTTGTTTCTACACCCGTCTTTAAGTTGATCATCATTGTTCCAACCGGGTGGCAAGCAATCCGAATTCTCAATGAAGGACCAAACTCTTCTCTTAAATCCAACCAATTGATTACTAGTCCAACCCTTGCATCTAGCTCTTGAAATCTCAACCTTGATGAGTCTTGATTTGTAACTCCAACCACTAAACATCCTTCTCTTACGCTTTATTCCACAAAACCTCCTAAGTTGACCATCTGTTTCAAGCTTACCATACTCAAGTGGGACAATAAAGCTAAGACAGATAAGTTTTACCCACTCAATTGAAGAAGTAGACGGCAACCTAGGTAGAGAAGTCTCCAACAATCTTGACAAAGCATATCCAACTCCCGTCCAACCTTGCCGAAGGACTTCCACCTTTTGAAAAGATTATTTACTTTCAAGATCTTCCTCACCGAATTCATCCAACTCTTCTCCGTCACTCTAATCATAAATATGAGGTTGAGAGAAATCTACCACAACGTTGCCTTCAATTTCATCGGGAGAAGGCTCTTCTAACTCAAGGAGTTCACTTGTGGATGCAAATTCGTTACTAGGATGGCTTGATACATGATCATCATCACCAAGGAAACCTGTCTCTTGATCTATCCCATCCAATTCTTCATAGGGAACATGCATTGGAGGTTGTGCACTACCCTCCTCAACATTAATTTCAAGCTTCTTGGAGGAATACTCTACAACTCTAGATTCCCATGGAGGTTCAGCATCTCCCAAGTCTTCGACCACTTCTTCCTCTTCAATAATTACAGCTTTCTCCAATTGTTCCAATACAAAGTCACATTCCTCATATTCCACCGGAGTTTCTAATCTCTCCTTCATGCTACGCTCCTCATTAGATTCTCTACATTTGGCCATCGGGGTACTTTGAGTATTAAAGCGCAGTGAAGCTAAATTATCTACTACCTCAGTCAAGGTAGCTTTGAACTCTAGTGTCATCCATTGCATCTCTCTTTGCCCTTGAAGAAGAAAACTAAGGGTGTCATCCATTGGAGATTGGAGTGGATATAAGGGTTCATTGCTTGGGAGGGAGGGTTCATGCTAGGAAGGTGGTTCATCTTGATAAGGATATGGAGATGGTATATAGTGAGGTGGTTCTTGGGAGTAATTGTGTTGGAAGTGGGGTGGTTCTAAGTATGGTTCATATGGCTCATAAGGTGGTTGGTATAGTGGATAAGGATTATGGTCATATGGAAGTGTCTGATTGTAGGGGGCTTGTAAGTATGATGGTTGAGGGCTATATTAAGGAGGGAGTTCATAGGTATATGGTGGTGGTTGTTGATTGTCACAAAGAGGTCCACCATAACCATTGTCTTGGTATGCATCATGGAATGGTTGTTGTTCATAGTACATTGGAGGAGGTTGTTGCCAAAAGGGTTGATCAAATCCTTGTGGCACCTCCCATCTTTGATTGTCCCATCCTTGATGCAAGCCTTCATTGTAATCTCTACTTTCTACAACATAATTGTAACCACACTCATAGCCAAAGGGGTGAGAATTCATGATAGCGAGAGAAAATGAAACAAATACCAACAAAAACTAATGAAAATAAACTCCTAAAACTAGCCAAAAACTAACAAAGAAACAAAAAGTAAACATATTCACAATATTCACAATAACCAACAATAAGGCACACATTTACAATTCTCCGGTGGCGTGAGGGCAGAAGTCGGCTAATTAAGAAAACAAAATAGAGAATGCGTTGAGAGTATAGTTCTTAACCAGCTAAGATCCGCCTTGTCAATTTAGAAAAGTTGTCACGAAATTTAGAATTAAAAATACTGGGAGTATGAGTCCCAGGTCGTCTCCCAACGAGTTGCAGGAAAGGGTGCTAACTTATTAATCAGGAATTTTCGAAAGAGTTTAAGTTTGGATAATGAGCAATTTAAATAATTATAAATTAAAGCAATAAAACTAAGAATGATTATTAATATTTTAATAAAAAGCCTTGACTGGGGGAATGATTAATTGGAAGTTCTATCCTTGTTGGGATCTCTTAAGTGTAGTATCAAAAAGGTTGTTGTTTTCACTTAGTTAACCCTTACTAAATAAAGGAAAGTCAAGTGATTGAGCTAATCCTTATTCGCAAATCCTAGTCCTCTTCCTTGGGAAGGTCTAGCGTTAGTAAATACAGAACTAGCCAACAACTTCCAATTTAACCAACACTTAATCCTTCCAACTCAAGTGTCTCCTCCTAATCAACCCCCATGTCAAGTTTGGGAAATCTACTCCATTGACATGAATATAATACTTAGAAAAATATAAGAAGAAGACATAATGAATTAAATAAAATTAATCAAAAATAAAAGTAATCCTCTTTATCAATAATCCATGAAAATAATCCAATTAGAACTCTAAATAAAGTAAATAAGGATATGGAAGAATAAGGGACAAAGTAAACAAACTAGAATAATGTCTTCAACGGAGGTAATGACTCTTCAATATCCAACAGCATGAAACAATAAATATAAAGTGAACCTAGAGGGAAAGTAATCCTCTCTAAATTCAGATCTAGAAACCTAACACTATCCTAATATATCTAAAACTGTATGTCTATTATGTCTAAGATGTGTGTTGAGTCTCTGCATGTTCCTTGGCTTTATTCTGTGTTTCTAGGCCGAAAACTGGGTCAAAACGCAGCCCGAAATCGCCCCCAGCGTTTTCTGTTAATTCTGCAGATCGCGCAGGTCACGTGTACGCGTCGTCCACGCGTTCGTGTCATTCAGTGATTTTCTTTGTCATGCGTACGCGTCGTCCACGCGTTCGCGTCATTCGTGCAGACTCCAATCCGCGCGCTCGCGTGAGCCATGCGCGCGTGTCAGTGTTCGCTGGTCATCTCCTTAGTTTCTTGTGTTCCTTCCATTTTTGCAAGCTTCCTCTCCATTCTCTAAGCCATTCCTGCCCTATGAAGCCTGAAACACTTAACACACGGATCACGGCATCGAATGGTATAAAGAAAAATTAAAATATACTAATTAAAGATCTCAAGGAAGCAAGTTTTCAATCATAAAACAATATTAGAAAGGGATTATAAAATCATGCAATTAGTATGAATAAGTGGGTGAAAACTTGATGAAACCATTCAATTGAACACAAGATAAACCATAAAATAGTGGTTATCACCCGGCAACGGCGCCAAAAACTTGACAGAGCAAAAATATCGGTAAAGATTTTTACAAAAATATCGCGTTGCAAGTATAGTTCTAAACCGACAATTAAACCTTAATCAACGTTTAGATTGTTTGTCACAAATACAAACCCTATAAAATTAACCAAAGTATTTAAATCTCGGGTTGTCTCTCAAGGAATTTTAGGGAAGTGTAGTTTATTATTGGTTATGGAAAAGTATATTTTTAAGGTTTTTGAAATAAGGAACAAGAAAATATAGATTGCGAGAAAAATAAACTAATAACTAAGAAAGCTCCTAGCAAGGATTGAGAATTTGAAGTCCTATCCTCATTATCATTGTCAATTGTGATGGTAAATGTGAATTGCCTTCACTTAGTTAACCTCTAACCAATGGAGGAAGGTCAAGTGTATACAATCAACTTGAGTTCACAAGTTCTAGTCAACTCATAGTGAGAGACTAGATTTGGTGAAGTTCAAGCTAACCGGCAATCTTCAATTACCATTTAACAAGAAACTTTGACAATTCAAGAGTCTCTAATTAATCAATCCAAGTCAAGAACATAAAAATCTAATTTAAAATCTACCCAAGCATTTTATCAAACACTTGGAAGGCACAAAATAAAAGTATAGAATTAATAAGAGATAATAAAATCTAAGATACCCAATTGCAAGACAACAATAACCAATAATTAAAGAAAGAATAATAACATAAAAATATAAATTGCATTAATCTAAATCAAAAGGAGCAAGAGTGCATCAACAATGAAGTAAACAAACGGAAGCAATAACAAATAAACTAAAAGAAGTAAGATGCTAGAACAAACAAGAGTAAAGGAAAACTAAATTAAAGCAAGGAGAAAATCTGAATCTAAGAAGAAATAAGACTAAAAACCCTAAAACCTAGAGAGAGGAGAGAGCCTCTCTCTCTAGAAACCTACATCTAAAACCTAAAGTGTGAATGAATGAAAAGTGATTGAATGATTTTTTTTTATTCTGCTCCACTCCCAGCCTCTAATCTCTATTTTCGGGCCTAAAACTGGGTCAAAAGCATCCCAGAAATCGCCCCCAGCATTTTCTGTTAATTACAGCACGTGACGCTCGTCACGTGGACGCGTTAGCCACGCGTACGCGTCACTGAACGAATTCCTAGTCACGCGTACGCATCAAGGCCAGCTTCTCAAAACTTCAAATTCTTGTGTTCTTTCCACTTTTACATGCTTTCTTTCCATCCTCTAAGACATTCATGCCCTAGAAAACCTGAAATCACTTAACGCACATATGACGACATCGATAGTAATAAAAGAGGATTGAAAATTAGCAATTTTAAGGCCAAAGAAGCATGTTTTCAATCATAGCACGAAATTAGGAAGGAAACTTAAAAAATGCAATTTCTATGGATAAGTGTGAGAATAAGTGATAAAATCCACTCAATTCAGTACAAAATAAATCATAAAATAGTAGTTTATCAGGTATCCGAGCCATGGTATCCTCCTTGAGGAGGATAAGTTGATTTTCTTCTGGTGAAATCACCATACTTTCATACTTTTCTTCCGTGCCATTTTTTTCCTTTCTCTTTTGTCAATGCTTTCATGCTTTTCTTACCTTACCAATTAGCTCATCCACTACTTACTTATTCTTATGGAGATACCATATGTTTTTCGTCACCTTTCGATAGTTTGTCATCTCTTCGCACTTTGTCACTTTTCAGCAGTTTTCCAGCAGTTCGCCATCTTTTTTGATCAATTAGCAGCATTTAACATATGTGAATATTTATTATAGGATATTACGTCTTTATTATTTCAATTCTCTTGACACCTATAAATATCCTTCTATATTGAATCATTTTACACAACTTGAATACACACAAATATTTTTTTTACTGCTCTCCTTACCCTTTCTAATAATAATAAATACAATTTAATTTAGTTAGAAGTTCATTGTTTTATAGTCTTCTATATATATATATATATATATATATAAACATGACAGAATAAAATTGTAAAAATAATCATTTTTATCACTATGGATATTTTAACTCTTTCTTTTTTTTCTCTCTTTAAATGTAATTTTGTTTTGCGTTAACTTTGTTTATTTAATGATGAAATATACTCATGTTAATTCTATCATATAATATTTTATTTTTCTCCTATGTATTTTGATTTGTATAGTTACTATTGATCTTGCTGTTTTCATTTTGTTGAATTGTTCTTTATTTTTTTATGACTTGATAATTTAAATAAAAAAATCAAAGAAAGAAAAAAACGATGCCCAAAGGCGGAAGCTAAAAGTTTAAAACAGTAACATCATTCCTCAGCATTATTATTATTAATATGAATTTTATTATTTCTTTTCTAACATTCTTTAATATGAGATTCATTTTTTTCTTTATTATTTTTAATTCTTTTATTATTTTCTTCTCTAATTATAAATCTTCTTATAATAATTCTTTGATAAAATATTTTTTTGGTCTAATAGATTTTTTTCTATTTTTTGTCAAAAATAATTTATATTAGGAGAAAAAAAGAAGATACAAATTAAATTTTTAAATTTAAATTTAAATAAGATGTACAAAGGGTAACTATTGAATTGAGATCTAGAATTCATTTGGTAGATTTAAACTCTTTGTATTATCGTCATTGAAAATTTCAAATACTATTATAAAATTCTACATATTTTTATCTTATTGTTCTTAAATTATACATTATACCGTGTATTTGAAGAGTTTTATATTTTTTGAAATAAGTGTGATATTATATAATTTTTTGGATACAAAAGGATAATAAGTTGAAGTGAGTAACAAAATTAATTATATAATAAGATACAAATTTTTAGATTTCTAGCACAATTGACAAATTTTTAGTTTTAAAATAAATTTTTACTCTATTTTTTATCTTTTATTTGATTCTTTTATAATTTTTTTCTTGATTTTCTTATTAATTATGTTTGTAATAATTCATCACAAATTTGTGTTTTGTAAAAAAAAATTATCAATCATAAAATACAGAAAACTTAACCAAAAAATTTAAAAAATGTTGATTAATCACAAAATAAAAAATTATGAATTGTGCTTTAATTATGCTGTAAAATACAAATGGAGGCTATTTAAAATTAGCTTTTTACCATTCATGTTAACTTAAATTATAATAAGGTAAAAAGTAAAAATGGTATATAATAATTTAATTTAATTATTTATACTATCAAAATTATTCTTTATTATATCACATTCATTTTTATTCATTGGTGATCTTTAATTGTCTATTTTAAATAAAAATTTGAATTGATTGAATTAATTTTTTTCAATTAGTAATATAATTATTGTGACATTTGCTTTGCTCAGTAATATTTTTTTAATTTATTTAATCTAATTAATCATCTCTTTCTTATTTTATGCTAATTTAACTAATTAAAGTTAATAAATTTCAGTTATTTTAATTTTTGTAACTTTTTATTCTAATGATGTATTTTAATTAATGCATTAATATAATTTTAATATTTATATGTCATTAATAATAATAATCTCATTTTAAAGTAATGTTTTATTTTCTATATATATATATAATATGTTTAATTATAAAAAATCTACTATTTCTTTATACGATTAGATTAGACATATTTATATTCAATTTATTTGATTACTTAACTAGAATTAATTATATTAAAAAATTAAATTAAGATTATGGTGGATTAATTATATTGTTATTAATTAATTATATTAAAAGATTAAGATTATGATGGATTATTATTATTTTATTACTTTTTATTTTTTATATTAATTTAGATATTTAGTTTGTTTTTATTATTATTATTATTATTATTATTATTATTATTATTATTATTATTATTATTATTATTATTATTATTATTATTATTATTATTATTCTATGTGTTTATTCTCATAAATCTTGCTAAATTAAACAAATACTGTATATATTCTTTTTATTCCTCTTCTATATACACGTAAAATTTATTAAATTATTTCTCTTTCGTCTAATAATTTTATTTCTCTTCTATTTATATTTCTTTTCTTCAATATTTTAT
This sequence comes from Arachis ipaensis, assembly GCF_059453495.1. Classification (NCBI taxonomy): domain Eukaryota; kingdom Viridiplantae; phylum Streptophyta; class Magnoliopsida; order Fabales; family Fabaceae; genus Arachis; species Arachis ipaensis. The sequence continues at coordinate 32,309,546 of NC_142435.1, forward strand.
TGGTTCTTATTTTTCTAAATTTAACTTTAATTTATGTATTTGTTCTTATTACACCTAAATTTTTTTATTTATGTATAATATACATTCTTATATATGTTATAGAAATATGATTTGATTCCATTAATTTGCCAATTTTTTTTAAAAAATATAAAGCTAAAGCTCAAAAATATATTTATAGATATTTTACTTTTTTAACTAAAAAATATAATATTTTTTGTCATATTTTTTGAAATCCTAAGTTAAATATGAATATTGATTTTTGAAATAGAATAAATATATTTTAAATTTTTTGTATCTAAAAATAATATTCTATCAATGTTAGAATATTTAGATGGATAAGTAATAGTGAATATAGAATTATTTAGGATGGATAGAATTAAGTACATCTTTTTATTGAAAATACAAATTTAAAAATATTATATTCAATTCTCAATAGTCAACCTCTCATTAAACTATTGTATGTTCAAAAGATTTTTGAGAAAATAAAATAATTTTAGGTATATAATTTTTTGTAAAAATTTAATTAATTCAATATATTTATTGTAAACTCCGAGTAATTTGTGAATAACTAGTTAATAAATTAATTATTAATCAAATAAATTAGAAAATAGAATTTTATGATTTAGTGAGGTAGAAATAATTAAAATAAGAATTTTGACACTAATTTTAAAAAATTTAGCACAAAATTGGACCAAACAGACCGAACCGAACGAATCGGGCCTGTATTAGGCCAAAGCCCAACTCAATTCATCCAAGCACACTTAAAGGCAGCCTTCTTTCCTCCTTCCTTCAGCAAAACACGCTGAAGCATTTGGCCAAGGGGGAAGAAGACATCCATGAAAACCTAACCCTTGGTGTAATTTCAATTCTTAATAACTTTTGATCTGGAGCTCCGATTGATGAGCTGTCAGCGCCCACGCGTTCGTCTCGGAATTTTATACAAATCTTCTTACCCAAATCTTCTCATCTCAATTTCGAAATTTGTTGAGATTAGATGTTGAGAGTTTATTGAATTTTGGTGTTTAAGAGTTAGCTTTGTGGATTTGCTAGGTTTTGTTCCAATTTTGCGTTGGTAAGGTAAGGAATGTTTAATTCTTTTCAAGTTATCTAATTAGTGAATCCTATGATAATTTTAGTGTTATTTTATGAAGTTAGTTTGGATTGTGTACTTTGGAAACAAATTGGTGGTGTTAGAGACTTGGTATTAGACTTTGGGGAGCCCAAGACCCGTTTGGTGAGACTCTGGAACTTGGATGTTGTGAACGGTGACAAATCGTGACATTCCAGGTTTTATGGGAAATCGGTCAAGGTATGGTTTTGGTTTCTCATATATAATATATAATATTTTGTGAAAACTTAGGCTAGTTGACTATAAGATACGAATGAATGTATGTGTATGTTAAATTGTTTAGTGCCTTGAGAATAATTGTGAATTTAGTTGGGGGTTGATTGTTGTTTGATAGTGGAGATAAAGGTTGGAATGATTAAGGGTGTTGAATATTTAGTAATTGTGACTTGAATTGATGATATATGTTGAGCATGTGTTGATAATTACGAACCAAGTTGAGTGTGGGTTTGTTGTTTAATGTTGAGAATGGAAATTTGAATGTTAAATAATGATTTAATGATGATTGATAAATTGAGGATAATGAATGTGTATAGATGATGGATGGTTGGTGGTCTTCTTGATATAATTATAAAGTTATGCATGGGAATTGTTTAGAATCGAGGTGTGATGGATGATAGAAGGGTGTAGAGCTGTGTTGTGATATTTCAAGTGTTGGAACTAATTTTGAGTATAAAAGGATTGATATTGAATGGTGAATTAATGAAAATAAAGGTTTGAAGGTTTTTGTGTAAAGTTGATTTTTGGTCGAACTTCGGTAAGCCATAACTTGGCTTCCGAACCCCCAAATAATTTCAAACCTATTTCATATGAAATTTGGGTCCGTGAAGTTTATGTCGTTCGAAGAACAAATGAAAAATGTTTTAAGACAAAAAAGTTATGCGTGACGTGTAACACCCTACCACATAAAGCTTTACACTTAAGCCGTAAAATAGATGTGGTGTGGTATTACGAGCTCTAAAGCAAAATATATACATGATAGTATCTGAAAGAGAGTAATATACGAGGAGCCTTGAAAAATAGGTAAAACAAGATCGCAAAATAAAAAGCGTAACGCTCAGGAAGCGAAATTACTTGCGGGCTAAGAAACTTAACGATCATAGGTGTAATTAAACAAAAAGAGAGAATAAAGAGTCAAGGATACAAAATAACTAGCTCCTAACTCAGCCTGCGAAGTCAAGGCTGGCCGGAGAATATTTACATACATATATACGTATCCCAAAATACCCAAAAACACAAAGAGAAAACCTTAACTCTCCTTAAACCTCTAAGAGGGACAAAATAAACAAGTTTCTTAGAGAGAAAGCTAAGTACATATATACATAAACTGAATAACAAAAGAACCCAGGAACCACTCCGCTTCAAAACTCTAGACGCCTAGCGAGGTGCCTCTCGACCTGCATCTGAAAACAACAACACAGTATGGGGTGAGAACCGAAGGTTCTCAGCATGGTAAAGGTGCCACGCACATAATATATAAGGTCTTGGGAATGCCAGAGGCAATCCTAGAACGCCAACACTCAGATTATAAATATCTGTGTTACTAAACAGAAACCACAAAGGGGTAGGTGTTCTAAGGAATTCCAAACTCAACTTAAACCTAACTCTAACACTAAACCTGTCCAGCTTTTCTCTGCTCCTCCATCACTAATGATTTAGCAAAGACAAACAAATAGACAAGTTCAAGCACAAGTAGAAGGCAGGTAGTGCAAGTAACAAGTATAACAATTAGCATAATATATATTCAGTTAGGCAATCTCAAGCAATGCATAGCAGACAACACAAATAGAATGCACATGATGTATGCCTGTCCTATGGCTGATGAAGCTCATCTATCGGTTATCAAGCTAACCTGACAAGTCCGAAACCCTTGGACTGTCCCTCGTCACGCATCCCCATAAGTCTATGCATAGCTTTCTCATTTCATTCATACATTCATATAAAATTTACTCAATGGGAGATATCTGACGTTAGGATTCTTGCTAATAAAGAATTTTAATAAAACAGTCGCGTTGTAGATATAGTTTCTAAACCAACAAAAATCCCTTCGTACAAACGTTTTGGTTGTCACAAGTAACAAACCCCTTTTAAAATTGATAACCGAGTATTTAAACCTCGGGTCGTCTTCTCAAGGAACTGCAGGGAAGTATGTTCTTATTATTGGTTATGAAGATTGTAGAATTGGGGTTTTAAGAACGAGGAACAAGTAATTTAATGACGAGTAAATTAAATGGCAATTAAAAATAGATAAATAACTGTAAAGCAAACTTTTGGTACGGTATGAGAAATTAGAGGTCCTATCCTGGCTATCCTTATCAATGATGATAATAATTGAATCTTAATTCCACTTCGTTAGCCTTTACTAATATAAAGGAAGGTCAAGGGATTAATTGGTTTGATCTTCGGATCCTATTTATTTCCTAAGAAAAGATTGGGATTATTGAAGTTCAATTAAATTAACAAGATAACAATTATCAATCATGTTTGAGTTTGACAACTCCTGAGTTACTGATTTCTTAACCAAAATCAAAAGGAGAAGTAAATCTACTTGAATAAAAATGTCTTCAGAGTAAAAGCAACAATAGCATAAATAAAAAAAATCAATATTAAACTGAAATACCTCAAATAACATTAATAAAAGAGTAATCTGTAACATGAAAGGATTCATAAAGCGACTTGTAAAAGTAAATAAAAGGAATATTGAACCTGATCAAAAGAGATAATCCTGAAAGCGAATAAAAATCCTAAATCTAAATCCTAATCCTAAAGAGAGAGGAGAGAGCCTCCCTCAAAACTAATTCTAATTCATGGAAAGTAAAAATTGGCGATCTCCCCCTGAATGGATGCATTCCCCCACTTCATAACCTCTGGTCTATGCCTTCTGGACTTGGATTTGGGCCAAAAAAGGCTCCAGAATTCGCTATGAGCGTTTTCTGCAATTTCTGGTGCGTGGCCTCTGTCACGCGTCCGCGTGGGTCACGCGGTCGCGTCATTCGGAGCTTTTCTCGTCACGCGGTCGCGTCAGTCATGCGGCCGCGTCGCCGCTTCTTCGCGCTTGGCATGCGATCGCGTCGTCCATGCGATTGCGTGGATGCCAGTTTCTTCAAGGACTCCGTTTTGTGCTTTCCTTCCATTTTTGTATGTTTCCTTTCCATCCTTTGAGTCATTCCTGCCTTAGAAGATCTGAAACTACTCAACACACTAATCACGGCATCGAATGGAAATAAAGGTAATTAAAATAATTAATTTTAAAGCATAGGAAACATGTTTTTCACATACATCACATAATAAGGAAGGAGAAGTAAAACCATGCAATTAATATGAATAAGTGGGTGAAGGATTGAATAAATCACTCAAATTAAGCACAAAATATATCATAAAATATGGGTGAAGGATTGAATAAATCACTCAAATACCAATCCGTGCACTTCAATTTGAAGCGTGGAGCATTATTGAACCTTGTGCACCAGCTCTGAGTGCGAGCCATTTTCCTCTTACTCTTAAAGCCGCAAAGAGCTCTAAGCTGGCCATCTGTTTTAAGCAAACCGTATTCAAGTGAAAAAGTAAAGTTAAAGGTTAAGGATTGTACCCACTTGAAACTTGTATTGGGTGGTAATGGCCTTGGGGTAGGTATTTCTGGTGGTTCTGTAAGTTCTACTCCCTTGTACTCTTCTGTGAATTCCTCCACTTCTTTGCAAGAATCTTCAAATACATTTGTGTCCTGGTCAAAGTCTTCTATGTCTTCCTCATCACTTGAGTCATAGATTGGAGGTTGAGAGAAATCTACCTCCGCATCATCTTCGTATTCACTTGGGGAAGATTCTTTGATCTCAGAGAATTCACTTGCGGATGCAAGTTCATTACTAAGAGAACTTGACTTGTGACTATCATCATCAAGGGAATATGAGTCCTGGGTTATTCCGTCTAGTTCTTCATAAACGACTTGCCTTGGGGATTGTGCTCTATCCTCCTTAGCATCAACTGTGACGTCCTCGACGGAGTTCTCCTCAACTCTGGATTCTTATGGAGGTTCAGCATCTCCTAGATCTTCAACCAACTATTCTTCTTGTACAATGACAGCTTCTTCCACTTGTTCTAGTATGAATTCATGCTCTGTCTTGTCCACTGGAGTTTCTAGTGTTTCCTTCATGCTACGCTCTTCGTTAGATTGTCCACATGAGGTTGTGGTTGGTCCTTGAATGTTCGAGCGTCTAGAAGCTAATTGAATTACTGCTTGCTACAGTTGTCGAATGGTTGTTTGAAGTTTATTTACTGTTGCCTTGAGGCGAACCTCTGATTCTCAGGGTGATGAATTTGGACATGAAACATAGGGAAGTGGTGGTGCTTGGGGGTGATTGGATTGGAACTGGGGTAGGAAAGGATCATACGGTGGTGAATGGTGAAGAGAAGCTTGGGAGTGTGGTGGTTCGAGGTTATGTTGAGAGGTTGGTCTATAGGCACGGGGTGGGGCTTGTTAGTAGTCACAAGGTTGTCCACCATATCTATCAGCTGGGTATGCATTGTAGAATGGTCGTTGTCCATGATATCTTGGAGGGTGTTGTTGCCTGAAGGGTCGATTAGATCCTCTTGGCTCCATCCATCCTTGATTGGTTTGACCTTGATGCATATTCCTGCTGTAACTTCTATTTCCTTCAACAAAGTTAGAACCAAACTCAAAGCGAGAGGGGTGAGAGTTCATAGTAGCAAATAAAATTAAAAAAAAAAAACAGAAATAAATAAACAAGTAAAAGAAAAATATTTACAATAACCAATAATAAGGCACACGTTAGCAGTTCCCCGGCAACGGCGCCATTTTGACGTTAGGATTCTTGCCAGTAAAGAATTTTAATAAAACAGTCGCGTTATAGATATAGTTTCTAAACCAACAAAAATCCCTTCGTACAAACGTTTTGGTTGTCACAAGTAACAAACCCCTTAAATAAATTGATAACCGAAGTATTCAAACCTCGGGTCGTCTTCTCAAGGAACTGCAGGGAAGTACGTTCTTATTATTGGTTATGGAGATTGTAGATTTGGGGTTTCAAGAATGAGGAATGAATATGACAAATAATTTAAATGACAATTAAAAATAAATAAATAACTGTAAAATAAACTTTTGGCAAGGTATGAGAAATTAGAGGTCCTATCCTGGCTATCCTTATCAATGATGATAATAATTGAATCTTAATTCCACTTCGTTAGCCTTTACTAATATAAAGGAAGGTCAAGGGATTAATTGGTTTGATCTTCGGATCCTATTTATTTCCTAAGAAAAGATTGGGATTATTGAAGTTCAATTCAATTAACAAGATAACAATTATCAATCATGTTTGAGTTTGACAACTCCTGAGTTACTGATTTCTTAACCAAAATCAAAAGGAGAAGTAAATCTACTGGAATAAAAATGTCTTCAGAGTAAAAGCAACAATAGCATAAATAAAAGAAATCAATATTAAATTGAACTATCTCAAATAACATCAATAAAAGAGTAATCTGTAACATGAAAGGATTCATAAAGTGACTTGCAAAAGTAAATAAAAGGAATATTGAACCTGATCAAAAGAGATAATCCTGAAAGCGAATAAAAATCCTAAATCTAAATCCTAATCCTAAAGAGAGAGGAGAGAGCCTCCCTCAAAACTAATTCTAATTCATGGAAAGTAAAAATTGGCGAGCTCCCCCTGGATGGATGCATTCCCCCACTTCATAACCTCTGGTCTATGCCTTCTGAACTTGGATTTGGGCCAAAAAGGGCTTCAGAATTCGCTATGAGCGTTTTCTGCAATTTCTGGTGCGTGGCCTTTGTCACGCGTCCGCGTGGGTCACGCGGTCGCGTCAGTCATGCGGCCGCGTCATATGTGTTTTGCTTAAGGCGCGCAGTCACGTCAGTCATGCGGCCGCGTCGCCACTTCTTCGCGCTTGGCATGCGATCGCGTCGTCCATGCGATCGCGTGGATGCCAGTTTCTTCAAGGACTCCGTTTTGTGCTTTCCTTCCATTTTTGTATGTTTCCTTTCCATCCTTTGAGTCATTCCTGCCTTAGAAGATCTGAAACTACTCAACACACTAATCACGGCATCGAATGGAAATAAAGGTAATTAAAATAATTAATTTTAAAGCACAGGAAACATGTTTTTCACATACATCACATAAAAAGGAAGGAGAAGTAAAACCATGTAATTAATATGAATAAGTGGGTGAAAGATTGAATAAATCACTCAAATTAAGCACAAAATATATCATAAAATATGGGTTTATCAATATCCATTCCCGAGAATTTATACGTGCCTAGTCACCCTTACGACGTAGGGTCAACAGAGTATCAAGTTTCAATCTGGAACACGTGGTGGCAAGTAACGATTCTGTACCTAGGGAACTCGTATCTCAGATAACATTAAATTCATAAGCCACATAATATTCATAACCATTCGTATTCATTGCATAATCATTCATCATAGCCATGGCTTTATATAGCCGTAATACATACGCATTCTCCTCATATAACTCATCACTTTTAACCTTTACTTCATCCCCAAGTTACCTCTATTTCCTAGCTTCAACTTACTTCTAGAGTAACTACTATGATCCGAAGCTAAAAGAGTGAAAATCGAGGTTTAGATGCTTGAAATTTGACTTAAAAACACAAAAATCCATTCTTTTGTTGAAACAGGGGCCACGCGTATGCGTGGGCGTGCAGAAAGGCTTGCTCGCGCACGCATACCCCTGCTCGCGTACACGTGGATCCTAGCCCAGAAGGGTAGGTCGCGTCGCGAGCGACTGGACACGTACGCAAATCCCTGGTCACGCATACCACGCGTACGCATGGACATGAAGAACCTACACTCGCGTACGCAAACTTACTGCTCGCGTACGCGTGAATCCCAACCCGTAAAGGTTGGTCGCGTCGTGAGCAACGGGGCACGTACGCAAATACCGGGTCACGCGTACACGTGGGCTACGCGTATGCGTAAGCGTACATTTTTCCAAAAATTTTGCTAAGGTATGAAAAGCTGTAAAATTTTATTTTTAACCCCAAACTTTCAGCACGCATAACTTTTACGTCTTAAAATATTTTTCATCCGTTCTTCAAACGGCCTAAACTTCACGAATCTAATTTTTATATAAAACAAGTTTGAGATCATTTAGGGGTCTGGAAGTCAAGTTATGCTTCGCCAAAATTTGTCCAAAAACCAAATTTCACAAAAACTTCAAACCTCATTTTCATTAAAAGCCACTCTCAATTCAATACCAAACCTGCAAATCATTAACAAGCACCTCTTCCTCAACACCACAACAATCTCCATAATATACCATACCCCAAATCAACAACATCATACATACACTTCCTAAATACACCAACAAAATCATAATTCACCAATTCAAGACTTATATATTCATGTCCTCAAGTCATTAATCATCAATTCGTCAATTATCATTAAGTCAACAAGCCCCAAAACCAAAACATACTTCTTATCAAGAGCACTAAGCAATAAATATACACATATGTTCCAACCTATTCTATGGTCACCTAGCCTAAGTTTTCCTAGAACATTACATATTAAATACGCACCCTAAACCATACCTTGGCCAATTTTCACGTATTAACCAAGGCAACCCACTTAGGCAAAAAAGGGCAAGGCTTCAATCACCAAAATTCAACTCTAACACCCACCAAGCTCTCAAATCAAGCTTCCAATGATTCCAAGGACTCTATATCATGCATTCATACACCTAACACATATATATACATACATATACCCAACAACTCAATATCCAACATAATCAAAACAAGAAATACATAGGGTTCAGAATCCTTACCGTGTCCACGGACTAAACGAACTAAATTTGTCAAGCTCCACAAGCTAAATTGAACATAGAGTACCAAATTAAACAAAATCTCAACATGGGTTTTTACCAATTTTCAAAATTCAAATGGTAGAGAAAATGGGGTAAGATTGAAGCTTACCTATGAAATTGATCTGATAAAATCATAGAACTCGATACGGTGGACACGTGGCTACAAACGGTGCGGCGATTGGAGCTCGTAGCAAGAAGTTATGGTAGTTTGAAATCAAGGCAAGGGTTTGCTCCTCACCTTCTTCTTCCTTCAGCCTTGGAACGTAAATAAGGAAATGAAGGGAGATGTGATGAGTTGAAGCTCATTAATGGGTTAGTGTGGTTTGGGCCTGGTTCGACCAGTTCGGCCCGTTCGGCCTAATCTTGGGTCAAATTCTTTGAAATTAGTGTCAAAATTCTCGTTTTAATGAGCTCTATCCTAATTTAATATAAGATTTACATTTCTAATTTTTCCTTATTAAAATTTAATTTATTGACTAATTATTTACTAATTTAGCGGAGTTTACACGATGGAAGTTTTGGGTTTAAAATGATTAATCTGCAGATTTCAGACTTAAGTAAAAATTTTAACAAAACGTACGCCCATGCGTACGCATGACACAGGATTCTTGCGTACGCATACCATCCATTCGCATATGGTAGCTACTGCCTGGTTTGCATGCGTACGCGTGGCCCCTGTTTCAGCAAAAATGGATTTTGTGTTTTAAAGCTCAAATTTGAACCTCTAAACTTCTATTTTCATTCTTTTAACCCCTAAAGATTAGTTTTAAGTGTAGTGTTGCGATTAGGCTATGGAAAGCAAGGTTACTTAGAAGTAAAGGAAGGTCTAGAGTAACTAAACTGAGATGTTAATGATGAGTTTGGGGATGACTGTATGTGGCCAAAATGGTCGAGGTGTGTGTGTGGCCAGAATGGTCGAGATGTGTGTGTGGCCGGAATGGTCGAGAGGGTAAGATTTGGGTGCGATCCTGCTTGCTCGTTAACTTGAAAATGTATTCGGGTGGCAAGTTGAGGACAGAAGTTCCCTCTCTTGTCGTGATGAGGGTGTGGGGAAAGTGGAAAGGCACTCTCCTTCGTATTGTTTCTCCCACATTCTTCTCTAGTTGCAAGGTGGAAAGGTATGCTCCTTCAATGTGAAAAGACACTCTCCTTCGTATATCCTCTAGGAGAAGGTGGAAAGGCACGCTCCTTTGATGTGGAAAGACACTCTCTTTCGTTTATGATCCTCCTGGAGATGCGCAACCTAGAGACAGATGTCTGGGTTAGCTACCAGATGTGTCGGATTCTGGCAATTTAACCGACACGTGAGCTCACGGCCAGTAAAACAGGCATGCATCATGTTGCATTTGTTTGCTTTATTTGGGTGTGCATAATTGCTTTGGGTTTGCCTATCTGATAAATTCTGTTTAACTGATAACTGTGATACTTGCTGTAACTGTTCTTTAAATGTGTTTGCCTTGTATTTGCTTGTGTTTGTGATTGTCTTTCTGTTTTGAGTATCTTGGTGTGGACAGGTGATAATGTTGATTTGATTTAAAATGGGCCAGAGGCCGGGTTAAGTTTATTTGGGTCGGAGACCGAGCCAGTTTGATTTGGGCCATAGGCCGTGACTGGTTGGGTCAGTGGTAAGGGTTAGAGTTGAATAAGACAGTGAGTGGATTGTACTTTGAGAGACTAAGTTAGGATTGAGTTAGAACCTTAAGAACCTTAGATATCTACCCCTGCTTATGGTTTCTGTTTTAGTTCCTTAAGAATTATAATCTGAGTGTCGGCGTTCTAGGATTGCCTCTGGCTTTTCCAGGACCATATTTATTATATATGTGGGCACCTTAACCATACTAAGAACCCCCGATTCTTATCCCAAACAATATTATTATTTTTCAAATGCAGGTTGAGAAGCACCACTCTGTATTTTGGAAGACGCTGATGAAGTAAAGAACTTTTGGGACTCAGGGTCATATTTTTTATTATATTTATGTATGTATATAGATTCTCCACCTTGTATTTTATGTTCGTCCCTCTTAGGGTTTGACTCGGAGAAACAGGTTGTCGTTTTCTGTTTTGGGTCATTTTGGGATTCTCTTATATATATGTATGTATATACTTTTATGCTCTGGCTGGTTTATCTTCGCAAACCGAGTTGGAAGCTTTGTTAATTGTATCCATTTCATGGAAGTTTCCCTTTCACGTGAGCGTTACAACTTTTTTTTTAAACTTTCCTTCAAAGGCTCCTAGACATAAAACTCTTCCAACTATATATATATTTAAAGGTCGTAATACCTCACCACCTCAGTTTTATGACTTAAGCATAAGACTCTGTGTGGTAGGGTGTTACATTTATTGTCGTTGATTAAAAAAGTATTGAAATGACAATATAATATTTCTATACTCTTAAAATATTATTTATTTATTTTTCTAGTGTAAATCCTGTTAAATTAGTAAATAATTAGTCAATAAATTAATTTTAATAAATAAAATTAGAAATGTGAATATTATATTAAATTAGGACAGAGCTCATCAAAACGAGAATTTTGACACTAATTTCAAGAAATTCGGCCCAAGATTGGACCGACGGGCCGAACCGGTTGAACTGGGCCCAACCAGCCTAGCATTTAAGTGAACCAAAGCCTCTTTTCTTCCCCAATTCAGCAGAGGCAGCACTGAAAACACAACAGGGGAGAGAAGAAGAGAAAATATCCCTAACCCTTACGTTAATTTCAAATCATCGTATCTCCTCCGCCCGAGCTCCGATTGCCGCACCGTCTGCGGCTACGCAACTGCCTCGTCGAGCTCTACGTTTCTACTGGAACAATTTCATAGGTAATTTGCTTATTCACTCTCAGCCTCTTCTTCCACCAATTTTCAAAAATTATGTAGTGGTATTGAATTTCTTTGCTTTTTGATGTTTTAGGATCCAATTAGCTTGAGAAAAACGTTCACTCTTACTTATACAAAGCTTGAGTAAGGTGAGGATACTATAATTTTATCTAAGTATTATGAATTTGTGCTTTGGATTTTAAATTCGGTGTATATGTGTTATGGATATGTATTAGGTTGTGAATAAATAATTAGAGCTTAAAATTGTGGATATTGGAACTTGGAGGAAGCTGAACACTAGTGTTTTATTAAAGTGTTTGGGGCTGTGTTTGTTTTAGTAAGCTGCCTCGATCACTACGAGGAAACCGGCCAAGGTATGGTTTAGGTTTCTTGCATTTAATATATATTGTTCTATGAAAACTTAGGCTAGATGACCATAGGATAGGTTGGAATGTATGTGTATATATATTGTTTAGTATCTTGTTAATAAATGTGTTTGGTTTGGTGCTTGTTGGTTAGTTGGTGAATTGGTGAATTGTTGATTAATGACTTGAGGATATAAGTATATAAGCCTAGAATTTGTAAGCTATAATTTTGGTTGATGGATTTGGGTAATGTATGTGTAATGTTGATGATTTGAGGTATGATTATTGTGGTGGTTGTTATGATGATGAGGAAGGGCATATTGTGTTGATATTGGCAGGTTTGATGATGAATAGAATGGAACTTTTGAATGAAAATGAGGTTTGGGAAGTTTTGCAAAATTTAGTTTTGGGCCAAACTTTGGTGAGCTATAATTTGGTTTCCAGACCCTCAATCTGTTTCCAATTTATTTTGATAAAAAATTGAGTTCGTGAAGTTTATGCCGTTTGAAGAACGGAAGAAAAACGATTTAAAACGATTAAGTTATGCACGTCGGAAGTTTGGGTTTAGAATATGTAAATTATGCAGCTTTTTGTTTGATCAGATTTTTGGGAAAACGTACATCCACGCGTACACGTGGCCCACGCGTATGCATGGTGTGGAATTTTGACTGACCTCGTTATATGCGTACGCGAGTGGTCCTATGTGTACGCATAATGGGCCAACATGCATGTCCACCCGTACGCATGAGACACGCGTACGCGTGGCCCCTATTCCAGCAAACATGATTTTCTGAGCTTTAAACCCTATTTCAAACTCCTAAACCTTTATTTTCATTCCTTTAGTCATAGATAATAGTACTAAACCTGACAATTAGATGAAGTTAGAAAGTGGGGATAACTTGGAGGTGAAGTAAAGCTGAAAAAGTGATGAATTGAATATGAAAAGCTATGAATGATTATGTATGATACTTGGCTTAGATAATCAAATGATCTAAGATACGAGATTCCTTGCCTAAAGTACCGTGGCTTGCCACCACATGTACCAAGTCGAAACTCGATACTCTGTTGACCTACGTCATAAGGGTGACCAGGCACATATAAATTCCCGGGAATGGTACCCCCATTGAGCAATTGATATTGATATAAAAGAAAAAGCTATGCATACACTCTTAGGGATGCGCGACGAGGGACATTCCAAGGGTTTAGCAAACTGGACTTGTTGGGTTGCCTTGATAACCGACAGATGAGACTCATCAGCCATAAGACAGGCATGTATCATGTGCATATTACTTGAATTACTTGTTTGTGCATTAACTGGGTGTGCCTAAGTGCATTTGCTATGTTAAATGTATATTTGTTACCTACAGTACTTGTAACTTTCTTGTGCTTGCCTTTATCTGCTTATTTGTCTGTGATATGTTGTCGGAGATGGAGGTATGAAGGAAAGGCAGTAAGACTTATGTTCAAGATTAAGTTAAGATAGGCTTAGTTACTTTTAGAAAACCACCCTTTATGGCTTCTGTTTAATACTTTAAGCTTTATAATCTGAGTGTCGGCGTTCTAGGATTGCCTCTGGCATTCCCAGGACCTTATATCTTATATATATGGTACCTTTACAATACTGAGAACCTCTGGTGCTCATTCCATACTATGTTATTATTTTTCAGATGCAGGTTGAAAGACACCTCCTTAGGCGTCTGAGCTTCTGAAGTGAAGTGGTTATCGGGTATAGTCGTATATATATATATATATATATATATATATATATATATATATATATATATATATATGTGTACTTAGTATTCTCTTCGCATGACTTGTTCCTTTTGATCCTCTTAGAGGCTTATTGAGAGACAGGATTTTGTTTATGTAAATTTGGGTCTTGGATATGTATATATATGTGTATATATTCTCTGGCCAGCCTTGACTTCGCGGGCTGAGTTAGGAGCTTATTATTTTCTATCTTTGGCCCTCTATTCCTAATTTTGTTATATTATGCTTCATAGCTATAGCTTTCTTTGTACGCAAGTTAACTCATTTTCTGAACATTGCGCTTTTATTCCGTGATTTTTATTTCTTCTATTCTTCAAGGCTCCTAGTTTATTATATTCTTTCTGCTATTATATCTACACTTTTAATTTTAGAGGTCGTAATACCACATCACCTCTATTTTATGGCTTAAGCGTAAAGCTCTGTGTGGTATGGTGTTACATTATGGTATCAGAGCAGTTCGTTCCTAGAGAGCCTAAAAGACAGACTGATTATGCTTCTGTGCATTCTCTGTATATGTGTCTATGTGCTATTAGGATATCTGACTGATATATATATGGCATAAACGTTTGTGAGCATGCAGTTGGAACTTAAAGCATTAGACCTGCGATATTGAGACTGATCAACTTAATATCACTTGTTTGGTGTGTATAGGGACCAGATGTCGACTCGCAGACGTGGTCGCGAGCGAGGTAGAGGTAGGATAGGTACTGTTAATCCTGGCCCAACAAGGAATGATCTAGTAGACTTTATGGCTGTCCTGGGAAATATGGCTACAGCTATGCAGGCGACAGCCGAGGCACTGGGTAATCAAATAAACCACGGTAACCATGGGAACAATAATGACGAAGAAGGCCCTATGACACTTGCAACATTTCTGAAAGTTCACCCTCTGACCTTCAGGGGAACCTCAAATCCTACTGATGCAGACAATTGGATTCAGGCTATGGAACATGCACTGCAAGCTCAACAGGTTCCTGAAGAGCAATGGGTTGAGTTTGGAACTTATCAGCTGCAAGGCGAGGCTCAGTATTGGTGGCAGGGAACACGACGTATCCTGCAGCCAGATGGCGCTGTGATTCCTTGGGAGGTTTTCCGAACAGAGTTTTATAAGAAATACTTTCCTAATTCGGTCAGAAACTCCAAAGAACATGAATTGATGAAATTAAAGCAAGGCCAATTGACTGTTACTGAGTATACCAGCAAGTTTCAGGAGTTATGTCGCTTTTCTCGTATCTGTCAAGGTGCGCCTGAAGATTTTGCTAAGTGAAAATGTATTAAGTATGAGGAAGGTCTTCAGAGTGATATTCTAAGCTTTGTTGCCCCAATGGAGATCAGAGTGTTTTCTGAATCGGTGAATAAGAGTAGGGTGGCTGAGGAATGTGTGAGGAAGGTGGCAGTAGAAAAAGGAAGTTTGAGGGTGCCTTTTCAAATGACTACAGGGAGAAACTTTGCTCCGAGAGGTAGGAATTTCAAGCATGGAGGATTTGTTTCGTAGCAGAATCAAGGCCAGGGAAATTATAGAAGGCCGAATACTAATGTTAATCAAGAAAGAAGGTTTAGAAAGCAGCCACAGCAGGATTTAAATTGTCAAAAATGTGGGAAGTATCATCCAGGAGTCCCGTGCAAGTTTGGAACTGGAGTATGCTACTTTTGTGGATAGCCCGGGCACTTGGCTAGTAATTGTCTGGAGAAGAAGAAATGTGAGACTGGTAGAGTACAGTAGCCAGGGAGAGTGTATACCACTTCTACAACAGGTGCTGAGGGATCTGAGACACTGATTAGAGGTAACTGTGAAATGGCTGGTAAAATCTTAAATGCTTTATTTGATTTAGGAGCAACACATTCATTTATTGCATTTGAAAAGGATAATGAGTTATGATTGAGAATGGTGGTTTTAGGTTATGATTTGAAAGTGCATAATGCGACTCATGAAGCTATGGTGACTAGGTTAGAATGTCCACAAGTTCCATTTCAAGTACAACAACTGAATTTGTGCATGATTTGATTTGTTTGCCGATGACTGGTCTTGATCTCATCTTGGGATTGGATTGGTTATCTAAGAATCATGTTTTGCTTGATTGTTCTAAGAAGTCAGTACATTTTATGCGGAAGGGTCAGAAGCGCCGGTTGTGGTGAATAGTTACTATTTGAACTCTATGATAGTAAATTGTTCTGGAACTGAATGTCAGGGTATTATGCTATTAACTGTGGGAGTATCAGGTGATGATTAGAGTTTAGAGTAGATTCCAGTTGTATGTGAATTTTTAGAAGTGTTTCCAAAGGATATTAATGAATTTCCACCTAACCGGGAGGTTGAATTTGTAATTGAGTTGGTGCTTGGAGCCGGTCCGCTTTTGAGTATTCCTTACATGATGTCACCTTTAGAAATGGCTGAACTGAAGGCTCAGCTGGAAGATCTGTTGGGTAAGAATTTTATTCTACCAAGTGTTTCTCCGTGGGGAGTGCCAGTGTTACTGGTAAAGAAGAAGGACAGAAGTATGTGCTTGTGTGTCAATTATCAGACTATCCGACCTCTTCTCAAAGAGCTCGGCCAAGTTGCCAGGAAAGCCTAATAAAGGGCCCAAATAGAGGAACACGACCCAAATCCAAAGGCAGCCCAAGCCTATAGAGATAAGGGCGGTTCCCTTGAAGATAAGATGACTTCACTCAAAGATAAGATAAGATAAGATAACTATCTTATCCCCAGAAAGGTCATCCTCTACTATTATAAATACACTAGAGCACCCAGGTATAACTCATACTCTGATTCTACTAAAAACCTGCTTAATACCCTTGCTAACTTAAGCATCGGAGTCCCTTGCAGGTACCACCACCCTCCGGTGATGAAGGATCAGCAGCATAGCCAGTCCAACAAGTCGGACACGGCCGTTCCGGCCACCATCCACCAGTCGGACACATCAGCTCCGACCAGCACAGAAGATCTCGTCCGGGATCAACCTACAGTTTCAGGTAACCCTCAGATCATTGGCGCTGTTGCCGGGGAATCTGGAAGTCATCCCACCACCATGGCGGACGACCATGACAACGACCACAACTCGGATCTAGAAGATAGAACACCGCACAAAAACACAGACACTACACCAAAAGATACCCCGCAACCTAATGGAGATAAGAGTTCACCAAACCTGGGAGCCTTGGAGGCACTTCAAGACCGTCTAAAACAACTTGAAAAAGAAGCCCAACATCAACGAGAAGCTGAGAAAGACCTACAAAGGAAAATAAGGCGACGCCGGAAATTGGAGGACAAACTTCTAAAACTCGAAGCCGATCTCAAAGCCAAAGCTACTCGATCCACTCATGAGGATAGCTCCCGCAAAAACCAAGATCCATTCACCAAGGAGATCATGAAGACCAAAATTCCAAAAGACTTTAAACTCCCGGATATGACTTTATACGATGGCACGGCAGATCCCAGCCATCACCTCAGTAATTTCAGGAGTCGAATGTACCTCACCGACGCCTCAGACACAGTCTGCTGTAAAGCCTTCCCGACTATCCTAACAAAAACGGCGATTAAGTGGTTCGACAATCTACCTCCTAGGTCGATCTCAAGCTTCGACGACCTAGCCAAGAAGTTTCTAGCCAGATTTTCTATCCAGAAAGACAAAACCAAGCACGCCCCAAGCCTACTAGGGATCAAACAAGGAGATCAGGAGAGTCTCCGCAGCTACATAAAAAAGATTCAACAAAGCATGTCTGGACATACAAAGTGTACCAACTGAGGCCGCCATTATGGGTCTCATCAATGGCTTGCGAGAGAGACCTTTTAGCCACTCTATATCGAAAAAATATCCCACATCTCTAAACGAAGTGCAAGAACGAGCAGAGAGGTACATCAACATGGAGGAAAACTCTCGACTAGGAGAGACCTCAAAATCTGGATTCTCCAACTCCTCCCGAAATAAGGACAAAGAATTCAAGAAAAAAGAGGATCAACATGGGGAAAAGATAAAAAAATACCACAATTATACCCCTCATCGAGTGTCTCTTGTAGATGTCTACAGAGAAGTATGCCATACTGAAAAGATACCTCCAGCTCGACCACTCAAAAGCAAAAAAGGAGGAGGAAACCGGGCTGAATATTGTGAATATCATTGAATCTATGAACATTCCCCCAACGAATATTTCAACCTAAAAAATATCATAGAAAAAATGGTAAGAGAAGGAAAGTTAGATCGGTATTTGGCCAGCCGAGCAGACGATCCAAGAAAAAGAAGAAGGGACGAAGATGTCGGACGGGCTGAACGACCACCTCGTTCACCCGAGAGACATGTTCACATGATACACGGAGGATTCGCGGGAGGAGGTATCTCCAAAGCATCTCGCAAAAGACATCTTAAAGACGTATATCATGTCGAGGGAAAAGAGGAAACACCCGACATCCCCACAATCACTTTTACCAAAGAGGATGTAGCCGACATTATCTCGGGACATGACGATCCCATAGTCATCACTATCATATTGGCCAACGCAAATCTCCACCGCACATTGGTAGACCAAGGAAGCTCGGCCGACATCTTGTTCAAAACTGTATTCGACAAACTCGGCCTGGAAGAAAAAGAGCTTAGAGCATATCCAAACAGCCTGTTTGGGCTGGGAGATACTCCAATCCAACCACTTGGGTACATTTCATTACACACGACCTTTGGAAAAGGAAGTCGGTCAAGGACACTCAATATAGACTACATCGTGGTCGACGTGAGTTCAACCTACAATGCCCTAATAGGTCGGACAACGTTAAATCAGCTCGGCGCAGTATGCTCAACTCCACACCTGTGCATGAAATTTCCAACCACAGAAGGAATAGCTATAATAAAAGCAGATCAGAAGACGGCGCGCCGCTGTTATAACGAAAGTCTAAACCTCAGGGGCAAAGGAGAAGAATTCCACACCATCGAACTTGATGGAGTTTGAGGAAGGGAAGAACTACGTCCACAACCTGAAGGCGAAGTAGAAAAAATCCAAATCGGAGATGTCCTAGATAAAACAACCAACATTGGAACAATCCTAAAAGGAGATATAAAGGAATCACTCGTACGGTTCTTACGAGATAATGTCGACCTCTTTGCATCGAATGCCGCAGACATGCCGGGCATAGACCCTAAGTTAATGTGCCACAAGCTGGCAGTCTACCCAGGATCTCGGCCAATACAGCAGAGGCGTAGAAAGCTCGGACCAGAACGATCCCAAGCTATGGAAGAGCAGGTACAAGCCCTATTGGAGGCAGGATTCATAAGAGAAGTCAAGTACCCACTATGGTTAGTGGTGCACGAAATTGTGATCATCAACAATGGCGCCAAAGAATTGGAGCTCTCAAACGTGAATCACACTTTGTCACAATTCCACAAAACTAACCAGCAAGTGCACTGGGTCGTCCAAGTAATACCTTACGTGAGTAAGGGTCGATCCCACGGAGATTGTCGGCTTGAAGCAAGCTATGGTCATCTTGTAAATCTCAGTCAGGCAGATTCAAATGGTTATGGAGGATTGATAATTAAAATATGAATAAAACATAAAATAAAGATAGAGATAGAGATACTTATGTAATTCATTGGTAGGAATTTTAGATAAGCATATGAAGATGCTTTGTTCCTCTCGAACCTCTACTTTCCTATTGCCTTCTTCCAATCATTCATACTCCTTTCCATGGCAAGCTTTATGTTGGGCATCACCGTTGTCAATGGCTACTTCCCGTCCTCTCAGTGAAAATGTTCTACGCATGCTGTCACCACACGGCTAATCATCTGTCGGTTCTCAATCATGTTGGAATAGGATCCATTGATCCTTTTGCGTCTGTCACATGCCTAACACTCACGAGTTTGAAGATCGTCACAGTCATCCCTTCCCATATCCTACTCAGAATACCACAGACAAGGTTTAGACGTTCCGGATCTCAGGAATGGCCACCAATAATTCTAGCCTATACCATGAAGGTTCTAATCTTAGATTAGAAACCCAAGAGATACACATTCAAGCTTGTTGCATGTAGAACGGAAGTGGTTGTCAGTCACGCGTTCATAGGTGAGAATGGTGATGAGTGTCACATAATCATCACATTCATCATGTTCTTGGGTGCGAATGAATATCTTGGAGAAGAAATAGACTTGAGTTGAATAGAAAAACAATAGTACTTGTATTAATTCATGAAGAACAGCAGGGCTCCACACCTTAATCTATAGTGTGTAGAAACTCCACCGTTGAAAATAGATAAGAACAAAAGGTCTAGGCATGGCCGAATGGCCAGCCTCCTAAAGAGGGTTCAATCATCAAAACATGATTCAAAGATGATCAAAAGATGAAAATACAATAGTAAAAGGTCCTATTTATAGAAAACTAGTAGCCTAGGGGTTACAGAAATAGGTAATTAATGCAGAAATCTTCTTCCGGGCCCACTTGGTGTGTGCTTGGGCTGAGCATTGAAGCTTCCATGTGTAGAGACTTTTCTTGGAGTTAAACGCCCGCTTTTGTGCCAGTTTGGGCGTTTAACTCCAGCTTTTGTGCCAGTTCTAGCGTTAAACGCCAGAATTCTTGAGCTGACTTGGAACGCCTGTTTGGGCCATCAAATCTCGGGCAAAGTATGGACTATTATATATTGCTGAAAAGCGCAGGATGTGTAATTTCCAACACAATTGAGAGCGCGCCAATTGGGCTTCTGTAACTCCAGAAAATCCACTTCGAGTGCAGGGAGGTCAGAATCCAACAGCATCTGTAGTCCTTTTTCAGCCTCTGAATCAGATTTTTGCTCAGGTCCCTCAATTTCAGCCAGAAAATACCTGAAATCACAGAAAAACACACAAACTCATAGTAAAGTTCAGAAGAGTGATTTTTATTTAAAAACTAATAAAAACGTAATAAAAACTAACTAAAATATACTAAAAACATACTAAAAACAATGCCAAAAAGCGTATAAATTATCCGCTCATCACAACACCAAACTTAAATTGTTGCTTGTCCTCAAGCAACTGAAAATCAAATAGGATAAAAAAAATAGAATGTACAATGAATTCCAAAAACATCTATGAAGATCAGTATTAATTAGATGAGCGAGGCTTTTAGCTTTTTGCTTCTGAACAGTTTTGGCATCTCACTTTATCTCTTGAAGTTCAGAATGATTGGCATCTATAGGAACTCAGAATTCAGATAGTGTTATTAATTCTCCTAGTTAAGTATGTTGATTCTTGAACACAGCTACTTTATGAGTCTTGGCTGTGACCCAAAGCATTTTGTTTTCCAGTATTACCACCGGATACATAAATGCCACAGACACATAACTGGGTGAACCTTTTCAGATTGTGACTCAGCTTTGCTAGAGTCCCCAATTAGAGGTGTCCAGAGCTCTTAAGCACACTCTTTTTGCTTTTGGACCACGACTTTAACCGCTCAGTCTCAAGTTTTCACTTGACACCTTCACGCCACAAGCACATGGTTAGGGACAGCTTGGTTTAGCCGCTTAGGCCAGGATTTTATTCCTGTGGGCCCTCCTATCCACTGATGCTCAAAGCCTTGGATCCCTTTTTATTTCACCCTTGCCTTTCGGTTTAAAGGGCTATTGGCTTTTTCTGCTTGCTTTTTCTTTTTCTTTCTCTTTTTTTTTCGCATATATATTTTTTTCTGCAAGCTTTTCACTACTTTTTCTTGCTTCAAGAATCAATTTTATGATTTTTCAGATTATCAAATAACATTTCTCCTTTTTCCATTATTCTTTCAAGAGCCAACAATTTTAACATTCATGAATCAACAATATCAAAAATATGCACTGTTCAAGCATTCATTCAGAAAGACAAAAGTGTTGCCACCACATCAGAATAATTAAACTGTTTTAAAATTTAAAATTCATGCACTTCTTTTCCTTTTCAATTAAAACACTCTTTATTTAAGAAAGGTGATGGATTCATTTTCATAGCTTTAAGGCATAGACACTTAGACACTAGTGATCATGTAATAAAGACACAAACATAAATAGACATAAGGCATAATTTTCGAAAAAACAGAAAATAAAGAACAAGGAAATTAAAGAACGGGTCCACCTTAGTGATGGCGGCTTGTTCTTCCTCCTAAAGATCTTATGGAGTGCTTGAGCTCCTCAATGTCTCTTCCTTGCCTTTGTTGCTCCTCTCTCATAACTCTTTGGTCTTCTCTAATTTCATGGAGGAGGATAGAATGCTCTTGGTGCTCCACCCTTAGTTGTCCCATATTGGAACTCAATTCTCCTAGGGAGGTGTTGATTTGCTCCCAATAGTTTTGTGGAGGAAAATGCATCCCTTGAGGCATCTCAGGGATTTCATGATGAGGATTTTCCTCATGCTCTTGTCCATGAGTGGGATCTCTTGTTTGCTCCATCCTTTTCTTAGTGATGGGCTTGTCCTCATCAATGAGGATGTCTTCCTCTATGTCAATTCCAGCCGAATTGCAAAGGTGACAAATGAGATGAGGGAAGGCTAACCTTACCAAAGTGGAGGACTTGTCCCCCACCTTGTAGAGTTCTTGGGATATAACCTCATGAACTTCTACTTCCTCTCCAATCATGATGCTATGGATCATGATCGCCCGGTCTATAGTAACTTCAGACCGGTTGCTAGTGGGAATGATTGAGCGTTGGATGAACTCCAACCATCCCCTAGCCACGGGCTTGAGGTCATGCCTTTTTAGTTGAACCGGCTTCCCTCTTGAATCTCTCTTTCATTGGGCGCCCTCTTCATAGATGTCCATGAGGACTTGGTCCAACCTTTGATCAAAGTTGACCCTTCTAGTGTAGGGGTGTGCATCTCCTTGCATCATAGGCAAGTTGAATGCCAACCTTACATTTTCCGGACTAAAATATAAGTATTTTTCCCGAACCATTGTAAGCCAATTCTTAGGGTCCGGGTTCACACTTTGATTATGGTTCTTGGTGATCCATGCATTGGAATAGAACTCTTGAACCATTAAGATTCTGACTTGTTGAATGGGGTTGGTAAGAACTTCCCAACCTCTTCTTCGGATCTCATGTCGGATCTCCAGATACTCATTTTTTTTTAGCTTAAAAGGGACCTCGGGGATCACCTTCTTCTTGGCCACAACTTTATAGAAGTGGTCTTGATGCACCCTTGAGAGGAATCTCTCCATCTCCCATGACTCGGAGGTGGAAGCTTTTGCCTTCCCTTTCCTCTTTCTAGAGGTTTCTCCGGCCTTTGGTGCCATAAATGGTTATGGAAAAACCAAAAAGCTTTAGCTTTTACCACACCAAACTTAGAAGGTTTGCTCGTCCTCGAGCAAAAGAAGAAAGAAGAGAGTAGAAGAAGAAGAAATAGAGGAGATGGAGGGGCTTAGTGTTTCGGCCAAGGGGGAGAAGTAGTGTTTATGTTGTGTGAAAATGAAGGAGTGAAGATGGGTTTATATAGGAGTGGAGGGGGGGTAAGGTTTGGCCATTATGGGTCGGTATGGGAGGAAAAGTGGTTTGAATTTGAATGGTAGGGTAGGTGGGATTTTATGAAGGATGGATGTGAGTGGTGAAGAGAATGGTGGGATTTGATAGGTGAGGGGTTTTTGGGGAAGAGGTGTTGAGGTGATTGGTGAATGGGTGAAGAAGAGAGAGAGAGGTGGGGTAGGTGGGGATCCTGTGGGGTCTACAGATCCTGAGGTGTCAAGGATATCTCATCCCTGCACCAAGTGGCGTGCGAAACGCCCTTTTCTGCCAATCCTGGCGTTAAACGCCAGGCTGCTGCCCATTTCTAGCGTTTAACGCCAGCTTCTTGCCCATTCCTGGCATTAAACGCCAGTTTGGTGCCCATTTCTGGCGTTAAACGCCCAGAATGGTGCCAGACTGGGCGTTTAACGCCCATTCTGCTACCCTTACTGGCGTTTAAACGCCAGTAAGCTTCTCCTCCAGGGTGTTCTATTTTTAATACTATTTTTCCTTTTGTTTTTGCTTTTTCAATTGTTTTTGTGACTTCACATGATCATCAACATACAGAAAACATAAAATAACAATAGAAAATAGAGATTTAACATAGATAATTAAAGATTGGGTTGCCTCCCAACAAGCGCTTCTTTAATGTCAGTAGCTTGACAGTGGGCTCTCATGGAGCCTCACAGATACTCAGAGCATGATGATGGCCTCTCAACACCAAACTTAGAGTTTGGTTGTGGCCTCCCAACACCAAACTTAGAGTTTGAATGTGGAGATTTTGTTTGACTCTGCATTGAGAGAAGTTTTTCATGCTTCTTCTTCATGGTTACAGAGGGAGATCCTTGAGCTTTAAACACAAGGGAGTCCTCATTCACTTGAAGGACCAATTCTTCTCTGTCAACATCAATCACAGCTTTTGCTGTGGCTAGGAAGGGTCTGCCAAGGATGATGGATTCATCCATATACTTCCCAGTCTCTAAGATTATGAAATCAGCAGGGATGTAATGGTCTTCAACCTTTACCAAGACTTCCTCTACAAGTCTATAAGCTTGTTTTCTTGAATTGTCTGCCATCTCTAATGAGATTCTTGCAGCTTGCACCCCAAAAATTCCTAGTTTCTCCATTACAGAGAGAGGCATGAGGTTTATGCTTGACCCTAGGTCACACAGAGCCTTTTCAAAGGTCATGGTTCCTATGGTGCAAGGTATTGAGAACATTCCAGGATCTTGTCTCTTTTGGAGTAATCTCTGCCTACTCAAGTCATCCAGTTCTTTGGTGAGCAAGGGAGGTTCATCCTCCCAAGTCTCATTACCAAATAACTTGGCATTTAGTTTCATGATTGCTCCAAGGTACTTAGCAACTTGCTCTTCAGTAACATCTTCATCCTCTTCAGAGGAAGAATACTCATCAGAGCTCATGAATGGCAGAAGTAAATTCAATAGAATCTCTATGGTCTCAATGTGAGCCTCAGATTCCCATGGTTCCTCATGAGGGAACTCCTTGGAGGCCAATGGACGTCCAGTGAGATATTCCTTAGTGGAGATCACTGCCTCTTCCTCCTCTCCAGATTCGGCCGTGTGGGTCATGGTGATGGACTTTCACTCTCCTTTTGGATTCTCTTCTGTATTGCTTGGAAGAGTACTAGGAGGGAGTTCAGTAACTTTCTTACTCAGCTGACCCACTTGTGCCTCCAAATTTCTAATGGAGGACCTTGTTTCAGTCAAGAAACTTTGAGTGGTTTTAATTAGATCAGAGACTACAGTTGCTAATTTAGAGTGGCTCTGCTTAGAATTCTCTGTCTGTTGCTGAGAAGATGATGGAAAAGGTTTGCTATTGCTAAACCTGTTTCTTCCACCATTATTGTTATTGAAGCCTTGTTGAGGCCTCTGTTGGTCCTTCCATGAGAGATTTGGATGATTTCTCCATGAAGGATTATAGGTGTTTCCATAGGGTTCTCCCATGTAATTCACCTCTTCCATTGCTGGGTTTTCAGGGTCATAAGCTTCTTCTTCTTCAGAAGATGCTTCTTTGGTACTGCCTGTTGCTGCTTGCATTTCAAACAGACTCTGAGATAGAGATCATATTGACTTGTTGAGTCAATATTTTATTCTGAGCCAATATGGCATTCAGAGTATTAATCTCAAGAACTCCTTTCTTCTTACTTGTCCCATTATTCACAGGATTCCTTTCAGAGGTGTACATGAATTGGTTATTTGCAACCATTTCAATGAGTTCCTGAGCTTCTGCAGGCGTCTTCTTCAGATGAAGAGATCCTCCAGCAGAGTTGTCCAATGACATCTTGGACAGTTCAGACAAACCATCATAGAATATACCTATGATGCTCCATTCTGAAAGCATGTCAGAAGGACACCTTCTAATCAATTGCTTGTATCTTTCCCAAGCTTCATAGAGGGATTCACCCTCCTTCTGTCTGAAGGTTTGAACTTCCACTTTCACCCTCCCAAGGCATTGACTAGCTTTTCCCAAGAGTTTAGGCTATCTTTAGGTTGTGAATCCAACCATGTTCTAGCTCTGTCTCTTACAGCACAGGGAAAAAGCATAAGCTTGTAGACCTCGAGATCAACCCCATTGGTCTTGACAGTGTCACAGATTTGCAAGAATTCAGCTAAGAACTGATGAGGATCTTCCAATGGAAGTCCATGAAACTTGCAATTTTGTTGCATTAGAGAAACTAATTGAGGCTTAAGCTCAAAGTTGTTTGCTCCAATGGCAGGAATTGAGATGCTTCTCCCATAGAAGTCAGGAGTAGGTGCAGTAAAGTCACCAAGCACCTTCCTTACATTGTTGGCATTGTTGTTGTTTTCGGCTGCCATGGCTTCTTCTTGTTTGAAAAGTTCTGTTAGGTCCTCTATAGAGAGTTGTACTTTAGCTTCTCTTAGCTTTCTCTTCAAGGTCCTTTCAGGTTCAGGATCAGCTTCAACAAGAAATCCTTTGTCCTTGCTTCTGCTCATATGAAAAGAGAAGAAGAAAGTATGGAATCCTCTATGTCACAGTATAGAGATTCCTTGAAGTGTCAGAGGAAAAGAAGAATAGAAGGAGAGGGTAGAAAGAGACGAATTCGAACTTATCAAGAGGGATAGAGTTCGAATTGTTGATAGTGGAGGAGTGTTAGTCCTTTAAATAGAAGGATGTGAGAAGAGGGGAAGAATTTTCGAAATTAAAGTAAAAGATTTTGAAATAATTAAAATAAATTTTGAAAATTTGATTGATGATTTTCGAGAATTAAAGTTGGGAAAGAAATTAAGTAATTTTTGAAAAAGATTTTTAATATTAGAAATAAAAAAGATATGATTGAAAATTATTTTGAAAAAGATGTGATATGATTGGTTTTAAAAAGATATGATTGAAAAGCTATGATTTGAAAAAGATTTGATTTTGAAAACTTATGAAAACTTGAAAATTTTGAATTGAAAACAAAATCTTCCCTCTTATGTCATCCTGGCGTTGAACGCCCAGAATGGTATCCATTCAGGCGTTTAACGCCCAAAATGCTACCCTTTTGGGCGTTTAACGCCCAGCCAGGTACCCTGGCTGGCGTTTAAATGCCAGTTTTCCTTCTTCACTGGGCATTTTGAGCGCCCAGCTTTTTCTGTGTAATTTCTCTGCTGCATGTTCTGAATCTTCAATTCTCTATATTATTGACTTGAAAAGACATAATTTTGAAAAATTTTTGGATTTTTAATGATGAGGAACAATCAAAATGCAATTAAACATGGAAAACTAAGATCAAATACATAATGCATGCAAGGCACCAAACTTAAAAGTTTGTATACTAAGGACTATAACAATTTGAAAAATGCATGTGAGAAACAACTAAACACACAAAACAAGAGAATTTAAAGATCAGAGCAAGGAAATCATCAAGAACATCTTGAATATCAATGACGAACATAATGCATGTAATTTTCGAAAATTAGAAGAATAAAGATATGCAATTGACACCAAACTTAAAATTAGACACTAGACTTAAACAAGAAACATAGAATATTTTTTATTTTTTTGGTTTTATAAAAAAAATTTTTGTGATTTTTCAAAAATTGAGTGGAAAAGAAAATAAATGGATTCAAAATTTTTAATAAGAATTCCAGGAATCATTGCAATGCTAGTCTAAGACTCCGGTCCAGGAATTAGACATGGCTTACTAGCCAGCCAAGCTTTCAAAGAAAGCTCCGGTCCAAAACACTAGACATGGCCAATAGCCAGCCAAGCTTTAGCAGATCATTGCTCACAACAGCAAAATTGATAGAAATCAACAAGCTCTTGTGATGATAAGTTGAAACCTCGGTCCAAAAGATTAGACATGGCTTCACAGCCAGCCAGACTTCAAAAAATCATCATGAAACTCTAGAATTCATTCTTAAAAACTCTGAAGAACAGAATAGAAATTTTTTTGTATTTTTAAATTTTTTTTTGAAAATAAAAAGTAAAATTACCTAATCTAAGCAACAAGATGAACCGTCAGTTGTCCAAACTCGAACAATCCCCGGCAACGGCGCCAAAAACTTGGTGCACAAAATTGTGATCATCAACAATGGCGCCAAAGACTTGGAGCTCTCAAACGTGAATCACACTTTGTCACAATTCCGCACAACTAACCAGCAAGTTCACTGGGTCGTCCAAGTAATACCTTACGTGAGTAAGGGTCGATCCTACGGAGATTGTCGGCTTGAAGCAAGCTATGGTCATCTTGTAAATCTCAGTCAGGCAGATTCAAATGGTTATGGAGGATTGATAATTAAAATATGAATAAAACATAAAATAAAGATAGAGATAGAGATACTTATGTAATTCATTGGTAGGAATTTCAGATAAGCGTATGAAGATGCTTTGTTCCTCTCGAACCTCTGCTTTCCTATTACCTTCTTCCAATTATTCATACTCCTTTCCATGGCAAGCTTTATGTTGGGCATCACCGTTGTCAATGGCTACTTCCCGTCCTCTTAGTGAAAATGTTTTACGCACGCTGTCACCGCACGGCTAATCATCTGTTGGTTCTCAATCATGTTGGAATAGGATCCATTGATCCTTTTGCATCTGTCACACGCCCAACACTCGCGAGTTTGAAGCTCGTCACAGTCATCCCTTCCCAGATCCTACTCAGAATACCACAGACAAGGTTTAGACGTTCCGGATCTCAGGAATGGCTGCCAATAATTCTAGCCTATACCACGAAGGTTCTAATCTTAGATTAGAAACCCAAGAGATACACATTCAAGCTTGTTGCATGTAGAACGGAAGTGGTTGTCAGTCACTCGTTCATAGGTGAGAATGGTGATGAGTGTCACATAATCATCACATTCATCATTTTCTTGGTGCGAATGAACATCTTGGAGAAGAAATAGACTTGAGTTGAATAGAAAAACAATAGTACTTGTATTAATTCATGAAGAACAGCAGAGCTCCACACCTTAATCTATGGTGTGTAGAAACTCCACCATTGAAAATACATAAGAACAAAAGGTCTAGGCATGGCCGAATGGCCAGCCTCCCAAAGAGGGTTCAATCATCAAAACATGATTCAAAGATGATCAAAAGATGAAAATACAATAGCAAAAGGTCCTATTTATAGAAAACTAGTAGCCTAGGGTTACAGAAATAGGTAATTAATGCAGAAATCTTCTTCCGAGCCCACTTGGTGTGTGCTTGGGCTGAGCATTGAAGCTTCCATATGTAGAGACTTTTCTTGGAGTTAAACGCCAGCTTTTGTGCCAGTTTCGGCGTTTAACTCCAGCTTTTGTGCCAGTTTTGGCGTTAAACGCCAGAATTCTTGAGCTGACTTGGAATGCCTGTTTGGGCCATCAAATCTCAGACAAAGTATAGACTATTATATATTGATGGAAAGCCCAGAATGTCTACTTTCCAATGGAATTGAGAGTGCGCCAATTGGGCTTCTGTAGCTCTAGAAAATCTACTTCGAGTGCAGGGAGGTCAGAATCCAACAACATCTGCAGTCCTTTTTCAGCCTCTGAATCAGATTTTTGCTCAGGTCCCTCAATTTCAGCCAGAAAATACCTGAAATCACAGAAAAACACACAAACTCATAGTAAAGTCCAGAAGAGTGATTTTTATTTAAAAACTAATAAAAATATAATAAAAACTAACTAAAATATACTAAAAACATACTAAAAACAATGCCAAAAAGCGTATAAATTATCCACTCATCAGTTAGCTAACATCGTCTTGGTGAAAAAATCAAATGGGAAGTGGCGGATGTGCACTGACTACACTGATCTCAACAAAGCCTGCCCAAAGGATCCATATCCACTCCCAAGTATCAACGCTCTGGTGGATGCCTCCTCTGGATATAAATACCTCTCGTTTATGGATGCTTACTCAGGATACAATCAAATCCCAATGTACCCACCCGACCAAGAAAAAACTTCATTTTTAACCCCAAAAGCAAACTACTGCTACATCGTCATGCCTTTTGGACTAAAAAATGCGGGAGCTACTTATCAGAGATTAATGAATAAGGTCTTTACAGACCACATCGGGAAAATCATGGAAGTCTATATGGACGACATGTTAATAAAGACACAAAGTGAAGAGACGTTACTATCCGACCTAACCCAAGTATTCGACACTATAAGAAGGCAAGGCATGCGACTTAATCCAGCAAAATGCACCTTCGCAGTAGAAGCTGGCAAATTCTTGGGTTTTATGCTCACACAAAGAGGAATCGAGGCAAATCCAGATAAATATCGGGCCATACTCGACATGAAGAGCCCGACTTGTGTCAAAGAGGTACAACAACTCAATGGAAGGTTGGCAGCCTTGTCCAGATTTCTAGCTGGATTGGCAATAAGATCTCTCCCCTTCTACGCCACTCTAAGAAAGGGAAAAAGGTTTGAATGGACAACGGAGTGCGAGCAAGCTTTTCAAGATTTCAAAAAGATTCCTGGGACAACCACCTATTCTAACTCACCCACGGGAAGGAGAACCACTTATATTGTACCTCGTAGTAGGAAATCAGGTAGTAGCCTCAGCACTGGTCCAAGAAGATGACAATGGACAACAGCCCATATACTTCATCAACAAAGCACTACAAGGGTCCGAGCTGAACTACCAAAAAATAGAAAAATTTGCCTATGTCCTTATACTAACATCTCGACGACTTCGCCCATATTTCCAAGCCCACACCATTAGGGTTTGGACCAACCAACCCATAAAAGGGATTTTACAGAAAACAGACTTAGCAGGCAGAATCTTGCAATGGGCAGTTAAGTTGTCCGAGTTCGACCTTCAATATGAAGCTCGGACAGCCATCAAATCGCAATATCTGGCCGACTTCATTGCAGAATTTACAGATACCCCAGAAATTCCTACAGAATGGAATCTCTATGTAGACGGTTCCTCAAATAAAATTGGAAGCGGCGTGGGTGTGATAATTGAAAGCGACCAGGGAACCCAAATCAAACTTTCCCTCAGATTCGGGTTCCCTGCCTCAAACAACCAAGCTGAGTATGAGGCGCTACTATATGGTTTGAAGCTGGCTGGCTAGGGAGGATGGAGCTCAAAAACTTACCATCTTCAGCGACTCACAAGTAGTCACTTCACAAATAGCAGGAAGCTACCAAGCCAAAGATCCCACCATGAAAAGGTACCTGGACAAAACCAAGGAACAATTCGGATAACTCGGGAAATATGAGGTCCACCACATACCCCGAGAACAGAATGCCCGAGCTGATAACAAAGGAATTTTTAGAAGAAGTACACAGTGGCATCTGTGACAATCATCTCGGAGTGCAGGCACTTACTAAAAAAGTACTCCGGGCAGGATTTTATTGGCCAACTCTACAAAAGGAAGCCACAGAGTTCGTAAAGACATGTCCACCATGTCAGAAACACGCCAATTTTCACATCGCCCCGTCAGAGGAACTCATAAGCATAACCTCACCTTGGCCATTCGCAAAATGGGGACTCGACCTTCTCGGACCTTTCCCTCGGGGATCAGGACAAGTCAAATTCTTCATAGTAGGGGTAGACTATTTCACAAAATAGATCGAGACAGAACCCCTAGCTAACGCTACTACTCAAAGAAGTCAAAAATTCCTATATAGAAACATTGTCACAAGGTTTGGGGTTCCACACTCCATCACCACAGACAATGGCACTCAATTTACAAATACAGGCTTCAGAAAAATGGTAGCCGATCTGAACATAAAACACCAATTTACATCCGTAGAACACCCCAGGCCAACGGATAAGCGGAAGCTACTAACAAAGTCATATTGGCCGGGTTAAAACGAAGATTACAGGATGCAAAGGGAGCCTGGGCCAAAAAGCTCCCACAAGTCCTATGGGCATATCGAATAATGCCACATTCTACCACAAAGGAATCACCTTTCCAACTAGCCTACGGAACGAAGGCAATGATCCCAGTGGAGGTCAAAGAAGGGTCGCCCAGGGTGATCCACTATAATGAAGAAGCCAACTCCCAACTTCAAAGGGAAGAACTCGACCTACTTCCAGAAATCCGAGAAAAAGCTCGGATCAGGGAAGAGGCATTAAAACGTCGAATGGCTTCAAGATACAATCAAAAGGTAGTGCCACGAGATTTTGCCGAGAACGACCTCATCCTAATCCGAAATGATATCGGAACAACTTGACCGGGAGAAGGAAAGTTGGCAGCAAACTGGAAAGGACCCTACCGAGTCATAGAAGTACTTGGAAAGGGCTACTACAGACTGTCCGAACTCGAAGGGCGAGAGCTTCCTAGGTCATGGCACGCCTGCAACCTAAGAAGGTACTATAGTTGAAGGTAATAAAGATCTTAGGATAAGGTGTACTCTTTTTCATGAAAAAGTTTTTTAATGAGGTGCCAAGCCAAGATCTACAAATTGCCCGACTTAGAGGGATAAAACTCCCACATGTATATATTTTCATTTTCTTTTGAATAAAGTTTTTTAGATTTTCTACAAATTCTCAAGACGCATTAGTTTGAAACACTAAAAAATTCATCGCCCGATTATAAAGCTACAAGATCGGTAGAAGTGAAGATCAAATTCACCGTCCACAATAAAGACCAAAGAAGATGAAAACCGAATTCATCAAAAGGTCGACCAAACAAGGATCAAACCTAACTTCGACAAAATTGGAAAAGATGAAAAAGCGACAAAAACATAATAATGCAAGAAGTCATCGAAAGTGATCCATAGAAAGGACCTGATGAGGTCTTAATAAAATGGGTTGCTAAAAATAACTTAAAAGACAGGCCGACATAAAGAAGTCGGACCAGTCGACCACAATAACCAAAGTTATAAAAAGTCAATCCCTGGAAAGAGGCCTGGCCAGCCCTAAAAAAGAGGATTACTAGAAATAACTTAGAAGAGACCGACATGATGAAGTCGGCCTCCCACAAACAAGTTATAAAAAGTAACCCCTAAAAAAGACCTGACAAAAGGTCCGAAAAGAGGATTACTAGAAATAACTTAGAAGAGACCGACATGATGAAGTCGGCCTCCCACAAACAAGTTATAAAAAGTAACCCCTAAAAGAGACCTGACAAAGGTCCAAAAAGAGGATTACTAGAAATAATTTAGAAGAGACCGACATGATGAAGTCGGCCTCCCACAAACAAGTTATAAAAAGTAACCCCTAAAAGAGACCTGACAAAGGTCCAAAAAGAGGATTACTAGAAATAACTTAGAAGAGACCGACATGATGAAGTCGGCCTCCCACAAACAAGTTATAAAAAGTAATCCCTAAAAGAGAACTGACAAAGGTCCAAAAAGAGGACTACTAGAAATAACTTAGGAGGAACCAACATAAAGAAGTCGGCCCAAAAACCTTAACGTTATAAAAAGTAATTCCTAACAGAGACCTAACAAAGGTTCGAACAAAACGGATTACTAGAAATAACTTCAAGCAGAAGTGAGGAAGTCGACATACAAAGTTGGACCCAAACATCCACAACCTCAAAAGAATCAAGCCACAAGTATGAAAATACAAAGGCAATCAAAAGAGGACGGACAACAAGGCTCCAACACTCCCAAAAACCTAAAAAGGTACCAGACAGATGCAGACAAACATATTATGAAAAGAACAACTTATAATAATAACAAACCTAAGAGGCTACCAAAAGTCAGCCCCAAGAGCTTGAGAAACTACTTTGTTTTTCAAAATAAAGTTGCTAAAAAAGCAACTAAAAGAGTATCAAGAAGTCAGAACTACCAATTAACAAAATATAAAAGTTCAAAGCCCACAAGCCGGGCTATATACACAACCATCCAGAATAATCATTGAGGATCCGAAGATTTCTCAGCTGCATCAACACAGGGCAAAGGAGGACGAGTCTGAAGAGGCACCGCATCCACCGTCCCATCATTTTGGTTCAAGATTTGATAATCAGGATCCGACTCGGGATGAATAACTGCAGGGGTTGAAGAAGTCGGCACAACCGAGACCTTGGTGGAAGGCACAGGAGGAGGATCAACATCATCATCATCATCAGGGTCATCAGGGACAATTTTACCGTCCCTCACAATGTTGTCCAAGCTGAAAAGAGTAAGGTCGAGCTCAGGCGCAAGAACTTGAACCTGCTCCTTCAGGTTCTCATAAGCAGCATTTACGCTGCCTACAAGGTGACCCCGGAGCTCGGCATAGTTAGCTCGGGCAGACTCCAAATCCTCCCTGAGACGCATCATCTCCCTATAGGTCGTGACATAGCTCTCCTTGTGCTTCAACACCGTGTCTTCAGCCAACTTAGCAGAAGCTGCCAAGGCAATAGAACTAGCCTTTTCACCTTCCAACTCTTTCTCCAACTTTGTCACCTTCACCTCAAGCTCCTCCTTCAAACAATTCATCCGATCGAACTCAACTTGGCCTCCTCCATAAAGGCCTTTGTAGTGTGAATGGGAAGATCCTGGACAGTCCGATATAAAGCCCCCTGGTGCACGAAATTGTGATCATCAATGGCGCCATCAACATGGTACGCTCAATTGTAATCTCAACTTTTTATCACAACTTCGATACAACTAACCAGCAAGTGCACTGGGTCGTCCAAGTAATAAACCTTACGTGAGTAAGGGTCGATCCCACAGAGATTGTCGGCTTGAAGCAAGCTATAGTCACCTTGTAAATCTCAGTCAGGCGGATATAAAATAGCTATGGAGTTTTCAAAAATAAATAATAAAAGAAGGATAGAGATACTTATGTAAATCATTGGTGAGAATTTCAGATAAGCGCACAGAGATGCTTTCGTTCCTCTGAACCTCTGCTTTCCTGCTGCCTTCATCCAATCAGTCTTACTCCTTTCCATGGCTGGCTTTTTGTAAGGACTTCACCGTTGTCAATGGCTACTTTTAATCCTCTCTAGAAAATGGTCCAAATGCTCTGTCACAGCACGGCTAATCGTCTGGAGGCATCACCCTTGTCGATGGCTGCGCCCTATTCCTCTCTGTGAAAATGGTCCAATGCGCTGTCACTGCATGGCTAATCATCTGGAGGTTCTCGATCATACTGGAATAGGATTTACTATCCTTTTGCGTCTGTCACTACGCCCAGCACTCGCGAGTTTGAAGCTCGTCACAGTCATTCAATCCCTGAATCCTACTCGGAATACCACATACAAGGTTTAGACTTTCCGGATTCTCATGAATGCCGCCATCAATCTAGCTTACACCACGAAGATTCTGATTAAGAGATCCAATAGATACTCATTCAATCTAAGGTAGAACGGAAGTGGTTGTCAGGCACGCGTTCATAGGGAATGATGATGATTGTCACGTTCATCACATTCAGGTTGGAGTGCGAATGAATATCTTAGAAGCGGAATAAGTTGAATTGAATAGAAAACAGTAGTACTTTGCATTAATCTTTGAGGACAGCAGAGCTCCACACCTTAGTCTATGGAGTGTAGAAACTCTACCGTTGAAAATACATAAGTGAAAGGTCCAGGCATGGCCGAATGGCCAGCCCCCAAAACGTGATCACAGGATCAAAAATACAATCCCGGATTCAAAGATATCTAATACAGTAGTAAAAAGTCCTATTTATAATAAACTAGTTACTAGGGTTTACAGAAGTAAGTAATTGATGCATAAATCCACTTCCGGGGCCCAGTTGGTGTGTGCTTGGGCTGAGCTTGAAGTCTACACATGGAGAGGTCATTCTTGGAGTTGAACGCTAGCTTTTGTGCCATTTTGGGCGTTGAACTCCACTTTGCAACTTGTTTCTGGCGCTGGACGCCAGAATTGGGCAGAGAGCTGGCGTTGAATGCCAGTTTGCGTCATCTAAACTTGGGCAAAGTATGGACTATTATATATTGCTGGAAAACCCTGGATGTCTACTTTCCAACACAATTGGAAGCGCACCATTTAGAGTTCTGTAGCTCCAGAAAATCCACTTTGAGTGCAGGGAGGTCAGAATCCAACAGCATCAGCAGTCCTTCTTCAACCTCTGAATCTAATTTTTGCTCAAGTCCCTCAATTTCAGCCAGAAAATACCTGAAATCACAGAAAAACACACAAACTCATAGTAAAGTCCAGAAATGTGAATTTAACATAAAAACTAATGAAAACATCCCTAAAAGTAACTAGATTCTACTAAAAACATACTAAAAACAATGCCAAAAAGCGTATAAATTATCCGCTCATCACAACACCAAACTTAAATTGTTGCTTGTCCCCAAGCAACTGAAAATCAAATAGGATAAAAAGAAGAGAATATACTATAAATTCCAAACTATCAATGAAACATAGCTCCAATCAGATGAGCGGGACTTGTAGCTTTTTGCCTCTTGAATAGTTTTGGCATCTCACTTTATCCATTGAGGTTCAGAATGATTGGCATCTATAGGAACTCAGAGTTCAGATAGTGTTATTGATTCTCCTAGTTCAGTATGATGATTCTTGAACACAACTGTTTTATGAGTCTTGGCCGTGGCCCTAAGCACTTTGTTTTCCAGTATTACCACCGGATACATAAATGCCACAGACACATAATTGGGTGAACCTTTTCAGATTGTGGCTTAGCTTTGCTAAAGTCCCCAATTAGAGGTGTCCAGGGTTCTTAAGCACACTCTTTTTTTTTTGCTTTGGACCTTGACTTTAACCGCTCAGTCTCAAGTTTTCACTTGACACCTTCACGCCACAAGCACATGGTTAGGGACAGCTTGATTTAGCCGCTTAGGCCAGGATTTTATTCATTTAGGCCCTCCTATCCACTGATGCTCAAAGCCTTGGGATCCTTTTTATTTGCCCTTGCCTTTTGGTTTTAAGGGTTATTGGCTTTTTGCTTTTGCCTCTTGGTTTTAAGAGTTTTTAGCTTTTTCTGCTTGCTTTTTCTTTTTCTTTCTATTTTTTTTCGCCTATATTTTTTTTTTGCAAGCTTTGTTCTTTGCTGCTTTTTCTTGCTTCAAGAATCATTTTTATGATTTTTCAGATTATCAAATAACATGTCTCCTTGTCATCATTCTTTCAAGAGCCAACATATTTAACATTCATGAACAACAACTTCAAAAGACATATGCACTGTTCAAGCATACATTCAGAAAACAAGAAGCATTGTCACCACATCAATATAATTAAACTAAGTTCAAGGATAAATTCGAAACTCATGTACTTCTTGTTCTTTTGAATTAAAACATTTTTCATTTAAGAGAGGTGATGGATTCATAGGACATTCATAACTTTAAGACATAGTTACTAACTACTAATGATCATGTAATAAGACACAAACATAGATAAGCACTTAACATAGAAAACAAAAAACAGAGAATGTAAGAACAAGGAATGAGTCCACCTTAGTGATGGTGGCGTTTCCTTCTTGAGGAACCAATGATGTCCTTGAGCTCTTCTATGTCTCTTCCTTGTCTTTGTTGCTCCTCCCTCATTGCTTTTTGATCTTCTCTTATTTCATGAAGGATGATGGAGTGCTCTTGATGTTCCACCCTTAGTTGTCCCATGTTGGAACTTAATTCTCCTAGGGAGGTGTTGATTTGCTCCCAATAGTTTTGTGGAGGGAAATGCATTGGAGGCATCTCCGGGATCTCATGGTGATGAGCTTCCTGCGCCTCTTGAGATCTATGAATGGGTTCTCTTACTTGCTCCATCCTTTTCTTAGTGATGGGCTTCTCTTCCTCAATGGGAATGTCTCCTTCTATGAAAGCTCCAACTGAGTAACATAGATGGCAAATAAGATGAGAAAAAGCTAGCCTTGCCCCAGGAGAGGGCTTTTCGGCTATTTTGTAGAGTTCAAGGGAGATGACTTCATGAACTTCTACTTCCTCTCCAATCATGATGCTATGGATCATGATGGCCGATCTACAGTAACTTCAGATCGGTTGCTAGTGGGGATGATGGAGCGTTGGATGAACTCCAACCATCCTCTAGCCACAAGCTTGAGGTCCAATCTTCTTAGTTGAACCGATTTGCCTTTTGAGTCAATCTTCCATTGAGCTCCTTCCACACATATGTCCATAAGGACTTGGTCCAGCCTTTGATTAAAGTTGACCCTTCTAGTGTAGGGGCGTTCATCTCCTTGCATCATAGGCAAGTTAAACGCCAACCTCACATTCTCCGGACTAAAATCTAAGTATTTCCCCCGAACCATTGTAATATAATTCTTTGGATTCGGGTTCTTACTTTGATCATGGTTCCTAGTGATCCATGCATTGGCATAGAACTCTTGAACCATTAGGATGCCGACTTGTTGGATGGGGTTTGTTAGAACTTCCCAACCTCTTCTTTGGATTTCATGTCGGATCTCCGGATACTCATTTCTCTTGAGCTTGAAAGGGACCTTGGGGATCACCTTCTTCTTGGCCACAACATCATAGAAGTGGTCTTGATGGGCTTTGGAGATGAACCTTTCCATCTCCCATGACTCGGAGGTTGAAGCTTTTTTCTTCCCTTTCCCTTTTCTAGAGGATTCTCCGGTCTTGGGTGCCATCAATGGTAATGGAAAAACAAAAAGCTTATGCTTTTACCACACCAAACTTAGAATATTGCTCGCCCTCGAGCAAGAAAAGAAGGAATAGATGAAGAAGAAGAAGAAATGGGGAGAAGGAGAAGGGTTGTGTTTCGGCCAAGAAGGGGAAGAGAGGGTTGTGTTGTGTGAGAATGAGGAAGAATGGAGGGCTATATATAGGGAAGGGAGGGGGGTAATGGTTCGGCCATATGGGTGGGTTTGGGTGGGAAATTGATTTTGAATTTTGAAGGTAGGTGGAGTTTTATGAGGTAGGTTTATGGGGAAGAGTGGATGGATGTGAGTGGTGAAGGGGTAATAGGGAAGAGAGATTGAGGTGATTGGTGAAGGGTTTTGGGGAAGAGTGTCTATTGGGAAGAGAGGGTGATTGAGAAGAGAAGAAGTGAGTGGAGGTAGGTGGGGATCCTGTGGGGTCCACAGATCTTGAGGTGGTCCTGTGGGGTCCACAGATCCTGAGGTGTTCAAGGATTTACAACCTTGCACCAAATTAGGCATGCAAAATGCCCTTGCACACAACTCTGGGCGTTCAACGCCAGATTGGTGCTTGTTCTGGGCGTTGAAGGCCCATTTGTTGCCCATTTCTGGCGTTGAACGCTAGAACCATGCTTGTTCTGGGCGTTCAGCGCCAGCTCTTCTCCAGGGTGCTTTTCTGGCATTCAAATGCCCAGATACTGCCCATTTCTGGCGTTCAGTGCCAGAACCATGCTCTGTTCTGGCGTTGAACGCCCAAAACATGCTTTTTACTGGCGTTTAAACGCCAGTAAGGTCTTCCTCCAGGGTGTGATTTTTCTTCTGCTGTTTTTGATTCCGTTCTCAATTTTTTTTATTTATTTTGTGACTCCACATGATCATGTACCTATAAAGACATATAACTAATAAAAATATAATTAAATAAGAATTGGGTTGCCTCCCAACAAGCGCTTCTTTAATGTCAATAGCTTGACAGTGGGCTCTCATGGAGCCTCACAGAAGTTCAGAGCATTGTTGAGACTCCCCAACACCAAACTTAGAGTTTGGATATGGGAGTTCAACACCAAACTTAAAGTTTGGTTGTGGCCTCCCAACACCAAACTTAGAATTTGACTGTGGGGCTCTGGTTGACTCTGTTTTGAGAGAAGCTTACTGTGCTTCCTCTCCATGGGTATAGAGAGAGATCTTTGAGTTTTAAACACAAGGTTGTCCTCATTTAATTGAAGGATCAATTCTCCTCTGTCCACATCAATCACAGCTCTTGCTGTGGCTAGGAAAGGTCTTCCCAGGATGATGGATTCATCCTCTTCCTTTCCAGTATCCAAGACTATGAAATCAGCAGGGATGTAAAGGCCTTCAACCTTTACTAACACGTCCTCTACTTGTCCATAAGCCTATTTTCTTGAATTGTCTGCCATTTCTAATGAGATTTTAGCAGCTTGCACCCCAAAGATTCTCAGTTTCTCTATTACAGAGAGGGGCATAAGGTTTATCCCTGAACCAAGGTCACACAGATCCTTTTCAAAGACCATGGTGCCTATGGTATAAAGTAGTAAGAACTTTCCAGGATCCTGTTTCTTCTGAGGCAATGTTAGTTGATCCAGATCACTTAGTTCAGTGGTGAACAAGGGAGGTATATCTTCCCAAGTCTCATTACCAAATAATTTGGCATTCAGCTTCATGATTGCACCAAGAAGCTTGGCAGCTTGCTCTTCAGTAACATCCTCATTCTCTTCAGAAGAGGAATACTCATCAGAGCTTATGAATGGCATAAGGAGGTTTAATGGAATCTCTATGGTCTCTAGATGAGCCTCAGATTCCTTTGGTTCCTCAAAGGGAAGCTCCTTATTGATCACTGGACGTCCCAGGAGGTCTTCCTCCTTGGGATTCACGTCCTCTCCTTCCTTCATAGGTTCGGCCATGGTGATTAATTCAATGGCCTTGCACTCTCCTTTTGAATTTTCTTCTGTATTGCTTGGGAGAGTACTAGGAGGGATTTCAGTGATCCTTTTACTCAGCTGGCCCACTTGTGCCTCCAAATTTCTAATTGAGGACCTTGTTTCATTCATGAAACTTACAGTGGCCTTGGACAGATCAGAGACTAAGTTTGCTAAATTAGAGGTATTTTGTTCAGAGTTCTCTGTCTGTTGCTGAGTGGATGATGGAAAAGGTTTACTATTGTTAAACCTATTTCTTCCACCATTATTAAAGCCTTGTTGAGGCTTTTGTTGATCCTTCCATGAGAAATTTGGATGATTTCTCCATGATGGGTTATAGGTATTTCCATAAGGTTCACCCATATAATTTACCTCTGCTATTGCAGGGTTTTCAGGATCATAAGCTTCTTCTTCAGAAGATGCCTCTTGAGTACTGTTGGATGCAGCTTGCATTCTATTCAGACTCTGAGAAATCATATTGACTTGCTGAGTCAATATTTTGTTCTGAGCCAATATGGCATTCAAAGTATCAATTTCAAGAACTTCCTTCTTCATAGGCGTCCCATTACTCACAGGATTCCTCTCAGAAGTGTACATAAACTGGTTATTAGCAACCATGTCAATGAGTTCTTGAGCTTCTGCAGGCGTTTTCTTTAGGTGAATGGATCCACCTGCAGAGGTATCCAATGACATCTTAGATAACTCAGACAGACCATCATAGAATATATCCAGGATGGTCCATTCTGAAAGCATGTCAGAAGGACACTTTTTGGTCAGTCCTTTGTATCTCTCCCAAGCTTCATAGAGGGATTCACCTTCTTTCTGTCTGAAGGTTTGAACATCCACTCTAAGCTTGCTCAGCTTTTAAGGAGGAAAGAACTTGGCTAAGAAAGCCTTGACCAGCTTATCCCAAGAGTTCAGGCTATCCTTAGGTTGAGAGTCCAACTATACTCTAGCTCTGTCTCTTACAGCAAAAAGAAAAAGCATGAGCCTATAGACTTCAGGATCTACTCCATTAGTCTTAACAGTATCACATATCTGTAAGAATTCAGTTAAGAACTGAAAAGGATCTTCAGATGGAAGTCCATGAAACTTGCAGTTCTGCTGCATCAGAAAAACTAATTGAGGTTTCAGCTCAAAATTGTTTACTCCAATGGCAGGAATGGAGATGCTTCTTCCATGTAAATTGGAATTAGGTGCAGTAAAGTCACCAAGCATTCTCCTTGCATTATTGTTGTTGGGTTCGGCTGCCATCTCCTTTACTTGTTCGAAATTTTCAATAAGGTTGTCTCTGGATTGTTGTAATTTAGCTTCTCTTAGTTTCCTCTTCAGAGTCCTTTCAGGTTCTGGATCAGCTTCAACAAGAATGCCTTTTTCCTTGTTCCTGCTCATAAGAAAGAGAAGAGAACAGGAAAAGAAGAGGAATCCTCTATGTCACAGTAAAGAGGTTCCTTATTGTTAGTAGAAGAAGAAAATGAATAGAGGTGAAGAAGAATGAAGAATCCAAACACAAGGGTAAGGATAGGAGCAGTGATGTGAGATGAAGAAAAGTGTTAGTAGATGAATAAATAATTAGAAGGAGATGAGGGAGAAGGATTTTCGAAAATAATTTTTTTGAAAAAGAGTTAGTGATTTTCGAAAATAGTTTTTGAAAAATGTTAGTAGTTTTCGAAATTTTTAAAATCAAAAGTTAAAATAATTAGTTAATTAAAAAGAAATTTTGAAAAAGGCGGGAGATATTTTCGAAAATTAGAGAGAGAGAGAGTTAGTTAGGTGGTTTTGAAAAAGATAAGAAACAAACAAAAAGTTAGTTAGTTAGTTGAAACAAATTTTGAAAAGATAAGGATTTAGGAAGTTAGAAAAGATATTTTAAAATCAATTTTTTTGAAAAAGATATGATTTTGAAAAAGATAAGATAAAAAGATATTTTTGAAAAGATATAATTGAAATCAGTTTTGAAAAAGATTTGATTTTTAAAATCACAATTAATGACTTGATTCACAAGAAATCACAAGATGTGATTCTAGAACTTAAAGTTTGAATCTTTCTTAACAAGTAAGTAACAAACTTGAAATTTTTGAATCAAAACATTAATTGATGATGTTATTTTCGAAAATATGATGTAAAATTAAGAAAAATATTTTTGAAAAATATTTTTAAAATTTTCGAAAATAACTAAGAAAAATGAAAAAGATTTGATTTTGAAAAAGATTTTGAAAAAGATAAGATTTTTAAATTGAAAATTTGATTTGACTCATAAAAACAACTAGATTTAAAAAATTTTTAAAAAAGTCAAATCTAATTTTCGAATTTATGAGAGAAAAGAGGGAAGATATTTTTTTAATTTTTGAATTTTTAATGATGAGAGAGAAAAACATGAAAAATGATTCAATGCATGAAAGTTATGGATCAAAACAATGAATGTATGCAAGAATGCTATGAATGTCGAGATGAACACCAAGAACACTATGAAGATCATGATGAACATCAAGAACATATTTTTGAAAATTTTTATATGCAAAGAAAACATGCATGACACCAAACTTAGAAATCTTTAATGCTTAGGCACTAAGAATTCAAGAATGCATATGAAAAACACCATACAACACAAAAACAATGTAATATGAAGATCAATCAAGAAGGTTTATCAAGAACAACTTGAAGATCATGATGAATGCAATGCATGAATGCAATTTTCGAAAAATGCAAGATGAGTATGCAATTGACACCAAACTTAAAAAATGACTCAAGACTCAAACAAGAGACACAAAATATTTTTTTTATGATTTTATGATTTTTTTGTATTTTCTTTTAATTTTTTTCAAAAATCATTTTGAAAAAGAAAAATAAGGATTCCAAAATTTTTAATATGAATTCCAGGAATCTTACGCTCTTTAGTCTAAAGCTCCAACCAAAGGGTCAGGCATGGCTTAATAGCCAGCCAAGCTTTAGTATGCTATTACTTGCATCAGCTTATTTGCTAAGAAAGACAAAAAAGCTCTTCTCTTGAGTATAAGTCAAACCTCAGTCCAAAAGAATTTAGACATGGCTTTACAGCCAGCCAGGCTTCAACATGCTTTATGAAACACTAGAATTCATTCTTAAAAATTCTGAAGAAAAATATATTTTTTTGAAAACACATTTTTTTTTTCGAAAAAAAAAGAGAAATTTTTGAAAGATTTTTTGAAAAATTTTTGAAAACTTTTTGAAAAGAAATCGAAAAGAAAGTTACCCAATCTGAGCAACAAGATGAACCGTCAGTTGTCCAAACTCGAACAATCCCCGGCAACGGCACCAAAAACTTGGTGCACGAAATTGTGATCATCAATGGCGCCATCAACATGGTACGCTCAATTGTAATCTCAACTTTTTATCACAACTTCGATACAACTAACCAGCAAGTGCACTGGGTCGTCCAAGTAATAAACCTTACGTGAGTAAGGGTCGATCCCACGGAGATTGTCGGCTTGAAGCAAGCTATGGTCACCTTGTAAATCTCAGTCAGGCGGATATAAAATAGCTATGGAGTTTTCAAAAATAAATAATAAAAGAAGGATAGAGATACTTATGTAAATCATTGGTGAGAATTTCAGATAAGCGCACAGAGATGCTTTCGTTCCTCTGAACCTCAGCTTTCCTGCTGCCTTCATCCAATCAGTCTTACTCCTTTCCATGGCTGGCTTTTTGTAAGGACTTCACCGTTGTCAATGGCTACTTTTAATCCTCTCTGGAAAATGGTCCAAATGCTCTGTCACAGCACGGCTAATCGTTTGGAGGCATCACCCTTGTCGATGGCTGCGCCCTATTCCTCTCTGTGAAAATGGTCCAATGCGCTGTCACTGCATGGCTAATCATATGGAGGTTCTCGATCATACTGGAATAGGATTTACTATCCTTTTGCGTCTGTCACTACGCCCAGCACTCGCGAGTTTGAAGCTCGTCACAGTCATTCAATCCCTGAATCCTACTCGGAATACCACATACAAGGTTTAGACTTTCCGGATTCTCATGAATGCCGCCATCAATCTAGCTTACACCACGAAGATTCTGATTAAGAGATCCAAGAGATACTCATTCAATCTAAGGTAGAACGGAAGTGGTTGTCAGGCACGCGTTCATAGGGAATGATGATGATTGTCACGTTCATCACATTCAGGTTGGAGTGCGAATGAATATCTTAGAAGCGGGATAAGCTGAATTGAATAGAAAAACAGTAGTACTTTGCATTAATCTTTGAGGAACAGCAGAGCTCCACACCTTAATCTATGGAGTGTAGAAACTCTACCGTTGAAAATACATAAGTGAAAGGTCCAGGCATGGCCGAATGGCCAGCCCCCAAAATGTGATCACAGGATCAAAAATACAATCCCGGATTCAAAGATATCTAATACAGTAGTAAAAAGTCCTATTTATAATAAACTAGTTACTAGGGTTTACAGAAGTAAGTAATTGATGCATAAATCCACTTCTAGGGCCCACTTGGTGTGTGCTTGGGCTAAGCTTGAAGTCTACACGTGGAGAGGTCATTCTTGGAGTTGAACGCTAGCTTTTGTGCCATT
Organism: Arachis ipaensis; assembly: GCF_059453495.1. Taxonomy (NCBI): domain Eukaryota; kingdom Viridiplantae; phylum Streptophyta; class Magnoliopsida; order Fabales; family Fabaceae; genus Arachis; species Arachis ipaensis. The sequence continues at coordinate 32,354,307 of NC_142435.1, forward strand.
TTGGGCGTTGAACTCCACTTTGCAACTTGTTTCTGGCGCTGGACGCCAGAATTGGGCAGAGAGTTGGCGTTGAAAGCCAGTTTTCGTCATCTAAACTTGGGCAAAGTATGGACTATTATATATTGCTGGAAAGCCCTGGATGTCTACTTTCCAACGCAATTGGAAGAGCGCCATTTCAAGTTCTATAGCTCCAGAAAATCCACTTTGAGTGCAGAGAGGTCAGAATCCAACAGCATCAGCAGTCCTTCTTCAACCTCTGAATCTGATTTTTGCTCAAGTCCCTCAATTTCAGCCAGAAAATACCTAAAATCACAGAGAAATACACAAACTCATAGTAAAGTCCAGAAATGTGAATTTAACATAAAAACTAATGAAAACATCCCTAAAAGTAACTAGATTCTACTAAAAACATACTAAAAACAATGCCAAAAAGCATATAAATTATCCGCTCATCACGCCCCCCCATGTGTGCCATCTTCATGCTACATCGAGTAATAAAATCCAGATGGCGAAGAAGAGAAACATTGTCAATAGGGATGTGGTGCACGAAATTGTGATTACACTTTTCACAACTCCGCACAACTAACCAGCAAGTGCACTGGGTCGTCCAAGTAATACCTTACGTGAGTAAGGGTCGATCCCACAGAGATTGTCGGCTTGAAGCAAGCTATGGTTATTTTGTAAATCTCAGTCAGGAGATTAATGATAATAGTGGTTATATTTATGAAAATAAATAACATGAAATAAACGGTACTTGTGGTTCAGTAATGAGAAGCAGGTTGAGGTTCCGGAGATGCTCTGTCTTCTGAATCTCTGCTTTCCTACTGTCTTCTTCTCCAAACACACATGGCTTCCTTCCATGGCAGGATGTATGATCCTCTCGGATGAAAACAAATCCATATGCGCTGTCACCGCACGGCTAATCATCTGTCGGTTCCCACTAGCGTCGGAATAGGACCCTTGTCCTTTTGCACACTATCACTGCGCCTAACATTCGCATGTTTGAAGCTCGTCACAGTCATTCCTTCCCAAATCCTACCCAGAATACCACAGACAAGGTTTAGAGTTTTCGGATCCCAGGAATGCTGCCAATTGGTTCTAGCCTATACCACGAAGGTTCTGATCTCATGGATCAGAGACCCAAGAGATACACACTCAAGCTGTCGCCCAATGACTACGTTGAGCTCAGATAGAATGGGAGTGGTTGTCAGGCACGCCTTCATATCATTGAGAATAATGATGAGTGTCATGGATCATCATCTTCTCCAGATTGAAGTACGAATGAGTATCTTAGAATAGAATCAAGCGTAATTGAATAGAAAACAGTAGTAATTGTATTAATATATTGAAACACAGCAGAGCTCCTCACCCCCAACCATGGGATTTAGAGACTCATGCCGTCAGAAATACAATGTGAAGTGTAAAAATGTCATGAGGTACCAAATGAATCTCTAAAAGTAGTTTTTATACTAGACTAGTAACTTAGGGTTACAGAAAATGAGTAACTAAGTGCAGATAGTGCAGAAATCTACTTCCAGGACCCACTTGGTGTGTGCTTGGGCTGAGCATTGAAGCTTTTTCGTGCTTAGTCTGTTTCTGGAGTTAAACGCCAGCTTTGGTGCCAGTTTGGGCGTTTAACTCCAATTCTGGTGCCAGTTTGGGCGTTTTACGCTAGAAATTTTACGCTAAATTTGAACGCCAATTTGGGCCATTAAATCTCGGGCAAAGTATGGACTATTATATATTGCTGGAAAGCCCAGGATGTTTACTTTCCAACGAAATTAAGAGCGCGCCAATTGAGCTTCTGTAGCTCCAGAAAATTTACTTCGAGTACAGGGAGGTCAGAATCCAACAGCATCTGCAGTCCTTTTTCAGCCTCTGAATCAGATTTTTGCTCAGGTCCCTCAATTTTAGCTAGAAAATACCTGAAATCATAGAAAAACACACAAAATCATAGTAAAGTCCAGAAATGTGATTTTTGCATAAAAACTAATAAAAATATAATAAACATTAATTAAAACATACTAAAAACTATATAAAAACAATGCCAAAAAGGGTATAAATTATCCGCTCATCAGGATGGTACCATAAGGACCGATTTGCTGGTCGACAAACTCGACAGCATCGAAGTCAGAGGCATCAAGGTTAAAGGGCTCAGCTGTCTTCTGCTTTTTCGGAGGAGGAGTGCCAGAGGTAGCGACAGAAGCCTGTGGAGGATCAACCAAACGAACCCGAGGAGTAGGGATCATCCTCCTCGGTCCAGGAGAGCTCGGTACGGATGGCTTCGACTGAACCTGAGAGGACCCCTCCCCAGCCACCTTGGCCGAGATGTTCTGAGCTGCAGTAGCTTTCCTCGCCTTCTTAAAGGCCTTCATAGAGTCATTGTTTTTCACCATCTCTGGAAAAAGACACAAAGATTGTTACAAATTGAGAGAAAAAGAACAAAGCTCGACAAAAAGGAAACAAAACGAAAACAAGATAAGACAACCACTATCCAGCTCAGCTCAGAGAAGTGAAGGATCCCCTAAAAACCTTTTTGTTTCAAGATAAGGAGGTTGTCCCCAGTTCTCCTCCAACACGTTAACAAAGGCCTGTTCGACCTCGTCCAACATCTCCCACGTATACCTCGACACTACAACATTCTTTTGCCACTCTAAAGGAAAGGCGGGCTCGTCGTTCTCATCCAGAAAAAAGGGAGGAGCTCCTTCAACAGCTCAAACCTTAAAGAAATAATTCTTGAAGTCTCTAAAAGACTCATCATACATCGAAAAAACTTTCTTTCCTTGGGCAGACCAAAAAAAACCCAGGAAGCTTTCTTTTTGGTAGAAATCCCAGGCTTGGTCAAAACGAAAAGGTAAAGAAAGAGAGTTTGAGAAGGATTAACATCCAATTCCTGACACAACAACTGGAAAATCTTAACGAAACCCCATGAATTCGGATGAAGTTGGGATGGAGACACATTGCATGACCACAACAAATTGGTTTCAAAGGGAATAAAGGGAAAGGTAATGCTCATTTGACTAAAGAAATAGTCGTAGGCATAAAAGAAAGGACGTTCTCCCTGGACTGAAGTCGGGAAACAGACCCTCTCATCAGAATCAGGTGCTACTAGCTCATAATTTTTCTCCTGCTCCCGATTACTACAAATCCTGTGATGTTTTCTCAGCTCCACACATAATTCAGAATTTACCACAGAAACACACATCAACACAAGGGAGTCCAGCCAGTCCGACATACCCTCAGGGACTCTGGAGGAGGTCTCGACAATATTTTTGCGAGACGACATGGGTCAACTAAAATCCTACAGTAAGAAAAAAGAAAAAAAGGGGTTACTAATCAAACAGCTCGGGCAAGTTAAAAAAAGAGCAACTCGGGCATAAAAGGATACAACTTAAACCAAAGTACATAAGTGGTAAGAAGGCAGACAAAGCAACAAAAGGAAACCCCAGGACCCACACTAAAGATCCAGGGGCATCCTTTGGAGGCAGTTATGGAACAAGGACTCAAGAAAACCTATAAGCCTACACCTCTACACGTCCTAACAGGAAGATAATAACCATTTTTTCAACAAAAGCGACACTCTGAGAAAAAAGCCACGAGCTACAAAATCAAACAAAGTCATCAAAATAACTACCTTCCAAACTCACAGTCTCAGCTTATTAACAAACGAAAATACCAAGCAACAAAACGTATCAAGAAGAAGAAGTCATCAAAGACGCCACCTTTTTCAGAAAAATAAATCCCCCCCCCAAACAAGCAACAAGCCACCAGAAAAATCATTACTTTCTACAAAGATTCATCAGCAAAATTACCAACATGGCGAAAGTTATCAAAGGAGCAATCTTTTGGGAAAGCAAACAGGTTCATAAAAGCCTCAGTAACAGCATACCTCACAGCAAAAATCAAGCACAACAACGTAAAAAGGTTCAAGCTTTCCAACATGCATTTAAGCAAAATCAAAACTTTACCAAGAACCGAATGCAAAGCGACGAAGGAGGTAAAGAAGTGGAAAGAAGAAACCCACCTGGAAAAAGGTGAAAGCTTCGAAGAAAGTGAAGACGGAAAGATAGAATCCGGAATCGCCTTCCAAAACAAAGAAAGCGCCAGCAATCACCAAACAACGTCGCAGAAAGAAACGTGAAAATGCAAAGTCTCAGGCAAAGCAGAAAGGTAGAAAGAAAAGGGGAAGTTACAGCAAAGAAACAGAGAAGAAAAACCGTTTTTTGTGAAAACGTTCAAAATAAACGTGGGAGGCAAAGAAAACGGAGCATTAAAAGAATTAATGAGGATAATTAAACCCTCGCGCATTCCCAAAGCAAGGAGACTCGCGTTTTCAAAAGAATGAAAATTCAAAAAATGTTTCGCATCCAAAGGAGAAAGAAGAAGTCGACAAAATGCTCGAGTTCGACTTCACCAGAGAAGGATCGAAGTCCTAAAACTAAGACTCGACCTCAAAAGAAAGACCGAGCTCGAGCAGGGGCACTGTTCATACCCTGGGTCGAGCTGTCCAACCTGGGATGTTTAGCAACAAGACGACCGACCTCTTCAGGTCAGACTATCCGACCTCTTCTCAAAGAGCTTAGCCAAGTTGCCAGGAAAGCCCAATAAATGGCCCAGATAGAGGAACACGACCCAAATCCAAAGGCAGCCCAAGCCTATAGAGATAAGGGCAGTTCCCTTGAAGATAAGATGACTTCACTCAAAGATAAGATAAGATAAGATAACTATCTTATCCCCATAAAGGTCATCCTCTACTATTATAAATATACTAGAGCACACAGGTATAACTCATACTCTGATTCTACTAAAAACCTGCTTAATATCCTTGCTAACTTAAGCATCGGAGTCCCTTGCAGGTACCACCACCCTCCGGTGATGAAGGATCAGTAGCATAGCCAGTCCAACAAGTCAGACACAGCCATTCCGGCCACCATCCACCAGCCGGACACGTCAGCTCTGACCAGCACAGAAGATCTCGTCCAAGATCAACCTATAGTTTCAGGTAACCCTCGGAATAGTAAATAATTAGTCAATAAATTAATTTTAATAAAGAAAATTAGAAATGTAAATATTATATTAAATTAGGATAGAGCTCATCAAAACGAGAATTTTGACACTAATTTCAAGAAATTCGGCCCAAGATTGGACCGAATGGGCCGATCCGGTTGAACCAGGTTCAAACCAGACCCGTGGGCCCAACCGGCCCAGCACTTAAGTGAACCAAAGCCTCTTTTCTACCCCAATTCAGCAGAGGTAGCGCTGAAAACACAACAGGGGAGAGGAGAATTTTATAGGTAATTCGCTTATTCACTCTCAGCCTCTTCTTCCCCCAATTTTCAAAAATTATGTAGTGGTGTTGAATTTCTTTGCTTTTCGATATTTTAGGATCCAATTAGCTTGAGAAAAATATTCACTCTTGCTTATACGAAGCTTGGGTAAGGTGAGGATACCATAATTTTATCTAAATAGTCTGAATTTGTGCTTTGGGTATTAAATTCGGTGTGTATGTGTTATGGATATGTATTAGGTTGTGAATAAATAATTGGAGCTTGAAATTGTGGATATTGGAACTTGGAGAAAGCTAAACACTAGTGTTTTATTAAAGTTTTTGGGGCTGTGTTTGTTTTAGTAAGCTGCCTCGATCACTACAAGAAAACCGGCCAAGGTATGGTTTAGGTTTTTTGCATTTAATATATAATGTTCTGTGAAAACTTAGGCTAGATGACCATAGGATAGGTTGAAATGTATGTGTATATATATTGTTTAGTATCTTATTAATAAATGTGTTTGGTTTGGTGCTTGTTGGTTAGTTGGTGAATTGGTGAATTATTGATTAATGACTTGAGGATATAAGTATATAAGCCTAGAAGTTGTAAGCCATGATTTTGGTTGATGGATTTGCGTAATGTATGTGTATTATTGATGATTTGAAGTACGATTATTGTGGTGGTTGTTATGATGATGAGGAAGGGCATATTGTGTTGATATTGGCAGGTTTGATGATGAAAAGAATGGAACTTTTGAATGAAAATGAGGTTTGGGAAGTTTTGCAAAATTTGGTTTTGGGCCGAACTTTGGCGAGCTATAACTTAGTTTCCAAATGCTCAATTTGTTTCCAATTTGTTTTGATAAAAAATTGGGTTCGTGAAGTTTATGCCGTTCGAAGAACAAAAGAAAAACGATTTAAAACGATTAAGTTATGCACGTCGGAAGTTTAGGTTTAGAATATGTAAATTATGCAGCTTTTTGTTTGATCAGATTTTTGCGAAAACGTACATCCATGCGTACGCGTGGCGTGGAATTTTGACTGACCTAGTTATATACGTACGCGAGTGGTCCCATGCATACGCGTAATGGGCCAGCATGCATGTCCACGCGTACGCATGATAAGGGGATGCGCGCGCAAGCTGCCTTTTTGCACTCCCACGCGTACGCGTTGCCCCTATTCCAGCAAATAGGGTTTTCTGAGCTTTAAACCTTATTTCAAGCTCCTAAACCTCTATTTTCATTCCTTTAGTCATAAATAATAGTATTAAACCTGACAATCAGATGAAGTTAGGAAGTGGGGATAACTTGGAGGTAAAGTAAAGCTGAAAAAGTGATGAATTGAATATGAAAAGCTATGAATGATTATGTATGATACTTGGCTTAAATAATCAAATGATCTGAGCTACGAGATTCTCTGGGAAAAGTATCGTGGCTTGCCACCACGTGTATCAGGTTGAAACTCGATACTCTGTTGACCCTACGTCGTAAGGGTGACCGGGCACGTATAAATTCCCGGGAATGGTACCCCCATTGAGCAATTGATATTTATATAAAATAAAAAGCCATGCATAGACTCTTGGGGATGCGCGACGAGGGACAGTCCAAGGGTTTAGCAAACCGGACTTGTCGGGTTGGCTTGATAACCGACAGATGAGACTCATCATCCATAGGACAGGCATGCATCATGTGCATATTACTTGAATTACTTGTTTGTGCATTAACTGGGTGTGCCTAAGTGCATTTACTATGTTAAATGTATATTTGTTACCTGCAGTACTTGTAACCTTCTTGTGCTTACCTTTATCTGCTTATTTGTCTGTGATATGTTGTCGAAGATGGAGGTATGGAGGAAAGGCAATAAGACTTAGGTTCAAGATTAAGTTAAGATAGGCTTAGTTACTTTTAGAAAACCACCTTTTATGGCTTCTGTTTAATATTTTAAGCTTTATAATCTGAATGTCGGAGTTCTAGGATTGTCTCTGGCATTCCCAGGACCTTATATCTTATATGTGTGGCACCTTTACCATACTGAGAACCTCTGATTCTCACCCCCCCATACTATGTTATTATTTTTCAGATGCAGGTTGAGAGGCACCTCTTTAGGCGTCTGAGCTTCTGAAGCAAAGTGGTTATCGGGTTACTTTTTGGATTATATATATATGTACTTAGTATTCTCTCCGCATGACTTGTTCCTTTTGATCCTCTTAGAGGCTTATGGAGAGATAGGATTTTGTTTATGTAAATTTGGGTCTTGGATATGTATATATATGAGTATATATTCTCCGGCCAGCCTTGACTTCGCGGGCTGAGTTAGGAGCTTGTTATTTTGTATCTTTGGCCCTCTATTCCTACTTTTGTTATCTTATGCTTCATAGCTATAGCTTTCTTTGTATGCAAGTTAACTCATTTTCTGAACATTGCGCTTTTATTCCGTGATTTTTATTTCTTCTGTTCTTCAAGGCTCCTAGTTTATTATATTCTTTCTGTTATTATATGTAACTTTTTATTTTAGAGGTCGTAATACCACATCACCTCTATTTTACGGCTTAAGCGTAAAGCTCCGTGTGGTAGGGTGTTACATCTAGCATTCTTTATTATTCAATGATCACATTAATATAATTTAATTCAAGGTTGTGAGAACCGAACCGGTCATTGAACCAGTCAAGTAACCCATTCAACGGTTTAATGGTTTAACCGAGGATGAACCGTGATTGAACCGGTTTAATTAAATATTCAATAAAATCTTTAAAAATTTAATTATTTCTAAATAAAATTTAAAATAAAATTTTTTTAATTAACTTCTAATAAGTTCTTACGAGATAATGAGCAACAATTCTCAAAATAAATATTCAGAATCCAAACCCAGCAAACTAATTATGCAGAAACAAGTTTCTAGAGTTTCAGAAAACAAAGAAAAGAAGAGTACTTGAGAGTACTTGAAAAAAAATAGAAACGAATTAATTGTGACTAATTAATAACAAACAAAAAAGTGAGAGAAGCCCACATCAAAATCACATACACATAGGTCATAAGAATTAACAACAATGCATTCAGGACACAATTGATAACCAAAGAACCAAGTGCAAACAAATTAAGTTGTATTATTTCAAGATTAACTTGTTCTTCCGTCACTGTACATAATCACTTAAATTCTACTTAAGTCACACACATAAAGCAAATAAGGATCAGATTTTGCCATTTCCACATCTACAAAGTTGATAAGTCACCTGGAAGAAAGAACTGGTTGTGGAACAAAAGGAGTATACACTGTTTCTCTCTCAACTACAAGCCGTTGTGCCTTCTGAAATTTTTTTAGCACGGTCTTAAAATCTTTTGCAAGTTTGGCATCTGCCATCTTCTTACTTTCCTGCAAAACAAAAATTTTGAAATTAAAGGCGTTGAAGTTAATGGCTCGATCACGGGATAGATAGGGTTAGGGTTCTTCGGAAGGGGATTTTGAATTTGAGAGAGAAAGAAAGAGGGAGGGGTGCTGTGTGTAACAGCGACGACGTCGGCGATTACAAGGCTTCTGACAGGGAGGAGTCGACGGGAGGGTAACAGCCACGACGACATCTATGAAGTGGCTGGAAGGTGACAATTGTGATGGCAACGAGGTGAGCGAGAAAAGCGAAATGGACGAGCTTGCGCAGGCAAAGGAAAAGGGACGACAGTGGAGAGGGGGAATGTGGCGGCTGGGTAGGAGGAGAGCAAGGCTGAAAGACGGCTGGGAGAGGAAGAAAGATGATTTCAGAAGGGAGAGGGTTATGCGTTTAGGTTAGATTTGGGAATTAGGACTGGGGATAATGGGCTTTCTCTTTTCTTTTTTTTTTTTGTTTCAGGCGTTAAACGACGCCGTTTCTGAAACAAATGACAAAACCGGACCTTTAAAAAATCTGGCCTGAGATAATCACATCTTATAAATTTTGTGCGCATATCTGAATGTTATTTTCTTTATTACTTTAATAATCTATTCTGTCTCATATATTAGTTATGAAATTACCACAGCTTTTATCACATTAGTGTCGCAACCAAACCACGATGATAGCCATACTAAAATACTCAATCACATAGATCAAATTTTGATGAAAAATTCAGAAATTACATGCAAAATGATCTCATGCATGCCTATTTTCAACTGGTCTAACTTGAATAAAAATTCTATTTTATTCGGTGACAGACTCAGATAAAACTGCAACGGTAATGCCCGGACTCAAAGCGACGACGACTAAGTAATGAGTCTCTGGAAGAGGAAGGGAAGAACTTAATAGACTCATAATGAGAGAGAAAGAGAGAGAGAGAGAGAGAGAGAGAGAGAGAGAGAGAGAGAAAGAGAGAGAGGAATTTACCTAGAGAAAAAGGACTCGGCAGAAGAAAGGTGGCGACGGGCTCAACAACGACGATAATGGGATAAGCAACAATGCTGACATGAGCTGTGAAGGAATATGGAGTTGTGAAGGAGTAGGCGGCGATGGGTTCAGCAACGACGATGACGGGAGCTATAAGGTTTTTTGTGAAGAAGCCGAGAAGAAGAAGACTCTGGGTGAGGATGACTAGGTTTATGTTGCATGGCTATAGAGTATGGACTGAAGCTGTGAATCACTGAATCTATGATGTGAGGCAAATCCTAATTCCTAAAAAGTGTTTATATGTATATATTCGGGGCAAGTATACCTTAAATCTGACCATGCCCTGTCCTGAGCAAAATCTGCCCCGACTCAGGTCAAGTTATTACCTTCTCCAACCGGGTATAGACGGGTCGGGTACCCGCGTATTCGGGTACTCCTGACAAGTATAACTACGTATTGATACTCCATTTATTAAGGGTTTATTGCCAGCCAATAGATTGCTACACACACAATGCGAGATTCTAACTCCTAATAGTTGTTTAAGCAGACAAGTAAGATGATCACTCAACAAATTCAAATTGATTAAGACAAATACTAATTATTTTAATATTAAAAATTCTGAGCATTTGATTTTAATTATAACTTTGTAAAATATTTATAATAATAATAATTACTATATATATTTTATTTTTTAATTAAATTTTTTATATAATTTTATGCAGGGACGGATCCAGAAATATTATCATGGGGCCAATAACATATATAATATTAAAAATTATGCAAAAAAATTATATCATGTAAGATGTATTATAAAAATATATCGATAGAGAATATATTTTAAAGTACAAAAAATATGTAGGTACTTTTTACTAACGAAGTGGTCGATTCTTTGTATCATAAAATTCATCGATAATAGAATCTGTTTCAAATTTTCAGTAGTTTTCTTTTCAATATAATTAAAAGACGATTAACAAGAAATTCTTCTTTCATTTTGTTTCTGAGTTATTCTTCACAATATTCATAGCTGAAAAAAATCTCTTAGTTGTAGCAGTTAAAACAGAAAGAATTAATACCAAATGAATCAAGAAGAACGATCACAAGAAGAAAAAGAATCCACTTTATAGTATTTGAAAAATTTTATTTAAGTAAAAAGTATTAGCTTTTAATATTATTACTTATTTTTTAGATATTAAAAATCATTAATATTTAGATTGGACTGGACTTTTATTTATACCAGACTAAATACTAAATAATTTTTTTAAAAATTAAATCATACTTAATAACTTATTACTATTAACTTTTTTTTAAAAAAAGCTAGGGTCAGAGGCCTCCACTCGCCCCTGGGTATGTCCGTTTCTGATTTTATGTATTATCCAGTACAGTGTACGAAAATATACACTAATTAAATTAACAAAATTTATGTTAGATTAAAGTTAAAATTAATCATGATAAGTCAATTAATTTTATTTCAGTTAATAATAAAAAAATATATCACAACTCACAAAGAATAATTTATCCTCTAATTTAGAGAGAATTAAATAGTATTTACAAAAAATATATCCATTCTTATACGGCAACTCAATAAAATGTTGCTACTTTAAGAAACCAAAAACTAAAGTCTTAAAGATCTCCTCCTAAGATTCACTTGGGCGAATTGAATACCTCCTTCATTGGAGTAAAGATAATTCTCATTAGCAAAACTCTGTTTTTGCAATTTCAGGTTCAATTTATACTTTAGGATTTAGACATCCTGATTATTACATAGGATTAGAATTAGATTTTATATTCATAATCTAAGTAATCAAATTTATGCTCATCAAGTATTTCATAAATTGAAGTTGATGATTTCTAGATACATATATTAAAATCTGGTGTTACTTTTAACTAATTTGGTAGCGAATTAGTTGCAAAGTAATACTAGAAAGACAAAAAAAAACAGTCAGAATTTGTCTTATTTAGCATTCATTAATTGTCATAATAATTAATAAATGCTAAATAAGACAAGTTATGGCTGTTTTTAGCTAATTTTCTTTGGTCACCAAACATTTCCGTTAGTTATTGCAACGCTAAATAATTTAGTTATGGGAAGTAAACACTATTGAAAGAAAGAAAGAAAGAAAAAGTCTAAATAAAAAAGCATATGCATTCGTTTTCGATCAACATCAAAGACATCACATCTTGAATGACCCTCCAAATGCAAATTGTCTCGTGCGTGTCTCCATCTCTTCAAATTGGCTTAGTGTTCACACCTTTTCTTTTAAAACCCCTCAAATCCCACGTTTTATTTTCATTCATCTATCTCATTTCCCATGCCACCATACACTTACATGTTTAATGGTCCTACTTCCCTTCTTTTATTTTCTATCATATCCTCACACACCCCCCCCCCCCTCACCCTCACCCTCACCTCCCCTTTCTCTCTTTTTGACACAGCACACACTCGCCCATGTTGTTTGAATTATTATGATCTTATTGACATTTGGATGGTTGGATCAAATTGTTCAACGCTTATTTATCTAGAACATTATATTGTAGTTTTTATTTTTAGATACATTAATTTAAAATGTATAAAACTAAAGAAGAGTATAACAAAAGATTTTTCTTTCACTTCAATGAAATGTCTAACATCAAAGTCCATCAGACATTTGATTAATTCAACTAAATTTAATAGATGTTTAAAAAAAAAGGAAAAGAGTAAACCGAAATTTTTTTACTTATAATTTAAATTCAAGGTCTAGTTAAAAAGATTAAGTCATGTACCATTTTAATCGATCCTATCAATTCGAGTATAACAAAAATAATATTGGTTCAAGTGGTTGCATTATAAGAAAAAATCTAAAATTGGACAACGAAAAACTATAAAATACACCAAACTTCTTGTTTCATCAAAAAATTAAAAATCGAAAATATGGAATTCGTTGACTTAAATTTTTTGGGTTAAAGAATGAAGTTTGGTTTATTTTATAGTAACTTCTTGTTAATTTGAATTTTCTTCTCTTTAATTTTGGGTTTTCTTCTCGTAGTTTATTCGAATTTTCGTTTATTTAAGCTAATGAGCGAAATGATTATTGAACAAATCTATATTAATTATTTATTGACTTAATTTAATCTATACGATACTAAAACATTCACGTGCAAAATTCCATGGCCAATAAAAGTGTAGACTTTTTCCTATACAAATTACTCAAGCTCAATTAATTATTAGAGTATATATAGTACAAAATAGATAGCCCCAAAAAATACAAAAAATTCAACGATTTTGTTTGATAGTATTCACTATATATATTGATATACATATAGATATACTTTGCAACACTTGAAGCGTATCAACCTAGGAAAACATAGCAGCAGCATAAGCAATGTCCAACACTTCACCAGATTGGCCTGAACCAATAGTGAGAGTTCAATCCTTGTCGGAAAGATGCATAGACTCAATCCCAGACAGGTATATCAAGCCCCCGACCCATAGGCCGGTTTCTGCTTCTACTTTTACTTCCACTTCGGATGCAAATATCCCAGTCATAGACTTCGGAGACTTTCTGGGAACCGACCCGGACGCAAGGAGGTTGGTGCTCCAGAAAGTCGCCGAGGCCTGCAATGACTGGGGGTTCTTCCAAGTGGTGAACCACGGGGTTAGACCAGAGTTGATGGACAAGGCTCGGGAAACTTGGCGTGAATTCTTTCACCTTCCCATGGAATTGAAGCAAAAATATGCAAACTCTCCAAAGACTTACGAAGGTTATGGAAGTAGGCTTGGTGTTGAAAAGGGTGCTATTCTTGATTGGAGTGATTACTATTTCCTTCACTACCTTCCTTTGTCACTCAAAGATTATAACAAATGGCCTTCTTTGCCTCTCTCTTGCAGGTAATTAATTATTATTAATAATTTCTATTCTACTTCTACTCTTTAATTTCTCCTAATTAGAATAGTAAAATAATGGAGTCCTAGTAACTTGTTATTCGATAATACATATGGTAAAATAATATTAGTTAAAATCTGACAAAATTTATTATTTTTGTTTTTATTATTTAATATATTCTGTAATAAATAAATAGTAAATAAGAGAAATTTAGACTCTAGACTTTTTTTTTTCTTTCTAGTATTACTGCTTTTTATTAGACCTATTTTTTCTCCCTCTTCATTTTTTTTGTGTCTTCTCCTCCAAAATGAAATTATTATTACCAATTAACTACTAGTGATGATGTCCCTCCGGCGCCCACAATGCTAATAAATTAAAGTATATTTATTTAGAAAATAAATAAAAATTAATTGGCACATCAAACTTTTCCTGCCTTATTTAAACGGGTGGTTTGCGTGTATAATTAACTAAGCTAGTAGCACTCATCAGCATGTATTATATGTATAATTTGAATAATACATATATAATGATATGATAGATGACGATGATCCATGTTTTATGTAGTGACAAACCATATAATATTATAAAATATAGTCAGGTACAGTATATAATAAAGTTAGTACTATATGTTACTATTGTATACATAAGTGATGTAAAAATGATGTGAAAATAGCTAGAGAATTTAGAGTTGTGAAGTTAAAATTGCTTAGTTTTTATATTTTATAATTATATGCAGGGAAGTGTTTGATGAATATGGGAGAGAGGTGGTGAAGCTAGGAGGGAGGTTGTTGAAGGCTTTGTCTATAAACTTAGGTTTAGAAGAGGATTTTCTCCAGAATGCATTTGGGGGTGAAGATATTGGGGCATGTTTGAGGGTTAATTTTTACCCAAAGTGCCCTCGGCCGGAGCTGACGCTTGGTCTGTCGTCGCACTCGGACCCCGGAGGGATGACGATGTTGCTGCCGGACGACCAAGTTGCCGGCCTTCAGGTTCGGAGAGGCGATGAATGGATCACGGTGAAGCCTGCTCGCCATGCCTTCATTGTTAATATTGGAGATCAAATTCAGGTGAAAAATAATATTATATTATATTTTTAAAACATATTTAACGCGTGTTCTAAAATAAATTTAGAATCTGAGATTATTTTGAATAAATGTATAAAATTAAAACGAATCATTCTATCCTTATTTCGATTGATACGACATAGACGCGCAATATTATAACAGATGAGAAATATAAGAATGTTTGGCTAGAATTTATCATGGTACAATAATGTTTGGTCTTGTTTGTTTGTTTGTTTGTTTTTACTTTTTCATGTTTCAGTCTTCTTTAAGCTTGCTAAATGGATAAGTTTCATTCGCTCGTTATGTAAACTTTGTAACGTGTGTATTCCTAGTTGGAATTGCACCACTTCGCATTATATGATTGAACATGGGCTACTTTAGAGAAATTTTTCTTCTTTCCCACTCGACCATGAATTTTTTTTCCATCACATGCATCGAATACAAATTTTATTAAAAAAAAATACCGTAAATATTTTAAGGATATCTTTTTAACTTACTTTTCTAAAGTTATTAGATAAGGTTAGCATGACATTTTTGAATAACAAATTGGATCAGCCGTACTTTCTTAATTGCTGAATTTGTGACTGAAATTAAACTCCACTGTTAGTGTGATGAAGATCAATGATTATACTTTCATTATATCTAAGTAGATCAAATTTTTTTAACTATGTATATGTATGCAATTGTGGAATCAAGATTTGTATATGTTGTGAGTAGTCAATATTCACATGGAATGTAGAGAAAGTGTATAATACACACATAACCATATTTTAGAAAACAAAAATCAAGTATTTGAAGATACTGATGATGATATTTTAATAGTGACTTTACCTGTTGATCTCAACAATAAAATTTGTATATAATTAAGACCAACAACTAAAAATATTAAAACATCGGTATTTTTGAAATACTTAATTTTTTTATATTTTATTTAAATAGTTTTAAGTAGTGGAATCCACAACACATGTTATTCACTTTTATTTTTGCAATATTTTTTTACACACTTTTATTCCAGATGTGAGTAAGCACTTAAATCTATTTAATATTTACCAAAAAAGAACATAAGATTGACAAAAGAGTACTAACCTAGTTTATTTTTTTGTTGTGATTAGGTTATAAGCAATGCAAAATACAAGAGCGTGGAGCACAGAGTAATAGTAAATTCAGATAAAGAGAGAGTATCATTGGCATTTTTCTACAACCCAAAAAGTGACATACCCATTCAGCCAGCAAAGGAATTGGTAACCCCAGACACCCCTTCACTCTACCCTCCCATGACCTTTGATGAATATAGGCTCTTCATTAGAACCAGAGGTCCACGTGGCAAATCCCAAGTGGACTCTCTAAAATCTCCTAGATAATATTACTGATTTAATTATTCGCTTATTGAATTGAAAAATATCGTAAAAATTAAAAAAAAAAAAACTAATAATAGGGTTTTTAAATTAAAGCCATTTTGTATAATGTAACATTATTAATTAATTGTGTAAATTTTGTAATGAAAATTTGAGCTGCAGAGTAGAGATAATCAGAAATTGTTATGTCATATACAGTATTATTTTGTTTAACTTTGGTTTTTCTAGGAGTATATTATCATACATGAGAAATCAGAGTTGGCTCTGGTATGGTAAAATTTAGAATTTACTTCACAAAATTATAGTAGATTTGAGGGTTTTTTTTATTGTTGTGAATATTTTTAGTAAATAAATTTGTAAGTATTTTTATAAATATTTATCAAACTCATTAAATGTATGTTCTAATATAATCTAATTAAGTCACCGAAAAAAAATATATCTAATTAATAAATTGATTAATATCAAACTCACTTACAATTTTATGTGCAGCCAAATTACATATCTAAACATTTTTATATCAAAATCCAACTAAGTTGGTGCAAACTCAACAAAAATCACTTTCATCACACCAGCATGTATCACATGCGCGTTTCAATAGTGCAACTTCTTTGTCTTCTCCTTCTCCTTCTACTACTCCTCCTCCTCCTCCTCTAGACGCATGTGTTTCTGAATTCAAATTTATATAATGGACAAATATTAGGTTCATTTAGTAATATATAATGGTTTCGCTTTAATAATATTTTCGGTTCATTTGCAGTCCAGGTGTATTGTCGATGAATAATTTGTCCCAATGGTTGGAATGGCTTTCAAGACAAATTGAATGGAATGGAATGAAATCTAATACAATTGAATAAAGTGATAATAAATAATTTCATTCTTTTTTGCCAAAAAAGGACTCAATTATTAACAAAAACACATCGAATTTATTTTTGGATCCAAATGAATATCAATTAAACTAAGAAATAAACCGAAATTACTTAAGGAATAAAAAATTTGGTCAATACTTATCAGCAGCATCAAGTGAACCTCAATTAACACACAAATGAATCGAAATAAATTAAGAAATGAACTGAAATTATTTAATGATGACAACAGATAAATCAGAACTAATAAAGATGTTCACAAAATATTGGTGTTATTGGGGATGACGATAACGAAAAAGAAAAAAGAAGAAGACGCAACATTGAAAAAGAAAAGAAAGATGAGGAGAAGATGAAGAAGGGAAGAAGAAGAACCTGCGCGAATTTGGAAGAAGAAGATGAGGAGGAGGAAAAGGAGAAGGAGAAGGAAACAGAGAAGGAGAAGGAGAAGAAGAAGGAACACGTGATTTGAAAAGTTGTTATAACAACTTGGTTAGATTTAGTTAAGTATTTTGCTTGGATATAGAGCTTTATTCTTTTATGTATATACAAAAGGAAAAAGTATAGGAAATCAACTAGTGGTGCAATTAATTGCAACCAACCAAAAAAAAAGATCTAATAAAGAAAAAAATCCAAAAGAGTCAACCTTAATTTCACCCTCACCACATTGACAATACATAATAAAAGAAACAACTACACAAAGTCACAAATTCTTATCCCTCTCTCCGTAGCCAAGTGCGAGTTGTTGCCATTGCCGCTGACCAACGTCGCATGCACACATTGCTATCCCACTGGTGCATGCACGGACATAGGCCCCCACTACCATATGCACACACAGTGACACTGCCGTGCGCACGAGCGCAATGCCCTCCCTCAATCGGTGCACGCACACAACGCCCCCTCCCACTGCAAACGTAGTGCTGCATGCACACACGCACGCAGTGCCCTTTCTCTGCAAATGTATCACTCCTTTGCGAACGCACGCACGTGCATCCAACCATTGAGGGTCACCGCACGCTGTTGCTATTGCCGTACGCCATTGCGACTCGCGATGAAACGGCCAGCGAGGAAGAAGTGTAACACCCTACCACACAGAGCTTTACGCTTAAGTCGTAAAACAGAGGTGGCGAGGTATTACAACCTCTAAAATAAAATATATACACATATATAATTGAAAGAATTTGTAACTAGGAGCCTTGAAGAAAAGTTTAAGCAAAAACTGCAAAAGAAAAGCACATCTCACTCGAAAATGTAAATCAGTAAACAGATAAGGATAAGACATGACATATATAAAGAATAGAATACCAAAATACAGAATTGTTTGGTGGATTTTGAAGAGAATTCCGAGGTGAACGCGTGGCCACTGATGGCTCGTCAATTGGAGTTCCCTCGAAAGTTATGTGAGTTTGAAATTAAATCAAGGGTTTGGAATGTTTTCCTCTTCCTTCCCTAAGAATTTCAGTGTGTTTCATAGTGAGGGAGGAAAGAGATGGCTGAAGCCATTAAGTATAGGTGAGTTGGGTTGGGTCTTGGACCTATTGTGGGCTCGATTCAATTGGTTTGGCTCATTTAGCCTAATTTTGGGACAAAATCTTTAAAATTAGTATTAAAATTTATATTTTTAATTATTTCTACCTCATTAAACTATAAATTTAATTTTTTTTATTTCTGTAAATAATAATTTATTTATTGGCTAATTATTTATTAATTATCCGGAGTTTACAAGAAGGACGCTGTGTCCTACCACCCACATCTAAATGTCGTGCTCTTGTCGCGTCGCTTTTCTTCTTCATAGTTTTGGATGATTTTTTTACTAGTTTTAGATGTTTTTTTCCTAAGTCTCCGATGTTTCTTTTGCTTATATTTTAGATGTTTCTTATTTTTGGGTTTTGGATTATCTTTTTAATAGTTTTAGATGTTTTTGCTTAATTTTCGAATATTCTTTATCCAATATTTTCTGGATGTTTCATTTTGTTAAGTTTTAGAATTTTTTGAATGATTTTAGATATTTTCTTTTTGTTAGATTTTAGATTTTTTTTTCTGGGTACATTTCAGATTTTTTATTAGAAATTTGTATAATAATTTTTAAAATGATTTTGAAATTTTTAAAATGAATTTTAAAATTTTTAAAATGATTTTAAATTTGTAAGATGAATGTTGGATTTTTTAAAATAATTTTAGATTATTTTTAAATTTTAGATATTTCTTTTAGTTAAGTTTTGGATGTTTCTCATAATAATTTGAATTCACTTTTTTGTAAAAAAAATCAAAAAAATTACTAATTAACTGTAGTTAGATGCACCCTAATTAGTTATCTAATAAAATTGATACGAAAATTATGGTTCTGTATATGACATTTTTTTTTTAAAAGGAATCTTACTTTGATTCCGGCATGGGCCACAAGTTAAATATTCTTCCTAGCAAAGCAAATATTCAACTGGGATATCATTTATCCCCAGTCCTCACTATATCCAACTGAATTTTAGTTTGTGGTCATAATAAGCACAACAAAAATTTTAGGTTGGGGTGTATCTTTGTATCAACCATGTGAAATATGATATATGATACACTGCTTGATTAAGGAAAAAAAGGGTCAGCTTCAAATTTAAGGGTATGTCTAAAATGAGTACAACAATTATGTGTTTATTAGATGCGTCACATTTATATAGATCATTAGATTTAATTAGATGAAAATCAAAAGCTAATATGAAAGAAGAGCATTGATAGACTCTAATAAATACAGAATATCCTAATACATAAATAAATGTTTTAAATGGCAATACTTTAATACGCAATACTTTAAATGGCAACAAAATCTTTTATTCTTAAATAATTAAATATAAAATATATAAATACAAAAATATGAGTATTTTTATTCAATAAGATTAATTATTATACAATAAATTTTATAATATTAAAAAAATATATTAAAATAAAATTTTAAACTATAACATAAAAATATAAAATAATTAAAATTTTATTTTATATTACTCAACAAATAATTAGATTAATATATTCAAAAATTTATTAATTAACTAATTTTGTTAAAAATATTATTATATAAAATAATTTTTCATCAAAATATTTCGAAAATATAATTTGTTTAAAATATTATATATAATACATGAAAATATTAACCTTTTTTATTTTTTTAATTTTTTTTAGAAAAACGGAATACAAATAATATAATTCTAAATACATGCCTATCACATTATATATTTTAATATTTTCATTTTTATTATATATTTGTATTTATATGTTTGTATTTCAATTTATACATGTCTATCACATTATATATTTCAATTTTTTTTAATTTTTGTATTTATATATTTTATATTTTTAATTACGTAAGCTTGATTAGTTTAGGTCTTACTAATATAAGCAAAGATGTAATATGATAGACATATTTTTAGAATTATATTATTTATTCTGTTTTTAAAAAAAATTGAAAAAAATAAAAAAGTTAATATTTTCATGTATTATATATAATATTTTAAATAAATTATATTTTTGAAATATTTTGATGAAAAATTATATTATATAATAATATCTTTAATAAAATTAGTTAGTTAATAAATTTTGAATATAATAATCTAATTATTTGTCAAGTAATATAAAATAAAATTTTAATTATTTTATATTTTTATGTTACAGTTTAAAATTTTATTTTAATATAATTTTTTAATATCATAAAAATTTCTTGAATAATAATTAATCTTATTAACTAAAGAATACTCATATTTTTGTATTTATATGTTTTATATTTAATTATTTAAGAATAAAAGATTTTGTTACCCTTTAAAGTATTGTATATTAAAATATTGTCATTTAAAGCATTTATTTATGTACTAGGATATTCTGTATTTATTAGAGTCCATCAATACTCTTCTTTCATATTAGCCTTTGATTTTCATCTAATCAAATTTAATGGTCTATATAAATATGGCGTATCCAATAAACACATAATTATTGTGCTCGTTTTAGACATACCTCAAATTCAATGTACTAAAAAAGCAATAATAAATTCCTGTTCTTTTCTTTGCTAATGGTTCTTAGATGCATACCACAATGAAATTCAAAAAAATTTGGAGCTCATGAAAGGAACTTTGAAAGATTGAAAGAGTAAATTATTGTTTTTGTTTCTAATATTTAGAGTAAATTTTAAAATTGTTTTTAATGTTTAAATCGTCCTACTTAAGTGAAAACTGATTCAATGCTCATTAAAATTTTAGAATATTAAAGCTCTTTTTAAAGAATTAAAAAAATTAACGTTTATATTTATTTTATATTTTTATTTATAATTTATTCGACCTAAGATTATTATTTCAGTTTGGGCCAATTTGAATTTATTATATTTTTGGATTAATATTACTCATATTAGACTATTATAATATTTTTGACAAAAAAAAAAGACTATTATAATATTATAATTGAAACAAAAATAAAAAGTTTAACAATAATTGAAAAGTGAAAAATATATTTTTGGTAACACCCTATCACGCAAAGCCTTATGCTTAAGTCATAAGGTAGAGGTGGCGAGGTATTATGACTTCTAAAAATAAAATTTAGTACATATAGTATTATGAAAGATGTTTATAACTAGGAGCCTTTGAAGAAAAGGGATAAAACAAAACCGTTAAGTAGAAAAGCGCAACACTCCGATCGATAACGTAACGAAACAGATAAAGGATAGACTAATACGAAAATATATATAAATAGTGCCAAAAACACAAATGTCCAAAACTCAAGATCTGGTTGCGAAGATAACTGGTCCGAGCATAGAAGTATATACATGTATATATAAAGCAAGGAACCGGTCGGAGCATAGAAGTATATACATGTATATATAAAGCAAGGAACCCAAAGGAAACCCCAAAGGGCGAAATACAAAACCTATTCTCCAAAACAACCTCTAAGAGGAGTCAAAACAGTATGTAATTATTTAGTGGAGATAACAAGTATCTAAGTAAAAACATAAAACCAAGAAATAAAGTCTCGAGAACTAAGGATCTTCGCTAATTCAGAAGTCTCCAGCATGCCTTAGCGAGAAGCCTCACGACCTGCATCTACAAACTACAAAATTCGCATGGGTGAGAACCGGGGGTTCTCAGTATGGTAACAGTACCCACATATCTAACATGTAACGTCCTGGGAAAGCCGAAGGCAATCCTAGAACTTCCAACGGATAAATCAAAGATTATAAATAGACTAAACCATAAATGGCAACTGACTAAAGATCTTCAGTCTAACTAACATTCCCCTTTCCAATTTCTGCAGACCTTCCAACCGCCAGCAGTAATATAATATGGCAAACACAATTATATCAGACAAGGAGATATACAAATAGGAAACAGATACGACATTTAGACAATTAGGAAGTAATATGCAGTCAATTAGGTAATTCCAAACAATTCACATAATATGCATATGATGAATGCCTGTCCTAATAGCTGATGAGTCTCATCTGTCGGTTATAAAGCCAACACGACAAGTCCTGGTAGCTAACCATTGGACTGTCCCTCTGTCGTGCATCCCCAACTCGACTTATTCACAACATAAATCATAATACATATCCAACACCCTCACTGGTGTATATTCACGGGGGCGAGCTCATCCGGAACTTTCACAGTGTTCGGCCACAATTACGACATAGGGTCAACAAAATATCGAGTCTCCACCTGGGGCACATGGTGGCTAGCTACTGCTTTCTCCCAGGAAAACTCGTACCTCAGATAGTGGAAGTGCAACATTCATATTTCATTCAATACGCATATATGCAAACATACTCAGCCATAATTCAATAATATCTTAGCCGTAACTCGGCAATATCTCAGCCATTCGGCTCATAATACAATCCATAACCAGCCAATTCATTAACAATTACAGCCCTTCAGCTCATGGCATATCAAGCACTTCCACATTCATCCTCCGTATCTCATACAATGATCCTTTATCATCATTCATCATTAATTCTCCCCTTTCTTCATCCACAAGTTACCACATTTGCTAGCCCTTCCCATTGCTAGGCATATCATCAAGTTTTAAGACATAAGGGGTGAGATCGGAGGCTTAGGAGTATGAAATTTGATTTTGAAAACTCAAAAATCAACCTTGGGGGTGAAAACAGGATCACGCGTGCGCATCGCCCACGCGCACGCGTGGGAGGCAGCAAGATACAGTGACGTGTACGCATCCTCCGTGCGCATGCGTGGATAGGAGAAAAGCCAAGTGACCCCTGTGCGTCAGCCACGCGTACGCGTGGGTGCGTTTTGTGCCCCGCGCACAAAACTAGCATAATTCTCGCACAACTCTCTGGAATTTGGCTGGACCAATTGAATTTGCTCATCGACGCATACGCTTTGGCCAGGCGCACGTGTAGGGAGTGAAAATTTGAAAGCGACGCGTGCGCGTCGGCCACGCATACACGTGGGAGTGCGTTCTGTCAAAAATTTTACTAAGTTAAAAAGCTGCAGAATTCATAGTTTCAAACCCCAATCTTCCGACGGGCATAAATTCTCCGTTTTAAATCATTTTCACCTGTTCTTCGAACGGCAAAGATATCCTGGATCCAATTTCATTTCTAAACAAATTTGCACAAATCAGGGATCAGGAGTCCAAGTTATGCTCCAGCAAAGTATGCCCAAAAACTACATTTTCATACAAAACCACAAAGTGCCATTTTCGAAACAAACCAATCCCAACCCTTTTTAAAATCAACCAAAACATACCAAAAATTAACTTCAAGCCTCCTCAACTCAAATGTTGACACTTTTATCAAAATCATAACCATCAACCCACCATGTTAACCAATCTCATCAAATAATCCAATTTTAAACACAATATCATGTCATATGTATTTTCCTCATTCTAATTTACAACAATACCATTTCCAACCAACCATCAATACATACAATCATTACCATCCTCACTCTCAACATGGCTTCACCCACAATTCACCCTCAACCAATCATTAATCATATATCAAAACATGCATATCTCTCATGCATCATACCATCAAACATCAATATTCATAATCACATATATGACCACACAATTTATTTTAACCATTCAACAACATCAACCATTCAAATCTTATCTTAGGGCCTATAGCCTAAGTTTTCACACCACATTACTTTTTAGATACAGGAAACTGAGACCATACCTTAGCCGATTTCCCCACTCAACCCAGAGCACTTCCAAATCACTTTTCCACAAGCTCTCAAGGTCTAAACACCTCCAAGAATAGATTTTTAGCACACCAAAGCCCATTTTCAAGCTTTCCAAAATCTCAACCAAGCTTCAACACACATATATACACTACTTAAGCCACAATATCACATTCAAACATACCCACTCAATATTCAAGCATCATAAACCAACAAATTCCACTAGGTTTGAGAATCTTACCACACCCAAGGATCAAAGAGACAAGATTAAACTTCTTCTTCAAGCTAGTTGGATCCTATAACATCAAAGAGCCCGAAATCTCAACACTTTTTTTCCAATAAATTCGAATTTAAGGGCTGAGTAACTGAACTAAAATCGTGACTTACCTCAAGAACAAAATAATGGGTTTTGTAGAGCTCGTCACGGTGAACGCGTGACCACAAACGATGCAACAATCGGAGCTCCAGATCAAAAGTTTTGGTGGTTTGAAGATCAAGTGAGAGTTAGAACTTTGAGAGAGTGTTCTTCCCCTCCCATTTTCTTTTTTCAGCGTGAGTGAGGTTTAGAGGAGAGAGAGTACTGTTTTTAGCATGGTTCTAAAAATCGAACCAGACCGACCGGTTTAACCAGAATAACTGGGAACCGGTCACCTAGCCGGTCCGGGTAAGGCCAGAAATCGCTTGGCAAAAAACCGGTAAAACCCCTAAATGGCGTCGTTTTGTCTCTAAAAAAAAGAAAGGCTAAACCTAAACGTAAACGAAGTTGAACCCTAATCACCCAGAAGAGGAATCAGCACCCACAGCAACTATCTCTTCTCTCTTCGCAGTCGCATAGCCACTTGCCCATCACCACCAATCGAGCAGCCCACCGCCATCGCCACCGCATCCCACAGCCACAGCAGCGACGGCTTTGACCACCGCAACCACCACCACGTCCTCTTTCGTCGTCGAGCTCGCCTCCTCTTTCGTCGCTGTTACTCGCCGCCGGTAAGTAATACTCTATTATTCACTTATTCCTCCTCGCTGCCTTCTGATTTTCTGTGCATGATTTTCTGATTTATTTGTTTGCTGGATTCAAGATTTTGATTTATTTGTTATCTGTTCATGATTTATTTGTTTGCTGGATTCATGATTTTGATTTTTGATTTTCTGAGGTTATTTATTCATGATTTATTTGTTTGCTGCTTCATGATTTTGGTTGCTGAATTATTTATTTGTTCATGGTTTTATGAGGTGATAGAGCAAATTGGAAGAGGAGCATTTGGTTCTGCTTTTCTGGTCTAAGAAGAAGAGGTGACAACACACAAAAGCCACTGTTTATCTTTTTGTTTTTCTTCAAACAATGTAGTATGAAGTATGAACACTTAGAGAAGGATGAAGATCGTTTTCTCAGTGAAAAATTGGACAACCCCATAAACAAAAATTCAATATTTTCTTCGAGTTCGGTTGTTTTATTTTTGTAGCTATGATGTGAACTGCCAAACCATGCAACATGAAGGGAAGGAGATTGATTTTTATTTATATAATGGACAATCCAATAAATAAAGTTTCATTTTTTTAACTCCTTGTTTCTGTTTTTAGATTTTGGTATTTTTAATTGTTAGAATTATGTGAGAAACTATACCAATTCAGTAGCAGCTAGGCTGTGAAGTCCAATTTGTTATTCATTTTTTTCATGGTTTTTTCAATGGCTGGTAGATATGTGCTGAAAAAGATTCGCTTGGCAAAGCAAACTGAGAAGTTCAAACATACAGCACACCAAGAGGTTGGTCTAACAAATCTTTTCCACCTGATGCATACATGTAATTGTTTTTGTTATAATTTTATTTTAATATGAATTCTAAACTTAATTTGCCTAATTGATTGCACATACAATTCTTTTTCTCCAAATATACCTTTGTTTTGAGTAGTATAATTCAATCTATTTATACTTTACAGCCACAATTTAAGTGTTGCTAGATGATATATACACAAGCCATGCCAATTTAAATATTCTTTTGGGTTTCTTAGTATCACTATATTTCTCTTCCTTAATGATCTATGAAGTTGTTTAGTTATAAACTTTGATGTTTGAAGTTGTTTGTGAACCTCTAATATTAAGTTATGGATAATTTATTATATGAAATTTTAAATTTTATTAAGTTAGAAATTATTGAATTTATATATTTAAAATTATTTTTAGATTTTTTAATAATTTTATTTAATATTTAATTAAACCGGTTGAACCTCGGTTGAACTCCGGTCGAACCAGTGAACCATTGAACCAGTGACCTCACTGGTTTATTGACCGGTCCGGTTCTCGCAACCTTAGTTTTTAGGATTTTAGGTTTAGTTGGTTGGGCCAAGGGACCAATATGGGTCCGGTTGGCCCGGTTTGGTCCGTTCGGTCCAATCTTGGGCCGATTTCTATAAAATTGGTATCAAAATTTTTGTTTTAATCTCCTCTATCATATTAAGCCATAAAAATCACATTTTTGGCTTTTCTAGAATAAATTCTCATTTATGGATTAATTAGTCATTAATTAACCGGGTTTTACATTTTTAATATTAATTTTAAAAGAATATAATACTCTTTAAGATTAAAGTTATTTAATTTGAATTAAAATTTAATTTAATTTAAAAAGAGTACAAATCATTTTAGTTTAATTATAAAAAGACAAAAATATACCATTTTAAAATTAGAGTTGTTTAATTATTTTAAAAACTAAAAATTTATATTTGAGTTTTAAAAAATAAAATTATCTCTTTTAAAGATTGATTTTAAAACTCTAAAATATTCATTTAAATATTAATAAAAAGGCAAAAATACCCTTTTAGTATTAATGTTGTTTAAATGCATTAAAAATTATAAATTTAAATTTAATAAAAAAATAAAATATCCTATTTAAGATTAATTTTGGAATTTTTGTTTTGTCAGATCCAAGTGCAACTAAACACACCCAACCCATAGAAACAAAGACCCAAACCCTACCCAACTCAGACCTAAGCCTATCCTTCTTGGTAGCTCGTGCGTCGCTGCTGTGACTTGCCATCGCCGGAGCTTGCAAACATTGCACCACCCCACTGTCACGAAAGGACTGTCAAGGACTAGAGAAACCACCTCCATCGCTTTGATTCTCATGGTTGTCACTGCTCATTTGTGGTGTTCATGGTTGTTGCTGCCGTTAAGAGACTGAGATCGATTGAGAATACAACATCGCCACTCTTCGAGAAGGTCCACCTCCACGATCAACCCACCTTTATCGTTATGGTTTTCCTAGTTTTGCAACGCCTCTGCTCTTCCCTGGTTTCACCTAAACTTGTTGCTTCTCCTTCTCCTTCTCCTTCTCCTTCTCTTCGAATTGCTCCGCATGAGTTTGAGGATTGATGCCCAAAAAATTGGGTTGATACCTGACGGAAGAAATCAGAGTCTTTGTCTCAAGATAGTATTGCGGTAAGGTGTCAGTGTGCTAGCATCATGGCGAGTAGCGGAACTGTATGGTGACGGAGGCGCGACATTTTGAGAAGGTAGTGAGAGGGTAATGTTTAATGACGTGACTAACTGGGTTAGAGAGGAGAGGAAGAGACGAAAGTAGGTAAATACACGACAACTAGATTTTTTTGGATAAAATAAAAAAAGAAGAATTAAAATATAAAAATTAAAATAGATCCAAATTTTTTACTTTGTTTTTTTTTTTAATTTAAATCTCACGGAGTTTCAAAACTCCAAACATTAGAGGAGTATTGTAATAGCCACCTAGTTAAGTCCATAAAGTTTCAAAATCATAGCAATGTTATCTTGTCATCAATTCTGTTAACAGATTACTAACGGCATTGCACACGTGAAGCTTAAGTTACTCAGCCTAAACGTTAACATTGGCATGTCTACCTCTTTGCACCTATTACAACTTTCATTATACCATACATAATATTAAGAAAAAAAATAACATAATGCTTTCTATTTCTCACCCTCTAAATCCTACAATTTTTCTCTTTTTTGAGTATGATCTTAGGGTATTCTTACAAAATGAAGGTTTTTCGTGGATCAGTTTTTCTTGTGGAGGAGAAGATTACTGGGTTTTGCTTTACGTAGGTATTGCTTTTGTGCATCAAAAAATGATACGTACAAACTATTTTCTTTTGTTTTCAAGTTAATAGTACATGCAACAAAGGTGGTAACGTCTAGGGTTGTCAACATTGTAGGGTTTTGGATTTATTGGGGGTTAGTAGAAAACATTTTCTATGACCCAAAGTTTGGGCATGAACTTTTTTGGGATTGTGCTTTCTTAATCGCTTATTGATGCTAGGGTTTAGGAGTATTTTGGACTATTTTGTTACTGTGCCTTATTGTGGTTTAATTCTTTTCATTTATTTTTTTATTATCAATCACAAATGTGATAGGGTCTATGTGCATAAGATGAGTTATTCTAGAGTGAAAGTTTACCACCAAGGCATGTTTGGGCTTCAAGGAGGGCCTCTATAGTATTTAGGTAGAGAGACTACTATTATAGACCTTTTCAATGAGGATGAGTGGTGCTTGATTGAGGTGTATGAAATAGTCAGTAAAAAAGGCTATTTGAAAAAAAAAAGACATTACATCCATGTGGTATAAATTATTAAAAGAGGACCCATAGAAAAAATTTAAGGATGCTATGAAATGACAAAGATGCAATGGATATAACCAATATTAAAGTGAAGGAGGATATGGTTGAGCTATATATTATTCACATATCCAAGAAGATACAAAGGATGCCCAAGTGTTAGGAAATGTTGCAACAATAATAATTATGGATGGCCCTAGCCCAATTGTCTTATATAAATCCCATGATACTGGATAAGGTTAGAACAATGTTGGATCAACTACGGAGGAAGAAAAGGGTAGTGATGCCTCTGATGATGAAGACTATAAACCTAAGATTAATGAGGATGGAAGTGAAGATTTTTGGAATAATATTCAAGAAAGGGTTGTGCATCAAAGGGTAGTGCTGCTAAAGTTGATTTTGGTGACAGCAATGATGACAAGGAAGGAGTTGAAGGTTTAATTGATGTCTATATTAGCAGAGAGGATCAATTTGAGCTTTCTCCTACTCAAACACAAAATAATATTGCAGAACAAGTGAGAAGAGACAAGGAAAAGGAGAAAGTTGATGGTGGATTTGGTAATGAGGATGATGGGTAAATAGTGATAATGAGGAGGACAAGGTGGAGAAGAAGTATCCATTTCACAAACAATTGGGGAACATGACTAGGTACAAGTGACTAAATCCCAAAAGTGGTCCCTCAGATTGGACCCATGCACCAATTTCACCCCTGAGATTCCAACTGCACTATTTTGGACCCCCAGATTGCGCTCCAGACTACATACAATAGAGTTTAAAATTAGAAGAGAAAACAAGTACGAAAGTTACTAGATTATGACACATAATGGTCCCTAACTTTACTAGGCACTCACCATACACTACAACAAAACAAAATTTTTACAATGGTTTTTTTAATGCTTGGCGACAGTTTTAACAGTCACTAATTATTTTCGTGACAGTTAAAAAAAGTGCCATGAATTTGAGCATCACCAACTGACATAGTGACGATTTTAAACCACCGTTGGTAAGAAGTGTCACTAATTTTGTGACAGTTTTTAAAGTATAAAACCATCACTAAGTTTTAACACTTGTTAAGGTGTTTTTTATGTTGTATTTTACGACGTTTTGAAACTGTCATTAAATTACTAAATCTTATGAGGGTTTTTTCTTATATTGCGTGACTGTTGTAAATCGTCATGAAATTTTTAGCGAAAATTGTCACTAAGTTACTAGTTCCTATGACAACTTTTAGATATACTTAGTGACTGCTTAAACCGTTATAATATTTTTAGTGATAGTTTTTTAATTTGAAACCGTCACTAAATTACTAAGTCTTGTGACATTTTTTTCTATATTTAATAACTATTTTAAACTGTCATAATCTTTCTAACATCAAAGTTTTCTTTTATTAATTATTATAAAAATTATTTCTATTATAAATAATAATTTATATGTGTCTATCAACAAAATAATAATTTATTTCTATTATCAAAAGTTGAACTCTCCAAAAAAAAAGGCATTGTATTTTAAATAAATCCAAACTCAATTCCACAAGTTTTACAAAAATAACAACAATGTGAGGCTGATTTTTCCCCAGCCATTTTATGGAGTGGAGGGGCCCAAAAAAAAGAGAGAAGAAAAAATTTCATATATATTACTAAAAATTAGAGTAAAGTATAATTTTTGTCCCTTAAGTTTGGCAAAAGTTTCAAAAATACCCCTAAGTTTTATTTTGTTTCAATTTTGTCCTAGCAGTTTTCGATTTGCACCAAAATATATCCTCGATAGCTAAATTTTTAAAAAATTTAAGACCAATCTAACAATAATGTATGAAAATTATGCTTGATTTGCTGTGTTGAGGGGTTGTTCTTATGAAATTGTTGTTGAATCAATCTTCAAATTTTTGAAAAATTAGCCATCAAGGGTATATTTGATGCAAATAAAAAATTTTTGGGATAAAATTAAAACAAAATAAAACTTAGGAATATTTTTAAAATTTTTGTCAAATTTCAGGGACAAAAAATATATTTTACCTCTAAAAATTAAATGCATATAGCATGGTGAAGGGGTATGAAGGAATGACAATATCATTTAGGAAGCATATTGTTAAATGTTGCTGATTTCTTTCTTAACCAAGGTGTCATTTGAAAATTCTCCATGTAGAAGTTGGTTTAATGGTTCTTCTTCTTCAATATTGCCTTCATTGTGACACTTGTTGCCCAAAAAGCTGGGTTGATTCGTTGAAGATAATAGCCTAACCCAGATTCTATCAGTTATCTCTACATGATTTTGGTTCTTATTGATTCTTTGCATAAAAATGAACCTACCAAAGAGTTAGGCCAAAAATTTCCACAACTTTTTCTACGAAAAAGTGTTTACTATTTACTCTGCTATTATTACTTCCTAAATAGAAGTTACTTTCTAAACTTGCTTTATTTTTTGGTTAGAATGAGAGAACAAATGCAAATGTTCAATGATGAACTTACATAGAAGGGTATATAAGTTTATCTCCCATTGACAAGTCCACTTGTATGGCCAGTGTAATCTGCCATTGCTCCATGAACAACATTTTGAGTGAATAGTGTGCAGTACATATTATTAGAAGCATTGCTTGGAATGGCTCGAATCATGTTTGTTGGATCTGTAAAATATAAAAGGGAAGGTAATACTCTCAATGTCATTGTTATTATATGTAGTATGCAATACATAGAATTCCAAAGTTCAATCTTCACAAACCTATATATTTGAGAGTTATGGCTATCGTCTTCTCTTTGGCAAAATGATCCTAGAAGAACACAATGCAGAATTATATGCACTGTTAGTTTAAATGAAACTAGAAATGGTCCAATTACTAGGATACTTCACTACTATGCTCTCAAGATCAAGCACTATTAGTTTAAATGAAACTAATCTAATTTTTCATATCAATTTCACTCTCCATTCTACCAAAAAATGCTGGTTTATGAAAAAAAACTGTTAAAGTCAATTTTAGTTGGATTTGTTTAAAATGAAGGTTGATTCTGCACAACCCAAAAACAACTAAACTTGAACAAGTGTGAACCAATAGGTAGGTAGGGAGAAGGATAGAAGTCATTGGAATTAATAACTAATAAAAAAAGCTATAATATAAAGTAAATGAAAACAAAAATGTAGAAGGAATAAATCATAAATCATGTTACTACCTTGTCCCCAAGCACAACATTATATCTGCCTGTTTGTAGTGCTTCTCTGTAGGATCCATTTTCTTTGGAGGCAATGTATCCTTTATGCACAAGGTGATAGAGACATACTTAGAGTTAATAAAGAGCAGGCATGTATATTAGACAAAAAAAAAATAAAGGTTTGTCAACATGTCCTTAATTATACACCATGGCATAGTAGTTTTCAGAAACATTAACATCTAAAATCAATTAGTAGTCAGTGTTATGTTAAGGTTAGCTTCGTGAAGGACAATTTGGCCTAATAGACAACTTTCACCATTTCCCAATATAACACTGTTACTTTTTCACTTTTTAGTGAGAGTAAGTGTGACTGCATGTAGTTGTATTGTGTTACTCATTTATATATAGAGAGAGTACTAATTCTGCATCAATGTAAAAGAAGACTAGCATGCTTAGGAAAGCAACAATGATCATTATCTATTGTGTGCAAAAAATGTACATGGTTGCCATGGTGTTCATGAATAGGCAAAAGTTAGAAGAAATGAAGAAACCAAACAATGGATGTTGTTGTCTACAATTCAATATTTCAAGGAAAAAGAAGTCATTATTATAAAAAAGCACAATTGCGGAAAAACAATTATGTAGCTAAAACACCCATGAAAAGGCAGCAACCAAACTTGAAATCTGCAAAACTACAATTCTGATAACATATTATTGACTTGATATCATATTTTAATACCAAAGAAAACATAAGATCCACTAGATGGACAACCATAATAAATCATAATAGTTAAACTTCAATCAAATTGCAATCAAGTAAATTAACATTGTCTACCTCCTAGTTAAGGACTATATCCCCGAGTCTTGCTCCATATCTTTCATTCGAACAGCATTGTGATGTCTCCTTTAAACCAATAGTTTCTACCTTAAAGTCACAAAAGTACCTTCAGAGGTTTAAATCAAATGATTAGATTATGATAATTTTAAACCTTATCTTTAAAAATAAGGATTTGTAGTTGAATGATATAAACTGTAAGAACCACAATTAATCAACCGGTTAATTAAGTAATTAATATTGCCCAAATTAGATTCCGAAAAGTTAGAGAGAAAATTTGAGGATTTAAAGGTGATTTTCGGACTCAGTAGGTCTTTCTGAGTCAGAAAATGTGCTTTCTACGAAAAACCGTGAAAAACTACGAATCGGCAGTTGAACCGGTTTAACTGGTTCAAGTTTGCCCGGTACCCCATGAGAAAAAGTGAAAACTGGCGAAAACCTTAGAAAAATATTAGAAATGGAAAACCGGGCATTAATTTTAAAGGTTTGGCCCAAAGTTGGGCCAAACGGGCTAAAAACGCTAACGAATTGGACCGGGCCCAAGTTAGGCCCAAGCTCAACATATAAAAGGGTTCATAAGTGAATCCATTTCAGCATAACACAAAAATAAACACACTCACACAACTAAAAAATAGAAGAAGAGAGAAACCCCATGGTTACTATTCATCTCAATCTTCCAAAGCTCATATCTTGAGCTAGAGAGCTCCGATCACCGCACTGTTTGCGGCCACATAATCCCGCACGGTGGATAATCCTGCCTGTTGAGGTAGCGGCGGTGGCGTAAGGACGGTGGTTAATCCCGCTTACGTTGAGATGTGAGGTCTGAGGCAAGAGTATCCCGCTCACATCCCTTCAGATTTATAGGGCGAGCAGGCGCCGGTACCTGGACAGTGTTCCGGGCACTATATCTCGGGGGTTCCCATATGAGAAATCTGAAGGGCGACGTCTCCATGGAGATGTGTCGGGTTGGCAGTTGAACCGACAATTTGATATCACAGCCAATAGGGCAGGCATTTATCATATGCATTTTCTATCTGTTTGTATGCTTTGTTTACTTGTAATGGCTTGCCTAATTGAATAACATGCTTACTTGCTATCTGAATTATTTGCCTTATATGCTTCTACTTGTGTTTTACTTGTATTGTATATTACCTGTGTTTTCTACTGGGATTGAGGAGGTTTGGAAGGCGGTGGCGATGGGATCGCATGGAGGATCGGTTGGTGAAGGATGTGGGACAACGGGGTTTGGTTAGAATAGAAATTCCCTAAGATAGATTTCCTGGTTTATTTAAGTTAATGTTGGTATATTATGCTTATCTGTTTTAGAATGCTTAAGGTTAAAATCTTGTGATGGATATGGAGCTTAGGATTGCCTTTGGCATCCTGGGGTCTTATATCCTACATCGCTGGGCACTTGATGAGCGGATAATTTATACGCTTTTTGGCATTGTTTTTAGTATGTTTTTAGTAGAATCTAGTTACTTTTAGGGATGTTTTCATTAGTTTTTATGTTAAATTTACATTTCTGGACTTTACTATGAGTTTTTGTGTTTTTCTGTGATTTCAGGTATTTTCTGGCTGAAATTGAGGGACCTGAGCAAAAATCAGATTCAGAGGTTGAAGAAGGACTGCTGATGCTGTTGAATTCTGACCTCCCTGCACTCAAAATGGATTTTCTGGAGATACAGAACTCAAAATGGCGCGCTTCCAATTGCGTTGGAAAGTAGACATCCAGGGCTTTCCAACAATATATAATAGTCCATACTTTGCCTAAGTTTATATGACGCAAACTGGTGTTCAACGCCAGCTCTCTGCCCAATTCTGGCGTCCAGCGCCAGAAACAAGTTGCAAAGTGGAGTTCAACGCCCAAACTGGCACAAAAGCTGGCGTTCAACTCCAAGAATAACCTCTCCACGTGTAGACTTCAAGCTCAGCCCAAGCACACACCAAGTGGGCCCCGAAAGTGGATTTATGCATCAATTACTTACTTCTGTAAACCCTAGTAGCTAGTTTATTATAAATAGGACTTTTTACTATTGTATTAGACATCCTGAGTTTTATCTTCGGATCATAGAAGTCTTGGTTACTCCGGTTCCCCTCTGGGGCCGAGACCAATGAACTCCATTATCACTTATGTATTTTCAACGGTAGAGTTTCTACACTCCATAGATTAAGGTGTGGAGCTCTGCTGTTCCTCAAAGATTAATGCAAAGTATTACTATTTTTCTATTCAACTCATCTTATTTCGCTTCTAAGATATTCATTCGCACTTCAACCTGAATGTGATGAACGTGACAATCATCATCATTCCCTATGAACGCGTGCCTGACAACCACTTCCGTTCTACATTAGATTGAATGAGTATCTCTTAGATCTCTTAATCAGAATCTTCGTCGTATAAGCTAGATTGATGGCGGAATTCATGAGAGTCCGGAAAGTCTAAACCTTGTCCGTGGTATTCCGAGTAGGACTCTGGGATTGAATGACTGTGACGAACTTCAAACTCGCAAGTGCTGGGCGTAGTGACAGATGCAAAAGGATAGTAAATTCTATTCCAGTATGATCGAGAACCTCAAAGATGATTAGCCATGCAGTGACAGCGCATCGGACCATTTTCACAGAGAGGAATAGGATGCAACCATCGACAAGGGTGATGCCTCCAGACGATTAGCCGTGCTGTGACAGAGCATTTGGACCATTTTCCCGAGAGGATTGAAAGTATCCATTGGCACCGGTGACATCCTTACAAAAAGCCAGCCATAGAAAGGAGTAAGACTGATTGGATGAAGACAGCAGGAAAGCAGAGGTTCAGAGGAACGAAAGCATCTCTATGCGCTTATCTAAAATTCTCACCAATGATTTACATAAGTATTTCTATCCTTATTTTATTATATTATTTTCGAAAACTCCATAATCAATTATTATCCGCCTGACTGAGATTTACAAGGTGACCATAGCTTGCTTCATACTGACAATCTCCGTGGGATCGTCCCTTACTCACGTAAGGTTTATTACTTGGACGACCCAGTGCACTTGCTGGTTAGTTGTATCGAAGTTGTGACAAATTATGAATTAAAATTAGAGCACCAAGCCTTTGGAGCCATTACCAGAGATCACAATTTCGTGCACCAAGTTTTTGGCGCCGTTGCCGGGGATTGTTCGAGTTTGGACAACTGACGGTTCATCTTGTTGCTCAGATTGGGTAACTTTCTTTTCGTTTTCTTTTCAAAAAGTTTTCAAAAAAATTTTTCAAAAATCTTTCAAAAATTTCTCCTTTGTTTTCGAAAAAAAAAAACTTTTTAAAATAAAAATGTTTTCAAAAATATATTTTTCTTCAGAATTTTTAAGAATGAATTCTAGTATTTCATGAAGCATGTTGAAGCCTGGCTGACTGTAGGGAATGTCAGGCATGTCATGTCTGAGTTACATACTAAAGCTTGGCTGGCTATTAAGCCATGCCTGACCCTTTGATTGGAGCTTTAGACTAAAGAGCATAAGATTCCTGGAATTCATATTAAAAATTTTGGAATCCTTATTTTTCTTTTTCAAAATGATTGTCGAAAAAAAAAATTAAAAGAAAATACAAAAAAAAATTCATAAAATCATAAAAATCAAAAATATTTTTGTGTTTCTTGTTTGAGTCTTGAGTCATGTTATAAGTTTGGTGTCAATTGCATATTCATATTGCATTTTTCGGAAATTCATGCATTCATAGTGTTCTTCATGATCTTCAAGTTGTTCTTGGTAAGTCTTCTTGTTTGATCTTTGCATTTGCATGTTTTGTGTCTTTTCTTGTTTTTCATATGCATTCTTGAATTCTTAGTGTCTAAGCATTAAAGAATTCTAAGTTTCGTGTCTTGCATATTTTCTTTGCATTAAAAAATTTTTTAAAAAATATGTTCTTGATGTTCATCATGATCTTCATAGTGTTCTTGGTGTTCATCTTGACATTCATAGCATTCTTGCATGCATTCATTGTTTTGATCTAAAAATCTCCATGCATTGAGCATTTTCATTGTTTTTCTCTCTCATCATTAAAAATTCAAAAATAAAAAAAATATCTTCCCCTTTTTCTCTCTTAAAATTTCGAAAATTAGATTTGACTTTTTCAAAAATTTTTAAAATCTAGTTGTTTTTATGAGTCAAATCAAATTTTCAATTTAAAAAAAATCTTATCTTTTTCAAAATCTTTTTCAAAAATCAAATCTTTTTCATTTTTCTTAGTTATTTTCGAAAATTTTAAAAATATTTTTCAAAAATATTTTTCTTAATTTTACATCATATTTTCGAAAATAACATCATCAATTAATGTTTTGATTCAAAAATTTCAAGTTTGTTACTTACTTGTTAAGAAAGATTCAAACTTTAAGTTCTAGAATCATATCTTGTGATTTCTTGTGAATCAAGTCATTAATTGTGATTTTAAAAAAATCAAATCTTTTTCAAAACTAATTTCAATCATATCTTTTCAAAAATATCTTTTTCAAAAATTTGATTTCAAAATATCTTTTCTAACTTCTTATCTTCTTATCTTTTTAAAAATTGATTTTCAAAATTTGTTTCAACTAACTAACTAACTTTTTGTTTGTTTCTTATCCTTTTCAAAACTACCTAACTAACTCTCTCTCTCTAATTTTCGAAAATATCTTCCCTCTTTTTCAAAATTTTTTTTAATTAACTAATTATTTTATTTTTTAATTGAATTTTCGAAAAACTACTAACCTTTTTCAAAAACTATTTTCGAAAATCACTAACTCTTTTTCAAAAATTATTTTCGAAAAATTCTCTCCTCTTCTCAGTCCCCTTCTATTTATTTATTCATCTACTAACACTTCTCTTCATCTCACATCTCTGCTCCTATCATCACCTTTGTGTTTGGATTCTTCATTCTTCTTCACCCCTATTCCTTTTCTTCTTCTACTAACAATAAGGAACCTCTTTACTGTGACATAGAGGATTCCTCTTCTTTTCTTATTCTCTTCTCTTTCTTATGAGCAGGAACAAAGAAAAAGGCATTCTTTTTGAAGCTGATCCAGAACCTGAAAGGACTTTGAAGAGGAAACTAAGAGAAGCTAAATTACAACAATCCAGAGACAACCTTATTGAAAATTTCGAACAAGTAAAGGAGATGGCAGCCGAACCCAACAACAATAATGCAAGGAGAATGCTTGGTGACTTTACTGCACCTAATTCCAATTTACATGGAAGGAGCATCTCCATTCCTACCATTGGAGCAAACAATTTTGAGCTGAAACCTCAGCTAGTTTCTCTGATGCAGCAGAACTGCAAGTTTTATGGACTTCCATCTGAAGATCCTTTTCAGTTCTTAACTGAATTCTTGCAGATCTGTGATACTGTTAAGACTAATGGAGTAGATCCTGAAGTCTACAGGCTCATGCTTTTCCCATTTGCTGTAAGAGACAGAGCTAGAATATGGTTGGACTCTCAACCTAAAGATAGCCTGAACTCTTGGGATAAGCTGGTCACGGCTTTCTTAGCCAAGTTCTTTCCTCCTCAAAAGCTGAGCAAGCTTAGAGTGGATGTTCAAACCTTCAAAAAAAAAGATGGTGAATCCCTCTATGAAGCTTGGGAAAGATACAAGCAGCTGACCAAAAAGTGTCCTTCTGACATGCTTTCAGAATGGACCATCCTGGATATATTCTATGATGGTTTATCTGAGCTATCAAAGATGTCATTGGATACTTCTGCAGGTGGATCCATTCACCTAAAGAAAATGCCTGCAGAAGCTCAAGAACTCATTGACATGGTTGCAAATAACCAGTTCATGTACACTTCTGAAAGGAATCCTGTGAATAATGGGACGCCTATGAAGAAGGGAGTTCTTGAAATTGATACTCTGAATGCCATATTAGCTCAGAACAAAATATTGACTCAGCAAGTCAATATGATTTCTCAGAGTCTGAATGGAATGCAAGCTGCATCCAACAGTACTCAAGAGGCATCTTCTGAAGAAGAAGCTTATGATCCTGAGAACCCTACAATAGCAGAGGTGAATTACTTAGGTGAACCTTATGGAAACACCTATAACTCATCATGGAGAAATCATCCAAATTTCTCATGGAAGGATAAAAAGCCTCAACAAGGCTTTAATAATGGTGGAAGAAATATGTTTAACAATAGTAAACTTTTTCCATCATCCACTTAGCAACAGACAGAGAATTCTGAGCAGAATCCATCTAGCTTAGCAAATTTAGTCTCTGATCTATCTAAGGCCATTGTGAGTTTCATGAATGAAACAAGGTCTTCCATTAGAAATTTGGAAGCACAAGTGGGCCAACTGAGTAAAAGGATCACTGAAATCCCTCCTAGTACTCTCCCAAGCAATACAGAAGAAAATCCAAAAGGAGAGTGCAAGGCCATTGAATTAATCACCATGGCCGAACCTGTGAAGGAAGGAGAGGACGTGAATCCCAAGGAGGAAGACCTCCTGGGACGTCCAGTGATCAATAAGGAGCTTCCCTCTGAGGAACCAAAGGAATCTGAGACTCATCTAGAGACCATAGAGATTCCATTAAACCTCCTTATGCCATTCATGAGCTCAGATGAGTATTCCTCTTCTGAAGAGAATGAGGATGTTACTAAAGAGCAAGTTACCAAGTACCTTGGTGCAATCATGAAGCTGAATGCCAAATTATTTGGTATTGAGACATGGGAAGATGAACCTCCCTTGTTCACCAATGAACTAAGTGATCTGGATCAACTGACATTGCCTCAGAAGAAACAGGATCCTGGAAAGTTCATAATACCTTGTACCATAGGCACCATGATCTTTAAGGCTCTATGTGACCTTGGTTCAGGAATAAACCTCATGCCCCTCTCTGTAATAGAGAAACTGGGAATCTATGGGGTGCAAGCTGCTAAAATCTCATTAGAGATGGCAAACAATTCAAGAAAACAGGCTTATAGACAAGTAGAGGACGTGTTAGTAAAGGTTGAAGGCCTTTACATCCCTGCTGATTTCATAGTCCTAGACACTGGAAAGGAAGATGATGAATCCATCATCCTAGGAAGGCCTTTCCTGGCCACAGCAAGAGCTGTGATTGATGTGGACAGAAGAGAATTGATCCTTCAATTAAATAAGGACAACCTTGTGTTTACAACTCAAGGATCTCTCTCTGCATCCCTGGAGAGGAAGCAGAAAAAGCTTCTCTCAAAGCAGAGTCAAACAAAGCCCCCACAGTCAAACTCTAAGTTTGGTGTTGGGAGACCACAACCAAACTCTAAGTTTGGCGTCAAACCCCCATATCCAAACTCTAAGTTTGGTGTTGGGAGGTCTCAACAAAGCTCTGCACATCTGTGAGGCTCCATGAGAGCCCACTGTCAAGCTATTGACATTAAAGAAGCGCTTGTTGGGAGGCAACCCAATGTTTATTTATCTAATTTTCATTGTTTTCCATGTTTTCTTAGGTTCATGATCATGTGGAGTCACAAAATAAACGAAAAATTTAGAAACAGAATCAAAAACAGTGGAAGAAAAATCACACCCTGGAGGAAGCACCTGTCTGGCGTTCAACGCCAGAACAGAGCATGGTTCTGGCGCTGAACGCCCAAAATGGGCAGTGTCTGGGCACTGAACGCCCAAAATGGGCAGCATCTGGGCGCTGAATGCCAGAATTACACCCTGGAGAAGAGCTGGCGCTGAACGCCCAGAACAAGCATGGTTCTGGCGTTCAACGCCAGAAATGGGCAACAAATGGGCGTTGAACGCCCAAAATGGGCACCAATCTGGCGCTGAACGCCCAGAGTTGTGTGCAAGGGCATTTTACATGCCTAATTTGGTGCATGGTTGTAAATCCTTGAACACCTCAGGATCTGTGGACCCCACAGGATCATCTCAGGATCTGTGGACCCCACAGGATCCCCACATACCTCCACTCACTCTCTTCTCTCTTCTCAATCATCCTCTATTCCCAATAAACACTCTTCCCCAAAACTCCTCACCAATCACCTCAATCTCTCTTCCCTATCACCACTTCACCACTCACATCCATCCACTCTTCCCCATAAACCTACCTCATAAACTCCACCTACCTTCAAAATTTAAAATAACTTTCCCACCCAAAACCCACCCTAAATGGCCGAACCTTACCCCCCTTCCTTCCCTATATATAGCCCTCCATTCTTCCTCATTTTCACACAACACAACCCTCTCTTCTCTTCTTGGCCGAAACACATCTCCCTCTCCCTCTCCTCCATTTCTTCTTCTTCTTCATCTATTCTTTCTTTTCTTGCTCGAGGGCGAGCAACATTCTAAGTTTGGTGTGGTAAAAGCATAAGCTTTTTGTTTTTCCATTACCATTGATGGCACCTAAGACCGGAGAATCCTCTAGAAAAGGGAAAGAGAAGACAAAAGCTTCCACCTCCGAGTCATGGGAGATGGAAAGGTTCATCTCCAAAGCCCATCAAGACCACTTCTATGATGTTGTGGCCAAGAAGAAGGTGATCCCTGAGGTCCCTTTCAAGCTCAAGAAGAATGAGTATCCGGAGATCCGACATGAAATCCAAAGAAGAGGTTGGGAAGTTCTAACAAACCCCATCCAACAAGTCGGCATCCTAATGGTTCAAGAGTTCTATGCCAATGCATGGATCACTAAGAACCATGGTGCACGAAATTGTGATGTCCAGGCTCGAACAATCCCTGGTAATGGCTCCAAAGCTTGGTGCTCTGATCTTAATTCATAATTGTCACAACTTCGATACAACTAACCAGCAAGTGCACTGGGTCGTCCAAGTAATACCTTACGTGAGTAAGGGTCGAATCCCACGGAGATTGTTAGTATGAAGCAAGCTATGGTCACCTTGTAAATCTCAGTCAGGCAGATATAAATGGATAATGGTGTTTTCGAATAATAATTAATAAGATAGGGATAGAGGTACTTATGTAAATCATTGGTAGGAATTTCAGATAAGCGAATGGAGATACTTTCGTTCCTCTGAACCTCTGCTTTCCTGCTATCTTCATCCAATCAGTCTTACTCCTTTCCATGGCTGGCTTTATGCAAGGGCATCACCGTTGTCAGTGGCTACATCCCCTCCTCTCAGTGAATAATATGCT
Source organism: Arachis ipaensis (assembly GCF_059453495.1). NCBI lineage: Eukaryota > Viridiplantae > Streptophyta > Magnoliopsida > Fabales > Fabaceae > Arachis > Arachis ipaensis. The sequence continues at coordinate 32,395,857 of NC_142435.1, forward strand.
CACGCACCCTGTCACGGCACGGCTATTCATCTGTCGGTTCCCGATCATGCTGGAATAGGATTCACCTCCTTTTGCGTCTGTCACTAACGCCCAGCACTCGCGAGTTTGAAGCTCGTCACAGTCATTCAATCATTGAATCCTACTCAGAATACCACAGACAAGGTTTAGACCTTCCGGATTCTCTTGAATGCCGCCATCATTCTAGCTTACGCCACGAAGATTCTGGTTAGGAGATCTAAGAGATATTCATTCTAGCTTAATTCATGTAGAACAGAAGTGTTTGTCAGGCACGCGTTCATAAGGGAGAAGGATGATGAGCGTCACACATAATCATCACCTTCATCACGTTCTTGGGTGCGAATGGATATCTTAGAAGCGAAATAAGAAGAATTGAATAGAAAACAGTAGTACTTTGCATTAATCTTTGAGGAACAGCAGAGCTCCACACCTTAATCTATGGAGTGTAGAAACTCTACCGTTAAAAATACATAAGTGAAAGGTCCAGGCATGGCCGAGATGGCCAGCCCCCTAAACGAGATCACAGGATCAGAATACAATCCAGGATCCAAAGATGGTCAAAAAGACGTCTAATACAATAGTAAGAGGTCCTATTTATAATAAACTAGTCACTAGGGTTTACATGAGTGAGTAATTGATGCATAAATCCACTTCCTGGGCCCACTTGGTGTGTGTTTGGGCTGAGCTTAAGTGTAGCACGTGCAGAGGCCATTTGTGGAGTTGAACGCCAGTTTCTGTGCCAGTTTGGTCGTTCAACTCTGGTTTTGGATCCTTTTCTGGCGCTGGACGCCAGATTTGGGCAGAAGGCTGGCGTTGAACGCCAGTTTATGTCGTCTATTCTTGGCCAAAGTATGGACTATTATATATTGCTGGAAAGCCCTGGATGTCTACTTTCCAACGCAATTGGAAGCGCGCCATTTCGAGTTCTGTAGCTCCAGAAAATTCACTTTGAGTGCAGGGAGGTCAGAATCTAACAGCATCAGCAGTCCTTTTTCAACCTCTGAATCTGATTTCTGCTCAAGTCCCTCAATTTCAGCCAGAAAATACCTGAAATCACAGAAAAACACACAAACTCATAGTAAAGTCCAGAAATGTGAATTTAACATAAAAACTTATGAAAACATCCCTAAAAGTAACTAGATCCTACTAAAAACATACTAAAAACAATGCCAAAAAGCGTTTAAATTATCCGCTCATCAAACCATGATCAAAGTAAGAACCCGGATCCAAAGAACTACGTTACAATGGTTCGGGGGAAATACTTAGATTTTAGTCCGGAGAATGTGAGGCTGGCGTTTAACTTGCCCATGATGCAAGGAGATGAACGCCCCTACACTAGAATGGTCAACTTTAATCAAAGGTTGGACCAAGTCCTTATGGACATATGTGTGGAAGGAGCTCAATGGAAGATTGACTCCAAAGGCAAGCCGGTTCAACTAAGAAGACTGGACCTCAAGCCTGTGGCTAGAGGATGGTTGGAGTTCATCCAACGCTCCATCATTCCCACTAGCAACCGATCTGAAGTTACTGTGGATCGGGCCATCATGATCCATAACATCATGATTGGAGAGGAAGTAGAAGTTTATGAAGTCATCTCCCTTGAACTCTACAAAATAGCCGAAAAGCCCTCTCCTGGGGCAAGGCTAGCTTTTCCTCATCTTATTTGCCATCTATGTTACTCAGCTGGAGCTTTCATAGGAGGAGACATTCACATTGAGGAAGAGAAGTCCATCACTAAGAAAAAGATGGAGCAAGCAAGAGAGCCCATTCATGGAGCTCAAGAGGCGTATGAAGCTCATCACCATGGGATCCCAGAGATGCCTCAAATGTATTTTCCTCTACAAAACTATTGGGAGAAAATCAACACCTCCCTAGGAGAATTAGGTTCCAACATGGGACAATTAAGGGTGGAACATCAAGAGCACTCCATCATCCTTCATGAAATTAGAGAAGATCAAAAAGCAATGAGGGAGGAGCAACAAAGACAAGGGAGAGACATAGAAGAGCTCAAGGACATCATTGGTTCCTCAAGAAGGAAACGCCACCATCACTAAGGTGGATTCATTCCTTGTTCTTATTTCTTCTGTTTTTTGTTTTCTATGTTATGTGCTTATCTATGTTTGTAACTTCATTACATGATTATTAGTAGTTAGTAACTATGTCTTAAAGTTATGAATGTCCTATGAATCCATCACCTCTCTTAAATGAAAAATGTTTTAATTCAAAAGAACAAGAAGTACATGAGTTTTGAATTTATCCTTGAACTTAGCTTAATTATATTGATATGGTGACAATACTTTTTGTTTTCTGAATGTATGCTTGAACAGTGCATATGTCTTTTGAAGTTGTTGTTTAAGAATGTTAAATATGTTGGCTCTTGAAAGAATGATGACAAGGAGACATGTTATTTGATAATCTGAAAAATCATAAAAATGATTTTTGAAGCAAGAAAAAGCAGCAAAAGACAAAGCTTGCAGGAAAAAAAAAGGCAAAAAAAATAGAAAGAAAAAGAAAAAGCAAGCAGAAAAAGCCAAAAGCTCTTAAAACCAAGAGGCAAGAGCAAAAAGCCAATAACCCTTAAAACTAAAAGGCAAGGGCAAATAAAAAGGATCCCAAGGCTTTGAGCATCAGTGGATAGGAGGGCCTAAAGGAATAAAATCCTGGTCTAAGCGGCTAAACCAAGCTGTCCCTAACCATGTGCTTTTGGCGTGAAGGTGTCAAGTGAAAACTTGAGACTGAGCGGTTAAAGTCAAGGTCCAAAGCAAAAAAAAGAGTGTGCTTAAGAACCCTGGACACCTCTAATTAGGGACTTTAGCAAAGCTGAGTCACAATCTGAAAAGGTTCACCCAGTTATGTGTCTGTGGCATTTATGTATCCGGTGGTAATACTGGAAAACAAAGTGCTTAGGGCCACGGCCAAGACTCATAAAATAGCTGTGTTCAAGAATCATCATACTGAACTAGGAGAATCAATAACACTATCTGAACTCTGAGTTCCTATAGATGCCAATCATTCTGAACTTCAATGGATGAAGTGAGATGCCAAAACTATTCAAGAGGCAAAAAGCTACAAGTCCCGCTCATCTGATTGGAGCTATGTTTCATTGATAGTTTGGGATTTATAGTATATTCTCTTCTTTTTATCCTATTTGATTTTCAGTTGCTTGGGGACAAGCAATAATTTAAGTTTGGTGTTGTGATGAGCGGATAATTTATACACTTTTTGGCATTATTTTTAGTATGTTTTTAGTAGAATCTAGTTACTTTTAGGGATGTTTTCATTAGTTTTTATGTTAAATTCACATTTCTGGACTTTACTATGAGTTTGTGTATTTTTCTGTGATTTCAGGTATTTTCTGGCTGAAATTGAGGGACCTGAGCAAAAATCAGATTCAGAGGTTGAAGAAGGACTGCTGATGCTGTTGGATTCTGACCTCCCTGCACTCAAAATGGATTTTCTGGAGCTACAGAACTCAAAATGGCGCGCTTCCAATTGTGTTGAAAAGTAGACATCCAGGGCTTTCCAGAAATATATAATAGTCTATACTTTACCCAAGTTTAGATGACGCAAACTGGCGTTCAACGCCAGCTCTCTGCCCAATTCTGGCGTCCAGCGCCAGAAACAAGTTGCAAAGTGGAGTTCAACGCCCAAACTGGCACAAAAGCTGGCGTTCAACTCCAAGAATAACCTCTCCACGTGTAGACTTCAAGCTCAGCCCAAGCACACACCAAGTGGGCCCCGGAAGTGGATTTATGCATCAATTACTTACTTCTGTAAACCCTAGTAGCTAGTTTATTATAAATAGGACTTTTTACTATTGTATTAGACATCCTGAGTTTTATCTTCGGATCATAGAAGTCTTGGTTACTCCGGTTCCCCTCTGGGGCCGAGATCAATGAACTCCATTATCACTTATGTATTTTCAACGGTAGAGTTTCTACACTCCATAGATTAAGGTGTGGAGCTCTCCTGTTCCTCAAAGATTAATGCAAAGTACTACTGTTTTTCTATTCAACTCATCTTATTTCTCTTCTAAGATATTCATTCGCACTTCAACTTGAATGTGATGAACGTGACAATCATCATCATTCCCTATGAATGCGTGCCTGACAACCACTTCCGTTCTACATTAGATTGAATGAGTATCTCTTAGATCTCTTAATCAGAATCTTCGTGGTATAAGCTAGATTGATGGCGGCATTCATGAGAGTCCGGAAAGTCTAAACCTTGTCCGTGGTATTCCGAGTAGGACTCTGGGATTGAATGACTGTGACGAACTTCAAACTCGCAAGTGCTGGGCGTAGTGACAGACGCAAAAGGATAGTAAATTCTATTCCAGTATGATCGAGAACCTCAAAGATGATTAGCCATGCAGTGACAGCGCATCGGACCATTTTCACAGAGAGGAATAGGATGCAACCATCGACAAGGGTGATGCCTCCAGACGATTAGCCATGCTGTGACAGAGCATTTGGACCATTTTCCCGAGAGGATTGAAAGTAGCCATTGGCACCGGTGACATCCTTACAAAAAGCCAGCCATAGAGAGGAGTAAGACTGATTGGATGAAGACAGCAGGAAAGCAGAGGTTCAGAGGAACGAAAGCATCTCTATGCGCTTATCTGAAATTCTCACCAATGATTTACATAAGTATTTCTATCCTTATTTTATTATATTATTTTCAAAAACTCCATAATCAATTATTATCCGCCTGACTGAGATTTACAAGGTGACCATAGCTTGCTTCATACCGACAATCTCCGTGGGATCGACCCTTACTCACGTAAGGTTTATTACTTGGACGACCCAGTGCACTTGCTGGTTAGTTGTATCGAAGTTGTGACAAATTATGAATTAAAATTAGAGCACCAAGCCTTTGGAGCCATTACCAGAGATCACAATTTCGTGCACCAGCACTGTTACCATACTGAGAACCTCCGGTTCTCATACCATATCTTTGTTGTGTTTTTCAGATGCAGGTCGCAACCCACCTCGGTAAGTTGCTTGGGATGGTGACAGAAGCGGAGGATCCTGGATTATTTTGGAGTCTTTTTGGTTTATCTGTTTATACATCTCTCTTTTGTATTTTGTTTTGCCTAGAGGTATGTTTTTGAGAGAACAAAACTTGTATAAGCTGTTTTCACTGTGTATGGTTCTGTATACTTGTATATGACTAGCCGGCTTAAGTTCCGCGAGTCGTGACTAGTTCCCTATAATATTATATATTTATCTTTTGTTATATCTTGTCTGTTTCTTGTGCTTTAAGCTCGAATCTTCATTAGTACGTTTTGCGCTTTGAAATCCTGTTTTTTTAGCTATATCCTTCATCGAGCTTCTAGATTATACTATTCTTTCTACATATATATATATATATATATATTATGTATGAGCTTAGAGCTGTCGTAATCTCTGATTAACCTTTGCTTTACGACGCGAGGTAAGGCTTAGGCTAATTAGGGTGTTACATAAACCACCCAAAAAGCAAACCAAGAAGAAAATCATAATTAAAAACATATTCACTTGGTGGTTATGTTGCTTCTGCATAATAGGAGCAAGCTGAAAATTCTTTATAAGAAATGAGTGCATTGCAAATGATAGCAGCATCTAACTTAATTTTTAATAGCTTTGTCGAACAATATCAATTATCACAGTACTTTATGACTCTTCAGTAGAAAAACCTACATTTAACATAAAATTCTGGGTTTGATTTCAAATTCAACAAGATATAGTGTAGGAACATGTCTCCCTTTGGCAATCTCAGGTTCAAAACAAATCCAAGTAACTAGGCTAGGAATTAGGATAAATCAGGGGAATAAAAACTTAATTTCATCAGAGAATAAGAATTTGCAAGATTCAAAATCATCACTTGAGGTGTCCAAATTCTCTTAGGACCTCTAAAATCGGGTATAACACAAGAAGTTGATATTCCTACACTCATAAAAACCACCAAGTGCTTACTCTGCAAGTAGAATAATGAATATCAAGTTAAAAAAGCATATCACATAAATATAAAAAGATGAAGAAGAAAATATTTTAGGTAAACGTTAACAAGTAGCTCCAATTGATACCTTTTTAATCATGATGGCAAGTCACTCTATCTGCAATAAAAGCAAAGTCAACATATGAAGGATTAATTCTGGACTAGGGAGGTAAATAGATAATGAATGAAACATATCTATTCTTTACAATATAATGAAGGAAACCTCTCTCTAGGCAATAAATTGATGCATGAGCATCTTAAGCACTTTTCATTGGCATTTCTTATAGAAAAATTATGATTTTTGCTTGGTAATTATATGATTTTCAAGGCTATTCTATTAGTACTTTGGTTTTCTTAGTTTCATGATTCTTTTAGGAAAATGTTAGAAAAAAGAAGCAAAAGTACAAGGAGGAACCAAGAATTAAAGAAAAGCGCAGAGATAATTCATGGATGCTGTCAACCCTGACCTCTTCACACTCCAATGAGCATAACTTGAGCTACAGAGGTTCGAATGACACGGTTCCAGCAACATTAGAAATCCAACATCCAGAGCTATCCAACGATATATAATAGTCCATAACTTCTCTCTGGATTCACAGTGCTAAATGCCGTGACATCGGCGCTAAATGCCAAATCGCATCCCACATGCCATTCCATGCGGGAGTCTCGGTGCTAAACGCCAGGAAACCGGTGTTAAACTCCAGACGGGCGGCAAGGAGTCATGAATTACATCAAAACTAGTGCCAAACGCCACCCAAGTGGCGCTAAACGCCAGAGTCGAAGCCCAGGACCCGAAAAATCATTATTAATGATAAGATTTGATTGCAAAAAAAGGGAAATACATTTGGATGCTGGGAATAAAAGATTTTGCTTTAAAAAGGGGAAGAAAGAAATGAACAAGAGTACTCTCTCTTCCGTCTTTCTTTCTTTTTAGTTTTAGGTTTTACACATTAGATTAGGATTTCAATTTTTTTGCACTATGGGCAACTAAACATCCATCGTTAAGGTTAGGAGCTCTATTTATTTTGATGGATTAATATTATTGTTCTCCTACTTTTGATTTATGCATTGATTTCTATTCAAGAATTGGTTTCTTTCTTCATCTTAAGGATTAGAGAATATTGGAAAATAACCCTGATCTAAATTGAATCTCTTTGAATCTTGAAAAAGTTACATCATTGGAATTAAATCTTGAAATTTTTTCTCATAATATAATTCTTCATTATCTGGATTTATTGTGATACGTGACATATAATCGGATTATTTCTGGGTTCTTAAGAATTGTGTGGTTCTTAAATTAGAGGTTGAACTTAACCTTTTAACACAATTAATTGATCAAGGAATTAACGGTTGATTAGGTTAGAAAAGATTGAATTAACAAGGAATTGAAATTCAATCACTTAGGCTTTACCATGAATTATATCTTTGCATGATCAAAGTAGATAGCAATAATTGTTAGTCCTGAAATTTAAATATCTCTGACACCTTAATTATCTTTATCATATTATTTTCTTAACCAATTTTAGTTTATTCTTGTTTAATTTTCTGCTTTCAATGTTATTTACTATTGAAACCCATATTTTTTATTGTTTGACTAGAATAATTAATTGATCATTGCTTGCTTAATCTGTTAATCCTCGTGGGAACGATAACCCACTCCCGTGGTATTACTTGATACCAGCCGGTGCACTTGCCAGTACTTTATGGTTTGCAAAATCCGCATCATAAATGGCTACATTGTATCCTTAGACAATAACAACTAAGCTTTATCTCACTAGATGAATTTGGTTATGGTAGCTAAGACAAGACAAGAAAAATAGAAAAAATCATGGAGAATGTCGACATAAATCGTGAGAGATTATTGAAGAAACATGTATGATTTAACCAAGTCCCAAAGAAATGAATCCAATATTGAATAATTAACCAGAATATTCATGAATAGAAAAATGGCTCCATATCTACATAAGAAATTTTCTGCACTCTGCACACATACATATGGACAAACCTAAGTGAATTCGGCTAAAGAATTTCATTGAACATGTTGAGTGCTGATAAAGTTAGAAGGAAATAAGAGAGTATAAAGAAAAACAGCCACTACAAAAAAAGGTTCAAATGGCAATTTTTTTTGGAAATTACGGCGATTCTAACCGCCATTATTACCAAAAACGGCGCCTCCAAGAAACGCCGGTATTCTAGGCGCCATTCTGATTATTACGGCGGTTTATAACCGCCATTATTTTCGCGTAAAACGGCGATTTTTGAATTGTTTAAAATGGCGACTATAACCACCGTTTTTACCAGGATGTAGTGGCATCTTTTCTATTTAAAATGGCGGTTTCTAACCACTGTTTTTACCATTATAACCGCCATTTTTATCATTTTTACCAGGATATAATGACATCTTTTGTGTTTAAAATGGTAGTTTCTAACCACCGTTTTCACCAAAATATAATGGCATCATTTTCGTTTAAAATGGCAGTTTTTAACCGCCGTTTCTACTAGCGTATAATGGCATCATTTTTATTTAAAATGGGGGTTTTTAACCGCCGTTTGTACCTAATTATGATGACAATTTTATGCTTTTTAAAATGATATTTTCAAAACTCATTTAAAAATCTCGTAATAACCAAAAGGTATATCCATAAATCAAACATCATAAGATATTTTTAATTCATACATGATCCAAAAGTCATAATCTAAGTCATAGTTGAAATGTCATTATCCAAAAACAAAATATCAAAGTAACATTTTTCAATAATATGTCTTAACATATAATTCTTAATACATAAAATCTTTATCATGCAAGGTCATGCTTCCTTATTGCTTACTCCAGAAGATCTACTTCCTAACTCTTTTGGTGATAGAATCTCACTCTTTTGATCCAATCCCTATAACAAAAAAAATAATTATTATGAGCATAAAAAATGCAAGAAAAATGCATATATTGATATATATTTTAATATAGAATTTCATTTCTTCTTACAAAGTTCTCTACCCTTTCACCTATCACTAATGCTATTGAAATTTTTCTTATTAAAAACAGAATTTATTATAAAATGTGGTTGATTGCGATAAAGATGACTATATAAAATGATTATGATCATAATTAAACTGATAGTAATGAATGATTTTGATAAAGATTTGTCCTGACTGTAATTTATGCTTATTTTTAAGAATTTTCATTTTAATGCATTCTAAATGTAACACCCTACCATACAGAGACTTATGCTTAAGTCATAATTCAGAGATGGTAAGGTATTACGACCTCTAAAACAAAAATTTAGTACGTATAGTAGTATGAATGATTGATTATAACTAGGAGCCTTGTAAAAAAAAAGGGGTAAACAAAAACCGCAACTCGAAAGCGCAACACTCCGATCACTAACACAACGAGCAAAGGATAAGCTAACGCAAGATCATATATATAAAGAGTATCAAAAACAGGAATATCAAGACTCAAAATCCGGCTGCGAAGGTAACCGGTTCGAGCATAGCAATATATACATATAATAAAATAAGGAAAACCCCAAGGAAAACCCAAAGGGACATAAATACCGAAAACCTAATCTCCAAAATCCCCTCTAGAAGGAGTCATCACAGTTTGTATTATTTAATGGAGATAAAAGTATCTAAATAAGATATATAAATCAAGATAGAGTCCCGAGAACAAGAATCTTCGCTAATCCAGAAGTCCCCAGCATGCCTCAGCGAGAAGCCTCGCGTCCTGCATCTGAAAACCACAAAATCCGCATGGGTGAGAACCAGAGGTCCCCAGTACGGTAACAGCTTCCACATATATAATACATAATAATAGAGGAAATCCGAAGGCAATCCTAGAACTTCCTCCAGAAAATATCAAAGCTTATAAACAAGCTAAACCGTAAGCGGCAACTAACTAAAGATCCTTCAGTCTAACTAATACTTCCCTTTCTACTTCCTTCAGACCTCCCAACAACCAGCAGGAGTATAATATAGCAAACACAGTTATATCAGATAAGAGATTTACAAATAGGAACAAATAAGGCATTTAGGCAATTAGCAAGTAATATGCAGTCAAATAGGCAATCTCAAACAATTCATGTAGTATGCTTATGATGCATGCCTGTCCCTAGTGGCTGATGATATCATCTGTCGGTTATAGAGCCAACCCGACAAGTCCTGGTAGCTAGCCATTGGACTGTCCCTCTGTCGTGCATCCCCAACTCGAGTTATACTCATCATAAACTTGATCATAATCATGATCCATATCCATCACCCTCACTGGTGAATATTTATCCATCACCATCACTGGTGAATATTTATGGGGGCGAGCTCATCCGGGCCTTTCACAGTGCCCGGCCACACTTACGACATAGGGTCAAAAGAGCTTCGAGTCTCAACCTGGAGCACATGGTGGCTAGCCATTGCTACTACCCAGGGAAACCCTCATCTCCAATGGTAGAAGTGCAAACCTTCACAATTCAATCAACATCATATATGCATTTATACTTGGCCATAAACATGGCTCCGCCGTAACACGGCAATAATCTAGCCATCCGGCTCACGGTTAAATCCATAACCAGCCAATTCATTAACAATTACGGCCCTTCGGCCCATGGCACAACAAGCACTTCCACCGCCATTCTCCGCATCTCACATAATCATCTTTGATCCTCAATGATCATTCATTTTTCCCTTGCTTCACTCGCAAGTTACCACATTCACTAGCCCTTTTTCTCATGCTAGGCATATCATAATGATTTAAGACATAAGTGGTGAGATCGGAGGCTTAGAAGTATGAAATTTGGCTTTTAAAACTCAAAAATCAACTTTGGAATGAAAACAGGTCCACGCGTACGCGCACGCGTGGATGGCGCTTTCTCGAAGAACGGCGCGTACGCACCAAGTGCGCCTACGCGCGAGGGGTTATTCTGCTAAAAATTTTCTAAGTTAAAAGCTGCAGAATTTACAGATTCAAACCCCAATCTTCCGACGGACATAACTTCCTCATTTTAAATCGTTTTTCACTCGTTCTTCGAACGGCATGGACATCCCGGATCCAATTTCATTTCTAAACAGATTTGGCACAAATCAGAGATCCGTAGTTCAAGTTATGTCCCGTCAAAGTATGCCCAAAAACCATGTTTTCATACAAAACCACAAGGTGCCATTTTCAAAACAAGCCACTTTCAACTCTTTTCAAAATCAATCAAACATGCCAATTTCAATCCTTCTCTTTGAAATCATTCAAAATGTACCAAAATCAACAACAAGCCATCCTCAACTCACACATTGACACTTTACCAAGGTTTCCAAAACCACATCCAACCATTTTAACACTTCTCAATCAAATGGCTAAAGGACAAACACAATATCATGTCATACATCCTTCCTCATCCCAATTTCCAATAATACCATTTCCAATTAACCATCATTATACATAATCAACATCATACTCACCATCAACATGGTACCACCCATCAATTCAACCTCAATCATCCATCAAGCATATATCACAACATGCATTTCTCATATTTCACACAAACAAGGCATCAATATTCATAATCACATATATGAACACATCATATATTTCAACCATTCAACAACACCAACAATTCAATGCCTATCTTAGGGCCTCTAGCCTAAGTATTTCCTACCACATTACATATTAGATACGGGAAACTAAAACCATACCTTAGCCGATTCCCCAAGCTCAACCGGAGCACTTCCAAACCACTTGTCCACAAGCTCTCAAGGTATCAACACCTCCAAGAACAGATTTTATCACACAAAACCCTCTTCCAAGCTTTCCAAAATCACCAATCAAGCTCCAATATTCACATATACACAACCTAAGCCACAATCATCATACCCATACACAACATCTCAATACCCAAACATCATAGAACAACAAATTATACTAGGGTTGAGAATCTTACCACACCCAAGGTCCAAGGAGACAAGATTAACCTTCTCCTTCAAGAGAGTTGGGTCCTATAACATCAAAGAACCCAAAATCTCAACATTTTTGCTCATGAAACTCGAAATCAAGGGCTGGAATTTCGAACAGTAAAACGTGGCTTACCTCAAGATTGATTGTATGGGTTTTGTAGAGCTCTCCGCGGTGAACGCGTGGCCGCAAACGGAGCGGCAATCGGAGCTCTAGATCAAAAGTTATGGTGGTTTGAAGATCAAGTGAGAGAAAGAACTTGAGAGAGTGTTCTTCCCTCCATAGCCTCCATTTTCAGCGTGTTTAGTGTGTTGTGAGGAGAGAGAGTGCTGAAAACTAGGGTTTTGGTTTAGTTATGTTGGGCCAAGGGCCCACTTTGGGTCCGGTTGGTCCGGTTTGGCCCGTTCGGTCAAATCTTGGTCCGATTTCTATAAAATTGGTATCGAAATTCTCGTCTCAATTTCCTCTATCACATTTAGCCATAAAAATAACATTTTTGGCTTTCTAGAATAAATTCTCATTTATGGGTTAATTAGCCATTAATTAACCGGGTCTTACATTCTACCCACCTAATTGGGAATTTTGCCCACAAAATTCAAATTCAATTACCTGAGAATAAGTGCGGATAATCCGTTCGTATCTCCGACTCAAGTTCCCAAGTGTGTTCTTCAACACCGCCTTGACTCCAAGCCACTTTGACTAATGAAACCTCTTTTCCACGCAATCGTTTGATGCTAGTATCGTCAATTCTAACTGGAGCCACTGGAAGCGTCAAATCTTCTCTTAACTGAACTGATTCAGTTTCTAACACATGGCTAGCATCAGGAGTGTACTTCCGAAGCTGTGACACGTGAAACACATCGTGCAGGTTCGAAAGATGAGGTGGTAGAGCCACCCGATACGCCACCGGCCCAATCCTCTCCAGGATCTGAAATGGACCAATGTATCGAGGATTCAACTTCTCTGCTTTAATCGCTCTACCTACTCCTGTGGTCGGAGTAACCTTCAGGAAAACATGATCTCCTTCCTCAAATTCCAAGGGCTTCCGCCTCTGATCGGCGTAACTCTTTTGGCGACTCTGCGCCGTAAGCATCCTGTCTCGGATTTTCTTGACTTGTTCAGTGGTTTCAGCTATCATTTCTGGCCCCAACAAGCCTTTCTCTCCAGCTTCATACCAACATAGTGGAGATTGACATTTCCTCCCATACAATGCCTCATACGGAGCCATTCCGATGCTCGCATGGTAACTATTATTGTATGCAAACTCCACTAACGGCATATACCGATCCCAACTCGTCGGTTGGTCCAAAACACAAGCTCTCAACATATCCTCTAGTGTTTGGATCGTCCTCTCAGATTGACCAGGTTTGAGGATGGTAAGCTGTACTCAAGCTTAATTGGGTTCCAAAAGCTTTCTGAAATGCACCCCAGAACCTCGAAGTGAAACGAGGATCTCTATCAGAGATTATAGTAGCAGGTACACCATGGAGTCTCACAATCTCCTTTATGTATAACCGAGCTAGCTCCTCAAGGGTGTAAGTCATCCGAATGGGCAAAAAGTGAGCTGACTTCGTCAGTCGGTCCACAATCACCCAGATAGCATCAAAACCAGTCCTAGTCCTTGGCAATCCCGACACAAAGTCCATTGCAATACTTTCCCACTTCCATTGCGGAACCTCTAAAGGTTGCAACATCCCGGAAGGTCTTTGATGTTCAATCTTTACCTTTTGACAAGTTAAGCACTTTGAAACATATTCCGCCACATCATTCTTCATACCCGGCCACCAAAACATCACCTTTAAATCATGGTACATCTTAGTACTTCCCGGGTGAATGGAGAATCCACTTTTGTGTGCCTCCCTTAAGATATCTTGTCTCAAAGTACCAACATCCGGCACAATGATCCTACCCTTGAATCTCCATAACCCATCTTTTTCTTCTGACACTCTCCACTGTTTTCCTTGCTCGATAGCCGGTAACACCTTCCATAATGCTTCATCATTTTCATGAGCCTTTAGGAGTTCGAACTTAAAGTCACTTGAGATTTCTAATCGGCTCAAACACAAGTTTCCAGATACTTCTCGAGCACCAATTTTTAGACTCTCGAATCCCTTGAGCAACTTCTCCTCTTGAAGCATCATCCAAGACGCATATAACGACTTCCGACTTAACGCATCCGCCACTATATTCGCTTTTCCCGGATGGTAATTCAACTCAAAGTCGTAGTCCTTCAATAATTCCATCCACCTCCTTTGCCTCATATTAAGCTCTTTCTGATCAAAGAGGTATTTCAAACTCTTGTGATCAGAAAAGACTTGGAACTTAACCCCATAGAGATAATGCCTCCACACCTTCAAGGCAAATACGACCGCAGCGAGTTCCAGATCGTGCGTAGGGTAACTAACTTCATGAGGTCTCAACTGTCGTGAGGCATACGCCACTACATTATGATGCTGCATTAGCACGCACCCTAGACCCTTCAACGATGCATCACAGTACACCTCAAAAGACTCGTTCGGCTCAGGTAACACTAACACAGGTGCAGTGGTCAACTTTTTCTTCAATGCCTGAAAGCTCTCCTCGCACTCAGGAGTCCAAACAAACAGAGTGTCTTTGCGAGTTAACTTTGTCAACGGCAAAGCTAATTGCGAAAAGCCTTTGATGAACCTTCGGTAATAGCCAGCTAAACCCAGAAAACTCCTTATCTCAGTTACTGTGGTTGGTTGCTTCCATTCCATCACAGCCTCCACCTTAGTTGGATCTACGGCTATTCCCCTCTTACTCACCACGTGACCCAAAAACTTTACCTCATCCTTCCAAAACTCACACTTAGACAATTTCGCATAGAGTTTCTTCTCCTTTAAAATTTGCAACACGGTCCGCAAGTGTTCCGCATGCTCTTCTTTGGTCTTGGAGTAAATTAGTATGTCGTCAATGAAGACAACAACGAATTTATCCAGAAACGGACGGAACACTCTATTCATGTAATCCATAAACACCGCAGGAGCGTTCGTCAACCCAAAAGACATTACAGTATACTCATAATGACCATAACGAGTCCTGAAAGCAGTCTTAGGGATATCCTCACCCCTCACCCTTATCTGGTGATAACCGGATCGCAAATCGATCTTGGAGAAAACCCCAGCTCCTTGTAATTGATCCATGAGATCATCAATCCTCGGCAATGGGTATTTATTCTTTATGGTGACCTTGTTCAGCTGCCTGTAATCCACACAGAGCCGCATACTTCCATCTTTCTTCTTTACCAGTAATACTGGAGCACCCCACGGGGAAACACTTGGTCGAATAAAGTTCTTACCCAACAATTCCTCTAACTGAGACTTTAGTTCGGCCATCTCTAACGGTGACATCCTATAAGGAGCACTTGAGATTGGTCCCGCCCCAGGCACCAACTCAATAGCAAACTCGACCTCTCGGTTAGGTGGAAATTCCTCAATATCATCGGGAAACACTTCCGGAAACTCACACACTACCGGAATCTGATCCAACTTTTGATCATCACCCGAAACACCAGCGGTTAACAACAGGATACCCTGACATTCGATTCCAGAACAGTTCACCATCATCGAATTCAAGTAATAATTATTCACCACGACCGGCCCTTTTGTATCTTCCGGCATAAAGTACACCGACTTTGTAGAACAATCAAGCAGGACATGGTTCTCAGATAACCAGTCCAATCCCAAGATAAGATCAAGACCGATCATCGGTAAGCAGATTAAATTATGGACAAAATCACGCTGCTTGAACCTGAACGAAACTTTCGGGCATCCTAGCCTAGTTACCATGGCTTCATGGGTAGCATTATGTACCTTTAGGTCATAACCTAAGGTTACGATCTTCAATCCTAACTCATGGGCTTTCTCAAATGCAATAAATGAATGCGATGCTCCCGAATCAAATAAAGCATTTAAAGTTTGACCAGCCATTTCACAGTTACCTCGAATGAGTGTCTCAGATCCTTCTGCACCCACAGCTGAGGTGGTGAACACCCGACCAGTCTGTTGTGCTTTCCCAGCACCTTGCTTTTGCTTCTCTGGACAACTTGCGGCTTTATGCCCCGCCTTTCCACAATTGTAGCACAAACCCCATCCGGCCTTGCATGGTACTCCCGGATGGTGACTCCCACACCTAGTACAAGCTTGATCATTCTGAGGCTGCTTCCCAAACCTTTTCCCTTGGGAGTAGTTGTTGTTGGGCCTCCTAAAAGAACCTCCCCTCTTGAAAGACAGACCTCTAGGTGCAAAGCTCTTCCCTCGGTTCTGTGGAAATGATCCTTTGTGACTTCCTTTCTCAGCGGCTGCCCTCTTCACACACTCTTCAGCAACCCTACACTTGTTCACCAATTCGGAGAAAGTCCTAATCTCCATTGGCCCCACCGAACCGAAAATATCACTCCGGAGTCCTCCCTCGTACTTAACACACTTCCATTCCTCATATTCCACCGGAGTCCCTTGACACATACGAGAGAATCTGAACAGCTCCTCAAACTTGTCAGTATACTCAGATACGGACATAGTACCCTGCTTCAGCTGCAACAATTCAAGCTCCTTGGCCGTCCTAGCAGAAGTCGGAAAGTACTTCTTATAGAACTCCTCTTGGAAGACATCCCAGGTGATATAATCATCACCCTGCTGCAGAAGACAACGGATACCTTGCCACCAATGCGACGCTTCACCTGTGAGCATATAGGTAGCGAACTCGACACGCTGTCCTTCAGGTACCACTTGTGCTTGCAGTGCTCGCTCTATAGCCTGAAACCATGTATCGGCCTCAGTCGGGCTAGTAGTTCCCTTGAACTTAGGTGGATTAACCTTCAAAAAGTTCGCCAGTGTCATCGGGCCCTGAACTCCACCTCCGTCATTACCATGGTTGTTCATCTGTTGACCAAGAGCCTCAGCAGTGGCTTGCATAGCAGCAGCCATATTCTCCAACGCAGTCATAAAGTTCAACGGGTCATTAGGGTTAGTCTCCGGCGCACGAGCATTAGTACGACCTCTCCCACGGCCTCTACCGCGTCCACGAGGCGCCATCTGGTTCCTATACACACCAAACAATCGATATTAAGTTGATCAGTCTCAATATCGGAAGTTTAGTACTTTAAAGTCCCAAATGCATGCTCATGAACGTTTATGCCAACTATATCAAGTAGATATACTAACAGCACATAACACACATACAGAGAATGCACAGAAGCATAGTCAGTCCATTCCTCAGGCTCTACAGAAACGAACTGCTCTGATACCATAATGTAAAACCCTACCATACAGAGACTTATGCTTAAGTCATAATTCAGAGATGGCAAGGTATTACGACCTCTAAAACAAAAATTTAGTACGTATAGTAGTATGAATGATTGATTATAACTAGGAGCCTTGTAAAAAAAAAGGGGTAAACAAAAACCGCAACTCGAAAGCGCAACACTCCGATCACTAACACAACGAGCAAAGGATAAGCTAACGCAAGATCATATATATAAAGAGTATCTAAAACAGGAATATCAAGACTCAAAATCCGGCTGCGAAGGTAACCGGTTCGAGCATAGCAATATATACATATAATAAAATAAGGAAAACCCCAAGGAAAACCCAAAGGGACATAAATACCGAAAACCTAATCTCCAAAATCCCCTCTAGAAGGAGTCATCACAGTTTGTATTATTTAATGGAGATAAAAGTATCTAAACAAGATATATAAATCAAGATAGAGTCCCGAGAACAAGAATCTTCGCTAATCCAGAAGTCCCCAGCATGCCTCAACGAGAAGCCTCGCGTCCTGCATCTGAAAACCACAAAATCCGCATGGGTGAGAACCAGAGGTCCCCAGTACGGTAACAGCTTCCACATATATAATACATAATAATAGAGGAAATCCGAAGGCAATCCTAGAACTTCCTCCAGAAAATATCAAAGCTTATAAACAAGCTAAACCGTAAGCGGCAACTAACTAAAGATCCTTCAGTCTAACTAATACTTCCCTTTCTACTTCCTTCAGACCTCCCAACAACCAGCAGGAGTATAATATAGCAAACACAGTTATATCAGACAAGAGATTTACAAATAGGAACAAATAAGGCATTTAGGCAATTAGCAAGTAATATGCAGTCAAATAGGCAATCTCAAACAATTCATGTAGTATGCTTATGATGCATGCCTGTCCCTAGTGGCTGATGATATCATCTGTCGGTTATAGAGCCAACCCGACAAGTCCTGGTAGCTAGCCATTGGACTGTTCCTCTGTCGTGCATCCCCAACTCGAGTTATACTCATCATAAACTTGATCATAATCATGATCCATATCCATCACCCTCACTGGTGAATATTTATCCATCACCATCACTGGTGAATATTTATGGGGGCGAGCTCATCCGGGCCTTTCACAGTGCCCGGCCACACTTACGACATAGGGTCAAAAGAGCTTCGAGTCTCAACCTGGAGCACATGGTGGCTAGCCATTGCTACTACCCAGGGAAACCCTCATCTTCAATGGTAGAAGTGCAATCCTTCACAATTCAATCAACATCATATGTGCATTTATACTTGGCCATAAACATGGCTCCGCCGTAACACGGCAATAATCTAGCCATCCGGCTCACGGTTAAATCCATAACCAGCCAATTCATTAACAATTACGGCCCTTCGGCCCATGGCACAACAAGCACTTCCACCGCCATTCTCCGCATCTCACATAATCATCTTTGATCCTCAATGATCATTCATTTTTCCCTTGCTTCACTCGCAAGTTACCACATTCACTAGCCCTTTTTCTCATGCTAGGCATATCATAATGATTTAAGACATAAGTGGTGAGATCGGAGGCTTAGAAGTATGAAATTTGGCTTTTAAAACTCAAAAATCAACTTTGGAATGAAAACAGGTCCACGCGTACGCGCACGCGTGGATGGCGCTTTCTCGAAGAACGGCGCGTACGCACCAAGTGCGCCTACGCGCGAGGGGTTATTCTGCTAAAAATTTTCTAAGTTAAAAGCTGCAGAATTTACAGATTCAAACCCCAATCTTCCGACGGACATAACTTCCTCATTTTAAATCGTTTTTCACTCGTTCTTCGAACGGCATGGACATCCCGGATCCAATTTCATTTCTAAACAGATTTGGCACAAATCAGAGATCCGTAGTTCAAGTTATGTCCCGTCAAAGTATGCCCAAAAACCATGTTTTCATACAAAACCACAAGGTGCCATTTTCAAAACAAGCCACTTTCAACTCTTTTCAAAATCAATCAAACATGCCAATTTCAATCCTTCTCTTTGAAATCATTCAAAATGTACCAAAATCAACAACAAGCCATCCTCAACTCACACATTGACACTTTACCAAGGTTTCCAAAACCACATCCAACCATTTTAACACTTCTCAATCAAATGGCTAAAGGACAAACACAATATCATGTCATACATCCTTCCTCATCCCAATTTCCAATAATACCATTTCCAATTAACCATCATTATACATAATCAACATCATACTCACCATCAACATGGTACCACCCATCAATTCAACCTCAATCATCCATCAAGCATATATCACAACATGCATTTCTCATATTTCACACAAACAAGGCATCAATATTCATAATCACATATATGAACACATCATATATTTCAACCATTCAACAACACCAACAATTCAATGCCTATCTTAGGGCCTCTAGCCTAAGTATTTCCTACCACATTACATATTAGATACGGGAAACTAAAACCATACCTTAGCCGATTCCCCAAGCTCAACCGGAGCACTTCCAAACCACTTGTCCACAAGCTCTCAAGGTATCAACACCTCCAAGAACAGATTTTATCACACAAAACCCTCTTCCAAGCTTTCCAAAATCACCAATCAAGCTCCAATATTCACATATACACAACCTAAGCCACAATCATCATACCCATACACAACATCTCAATACCCAAACATCATAGAACAACAAATTATACTAGGGTTGAGAATCTTACCACACCCAAGGTCCAAGGAGACAAGATTAACCTTCTCCTTCAAGAGAGTTGGGTCCTATAACATCAAAGAACCCAAAATCTCAACATTTTTGCTCATGAAACTCGAAATCAAGGGCTGAAATTTCGAACAGTAAAATGTGGCTTACCTCAAGATTGATTGTATGGGTTTTGTAGAGCTCTCCGCGGTGAACGCGTGGCCGCAAACGGAGCGGCAATCGAAGCTCTAGATCAAAAGTTATGGTGGTTTGAAGATCAAGTGAGAGAAAGAACTTGAGAGAGTGTTCTTCCCTCCATAGCCTCCATTTTCAGCGTGTTTAGTGTGTTGTGAGGAGAGAGAGTGCTGAAAACTAGGGTTTTGGTTTAGTTATGTTGGGCCAAGGGCCCACTTTGGGTCCGGTTGGTCCGGTTTGGCCCGTTCGGTCCAATCTTGGTCTGATTTCTATAAAATTGGTATCGAAATTCTCGTCTCAATTTCCTCTATCACATTTAGCCATAAAAATAACATTTTTGGCTTTCTAGAATAAATTCTCATTTATGGGTTAATTAGCCATTAATTAACCGGGTCTTACACTAAAGTACAAACTCATAAATCAATGCAACTAAACATATCAATGGTTAATTTTAAAAATGAGCAAAATTAATTCATGTTATTATAATTTTGATCATTATCGCATACATATCAACAAATTTCATTTCCATATTTCAAATACTTTACACATTTGAAATTACCCATACCTGGTTACACGGTACACAAAATTCTAGTTAAGCACATCTGAAAATCTTATGTCATCTAAAAATTAGTGTATTCTAATTAAACTTCCATGAATATTTTTTATCCATAGTGTTTTATAATCTAACTGCATTAAACAAGGAATATATAGACAATGAAAAATAATTAGAAAAATTTTAGAAAATTCAAAAAGTTACAATTGAAGAGCAATACAAAATATCCTAACAATTGATTTAGAAAATTTGCATGTATCTGAGTGTAACTAATGTCCGTATCCCATTACTAATTAACAACACTGTTATTCATAATTTGAAACGTGCAGCTTAAATCTTAACAACAATTCATTCCAAAGTCATCAAATCCGGCAGCGTTGTTTTGTATTGATTCTTGTTCCATAAAATTGAAAAACAAAGGGCAATATTAATTTATTTTTCCATAAAACTAAAAAATAACAGTTAGAGAAGAAAGGAGGAGGGAATTGACTTAGGCACATCTATAATTCTTGTATTCTTTAAAAATAAAAAGAAGAAAAAAAGGCAGGGTTTGAGTTTACACACAATGATGTAACAAGAGTTTGTGTTCACATACAATGACTGCCATAGAACTATAAAGATTTGAACTGATGAATATATATAATTAATAAGACTAAGACTGGTGGTCTTGGAGCTAGTTCTGGACTATATTCACATTGCTCAGAACTACCATAACCATTAACTCTTACTTCATTGCTCAATGCCAGCAGCAACACCAGTGCTACCTAAAATAGTATATCAATTACAGATTCATTGAATTTCTCCTAGATTAAGAAATTTCTCCAATATGCAAATAACAAAATCAATGAAAATAAGGCAACAATCATAGGGCAATGCATATATATGTCTTTATCCTAACCATATGAATCAAGAAATTGAAAAAAATTTACAAGGCAAAGAAGAATATCAAAGAGTGCCTAGTAAAAAATAAAGTTTGCAAATTTATTGGATCAAATTGGTTTTGATTGAAGCTACACCAACCAACTACCATTGGATATACCCAAACAGAATCAAACACATGTATAATTAGATGTTTCATATTGATGTAAAAACAAAAAAGAAAGCAAAACATGCATTGACCCTACCTAAACAATCCAAACAAAGATTTAATCTTGAAACAAGGAATAATCCTACACCAATTCTGAATACAAAACAAAATAAATGAAAGCATAGAAACGTACTTACTAGCATGTTGTGTTGGTTAAAGCGGAGTAAAGAAGACAAAAGGAAGAGACAGTGGCCAAGCACTAACACAAATAACAAATAAGCTTTTAGCGCAGAGAGAGGCAAATAACAAATAATCTTAGAAATAATTACTAAGGCTGCTAGTTAATTAATCTTCTCATTATTTTTGTAGATAACTAGTGAAGTGAATGCCTACAAACTTCAACTTAAGGTGACTCTATTAACTTGAAATTGACTTCAAATTGTGCTGCATTTTGGAGGTATTACATCGTTCAGGAGAGCCAGAATGAGCAGTGACACACTCCACAGTCCTAAACCCTCTTCCTCTCTGAGTGAATGAGAACAGCAGCAGAAATAGCAAACATGCATCATGTTTAGAATAGCAAATATGCATCATGTGTTAGCAAAATGCACAAACAATACAATGAACATACATATAGGAATTCTGAACCAATAATAAAATAATGATATAAAATTTCAAGATGAACTCAACAACTTACAAGAGGAAAAACAACCACTACCAATATCTGTACTGCACCAATCTCAAGAAATGTACCAACTATTGGGAAACCATAACTGAAAAATAAAAGTCGAACAACAGCAATAGTGGGGGATACAACTATAGGATTGATCAATCTGAAAGGAGATCATAAAATGAGGTTCATTATCAGCTACACAGAACAGTAAATCTAAGGCACAAAAAGATTAGGAAGAGTGATTGAAGTTCTTAGGAAAGTAATAGGTCATAGCTCCATATTTTTTAGTTAAAAAATATAAAAAATTAGGACGAGTGATGCATGTAGACGGGAAAGAATCATGTGGAAAAATTAATGAGATAAGCTAAATTAATCACAGCTTGTTGATTTTGGATTAGAATATATTGTTAACCTAAGAAATCAATTATAAACCTTAATTAATGACAACCAACTATATATATGACATCACTAAATCTAAATGTTTATGCTTATTCTTAAAGCATTCTTCTTCCTAGATTATCCTCTATGACATCACTAAATCAAATATAAGTGCAGAAAAGGAAAATCAAAAGGAAGAAGAGATGTTAAGCTAACCTGTGCTGCAAAGATTCGTGAACATGCAACATAAAACAATAATAATAAAACATTAGAAATTTCACATAATATAGAAAATCAAGCTGTAACACCCTAATTAGCCTAAGCTTTACCTCGCATCGTAAAGCAAAGGTTAATTAGAGATTACGATAGTTCTAAGCTCATACATAATATATATATATATATATATATATATATATATATATATATATATATATATATATATATATATATATATATATATATATATATAGAAAGAATAGTATAATCTAGAAGCCTGATGAAGGATATAGCTCAAAAACAGGATTTAAAAAGTGCAAAACGTGCTAACGAAGCTACTACTTAAAGCACAAGAAATAGATACAAATATATCAAAATATAATAGTATAGTATCATAAAAATCTAGCCACGGCTCGCGGAGTTTAAGCCGGCTAGCCATATACAGATATACAGAACCAGATAGTAAAAACAGCTTATACAAGTTTTGTTCTCTCACTACATGCCTCTAGGCTAAACAAAATACAAAAGTGAGAGATGTATAAACAAAATAAACAAAAGACTCCAAAAGGTATCATGATCCTCCGCTCCTGTTACCATCCAAACAACTCACCGAAGTGGGTTGCTACCTGCATCTAAAAAACACAACAGAAATATGGTATGAGAATCGAAGGTTCTCAGTATGGTAACAGTGCCCAGTGATGTAGGATATAAGACTCCGGGATGCCAAAGGCAATCCTAAGCTCTATATCCATCACAAGATTAAATCTTAAAGCATACAAAAACAGATAAGCATGATCATATAAGTCTTAACATAAATAAACATAGTATTCTATCTTAAGGGATTTCTATTCTAACCAAACACCGCTGTCCCACAGCCTTCACCAACCTATCCTCCATGCGAACCTCCTCAATCCCAGTAGAAATCACAATTATATACAATGCAAGTAAACCACAAGTAGAAGCATATAAGGCAAGTAACTCAAGTAGCAATTAGGCATGTTATACAAATAGGCATACAATTACAAGTCGGCAAAGCAAACAAACAGATAGAAAGTGCATATGATGAATGCCTGTCCTATTGGCTATGATATCACATTGTCGATTCAATTTAAAACCCGACACATCTCCATGGAGATGTCGCCCTTCGGAATCATTATTGGGAAGCTCCGAGATATAGTGCTCGAATCACTGTCCAGCGTTTTGTGCCTGCACACTCTGATGATCCGAAGGGATGCGAGTGGGATACTCTTGCCTCAGACCTCACATCTCAACACAAGCGGGACGAACCACTGCACTTACACCACCGCCGCTATCTCGACAGGCGAAATCCAATCGCCGTCCTTGCCGGGTGGTGCACGAAATTGTGATGTCCAGGCTCGAACAATCCCTGGCAACATGAGCAACTTGGTACGCGTAATCGTGATTACACTTTAATTATGTAAAATTCATGGCTCTTTCTTTCCCTGGCAATGGCGCCAAGAACATGGTGCCAATACCATGGTTCACAACTTCGATACAACTAACCAGCAAGTGCACTGGGTCGTCCAAGTAATACCTTACGTGAGTAAGGGTCGAATCCCACGGAGATTGTTGGTATGAAGCAAGCTATGGTCACCTTGTAAATCTCAGTCAGGCGGATATAAAACAGTTATGTGGTTTTCGAATATTAATTAATAAAAAGTAGAGATAGAGATACTTATGTAATTCATTGGTAGGAATTTCAGATAAGCGAATGGAGATGCTTTTCGTTCCTCTGAACCTCTGCTTTCCTGCTATCTTCATCCAATCAGTCTCACTCCTTTCCATGGCTGGCTTTATGTGATACATCACCACTGTCAATGGCTACTTTCGGTCATCTCTCGGGAAAATGATCCAATGCCCTGTCACGGCACGGCTAATCGTCTGGAGGCATCACCCTTGCCAATGGCTTCATCTTATCCTCTCAGTGAATAATATGCTCACGCACCCTGTCACGGCACGGCTATTCATCTGTCGATTCTCGATCATGCTGGAATAGGATTTACTATCCTTTTGCGTCTGTCACTAACGCCCTGCAATCGCGAGTTAGGAGCTCGTCACAGTCATTCAATCATTGAATCCTACTCGGAATACCACAGACAAGGTTTAGACTTTCCGGATTCTCTTGATTGCCGCCATCATTCTAGCTTACGCCACGAAGATTCTGGTTAAGAGATCTAAGAGATATTCATTCTAGCTTAATTCATGTAGAACAGAAGTGTTTGTCAGGCACGCGTTCATAGGGGAGAAGGATGATGAACGTCACACATAATCATCACCTTCATCACGTTCTTGGGTGCGAATGGATATCTTAGAGGTGAAATAAGATGAATTGAATAGAAAACAGTAGTACTTTGCATTAATCTTTGAGGAACAGCAGAGCTCCACACCTTAATCTATAGAGTGTAGAAATTCTACCGTTGAAAATACATAAGTGAAGGTCCAGGCATGGCCGAGATGGCCTGCCCCCTAAAGCGTGATCAATAGTCTCCTAAGATGAACAATAGATTAAAACTGAGACCAAAGATGCCTAATACAATAGTAAAAGGTCCTATTTATAATAAACTAGTCACTAGGGTTTACATGAGTAAGTAATTGATGCATAAATCCACTTCCGGGGCCCACTTGGTGTGTGTTTGGGCTGAGCTTGAGTGGGGCACGTGTAGAGGTCCTCCTTGGAGTTGAACGCCAGTTTTAGTGCCAGTTTGGGCGTTCAACTCTGGTTTTGGCTCCTTTTCTGGCGCTGGACGCCAGATTTGGATAGAAAGCTGGCGTTGAACGCCAGTTTACGTCGTCTATTCTTGGCCAAAGTATGGACTATTATATATTGCTGGAAAGCCCTGGATGTCTACTTTCCAACGCAATTGGAAGCGCGCCATTTCAAGTTCTGTAGCTCCAGAAAATCCACTTTGAGTGCAGGGAGGTCAGAATCCAACAGCATCAGCAGTCCTTCTTCAACCTCTGAATCTGATTTTTGCTCAAGTCCCTCAATTTCAGCCAGAAAATACCTGAAATCACAGAAAGACACACAAACTCATAGTAAAGTCCAGAAATGTGAATTTAACATAAAAACTAATGAAAACATCCCTAAAAGTAACTGGATCCTACTAAAAACATAATAAAAACAATGTCAAAAAGCGTATAAATTATCCGCTCATCACAACACCAAACTTAAATTGTTGCTTGTCCCCAAGCAACTGAAAATCAAATAGGATAAAAAGAAGAGAATATACTATAAATTCCAAACTATCAATGAAACATAGCTTCAATCAAATGAGCGGGACTTATAGCTTTTTGCCTCTTGAATAGTTTTGGCATCTCACTTTATCCATTGAGGTTCAGAATGATTGGCATCTATAGGAACTTCAGATTTCGAATAGTGTTATTGACTCTCCTAGTTCAGTATGATGATTCTTGAACACAACTTCTTTATGAGTCTTGGCCGTGGCCCTAAGCACTTTGTTTTCCAGTATTACCACCGGATACATAAATGCCACAGACACATAATTGGGTGAACCCTTTCAGATTGTAACTCAGCTTTGCTAAAGTCCCCAATTAGAGGTGTCCAGGATTCTTAAGCACACTCTTCTCTTTTTTTTTTTGCTTTAGACCTTGACTTTAACCGCTCAGTCTCAAGTTTTCACTTGACACCTACACGCCACAAGCACATGGTTAGGGATAGCTTGGTTTAGCCGCTTAGACCAGGATTTTATTCCTTCTAGGCCCTCCTATCCACTGATGCTCAAAGCCTTGGGATCCTTTTTATTTGCCCTTGCCTTTTGGTTTTAAGGGTTATTGGCTTTTTGCTCTTGCCTCTTGGTTTTAAGAGCTTTTGGCTTTTTCTGCTTGCTTTTTCTTTTTCTTTCTATATTTTTTTTTCGCCTATTTTTTTTTTTTGCAAGCTTTGTTCTTTGCTGCTTTTTCTTGCTTCAAGAATCATTTTTATGATTTTTCAGATTATCAAATAACATGTCTCCTAGTCATCATTCTTTCAAGAGCCAACATATTTAACATTCTTAAACAACAACTTCAAAAGACATATGCACTGTTCAAGCATTCATTCAGAAAACAAGAAGCATTGTCACCACATCAATATAATTAAGCTAAGTTCAAGGATAAATTCGAAACTCATGTACTTCTTGTTCTTTTGAATTAAAACATTTTTCTTTTAAGAGAGGTGATGGATTCATAGGACATTCATATCTTTAAGACAAAGTTACTAACTACTAATGATCATGTAATGAAGACACAAACATAGCTAAGCACATAACATAGAAAACGAAAAACAGAAGAAATAAGAATAAGGAATGAATCCACCTTAGTGATGGTGGCGTTTCCTTCTTGAGGAACCAATGATGTCCTTGAGCTCTTCTATGTCTCTTCCTTGTCTTTGTTGCTCCTCCCTCATTGCTTTTTGATCTTCTCTTATTTCATGAAGCATGATGGAGTGCTCTTGATGTTCCACCCTTAGTTGTCCCATATTGGAACTTAATTCTCCTAGGGAGGTGTTTATGTGCTCCCAATAGTTTTGTGGAGGAAAGTGCATTTGAGGCATTTCCGGAATCTCATGGTGATGAGCTTCATACGCCTCTTGAGCTCCATGGGTGGGCTCTCTTGCTTGCTCCATCTTTTTCTTAGTGATGGGCTTGTCCTCTATGATGAGGATATCTCCCTCTATGTCAATCCCAGCTGAATTGCATAGGTGGCAAATAAGGTGAGGAAAGGCTAACCTTGCCATAGTGGAAGACTTGTCAGCCACCTTGTAGAGTTCTTGAGGTATAATCTCATGAACTTCCACCTCTTCTCCAATCATGATGCTATGGATCATGATGGCCCGGTCTATAGTAACTTCAGACCGGTTGCTAGTGGAAATGATTGAGCATTGAATGAACTCCAACCATCCTCTAGCTATAGGCTTGAGGTCCAATCTTCTTAGTTGAACCGGCTTGCCTTTGGAGTCAATCTTCCATTGAGCTCCTTCTACACATATGTCCATAAGGACTTGGTCCAACCTTTGATCAAATTTGACTCTCCTTGTGTAGGGGCGTGCGTTCTCTTCCATGTTTGGCAAGTTGAACGCCAACCTCACATTTTCCGGACTAAAATCTAAGTATTTCCCCCGAACCATTGTAACATAGTTCTTTGGATCCGGGTTCTTACTTTGATCATGGTTCTTGGTGATCCATGCATTGGCATAGAACTCTTGAACCATTAAGATGCCGACTTGTTGGATGGGATTTGTTAGAACTTCCCAACCTCTTCTTTGAATTTCATGTCGGATCTCCGGATACTCATTTCTTTTGAGTTTGAAAGGGACCTCAGGGATCACCTTCTTCTTGGCCACAACATCATAGAAGTGGTCTTGATGGGTTTTGGAGATGAACCTTTCCATCTTCCATGACTCGGATGTGGAAGCTTTTGTCTTCCCTTTCCCTCTTCTAGAGGATTCTCCGGTCTTAGATGCCATCAATGGTAATGGAAAAACAAAAAAGCTATGCTTTTACCACACCAAACTTAGAATATTGCTCGCCCTCGAGCAATAAACAAAAGAATAGATGAAGAAGAAGAAGAAATGGAGGAGAGGGAGAGGGTGATGTGGTTCTGCCAAGAAGGGTATAGAGGGGTTGTGTTGTGTGAATTTGAAGAAGAATGGAAGGCTTTATATAGGGAAGGGAGGGGGGGAAGGTTTCGGCCATATGGGTGGGTTTGGGTGGGAAATTGGTTTTGAATTTTGAAGGTAGGTGGAGTTTATGAGGTAGGTTTATGGGGAAGAGTGGATGGATGTGAGTGGTGAAGAGGTGATGGGGAAGAGAGTTTATGGGGTTGTGTGAAAGAGAGTGGTGAGAAGAAGTGAGTGGAGGTAGGTGGGGATCCTGTGGGGTCCACAGATCCTGAGTGGATCCTGTGGGGTCTACAGATCCTGAGGTGTTCAAGAAATTTCATCCCTGCACCCATTAGGCATGTAAAAATGCCTTTGCCCCCAACTCTGGGCGTTCAGCGCCAGGTTGGTGGCCATTTTGGGCGTTCAACGCCCATTTGTGTGCCATTTCTGGCGTTGAACGCCAGAACCATGCCTGTTCTGGCGTTCAGCGCCCAGAAGCTGCCCATTTTGGGCGTTCAGCGCCAGAACCATGCTCTGTTCTGGCGCTGAACGCCAGACAGATGCTCCTCCAGGGTGTGATTTTTCTTCTGCTATTTTTGATTCCGTTTTCAATTTTTTTATATTTATTTTGTGACTCCACATGATCATGAACCTAAGAAAACATGAAAAACAATAAAAATAAGAATTAGATAAACATTGGGTTGCCTCCCAACAAGTGCTTCTTTAATGTCAATAGCTTGACAGTGGACTCTCATGGAGCCTCACAGATGTGCAGAGCTTTGTTGAGACTCTCCAACACCAAACCTAGAGTTTGGATGTGGGAGTTCAACACCAAACTTAGAGTTTGGTTGTGGCCTCCCAACACCAAACCTAGAGTTTGACTGTGGGGGCTCTGGTTGACTCTTCTTTGAGAGAAGCTTTTCATGCTTCCTCTCCATGGTTGCAGAGGGAGATCCTTGAGTTTTAAACACAAGGGAGTCCTCATTCCATTGAAGGAATATTTCACCTCTGTCAACATCAATCACAGCTCTTGCTGTGGCCAGGAAAGGTCTTCCTAGGATGATGGATTCATCCTCTTCCTTTCCAGTATCCAGGACTATGAAATCAGCAGGGATGTAAAGGCCTTCAACCTTTACTAACACGTCCTCTACTTGTCCATAAGCCTGTTTTCTTGAACTGTCTGCCATCTCTAATGAGATTTTAGCAGCTTGCACCCCATAGATTCCCAGTTTCTCTATTACAGAGAGGGGCATGAGGTTTATTCCTGAACCAAGGTCACACAGAGCTTTAAAGATCATGGTGCCTATGGTGCAGGGTATTATGAACTTTCCAGGATCCTGTCTCTTCTGAGGCAATGTCAGTTGATCCAGATCACTTAGTTCATTGATGAACAAGGGAGGTTCAACTTCCCAAGTATCAATGCCAAATAGTTTGGCATTCAGCTCCATGATTGCACCAAGAAACTTGGCAGTTTGCTCTTCAGTAACATCCTCATTCTCTTCAGAAGAGGAATACTCATCAGAGCTCATGAAGGGCATAAGGAGGTTCAATGGAATCTCTATGGTCTCTAGATGAGCCTCAGAGTCCTTTAATTCCTCAGAGGGAAGCTCCTTATTGATCACTGGACATCCCAGGAGGTCTTCCTCCTTGGGATTCACGTCCTCTCCTTCCCTTACAGGTTCGGCCATGGTGCTTATGTCAATGGCCTTGCACTCTCCTTTTGGGTTCTCTTCTGTATTGCTTGGGAGAGTACTAGGAGGGATTTCAGTGATCCTTTTACTCAGTTGGCCCACTTGTGCTTCCAGATTTCTAATGGAAGACCTTGTTTCATTCATGAAACTTACAGTGGCCTTAGATAGATCAGAGACTAGATTTGCTAAATTAGAAGCATTTTGTTCAGAGTTCTCTGTCTGTTGTTGAGTTGATGATGGAAAAGGCTTGCTATTGCTAAACCTGTTTCTTCCACCATTATTAAAGCCTTGTTGGGGCTTTTGATCCTTCCATGAGAAATTTGGATGATTTCTCCATGTTGAGTTATAGGTGTTTCCATAAGGTTCACCTAAGTAATTTACCTCTGCTATTGCAGGGTTCTCAGGATCATAAGCTTCTTCTTCAGAAGATGCCTCTTGAGTACTGTTGGATGCAGCTTGCATTCCATGCAGACTCTGAGAGATCATATTGACTTGCTGAGTCAATATTTTATTCTGAGCCAATATGGCATTCAGAGTATCAACTTCAAGAACTCCCTTCTTCATAGGCATCCCATTACTCACAGGATTCCTTTCAGAAGTGTACATGAACTGGTTATTAGCAACCATGTCAATGAGTTCTTGAGCTTCTGCAGGCGTTTTCTATAGGTGAATGGATCCACCTGCAGAAGTGTCCAGTGACATCTTTGATAGCTCAGATAAACCATCATAGAATATATCCAGGATGGTCCATTCTGAAAGCATGTCAGAAGGACACTTTTTGGTCAACTGTTTGTATCTTTCCCAAGCTTCATAGAGGGATTCACCTTCTTTCTGTCTGAAGGTTTGAACATCAGCTCTAAGCTTGCTCAGCTTTTGAGGAGGAAAGTACTTGGCTAAGAAAGCTGTGACCAGCTTATCCCAAGAGTTCAGGCTGTCTTTGGGTTGAGAATCCAACCATAATCTAGCTCTGTCTCTTACAGCAAAAGGGAAAAGCATGAGCCTGTAGACTTCAGGATCTACTCCATTAGTCTTTACAGTATCACATATCTGCAAGAATTCAGTTAAGAACTGAAAAGGATCTTCAGATGGAAGTCCATGAAACTTGCAGTTCTGCTGCATCAGAGAAACTAATTGAGGTTTCAGCTCAAAGTTGTTTGCTCCAATGGCAGGAATGGAGATGCTTCTTCCATGTAAATTGGAATTAGGTGCAGTAAAGTCACCAAGCATCTTCCTTACATTATTATTATTTTCGGCTGCCATCTCCTTTTCCTGTTCGAAAATTTCTGAAAGGTTATCTCTGGATTGTTGTGATTTAGCTTCTCTTAATTTTCTCTTCAGAGTCCTTTCAGGTTCTGGATCTGCTTCCACAAGAATGTTCTTATCCTTGCTCCTGCTCATATGACAAAGAAGAAGGCACAGAATAATAATAATAATAATAGAGATCCTTTATACCACAGTATAGGGATCCCTGTGTGAGTAGAAGAAGAGGGGGAGACAAAGAATGTAATATAATGGAAGAAACACAACTGTGAGGATGGCAGAGATGTGAGATGAGATGTTAGGATATGAATGAATAAATAGAATAAGATGGGAGAGAGAGATTTTCGAAAATTATTTTTGAAAAAGAGTTAGTGATTTTCGAAAATGGTTTTTGAAAAATGTTAGTATTTTTCGAAAATTTTTAAAATCAAAAATAAAAATAATTAGTTAATTAAAAAGAAATTTTTGAAAAAGAGGGAAGATATTTTCGAAAATTAGAGAGAGAGAGTTAGTTAGGTAGTTTTGAAAAAGTTTAAGAAACAAACAAAAAGTTAGTTAGTTAGTTGAAACAAATTTTGAAAAGATAAGAAGTTAGGGAGTTAGAAAAGATATTTTGAAAAGATATTTTTG
This sequence comes from Arachis ipaensis, assembly GCF_059453495.1. Classification (NCBI taxonomy): domain Eukaryota; kingdom Viridiplantae; phylum Streptophyta; class Magnoliopsida; order Fabales; family Fabaceae; genus Arachis; species Arachis ipaensis. Next base: position 32,427,991 of record NC_142435.1, read on the forward strand.
AAAAAGATAAGATAAGAAGATATTTTTGAAAAGATATGATTGAAATTAGTTTTGAAAAAGATTTGATTTTTAAAATCACAATTAATGACTTGATTCACAAGAAATCACAAGATCTGATTCTAGAACTTAAAGTTTGAATCTTTCTTAACAAGTAAGTAACAAACTTGAAATTTTTGAATCAAAACATTAATTGATTATGTTATTTTCGAAAATTTGGTATAAAAATAAGAAAAAGATTTTTAAAAAATATTTTTGGAATTTTCGAAAATAACTAAGAATTTTGAAAAAGATTTGATTTTTGAAAAAGATTTTGAAAAAGATAAGATTTTCAAATTGAAAATTTGATTTGACTCATAAGAAACAACTTGATTTTTAAAAATTTTTGAAAAAGTCAACTCAATTTTCGAATTTGATGAGAGAAAAAGGGAAAGATATTTTTTTTTATTTTTGAAATTTTTATGAAAAACATGAAAAATATGCAATGCATGAAATTTTTAGATCAAAACAATGAATGCATGCAAGAATGCTATGAATGTCAAGATGAACACCAAGAACACTTTGAATGTCATGATGAACATCAAGAACATATTTTTGAAAAAATTTTTAATGCAAAGAAAACATGCAAGACACCAAACTTAGAATTCTTTAATGCTTAGACACTAAGAATTCAAGAATGCATATGATAAACATGAAAAGACAAAACAAAAAATCATCAAGATCAAACAAGAAGACTTACCAAGAACAACTTGAAGATCATGAAGAACACTATGAATGCATGATATTTTCGAAAAATGCAAGATGCACATGCAATTGACACCAAACTTATGATATGACTCAAGACTCAAACAAGAAACAGAAAAATATTTTTGATTTTTATGATTTTCTAATTTTTTTGGATTTTTTCGAAAATTATATGAAAAAGAAAAAATAAGGATTCCAAAATTTTTAACATGAATTCCAGGAATCTTGCGTTCTTAGTCTAAAGCTTCAGTCCAGGAATTAGACATGGCTCACTAGCCAGCCAAGCTTTCAATGAAAGCTTCGGTCCAAAACACTAGACATGGCCAATGGCCAGCCAAGCTTTAGCATGTAATTCAGATATGACATGCCTGACATACTCATTCCCAAAGGAATAGACATGGCTTTACAGCCAGCCAGGCTTCAACATGCTTCATGAAACACTAGAATTCATTCTTAAAAATTTTGAATAAAATTTTTGAAAACATTTTTAAATTTTTTTTCGAAAACAGATGAGAAAATTTTAGAAATATTTTTGAAAAAATTTTTGAAAATAAAATAAAAAGAAAATCACCTAATCTGAGCAACAAGATGAACCGTCAGTTGTCCAAACTCGAACAATCTCCGGCAACGGCGCCAAAAACTTGGTGCACGAAATTGTGATGTCCAGGCACGAACAATCCCTGGCAACGTGAGCAACTTGGTATGCGTAATCGTGATTACACTTTAATTATGTAAAATTCATGGCTCTTTCTTTCCCTGGCAATGGCGCCAAGAACATGGTGCCAATACCATGGTTCACAACTTCGATACAACTAACCAGCAAGTGCACTGGGTCGTCCAAGTAATACCTTACGTGAGTAAGGGTCGAATCCCACGGAGATTGTTGGTATGAAGCAAGCTATGGTCACCTTGTAAATCTCAGTCAGGCGGATATAAAACAGTTATGTGGTTTTCGAATATTAATTAATAAAAAGTAGAGATAGAGATACTTATGTAATTCATTAGTAGGAATTTCAGATAAGCGAATGGAGATGCTTTTCGTTCCTCTGAACCTCTGCTTTCCTGCTATCTTCATCCAATCAGTCTCACTCCTTTCCATGGCTGGCTTTATATGATACATCACCACTGTCAATGGCTACTTTCGGTCATCTCTCAGGAAAATGATCCAATGCCCTGTCACGGCACGGCTAATCATCTGGAGGCATCACCCTTGGCAATGGCTTCATCTTATCCTCTCAGTGAATAATATGCTCACGCACCCTGTCACAGCACGACTATTCATCTGTCGGTTCTCGATCATGCTGGAATAGGATTTACTATCCTTTTGCGTCTGTCACTAACGCCCTGCAATCGCGAGTTAGGAGCTCGTCACAGTCATTCAATCATTGAATCCTACTCGGAATACCATAGACAAGGTTTAGACTTTCCGGATTCTCTTGAATGCCGCCATCATTCTATCTTATGCCACGAATATTCTGGTTAAGAGATCTATGAGATATTCATTCTAGCTTAATTCATGTAGAACAGAAGTGTTTGTCAGGCACGCGTTCATAGGGGAGAAGGATGATGAGCGTCACACATAATCATCACCTTCATCACGTTCTTGGGTGCGAATGGATATCTTAGAAGTGAAATAAGATGAATTGAATAGAAAACAGTAGTACTTTGCATTAATCTTTGAGGAACAGCAGAGCTCCACACCTTAATCTATGGAGTGTAGAAACTCTACCGTTGAAAATACATAAGTGAAGGTCCAGGCATGGCCGAGATGGCCAGCCCCCTAAAGCATGATCAATAGTCTCCTAAGTTGAACAATAGATTAAAACTGAGACCAAAGATGCCTAATACAATAGTAAAAGGTCCTATTTATAATAAACTAGTCACTAGGGTTTACATGAGTAAGTAATTGATGCATAAATCCACTTCCGAGGCCCACTTGGTGTGTGTTTGGGCTAAGCTTGAGTGTGGCACGTGTAGAGATCCTCCTTGGAGTTGAACGCCAGTTTTAGTGCCAGTTTGGGCGTTCAACTCTGGTTTTGGCTCCTTTTCTGGCGCTGGACGCCAGATTTGGGTAGAAAGCTGGCGTTGAACGCCAGTTTACGTCGTCTATTCTTGGCCAAAGTATGGACTATTATATATTTCTGGAAAGCCCGGGATGTCTACTTTCCAACACAATTGGAAGCGCCCCATTTCGAGTTCTGTAGCTCCAGAAAATCCACTTTGAGTGCAGGGAGGTCAGAATCCAACATCATCAGCAGTCCTTCTTCAACCTCTGAATCTGATTTTTGCTCAAGTCCCTCAATTTCAGCCAGAAAATACCTGAAATCACAGAAAGACACACAAACTCATAGTAAAGTCCAGAAATGTGAATTTAACATAAAAACTAATGAAAACATCCCTAAAAGTAACTAGATCCTACTAAAAACATACTAAAAATAATGTCAAAAAGCGTATAAATTATCCGCTCATCACCGGGCGCATAGCGTCTCATAATCTCAGTACAATTACATTTCAGTGGTTTTCAGAAAACATTTTCAGTATACATGGATCCATCATCTCATTCAGAGTCCTTGACTCATCGCAACCACTATCAATTCACATTCCAGTTCTAAACTCTACAGTTCATCATTTCTCATGTCACATACCAGTCTACCTTCACACGCCATCAAACCATCCTCAGTACACCCGAAACCTTAGCCTCCGTTTTCTAATTTTTCATAATAATCATCAACTAAAACCCTTAGGTTATTTCCCATGTTCTTATGCTCAAAATCAAGCCCAAAAGTCTGAAAATGGTGTTATAGAAACTTACAATCTTGTTGGAAAGGTGAAATAATTGAAAACAAAGTTTAAAATTGAGAAACAGGGCGTGTGCGTGCGCACGCCCATAAGAAGTTTTAAAAAGTGTGCGTACGCATAGAGGTGTGCGTACGCACAGGTACCAAAATTCATAATGTCTGTTCGCTCGCACAACCTGTGCTGGCGCCCTCAACAGACTGGCCTTCCCAACGTGTTCGTGCGCACAGGGCTGTGCGTACGCACAGGTCTGTGCGTGCGCACAGGTTAAAATTTTTGCAGAGGTGTGCGTGCGCACAAGGCTGTGCGTACGCACATACCAGAAATCACAAAATTTTGCAACTTTGCAGAATTTCAGATTTTTACACCAATCTTTGAATGATCATAAATCCCTCTACAAAATTCTAAATTTTACAAACTTTATATCGATTCGAAGATTTTTCAATAAACTTTAATTCTAAACAACTTTCAATAAATTTTGAAAACCGAAGCAAAAGTTATGATCAGACAAAGTTCACCAAAAACCAACTTTTATCCAAACTCACAAAAATCTCAATTTTCCAACCTTCATAACCCAAACCAACCAAAACTACATTAACTCTATCCCATATCAGATTTTACCATTTTCCATACTTCAACTTACCACTCCAATATATATAACCATCATTTCACGTTATCAAGTACATAATAATACCCTTACTAACCATCATTTTCATCAATTATCAATATCAATCTCCAAAATCATGCTATCAACATCAATATAGCCATTTATCAATCATTCCAAATCATCAATTATCATGCATTATCATTGCAACACTTTCACCAACATAACCAAGGCTCATCAATTCATCATAATTTATTATACCTTATCATTCAACAACTCAACAACCATTTTAATTCAAACCTATCCTATGGGCTACTAGCCTAAGTGTCCATGAATATTATATACTACATAGAGGAAATCGAAACCATACCTTGGCCGATTCCCAATATGTCCTTAACCCCAAATGAGCACAATGACCATCAACAAGCTTTCCAACACAATCCAAGCGACCAACAAGTTCCAATAGCTCCCAAACTCACAATTATTCAAGCTATATATACATAAATCATCACAAATTAACCTAGAGTTTCATTTAAACATAATCTCACAAGGGTTTAATGTCTCTTACCTTGTCCCACAGCTTTGGTAGCCAAAATTCAATGCTAAGCAAGGATTAGAGTGAACCTAAACATCCAAAATCACAAAAACTCATTTAATCAAAAGCCCTAAAAACTCAAAATTTTAAAGAGAAGAACTGAGGGGGATTCGAGCTATTCTTACCAGTTTGTTGGGTGAGTGATAAACCACTATTTTATGGTTTATCTTGTGCTCAATTGAGTGGTTTTTATCAACTCTTTACCTACTTATTCATACTATTTGCATGTTTTATATTTTCCTTCCTGATTTTGTGCTATGATTGAAAACATGCTTCTTGGAGCTTTAAATTTGCTAATATTAATCCTCTCTTATTACCATTAGATGCTTTGATATGTGTGTTAAGTGATTTCAGAGATTACAGGGCATGAATGTCTTGGAGGATGAAAAGGAAGCATGCAAAAGTGGAAGGAATACAAGAAGTTGGAGAAATTGCTAAGCTGTCCAGCCTGACCTCTTCGCACTCAAATGGCTATAACTTTAGCTACAGAGATCCAAATAATGCAAATCTAGTTGCGTTGGAAAGCTAACGTCTGGAGCTTCGATTTGATATATAATATGCCATATTTGCTCTGACGATAGGCGACGCGAACGTGTGCTCCACACGGACGCGTCGCAGTGACGAAAATCAGCGTGGCAGATTTCTTCTCCAGCGATTTCTGGGCTGTTTTTGACCCAGTTTTTAGCCCAGAACACACAGATTAGAGGCTATAAAGTGGGGGAATACATCTATTCATACCAAGCTCACAATTCATAATTTTTAGGATTAGATGTAGTTTTTAGAGAGAGAGGTTCTCTCCTCTCTCTTAGGATTAGAATTAGGATTTATATTAGGATTTAGAATTTCAACTTCTTCTCAGGTTCAATGTTCCTTTAATTTATTTTCTACTTCTATTCTATTACTTTAATTGTTATTTATCTTTTCAATTTGTCTTATGAACCATTCATGTTATGATTTTCTTAATTAATATTATTTGAGGTATTTCAGATTTAAGATTGCTTTGCTTTATTTATATTGATGCTTTTAATTCAATTTAGATATTTTCCTCCTTTTGGCTTTGGTTAAGTAATTGGTAACGCTTGAGTTATCAAATAAAGTAGTGGTTGAAATTGGGAGTTGCTCCAATAACTCTAGTCTTTCTATAAGAATTGACTAGGACCTGAGGATTAAGCTAATTAATCCACTTGATTTACCTTCATAGTTAGAGGTTAACAAAGTGGGATTAAAATTCAATTCTCATCACAATTGATAAGGATAGGACTTCCAGTTCTAATACCTTGCCAAGAGTTTATTTTATTATTACTATTTTATTTTTCTTATCATTTAACATACTGGTTTCTTACTTTCAAAACCCCTAATTTACAAGACTCATAACCAATAATAAGAACACCTCCCTGCAATTCCTTGAGAAGACGACCCGAGGTTTAAATACTCGGTTATCAATTTTTAAGGGATTTGTTACTTGTGACAACCAAAACGTTTGTAAGAAATGACTTTTGTTGGTTTAGAAGCTATACCTACAACGAGAATTTATTCTGAATTCTAGACCACGCAAAAGTTCCTCAGTTCTTTCAAAATGGCGCCGTTGCCGGGGAATTGCAAACGTGTGCCTTATTATTAGTTATTGTAAATATTTGCTTTTTGATTTGTTTTTATTTTTATTTTTATTTTTGCTTTTTCATAAATTAAGAGGTTATTGGTTTTTATTTAGTTATAAAAAAAATTTCAGATTTTTATTTTAAAATTTTTATCTTATCTTATCTTATTTCAAAAATCAAATTTCAAAATTTAAATTTAAAAATTTTCAAAATTTAAATTTAAATAACCTTTTAATTTAAATTTGTTTTTATTTTCGTTTTTAATTTTTATTAGCTACCATGAATTCTCACCCCTCTCGATTTGAGTTTGGTTCTAAATCTGTTGAAAGGAGTGGAAGCAATAACAGGAATATGCATCAAGGTCTAAGTAATCAAAGATGGATGGAGCCAAGAGGATCTGATCAACCCTTTAGGCAATAACACCCTCCAAGATATCATGGGCAAGGACCACTCTACAATGCATACCAAGCTGATAGATATGGTGGACCCCCTTGTAATTACCAACAAGCCCCACCCTGTGCTTATAGACCATCCTCTCAACGTAATTTTGAACCACCAAACTCACAAGCCCCTTTACACCATTTACCTCCATATGACCCTAACCCACATCCACCATACCAACCACCCTATGAACCGAATGAGCCATACATAGATCCACCCCAACCTCCATTGGATAACAATACACTCATCTCTAACATCATTGGTCTCACCTCTACACTCTAAAATCTTATATCCCGCATGAACCAACCATCTACCTCCAATATTCAACCCTCAAGCTCTAGTGCACTTCCTTTTCAACCACATAATGATCTTTTCATTCCATCACCACCCTCCATGGAATAGCACCCACATCCATCAATCCAAGAGCAAGATGATCCCAATTATGCTATTGATATGGAACAGGAAAGAAGGAATCATCTTCGCGAATCAATACTTCATAAAGAGCTAGAGGAGGCCCTACGGGTAAAGGTAGGAGAGACCCTTAAAGATGAAAGAGTAGTTGAAAGGAGTTGTCATGGAAAGAAAACCATCGAGGATGAGTACGATTTTATACTTAAATAACTGGACAAAGCAGCAATTATTAAAAAGGAAGAAGTGGTTGCAGACTTAAGAGATGCTGTACCTCCATGGAAAAGTCAAGACATAGAGCCTCCTTCCAAGACGGTTCAATTTGATGTTGAGGAGGCTGTACAACTTCCAAGGCATGTCATGGTTAAGGACTTGGAAGAGGTCGATCAAGAGATGGAGATTCAAGAAAAAGAAGCACAACCACCCATGCCCTTGGTGAGCAATGAAGAAGAGATTGATGAAGAACTGAAGATTGATGGTTTAGAAGTTATAGTAAACTCTCGTTGCAAGTATAGTTACTAAACCAAGCAATCAACCTTTCTTACAAACGTTTTGGTTGTCACAAGTAACAAACCCCTTTAAAATTGATAACCGAGTATTTAAACCTCGGGTCATCTTCTCAAGGAATTGCAGGGAGGTATTCTTATTATTAGTTATGAGTCTTGTAAATTGGGGGTTTTGAAAGTAAGAAAGAAGTATGTTAAATGATAAGAAAAATAAAATAGTAATAATAAAATAAACTCTTGGCAAGGTATTAGAACTGGAAGTCCTATCCTTATCAATTGTGATGAGAATTGGGTTTTAATCCCACTTTGTTAACCTCTAACTATGAAGGTAAATCAAGTGGACTAACTAGCTTGATCCTCAGGTCCTAGCCAATTCCTATGGAAAGACTAGAGTTATTGGAGCAACTCCCAATTTCAACCACTGCTTTATTTGACAACTCAAGTGTTACTAATTACTTAACCCAAGCCAAAAGGGAGAAAATATCTAAATTAAATAAAAAAACATCAATATTAATAAAGCAAAGCAATCTTAAATCTGAAATACCTCAAATAATATTAATTAAGATCATAACATGAATGTAGCATAAGCCAAATTGAAAAGATAAATATCAATTAAAGTAATAAAATAAAAGTAGAAAAATAAATTAAAGGAACATTGAACCTGTGATGAAGAAGAAATAATCCTAAATCCTAAAACTAAATCCTAAGAGAGAGGAGAGAACCTCTCTCTCTAAAAACTACATCTAAAACTAAAAATTTTGAATTATGAGCTTATTATAAATGGATGCATTCCCCCACTTTATAGCCTCTAATCTGTGTGTTCTGGGCTGAAAACTGGGTCAAAAACAGCCCAGAAATCGCTCGTTGCGAATTCAAACACGCTGATTTTTTGTCAATGTGACGCGTCCGTGTGGAGCATACGTTCGTGTCACCTATCGTCAGGGCAACTATGACATATTATATATCAAATCGAAGTCCCGGATGTTAGCTTTCCAACGCAACTAGAACCGCATCGTTTGGACATCTGTAGCTCAAGTTATGGCTATTTTAATGCGAAGAGGTCAGGCTGGACAGCTTAGCAATTTCTCCAACTTCTTGTATTCCTTCCACTTTTGCATGCTTCCTTTCCATCCTCTGAGCCATTCCTGCCATGTAATCTCTGAAATCACTTAACACACATATCAAGGAATCTAATGGTAATAAGAGAGGTGGTGCACAAAATTGTGATCATCAATGGCGCCAACAACTTGGTACGCACAATTGTAATCTCAACTATTTATCACAACTTCGCACAACTAACCAGCAAGTGCACTGGGTCGTCCAAGTAATAAACCTTACGTGAGTAAGGGTCGATCCCATGGAGATTGTAGGCCTGAAGCAAGCTATGGTCACCTTGTAAATATCAGTCAGGCGGATTCAAATAGTTATGGAGATTTGATAATTAAAACATAATTGAAATATAAACTAGGATAGAGGTACTTATGTAATTCTTTGGTGAGAATTTCAGATAAGCGTATAGAGATGCCTTTCGTTCCTCCTGAACCTCTGCTTTCCTACTGTCTTTATCCAATCATTCCTACTTCTTTCCATGGCAAGCTTTATGTAGGGCATCACCGTTGTCAATGGCTACATCCCATTCTCTCTGTGAAAATGGTCCAATGCGCTGTCACTGCATGGCTAATCATCTGTCGGTTCTCGATCATACTGGAATAGGATTTACTATTCTTTTGCGTCTGTCACTACGCCCAGCACTCGCAAGTTTGAAGCTCGTCACAGCCATCCCTTCCCAGATCCTACTCGGAATACCACAGATAATGTTTATACTTTTCGGATCTCAAGAATGGTCATCCATGGGTTCTAACTTATACCACGAAGATTCTAATATCTCGGACTCGGTCCTCTGTATTAGATATCTAAGAGATACTCATTATAGCTTGTTTGCATGTAGAACGGAAGTGTTTGTCAGGCACGCGTTCATAAGTGAGAATGATGATGAGCGTCACATAATCATCACATTCATCATGTTCTTGGGTGCGAATGGATATCTTAGAGAAGGAATAAGCTTGAATTGAATTGAAAAACAATAGTACTTTGCATTAATTCATGAGGAACAACAGAGCTCCACACCTTAATCTATGGTGTGTAGAAACTCTACCGTTGAAAATACATAAGTGATAATGGAGTTCATTGGTCTTGGCCCCAGAGGGGGAACCAGAAGAACCAACCTCTGAATACAGTAGTAAAAAGTCTTATTTAAACTAAACTAGTTACTAGGGTTTACAGAAATGAGTAAACGATGCATAAATCCACTTTCGGGGCCCACTTGGTGTGTGCTTGGGCTGAGCATTGAGCTTTACACGTGTAGAGGTCCTTCTTGGAGTTGAACGTCAGTTTATAACCTATTTCTGGCGTTTAACTCCACTTTGCAACCTGTTTCTGGCGTTTAACTCCAGAATGCAGCATAGAACTGGCGTTGAACGCCAGTTTGCATCGTCTAAACGCGGGCAAAGTATGGACTATTATATATTTCTGGAAAGCCTTGGATGTCTACTTTCCAACGCAATTGAGAGCGCACCATTTGGAGTTTTGTAGCTCCAGAAAATTCAATTTAAGTACAGGGAGGTCAGAATCCAACGGCATCTGCAGTCCTTCTTCAACCTCTGAATCTGATTTTTGCTCAAGTCCCTCAATTTCAGCCAGAAAATATCTAAAATCAGAGAAAAACACACAAACTCATAGTAAAGTCCAGAAATATGATTTTTAATTAAAAACTAATAAAAATATACTAAAAACTAACTAAATCATACTAAAAACTATGTAAAAACAATGCCAAAAAGCGTATCCGCTCATCACAACACCAAACTTAATTTGTTGCTTGTCCCCAAGCAACTGAAAATCAAATAGGATAAAACAAAGAGAATATACTATAAATTCCAAAATATCAATGAAACTTAGCTCCAATCAGATGAGCAGGACTTGTAGTTTTTTGCCTCTTGAATAGTTTTAGCATCTCACTTTATCCATTGAAGTTCAGAATGATTGGCATCTATAGGAACTCAGAGTTCAGATAGTGTTATTGATTCTCCTAGTTCAGTATGTTGATTCTTGAACACAGCTACTTTATGAGTCTTGGCCGTGGCCCTAAGCACTTTGTTTTCCAGTATTACCACCGGATACATAAATGTCACAAACACATAACTGGGTGAACCTTTTCAAATTGTGACTCAGCTTTGCTAAAGTCCCCAATTAGAGGTGTCCAGGGTTCTTAAGCACACTCTTTTTTTTGCTTTGGACCTTGACTTTAACCGCTCAGTCTCAAGCTTTTATTTGACACCTTCATGCCACAAGCACATGGTTAGGGACAGCTTGGTTTAGCCGCTTAGGCCAGGATTTTATTCCTTTAGGCCCTCCTATCCACTGATGCTCAAAGCCTTGGATCCTTTTTATTTACCCTTGCCTTTTGGTTTTAAGAGCTATTGGCTTTTTGCTCTTGCCTTTTGGTTTAAAGAGCTTTTCGCTTTTTCTGCTTGCTTTTTCTTTTTCTTCCCCTTTTTTTTCGCTATTTTTTTTTCTGCAAGCTTTTGTATTCACTGCTTTTTCTTGCTTCAAGAATCATTTTTATGATTTTTCAGATTATCAAATAACATTTCTCCTTTTTCCTTATTCTTCAAGAGCTAACATATTTAACATTCATAAACATCAACTTCAAAAGACATATGCACTGTTCAAGCATTCATTCAGAAAATAAAAAGTATTGCCACCACATCAAAATAATTAAACTAGTTTCAAGGATGAATTCGAAACCATGTACTTCTTGTTCTTTTGTTTTTAAAACATTTTTTATTCAAGAGAGGTGATGGATTCATATTCATAACTTTAAGGCATAGACACTTAAATACTAATGGTCATGTAATAAGACACAAATATAAATAAGCATAAAGATCAAAAAATCGAAAAACAGGAAAATAAATAAACAAGGAGATTAAGGAATGAGTCCACCTTAGTGAGGGTGGCGTCTTCCTCTTCTTGAAGAACCAATGGTGCTCTTGAGCTCCTCTATGTCTCTTCCTTGCCTTTGTTGCTCCTCCCTCATGGCTCTTTGATCTTCTCTAATCTCATGGAGGATGATGGATTGCTCTTGGTGCTCCACCCTTAGTTGTCCCATGTTGGAACTTAATTCTCCTAGGGAAGTGTTGATTTGTTCCCAATAGTTTTGTGGAGGAAAGTGCATCCCTTGAGGCATTAGTAGTTATGGAAAAACAAAAAGCTATGCTTTTTACCACACCAAACTTAAAATGTTTGCTCGTCCCCGAGCAAAAAAAGAAAAAAAGAAGAAGAAAAAGAAGAAAATGGAGGAGATGGGGGAAGAAGATATATTCGGCCAAGGGAAAGAAGAGAGGGTTGTGTTGTGTGAAAATGAAGAAGGAATTAGGGGTTTATATAGGAGTGGGGGAGGGGTTTAGGGTTCGGCCATTAGGGTTGGGTTTGGGAGGGAAAATATTTTGAATTTGAAGGTAGGTGGGGGTTTTTGGGAAAGAAAGGATGGATGTGAGTGGTGAAGAGGTAATGGGGAAGAGTGATTGAGTTGATTGGTGAAGGGTATTTGGGGAAGAAAGTCATGAAAAGGTGTGAAGAGGAGAGAAGAAGGGTAGGTGGGGATCCTGTGGGTCCACAGATTCTGAGAGAATCCTGTGGGATCCATAGGTCTTGAGGTGTCAAGGTTTTTTCATCCCTGCACCTTTTAGACGTGCAAAATGCCCTATACATGCAATCCTGGCGTTTAACGCCAGTCTGCTGCCTGTTTTTGGCGTTAAACGCCACTTCCATGCTCTGTTCTGGCGTTTAACGCCAAGTAGATGCTTGTTTCTGGCGTTAAACGCCAGCTTGGTGCCTGTTTCTGGCGTTAAACGCCAGACAGATGCTTGTTTCTAGCGTTTAAACGCCAGACTGCTCTCCTCCAGGGTGTGCTGTTTCTTCTGCTATTTTTCATTTTGTTTTTTATTTTTCAGTAGTTTTTGTGACTTCACATGATCATCAACCTAAGGAAAACAGAAAATAACAATAGAAAATAAATAAATAACATTGGGTTGCCTCCCAACAAGCGCTTCTTTAATGTCAATAGCTTGACAGTGAGCTCTCATGGAGCCTCACAGGTGTTCAGAGCATTGTTGGAACCTCCCAACACCAAACTTAGAGTTTGACTGTGGGGGCTTTGGTTGACTCTGCAGTAAGAGAAGCTTTTCATGCTTCCTCTCCATGGTTACAGAAGGAGATCCTTGAGTTTTAAACACAAGGTTGTCCTTATTCAGTTGAAGGATCAATTCTCCTCTATCCACATCAATCACAGCTCTTGCTGTGGCTTGGAAGGGTCTTCCAAGGATGATGGATTCATCCTCATCCTTCCCAGTATCCAAGATTATGAAATCAGCAGGGATGTAAAGGCCTTCAATCTTTACTAGCACGTCCTCTACTTGTCCATAAGCCTGTTTTCTTGAGTTGTCTGCCATCTCTAATGAGATTCTGGCAGCTTGCACTTCCTCTGTCTTGCTTCAATCTTTACTAGCACGTCCTCTGTCTTGCTTCAACAATCAACCCTCAAGCTCTAGTGCACTTCCTTTTCAACCACATAATGATCTTTTCATCCCATCACCACCCTCCATGGAAGAATACCCACATCCATCAATCCAAAAGCAAGATGATCCCAATTATGCTATTGATATGGAACAGGAAAGAAGGAATCATCTTCGCGAATCCATACTTCATAAAGAGTTAGAGCAGGCCCTACGGGTAAGGGTAGGAGAGACCCTTGAAGATGAAAGAATAGTTGAAAGGAGATGTCATGGAAAGAAAAACATCGAGGATGAGTACAATTTTATACTTAAACAACTGGACAAAGCAGCAATTATTAAAAAGGAAGAAGTGGTTGCAGACTTAAGAGATGTTGTACCTCCATTGGAAAGTCCAGTCACAGAGCCTCCTTCCACGGTGTTTGATGTTGATGTTGAGAAGAGCGTACAACCTCCAAGGCAGATCATGGTTGAAGATTTTGTAGAGGTTGATCAAGAGGTAGAATATGTCAAAGAAGAGCACAAGGGAGTGGAGCTTGAAATTACCTTGCCAAAGTTGTTGGAAACCCCTCCCCCTAAGTTGCCATCATCCTTCACAACATTCAAGTGGGTAAAATTCATATCCCTTAGCTTTCTAATCCCACTTGAATATGGGCTACTGGAGACGGATAGTCAACTTAGAGCTCTTTGTGGCATTAAGAGTAAGAGGAAGATGGCCAGTGGTAAGAATTGTCCTGCAAGGTTCATCATGGTTGGAAGCTTTAAGTTTAAATGCAAAGGTTGGTGTAAAGCTCAATTGAATGGGTCTAGGAAGTTGTTTGGACGCTTCAGTGAGAATTCTAAAGCTGAACCACCCGGATGGAATCATGATAATCAACTTAAAGACGGGTGCAAAAGCAAGATTTGGGACCCCGAAATTCATCCCGGTAATCAACACTCTTGGGGCCTTGTCACTTGCTTTAACTTACTTGAAGGCTTTCTGCACCTAGTTTGGGACCCCGGAGGTTACTGGAGATACAAACATTAGTGGAGATTCCTGGATGAATACAAGCATAAGCCACCATAACAGGGAGCTCACCAAATGTCCAACTTAAGGACTCTAACTAAAAATGCTAGGTGGGAGACAACCCACCATGGTATAATCGTTCCTTTTTCATTTTTATTTAGTTTTATTTATTTTTGAGTTTCATTTTATTTTATTATATTGAACCTGGAGTTTTGCATCACATTCATATTAACAATGCATTCTGTATATTTTTTTTCAGACTTAAAAAAAAAAGGGATTTTCGCACGCAACGCGACAGCGTCGCCGACGCGTCCGCGTCGTATGTGCGTTTGGAAGAAATGAAGATGAACAGAGAGTCACGCGAAAGCGTGGCTGGAGGCGCGCTAATGGCACAAATTGATCCACGCGACCGCGTCGCTGACGCGGCCACGTCATTTGAAAAATAGCTTCCCCACGCGTCCGTGTCACCCACGCAAACGCGTGGCTCTGTGGAATCGACGTAAATGGGTGTATGGCAGAAAGTTGAGCTGGAGTTGGGCTGGACTCGTGCTGGAAGCCCAAGCCTCACCACGCAAACGCGTGCCCCACGCGTCCGCGTCATTTTTTAAAGATGGCCATTCACGCGATCGCATGCCCCACGCGATCGCGTCACCCAGATTTTTGGCAAAAGAGTTTCGAACAGAGAGTTGCACGACCGCGAGGCTGCACTCGCGCCAATCGCACAAAACAGGCTACGCGATCGCGTGACCTACGCGTCCGCGTCACCTGACCTTATCACGCACCACGCGACCGCGTCACAAGTGGCGCACAGAATATCCAGATCAGCCAATTTTCTTATTTTTTTTCTTCTCTAATCCTTATTTTTCTTATCTTTTCTTATTTCTTTCTTCTTCCTTTCTTATCTTCTTTCCCTTCTCATTCTTCTTATTTTTCTTTTTATTTTATTTTAATTTATTTGCATACTTTCATTCATTGCATTATTTTCATTGATATTAGAAATTTATTTGGGTCATTATTTCTATATTTTACTTGTGAATTATTAGAGGAATTATTTGACAATTATATATATTTATTTTTAAAGGGTTACTTGCATGTTCAATTTATTATTTTCATTAGATTATTTATCATGCATGCTATGTATTTGTGAAAACGCCCGTATGGCATTGTGCACTGCTTTTCAGTATCTTTCATCCTACTACTCTGAATGCCTGCTTTTCACAAAACCCTTTTTCATATCATATTCATTCAATATAATTGTCATTACAAACATGTTGCTAGTTTGAAAGACTTGGTAATCTAACTTGGACATTGAATGCTTGATCTATGCTACTCATGCCTTTGCCTGCATGCCAATAAACACCTTGCATTCAATTGTTATCATATGCACTAGCTATTTTTCATTGATGACTTTTCACATGTACTCATGAGCGTGTGTTAATGTCATTCTTCTTTATTGTGCATTGATTACCACCTTTCCTGCTCTCTTCCTTGCTCTAACCCTTAGCTTTATAAGTCACTTTCTTTTTCCCTTTTCAGGATGACCACCAAGAAGGGTAAAGAGAAAGCTACTCCCAAACTACCGATAAGGAAAGGAACAAAAAGAGCCCCAGCTGAGGAACCACAACCCCCGTCCACCTGCAAATCTCAGCATGCACCGAGGACGGTGCAATCTTTAAGTGTGGGGAGGTCGATACCGATCTTCATGGGTTAGTACCTTTCTGTTTCAACACCAATGTTTAAATTTTCTTAGTTAAATTAGTTACTGCAATTGCATATTTGATTGCATATTTATTTGATTTTGTGCATTTAGTTACTACTTGGTTAAAGTAATAAAATTCTTTTAAGACCCTCTCTTTGAAAATTTTCACTAATTTAAATTGAAAAATTTTTTATGTTAAAACTTGTTTGAAGTTGTAATTGGAACATAGTTTAAAAAGTTAAGAACACACAACCTGTGAGATTTTGAGCTTATTTGCATGGTTAAATTATTTAACCATAAATATTTTATTCTTGTGTGTTTTCTTCTCTATGATTTTAATCTATATTTTGTTCCAATCTATATGTCCAATATTTAGTATATTTACATGTTTGCATATGATTGAGGCCATTGTTTGATTTTAGCTCACTTATCCCAAAATTAGCCTACCTTTTACATCACCCTTGTTAGCCCCCTTGAGCTTTTAAATCCCCTCTGTTTTATAACCACATTACTAGCCTTAAGCAGAAAAACAAAATAAGAATCCCAAGTTGAATCCTTGGTTAGCTTAAGATAGATATTGTGTAAAATTTAAGTGTGGAAAATTTTATGGGAACATGGGATGATATGAAAAAGTAGGGAATTAAATTGAATAAGTTATTTGAAAATTTGGGAAGCATGCTCATGTGAAATCAAAATAATTAAATTACCATGTGCATTGAAGAAAAATATATTAACTAATTAAATAAGGGGATACAAAAAAAAAAGAAGAAGAAAAGAAAAATGAAAAAAATACCCCAAATGCAAAATAAAAAAATCAATGCACATGGGACAAAATTCAAAAATAAGTTTGATACATGAGCATGTAATACAAAAGTGGAAAAAATTTTGGGTAGCTAGGTAAAGTAATTTTAAATTATATAAAGTATGTATATGTTAGATGAGATCTTAGACTAATTAAGGATTCACTTTGTTAGTTCACTTAGCCTTATATATATATACCCTCACCCTTACCTTAGCCCCATTACAACCTTGGAAAGACCTCATGATGTTTGCATATTAAATTTTTGTTGATTGGTTAGATGAAGAACAAGGTTTAGAAAGCATGACTAGAGAAGAGTAGAGTGAATAACCCTATACACTTGAGAGATTAGAGTGATATACACTTCCAGTGAGGGTTCAACGCTTAAATTCTATGTTCCCTGCTTTCATGAGCTGTCTTCTTACAAGTTCACTTGCTTTTTATTGTCTGATTTGAATTAGTAGAAATTGGTTTGTATTTGTCTTGGAGAACTTATTTACTCTTAACTAAGTAAGTAAAAGCATTTAGCATTTAGTTGCATTCATAGGTTGCATTTCATATCATTCCTCTTCATTTTTATAGCTTCTCTTAAGCTTAGCATGAGGACATGCTAGTGTTTAAGTGTGGGGAGGTTGATAAATCACTATTTTATGGTTTATCTTGTACTCAATTGAGTGGTTTTTATTAACTCTTTACCCACTTATTCATACTATTTGCATGGTTTTATATTTCCTTCCTAATTGTGTGTTTTGATTGAAAACATGCTTCTTTGATCTTATATTTGCTTATTATTAATCCTCTCTTATTACCATTAGATGCCTTGATATGTGTGTTAAGTGTTTTCAGATATTATAAGGCGGGAATGGCTTGGAGGGTGGAAAGGAAGCATGCAAAAGTGGAAGGAATACAAGAAGTTGGAGAAATTGCTAAGCTGTCTAGCCTGACCTCTTCGCACTCAAACAGCTATAACTTTAGCTACAGAGATCCAAATGACACAGTTTTAGTTGCGTTGGAAAGCTAACGTCCGGGGCTTCGATTTGATATATAATATGTTATAGTTTTTTTAACGCTAGGTGACGCGACCGCGTGATCCATGCGGCCGCGTCGCAGTGACGGAAATCAGCGTGTTTGAATTCTTCTCCAGCGATTTCTGGGCTGTTTCTAACCCAGTTTGCGGCCCAGAAAACACAGATTAGAGGCTATAAAGTGGGGGAATACATCCATTAATAAAGAGGCTCTCATAATTCACTTTTCATGTTTTAGATGTAGTTTTAGAAAGAGAGGTTCTCTCCTCTCTCTCTCTTAGGATTAGGATTTAGGACTTCTCTTAGTTTTAGGAGTGACTCTCGATCCCAAGTTCAATGTCCCTTTCTATTTACTTTTGCTTCTATTTTTATTGACTCTAATGCTTTTATTTGTATTTGATTTATGTTGCCCAATTGGCTTATGAACTTTTCCATGTTAGATTTTACTGCTTTGAATGTATTTTATTTGAGGTATTCCAGATATTTAGGATTTTAATTTAGCTTTCTACATTCTTGGCTTTGGTTAAGAAATTAGTAACTCAGGAGTTATCTTAACTCAACATAAGTGATAATTGTTATCTTTGCTAATTGAACTGAACTTCGATAATCCCAATCTTTCCTCAGGGATTACCTAGGATTTGAAGATCAAACTAATTAGTCACTTGACCTTCCCTTGCTCTAGTAAAGGTTAACTAAGTGGA
The DNA here is from genome assembly GCF_059453495.1 of Arachis ipaensis. Classification (NCBI taxonomy): domain Eukaryota; kingdom Viridiplantae; phylum Streptophyta; class Magnoliopsida; order Fabales; family Fabaceae; genus Arachis; species Arachis ipaensis. The sequence continues at coordinate 32,446,477 of NC_142435.1, forward strand.
ATCAAGAGTCAATTTTCATTATTGTTGATAAGGATAACTGGGCTAGGACTTCCAATTTCTCATACCTTGCCAAAAGTTTATTTTACAGTTATTTATTTATTTTAATTGCAATTTAAATTAACTGCTCCCTATTCTCAAAACCCCAAATTTACAATCTCCATAACCAATAATAAGAACATACTTCCCTGCAATTCCTTGAGAAGACGACCCGAGGTTTACATACTCGGTTATCAATTTTAAAGGGGTTTGTTACTTGTGACAACCAAAACGTTTGTACGAAGGGATTTCTGTCGTTTTAGAGACTATATCTACAACGCGACTGTTTTTATGAACTTCTTTACTGGCAAAAATCCCAACGTCAGGCACGCCTCCATCCACGCTCTTGCATGACTCTCTGTTCACTTTTCTTTTCTCCTAATGCACTTGTGACGCGGACGCGTCAGCGACGTTACCGCGTCGCGTGCGTGCTTCCTTTTTTTTAATGCAAAATGCAGATTGCAATGCTAATATAAATGCTATGCATGATTCCAGGTTCAATCAAAACTCAAAAACAGACTAAAATTAAAACTGAAAAAGGAACGATCATACCATAGTGGGTTGTCTCCCACCTAGTACTTTTAGTTAAAGTCCATAAGTTGGACATTTGATGAGCTCCCTGTTATGGTGGCTTGTGCTTGAACTCATCCAGGAATCTCAACCAATGTTTGTAATTCCAGTAGCCTCTAGGATCCCAAACAAGGCACGTAAAGCCCTTGAGCAGTTTTAAACAGGTTCTCAGGCTTCCAGTGTGCTGAATGTCAGAACAGACTCCAGGATCCCAAACTTTGCTTTTACACCCGTCTTTGTGTTGATCATCATGATTCCATCCGGGTAGCAAGCAATCTGAATTCCTACTAAAGCGGCCAAACAACTTCCTAGACCTATTCAGTTGAGCCTTACACCAACCCTTGTACTTTAATTCGGAGCAGGCAACCATATTGAACCTTGCTTGACAACTCCAACCACTAACCATCTTCCTCTTACTCTTAATGCCACAAAGAGCTCTAAGTTGACCATCCGTCTCCAGTAGCCCATATTCAAGCAGAATTAGAAAGCTAAGGGATATGAATTTTACCCACTTGAATGTTGTGAAGGATGATGGCAACTTAGGGGGAGGCATTGTTAACGAATTTGCAAGCTCCACTCCCTTGTGCTCTTCTCTGACAACTTCTACCTCTTTGCAAGTTTCTTCAATATCAACCTCTTTCTCTTGGTAGCTTTCTTCCAATTCAATCTCTTCTTCATTGCTCACCAAGGGCATGGGAGGCTGTGCTTCTTCTTCTTTAATCTCCATATCTTGACCAACTTCTTCCAAGTCCTTAACCATGACATGCCTTGGAGGTTGTACACCCTCTTTAACATCAAATTCAAACTCCTTAGAAGGGGGCTCTATTACTTGAAGTTCAAATGGAGGTTCTGTATCTCCTAAATCTTCAACCAATTCTTCTTCTTTGATAATTTTGGCTTTCTCCACTTGTTCTAGTACAAAGTCATGTTCCTTACTATTCACTGGAGTTTCTAGTATCTCCTTCATGCTACGTTCTTCATTAGATTTCCCACATGAAGCCATGGGGGTTCCCTGAATGTTCGAACGTTTGGAAGGTAATTGATTTATTGCTTGGTCCAGTTGGCGAAGGGTTGCATTAAGTCTTTCCATTGCTTCCTTAAAACGCTCCGTTGATTCTTGAGGTGATGGATATGGACATGGTACATAGGAAAGTGGTGGTTCTTGGGAGTAATCGGATTAAAATTGGGGTGGTTCTAGATATGGTTCATATGGCTCATAAGGTGGTTGGTCTGGTGGATAAGGGTCAGGGTCATATGAGGGTGTTTGGTGGTAAGGGGATTGTGAGTATGGTGGTTCGAAGCTATGTTGAGAGGATGGTCTATGAGCATAGGGTGGGGCTTGTTGGTAATTACAAGGAGGTCCACCCTATCTATCAGCTTGGTATGCATTGTAGAATGGTCTTTGTCCATGGTATCCTGGAAGGTGTTGTTGCCTAAAGGGTTTATCAGATCCTCTTGGCTCCATCCATCTTTGATTGCTTAGACCTTGATGCATATTCCTATTATAGCTTCCATTCCTTTCAACAAAATTAGAACCAAACTCAAAGCGAGAGGGATGAGAACTCATAGTAGCTAATAAAAATTAAAAACGAAAATAAAAACAAATTCAAATTAAAAGGTTATTGGAATTTAAATTTTGAATTTGAAAATTAAATTTTTGAAATTTGAAACTTTAAATTTTGAATTTTAAATTTTTGAAATTTGAAATTTGAAATTTAAATATTGAATTTTGAAATTTGATTTTTGAAATAAGATAAGATAAGATTTTGAAAAAAATATGATTTTAATTTGAATTTTGAAATTTAAATTTTGAAATTTTTTTAATTTTGAAAATTGAAATTTGAAATTTTGAAAATTGAGTTTAAAATTTTGAATTTTTTGAATTTAATGAGGAAAGAGAAAAACAATAAAATGACACCAACTAAAAATTTTTAGATCAAAACGAAGAAAACAACTAAGAACAACTTGAAGGTCAAGATGAACACGAAGAACAACTTGAAGATCAAGATGAACACCAAGAACAAATTTTTGAAAAATTTTTAATAACTAAATAAAAACCAATAACCTCTTAATTTACGAAAAAAGTAAAAATAAAAACAAATAAACAAGCAAAAAGCGAATATTTACAATAACCAATAATAAGGCATACGTTTGCAATTCCCCGGCAACGGCGCCATTTTGAAGAACTGAAGATTGATGGTTTAGAAGTTATAGTAAACTCTCGTTGCAAGTATAGTTACTAAACCAAGCAATCAACCTTTCTTACAAACGTTTTGGTTGTCACAAGTAACAAACCCCTTTAAAATTGATAACCGAGTATTTAAACCTCGGGTCGTCTTCTCAAGGAATTGCAGGGAGGTGTTCTTATTATTGGTTATGAGTCTTGTAAATTGGGGGTTTTGAAAGTAAGGAAGAAGTATGTTAAATGATAAGAAAAATAAAATAGTAATAATAAAATAAACTCTTGGCAAGGTATAAGAACTGAAAGTCCTATCCTTATCAATTGTGATGAGAATTGGGTTTTAATCCCACTTTGTTAACCTCTAACTATGAAGGTAAATCAAGTGGACTAATTAGCTTGATCCTCAGGTCCTAGCCAATTCCTATGGAAAGACTAGAGTTATTGGAGCAACTTCCAATTTCAACCACTGCTTTATTTGACAGCTCAAGTGTTACCAATTACTTAACCCAAGCAAAAAGGGAGAAAATATCTAAATTAAATCAAAAACATCAATATTAATAAAGCAAAGCAATCTTAAATCTGAAATACCTCAAATAATATTAATTAAGAAAATCATAACATGAATGTAGCATAAGTCAAATTAAAAAGATAAATATCAATTAAAGTAATAAAATAAAAGTTGAAAAATAAATTAAAGGAACATTAAACCTGTGATAAAGAAGAAATAATCCTAAATCCTAAAAATAAATCCTAAGAGAAAGGAGAGAACCTCTCTCTCTAAAAACTACATCTAAAACTAAAAATTATGAATTATGAGCTTATTATGAATGGATACATTCTCCCACTTTATAGCCTCTAATCTGTGTGTTCTGGACTGAAAGCTGGGTCAAAAACAGCCAAGAAATCGCTCGTTGCGAATTCAAACACGCTGATTTTTTGTCACTGCGACGCGTCCGCGTGGAGTACGCATTCGCGTCGCTTATCTTTAGGGCAACTATGGCATATTATATATTAAATCGAAGCCCCGAACATTAGCTTTTCAACGCAACTGGAACCGCGTCATTTGGACCTCTGTAGCTCAAGTTATGGCTGTTTTAGTGCAGAAAGGTCAGGCTGGACAGCTTAGCAATTTCTCCAACTTCTTGTATTCCTTCCACTTTTGCATGCTTCCTTTCCATCCTCTGAGCCATTCCTACCCTGTAATCTCTGAAATCACTTAACACACATATCAAGGCATTGATAAACCCATATTTTATGATATATTTTGTGCTTAGTTTGAGTGATTTATTCAATCCTTCACCCACTTATTCATATTAATTGCATGGTTTTACTTTTCCTTCCTTATTATGTGATGTATGTGAAAAACATGTTTCCTATGCTTTAAAATTAATTATTTTAATTACCTTTATTTCCATTCGATGCCGTGATTAGTGTGTTGAATAGTTTCAGATCTTCTAAGGCAGGAGTGACTCAAAGGATGGAAAGAAAACATACAAAAATGGAAGGAAAGCACAAAACAGAGTTTTTGGAGAAATTGGCATCCACGCAATCGCATGGATGACGCGGCCGCATGCCAAGCGCGAAGAAGCAGCGACGCGGCCGCATGACTGACGCGACCGCATGCCTCGAGCGAAACACATATGATGCGGTCGCATGACTGACGCGACCGCGTGACAAGGAAAACTCCGAATGACGCGACCGCGTGACCCACGCAGATGCGTGATAGAGGCCACGCACCAGAAATTGCAGAAAAGGCTCCCAGCGAATTCTGAAGCCCTTTTTGGCCCAAATGCAAGTCCAGAAGGCATAGACCAGAGGTTATGAAGTGGGGGAATGCATCCATTCATGGGAAAACTCCACTTTAGTTAGTTTTCATGATTTAGATTTAGTTTAGAGAGAGGTTCTCTCCTCTCTCTTCTCTCTTAGGATTAGGATTTAGGATTTCTCTTAGTTTTAGGAGTGACTCTCGATTCCAGGTTCAATGTTCCTTTACTATAAGCTTCCCTTTCACTTTTTATTCATTCCATTACTTTAGTTGGTTATTTGATGTTGCAATTTAATTTATGAATTCTTCCATGTTACAGATTATTATTTTGAATTAATGTTAATTGAGGTATTTCAGTTTAATATTGCTTTCTTTTATTTACATTATTGTTATTCCCATCTGAAGACATTTTTATTCCAGTAGATTTACTTTTTCTCCTTTTGGTCTTGGTTAAGAAATCAGTAACTCAGGAGTTATCAAACTCAAACATGAATGATAATTGTTATCTTTGTTAATTAAACTGAACTTCAATAATCCCAATCTTTTCTTAGGAAATAAATAGGACCCGAAGATCAAACCAATTAATCCCTTGACCTTCCTTTATCTTAGTAAAGGTTAACAAAGTGGAATTAAGATTCAATTCTCATCATCATTGATAAGGATAACTAGGATAGGACCTCCAATTTCTCATACCTTGTCAAGAGTTTATTTACAGTCATTTATTTATTTTACTTGCCATTTAAATTGCTTGTTCTTAATTTACTTTAATTGCTAATTAAACTATCCACTCCTCATTCTCAAAACCCCAATTTACGATCTCCATAACCAATAATAAGAACATACTTCCCTGCAGTTTCTTGAGAAGACGACCCGAGGTTTGAATACTTCGATTATCAATTTATTTAGGGGTTTGTTACTTGTGACAACCAAAACGTTTGTATGAAAGGACTTTTGTTGGTTTAGAAGCTATATTTGCAACGAGGATTTATCTGGAAATTTCTAGACCACGCAAAAGCTCTCTCATCAGGCATCTAATGGTAATAAGAGAGGATTAAACATAGGAAACTTAAGGCCAAAGAAGCATGTTTTCAATCAAAGCACATAATTAGGAAGGCAAATGTAAAACCATGCAAATAGTATGAATAAGTGGGTAAAGAGTTGATAAAAACCACTCAATTGAGCACAAGATAAACCATGAAATAGTGGTTTATTAAATGAACTGGAAGAAAGCTACCAAGAGGAAGAGGTTGATATTGAAGAAACTTGCAAAGAGGTGGAAGTTGTCAGAGAAGAGCACAAGGAAGTGGAGCTTGCAAATTCGTTAGAAATACCTCCACCTAAGTCACCATCATCCTTCACAACATTCAAGTGGGTAAAATTCATATCCCTTAGCTTTCTAATTCCACTTGAATATGGGCTACTGGAGACGGATGGTCAACTTAGAGCTCTTTGTGGCATTAAGAGTAAGAGGAAGATGGTCAGTGGTTGGAGTTGTCAAGCAAGGTTCAATATGGTTGCATACTCAAAGTCTAAATGCAAAGGTTGGTGTAAAGCTCAACTGAATGGGTCTAGGAAGTTGGTTGGCCGATTTAGTGAGAATTCAAATTGCTTGCCACCCGGATGGAATCATGATGATCAACAAGAAGACGGGTGCAAAAGCAAGGTTTGAGATCCTGGAATCTGTTCTGACATTCAACACACCAGGAGCCTAAGAATCTGTTTGAAGCTGCTTAAAGGCTTTACGTGCCTAGTTTGGGATCCCAGAGGTCATTGGAATTACAAAAATTGGTGGAAATTCCTAGATGAGTTCAAGCGCAAGCCACCATAACAGGAAGCTCATCAAATGTCCAACTTAAGGACTTTAACTAAAAGTGCTAGGTGGGAGACAACCCACCATGGTATGATCGTTCCTTTTTCATTTTTATTTAGTTTTATTTTTTTCGTATTTTATTTTATTTTATTGTATTGAACCTGGAATTTTGCATAACATTCATATTAGCACTGCATTCTGCATTTTACATAAAAAAAAACACGCATGTGACGCGACAGCGTCGCTGACGCGTCCGCGTCACAAGTGCATTAGGAGAAAAGAAAAGTGAACAGAGAGTCACGCGAGAGCGTGGCTAGAGGCGTGCCTTTGGCACAAATTGATCCATGCGACCGCATCGCCGATGCGGCCGCATCATTTGAAAAATAGCTTCCCCAAGCGTCCGCGTCACCCACGCGACCGCGTGGCCCTGTAAATCGACGTAAAAGGGTGTCTGGCCGAAAGTTGAGCTGGAACGTGGCTAGACTCGTGCTAGAAGCACAAGCCCTCTCACGCAACCGCGTGCCCCACGCGTTCGCGTCATTTTTAAAAGAAAGGCCAATCATGCGATCGCGTCAATCACGCGATCGCGTCACCCAGATTTTTGGCAAAATGCATTTAAAACAGAGAGTTGCGCGACCGCGCGGCTGCCCTCGCGCTAATGGCACAACTCACTCCACGCGATCACATGACCTACGCGTCCGCGTCACCTGATAATTATTGCACACCACGCGACCGCGTCACTCACGCGTCCGCGTCGCCTACACCGCACAACTTATCCAAATCAACGCCAATTATCTTATCTTTTCTTTTCTAATCCTAATTTCTTCTATCTTTTCTTCTTTCTTCTTTCTTTCTTACTTACTTCTTCTTCATCTCTTTAATTTAATTTATTTGCATACTTTCATTCATTGCATTTTAATCTTGTGCATATTTTTATTTTCTTTTCTAAATTTATTATTTTGACTGTTTTCACTTTTTCTCGTGCAGCACCGGGCAGACTTAAACCGGTTCAAACGGTTCGACTGCTGGTTCGTGATCTTTCACGGTTTTTCACAGAAAACACATTTTCTGACTCAGAAAGACCTATTGAGTCCAAAAATCATATTTAAATCCTCTGATTCTTGTTCTAACTTTTTAGATTCTATTTTGGGGCAATTAATTACTTAATTAAATAGTTAATTAAGCTCGGGTCTTACACAAGCAAGTATATAGAAAATCAAGCAACTTATTCTTACAGCAACGGTGAGAAGGAGCTGTCGGTGGCGACAACGAGCTCGGCGATGTGAATGAGCAGTTGGCAAAGCAGTGTAGCGGACCAGTGAGATCTGAGATATGAAATTTGAGAAGAAGATATGAGAAAAAGATCTGAGACCAGTTGGCGACAACGAGGCTGTGGCGTTCTGAGATCTTAGATGCGAAAGAAGATCTGAGAAGAAGACTATGGGGAAACAACTTCGAGATCTGAGATCTAAGGTGAGTGCAGCTTATCTTCGATTCCATTGAAGAGGAAGCAACGATGGAGGGTGAAAATGACGGTAGCTATTGAGAGAGGATCGGATCCGGAGGAAATGAGGGAGATCAGAGATAGAAGGGATGAGAGCGAGCCGTCTGTTTCAATAAGCCAGGGTTATTGTAATTTTTCATTTTATATATGTGTAATAACGGTGGTTCAAAACCACCCTAATCACCAGAACCGCCACCAAATACAAAGCCAATTATGGTAGCAATAAAAAATACCATAATATCCGGACACTACGGCAGTTCTTTAAAACTGCCGTAATATCAATGCCATTTTAAACCTTTTTTTTGTAGTGAGCAAAGAGAACTTGAGGATATAATCATTATGATCAATTGTAGCAAAATATAACACTAGCAACAAACAATTACAATAACTTCAGCACAACAAACCCTAAATAACAACAAAGAAATTGTAAGAGAAAATATACAGTAGAAGAACAATCAAATACTCACTACTAGTGTTCAATATTATGGTTGAAAGAGAAGAAATGGTTACCAAAAAGAGGGGATTAGGGTTTGCACTCACAAAAGAGGGAAAAAGAAAGGACAGCGTGGGGATAAAGATGGCGAACTCGAACAGCAATAGTGAACGAAGAATTCGAATCATGACAGTGATGTACGGAGAACGGTGAACTCAAACCGCGATGGTAATGGACAGCGAACGGCATACTCGAACTGCGATAAGGGAACAGTGAACAACGAACTTGAACCACGACAGTGAATGGCAAACTCGAACCACGATGCGAGAACAGTGAACGGTTGACTCGAACCACGACGGTGAGCGAAAAGCGGCAAACTCAAACCACAACGGTGAACTTGAACGACAAACTCGAATCGCAACTGTAAACTTGAATGGCGAGTGGTTGTTACTTTCTCATCTCTTCTTCTCTCATCTCCATGACTGTAGCATGAACAGATTTTTGTAAAAACAGAGTAAAAGAGAAAGGGTGAGACTATAAGAGAGATGCTACAGTGATGGTTAAAAAATTATAAGTATAAATGTCACTATATTAATGAATAGAGACCCTTAAAATAAGGGTCACAGATCAAGTGTAACTATACGTTGAATTTGGTGTTGTGATAATAGTCCCTAAGTTCACAAAAATTTCACCATAACAATCCTTCACATATAATATCGTGTATTGAAATTAGTCCTTGTATCATACTATCACTAACCTATACCAATTAGATTACAAGTATGGAAGACATATACCCTACTATCACGTAAGCATTTTCGGAAAAGAAGTGAAGTTAGAGGAGTACCTTTTGTATATAAAAAATAAAGCTCCATCCATGGGTCATGTAGTCACCAAAATCTTGGTATAGCAACTCTAGGAACCACATCCAGTTCTCCTTGTTCTCCGCATCCACAATTTCCCATGCAATGATACATATGTGATGGTTAGCATATTGTTCAACAGCTGATATGATTTGCCCACCAAAAATAATCTTTAAGAAAGCAATGTCAAATCCAATTAGTGGATGACACTTAGCCTTAAAACCAATCTTGTACCCATTTAAACAGACGTACATTTTTTCAAAAATTACATCACCACTAAGCAAAGGGTTTGTGTGTAAAAACCTGAGAAAATTAAATTAAGTAAATTAATTAATTAAAGCTACGTTAATTGGGATTAAGACATTCGAAATATGTAAAAATATTAGAAGTTATAATTTAGAAATATAACGGTAAAATTTGGATTAAGAAAATTAAATTGAGCGCAAAAATATAATTATTTTGGGAAAAACACATACTGGCATTAAAATTGTCCGTACTGTCTTAAATCTGTCCAGTACTGCGAGTGAAAAAAATTGAAAATATAAAAATAATGAGAAAAATATTTAGAATAGAAAATGAGATACTTATTTCAAAAGTTTGGCTCAAGGTTAGACCAAACAAGTCAAAAATCACCAAATAGACCCATGTTGGGTCCAAAACCTAATCCCAAGCTCATAACTTAATGAAATTCAGTACTTACTTTCCATTTTGAGAGAGAGAGAGAGAGAGAGAGAGAGAGAGAGAGAGAGAGAGAGAGAGAGAGAGAGAGAGAGAGAGAGAGCTCTAACTTTCATCACCTTCAAATCATCATAACTTTTGCTATGGAGCTCCGATCGCCGCAGTATTTGTGGCCACGTGAAGCTTGTCTTCTTCTCTTTAATTCTATCTAATTAATTTGGTGAGTAACTCAAAATCCTGGCTCTAGTTTCTCATTCAAAGATAATTTCGTGTTTTGAGTTTAGGTATTGAGGGTTTTTAGTGATTTTGATATTCTAGGGGTTCCCTAACTTGTGTTCTTGGTAGTTTCTATCATTAAATTCAATGGATAAAGGTAAGGATCCCTTTTTTCCTCTTGGTTCATCAATTTATATGAGCCCTAGTTTTGACATTGTACCAAATTGTATAATATGGTATTAGATTGAGTAATTGGAAGCTTGATTTAGTGGATTTGTAGATATTAGACTTGGACATTGGAGTGAGTCAAATTGAGGCTTGGAAAGTTTGGAAGCTTGAAGTTGCGACATTAAGGTGTGGATTTAAGTTTTGGGTAAATACCATGTAATGTGACATGAAGTCCTAGGCTAGTGGCCTTAGGATTATTGTTGAATTGTTGTGGTTGATTGTTTGGTTTAGTGAAAATTGTAATATGTTGGATAATTGCATGATTGAATTGGTTGTGATATTATGAAAATGATGGTATTATTGAGTATGATGATGATTTGATGAGAAAATTAGGCCGAAGGCCGTGATAGGGTTATTGGTTTAGTGAATACCTCTTTGAGATGCACGCACCGAGGAACTATCCAGGATTCGCTACTGGACATGTCGAGTTTGGCTTTATAACCGACAGATGAGCTCATTAGCAATAGGGGCAGACATGCATCATTTACATTTGTATGTATTGATTGGGTGTCCATCTTGTATTTAGTTTGCCTTGTTGAATAATTGTATCTATATGCTATTTGAGCTAATTGCTTTATCTGTTCTCTCTATTTGTATATTCTTTGTATTATTTTAAACAATAGAGAGATCCCTTATGCTGGCGGTGGTGACGCTGAGGATTGTTCCTAATGTGGTAATTGGATGTTTGTGGAAAACTGAGAATAAATAGATAGTTTAGATTTCCTTAGGTAAGTTGTCATTGTCTGGTTTAGTGAGAACCCTAGGCTTGGATCAATGAGAAGTGGAAGATTAAGATTTCTTAGAGAGTTTCTGTTATCTTATATTGTATCAATTTGGTACTTTTACCCTATTGGGAACCCGGTGGTTTGGGTTCTCACCCATATATTATTTCTGTTTTTTAGATGCAAGACCCAATGCTCCTCAATGAGTAGGAGTTTTATCTGGAAGATGGCAAAGAAAACTTTTGTTTCTGTTTTGATTTTAGAATCTCTCCTTCTTTTGGAAAAACTTATATGTTGTATTTATTTTAAAAACTTGCCTATAGAGGCTTATGATGTATTCTTGGAAAGACAAGTTACGTACATCAACTGTTTTACTATTGTAACTCTAGCTAGCTTAATTTTCACGGGATGAGACTAGTAGATATTTATATATACTTATATATGTCGCATTACTCTTATTCTTCCTTTAAGATTTTAATTATTTGCTTTTTGCGACGTGCTTATGTATATTATCGAGTGTGAACGATTGGCGAATTATCTTTTTACCCGAGGTTTAAATCCTCTTATAGGCTTCTAGCTTAATACCTTCTTCTATACATAAGTATTTACATCTCATCCTTGTGTCGTAGTACCAAACCCTCATTGATTTAAGACTTAAGCATATGGCTTTGAAGGATAGGGTGTTACACTATGCATATTTAAACTGTAGAACCCGGATTGGTCTTGAGCAGAGTTAAACCATAATCCCTGACCAAGGTATATTGTGCCTTCTCATCACCATAAACAACATTTCTAGCATCAGAAAGTGACATTGAGATTGAATTCCAATTAAGTAACAAATTATATTTGGTCTTGAAGAATGTTGTAGCATCACAGCTCCTAAAGTTAGGATATTTCTTCACTTTCTTCACCAACTTACTAGCAACCCAGTTTCTATTGGTTGTCCTATTCTTATCTTCTGTTGGACAGGTATGATCATTTATAAATCCCTTCACTTGCTAGCAACTGTCCTCATGGTCCCTCGAAACATAGATTACCCACTTGCATTCATTCACCTTATAGACTAGTCTAACCCTTTTTCTATCATTTTTCTTGAATCGAGTATGTCTTCCTTCTTGGATAGTAAACTCCCTCACTACCTCTTTGAAATCATATTTAGAGTTGAACTTTATGTCCACTTACAAGTACAATTCACCAAAACTAGCACCCTCTCTAAACACTTGAAAAACTTCCTCAAATTCATCCTATTCATTCATCTCATCCTCAGAAATTCGGTACAATTTTTACCTCTATGGAGTGTCATGAGTTTGCACCATCAGAATCAGAACTCGGATGATAGGCATCATAAAGTTCAGTCATGGCAACCCCCACAAATCCAAGATCAATTTCGTCACTGAAACTTTCTCCACAAATGCATCATCATCAACACATATCTTCTCCTTCAATTTTTTCTTTCCACTGTCCTTTTGAACCTTCTTCCTCAAATTATCATTTCTTCCTTTAAACATAGAGGAACGAATTTTGTCCCTAAAGCTTTAATCCGAGGAACTATCTTTAAGAGCTGGCTTATACAGCTCATCTTTTTGCACTCTCATAGTTGTCACGAGAGTCAAAATAATAAGAAAGTAATATTTGGGGTGTCGTATCCAACTTTTATTTTGATCCAGCTTTCACTAAACCTTAAAGGTGAAAGATTTCAAGTAGTATTTTCTGGTCTTGGTCACTTTTTCTTGTGTTAGTTTTGGGATTATCTTAGGCTTAGGCTTCAGTTTCGAATTCAAATTTTAGGTCTCAAAACTATTTCTTTAGGTATGAGAGTATAACTCATAGTGGGCTTAACATAAGAACCAGTAATAGGATTTGATGTATTAGTAGCATGAAAAATAGGCTTATTATAATCAGAGGGTTTTCTCATATTCAATGGAGGTGGCTTCTCAGTAGTAGTTTTGGGACAAAGGTTTGGGTTGTGGTGGCATTTGTCTTTGCATGCTCCTCAAGATCCCTTACCTGGTCATCAAGGTACACTATAACCTCCTTCTTTTATAGTAACTTAGGTGATGAAATCCCATGTTCAATGTACACATCAATAATACCATCATTTTTTTCAACAAAAAAACACATCTCCTTTAACTCATCATCATTGTTTAAATGCCTCAATCCTACTTCTAGGCTCTTCCCAGGTACAAGCCACCACACTTCATTCACTTTGTCATAACCTAACTCCTTAAAATAGTTTCTCAGGTAAAAAATATCCAACTTGTCCACATCAATCTCACACAAGCAATGTTTGCTGTCAGGATAATAATCCAATCTCCTATCCTCGCCTTTCTCAAAATTTCTCCTATGATGAAATATTATATCCAACACTGCACCATCTGTATCAAAAGAAAAAAAACACTTAAAACACATGACACTAAAAAAATAAAATCACAAATGCAATTTTCAAAAAATTCTTACATATGAACAAAAAAAAATCCTAACAACATAACATTCCTAGAAAATCCTGAATGCAAACGAAAAGAGTAACATAAACAACAACTCAAGAAAAGAATGATAAATAAGCCAAAAAAAATGTCATTTTCAAAAAAAAAAAATTGACCTTCCACGATGAAACACTGCCTTAATCTTGCACCATTCTTTGTGGCTATGGAGGAGAGGAAGCGTTGATGTTAAAGAGAAAAGAGGAAGAAAATGTTGTATCAACCCCTTCCCAAGCAACTCTTTAATTCCTCTTCATAACAAAACGATAACATTTTAGTTTCAAAATGCACTAACCATGAAAATGACGTCATTCCATTCATCCAGGTAGTAGTGGTTGTGCCACATCAGTACTGTGCTTGCTGAGTCACGCTAGAAATAGGTTGAAGGACTTGTATATGTAGCCTAGAGCACAATTTGGAGGTCCAAAATTGTACAAATCTCAGGGGTAAAATTGGTGCACAGTTCTAACCTGGGAGATCATTTTGGGAATTTAGTCAGTACATGTGGAAGGTTGGAATTCTTTATATGTCAAGAGAGTGGTTTAAAGATTGTTCTACTATCTATGCTGTGCATAGTGACGGAAGTTTGAGATTTGCAAAGGTTGATCTTCGGTGGATGAATGTTACTTGTGTGGAGGGTTATAATTAATATACATACTGTAGAAAGATAAAGAATAAACAAACATAATAGTTGAAGAGTTGTCAAAAGCACAATTGCTCAAAAAAGTTGAAGATTGGGAATTATGCAAGCAAATTGCTAAGCAAAGTTTTTCTAAAAAAAATTGTTGAGAATTCGAAGAACAAGTTAAGCATACTGATGAAGAAAGCATATAACAAGTGAAATGTGGAACTAACTAAGTCCAAAGCCGCTAAGGTAAAATAATTTTGAATAGATGAATTAAAGGAAACTTACATAAAGCAATATAGGAGGCTCTATGGTTATTGTGCTGAGCTACTGAGGTTAAATCCAAGATTTTTAGTCCACTTGCAAATTCAGAGAGCACCTGAGTTTACCTTTGAGAGACCAGTCCCAGGGGTTGAAAGAAGGACAACATTAATTATAAGTTTGAAATGTTAGAAACTTAAATAATATGATTTAAACATTAGTGATAACTTTGAGACTTACTCTAAATATTAGAGAAAAAAACGATACTTTACTCAGGATTAAAATGATAAAAAATACCTTAAAATAGTTAATTTAAAACCAAGGTTGAAAGAACCAGACTAGTTATTGAACCAGTCAAGTGACTGGTTCAATGTTTAATGGTTCAACCGGGCTCAAACCATGGTTGAACCGGTTTGATTAAGTATAGAGTAAAATTATAAAAAAAATCAATAATTTCTAAACTAATAAAATTCAAAATTGGACAATTTTACACAATAAATTATCCATAATTTATCATTAAAAGTTTATAAACAACTTCAAATATCAAAGTTTATAACTAAAGAAAATCAAAACGCACACAAATGACAAACACAAAATGTTCTACCACCAAAAGAAACAACATTTAACAAACAAGTTTTCAACTAAACAAAGACACTACTCATCAGAAATTATAATCATCATTAAGTATTCCAATGTCTCCAACAATTTTAAATATCATAAACAGAGTCATGGCATGAGACTATATTGCAATTTCATGGAGATACATAAAATAATGACTTATATGTTGCAATTCACAAACAACAGATGCTAAATTAGCCACAAATAGTAACAAGTATTAAAATAGCTTTCACAATTACAGGAAAATGGCAAATTCAGAGCATGCAGCCTGATCCCTTTAAGCGAGGGGGTTTTGGCAGTTAGAATGAGTCAGCACCAAGTTAGAACACATTACTAGTGTGGCTAGGGGACACCTTTCTGAACCTATCAAAATAACCAAATTTTTCTATCTACTTCAGAAGCTTACCGATAACGCGATGCACAGAAAAATCCGAGAGTAAGAAGTACTTGAAGGACATCAGAAAACTTATAGAAGAAGAGGGTTTAATAATTAAGCAAAAAACTATGACATTCAAATGGATATTCGTTAACTAAAGAAAGCCAAGTGTACCTGTTTGAAGGACATTCTAATGCCCGATGATGTTGACAGAAAAGCTTATGATGACCAGACAAGCAGACGACACTGACCATGGAAGCTTCGGAGTTCAGACGACCAGAAAATGACGCCGTGACAACAGCTTCAATCCGCGACGGTGACTTCCTTTCGCACGTTGGAGGTCCTTCTGTCCAGTGAAAACATCTCTGATGTGGCGTCGATTGTGGTAGACTAGGAGGGACAGTGGCCTTCGTTGGAGTTGGATGAAGATTGGAACTTCGAAGTGAAATTAGGGTTGAGATGTGGTGGCTAGTGAGTGAGGGGATTGAGGTCTCTCAGTTCGCATAAGCCATAAGGGGTTGTCGGGTTGGGTTATCAGGTTGTGCTATATGGGTTCATTTAGTTTTTTTTTTTTTGCGTTAAAACGACGCCGTTTTGGACCCATTGTAAACAATCGATATTTTTAAAAACCTGGCCGGTTCACCGGTTAACTACCGATTTGACCAGTGTTTTTACCGATTTTTATAGGATAGTTTTAGAGATCAACCGGATTGCCCTAGTGACCAGTTGTTAACCCAGTTGAACTAGCTGTTCGATCCGATTTTCAGAACCTTGTTTAAAACACACACACACACATAATAGTCAATTTGCCTCATTTTGTTAATGGAATAACAGTAAATGAAAATATTAATGTGATGCAAATTTAAGGCCCATATTGATGTGGTGATACTAAGGGCTATTAAAGTTATTTTGCACATGGACATAGGTGAAGAAAAAGAGAAATGGGCTGAAAATTCAGAATATGGCAAAAAGTGATGAAAATGAGAAAAGTGAAAAGGGCTACAGACAAAAAAACCAATTCTCAATTGAAGGATTATGTGATTGAAAATTATAAGACAAAGAAGGACACATATTGACACTATGACTAGTATGACTCTTAATTTCTAATTTTGGAATGCTTCTTCTTCTTTCGTTCTAGCAATAACACAAATTTCTTTGCCAATTTCAAGTATGGGTTGGAAGTCGATGGTGCTTTTGCTTCTTACATATTTTTTCCTTTTTAATTTGTTTTAAACTCTTTAGCTATACCTATCTCTTTATTTGTGGGTATTATTTGGGTCTATTTACTTTTGTTACTGTTTTTTTTTTTTTTAGTAATCCCTAAGTATATGTTTAGATACTTATTTGTTAAACTTTATTCTTGTGAGTTAATACTATTTGAGAATTTTTATAATTATTCTACTTGTGGGTGCTATATTTGGTGATGCCCATTTTGCTCACCTGGAGGAAGCAATTGATAGCCTACAACAACCCATGAATACAAACACTTCAGCTCATGGTGGTAAATCCTCAGGCGCATAATAATACACAAAAATTAGTAGTCCTATTCATAGCATCCATGTTGAGTTTCCAAAATTTGATGGCTCTAATATTCTTCATTGATTATTTCGTGCAGAGCAGTATTTTTAGTTATACCAAACCTTCAGAAGATCAGAAGGTAAATTTGGCATGCAGCCATATATTTTGAGAAAGAGCTGTCCCCTGGTTCCAAATGATGCACAAGACATGCTCATTTCATTCTTGGCAATTATTGGCTAGAGCTATTGAATCTCATTTTGGTCCCTCGCTACACCATTTAATTCCCCAAGGTCTGATTTATTCGAACTTACTCAAGTTGGATTTGTTCATCAATATTATATGGAATTTTCTACTTTGGCAAGTCGTTCTTACGGGTTGAGCCCAAATGTTATTTTGGATTATTTTATTGGTGGATTAAAATTGGAAATTCGAAGAGAGGTGATAGCTCAAGCCCCGGATAATTTGATTCGTGGCAATTTTTTTGCCAAATTGTATGAAGATAAAGTTGAGACCAAACCAAGAAATAGCAATTGGTCAAACAAAAATTATATACAATCTCGATACACAACTCCTAACACTCAATAAAACACCATTACTCCTCTCACAAAACTCTCTCCTTTATTACATTCACCTATTACTAAGCCACCTGCCAATCAAAGAAATCTTGCCATTAAGAAGATGTCCCCAACAGAAGTACAAAGGCATATGAAGATTGTCTTTGTTTCACATGTGATGAGAAATATAGCTTCAGCCATAGCCTGAATAAATATCTTTTACTCTTACAAACTGAGGATGAAGTTGATGAAGAAGTGCGATTGGAAGAGACAATTATAACCGAAGCTGCTGCATTACCCATTGATTCCTTAACAGAATATATTCAACATCCTGAATTTACTAGCCTTACCTCTCTATGAATGCGTTACATAGGAATATAGTTGGAAAAACTATGAAGTTTGAAGGAACAATACATGGCATGAAGGTACATATACTACTTGATAATGGGAGTTCAGATTGCTTTACGTCCCCAAGAATTGCACAATTTCTTAAGTTACCAAGTTGGCATCAACCTACATACCAAGTGATGGTGAGAAATAGCCATACCATAGCTACAGAGGGCTTTATAGCTAATGTGCCAGTGAAAATTCAGGAGAATAATCTTAATATTCATGTATTCTTACTACCCGTGACTTCATTTGATTTGGTGCTAGGTGTCTTTTGGCTCAAGCAATTAGGAACACATGCAGCAAACTATGTTCATATGTTATTTCATTACTATGACCAAGGGAAGTTGGTTACTTTGAGAGGATTGCAAACCTTAGGACCAATAACTACACAACTACATCATTTCAAGAGGCTATACATGACAAATGTAATTGAAGAAATGTATACATTGGAAGCTGCTCCAATTATTGAGGACCCAAAACTCCTAAATTTCACAAAAGATATGGATCTGGTGATGCAATTATTGTTGCAATCTTATAACTCTGTATTTGCTAAGCCAACTGGACTTTTCCCGGAGAGAGCATTCAACCACCACATACCATTGATTGATGGTTCAAAACCTGTCAAATCTAGGTCATATAGACAATCGCATAGCCAGAAAACACAGATAGAGATAATGGTAATGCTACAAGAAGGGATCATTGAAGAGCGGAAGATTAATGGTTTAGAAGTTATAGTAAATTCTCGTTGCAAGTATAGTTACTAAACCAAGCAATCAACCTTTCTTACAAACATTTTGGTTGTCACAAGTAACAAACCCCTTAAAAATTGATAACCGAAGTATTTAAACCTCGGGTCGTCTTCTCAAGGAACTGCAGGGAAGTATGTTCTTATTATTGGTTATGAGTCTTGTAAATTGGGGGTTTTGAAAGTAAGAAACCAGTATGTTAAATGATAAGAAAAAAATAAAATAGTAATAATAAAATAAACTCTTGGCAAGGTATTAGAATTGAAAGTCCTATCCTTATCAATTGTGATGAGAATTGGATTTTAATCCCACTTTGTTAACCTCTAACTATGAAGGTAAATCAAGTGGATTAATTAGCTTAATCCTCAGGTCCTAGTCAATTCCTATGGAAAGACTAGAGTTATTGGAGCAACTCCCAATTTCAACCACTGCTTTATTTGACAGCTCAAGCGTTACCAATTACTTAACCCAAGCCAAAAGGGAGAAAATATCTAAATTAAATTAAAAGCATCAATATAAATAAAGCAAAGCAATCTTAAATCTGAAATACCTCAAATAATATTAATTAAGAAAATCATAACATGAATGTAGCATAAGCCAAATTAAAAAGATGAATAATAATTAAAAGTATATAATAAAAGTAGAAAATAAATAAGAAGAACATTGAACCTGTGATTGCAGAAGATAAAATCCTAATCCTAATCCTAAGAGAGAGGAGAGAACCTCTCTCTCTAAAAACTACATTTAATCCTAAAAATTATGAATTGTGTGCTTATGATTATGAATGAATGGATTCCCCCACTTTATAGCCTCTAATCTGTGTTTTCTGGGCCAAAAACTGGGTCGAAAACAGCCCAGAAATCGCTGGAGAAGAAATCTGCCACGCTGATTTTCGCCACTGCGATGCGTCCGCGTGGAGCACACGTTCGCGTCACCTAGCGTCAGAAAAACTATGACAAATTATATATCAAATCGAAGTGCCGGACGTTAGCTTTCCAACGCAACTGGAAGCGCGTCATTTGGACCTCTGTAACTAAAGTTATAGTTGTTTGAGTGCGAAGAGGTCAGGCTGGACAGCTTAGCAATTTCTCCAACTTCTTGTATTCCTTCCACTTTTGCATGCTTCCTTTCCATCCTCTAAGTCATTCCTGCCCTGTAATCTCTGAAATCACTTAACACACATATCAAGGAATCTAATGGTAATAAGAGAGGATAAAACATAGGGAACTTAAGGCCAAAGAAGCATGTTTTCAATCAAAGCACATAATTAGGAAGGCAAATGTAAAACCATACAAATAGTATGAATAAGTGGGTAAAGAGTTGATAAAAACTACTTAATTGAGCACAAGATAAACCATGAAATAGTGGTTTATCAATCATACAACCTAGTAATAGTCCTTTTGCATAACCAATTATTTTGGTGAATAAAAAGGATGGTATATGGCGATTCTATATATATTATAGAGCTTTGAATGCAATCACAGTGAAAGATAAGTTTCCTATGCCAACAGTCGATGAACTCCTTGATGAACTCCATGGCTCTAAATTATTTTTGAAGTTAAATTTAAGATCTGGGTACCATCAGATTTTAATGCAGCTAGAAAAAAGGCACAAAACAATTTTCAAGACTTACCAAGGGCTATATGAATGGCTAGTAATGCCATTTGGGTTAACAAGCGTACCGACAACCTTTCCAAGCACTCATAAACTCAGTCTTTCAATAGGTTCTGAGAAACTCTATGTTAGTTTTTTTTTTTTCTTTGAGATATTATTTTATAGCCCAACATGGACAGCTCACTTAAGGCACTTAGAAATTGTGCTACAATTACTTAAGGAAATAAGAAAGCAAACAGTAAGACTGGTGTAAAATATATGAGAGAAAGCAGTTAAGGTTTCGGAGATATTTACTATTTCAGATTAAGTTTTCTTCCCAACTATTTTAATCATGCAAGATTCATTTCATGGAAAACTGTCAGTGACTAAACCCTAATGTCTTAGTGATTTAGTCTCCTCTAACCTAGTTAATCGCCAATGTCTTGGTCACTTAATTTCAATTAGAGGATTAAGTTCAATTCTAGTTTATGGCCACAAAAATCCTAATTACCCAAAGCTAAGAGGATTATATGTCACGTATCCCAATTAGTTCAAGTAATTAACGATTTAGGAGGAATTTACTTTCAAGCCGTTGTTCAGGTGAGATTCTCTTCCAAGAGTCACAAGAACGCTATAGAATAATGGTCATTCTTCCGATCCACCTAGATTCATAAAATGAAGAACGAAAGTAATCCTTGAAACTGAATCACTACATTAATTAAAATAAAAAAGTAATAGTCTTAATCTATAGAAATAAACAGAGCTCCTAATCTTAAGCGAGGAGGTTTAGTGGCTCATACTTCGGAGAGATACTAGGGTTTCTGAAAAGCATAAAAGTGCGGAAGTGAGAAGATCCCCCTACTTGGTTAAAAGTACACAAATTCTCCAAGACAAATATAAATCAGATTCCACTAATTCAAATCACGCAATAAGAGACAAGTAAACTTGTAAGAAGATAGCTCATGAAAGACGGAAAACATAGAATCAAGCATTGAACCCTCACTGGAAGTGTATATGCACTCTAATCGCTCAAGTTTCTAAGGTTAATTCACTCTAATCTCCTCTAGTTGTACTTTCTAAAACTTTGTTCTTCATCTAACCAATCAACAAATATTTAATGTACAAATGCAAACATCATGAGAGCTTTTTAAGGTTGTAATGGGGCTAAGGTAAGGGTGAGGATACATGTATGGCCAAGTGAGTTATACTTTGAATCTTTGACTAACCTAAATTCTCACCTAACACACACACATACTCTATATAATTCTAAAATCGTGCCTAGCTACCCAAAATCTCACTTTTGTATATTTTACATACTCATGCATCAATTTTTAAATTCACCACATATGCATTGATCTTTTTATTGGACTTAACATTGGGGTAATTTTTTGTCCCCTATTTATTTATTTCTTTTCTTTTCTCTCTTTTTTTTCTCTTTTTTTATCATAAATAAAAACGTATTATATCAATGCATATGATTTTTCTGATTTCACATGAGCAAGCACCCAAATTTCCAATATTTGTTAGTAAAAACACAACACATTCTCATCAACCCAAGTTCCCACATTTCCCTACACTTAGTTGACACACACTATCTTAAGCTAACCAAAGTTCAAATCGGGTAATTAATTATTTTTCCGCTTAAGGCTAGTGATGTGGTAATATAAAGAACAAATGGGAATTAAAAAGGCTCAAAGTGGCAAACAAAGGTAAATAAAATGGTGGGCTATTTGGGATAAGTGAGCTAATAACAAATTATGGCTTCAATCATATGTATGCATGAATATACACTAACAATGGACATATAGAATGGAACAAACCATAGATTGCAATCATAGAGAAGAAAACACACAAGAATAAAAGTCATGGTTAAATAATGTAACCATATAATTAAGCTCAAAATCTCACAGGTTGTGTGTTCTTAGCTCAAAAACCATATTCCAAATTAAAATCTTCAAACAAGTTTAGCAAAAAAAGTTTTAATTTAAATTAGTGAAATGCTATAAAAAGGGTCGTGAAAAAGAACTTATCACTCCAACCAAGTAGTGGTAGAAGAACATGCACAAAATCAAACAAACATGCAATCAAACATGCAAATACAACAACTAATTTAATAAGGAAAATTAAACATTGGTGTTGAAGTAGGAAATAACTAACCCACGGAAGTCGGTATCGACCTCCCCACACTGAAAGATTGCACCGTCCTCGGTGCATGCTAAGATGTGCAAGTGGACGGGCTGCTACAACTAATGCTTTTCTCCAAAGATTGTGCAGATGGACTTGTTTGTTGCCCCATTGAGAAGCGTTTCCTTTTCCTTCTCGGTGGCCATCCTGAAAGAAGAGGAAAAAGAAGAAAAGTAACCCAGAAATAAAGATAAGAAAGCAAATAAAGTATGGGTGGTTAATGCCAAATAATGAGGGTCTCAATTATATGGTAGCTACAACATGCAAGTGAGAAAATAGTAGAAGCAACTGGCATATCAATAGTGCAAAAATTACAACAAAGGGAGAGAAAGAGTGGGTCATGAAAGACAATATAAATTCATGTCAATGCAAAACGAATACAAGTATCATAAAAGATTAGCATTGACTTAAATAATATTACCCAATCAGAATAAAATAAGTCATGAAGCACCAGAATAATGCAAGAGACATTCAACAGTTGAGTAAGAAAATTCAACACCGAAGAAAAAGTATCAAATTTAGAAAACAAAATAAAACATGCACAAAATTAAAATGAAATGAGTGAAAGTATGCAATTGCAATAAGGAAAATAGAATGAAAGAGAATAAGGATGAGAAGTTAAAGATATGAAGAAGAAGAAAGTAAGAAAGGAGGAAGAAAGAAGGAGAAAGGATAGGAGAAAGGAGTAAGAAATGAAAAACAGGGCGCGACGCGTGCGCATACATCACGCGAGCGCGTGAAAACTGAAACGGCCATGCGACGCGTAAGCGTCGCCCACGCGTACGCGTGGGTGGCCAAAAATGCACACTGACGCGTGAGAGTCAGTCACGCGTACGCGTGAGCATCGATCACGCGTACGCGTGACTGCTCGCGCAATTCCAGCACAGTGGCAGCCCAACTCTCTGTTCAATTACCTTACTACGCCGATTTTTCATTCTACGCGTACGTGTCGCTGACGCTTACGTGTGGATTGGCAAAAACGCAGGGGACGCGTACGCGTGGGGCACACATACGCGTGGGTCTGGCTATGCGCCTAGCACCCCTCCCGCTCGGCTCTCGCGCAACTCTCTGTTTATTTGCGCATACATATACGACGCGTGCGCGTCGATTCCCTCTTTTTTTTCTTTTTTTTTTTCAAAATAAAAGTAAATATGCAGAACTGGAAATTAGGACTGACAGAAATAAATTAAAACTAATAAAAAGGAGGATCATACCATAGTGGGTTGTCTCCCACCTAGCACTTTTAGTTATTGTCCTTAAGTTGGACATTTGGTGAGCTCATTGTCATGGTGGCTTGTGCTTGAACTCATCTTGAAACTGCCACCAACGCTTGGACTTCCAATAAGCTCTATCAATACCAAGTAAATTTCCCAAGCTTTGATGGAGTTCTTCACAAGCTCTGAGCTCCCAAAATTGATCTTTATATATTTCCAGATCCCAAATCTTGTTTCTACACCCGTCTTGAAGTGGATCACCATTGTCCCAACCGAGTGGCAAGCAGTCCAAATTCTCAATGTAGTACCAAATTCTTCTTTTAGATCTAACCAAATTCTCACCAGTTGAGCCCTTACATCTAACTCTTGAAATATCAACCTGGATGAGCCTTGATTTGCAACTCCAACCACTAAACATCCTTCTCTTACGCTTAATGCCACAAAGCTCCCTAAGTTGGCCGTCCGTTTCAAGAATATCATACTCAAGTGGGATAGGAAGGTGAATTGAGATAAGTTTTACCCACTCAAATGATGTAGTAGATGGCAACCTAGGTAGAGAAGTCTCTAATGATCTTGACAAGGCAAACTCAATTCCCGTCCATTCTTTTCTAAGGACTTCTACTTTTTGAGAAGATTCTTCACCTTTAAGCTCTTCCTCACCAAGTTCATCAAACTCTTCTCCGTCACTTACATCATAAACATGAGGTTGAGAGAAAGCTACCTCAATGTTGCTTCCAATTTCATCGGGAGAAGATTCTTCAATTTCATCACCAACGGAACTTGCTTCTTGATCTATTCCATCCAATTCTTCATAGGGAATATGCCATGGAGGTTGTGCACTAGCCTCCTTGACATCCATTTCAATCTTCTTGGAGGAATACTCTACAACTCTTGATTCCCATGGAGGTTCGGCATCTTCTAAGTCTTCAACCACTTCTTCCTCTTCAACTATTACGGCTTCCTCCACTTGTTCCAATACAAAGTCACGTTCTTCATTGTCTACCGGAGTTTCTAGCGTCTCCTTCATGCTACGCTCTTCTATTGATTCTCCACATGTAGCCATGGGAGTACTTTGAGTATCGAAGTGCAGAGAGGCTAAATTACCTACTACCTCAGTCAAGGTAGCTATGAATTCTTGTGTCGTCCTTTGAATCTCTCTTTGCCTTTGAAGAAGAACACTTAGAGTGTCATTCATTAGAGATTGGGGTGGATATGAGGGTTCATTACTTGGGAGGAAAGGTTCATAATAGGAAGGTGGTTCATAATGATACAGATGTAGCGGTTCAACACTCTCCATCTTTTTCATTTGTTGCAAAACACACTCCATTTCCTTGTTCTCAAGTTGAGACTTTAGAATCTCACCCATACTCCTCTCTTCGGCTACTTCTCCACAATCATCTGTGGGCATGTTTTACTTATGGTATGAATCCCATGAGTCTCTCTTTTGATGGATGGTTGCTTGAAGCCGATCCATTGTTTCCTTGAGACGATCCTTTGATTCTTGTTCCACTTGGATTACATGATTAGGATCATATTGCTCTTGGGTTGATGGATATGGACATGGTGTATATGGAGGTGGTGGTTCTTGGGAGTAATTGGGTTGGAATTGGGGTGGTTCTATGTATGGTTCATATGGCTCATAGGGTGGTTGGTATGGTGGATAAGGGTTAGAATCATATGAGGGTGTTTGGTAGTAGGGGGCTTGTGAATATGGTGGTTCAAAGCTATGTTGAGGTGGGGGTTCATAGGCATATGGTGGTGGTTGTTGACAAGTACAATAAGGACTTACCACATCCATTAGATTGATATGCATTAGGATTGGAGTTATACATATGTGAGACTGGAGGAGGTTGTTGCCAAGAAGGTTGAGCATATGCTTGAGGCTCCTCCCACCTTTGATTGTTCCATCCTTGATGCATGTTCTCATTATAGCTTTTATTCCCTACAACATAATTTGAACCAAACTCGTAGCCAAAGGGATGAGAATTCATAGTAGCAAGTAAAAACAAAAACTAATAAGAATTAATGAAAATAAACTCCTAAAACTAGAAGCACTGAAAAAGCAAAATTATTCACAATATTCACAATAACCAATAATAAGGCACATGTTTGCAATTTCCCGGTAACGGCGCCATTTTGACAAACGGATTTTTGACGGTTTAGAATTCCTCAATGAATTCTCGTTGCAAGTATAGTTTCTAAACCAACAAATAATCCTTTCATGCAAAAAATTATTTATCACAAGTAACAAACCCCAATAAAAATAATAACCGAAGTATTCAAACATCGGGTCGTCTCTCAAGGAATTGCAGGGAAGTGTACTTATAATTGGTTATGGGTTTTATCTTTTTGGGTTTTGAAATAAGGAACAAGTAATGTAAATAACAAGGAAATAAAATAGTAATTAAGAAAATTCTTAGCAAGGATTGATAATTAGAAGTCCTATCCCCATTATCATAGTCACTTATGATATCAATTGTCCATTGCTCCCACTTAGTCAACCTCTAGCTATGAAGGAAAGTCAAGTGGATAAATCAACTTGAATCCTCAAGTCCTAGTCAACTCCTAAGGAAAGACTAGAGTTAGTGGAATTCAAATCAACTAGCAACTTTCAATCACCAATCAACAAAAGACTTTTGATAATTCAAGAGTCTCTAATTACTCAATCTTAGCTAAGAACATAAAAAGCTAGTTTAAAATCCAACCAAGCATTTTATCAAACACTTGGAAGGCATAACATGAAAACATAGAAAATTAACAAGGAATAATAAAACCTAAGACTAACAATTGCAAGCATCAATAACACAAATTAAAGAAAGAAGCAATAAACATGAAATACCTCAAATTGCATAAAAAGGAAAATCAAATCTAACATGAGAATTCATAAACTAAATTGGAAACATAAAGTAATCAATAAGGAAAATAAATAAACTAGAATGCTAGAACAAATAAGAGTATAAGAGAAACTAAATTGAAATAAGATAGAATTCAGAAATTGAAAAGGAATAAACTAAGAACCCTAAAACCTAGAGAGAGGAGAGAGCCTCTCTCTCTCTAGAAACTACATCTAAACCTAAAATTATGTGAATGAAAGTTGTCTGTTGATTCCTTCACTCTGCAGCATCTAATCTATGTTTTCGGGCTTAGAACTGGGCCAAAAATAGCCCAGAAATCGCCCCCAGCATTTTCTGATACGTGCAGCACGTGGCTTTGTCACATACGTACGCGTCACTGAACTTTCGCAAGGTCACGCGTACGCGTGATACACGTGTGCACGTCACCTGACTGCATGGCAACTATGGCAAATTGCATATTATTTTAAAGCACCGGATGTTATCTTTCCAACGCAACTGGAACCGCCTCATTTGGACCTCTGTAGCTCAAGTTATGATCGATTTAGTACGAAGAGATCAGGCTTGATAGCTTAGCAATTCCTTCAATTTCTTGTATTCCTTCCACTTTTGCATGCTTCCTTTCCATCCTCTAAGCCATTCCTGCCCTATAAATCCTGAAAACACTTAACGAACATATCACGGCATCGAATGGTAATAAGAGAGGATTAAACATAGCAAATTTAAGGCCAAAGAAGCATGTTTTCAATCATAGCACAAAATTAGGAAGGAAAATGTAAAACATGCGAATTCTATGAATAAGTGTGAGAATAGTGGATAAAATCCACTCGATTAAGCACAAGATAAACCCTAAAAATGGGGTTTATCAAGCGCGCTTGAAGGACAATTCAATTTCTTCTCTTTCTTGCACAAAACTCTGCCAAATTGATCCAAATTTCACCTGAAATAATAAAACACCAAAACAACTCAAAGTAGCATCCAAAGAGGATTTTAACACTAAAATTTAGCTAAACTCACTAAATTCTAACTAAAGTTAACTAGAAAATAAGAGGAAAATAGGATAAAGATGCTCATGCATCACTTGGGACTTACAGGATATTATAGAAATTTCATTTAGTAATATGCTTGTTTGGCAGCACCGTTGACAGATTTATTAAGGAAACACAATTTTAATTGGTCCAAAGCAACGCAAGAAGCTTTTGATAGGTTGAAGAAAGCATTGTCCCAAGGGTCAGTGTTAGCTTTACCAGATTTTTCACAGCCTTTTGTGTTGGAAATTGATGCTTCTAGACTTGATATAGGGGTTGTTCTAAGTCAAGTAGGTCACCTAATTGCGTATTTTTCAAAGAAAATGTCTCCTCACATGCAAAAATAAGGTGCTTATGTTCAGGAATTATTTGCAGTTATAGAGGCACTGGCAAAGTTTAGACATTACCTGATGGGGCATAAATTCACAATCAAAACAGATCAACAAAGCTTGAAGCATTTATTATACCAGCCACTCCAAATGACGGAACAACTAGCTTGGTTACATAAATTCTTGGGCTATGATTTTAAGATAGAGTATAAGGTAGGAAAAGACAAGATCCCTGCATATGCATTATCTCGAACTTGTTACATGGCATGGAGCCAACTAATTTGCTAGCTTCTTGAGGAGATTAAGAAAGCTCAAGTTACAGAAAAACAATTACAAGGGATTATTATGGCGAATGAGGCTGCAAGTGACATGTCAGTGGGAAGAGGTATAGTATACAAGGGTGATAGATAGGTAGTTCCTACAAAACCTGAATTAATTCAGTAAATTTTATATGAATTTCATTCATCTCCGATTGGGGGCACACGAGAATTAAGAGGACAGCAACTCGAATTGCTAGCAACTTTTATTGGGATCATATGATGCAAGATATTAAAAAAATTTGTAACAAATTACCATATTTGTAAAAAGGCTAAGTCACTAAACACCTCTCCTGTTGGTTTATTCCAACCATTGACAATACCAGAGAGGACGTGGGAAGATAGAAACTTGGAATTTATCACAGGTCTTCCGAATTCTTCAGACTATACAATAATCCTTGTGGTAGTCGATAGATTATCAAAGTATGTTCACTTCATCCCTATGAGAGAAAATTTTAATGCAAAACAAGTGTTTTAATTATTCTTCAATCAGGTAGTGAAGTTACATAGCATGTTCCAAACCGATAGAGACAATTTTTACTAGCAATCTATAGCAGCAATTGTTCAAGTTACAAGGGACAACCTTATCAATGTCTTCTGCATATCACCCACAATCTGATGGCCAAACGGAAGTTGTCAACAAAATCTTAGAGATGTTTCTCAAATGTTACACATATGAGAGTCCAAAGCACTGGTCCAAAACTCTTGCTTGGGCTAAATTATTGTATAATTCTGCTTACCAAACAAGTGCAGGCATGTTATTGTTGAAGTAGTTTATGGAAGAAATGCTCTGACTATTACCAAATATGTTAGGGAGGCAATTGATCCTCCACAAGTATAAGAGATGTTATCAGATAGAAACCACATTCCGCAATAATTGAAAACAAACTTGGAAAAAACTCAAAATAGAATGAAAATGCTGGCAGATAAACATAGAACTGATCAAGAATTTGCAGAAGGGGAGTTTGTGTAACACCCTAACTACCAAAGCTCACGCTTCCGGCTGCGCCACTCTGATAGCTCGAACATTACGACGACACTTATACTATTTAATACTAAAATATGAGCATGTTTAAAACTTTAAACCGCAATACCGCTCCCAAAGATACTTTCGTTCGATAACGTACATCCATAAGTACCATTCAACTTACAACAACTCATAAAGAATACATCCATATATAAATAATATTACAAACATAATCCAATACAATTCCTATCCCTCTTACAGATTATATCAAGATAAAGGCGAGGGTAGGGTAAACCATAACTAAAACAATACAGAGCATCACAACAACAATTAAATAAGCTCTTCGTAACTTCTGCGCCCATATCCTGAAAGGGAAAAAATGTAGGGGGGTGAGAACATCATCCTCGAAAGGATTCTCAGTAGAGGGTTTTTGGGAATTACTGTAATAGGATACATGAAGATAAACCGTACTAGTGATTAATAACCGTCTTATGCCTCTTTTCAAAAACAACAGTTTACAATAAAAGTAAAGTCGGAAATCTTTTCTGAAAAAAGAAACATTCAATTCTCAAAAACTCAAAAGCCCTTCAAAACGATTCATCTATGCTGAACCAAAATAGCCTTTCATATGTTATTCCAAACCAGAAACACAAAACCGAAATCAACCATCGATTCATCTCATTTCAACCACGGCCCTAGGCCCAAACAATCCAACCATCAACCAATCACCACAGTCCAACAGAGTCCCAGTAGCAAACACAAATAGGAAGATGCAAGCACAAACAAACAGTTATTGCAAGTAGAAAAATTAGCAATTAATCACATAGGCAAACCAAGTATAATATGCACACCCAAGCAATGTCACATAGATACATATGATGCATGCCTGTCCCTAGTGGCTGATGATATCATCTGTCGGTTATAGAGCCAACCCGACAAGTCCTGGTAGCTAACCATTGGACTGTCCCTCTGTCGCACATCCCCAACTCGAGTTATACTCAGAATAAACTTGATCATAATCATGATCCATATCCAACACCCTCACTGGTGTATATTCACGGGGGCAAGCTCATCCGGGCTTTCACAGTGCCCGGCCACACTTACGACATAGGGTCAAAAGAGCTTCGAGTCTCAACCTGGAGCATGTGATGGCTAGCCACTGCCTTCTCCCAGGGAAACTCTTATCTCCGATAGTGGAAGTGCAACATTCACATTTATCAATGATTCAGTATAAACATGCATTCAATCTCATGCATGGATCAACATCCATCTCAGCCATCCGGCTCACGCTTCATTCCAGAACTAGCCAATATTCATATCATACACAGCTATTCCGGCTCACGGTTCAATTCAGAACCAATCAATATGTATAATCATACACAGCCATTCCGGCTCTCAACAAAACAGCACTTCCACATTCAAAATCATCAAATTCATGAAATCGGTATTTACGCCATAAATCATTTTCTCAATTCATTTCACTTTGAAATCAAGTTTCAACTCTTTTCAACCTTGGCTTTAAAGATCTCATTTCTCAAATTATCTCAGGCTCATAAGCCACTTTTACTCAAGGAAAATTCCCTTTTTAAAACAAGCCACTCTCGGTTTCCTCTTTCCAAAACTTCCAAAACTATGGAAAGTTAAAGATTCCTTTTGAAACATTCAAAATCACCCATCCAACAATGGGATTTTTGTAACAAAAGTTTCTCGGCAGAGTTCCAAGTCCTTAGGGGAGAATAGCATAACTCGTTTCGCCAAATTCATTTAAAATCATTAAAACCTTGGCTTTCCAATTTGAGTAATAAAATAAGATCTAAGGCAAACCGAGTCACGTAATGATTTACTTCCTTCAAATCCGTTTCCTTTACTTAGGCAAAACCAGCTTCAACCCCCATGATAAATTCTAAAGCATTTCAACTGTTCAAAATTGTTTTAGTCTTGCAAAAATTCAGAATTAAAAGAGTACTTAAAACCTTTCTCAAAGCATTTCAAAATGAAACTTGTCAATAGACATTCAGATTCTTTCAAAGTCATTGAAACTTCTTTAATTGAAATCCCCAAGTCAAATTCAAAGGCGTAAACCCTTTTCACATTCTAATAGCTTTAAAACACAAGTTTCATCTAAATAACTTTCTCCTGAAAGAGATGCAATGCCTTTCTTAAGAAGAAAGACTAAATTACAATTTCCTCTTTACTAACTTATTTCGAAAGCATGAATCATCCTTTTCTTGATAATTCAAATAAAATAGTAGAAGTCTTTAACTCCTCATTTTCCAAACAATATTTTAATAAAGACTCAGATTTTATAGAAATTCCGGCAGCATCTCCCCTAAAACTTGGACTTTGCCACCCGGTTCGGGTCCCAACAAAACCATTCCACAATCCTTTTCCAACAGCCCAAATTCCGAAATCAGTTCAAGGCAAGCCAAATCCAACAGTCATCTCAATTCCATATTTCAAGAAAACCGTTTCAAAAATCAAATCGTTATCAGCAGAATAAACTCATTTCCAAAGCTTTAAATAAACGGTTCAGTAACAATCATTTATCGAAAACCAGATCATTTAAAGCAAGCCAGGCTGAATTCAAGAGTGTATTCTATTTTTCACATCATCAAAATAATTGACTCAATTCAAACCAATCCTCAACGGATTAAACTCAGATTTTAAATCTTTAAAGAATCAACTTCAAACATTACATTTCACAAGCCACACAACAATTTAGCCAAACCAACATCCATAGTCATTCGAGTCAATCAAATAATACATAAGGCAGATACAATCACCAAATACACAATATCTCACATCAGTACCCATATGTAATAATTTCAATAAAAAACTATAGTTTTCGGAAAGCGCCCCTACCTCAAAACGCAATTCCATAACCCAAACGCGTCACAGGAACCTCCTCTCTTAAACCAGGATCACCAACAACCACAACCTCGGCTCCAAGCTACTCCCGCGGTAACCATAGCAACACTAATCGCAACATATAATAATCAGGACTCGACCCCACGTTACCAAAACTCATATTCATTAACCAAATACAACGAAATACTAACGCGAGGCTTTCCGAAACATACTTACCGAAGAAGGAACGGCTGAACCGAACAGCGGCGGTCTCTTGAACCGGTTCGGCGGCAGCCCGTTAGCCACCTCAAGTGACAGCATCGACCGGACTCCGGCGTTGGTAACTGAAACCCACATACAGAGGCAATAAAGCTTCCGGAATCTTAAACGAATGAAAACCAAATTCAAAGCCCTTACCGGTAGAGTTTTCCGGCGATGGCAGAAGTAGCCAGAGGCTCCGGCGGTGGTCCCGGAAGTCACAGAACCACTCTCGGTGATCCGAATCACAGAGACGCAGCTCCCTTTTCTGGCAGTGACACCTACAGCGGTCGAAACCCCTTTCTGATGGCGGCAGCTCCGGCGGAGGCGGCACCGGCAACACAAACGGCGGCTAGACGCGGTGGTTGGACTCCCAGCCCAGCCTCAGGTCTCTCTCTCCTTCTCTGCTCCCGAACTCTCTCTTTCTGGCTCTGCCATACATGACAGCGGCTGACCCTGTGGCAAGGACGACGGCGGCGCAGAGAGGACGACGGCGGCTTCTAGATACGGCGTCCTCTCCCCTCCGGCCATGGCTCGCATCTCCCCCCTCTACAGATCACGATTCACGGCGGTGATAGCAGCGCCGTTGGGAGAAGCAGCGGCAACAACAGCGCCGTCCTCCACCCGCGCTTGCGCTCTCGACTCGTGGGTCACCAAGGACAGCGACGACGGTGCGGCCTCATGGAACGGCGACGCTTCCCATCCGCGAGCCCCCTCTATCCCTCTCCGTCGCATCTCTCTTTAGCTGGCGTCGATGAAGACAACAACACAGTGATGGGCTCGGCAGCGACGCTCCTCGCGGTTCCGGCGACGAGGATGACGGCGTCTCTCTCTCTCCTCTCTTCCTTCTCCCTGCCGCACGCTATTCCTTCTCTCTTGCTTTTGTTCGTTTCTTTCTTTTCAGGAAAATGGGGAAAGGAGACCGTGTTCTACTATTTTGGGGAGCAAGAATTTTGGCTGCTGTTGCTGGGTGTGTGGGAGAAAGAAACCGGGTCGGGTAACGGGTCGTTGGGTTAGGGTTTCATTTTCAAAAATTAGGTTTAGGGGCATTTTAGTAATTTCAAATAAAATTGGAAATGATATAATAATTGAAACCCAAATTAAATCCAACACTAATTACATATAGAAAAATACTATTTGCTCATCAATTTCACAAATTATTTTCCATAAAATGCCCAAATCAAAATAATTAGAAATAATATAATTAAACTCTTTATTTTTCAAAGTAGCAGTATTAATATTTAAAATATTACTTATCTAATCCAAATCATATAAAATCCTTATTATTTCATAACTATCAACTTTATAATTTAAATATAGAAAATAATCCAATAATTATAAAATTGGATAATAATCATAACTCATCTCAATTTCAATAAATCACAACTTGCCTTAATTATCCTTAAGAAAATAATCTCTGAAATTAAGGCTATAAATAACTATATGATTTGAGACTTGATCATAATAAGACTTTTCAAAGTTCTGGGTCTTACATCCTACCCACCTTATAAAAATTTTTGCCCTCGAAAATTGATACAAAATGAAGGAAATTTCATAAGAGTTCACCCTTGAACACATTTAAGGAAGAAGCAAAAATATCTCAAAATATAAACATATATATGGTTTTCAAATACTTGGATGGTCGTATGCATAAAGATACAAAGGTAGGGGTGTGATTGCAAAGCAAACGTTACAAGATAGGCTCAATGCAAAAGATAACATGGGTCAATCATGTGATAGTAGGGCGAAGCATCAAAGGCTATAAAACATGATGGGGTTAAAACGACGTGCTTAACATCCGCACACTAATCTCATATCAACCTCAAAGTTTCAACTTTCCAACTCCATCAAGCACTTTACAATCCCATAACCGATCATAAGCCTAACGACCGCAAACCCGTTCGCAAGGAACAAGACACCCACAACTCATAATGTTGCACACCTACCGCTTCAACTTCCGTATACACATATCACGTCTTAAAGAACTAACGCATCACGTTACTATATCTACAGATCGCACGTGATATCAAAATAATTCTCGAGTCTACTTAGAAGGATATAAGATTTAAAAAGGAGAGTCAAATGTCAAGGATAGTACTCATAGATTTGAGAGAATGTATCCAATTCTAGATAAACAAGGATACTCAAGTAATGAAGTTTGCTAGACACAATTTCATTGACAACTTCAAAAATGACTCTTGGATCAAGAAAATTCAACAGGACAAATAAGAAGAAAGTCAACGCATTAGCTTGATACCAATTCAAGCTGAGCCAAAAAAGTATTAGATTTACAGAAAAGAATATCTCAACCCAAGACAAAACTCACAGAACTTAAGAGCATGATTAAAAATACTTCCAAATACATTGTTCATAAAAGAATCGAAAACTTGCGGAAAATCACTTCGCAATTTAGAAGAAAAGCTCAATAGCAAACATTCCTCAAGAGGGCAACAAAAGCAATAACGTGGCTTTGCTCTAATTCAACTTCATGTTGAAGTAGATTATGCAGAGTTTTAAAAACAAAATGCACACCGGCTTAGCTAAGAGCTAAAATATTTTCATCAAATATTTTAGAAAGTTAGTTAAGTGCACAATCTTAACCAAAAGTAATTCACAAAACTCAGGAGAGAAATTAAATGCTGGTTCAGAAACTCCCAAAGTCCATATTCAAACAAGCGTGTATAACATTTATAGTAAGTACGAAAGAGGAAGTTAAACTCTTTTTAGAAAAGAGACTCCGAAGTAAAAATTTGCTTACAATTTGGTAAAGGAAATAAGTGGTGCATTACAAACGAACCGGTTACCACTAAACAAGGAAGTTCTTCAAAACTTCATTTAAAATAGCGCATCCCAACTTTAAATTAACTTCGTCAAAATTGAACAATGGTTTCAATCTAAATCAAGCAACAGAAAATAAATTCCGTTTAAAACTTCTTACAAGAGAATTCAAAACTTCTTTAAAAAGTTCAGAACAAGACTCCCAAAAGTGTTCTTAAAATCACCATCTCAGAAGAACATTCAAGAAGTTTAAGATGTACTAAAATGGAGTCAAGCCTTGCAAGAAAGGATCTTAAACCAAAGTAGTCCAAACAAGATTCACTAGGCATGAGTCATCAAACAAGCTTTCAATTGATCCAAAAGAATACAAAAATCATAGGAAAAGACAACTCAATCATTAGTAATTTCTCAAAGGTAAATCTTTAACTAAAAACTCTTGTAGAGAGAATGAGAGAATAAACAATGCACTAATTTGAAACGAATCAAACTGACTCACATACGGATGAGATTCACAAGAGAGGACAAACCAAGATCAATGGTAATTTCACAAGATGTAAAAGATTAGTTAAAAACAGAATCATGTATGACATTCATAGAGGTGAAAAGCTTAAGAAGGAGCGAGTCTGATCATAAGAATAAAGCTATGAGTCCAACATTTTCAAAAGAACAACAATAGCATAAACCATGTAGTATGCTAAATCAAACTCAAATCAAAATGAATTAAGTAAAGTTTATCAAATGAAACTCAACCGGGATAAAAGTGAAAAATTCCCTTTCTTTCCAGAATTTTGAAAAATACCCCAAATACATAATCAAACGAAGATGTGCATTAGAACTATAGTAAAATCACTAGAAAGTCAAATCGTATTTAAAGTAAATGCAGTTCCGCAAACCAGTAAAAGTACAGGTGAGGTATTAGAAATAAATAATTGTTAAACTGTATAAGAAATCTTCAAAGTTCCACGTATAGATAAGTGTATATCTAGTCAACAGCAATTTTTATAAAAATCTCAAAATTAGCTGTAATCACTGTCAAATAAGAGGAAAACTGAATCAACAAGTTCTCTAAGAATGAACTCGGAACCCGGAGTTAAAAGTCACGGCACATTAAGACAAGTTCAAGGCTACATCAAGGAACACGTGAATCAAGAAGAACTCAAACAGAGGAAGATAGATGCAACAAGGATTCCAAACAAGCATATGGAATTAAGATCAAACAAGAATACATATGAATAGAGGAATAAAGTTGAAAAATCGAACTACTTTTCAAAAGGATTAACAACCAAGAACTTCAAGTTAGGATACGACAGAACAGGTCGACTCGAACAGAATTCAAGACACACAACTGAATAGCCTCGAGATATAGTTTCTAGTGTTCCCAAAACCCGCGATTCGCTTTACTCAAAACTCGTATACCATCTATGATAACCTATTAGTGCTCTCATATACATAATTCACTAGTATTAAGCCGGCCAAACTTAATATCAGGAATTATGCAATGCAAGACTAACAGCGTTAATCAATAGATTGTCATGTGCATAAAGCTCTAATTCTCATCATTCGACAAGACCTAATACATGACAAACGCTCAGAGCATGCAACTAAAGCATAGTCGGTCCATTCCTCAGGCTCTACAGGAAAGACCGCTCTGATACCATAATGTAACACCCTAACTACCAAAGCTCACGCTTCCGGCTGCGCCACTCTGATAGCTCGGACATTACGACGACACTTATACTATTTAATACTAAAATATGAGCCTGTTTAAACCTTTAAACCGCAATACCGCTTCCAAAGATACTTTCGTTCGATAACGTACATCCATAAGTACCATTCAACTTACAACAACTCATAAAGAGTACATCCATATATATACATAAATATATATAAATAATATTACAAACATAATCCAATACAATTCCTATCCCTCTTACAGATTATATCAAGATAAAGGCGAGGGTACGGTAAACCATAACTAAAACAATACAGAGCATCACAACAACAATTAAATAAGCTCTTCGTAACTTCTGCGCCCATATCCTGAAAGGGGAAAAATGTAGGGGGGTGAGAACATCATCCTCGAAAGGATTCTCAGTAGAGGGTTTTTGGAAATTACTGTAATAGGATACATGAAGATAAACCGTACTAGTGATTAATAACCGTCTTATGCCTCTTTTCAAAAACAACAGTTTACAATAAAAGTAAAGTCGGAAATCTTTTCTGAAAAAGGAAACATTCAATTCTCAAAAATTCAAAAGCCCTTCAAAACGATTCATCTATGCTGAACCAAAATAGCCTTTCATATGTTATTCCAAACCAGAAACACAAAACCGAAATCAACCATCGATTCATCTCATTTCAACCACGGCCCTAGGCCCAAACAATCCAACCATCAACCAATCACCACAGTCCAACAGAGTCCCAGTAGCAAACACAAATAGGAAGATGCAAGCACAAACAAACAGTTATTGCAAGTAGAAAAATTAGCAATTAATCACATAGGCAAACCAAGTATAATATGCACACCCAAGCAATGTCACATAGATACATAAGATGCATGCCTGTCCCTAGTGGCTGATGATATCATCTGTCGGTTATAGAGCCAACCCGACAAGTCCTGGTAGCTAACCATTGGACTGTCCCTCTGTCGCGCATCCCCAACTCGAGTTATACTCAGTATAAACTTGATCATAATCATGATCCATATCCAACACCCTCGCTGGTGTATATTCACGGGGGCAAGCTCATCCGGGCTTTCACAGTGCCCGGCCACACTTACGACATAGGGTCAAAAGAGCTTCGAGTCTCAACTTGGAGCATGTGATGGCTAGCCACTGCCTTCTCCCAGGGAAACTCTTATCTCCGATAGTGGAAGTGCAACATTCACATTTATCAATGATTCAGTATAAACATGCATTCAATCTCATGCATGGATCAACATCCATCTCAGCCATCCGGCTCACGCTTCATTCCAGAACTAGCCAATATTCATATCATACACAGCTATTCCGGCTCACGGTTCAATCCAGAACCAATCAATATGTATAATCATACACAGCCATTCCGGCTCTCAACAAAACAGCACTTCCACATTCAAAATCATCAAATTCATGAAATCGGCATTTACGCCATAAATCATTTTCTCAATTCATTTCACTTTGAAATCAAGTTTCAACTCTTTTCAGCCTTGGCTTTAAAGATCTCATTTCTCAAATTATCTCAGGCTCATAAGCCACTTTTACTCAAGGAAAATTCCCTTTTTAAAACAAGCCACTCTCGGCTTCCTCTTTCCAAAACTTCCAAAACTATGGAAAGTTAAAGATTCCTTTTGAAACATTCAAAATCACCCATCCAACAATGGGATTTTTGTAACAAAAGTTTCTCGGCAGAGTTCCAAGTCCTTAGGGGAGAATAGCATAACTCGTTTTGCCAAATTCATTTAAAATCATTAAAACCTTGGCTTTCCAATTTGAGTAATAAAATAAGATCTAAGCCAAACCGAGTCACGTAATCATTTACTTCCTTTAAAGCCGTTTCCTTTACTTAGGCAAAACCAGCTTCAACCCCCATGATAAATTCTAAAGCATTTCAACTGTTCAAAATTGTTTTAGTCTTGCAAAAATTCAGAATTCAAAGAGTACTTAAAATCTTTCTCAAAGCATTTCAAAATGAAACTTGTCAATAGACATTCAGATTCTTTCAAAGTCATTGAAACTTCTTTAATTGAAACCCCCAAGTCAAATTCAAAGGCGTAAACCCTTTTCACATTCTAATAGCTTTAAAACACAAGTTTCATCTAAATAACTTTCTCTTGAAAGAGATGCAATGCCTTTCTTAAGAAGCAAGACTAAATTACAATTTCCTCTTTACTAACTCATTTCGAAAGCATGAATCATCATTTTCTTGATAATTCAAATAAAATAGTAGAAGTCTTTAACTCCTCATTTTCCAAACAACATTTTAATAAAGACTCAGATTTTATAGAAATTCCGGCAGCATCTCCCCTAAAACTTGGACTTTGCCTCCCGGTTCGGGTCCCAACAAAACCATTCCACAATCCTTTTCCAACAGCCCGAATTCCGAAATCAGTTCAAGGCAAGCCAATTCCAACAGTCATCTCAATTCCATATTTCAAGGAAACCGTTTCAAAAATCAAATCGTTATCAGCCGAATAAACTCATTTCCAAAGCTTTAAATAAACGGTTCAGTAACAATCATTTATCGAAAACCAGATCATTTAAAGCAAGCCAGGCTAAATTCAAGAGTGTATTCTATTTTTCACATCATCAAAATAATTGACTCAATTCAAACCAATCCTCAACGGATTAAACTCAGATTTCAAATCTTTAAAGAATCAACTTCAAACATTACATTTCACAAGCCACACAATAATTCAGCCAAACCAACATCCATAGTCATTCGAGTCAATCAAATAATACATAAGGCAGATACAATCACCAAATACACAATATCTCACATCAGTACCCATATGTAATAATTCCAATAATAAACTATAGTTTTCGGAAAGCGCCCCTACCTCAAAACGCAATTCCATAACCCAAACACGTCACAGGAACCTCCTCTCTTAAACCGGGATCACCAACAACCGCAACCTCGGCTCCAAGCTACTCCCGCGGTAACCATAGCAACACTAATCGCAACATATAATAATCAGGACTCGACCCCACGTTACCAAAACTCATATTCATTAACCAAATACAACGAAATACTAACGCGAGGCTTTCCGAAACATACTTACCGAAGAAGGAACAGCTGAACCGAACAGCGGCGGTCTCTTGAACCGGTTCGGCGGCAGCCCGTTAGCCACCTCAAGTGACAGCGTCGACCGGACTACGGCGTTGGTAACTGAAACCCACATACAGAGGCAATAAAGCTTCCGGAATCTTAAACGAATGAAAATCAAATTCAAAGCCCTTACCGGTAGAGTTTTCCGGCGACGGCAGAAGTAGCCAGAGGCTCCGGCGGTGGTCCCGGAAGTCACAGAACCACTCCCGGTGATCCGAATCATAGAGACGCAGATCCCTTTTCTGGCAGTGACACCTACAGCAGTCGAAACCCCTTTCTGATGGCGGCAGCTCCGGCGGAGGCGGTGCCGGCGACACAAACGGCGGCTGGACGCAGTGGTTGGACTCCCAGCCCAGCCTCAGATCTCTCTCTCCTTCTCTGCTCCCGAACTCTCTCTTTCTGGCTCTGCCATACATGACAGCGGCTGACCCTGTGGCAAGGACGACGGCGGCGCAGAGAGGACGACGACGGCTTCTAGATATGGCGTCCTCTCCCCTCCGGCCATGGCTCGCATCTCCCCCCTCTACGGATCGTGATTCACGGCGGTGATAGCAGCGCCGTTGGGAGAAGCAGCGGCAACAACAGCGCCGTCCTCCACCCGCGCTTGCGCTCTCGACTCGTGGGTCACCAAGGACAGCGACGACGGTGCGGCCTCAGGGAACGGCGACGCTTCCCATCCGCGAGCCCCCTCTATCCCTCTCCGTCGCATCTCTCTTTAGCTGGCGTCGATGAAGACAACGACACGGTGACGGGCTCGGCAGCGACGCTCCTCGCGGTTCCGGCGACGAGGATGACGGCGTCTCTCTCTCTCCTCTCTTCCTTCTCCCTGCCGCACGCTATTCCCTCTTTCTTGCTTTTGTTCGTTTCTTTCTTTTCAGGAAAATGGGGAAAGGAGACCGTGTGCTATTATTTTGGGGAGCAAGAATTTTGGCTGCTGTTGCTGGGTATGGGGGAGAAAGAAACCGGGTCGGGTAACGGGTCGTTGGGTTAGGGTTTCATTTTCAAAAATTAGGTTTAGGGGCATTTTAGTAATTTCAAATAAAATTGGAAATGATATAATAATTGAAACCCAAATTAAATCCAACACTAATTACATATAGAAAAATACTATTTGCTCATCAATTTCACAAATTATTTTCCATAAAATGCCCAAATCAAAATAATTAGAAATAATATAATTAAACTCTTTATTTGTCAAAGTAGCAGTATTAATATTTAAAATATTACTTATCTAATCCAAATCATATAAAATCCTTATTATTTCATAACTATCAACTTTATAATTTAAATATAGAAAATAATCCAATAATTATAAAATTGGATAATAATCATAACTCATCTCAAATTCAATAAATCACAACTTGCCTTAATTATCCTTAAGAAAGTAATCTCTAAAATTAAGGCTATAAATAACTATATGATTTGAGACTTGATCATAATAAGACTTTTCAAAGTTCTGGGTCTTACAGTTTGTCTTGGTTAAGCTTCAACCGTATAAACAACACTCGGTGCAGCTGAGAAAAAATAAAAAATTGAGCCTAAAATATTTTGGACCATTTTAGTTCTCCAAAAGGATTGGCAAGGTTGCTTGTAAAGTGAAACTACCATCAGAATCTAAGATACACCTAGTTTTTCATGTTTTAATGTTGAAAAAATTTCAAGAAGACCCTTCAACCTAATACATTCCCTTACCAATTCTCTCCACAACACAAGAGTCGTTACTGCAGCCAATTGCTATATTGGATAAGAAAATTATTGGAAATGGTTCAAATGAGGTTATACAATTACTAATTTAATGGGAAGACATGTCTAAATCTAAAGTCACATGGGAGAACTATGATTGGCTGATAACTTACTATCCTCAACTCAACCTTGAGGACAAGGTTGTTTTCAAAGAAGAGAGTAATGTGGTGATACCAAGGACTATTAGAGTCATTTTGCACATGAACATAAGTGAAGGAAAAGAGAAATGGCTGAAAATTCACTACATGGCAAAAAGTGATGAAAATGAGAAGAGTGAAAAATGTTATAGATAAAAAAGGGTCAATTCTCAATTGAGAGTAGGGCTGGAAATAGGTAGGGTAGGGTAGGGTTTGGACATTACCCTAACCCTACCCGCGGGTTGAAAATTTCATTAAAATTCTGCCCTACCCTACCCGCGAGTTGAGAATCTCTCAACCATAACCCTAACCGCACTCTAAAGTTCTAAACATTATCCTACCCACAGAAATATCAATTTTTTTCAAAACAAATATAAAACTCAATCATTCCAAATTTCATACATATTAATAAAATAAAAAATAAAAAACTAATGATCCAAATTACTAAATTAACTAACTAATTTAGTGGTTGCTCACTTATTGCAAGTCATTGCATGAGAGAGGTTGTGGATTCAACTCTCACCTCCCTCACTATATACCTAATTTTTATAAAATAGGTGTTATATATAGGGTGCGGGTAAGGTAGGGTACATCCTAAATCCGTACCCTACCCTACCCGGCATACCCAGATCGATCTCTACCCTACCCGCAGCGAGTCGGATAGCCTACCCTATCCGAACGGGTTGGTCTGGATTGAATACCCACAGATAGAATATGTATTGTCAGCCTTAATTGAGAGATTATGTAATTAAAAGGTATAAGATAAAAAAAGACGTATATTAACACTATGCTTATGCTTAGTATGGCTCTTAATTCCTAATTTTAGAATCTTTTTTCTTCTTCTGTTATAGCAATAACACTAATTTGTTTGTCAATTTCAGGTGTAACTTGAAAGTTTATGATACTTTTAGTTTTTACCTTTTTTTTTTTCTTTTTATTTTGTCATAAACTCTTTGA
This sequence comes from Arachis ipaensis, assembly GCF_059453495.1. Taxonomy (NCBI): domain Eukaryota; kingdom Viridiplantae; phylum Streptophyta; class Magnoliopsida; order Fabales; family Fabaceae; genus Arachis; species Arachis ipaensis. Next base: position 32,489,059 of record NC_142435.1, read on the forward strand.
CCGTATCTATCTTTTTATTTGTAAATATTATTTGGATCTATTTATTTTTGTTGGTAGTTTTTTTTTTAGTATTTACCAAGTATATGTTAAAATATTCGTTTGTCAGATTTCATTCTTGTGAGTTAATACTATTTAAAAAAATTTTATAATTATTCTACGAGTAACTACTACAGTTAATAGTCTAGATAAATGGGATTTATATTTATTTTAAACCGAGTCTTACCAAATCCAAAAATAAAAAAGTTTATAACGTATGTGTATAGTATATATAATAATATAGTATAAAATACGAGTTGACACAATAGATTGTGCAGTGGGTGGGGGGATTGGCCACTTAATTACCATAAGTCGGTGGATTCATGAACCAGACTATTCAACGACGTGTGTTGATGTTCCTAACTTAGTAATTCAGAAAACTTGGTTTAAATTAAAACACAAATTACAACCCACCATATGCTGGGAGATTTTATTATTGGACGTACACTCATCTCATCGAAGGCTTTCATCTTACATAAAAAACAATAGTTTATTAATGTTGAATTTTTCCAAATAATAATAGTAGGGCCAGTATTGTCAACCCTCTATTAATTAATGTAAAATAATTCGTCATCATGTATTAAAGGAATAAAAAGACAATACAACAGATGCACATACACATACTAATATTCAACCACTAAAATTTAAGCACGTGATTGATTGAAACCTATGTGCAGATATAATTTTTTAAATAAATTTTCAAATTAGGTCTAAAAAAATCTAAATAAAATATTTTAATTTATAATAAATCATATTTTCTAAATTTTTTCAAAAATACTCTTGTAAAAAGTTTTTTGTTGTTTTGAATAGAAGTTAATTTATTTTATAAATTTATTTTTGAAATCTAATTATCTTATAAAAAATATGTTAACGATTTATTTCTTAAATAGACATATTAAAAACTTGATTAAGAATGATAGAGAGAATAATTTATCATATTTGAAATGAAAATTTTTCAAATTTTTTATAATAATAAAAAATTAAAATATTTTATCTAAAATTTATTAAAATCAATTTAAATATTTACCTTTTTTATTTTATTTTGATGGCTATTGACTATGAGGATTTTGTCTACTAGTGAAATTTCTCTATCCACGAACCTAGTATAGAATAATACAAATGCTTAGTGTTTTGATGATGATCAAGTCATAATTAAGTGTCCATTATAATTAAAAAAATATAAAAATTATTAAAATTTATTGTTTTTAATTATAATTTTTAGTTATTAATTTAATTAATAGTTGAAATTTAAGTGCAGTCAATTTCACATGAAGTAGATAACTAAAAGCTGTTAGATTAAAATTTAATCAAATCAGTCAAATCATTTAACGATTCTTACTCACGTGAAGTTTACTACAACTGAGTTTTCACCCATTCAAATTCAGTTTAGTTTGAAATTAAGCATTTGGCAAACACGTAGTGGTAGGTAGTTTTAACATCAACATCTTAGTATATAAAAATAAAATTCGTGTGTCAAAATCATAGTGGTAACCTTTCATTGTCTTTATAATATTAATTAAAATAAAACAATTCTCTACATGTCTATTTTTGTTTGTTCCCTGTACAATTTGTCCAACTTGTGACTTGGGTTTTGGATAGATTCTTTACTAGTAGTAGTTCTAGATGGGAGAAAAGATTAGTGGATAATTAATTGTATGGGATGATCACGGATTAAGAGAGAAGACCTTGATTGTCTTTTGAGTCCTGAGTTGAGTCATTCAATTTCCTTTGTAATGATTCTACTATTCTATCGATAAGGCTAGAAGAAAGCAAGAATTCAGAACAGAGAAGAATAATCTACCGTAAAGAAAAAATTGAATTAATGTGAATGAAAAGTACAATTGTTATATATATTGGACTCAGCAACTATTTATATATATAGTGCCTTAGTCTCAGTTAGAAAATCCATACAGTCTCATGTCATCACTCTTGTGCAGAATCAAACCATGGTGCTTAGTGCCTTGCAAGTATCTAAGAACTCTCTTTGCTGTCTTTTAATCTGGCAGTAGGAACTATGCATAAATTGACTAATTTTATTCACTATAAAGGATAGATTTGGTCATGTAATTAGGGCTGTTAAAATGGATTAAACTTATCGGACCAGCCTATTTACTCATTTAAAAGGGCGGACTTTGCCTCTAAAATTAAGCTCGTTTAAATTTCGGGCTAAACGGGCTGAACCCGATTAATCCAAAAAAAAAATAGCGGGTTAAAGGGGCTAGTTTGCGGGCTAAATGGGTGATCCGTTTATTTTTTTTTTAAATAGCACTTTTAGCCGAAATTTCTCCCGATCCGATCCGAAAATTTGATCCATCAACTAAAAAAATATTATTTTTTAAAGATTTTTTACCTAAAAGTAGTATTTTTTGTCAAAATATTTTTCAAAAAATAAAATAAAAGAATGAATGGGCTGGCCCATTTAACCCATCGGACTTATCATAAACGATCCGGGCTAAAAAATTATGGCCCGCGAATAAAACGGACTTAAACAGGCCAACCCTTTTAACTCGCGGGATTAATGGGCCGAGTCTAAATGAATTAGACTAGCCCGTTTGACAGCCCTACGTGTAATCAGTAAGTATTATAAAGATCCAACAACAGTTCTAAACAGCTTGGGATCTTCAAATTTTTCAGAAACTGTGGATAGTAATTGAAGAGAAGAAGATACCATAGGAGTAAGTATAGCATTAGCTTGTCTCATTCCTAGTTTGGACAATAAATCTGTAACATATTTCTTTTGTGAAAGATGAATTTATCCTTGTTCAGTTTTAGTAACTTTTATACCTAAAAAATAATTTAATTCTCCTAAATCCCTTAAAGAGAAAATTGTATCCAATTTGTGTGTCATGTTCTGAACAGCAGTAACATTATTTTCTGTGACGATTATATCATCAATATATATAAAGCAGAATTGCTTAGCAGTAAAACAAGAAAATCAAAATTAATTGGTACAAGTTAGTTTTGGTTTGTTGTAATTCTGTTAGGCTTAGTTGGTTGGACTCTAGCTATATGTATATATATATGAATAGTTGTTGTAAAGAAAATAATCTTTTAGATTCAATAGCATATAGAAAAGTATGACCAACATTAGCAATTGAATACTCAGAAGAAGAAGCCAAATTCTACTGAGAAGAAGTGATATGGTGAGATGCTCCTGTGTCTGGATATCAGATAGGGTCAGAGACTAAAGAAGAAACTGTCAAATAAACACTTGAATTGTGAAAATTTAATGTTGGAGGAGGTGGTGTAGTCGTGTAGGTGCATAGATCAGAGTTCACTTGTAAAGATGTGGAAGAAGTAAAGCTAAAATTGGTTGGAGAATTGAATCTGGAATTTTGATTTTGTGATGGAGGTGGTATTTCTTGATCAAACCTATAGAAACAATGTCAAGCTATGTGGTCAATCCGGTGCTTAGATTGTAATCATCTTGTCTCCATTAAATTCGGTGGCAGAGAATTAAACATTGGATTATTTGCTGGAGGAGTTGAATGAGAAGTTATGACTGGTGGTGAGATGGAATCATCTGAATTTTTACTTGGTAATGCCATGGATCATAGAATCAATAATTATGTAAAGATTTTACTATGAACACTCTATCAATAGAGCTAGAAGAAAGCAAGAACTCAGAACAGAGAAGAAGACTGCAATAATCTGCCGTAAAAAAAAAAACTGAATTAATGTGAATGACAAGTACAATTACTATATATATTAGGCTCAGCAATTATATATATATATATATATATATATATATATATATATATATATATATATATATAATTAGAATCCAACCAACTAAGCCTAATAGAATTACAACAAGCCAAAACTAATTTAAACCAATCAATCTTGATTTTCTTGTTTTGCTGCTAAGCAATCCTGCTGTATATATGCATGTTCACTAACATCCTTCACTTCCAACTTTACCCTCCCAAACATAACCTTTTAGGATATAAGATATCCACATAATTAAGGTTGCCCAGTTGCTCTATATATAAGGCCTTATTATGTACTATTATCAACAGTCTAATTAATTCGATTTCACATTACAAAGATTCCATAATAAGGAAAGAGTTTCTCATTAATTTTTTTTTTTTAAATTTGTCAAGACATCTAATTAAGAGATTAAATGTATCTATTATCTTCATAAATTTTACATTAGTTCATTAGGTTAAGAGTTACGGTTTAGAGTTTGAATCTCGTAATAATAAGAAATTTTTCATTCCAAAACATAAATTTGTCGATATTTTAAATTATATAATAAATTTATATATTTACCATCTCAAGCTCGCAATAATCATTATCAAATATATAGGTATATATGACATTATATGATCAAACCATACTTATTTAATAAACAAGCTCAAACAATTGAATCAACTTTGATTCACAAGCTCATGAGATTGAATTATTAAATTTTTAAAGATATTACTAATTTGATACTCAAAAGATTCAGATGCGTCATTGAAAGATATTATCAAAAAAATAGTCCTTGAATAATTTGAAAATGCTACAAAATAACCACTACTATTATATTTTTATAAATGACAAAAAAATTTGTATTTAACAAAAAATTTATTCATTTGATTCGATTTTTGTGTCAATATTTGAATAAATATTTAAAAGATGTAAAAAAAAATTAGAGCAAATTTTGATCTTTAGATTTTTTTTTTTCCAGCAAAATTTGGTCATTTACGATAAAAATATATTTTATAAAAAATCACTTGACATAAAATTATTAAATTTTAGAGATAAAAATACTTTATTTTTCTAATAATGCTCACAAAATATTGCATCAAAATCTAATTCTTAATTTTTTTTAGAATATATATTTAATATTTAATTTTTTCTCGCATTTTTAAATCTTTCGGGAATTATTTGTTGTTATTATCTTTTAAAATTATTTTTGTCAGTGATATAAACTTTTAGATACCATTTTAATAATTTACTCTATTAAAGAATCTACTTCAAATTAACCCCCAAAATTGAGATAAAGACACAAAAATATAAACACTGAAACAGATTATGGCTGCATTTGTTTATAGAGACAGGACATTGAGACATAGACACTAGACATAAAATCATGTTTGATAGAGGAGACATGGACAGAGACAGTGTGTCCAGAGACACTGAATTAGTGTATTTTGTGTCCATCCTAACAAGAAGGACACGGGAACACTAACAAGAGACACAACTTATTTTTCATTCTTTTTTCATTATTTTTGTTAATTTTTCATAATTATATTTTTTTATTATTATATTTTTCATCTCAAATTTTTTGAAAAGAAATAAGAATAAATTAAATTTTTATAATTTGTTCTAGTTTATCACCAAACAGAATACAAGAACATAAAAATTTGTGTCTCTATCCATCAGTATCTTGTCATATCCTATTCTCAGTATCTTATCCTGTTCTATTCTCAAAAATAAACGTAGCATGTATATAAATATATAGTGTTCAGCAATTATAATAAACAGAACCCAAATTACTTTAAAAAATCTATTTTATCTTTCTCTATCCCTTCATCTTTTCATCTCAATTTCTTTATGATCTTCTTCCTTTTATCTGAATTTTTTCTCCAAAAACAAATTACAGAATCATAATTTAATACAAATTCAAACAAATTGACAAAACAAGAAATTAGAATTTCTCAAACTCATGTCCTATTTATAAAGTATCACCTTCATAATAAAAAATTTAGAAAACCTAAATTAAAAAATAGATCAAATTTAAATGTAATAAAATAAACAAAAAATATGAAGAAGAAGATGGATGGTAAAACAAAGGCCTGAATTCTAATTTAATTTGAGTGATTTATAAATTAGAGATTAGAAAAGATAGAGTAGTTAGCAAATAGTTAGAATTCGAGAGAGCTAACAGAGAATAAACAAAGAGCATAGTGACAAACATAGAGCAAAAAAAGACGATAATGAAAAAGGAAGAACATAAAACACAAGAAAAAAAGAGAGAATATAAAACACAAGGATGTAATGAACGACACTAGTAACAGAGGGAGAGGGTAGAGAGAGGGAAGATCAGAGGGGGAGAGAAGTGGAAAGAGATAGAGTGGTAAAAAGAGGGGTTAGAGTTGAGATAAAATTGATAATTTAAAAAAATAATTTGAGATAAAATTATCAAATTTGTGTCATATAAATTGTATTTCAATGTCTCAACTTTAAGGAAGAATATTGCAAACCAATTGTGGACATATGTAAATAAATGTGTAACTATTTCTGCATCTCTGTGAATACGGATACTAAACAAATATTGTCTTGTTTTTTTATTGTGAATTTTATCCCTCATTTTTCACCAAAATTAGTCATAAAAATTTTGAATTTAAATAATTTGGTACTCGACCAATTTTTATTCTCTTTAAGTTTTAAAAAATACGCTCGTCTAACAAATTAGTCCATTTGTCACTTTAAAGAAGGACTAATTTATTTATATATATAATTGATATTTTTTTAAATTTAGTTGTCTTATAATAAAATTAAGAACTTATTTATGTAACACATGTATGTATATTAAAATTTTGATTGAAAATAATTGAACGACTAATATATATCTACGAAAATAATTTTCAAAAATTTTTAATAAATAAAATTTTATTAAGTACCAAAATATTCTATCTAAAATTTTTTTAGACATCAATTTAAATATTTACTCAACTATCAACTTGCTTTTTTTTTTTTTCTAAATTATCCTGAATGTGCTTAGGGTGACATAGCAGACTTTTGGTTCGGAAAACTTCTTTTTCTTTAACTTTTGGCAACTAACACATGACTTCTAACTGATAACTACATATAAATAAGTAACTAACACAGCTTTCATTAATTAGAAAAAACGAAATCATATGTTTACCTTACATAATCATGGGACACATATACATACATAATCCTTTAATTAAAACTATTATGATGATGAAATAACTCATAAAAATATCCAATTTTTTTCAGCTTCCAAAGTTGTGTGACTAGAACTTTAGAACTGTCTTTTTTTGGGGTTCTGACGGTGAAATATAATTTAAAATGATTTTTTTTTTATAAATAGGTCTTTTATTTCATCTTCCAATATCGCTACATATTTGATGGGATAATAGGTCTTGTTGTACCTCCATATTTTAAACAAGTAGATTGACGTCACACTTTCCTAAGGAGGTATGAATTAGGGGAAGTAGCAGATGCAGTAAAGAACAAGAAGTGTTCTTGGACGGATGGACGGAGTATAATTTGTCTGCTTGACAGTCAATTCCGAGCTTTTAATTTTGACTTTGAGCTTATTATTTGAGCGTTCAAATTTTTCATCTAAAGAGTATATCTTATTGTAGAAAGAACAAAGAAAGTATATCTGCAAAAAACACTCCAATATTTAAGTCAGTTCAATATATATTTATATATCCTAAAAATAAAATGTCTTACCTTTTTAGATGCGAGATTAGGCATTAGCGGTTATGCTTTTAGCAATTATTTTCATTGAAGAGTGATAATATCATATAAAAACGCATGGTATATGTTTTTGTGCGAATCCGATTTATAGCATTTGAACGAATTATAACGCCTGGAGTCGAGTTATAACGTGTAAAGTCGATTTATAACTTTTTGATTGGGTTGTAACGGCCATATCATAGCCTCCAAACTTGACCTATTGACATCTTGATAAACCAGGTTGAGCTTTTTTCTTTTTAAAAAGTTGAGTTATAACTCGGCGAGTGTTATGAGTATAGAGCCCCCAGCTCAACATACTTTATTGAAATGAAAAAAAGGGAATTTTAATAAATAATTATTAAATTAAATGAATACTGAAATAAAATTAATGACATCACTGAACAATGTGCTTTAACTTTTGCACTTACCAATGCTATCTGAACCGTCTCTTATTGTGAGATCTGACGGTGGGGATCGTTGGGTTGGAGCTAAAACAGTTTTTTAACTTGCATGTAAAATTAAATTTGGAATTCAAATAGTTGTCATAAATTTCATTTCTGCTTCTATCAAAACGTGTTGGAAAGAGGATTGTTAAAGACATGAGTAAAAAGGGTAAGTTTTTTCATCTGTCTTTTCTGTTTTGTTTGTTCCTTCACTTTTCTTTTGCTTCTGTGTTAGAGATGGATAATGAGAAAGGGAAGAGGGTGCAACCGTTGGTAGAAGATGGTACATATGAGTGGGTTAGTGATGATGTGAAGGTTCGGGGGTCATTGTTCGTAGATAGGGATAGTGTAAGTGAGATAGAGGTGAGTAAGATTGTCAGGTTGGGTTCTGAAGTTCATGTCGAGTTGTTGCCTTGCTCTAGGGCTAATCGTGTGTTTCATAGGAGGAATGACTTCAAGTTTTTCTACATGCATAGTTGCGTTCTTGAGGAGTTGCAGGTAAAACTTCCGTTTATTGAGTTTGAATGTAGCGTTCTGAAGAAATTAAATTGTGCCACATCGCAGCTTCATCCTCATGGATGGGCTTTTCTTGCGGTGTTTTGAAATTTTGTTGGATTTTCTGGATTTGAAACCCTCTATGGAATTATTCTTTTCGCTATTTCAGGCAAAAGGAGTTTGGAAAGGGGGGTTGGGTTAACTTAAACAGTACACCCAAATATTCTGTTTTTAAACTGTATAAATCTTCGTTTAAAGATTTCAAAAAAAGGTTTCTAAAGGTGAGGAGTGACGAGGATTTGTTTCCATTTTATTTGGACGAGAATCTGGCTGAAAATTTTCCCTTGTTTTGGTCTTCTCAACCCCAGCACATTCTGGGTCCTGAGAAGATTAGTGTAAGAAATGAGTGCATAATTGAATTTCTGATTGAAGTTGTGGATAGGACGAACTTGATATCAATGTTTGACTTGCTTCCTTGGGAAGATAATAAGCAATTTGTAATTGATTATTTGAGTAAGATTTTTGAAAATTTTATTGATAGCAAAGGATGATATTGTATAGTTTTTTTTTTTATTTTTCTTTGTGTGTTTAATCAGCTGAAAAATATCTAGGACTGTCAGCTGCAAGCCTTAGAGCTCGTTTTAAGAGTAAGAATTTGAAAAAGGAAGGTTCATCCTCCAATCCAGAGAAGGGAGGTGTGAAGGGCGAGGTAAACCAACCTTGGCAAGGACGAAAAAAGATTATTTTCAGGAAAAAAAAGTCAGACTTTATTATTGTTGATGGATCCGATGATGTTTCTGAGAGAGGTAAGGATATACCTCTCGAGGAGCTCACCGCTTTTGTGGATAGTCAAAAGAGGCTTCATGGTTTTGTTGAGGATATGGACGGATCCTCACTTTGGGGTAAAGATTTTCCTTTTATGGTCATGACGGATGAGGTTGGTCAGTCATCGGTGGATAAGACACTGGCTAAGGAGGTCGGAGACATAGTTTTCGACTAGTATATGCAGGTACGGGTTTGTGATATTTTGTATTTTGGTAAGATTATGGTTTCTGATTGGTGTGCCTTTCTTCTTCTCTATCTCTCTCTTTTTTTGGTAGGTGGTCGGTCTGTGGTGTGGAATTTATAACCCACAAACTAACCGGCAAGTGCACCGGGTCGTACCAAGTAGTACCTCAAGTGAATGAGGGTCGATCCCACGAGGATTGATAGATCAAGCAATAATGATTGAGTGATTGGCTTAGTCAAACAAAAAGAAAATGGTGTTTTGAGAGTTTAATTGTATTAAACAGTAATTCATAGAATTAATAAAGCAAACAGCAAACAGGTTGTGAAATATATGGAGAAAACAGTTAAGGCTTCAGAGATAATTATTCTCCGGATTAACTTTTCTTACTACCTATTTTAATCATGCAAGATTCAATTCATGGCAAACTATATGTGACTAAACCCTAATTTCTTAGACCTTTTTAGTCTCCTATAACCTTCATCAACCGCCAATTCCTTGGTCACTTGATTCCAATTAGAGGGTGAAGTTCAATTCTAGTTTATGTGCCACAAAACCCTAATTATCCAAATATAAGAGGATTATATGTCAAAAATTCCGTTAAGTCCAGATAATTAGAAATTTAGGAGAAATTGTTTTCATGCTGTGTTCAAGTAAAGAGCTTTTTCAAGTTATACAAGAACTCAATTAGAACAAAGGTCATATTTCCGTTCCACCCAGAATCATAAGATAAAGAACGAAAATAATTCTTAAAATAGAAATCAATAAATGAATTAAAATAGAAAAATAATAGTATTAATCTATACAATAGACAGAGCTCCTAACCTTAACAGTGAAGGTTTAGTTGCTCATGGTTCAGAGAGAAAACAAGGATTCTGAAAAACTGTAAAGTGCGGAATGAGGAAGAAGAGAAGAGATACCCCGAAGGACTGAGTCTTTTCCCTTTTATATCTAATCCTAATTAATGTGAAATATATTTTCTAAAACTAAATAATATCTTTTTCTATTTTTAAATAGAATAAAGTTTAATAAAAAATTTACAAAGCCTTCACATGTTGTGCTCCTGGGACGAGTAGGGACCATTTGATTCATTAAAGGTGGCGCCAAACTTGAGATATCTCAAGGTTGGCTTCAACATGTCCGTGCGCTTCCCTTTGGTTCTCCTTAGCTGGCGCCAAATCTCAAGTTTGGCTTTAGCAAGCCAGAATGCATTCTTCAAATGTGTGCACCCTTGGCGCCAAACTTGAGAAATCTCAAGTTTGGCTTTGGTTGAACGCCCTATACTTTCTGGAGTGGTTGAGTGTGGCGCCAAACTTGGAGAATCCCAAGTTTAGCGCCAAACTTGGAGAAAGATTGGCGCCATTGAGGCCGAGTGTGCTGGAGAAGAAGTGTGCACTATTATACATCGTTGGAAAGATCTGGACGTTAGCTTTCTAATGCCACTAGAATCACGTCAGTTTGACTTTTGTAGCTCAAGTTATTTTTGTTGGAGTGTAGGGAGGTCAGAGTTGACAGCATCATTCACTTTCTTCTCTTTTTCTACAAAAACTCCATCAAATCTATCTGAATGCTACCTGAAATAAACAAAATTGCACACAACTCAAAGTAGCATTCATAGTGGCTAGAAGATGATTAATTCTTGATTAAACTCAACAATTTGAATGCAAATTCTCTAGGAAAAGATAGGAAAGATGCTCACGCATCAGTTTGCGGATGGCCAGTTTGGGTCGGTGCTAGGAAATAAAGCATAAGAAATTGTTGGGTTTATTTGTGGACTCAAATAAACTGAAGGAAGAGTTAAATATGAAGAAGAATTTGATTATGGAGCTGGAGGCAAAATTAATGGAGAAAGAGAAAGAGTTGAAGGTTGTGAAGGATAACTATGAAAAGGAATCCGAGTTGTTGAAAAAGAGAGATGCTGACTTGTCTAACATGAAGGATCAGATGATAGAGGTTATGGTGAAAATGAAGGACTTCGAGAAGGAGAATCAAGCTGAAATTTTGAATGCTTTTGTAGAGGGTTTTGAGTGTGCTGTTGTGCAAGCTATGTTTTTAGTACCGGACAGGGACCTTTCTCAAATGGATCCTGGAAAAATAGTTCGTGATGGAGCTTTGGTTGACGATGAAGATGTAGTTGAGGAAAGGGATAATAATTTGGGTCATGATGTATGACTTTTGTCTTTTATCACGTATTTTGAATTTACTGTTCTGAACTTTGTTTACCATCAGTTTAGGATGATAATAACTATTTATACCTTGCCAAGTTTGATTTGGCTTTTTGCTAATTGTCTGAGTTTTGCATTTTGTTAGAATATTTGCTTATATGAGATGTGATTTATTCGGTAATTGGTGGTGCGAGGAACATTGCGCAAGTGTCCTCTGCTTTTGATAGTGTAGTTTGTATGTCATTGATTGATTGATGACTATCGTTGATGATAGTAAAGAATCGGTTCCAAAAATGTTGCCATTAATGGAGTATTTTGAGGTTTGCATTTAGCATAGATGATTGAGTAGGTTTATATGACGTAAGTAATTATTTGTCGTTAGCTGATTGTTATATCTCGGACAGATATAGATCGGTATAGAGAAAGAGACCATTAACAAAACAAGTAGTATAATAATATTGACCTTTTGATTTTACAAAGGTGCAGGTAGGCTAGTCTCGTTAAAACCTCTCCAAGCAAAACCCTTTTCGAAAAAAATCTTGTGAGTAGAAAAAAGAGTACCTGACTTTGACTTTTAGCTATAATAGAGCTTTAAAGATGAGATATTCCATGTATTGGATTGCATAGTTATTATTACCAGACCGGACCAGTCAGTTCAACCAGAAAAACTAATGAACCGGATCCTATACCGGTCCGATACGATGATTGGACTACATAAGGCAAAGAACCGGTAGAAACCGGTTAAATTCGGTAAAGACTGGTTCAACCGAACCACTTGAGTTTCAAAATTTTCTCAAAATGAAAGAGATGGGTTCGAGCCCCCCTCCTCAAGGAGAGAAATGGTAGTCACAACCACCAGGCTGTCTTACTCGTTATTAATATATGTGCAAATTAAAATACATATAGATATCTTTCAACAAATAATTTGCTTCTATTTAATTTAGTTTAATTTTAGTTATAAACTCACTTATTTTTTCTTTTCATAATTATATAATATCTATTAATATTATTTTTCAATAAATACTTGTAGTATATAATAGTATAATAGATATAAACTAATTAATAAATTATTAAAATTCGAAAATAATAGTTATTTTAATATAAAAACAAAATAAAAATATTTATGATAGAGTAAAATTAATAAAATACTTATCGTTCCTGTTCCATATTGTTTTAGAATAGCTAGATATTTTTAAAATGTTAGTGAAAATATGTATTTTGAATTTTAATTTTAAATTTTTTACTATGTTTTGTTTTTTTATTTACATAGGACCGGGTCAATCGTTTCAACCAGTGACCCACCGATTGAACCAATAATCCAGTTACCAGTAACCTGACCGGTTCGATCACCGGTTCGATTCTGACAACTATGGCTGCTAGTTTGCCATGTGCTGGAGGTCGTCGTGCTTGTTCTATTTCTGAAGTACCAAATCGTTGACCTGAAAAGATCTGTGGTTGAACTTTTGATTATATCACCGAGCTATGTGTTGCTGCATGGCCTGGTGTCATTGAGCCGTCATATCTCAGATTTCTTCTATAGTGTCTAAATCGAATTGCCGAGCTTGATCTTGTAGCCGAGCATTAGTGATTTGAGTTCGGAGTGATGATTGAGAAACCTCTAAGGGTATCATGGCTTCGGACCTGTACACTAATCTGAAAGGTGTTTCCTTTGTTGTTGAATGTATGGTGGTGTTGTATCCCCAAATTATTTATGGTATTAGTTCGGCCCAGAGTCCTTTAGCATCATCGAGTTTTTTCCGTAAGGCATGTAAAATGACCTTGTTTTCTGCTTCTGCTAAGCCGTTTGTTTGTGGGTGTTCCACTAAAGAAAAAGTGTTATGCTATTTTCAAGTTCTGCAAAAAAGAGGTGATTTTTTATCAGCAAACTGGCGATCATTGTCAATGATGATATGCTGAGATATACCAAATTTACAAATAATATTTTTTCAAACAAAGAATATCACTTGTTGAGAGGTTATTTTTGCCAAAGGTTGAGCCTCAACGCATTTTGAAAAAATAATCGATGGCAACTAGTAAAAATTTTACCTGTTCTGGTACTAAAGGGAAGGGACCAAGGATATCGAGCCCCCATTGATTAAAAGGCCAACTTACTTCAAAATAATACAATTCCTCAGCTGGAATATGTATAATCGGGGAGTGATTTTGGCAATTAAGGCAAGCTTTGACTTTGTCATTACAATCTTGCAGTAAGGTCGGCCAGAAAAATTCGACATGAATTATTTTAGAGGATAGGCTTCGAGCGTCGATATGAGTGCCACAAATACCTTCATGTGCCTTTGCTATAGCTAGGTCAGCTTCCGACCTAGACAGACATTTTAACAGTGGACGAGAAAAACTTCGTCTATATAAAAGATTATTGAAAATAGTGAAAAAAAGATGCTTGACGTCGAAATTTCAGAACATTATCTATACTTTGAGGAATGTTTCCAGTCTTGAGGTATTCTGTATAAGGCTTCCGCTAATCCTCTTCCTGAGTGACACTTAAAACCTCGGTTAAATCGATAATTGGTTTAAGTAAAGTAGATTAATAAAGAGAAGATGTATGTGATTGTGTGCTTACGAGCTTTGATAAAATGTCAACTCGGTGATTGTGTTCTCTAGGTATGTGGTGAATTTCAAAATTTGGAAATTTTGAAATGATTAATTTGACAATAGTTAAATATTTTGCTAACAAATGGTCTTTCACTTGAAACAGATCGTTTACCTACTGTACGACTAACAAAGAGTCACAATATACCTTTAGTTCCGAGAAGTAAATTGGTTTCTAGTCTCAGACCCGCAATTAGATCCTCGTACTCTATCTGGTTGTTGCTTGCTTTGAAAAAAAGATGTAAAGAATGTTCAAGGATGAATCTGTTACCATCTTCAAGCAGGACTCCAGCGCCACATCCTTGAAGATTGGATGCTCCGTCCACGTATAGGGTCCATTCTATTGGGTGTTCTTCCAAAGTTGGAACGGTAAAATCGGAAACAAAATCTGCTAGGTATTGTGACATGATCAACCCTCTGCTTTGGTATCTAATGTCAAATTCGGAGAGTTCAACCGACCATTTTATAAGTCGGCCAACTAGTTTCAGTTTATGGAGGACTTGCCAGAGTGGTTGGTCAGTTCTAACATTGACAATGTGGCTTTGGAAATATGGCTGGAGGCGTTTATCCAATAATACCCAAGCAAGAGCTAGCTTCTCTATCTGCGGATAGCGAAGTTCAGCATTCTGTAATGATTTGCTTACAAAATAAATCGGTCGCTGCTCTTTTCCTCTTTCTGTAACAATAATAAAGCTTACAGCCCAGTCAGTAACTGATAGGTAAAGATAAAGTTCTTCCTCCTGAATAGGTTTTTGTAAAATTGGGGGTTTTGAAATAATATCCTTTAGATTTGAAAAAGTTTTTTCACATTCGTTAGTCTAGGTAAAATTGTTTTTCTTTTTCAACGTTTGGAAAAAGCAAGAAGATTTAGATCCTAAACATGGTAAAAATCTAGATAAGGAGGCAAGTCTCCCTGTTAACCATTGGACTTCCTTAATTGTCTTTTGGCTTGTCATATCTGGCACAGCTCGACATTTGTCAGAATTGGCTTCTATTCCTCGATTTGTAAGCAGGAACCCTAAAAACTTACCTCCTTGCACACCAAAGGGACATTTTTCAAGGTTGAGTCGCATGCGGTAGCGTCTAATTTGATTAAAGATTTCCATAAGGTCGTCGACATGACTGTTGCCGAGCTTTGTCTTTGCAACCATATCGTCGACATAGACTTCCATGTTTTTGCCGATTTGATTTGCGAACACCTTGTCCATAAGGCGCTGATATGTTGCTCCTGCATTTTGAAGTCCAAAAGGCATAACCTTAGAGCAATAGTTACCATAGTCAGTAATAATGGCAGTTTTATTTTTATCAGAAGGATGTATTAAAATCTGGTTGTAACCAGAATATGCGTCCGTAAAGCTTAATATTTTATAGCCTGAAGCATTGTCAACTAAAGAATCAATAGATGGTAAGGAATAAGCATCTTTTGGGCATTCTTTGATGAGATTGGTGAAATCAACGCACATGCGCCATTTACCGTTGTGTTTTTTTACCATTACCACATTGGCCAACCATGTTGTAAACCTGATTTCCTGTATAAAACCAGCACTGATGAGCTTTTTGGTTTCTTCTAAGGACGCTTGCTTTTTCTCAAGGCCAATGTTTCATTTTTTCTGAGCTATAGGTCGTGCAGATGGGTTGAGTGCCAACTTGTGAGAAATGACCGAGGGATCAATCCCGGGCATATCAGCAGGGGTCCATGGAACAGATCGGCATGTTGTTGTAGGAATTTTTGAATTGAACTTTTTTCCTCCGAGCTAAGAGTCGTACCTACATAAGTAAACTTGTTAGGGTCATTCATGAAATATACTTTTTGTAGTTCCTCTATTGGTGTTGGTCGTTCAAGGAACTCGGCTCTTGGGTCAAGGTCTGCGAGTGCTGGGAGGTCGTCAGAATTATGGACATTGTTCACTTGGGCTCCTATAGCTCGGTTTGGCAGTTTGAGACTGATGTTGTAGCACTGACGAGCTTCACGATGGTCACTGTGAATAGTTGTGATCAAGTCGTCCTGCATAGAGAACTTAACACTGAGATCAATTGTAGATACTATAGCGTCAAACTTATTTAAAAAAGGTCGGCCAAGTATTAAATTATAAGGGCTAAAACAATCGACAACTAAATATTGAACATCAGAAGTCTTAGATAAGGGATGCTCACCCAGTATGGTTTGTAACCACACAGAATCCAATACTGGGACACATTCACCTGAGAATCCTACCAGGTCTCCAGTGGATGGCTGGAGTATGTTATTGCTCAGCTTCATTTTCTGAAATGTAGAATAGAATAGAATGCCTGCGCTGCTTCCAAGATCTAGCAACACTTTGTGTACAAAAAGGTCTCCCAGCTGGATAGAAATGACAACCGGGTCATCCAGATTTGTGGTGTTTGCATTGAAATCAGATGTTTGAAATGTCATCTCTGGAAAATGGGGAAGTGTATGGATTGTATTCAAAGTTCCTTCTACCGAGAGCATACCTCGGTATGTACGCTTTCGGGACGAGCTTGTTGCTCCTCCACCTACAAAACCTCCAGAGATACAGTTAATAAATCCTTGTGGTTGACCAGGATGATTATGAGTCATTTTTTCCTTGTCTCGGGAATATTGCCCTACAAAGGTGTGGTCGGCAGAGGATGTGGCACGTTTTTGTATGTGGCTGCTGATATATTTGTCTAGGTAGCCTTGCCAAGCTAATCGCTCTAGTAGATCTTTGGCCATCACACACTCATCAGTAGTGTGCCCATGCTTTTGGTGAAAGGTACAATATTTGGATTTATCCATGTTCTTCACGTCCTGATAATTGCCAGCCTTCCGGGGAGGCTTGATGAGCTTTGAATCAAGTATTTCTTTGATTATGTTATCTCTTTTTGCGTTAAACTGTGTATATGAGTCATAACAGGGAGTTAACTTGAAGGTCTTCTTGCTGTCTCGAGTTTTATCCTCGTCTTTGTTTGTGTGAGCTTTTTCTGATTTTCAAGCTTGGAGGAGTTCCTCAATCTCCATTTGGCCTTTAGCCTTCTCACGGAACTCGACAAGTATTTCCGGCTTGGCAACCGTGATTGCTTCTTAGAATTTTCCTGGTCGAAGTCCACTCTTGATGGCATGCAGATGCACTTCAAGGTGAAGATCTGGTATGGTGATGCACTTCAGGGTGAAGATCTAGTATGCAGATGCACTTCAGGCTTTTGTTCTGACCTTGTTTGGTTGTATTCAGGTAATCAGAATCATGCAGGTAAATGGAAGAAGCAGCAAAGTGATCTTTAAAAAGTTTCGCGAGTTTCTGAAAAAGAGAAATAGAGTCTGCAGGCAAAGAACAAAACCAATCAAGTGCAGGACTGTCTAAAAAAGTAGGAAAACAACGACATAAGACAATGTCAGAAGCACCATTTACTATCATTATAGATCGAAATTTTTGCTTCTTTGGGTCGCTTAACCCATCATAAGGGGTTAAGGTCATTGGCAGAGTGAAACTCCTGGGAATTTGGAAATTCATGATATCAGCAGTGAATGCTCGAATAGTATTGTCGAGTTCATTTTCTTCATCAGCTTGCCAACCTTCCTCGGGCCGCTGAGTTTCAGAAACATGCGTTGAATCAGAATCTTGTTCCTCATCTTCTACTCGTTCATTGCAATTGTCATTATTTTCGATCCGAGCATTGGTCAACTCGGCTATTTGGTTTGCCATCCTTTGATTTTCCTCCGCCATACGCTGATTAGCTTGTTGCAACTCAGTTACCATCTGAAGGAGTTCAGAAGGTGTTGGCGGAGGTTAATCAGCCATGGATGGATAAGGAAATTTTGGGGTCAAGAAAAGGGTAAGAAAGATTTTATTTCTTGGGCCCCACGGTGAGTGCCAATTATTCTTGCATGGATGGACGGAGTATAACTCGTCTGCTTGACAGCCAACTCTGAACTTTTTATCTTGACTTCAAGCTTATTGCCTGAGCGTCTGAGCTTTTCGTCCAGAGAGTGTATCTTGTTGTAGAAAAAATAAAGGGAGAAAGTACCTGCAAAAGGCACTCCGATATTTAAATCAATTTAATGTATATTTGTATATCCTAAAGATAAAATGTCTTACTTTTTTATATGTGAAAATAGACATTAGCGGTTATACTTTTAGCAATTATTTTTATTAAAGAGTGATAATATCATATAAAAACTCATGGTATATGTTTTTATGCTTATCCGATTTATAGTGTTTGAACAAATTAGAACGTCTGGAACCGAATTATAACAACTAAAATCAATTTATAGCTTTTTGATTGGATTGTGACGGTCATATGAAAAAGTAAAAGCTGCGATGTCTGAAGAGAAAAGAAAAGATTAATTGAGTTAAATTGATATATTGAGTAATTTAGATAAATGACGACATACATACAAGTCTTTAATTATATATAACAATAAGAGTCCCATCATCACATATTTAGATTCTATTATAACATATGCAGCAGAAAATAAAATTCAGATGACACAAGGGAAAATATCAACTAATCTCCAAACTACTTTTTTTTTTTTTGGGTCTGATCTCCAAACTACTCTTAATTCTCCCTTCTCTCAAACTTCAATAGTGATCCGCAAACTTAGTAAGAGATAACACTCTTTTTTGGTGAATTAGAGGGCCGAGGGCCCAAAGAAATAAGAAAACAATTAGCAAAAGATAAAACTACCTTTTGTTTATTGTTAGAGATAAAAATTCAATTTATTTAGAGATTGAATTTTTATCAGTTTTTTTTTATTATCTAAATAGTTATCTAAATATTCATATAAAATTTTAAATAAAATATATAAATAATTTATCAATACAAAATTTTTTTTTATTATTTGTATCACGATTTATAATATTTTAATGATGGTTTTTGTTATTATAAAAAATAAAAGACATTTTTGTAAACTTATTAAAAAATAACGATGATTTTGATGATTTATTATTTTTATACTTTTATTACTGGGTTTCTGAATAACCTTTTTCATTTGCTTCTTTCTAGATAAAAAAACATCCGATAAAGTGTTTTCAAATTGGTCTTTCTTTACAAACCAAACAAAAAGACAAATTAAAATTGTATTGGGCTTTATACATTTTTCGGTAATCCATATGTTTCATGCTTGATACCATTCAGTCATTCACACAGAATACACTAGACCTTTTTTGAATAAAAAGATTTATATTTTTCAATTTATGTGATAATAGAAGGAATTATGTTTTTATGCATTATATTTTAATTTTGTAACTAGTTCAGTTTTGTAGGTTGAGTCTGCAAAATTAAGAATCAATGCAATTTCACCGTCTTACCAGCAAAATTGAGGGAAAAAATTGTATCACTATCAACAAAATTGAGAAAGAAAATGTGATATGAACAAATTAGTTATACTGCACAGTTTATACTATTTTAACCACTTAATGATATTAGTTCATTA
The DNA here is from genome assembly GCF_059453495.1 of Arachis ipaensis. Taxonomy (NCBI): domain Eukaryota; kingdom Viridiplantae; phylum Streptophyta; class Magnoliopsida; order Fabales; family Fabaceae; genus Arachis; species Arachis ipaensis. The sequence continues at coordinate 32,508,643 of NC_142435.1, forward strand.
ACTTTAAAATACAAATGCTAATACAGAAATATCCTCCATTTGAATTTTAAATAAAATATAAAAAATCAAAACCAATAAAAATAGAAATATGTATTTTAGTTGAAATTCTGAAAAAAATTGTATTTTTTTCAAACTTATGAATTGAATTTAGAACAATATGATTAATAATTTTTTAAAATTTATTGAAAATCATTCTTGAATTAATTAGCATCTACATAACAATTTATCAAAACTTTTGATGTTAAAGTATATCCCTTCAAGATAGCATAGGAACTAAAACATAAATTTTTTCATAGTTAAAAATAACAAATATTAATAACAAAATAATATAAAGAGGTCACTTAAATTTATACAATATGTGATTTTGAAAATAATTAAAGCATTATATTAATCAAATCATCATTTAATTTATAAAATTAAGTATATAACAAAGGTTTTGATCATGTTTATTACTTTAAAATTTAAAAAATTTAAGTTTGAACTCTTATATCACTTTTAATGACTATATTTTATATTAATTTTTTTAACATTAAAATCTCAATAATGATTACTTAGATGTCAGTGAATTAAAAGATAATTTTTAATAATTTTAAAAAATCATTAACTCATTTTTGTTTTAAATTTATAATGATGCAAATTTTTCAAAATTTAAATTAAAACATAAAATTTGAATTTCTATTCTGATTACTTTTTATTTTTTATGTTTAGTTTGAATCTAAATAAATGTATTTTTTATTGAGATTTATCTTCAAAGTTAATGGATTGATTTAAAAATAAAAATGTCAATAAATTATTAAAAGTAGTAGAAAATGTACAATGTAGTCGATTTGTTCATATCACATTATTTTCTAATTCGGTTTGCAACTTTTTCTTTCTCAATTTCACCGGCAATAACTAAGAAAATAAGGTGGAGAAAATATATATCTTTAATTTTGCTCGCATTGCTTGTGAAATTGAAATATAAAGCACACAAATATAATTCTTTCTAATATCATTTTAAATTGCAAAATATGAAAAAAATTTTATTTAAATAAAGAAAGCTGTGCACACTATACTATTCATGTCTGTTGAGCAGAAAAACATGTTTACAGTTCACAAAACTAACAGCCAAGATTTCCATAAAATAAAGGGGCCAAAGTTTCCTATTACAAAAATAAAAAGGTAAAAGAAGAGAAGACTGGAAAAAAAAATGGGGTAAATGCCACCAAATTCATTGTTTCGGACTTTCGGTTCTTTCATCCTCTAGTTTTATGCTAAAAATATGATGATTCTGTTGTCACTGAAAATTTACAAAAAAAATACTATATGTATATTAAAATTAGTTATCAATATATTTGTCTATAAATATACGTATTTAATTTATTTTTAATATGTATTTATATTTCAACATGTTATACCGATAACTAATTTTGAGAATTGATTTTAATGTCTAAGTAGCATGGTTGAAAAATTTATTTATCAAATAAACATAGAAAACTTCTCTATTTTTTGCTTTAAATTTGTTCAATCCAACTTTTCAAGTCTCTTATTTTTCCAATCTTGATGCCTTGCAGAAAACTGCTTTGAGTTACTAAATTTGCCTTCTCTATATTTTTAAGATAAATCACAGACAAAGTTTTCTTGCAGAACTCCCCCATAATAAAAAAGAGAAAAAATAATAAATTATATATATAGCAAAAAAATAAATTGATTTACACTGTCAATTGTCAAATGAATAACAATTTTTCCAAGTTGAACATGTTTCATACCAGCAAGGCCACGATAGCAACTTATGGATCTTTCGAGTTGCTGCCTCGTGATTGCATGGGAATATATGGGTTCCTTTGATGAGAAGAGAGTATATTCTTTGATTTCCTAAATTCTAGGCACAAATTTGCAGGGAAGTAGCTGTGGTAAGTGGTAAAGTGAACAAACATCTCTAATTGATATATTGATTAGCTCATTCTTTTATTTAAAAGTGTTATAATATTTAAATTGTCTTATATATGTAATTATTTATTAACCAATCACAAACTTCTTAAATAGAGCCGACATTTTAGAAGAGTAAATATTAATTTATAAGTGATTTATCAATAATTTATAAAAGATAAATTCTTAATTTATGAAATTATAATTAAATGAGCCTAAACAATTTTAAAAAAAGTGTATGATATTTGCCATTAGTCAATAAATTATTGTATACATAAGACGAGATTTGAACTTCTAATACTTATTTAAATAGATGAATGAACTGAACACTCGACTATTTCAAGTTGGTTAAAGTGTATAACTCTTTAACAAAATATATATTAAGAAACAAGAAATGGATCAAGTACAAAATATAGTTTCTTCTTGGTTGAGTTACTTCCACAGTCCACCCCTTGTTTATTTTAATTTGGACCAACATGAAACAAACATGAAGGTAAAATTGTTGACACCTACTTTCATCTCATTGAATCTTCGCAAGTAGATCATACACATTCACATGATCCTTCTCTTTCTGTTTGAATTGATACATAATTCTCACCAAATTTTCTAATAAGCTAACTAGATTTTCCGGCTTTAATATGTACAGACAGTACAGTTTGGCGATCAAAATCGCAAATTTATAAGCCGAGAAAACAACATCAAATCACTGCATTTCACACTCACATTAATGATATATTCCGATCTAAGTTGCATGAAGAAGAATATCTTTATGTATGAATTGCAATGTCTATAATATAATTTTTTAATTTTTTTTTTATAAATACAAAAAGTAAAAGCTTTATACAGTATTCTACGGATCAAAGCTTTAAATATATTTATATCCTTATAAATATCGTGAATTTGGTTTTCATCTTTAAATAATGGGGGAAAAGGGATTGGTCTTTAGTCTAAATTTTAAGAACATTTGGTTGACTCTTAGAAGATTTCATATTCACGTTAGGCCAAATATTTCAAAAAAAAAATTATCAATTGATTTTACTACCTTAAAATTAAAAGACTAGATAAATTGATTTGTAGAAAATATGGTTTTATCCAAAATGATTTAGACCAAATCATTATAATTTTTAAGGACTTAAAACGAATTATACACAGACTGAAAACCAAACGAAATAATAGTGTCAACCCAACTTTTTAGAAAAAAAAAAAAAATAGACCTTAATAAAAAAAAATATATGTAAGGAGCAAAATCAAAATCTACAATATCTTTTGGGTCGAAAATCATATTTAAACCACAAATAAAAGTGTGATTATATATACATTAAGACTAGAACTCCATGATCTACTAGTCAATCAAAGATTCAATGGCACTCGTAACAAGCAAAGTGGTAATGAGATCCAATCATAATAATTTAGAGAAGGGAGCATCTTCACTTCACCAAGTAGTGTTCAGAAACTCCCTTGGGATACAAATATAAGAACAGTGAAACAACAGATGCAAAGATAGAGACAAACAAAGATGAAGATCGATACCAAGAAAAGTGTGAAATTTTTTGTCAGTGTCCTGTCTCCATCACCCCTACTTTTTGGGAGGATAGAAAAACCTAGTTGCCTTTATACCTGTCTAAGCTACCAAATAGGTTTATGTACTCATTGTCCCTGTGTTTGTGTACAAGAGACAGTTTCGAAATGCTACCAACCAAATCCCAAACACAATGGAATCATAAAATTTGGAAAGAATCAATCTATTACTTCTTCACATGCAATCAATATGTTCAGAACTTAAAATTCATATAATGCATGAGTATAAGAAACTTCTTGCAGTATACTGCCCATGTTCTACTGAATCCAAATGCAGCAAAATGATGAATTCTAAACAACGAGAATTATCGTAATGGGGGCAATTCATAATACATATCATGCCGTTGAGATTGAACAACAGATGAGGGACGACATAGTCACCAACAAGAGCAGGCATAGAGGAATGCTATGACAGATGCACATAGGTTGATTGAGATAGTTGGGTCATGCGGTATGATGATGGATTTGATTACTTAGGAAAATATTAAGCCATATTTCATAGAAAATATCAAACCAAGAAAAGGAATTTAGCTACTTTCTACCTTAATGGATGCGTTATACCGCTAGAGGCAAGACTAAACCACTCAATTCCCCCTGAAGGCACTGGACATAGGTCAATCTCTGCTGCCAATACCTAATACCCTATTTTGGAAACCTATAATCCCATGATGAATGCCAAACACAGCTCATCAGTTTACCAAGTTAACACATAAATGTGGCTCAGGTCAATGCAAACCAAAATTTCACCAGTCAAATGCACATCAATAACATATTACTCGCTTGTCATATTCATTTAATTCCAACACAATATCATGAACATACCTAAACTAAATTTTCAACTAATTCAAAGGTGAACTGGCTTAATCCACTTTACTTGAGCAACACAACTATTACAATGACAACAGTAAAAAATAATAGCAGAAGTCCTTTCCCACTTGGTGCTTATAAATAAAGAAATCAGAGAACACTGGCGAGCTGTAGCACTCTGCTACAGTGTCGAAACCAGAACATATATTTCCGGATTCTGTTTATACCAGTAGTGATAGTACTACTAACTTATATTCTCATGTTGTAGTTTGTAGAGTTAAAGAGAAACGTAAAAAGCCTTACAAGTCAATTTATGGACTATTTGGTCCATTCAATTTATGTTATGCATCAGGATATAAGTATATAACTATAAATTCTATTTCTAACACTCTCACCGTACATAGAAAAGGGAGCAGTTTAGCAATATGCTCGAAAAGAACATTAAAAGTATCCACCCAGGTTCACCTACTTCTAAAAACCAGCTTTTATATACTACTGAATGAATTTTAGCTCCTCTAAGGTAAGGAGCTCACTTGAACTTACAAATTGAGGAATATCTTAATGACAAAATTGAGTGGATTCTGACAAACCCGGGCTTAGTTATGCATGTGATTTCAATTTATCATAACATCAACCATCTGTTTTATCACTAAACTCAGATTTCACATGTTTCCATCTTTTCCCTCTAAATTAATTTTTTCTGCTTTAGAGGAGCTAAATCCCTTTTCAATAACAATAATACTTTTCCCCTTAATTGAAAGAAACATGACGTATTTTCTAAAATTATTGTACAAAATGTGATCACCCAATTGCACTCAAACATTATTGCTAGAATGTGACTATCATCAAAATAATGGGGTGTATGTATTTTCTTTTAATCATATGTATTTGATGTCAATAGCATCTGAAATTCTGAATATACAACTGATAACTTATGTTGAAGTCAACAATTCAACGTTTAGAAATCGACAGGATCCAAGGAATTAGCAGACACTTATATTTCTTATTATGTTTTAGTGCTAAGGAGCATCTGCAGTGCAAGAACCAAAATAACAAAACTGTCAAGCACATCAACTAATCCTTATAAACATGTAGCTAGTCAAGAGAGCTTTGAAATTGAATGGAACAGTTGAATCTTTCAGTTTCAAGTTATCATTTTGACATTCTTGCAACAGTAGAAAGTCTCTAGTGCAATATTGTCAAATGATCAATAAGTCATTAAGTAAACCCCAAAACTTTCAACGTATCAAATGAACTAATTATGGCTTACTGCTATTCTCATTGATTCACAAAAGTATTCTTAATCCATGTCAAGAAATTCCGGTTATTAGTAACAATCAACAATTGAAATATTGCAATGCTGCTCATAGGGTCAAAGTATGTGACTAAACAAGAAAAGAAAAAAAAATGACATACCTGGAATACTTATGATGTACAGACATCTAAGTACATTTCTTATTGATCATCCTTCAACACCAAACCATTAACCAATTTCTCCCAGATACTGGAATATGCCCAACACCATTAATGTCTTTAGACAATCAATCATCTTCTAAACAATAAGAAACTTAACCTTGTTTCTTATTGAGTCTCAACTTTAGATACAGCTGCTTTCAATGCAACTTTTCGTTTATTTTGGATTTGGCGAACAAATTCATTAACTACTACATGTAATTTCACATTAGGCTTACGATTAATTGGGACATTATAGCCTGCCCTTTTTACAGCACGAAGAAGACACTTTTCACCTAATTGGTAATGAGTTGTGCAAGCAGCAGGAACCACAGACCTCAACACTGGTTTATTACAATATGAAGGCCCTGTTGGCAAACTGCATAGAGCCATAAACCTTTCTCAGTAAATTTGTCTGTCTGAGAAAATGGTAATTATTATGCATAGGAATTAGGACAGCAATATTTTAATACATCAAAGTAGAAAAGGGCAAAGCATCAATTTTAAAATTTCAGACTTTAAAATTAAGAACATAGTACAAATTACAAACAAAGCTTTCTCATACTTGAACAGAAAGTAGGGATAAAAAACTCGAAGGGTATCTTTGTAAGTGAAATTGATAGAGAGGCGCCTACTACTAACAGGTTCGGGCTGTGTTACAAAAGGAGAGGTAAGTAGCAGTTAACTGCCAGTTTTAGTTGTTGTTAGCATGGTCCATCTGGCTGATAAGTTAGTTAGACTCTATTCCTCACTGCCTATAAATAGCTAGGTTATAGTTAGCTTAGTTTACTATGCCTTTTCTGTTGTGAATTCTGTTAGAAACTGGAGAGACTTCCTCTCCCTGAGTTGGTAGTTCCAACTGTGTAGAATCTTCTAGGGAGTGCTAATTGGCAATCCTGTGCAGCAATAACGGGAAAGAGAGGGAAGGAATAGAAATCAGACTTATAATTAATCATTTATGCTTCCATGATGCACAATTAGATCAGGAACAGAAGTCAACAGATGTGGTGTGAGTTTTTCAGGTGATAGTGATATTTCTGTATGCAACCAAAGAATAAACTATTTGCAAGACATTGTTGACCAGTATTGGATTCTTTAGTTGGCTTGAATCCATAAACTAGTATGCATAGCTGGTAAGCAAGTGTCATATGACACTACTGAATACAAAATAAGAAATTCTTTTAGTAAGCAAAGCAGCCATAAGTCCATAACATGGTTTTCTCCAAGAACTTAAGATTGAGGTGGGCATAAAACGAACTGACCAATAGGGTTACCATTTATAATAAATGTTTGGTATAATGAGATAATTATGAAAGTAGTTGCATTTTCAGCCAATGAATGACAGCAATCAGGACAGCATTATATATATATATATATATAAGCATCTTACGTCATCTGTATTACTTTGTACGGGTTGTCTGTGCTAAATAAAATTTTCTAAATAAAAAATGCTCGACTTTTACCAAAACAAACAAATTAAGTATATAGTGATTATTAATTAAATCAAACTATGCAACCATCCAGGCCTTCAGGAAGAAAGTCAATACTACTGCTGCTTGAGAAAGAAGCCATCAAGGCATCACCGCTGCCACCAGTTGGCCCTCCTCCTCCACTCTAGGTGGTTTTCCTTTTTCCAACTCTTCCCTCCGCTCTCTTTTCAAGACTCTGCTTATGTTTCACTTTTATTTTGAGTCTTTTTCTTGGTGTTCGTTCCTCTTCCATTTCATCTCTAGTCAATCCAGATACTTCATTTGTTAGTTTAAATACAAGATGAGACAATGTCTTTGGTGTTTCTTTTGAGCTTTTAGTATTTGACTATGCCATAGTTGGCACTTAAGCTCCTATGTCTTTGTATTTTTGTGCTTTCTGACTTAATGTTGTCTTTATTTGTTGCTTAGCTGAATTAATTGCACCCTTACGAGTAAAAGGTTGCTTATATTGCTTACATTTTATAATCTATTACATGTGCGGCTTTTCTGCATTTTGTGGATATACATGTATTTTCAGTCCTATCTAACATTTCCACCATTTCTCACAACGCCATTCGCCATAATCCTATGGCAGAATTTTTGCTCTCCACCATGAGGCGCCCATTCGCATTCAAAAACTATGTTGTAACGTTGAGGTGCACTATAGAGGGGTAAAGTGCACGTTTTCAACACAAGGAAATTAAATATACATATTACCAGACACTTCTAATTATCTACCATCAATGGTTTTGCATTGTGATAGAGACACACTCGCACCCGAGACGACTCGAGGTGAGGATACCTTGGAGAGTAAGCCTGACATACTTAAATTAGTTTCCTTTCCCAATATTACGCGATGAGGATACCATGGGGATTGGTCTCCTAACCCTCAACAGTTAAAACTTTGGATTCTATTTACCATAAGGATTAGAGGAACCAAATCCAGCATCAGCAAGTGCAAAATTATCAAGCAACACTAAACCACAAACAAAGCAGGTTACTTCCTCTGAAACTTTAACCCATCTTTTCCAAACCACAGGCATTATGATAAAAGAATTCCATTCATCTATTCAACTAAAAGAAAAAAGCACAACATGAAAACGAACATAAAAAGCAAAAAATTAAAATACAATTCTTCAACAAATTTCAAATTGCAAGAAAACCTATCAACCAAAGCAAAAATTGCAAGGGAAAAAAAAAACTTGGAGTAAAAAAGAACTCACTTTTTAGCTACGGTTCTGCATCCCCGATAGAGCTTCTGTTTCGGATCCGAAAGTATGTGAGCGTGACAGTACCTAGTAAGCGCCATAGCCTTAATCTTACATCCACCAAAAGCGCACCGAACGACGTCGTCTCCTCCAACTCCCAAAGCGGCATTATTGTTCCTCTCGTTGCCGCCGTTTGCGTTGTTATTGTTCTCGTCGCCCAAAACGACAGCGTGGTTTACGCCGCTAGTTTCCTTGAAGGGGCTCTTACCGTAGGTCCAATAATACTCCTTATACTTGGACTTGATCTCTTCCATTAGAGCCCAGTAGTGCCCTCTGTAGCACCGTCTGAGTTGCCTCGTTCGGCGGAGCCGACGAGCGGTTACTTCGCGTTTGCTCAGCACGAGCGTTTTGGCGAAAACTGCGTCATTTTCAGCTCCGTCCAGGGTCATAGGAGGAGGTGGAGGTGGCGGTGGCGGTGGAAACTCGTCCATGGGTGGTGGTGGCGGTGGGGCTGTAAGAAAAGTTTGGTGGAGAGAGTGTTTTGCTGTGTGATGGACGGAAAGTATGGTAACAGAAGAGACAGAGAAGGGATTTGATTTAATTTGATTTGGCTTTTAATTATGGGTAACACTACGGTACAGAGCTAATATACAGATATTTTTTTTGGTATACTAATTTTGAGATACGTGTTTCTGCTATTTTTTTATAACAATCAAAGCTGCTAACCCATAATTTGTTGAAAAGTTGGCTTAGCTGGTCAGTTATATAAGAATTTTATATTTTAAATTATGTAACATTCTATCTGTGAGTGTCTTATACTCTTATTATTTTCTTTGAGCGGTTGAATTCAGGATCCAAATATTAAATAAAATATTTATTTTTCTTTAATTATTGTTAAATAAATTATAAAATCTTAAATAGTCATGGTTATATCATATATTATCTAAAATAATAATAATAACAATAAACCATTTTTATGTGATTTTATATTAATATATAATATTATATATTTAACACTTCTTATGAGTGTAAGTTGTTTTCAGTTAAAATTTAATTAATTCTATTTATAAGGTTATTCATATACTCAGTTACTATTAATAAGTAATAATAAAGGATTGTTATTATTTTTAGGTTAGATTGTCATTTTTAGAGTTGTTTACCTTGAGTATATATATATATTTCGATAACAGTTAAAAGAAAAAATTGACTTTTATATACAGCGTGATGTTCTTCAATAAATTCATTTCTATTTGTCTTTAACAAAAGTAATTTGTTTTATAGTTAAAAATATTTGTATATTAAACTATTTTTTTGAATTGAAAATGTATCAAAAATTAAATCTATAGATGTGTAATTTAGGGATAAATTTTTATGTTTTTAAGTTTATAATTTATAGATTTTGGATAAAGTTTAAGGTTTATAATTTTTTTATTTTTATTATACAAATTAGGGTTTTAGTAATAGAAAATGTTTTTACTGTGAAAAAAATAAACACTGTGTATGAAAGATAGATTTATTATATGATAATAATAATAATAATAATAATAATAATAATAATAATAATATTATTATTATTATTATTATTATTATTATTATTATTATTATTATTATTATTATTGATAATAATTTGACCGAAATTTAATTCTTAGTTATGATAAGATTTCTTTTATAAAATCGTATGGGTGGAAGTTTTCTTCGGTTAGATAATTAATGTAGACCCATAAATATTTTTCTGATAAAAAATATTATTATTATTATTATTATTATTGATCTTGTAAAAAATGTACTTAGTTGGTCCCTTACTCTATTTTCGGTTGTTGGAAACAAGAGACCAATCTAAAGAAAGTGTTTTGTGTATTATTCAGTGTGATCAAAAGTACAATATACAAGGGGTATATATAGGTGTTAGAAGAATCAAAGTAATAAAGGCATAGAATTCTACAATTAATATACAGATATGCTATATAAATATAAACGATACTAACTGATCTAAATTGATTCTAATGATTCTCTAACATCCCCCCTCAAACTCAAGTGGGAGCTAAGGATACCATCTTGAGTTTGGATAACAAAGTCCGAAAACGAGTCGGGTGACAAGCTTTCGTGAAGATATCAGCAATCTGATCCAATGTTCCAACAGCAATGAGACGAACAGCATCAATAAAGATACGTTGTCGAACAAAGTGACAATCAATCTCAATGTGTTTGGTGCGTTCATGAAACACATCATTATGGGCAATCTGAATAGCACTGCGGTTGTCACAAAAAACCTCAGTAGGGGACGACTGAGAAGCACCCAAATCTTCGAGAAGCCAACGAATTGAGATAACCTCAGCAGTGGTGTCAGCGAGAGCACGATACTCAGCTTCTGTGCTTGAGCGAGCAGTGAACGTTTGCTTCTTAGCACGCCAAGAAATGAGAGCGTCGCCAAGAAACAAACAGTAACCAGTAGTGGAACGACAATCAGTAGGATCACCAGCCCAATTAGCATCGGAGTACGCCTGAAGGGACAAAGAGGAATGGGCATAAAAATAAAGGCCATGAAATAGAGTGTCTTTGATGTAGCGAAGAATGCGAAGAACTGCCGCATAGTGAGTAGTACGAGGAGCTGACAAGAACTGGCTAAGTACATGAACTGGATAGGCGATGTCTAGTCGGGTGACAGTCAAGTAGATGAGACCTCCAACTAACTGTCGATAGAGAGTCAAATTTTCCAAAACAGTGCCATCCACAGGGGTAAATCGAACATTAGGCTCAAGAGGAGTAGACTCAGTGCAACTATCTGTAATCCCAGCGCGAGTGATAAACCACTATTTTATGGTTTATATTGTGTTTAAAGGTGTGGTTTTATCATGATCTTTGCCCACTTATTCATTAAATAAGCATGCATTTATATTTCCTTCCTAAAGTTATTGCATGATTGAAAACTTGCTTCCTAGAGACTTTTAATTATGTATTTTATTTCCCCTTTATTCCATTCGATGCCGTGATCTGTGTGTTAAGTGTTTCAAGCTTTATAGGGCATGAATGAGTTGGAGATTAGGAAGGAAGCTTGCAAAAATGGAAGGAACACAAGAAATTGAGGAGATGACCAGCGAGAAACGACGCGACCGCGCGGAGAAGAGCAAATCGCAGTGACGCGGCCGCATGGATGACGCGACCGCGCGGCATGGAATAGCACGAGTGACGCGGCCGCATGGATGACGCGACCGCGTGGCAAAGCAGAACGCCGAATGACGCGTCCGCATGAGCGACGCGATCGCGTGACATGCGCGATCTGCATAATCTGCAGAATTGCTGGGGGCGATTTTGGGCCCCATTTTGACCCAGTTTTCGGCCCAGAAAAGCAGACTAGAGCCAGAGAACATGTAGAAACCAAAGAGAACATTCATTCCGCATAGTTTTAGTTTTTAGATCTAGTTCTACTCCTCCTCTAGGTTTTCTCTCTACACATTCATAGTTTTTAGGATTAGTTATTTTTCGTTATCTTTGCATTGGGATATTGAGAAGAGTTATTGCCTCGTCAAGACTTTGACATTCTAGTTCGTTCTCTTTCACTTGTCTTTTACTCTTCCATGTTCCTTAATTTACTTAATTTTGCTATTGGATTATTTTAGCATTTATTAATACAAGAATCACTTTTATTTTAAATTAATCTTTTGAGCATTATTTATCATGTCTTTCTTTAATTCCCTTTCTTACGTTATGAATTTTACATTTACAATGAGCGAGTAGTCCCCTAACTTGATGGGGAGTCGATGAAAGGAGTCCTTGAGTTGGAATGCTCAAGAGAAAGATTGTAATTGGGTTTATTGTTGGATTGCTCTCTAGTCACTAACACCAATCCTCCCAAGAGTGGATTGGAACCTATGAATAGAACAGCATTCCAACTTGTTTGACTTTCCCTTACTTAGTAAGGGACAACTAAACACAATAAATCTCAATTGTCAATTAATCTTGAGAGTACTGCAACAAGAATAGGGCTTCCATCTAATCAACTCCCAGTCAAGGCTTTTATTTATATTTATATACATTCTCCAATTTAATTTTCTATCATTCAACTCAAACCTTTTTGAAAACCTTCTGATTAATAAAATAGCACACTTTCCTATAACTCGTTGGGAGACGACCTGGGATTCATAATCCCAGTATTTTAATTTTAATTTCTGTGACACCCCTTTTTAAATTGATAAGCGGATTTCTGGTTGGTTGAGAACTATACTGGCAACGCATAATTTATAATCATTCTTAACTCGCCAATTTCCGCTCGCATCAATTTTTAGCGCTGTTGCCGGGAAGTTGCAATAGAGTGCTAAAGTTATTAATTGGAATTTATTTATTTGTATTTTATTTTATTTTGCTACTATGAGCTGCTTGTTTCTTTCATTAGATGACGCGTTCACTTCTTGATCCAAGCTTGCCAGTATTTGATCCTGAGATTGAAAGAACTATTTCACGAATAAGGCAAGCTCGGCGTCGATTAGCCCTCTCTGAGGGCGGATTTGAAACGCCATTTGAGGAAGAAACCAGCTCCCGTTCTACTGATTCGATTGATTTACGTATAGGTAACATGGCGGCAGCCAGAAGAGTTACTATCTAGGAGGCTGGAGCCCCTGATTTTTCAATGCAACAGTTCCAAGAGCATCATCCAGCGGTGGCTACAGATTTTAAAATAAAGACCGCACTGCTCAATTTGATGCCCAAGTTTCATGGCTTACCTGCTCAAGAGCCTATCAAGCACCTGAGAGATTTTCAGGTAGCCTGTTCTACTGTCAGGCGTGATGGTGCAGATGAAACTTCAATTTTGCTGAAAGCTTTCCCATTTTCTCTTGAGGGAAAAGCAAGAGAGTGGTACTACACTCAACCAGCAACAACTGTATCCAACTGGGATACACTCAGAAGAGAATTTTTGGAAAAGTTCTTTCCAGCTGAAGTTACTGATAAATTGAAGAAAGATATTTTCATGATTGTTCAGGATGAATCCGAGACGCTTTATGAATACTTGGAGCGCTTCAATAATCTTCTGGAAGCATGCCCCCACCATATGATTGAAAAGATAGTGTTACTCGGTTATGTCACACAGGGTATGAGGCCCCAAGATAAGACCACATTGGAAAGTGCTAGCAATGGGTCTATGAAAAAGTACAAGACCACTGATGAGGCGTGGCAATTGATTAGTGACTTAGCTGAATCTACCAGGAATCACAGGAAAAAACAAGGCCGTTCAAAAGCCGTTGCAAAAGTATCCTCTAGCAGAGAGACTACTGCTCTAACTCAGAGTATCTGTGAAATGACCAACTTGCTGAAGCAAATGCAATTGAATCAACGACAAGTTCAGCAAGCTCAACCTTCTCCAGCACAGCAAAACCAACAATTAGTCCCACAGAGAGTTTGCAGAATCTGTGCTGATTACAGTCATTATACTGATGAATGTCCGCAGCTCCAGCAGGAAGACAACACCGTGGCAGCCACTCATAACTTCTATGACCGCCCCAACCAAGGGTACAAATAAAGTGGCAATTACAACCACGGATGGCAGAACAATTCTAACCAGAATTGGAGGGACAACAACAACAGAGGAGGCAGAGATAATCAGGGATATCATAGGTGAAATAATAACAACAACAGGCTGCAAAATCAGAATCAGCCTTACAAAGCACCTCACCTGAGACAATCCCAAGGACCACAGAATACCCAACAGCAGACCTCTCAAATTACCTATCCTTCTTCATCTGCCAATGATGACTTACTATAATCTATTGATCGGAGACAGCAGACCATGGAAAATAACATTAATGCCACTCTAAATGGTCTGAACGCTACTTTGCAAGCTCTTGTCTCACAGATTGGATCAATGAACAACTCCAATAACCAACCTTTGAGCTCCAGTAGAATTCCCTCTCAACCATTACCCAATCCCAAGAGTGGTATTAATGCCATCACCCTGAGGTCCGAAACCACACTACAGGAGAGGAATCAGGATGAGCCAAACCCACCAGAGCACGCCTCAGCTGAAGAGGTAGTGGAAATAGAAGATGTTGAAGAAGAAGAGGACATACAGGACATAGCTGAAGAAGAAGAAGTGCAACCACAAGAGGAAACACCAAAAGGTGCAGACACTGCAGAAGATACCACTCCCATTCTATTTCCACAACTTGCAAGGAAGCCCAGGAAGCAGCTGGAACCTGATCCCAAAATGGTAGAGATATTCAAAAAGGTTGAGGTAACTGTTCCCCTTTTTGATGTTATTCAACAGGTACCTAAATATGCAAAGTTTCTAAAAGATTTATGTATACATAAATACAAAATTAATGAATTAGAAACTATTCCCTTAGGAAGTTCCATATCTGCTTTAATGGGAGGTTTACCTGAGAAGTGTAGTGACCCAGGTCCTTGTATGGTTAATTGTACTATAGGTGGTGTAGTATTTTCTGATTGCATGTGTGATTTAGGAGCATGTGTAAGTATAATGCCTTTGTCTATATATGATATTTTGAGGCTCTCTCCCTTAAAAAGGTCGGCAGCTCGTTTTGTGTTAGCAGATAAAAGCATTATCACAGTGGCTGGAGTTGCTGAAGATATATTAGTGGGCATTAAAGGGCTTACATTTCCCATTGATTTTTATATCCTGGAGATTTCCTAGAATGCCTCAGATAAGCCATCATCAATCTTACTCGGAAGACCATTCCTGAAGACCTCAAAGTTCAAATTAGATGCTTTTTCAGGAACATACTCTTTTGAAATAGATGGCCGAGTAGTGATCTTCAATCTGAATGGATTTCTGAAGCATCCTCCGGAGGATCATTCCATCCTCCAGTGTGACATTATAGATGAAACCGTAGCTGAAGTTCACCAGGAAGAATTTGAAGAGAAGCACACAGGACAAGGTCCAACTGTGGGGACATTCTCAGAGGACAATGACAGTGCTTTGCCTTTGTTACCAGCTCCAGACAACCCAGACCCAGAACATGATTAGAAGTTAGAATTAAAACCCCTTCCTCCACACCTCAAATATGCTTACCTTGAAGACGGGCAGAAGTTTCCGGTTATCATTGCAAGGGAACTCACTTCTCAACAGGAAGAGCAGCTACTTGGTGTGTTGAGGAGGCACAAGAAGGCAATTGGGTGGAGTTTGGCAGACATAGTAGGCATCAACCCTCAAGTATGTGAGCATAGAATATTTTTAGAAGAGGGAGCAAGACCTGTCCGTTAACCCCCAGAGAAGACTGAACCCCACTATCCTAGAGGTTGTCAAAAAGGAAGTGACCAGACTACTAGAGGCAGATATCATCTATCCCATCTCAGACAGTGAATGGGTAAGTCCAGTACAAGTGGTGCCAAAGAAGTCTGGAGTCACTACAGTGAAGAATGAGCATAGAGAGCTCCTGACAACCAGAGTTCAGAACGCCTGGAGGGTCTGCATTGACTACATACGCCTCAACCAAGCAACCCGTATGGATCACTATCCTCTTCCATTCATTGATCAAATTCTGGATCGCCTGTCAGGTAAATCGCATTATTGTTTTTTAGATGGTTACACAGGTTATTTCCAGATTCATATAGCCCCTGAGGATCAAGAAAAGACCACTTTTACATGTCCTTTTGGGACTTATGCTTACAAGAGAATGCCCTTTGGCTTGTGCAATGCACCAGCTACTTTCCAAAAGGTGCATGATGAGTCTTTTCTCTGATCTTATTGAGGACTGTATGGACGTTTTTATGGATGATTTTAGTGTATGCGGTGATTCCTTTAGCCTTTTCTTAGATGGATTATCTAGAGTATTAGATAGATGTGTCAGTACAAACCTTGTATTAAATTTTGAAAAATGTCACTTTATGGTTAAACAAGGGATTGTACTAGGATATGTTGTGTCTAATACTGGCATTTCTGTAGATCCAGCAAAGGTGGATGTTATTTCTACTTTACCTTACCCCTCTTCTGTGAGAGAGGTCCGTTCTTTCCTTGGCCATGCAGGTTTTTACAGGAGATTCATTAAGGACTTCAGTAAGGTAGCACTTCCCTTATCAAGATTACTGCAGAAAGACATTGAGTTCGAGTTCAGTGACCATTGCAAACAAGCGTTTGATAAGCTGAAGACTGCACTGACTCAAGCCCCAATTGTAAGAGGACCAGACTGGAGCCAACCATTTGAAATTATGTGTGATACTTCCAACCATGCAGTAGGAGCAGCACTGGCTCAGCGTGAAGGTAAGGACCCCTTTGTTATTGCGTATGCGTCTAAAACTTTAGATGCCGCTCAGTCTAATTATACTACTACTGAGAAAGAGCTTCTTGTTATTGTTTTTGCTCTGGATAAATTCCAAGCCTATTTACTTGGTACGAAGGTAGTAGTGTATTCAGACCACGCAGCTCTAAAGTATCTATTATCTAAAAAGGAGTCCAAACCAAGGCTTATACGTTGGATACTGCTATTACAAGAATTTGATTTAGAAATTAAGGACATGAGTGGTAACCAAAATTTAGTGGCAGACCACTTGAGTCGCCTTGAGCACATTACAGATGACTCCACTCCTATAGCTGATAATTTCCCATTTGATAACCTGCAAGCAGTATCTAAGATAGTCCCTTGGTATGCACCTGTAGCTAATTATCTAGTTAGCCGCACCTTTCCTCCATACTTTTCTAAGCATCAAAGATAGAAGCTGAAAAGCGAGTCTAAATATTATATATGGGATGACCCATATTTATGGAGATGTGGCGCTGACCAGGTAATTAGACGGTGTGTGCCTCAATCAGAATTCCAGTCCATCTTAGAGGCCTGTCACTCATCTGAGAGTGGAGGACATTTTGGCCCTCAAAGAACTGCTAGAAAAATCTTAGATTGTGGATTCTGGTGGCCTACTCTTTTTAGGGACGCTGCTGAATTTTGTAAATCCTGTTTCCCATGCCAGAAATTTGGTAATATATCCAGGAGGGATGAGATGCCTCAACAGATTATGCTTTTCTGTGAAATTTTTGATGTTTGGGGCATTGACTTCATGGGTCCATTTCCAAATTCCAATGGTTATTTTTATATATTGTTAGCTGTGGATTACGTTTCCAAATGGGTGGAAGCAATTTCTACCCGCACTGATGATGCTAACACTGTTGTTTTCTTTGTGAGAAACCATATTATTTGTCGCTTTGGATCACCACGAGCAATCGTGAGCGATCAAGGCACCCATTTTTATAACAGGAGACTAACAGGATTGATGAAGAAACATGGGATAATCCATAAAGTTGCAACAGCTTACCATCCTCAGACTAATGGGCAAGCTGAGGTGTAAAATAGAGAGATAAAGCGTATCTTACAGAAGATAGTCAAACCTCATAGAAGAGACTGGAGCACCAGGCTACAAGATGCACTCTGGGCATACAGAACAGCATACAAAACACCCATTGGGATGAGTCCTTTCTACTTAGTTTATGGAAAAGCTTGTCATCTCCTTGTTGAAGTAGAGCACAAAGCCTTTTGGGCAGTAAAGGAATGCAACATAGGAATTGGGGGAGCCGGAGCTGAAAGGAAGTTGCAACTGCAAGAACTGGAAAGCCTTCGCCTAGAAGCTTATGAGAACTCAAGACTATACAAGGAGAAGATGAAGGTTGTACATGATCAGCACATCAAGAGGAAAGAGTTCCAACCTGGGGACTTAGTCCTCCTTTACAAGTCTCGACTGAGGCTCATGCCAGGCAAGTTGAGATCTAGATGGGAAGGTCTATACAGAGTAGAGAAGGCCGAACCATACGGAGTTTATCACCTTAGCCATCCTTCAAGCTCTGAACTTATCAAAGTTAATGGACATCGTTTAAAGCTGTACAATGGCGAGAAGCAGAAGAAAGACAAGGAGCTCGAGATCTTCCGCTTGGAAGATCCCCACATAACCGAAGACTGAGCTAGTGGAGCGTCCAACTTACGGACGTTAAAGCAAAGTGCTAGGTGGGAGACAACCCACCATGGTATGATCGTTCTTTTATTTATTTTTTAGTTTTCTTATTCAATAACTCTTCTCTTCATTAGTACAATTCGTGCATCTGCATTTACATACTCTTATTTTTATTAAAAAAAAAATTTGTTATGCGACGCGACTGCATCATTGACGCGTCCGCGTTGCAGGTGTTGGGAGAGACAGTTAAAAATGAACAGAGAGTCACGCGAGAGCGTGGCTGGAGGTGTGCCAATGGCACAATTCGGCCCACGCGACCGCGTGCCCCACGCGGCCGCGTGACCAAGGATTTCGACGTAATAATGGTGCACAACTGAAAGTTGTGCTAGAGTGGTGCTGGACTCGCGCTGGACGCGCAGTCCACTCACGCGATCGCGTGCCCCACGCGGCCGCATCACATCCCAATAATTGCCCACTCATGCGATCGCATGCCCCATGCGATCGCGTCACCCAAAATTTGGCATTTAATGGTTTTGAATAGAGAGTTGTGCGAGTGCGAGGCTACCCTCGCGCCAATGGCATTAAACGGGTCATGCGATCGCGTGACCGACACGACCGCGTCATTCTCTTTAAGCGCAAGTCGCGCGACCGCGTGCCCCACGCGATCGCGTCACTTGCGTCGCACAGCCTCCCTAATTCTGCCAACTATCTTATCTTTTTCTTCCCAAATCCTATTTTTTTTTCCTCCTTATTTCTTCTACCTTTCTTCCTCTATGCCTTCTTCCTTCTTTCTCACTTTTTACTTTCTCTCACCCCTATTAATAAGGTTTTTCTTTTCTTCTTCCCTCCTCACTTTTCTATTATTCTTCTTATTTTTATATGTTATCTTCTTTTCTTTTCTTTTAACCTTCATTGTTCTTATTTTCTTTTTCTTTCCTTTTCTTTTTTACTTGGTGTTATAAATTTAATTGAGTCATTATTTCTAATTATATGCTTGTGGACTGTTGTAAATTTGTTTGACAATTATATATTACTTTTTAAGAGATTACTTGCATGTTCAAATTATTAGTTTCAAGAGCTTATTCCACATGCATGCTATGTGTTTGTGAAAAAGCCCATATGGCATTATGAACTTCTCTACATTTTTCTACTCTAATATTCAATGCTTGCTTTTCACAAAATCCCTTTACTACTTTATTAATTGAATTTAATTATCAATACAAACGTGATAGTTAGTTACGAGTGATAACATATTTAAATGGGACATTGAATGCTTGGTCTATGCTACTCATGCCTTTGCCTGGATGCCAATAAACTCCTTGCATTTACTTGTCCCTATATGCCCTTGCTATATTTCCATTGATGACTTTTTCCATGTCGTCCGGACCATGTGTTAACGTCATTCTTCTTTATTGTGCATTGCTTATCATTTACACCACCCTCTTCCTTGCTCTATTCCTTTCAATTTATTTTACTTTCTCTTCCCTTTTTCAGGATGGCCACCAAGAAAAGAAAGGAGAAAGCTACTCCCAAACAACCACCAAGAAGAGGTACAAAAAGAGCATTAGTGGCAGAACCCTCTTCAACTGCAGTAAAGCCCTCAACAAAGAGATTTAAGAGGATTATAAAGGTTGATGAAAAAGAGAAAGCTTTCCCAGCAAAGGACACTGCGCGATTTTCCAATCATTACTGTGAGCAGATGTTCCCCATCCTGGCAGAAAGGAATTACAACAACGAATACCTTCTTCTCCTCCCGCCCAATATTGCCACCTTCGTTGAGCCACAAATTGCCCGAAGACAATGGGGTTTCGTACAGAGACAGCCAAGGCAGGTCAATCTTTCTTGGTAGTCGAGTTCTACTCCAATTTCCACCTGCCCACTCTGCAGTCTGTCTATGTTTGTCAGAAGCAAGTCCCCATTACAGAAGAAGCCATTCAGAAAGCTCTAAGTCTTCCCACTATTCCAGAAGGATTGGACGCCTTTCAAGAAGCCGCACTCAAGCGCCAGATGTACCACTTTGACTGGGACGCTGTTCTCAGAGTTATCGCATTACCTGGCAGTAGATGGATCTACGGATACCATCGTACCCGCCCTAAGGGAATATCGGCTTCAGCACTTACCTTGGAGGCTCGCGTATGGGCACAGATCATGTCCCATTACGTCTTCCCGAGCACTCACGAGTCCTCCTTCACTGCGGACATGGCCGTTCTACTATGGTGCATCCTTATAAACCAACCTCTGAATCTACCAAGACATATCCGGAATGCTATGGAACACGTACAAATTGCGAGCAACTTACCTTTTCCCGCCCTGGTCTCAGATCTTGTCTCAGCAGTCGGAGTCTCCTACAGAGCTGGGGACACCAAAGCCATACTTCCACGGGATGATCAGTATGTCCTCAACGGGAAGTACCTTAGACTTCCAGCAGCCACTATTAGCCAGCCTACTGAACCAGTTAAGGATATTCCTTCTTCAACACCACAAGCACCCACAACAGCCCAACTGCTCCAGCAGATACTTGAAAAGTTGGATCGGCATGAACAGAAAGCTAAGCTAAGAGAGCGCCGTAACAAGCGCCGATTCACATACCTCAAGGAGCTGAACATGGGAAAATTCAAGGACTCAGACACCCCATAATCCACTTCTTTTACCAGCACAGGGAGCCATGATGGTCCCGACTGTGGAGATACTGCTACCAGCCCACCTTTGTTCTTGACAGATGGCACCGAGGACGGTGCAACGCCTTAAGTGTGGGGAGGTCGGTCAGTACCTGACTTCTGGAGGTAATTTCTCTTCCCTATACACCAATAAATTAGGATATTTAGTTAGTTTTTCTTTTGTAGAATAGGATAAATTGCATAGTAATAGATTAGTTGCATGCATGTTCTGCTTGATTGAAAAGACAATAAGTTTTTTCTAAGACTCTATCTTTGGAACAAAATTTCACTAATTTTAATTAAAACTTTTATGTTAAATTTTCTTGAAGTTGTATTTGGAACATGATTTTTGAGCTAAAGAACACACAACCTGTGAGATTTGAGCCTTTATGAATGGTTACATTATTTAACCATAATTATTTTATTCTTGTGTGTTTACTTCTCTATGATTGTAATCTATATTTTGTTTCATCTTATATGTCCAATGTTTATTATATTTACATGCTTGCATATGATTGAGGCCATTATTTGTTCAGCTTACTTATCCAAAATAAGCCTACCCTTTCAATTACCTTTGTTAGCCACTTTGAGCCTTTAAATCCCATTTGATCTATATTTTACCATATTACTAGCCTTAAGCGGAAAAACAATTATACATCCCAAATTGAATCTTTGGTTAGCTTAAAATAGAATTGTGTGTGTTATTTAAGTATGAAAAATTGTGGGAACAAAGGATAATAAGGGAATGAGGATAATATAATGGAATTTGGATGCCTACTCATGTGAAACTATAAAAAAATCAAAAATCTATACGCACTGATAAGCTATGTTTATGTTTATGTTATGATATATATATATATATATATATATATATATATATTCAATAAATAAATAAGGGGACAAAATTACCCCAATGTTAGATTAAGAATTCAAAAATCAATGCATGTATGATAAAATAAAAATAAAAAATTGAAACATGAGTAGGGAATGTAAAAGGGAATTTCTGGGTAGCTAGGTATGAATTTTAGAAGTTATATAGAATATATATAGGTTATGTTAAAGCTTGGGTTAATTAAAGATTCAATTTATAAGCTTACTTAGCCATATATGTATCCTTACCCTTACCTTGGCCCCATTACAACCTTAAAAAGACCTCATGATGTTTGCATTGGTATATTAAATGTTGTTGATTGGTTAGGAGAAGAACAAAAATTAGAGAGCATGATTAGAGAAGCATAGAGTGATTACCCTATATACTAGAGAGACTAGAGTGTACATACTTCATCAGTGAGGGTTCCATGGTTGAATTTCTATGTTCCCTGCTTTCATGAGCTATCTTCTTACACTTTTATCTGTTCTTACTGTATAAGAATTGAGTTAGTGGAATTTGATTTGTAATTGTTTTGAAGAGCTTACTTACTTTTGATCAAGTGAACAAAAATCATACAGCTGCATTCATATATATAGGTTGCATTGCATTGCATAGGTTTTATATGTTCTTACTCATTTATTTTATCTCCTTCAACTAAGCATGAGGACATGCTAATGTTTAAGTGTGGGGAGGTTGATAAACCACTATTTTATGGTTTATATTGTGTTTAAAGGTGTGGTTTTATGATGATATTTGCCCACTTATTCATTAAATAAGCATGCATTTATATTTCCTTCCTAAAGTTATTGCATGATTGAAAACTTGCTTCCTAGAGACTTTTAATTATGTATTTTATTTTCCCTTTATTCCATTCGATGCCGTGATCTGTGTGTTAAGTGTTTCAGGCTTTATACGACATGAATGAGTTGGAGATTGGGAAGGAAGCTTGCAAAAATGGAAGGAACACAAGAAATTGAGGAGATGACCAGCGAGAAACGACGAGACCGCGCGGAGAAGAGCAAATCGCAGTGACGCGACCGCATAAATAACGCGACCGCGCGGCATGGAATAGCACGAGTGACGCGGCCGCATGGATGACGCGACCGCGTGGCAAAGCAGAACGCCGAATGACGCGTCCGCATGAGCGAAGTGATCGCGTGACATGCGCGATCTGCATAATCTACAGAATTGCTGGGGCGATTTTGGGCCCCATTTTGACCCAGTTTTCGGCCCAAAAAAGCAGACTAGAGCCAGAGAACATGTAGAAACCAGAGAGAACATTCATTCCGCATAGTTTTAGTTTTTAGATCTAGTTCTACTCCTCCTCTAGGTTTTCTCTCTACACATTCATAGTTTTTAGGATTAGTTATTTTTCGTTATTTTTGCATTGGGATATTAAGAAGAGTTATTGCCTCATCAAGACTTCGACATTCTAGTTCGTTCTCTTCACTTGTCTTTTACTCTTCTATGTTCCTTAATTTACTTAATTTCTCTATTGGATTATTTTATCATTTATTAATACAAGAATCACTTTTATTTTAAATTAATCTTTTGAACATTATTTATCATGTCTTTCTTTAATTCCCTTTCTTACGTTATGAATTTTACATTTACAATGAGCGAGTAGTTCCCTAACTTGATGGGGAGTGGATGAAAGAAATCCTTGAGTTGGAATGCTCAAGAGAAAGATTGTAATTGGGTTTATTGTTGGATTGCTCTCTAGTCACTAACACCAATCCTCCCAAGAGTGGATTGGAACCTATGAATAGAACAGCATTCCAACTTGTTTGACTTTCCCTTACTTAGTAAGGGACAACTAAACACAATAAATCTCAATTGTCAATTAATCTTGAGAGTACTACAACAAGAATAGGGCTTCCATCTAATCAACTCCCAGTCAAGGCTTTTATTTATATTTGTATACATTCTCCAATTTAATTTTCTATCATTCAACTCAAACCTTTTTGAAAACCTTCTGATTAATAAAATAGCATACTTTCCTGTAATTCGTTGGGAGACGACCTGGGATTCATACTCCCAGTATTTTAATTTTAATTTCTGTGACACCCCTTTTTAAATTGATAAGTGGATTTCTGGTTGGTTGAGAACTATACTGGCAACGCATAATTTATAATCATTCTTAACTCGCCAATTTTCGCTCGCATCAATTTTTGGCGCCGTTGCCGGGGAGTTGCAATAGAGTGCTAAAGTTATTAATTGGAATTTATTTATTTGCATTTTATTTTATTTTGCTACTCTGAGCTGCTTGTTTCTTTTGTTAGATGACGCGTTCACTTCCTGATCCAAGCTTGCCAGTATTTGATCCTGAGATTGAAAGAACTATTTCACGAATAAGGCAAGTTCGGCGTCGGTTAGCCCTCTCTGAGGGCGGATTTGAAATGCCATTTGAGGAAGAAACCAGCTCCCGTTCTACTGATTCGATTGATTTACGTACAGGTAACATGGCGGCAGCCAGAAGAGTTACTATCCAGGAGGCTGGAGCCCCTGATTTTTCAATGCAACCGTTCCAAGGGCATCATCCAGCGGTGGCTACAGATTTTAAAATAAAGACCGCACTGCTCAATTTTATGCCCAAGTTTTATGGCTTACCTGCTCAAGAGCCTATCAAGCACCTGAGAGATTTTCAGGCAGCCTGTTCTAATGTCAGGCGTGATGGTGTAGATGAAACTTCAATTTTGCTGAAAGCTTTCCCATTTTCTCTTGAGGGAAAGGCAAGAGAGTGGTATTACACTCAGAAGAGAATTTTTGGAAAAGTTCTTTCCAGCTGAAGTTACTGATAAACTGAAGAAAGATATTTCCATGATTGTTCAGGATGAATCCGAGACGCTTTATGAATACTGGGAGCGCTTCAATAATTTTCTGGAAGCATGCCCCCACCATATGATTGACAAGATAGTGTTACTCGGTTATGTCACACAGGGCATGAGGCCCCAAGATAAGACCACATTGGAAAGTGCTAGCAATGGGTCTATGAAAAAGTACAAGACCACTGATGAGGCGTGGTAATTGATTAGTGACTTAGCTGAATCTACCAGGAATCACAGGCAGAAACAAGGCTGTTCAAAAGCCATTGCAGAAGTATCCTCTAGCAGAGAGACTACTGCTCTAACTCAGAGTATCTGTGAAATAACCAAATTGCTGAAGCAAATGCAATTGAATCAATGACAAGTTCAGCAAGCTCAACCTTCTCCAGCACAGCAAAACCAACAGTTAGTCCCACAGAGAGTTTGCGGAATCTGTGCTGATTATAGTCATTATACTGATGAATGTCCACAGCTCCAGCAGGAAGACAACACCGTGGCAGCCACTCATAACTTCTATGACCGCCCCAACCAAGGGTACAATCAAAGTAGCAATTACAACCATGGATGGCAGGACAATTCTAACCAGAATTGGAGGGACAACAACAACATAGGAGGCAGAGATAATCAGGGATATCAGAGGTGGAATAATAACAACAACAGGCAGCAAAATCAGAATCAGCCTTACAGAGTACCTCACCTGAGGCAATCCCAAGGACCACAGAATACCCAACAGCAAACCTCTCAAATTACCTATCCTTCTTCATCTGCCAATGATGAATTACTACAATCTATTGATCGGAGACAGCAGACCATGGAAAATAACATTAATGCCACTCTAAATGGTCTGAACGCTACTTTGCAAGCTCTTGTCTCACAGATTGGATCAATGAACAACTCCAATAACCAACCTTTGAGCTCCAGTGGAATTCCCTTTCAACCATTACCCAATCCCAAGAGTGGTATTAGTGCCATCACCCTGAGGTCCGGAACCACACTACATGAGAGGAATCAGGATGAGCCAAACCCACCAGAGCACGCCTCAGCTGAAGAAGTAGTGGAAATAGAAGATGTTGAAGAAGAAGAGGACATACAGGATATAGCTGAAGAAGAAGAAGTGCAACCACAAGAGGAAGCACCAAAAGGCGCAGACACTGCAGAAGATACCACTCCCATTCCATTTCCA
This sequence comes from Arachis ipaensis, assembly GCF_059453495.1. Taxonomy (NCBI): domain Eukaryota; kingdom Viridiplantae; phylum Streptophyta; class Magnoliopsida; order Fabales; family Fabaceae; genus Arachis; species Arachis ipaensis. The sequence goes on from NC_142435.1 coordinate 32,534,486, forward strand.
CAACTTGCAAGGAAGCCCAGGAAGCAGCTGGAACCTGATCCCAAAATGGTAGAGATATTCAAAAAGGTTGAGGTAACTATTCCCCTTTTTGATGTTATTCAACAGGTACCTAAATATGCAAAATTTCTAAAAGATTTATGTATACATAAATACAAAATTAATGAATTAGAAACTATTCCCTTAGGAAGTTCCATATCTGCTTTAATGGGAGGTTTACCTGAGAAGTGTAGTGACCCAGGTCCTTGTATGGTTAATTGTACTATAGGTGGTGTAGTATTTTCTGATTGCATGTGTGATTTAGGAGCATGTGTAAGTATAATGCCTTTGTCTATATATGATATTTTGAGGCTCCCTCCCTTAAAAAGGTCGGCAGCTCGTTTTGTGTTAGCAGATAAAAGCATTATCACAGTGGCTGGAGTTGCTGAAGATGTATTAGTGGGCATTAAAGGGCTCACATTTCCCATTGATTTTTATATCCTGGAGATTTCCCAGAATACCTCAGATAAGCCATCATCAATCCTACTCGAAAGACCATTCCTGAAGACCTCAAAGTTCAAATTAGATGCTTTTTTAGGAACATACTCTTTTAAAATAGATGGCCGAGTAGTGATCTTCAATCTGAATGGAGTTATGAAGCATCCTTCGAAGGATCATTCCATCCTCCAGTGTGAATTATAGATGAAACCGTAGCTGAAGTTCACCAGGAGGAATTTGAAGAGAAGCACACAGGACAAGGTCCAAGTGTGGGGACATTCTCAGAGGACAATGACAGTGCTTTTCCTTTGTTACCAGCTCCAGACAACCCAGAGCCAGAACATGATCAGAAGTTAGAATTAAAACCCCTTCCTCCACACCTCAAATATGCTTACCTTGAAGACGGGCAGAAGTTTTCGGTTATCATTGCAAGGAAACTCACTTCTCAACAGGAAAAGCAGCTACTTGGTGTGCTGAGGAGGCACAAGAAGGCAATTGGGTGGAGTTTGGCAGACGTAGTAGGCATCAACCCTCAAGTATGTGAGCATAGAATATTTTTAGAAGAGGGAGCAAGACCTGTCCGTCAACCCTAGAGAAGACTGAACCCCACTATCCTAGAGGTTGTCAAAAAGGAAGTGACCAGACTACTAGACGCAGATATCATCGATCCCATCTCAGACAGTGAATGGGTAAGTCCAGTACAAGTGGTGCCAAAGAAGTCTGGAGTCACTGCAGTGAAGAATGAGCATGGAGAGCTCCTGACAACCAGAGTTCAGAACGCCTGGAGGGTCTGCATTGACTACAGACGCCTCAACCAAGCAACCTGTAAGGATCACTATCCTCTTCCATTCATTGATCAAATGCTGGATCGCCTATCAGGTAAATCGCATTATTGTTTTTTAGATGGTTACACAGGTTATTTCCAAATTCATATAGCCTCTGAGGATCAAGAAAAGACCACTTTTACATGTCCTTTTGGGACTTATGCTTACAGGAGAATGCCCTTTGGCTTGTGCAATGCACCAGCTACTTTCCAAAGGTGCATGATGAGTCTTTTATCTGATCTTATTGAGGACTGTATGGAGGTTTTTATGGATGATTTTAGTGTATGCGGCGATTCCTTTAGCCTTTGCTTAGATGGATTATCTAGAGTATTAGATAGATGTGTCAGTACAAACCTTGTATTAAATTTTGAAAAATGTCACTTTATGGTTAAACAAGGGATTGTACTAGGACATGTTGTGTCTAATACTGGCATTTCTGTAGATCCAGCAAAGGTGGATGTTATTTCTACTTTACCTTACCCCTCTTCTGTGAGGGAGGTCCGTTCTTTCCTTGGCCATGCAGGTTTTTACAGGAGATTCATTAAGGACTTCAGTAAGGTAGCACTTCCCTTATCAAGATTACTGCAGAAAGACATTGAGTTCGAGTTCAGTGACCATTGCAAACAAGCGTTTGATAAGCTGAAGACCGCACTGACTCAAGCCCCAATTGTAAGAGGACCAGACTGGAGCCAACCATTTGAAATTATGTGTGATACTTCCAACCATGCAGTAGGAGCAGCACTGGCTCAACGTGAAGGTAAGGACCCCTTTGTTATTGCGTATGCGTCTAAAACTTTAGATGCCGCTCAGTCTAATTATACTACTACTGAGAAAGAGCTTCTTGCTATTGTTTTTGCTCTGTATAAATTCCGAGCCTATTTACTTGGTACGAAGGTAGTAGTGTATTCAGACCACGCAGCTCTAAGGTATCTATTATCTAAAAAGGAGTCCAAACCAAGGCTTATACGTTGGATACTGCTATTACAAGAATTTGATTTAGAAATTAAGGACAGAAGTGGTAACCAAAATTTAGTGGTAGACCACTTGAGTCGCCTTGAGCAAATTACAGATGACTCCACTCCTATAGCTGATAATTTCCCATTTGATAACCTGCAAGCAGTATCTGAGATAGTCCCTTGGTATGCACCTGTAGGTAATTATCTAGTTAGCCACACCTTTCCTCCATACTTTTCTAAGCATCAAAGAGACAAGCTGAAAAGCGAGTCTAAATATTATATATGGGATGACCCATATTTATGGAGATGTGGCGCTGACCAGGTAATTAGACGGTGTGTGCTTCAATCAGAATTCCAGTCCATCTTAGAGGTCTGTCACTCATCTGAGAGTGGAGGACATTTTGGCCCTCAAAGAACTGCTAGAAAAATCTTAGACTGTGGATTCTGGTGGCCTACTCTTTTTAGGGACGCTGCTGAATTTTGTAAATCCTGTTTCCCATGCCAGAAATTTGGTAATATATCCAGGAGGGATGAGATGCCTTAACAGATTATGCTTTTCTGTGAAATTTTTGATGTTTGGGGCATTGACTTCATGGGTCCATTTCCAAATTCCAATGGTTATTTTTATATATTGTTAGCTGTGGATTACGTTTCCAAATGGGTGGAAGCAATTCCTACCCACACTGATGATGCTAACACTGTTGTTTTCTTTGTGAGAAACCATATTATTTGTCGCTTTGGATCACCACGAGCAATCGTGAGCGATCAAGGCACCCATTTTTGTAACAGGAGACTAACAGGATTGATGAAGAAACATGGGATTATCCATAAAGTTGCAACAGCTTACCATCCTCAGACTAATGGGCAAGCCGAGGTGTCAAATAGAGAGATAAAGCGTATCTTGCAGAAGATAGTCAAACCTCATAGAAGAGACTGGAGCACCAGGCTACAAGATGCACTCTGGGCATACAGAACAGCATACAAAACACCCATTGGGATGAGTCCTTTCCTCTTAGTTTAGGGAAAAGCCTGTCATCTCCCTGTTGAAGTAGAGCACAAAGCCTTTTGGGCAGTAAAGGAATGCAACATTGGAATTGAGGGAGCCGGAGCTGAAAGAAAGTTGCAACTGCAAGAACTGGAAAGCCTTCGACTAGAAGCTTATGAGAACTCAAGACTATACAAGGAGAAGATGAAGGCTGTACATGATCAGCACATCAAGAGGAAAGAGTTCCAACCTGGGGACTTAGTCCTCCTTTACAAGTCTTGACTGAGGCTCATGCCAGGCAAGTTGAGATCTAGATGGGAAGGTCCATACAGAGTAGAGAAGGCCGAACCATATGGAGTTTATCACCTTAGCCATCCTTCAAGCTCTGAACTTATCAAAGTTAATGGACATCGTTTAAAGCTGTACCATGGCGAGAAGCGGAAGAAAGACAAGGAGCTCGAGATCTTCCGCTTGGAAGATCCCCACATAGCCGAAGACTGAGCTAGTGGAGCGTCCAACTTACGGACGTTAAAGCAAAGTGCTAGGTGGGAGACAACCCACCATGGTATGATCGTTCTTTTCTTTATTTTTTAGTTTTCTTGTTCAATAACTCTTCTCTTCATTAGTACATTTCGTGCATCTACATTTACATACTCCTATTTTTATTAAAAAAAAAATTTGTTACCCGACGCGATCGCATCATTGACGCGTCCGCGTCGCAGGTATTGGGAGAGACAATTAAAAATGAACAGAGAGTCACGCGAGAGCGTGGCTGGAGGTGTGCCAATGGCACAATTCGGCCCACGCGATCGCGACGCTGACGCGACCGCGTCATATGGGATCAGTGGCCTCCCACGCGACCCCGTGTCCCACGCGGCCGCGTGACCAAGGATTTCGACGTAATAATGGTGCACAGCTGAAAGTTGTGCTAGAGTGGTGCTGGACTCGCGCTGGACGCGCAGTCCATTCATGCGACTGCGTGCCCCACGCGGCCGCGTCACATCCCAATAATTGCCCATTCACGCGATCGCATGCCCCATGCGATCGCGTCACCTAAAATTTGGCATTTAATGTTTTTGAACAGAGAGTTGTGCGAGTGCGAGGCTACCCTCGTGCCAATGGCATAAAACGGGTCACGCGATCGCGTGACCGACGCGACCGCGTCATTTACTTTAAGCGCAAGTCGCGCGACCGCGTGTCCCACGCGATCGCGTCGCTTGCGTCGCACAGCCTCCCTAATTCTGCCAACTATCTTATCTTTTTCTCCCCAAATCCTATTTTCTTTTTTCCTCCTTATTTCTTCTACCTTTCTTCCTCCCTGCCTTCTTCCTTCTTTCTCACTTTTTACTTTCTCTCACCCCCATTAACAAGGTTTTTCTTTTCTTCTTCCCTCCTCACTTTTCTATTATTCTTCTTATTTTTATATGTTATCTTCTTTTTTTTTTCTTTTTACCTTCATTGTTCTTATTTTCTTTTTCTTTCCTTTTCCTTTTTACTTGGTGTTATTAATTTAATTGAGTCATTATTTCTAATTATATGCTTGTGGACTGTTGTAAATTTGTTTGACAATTATATATTACTTTTTAAGGGATTACTTGCATGTTCAAATTATTATTTTCAAGAGCTTATTTCACATGCATGCTATGTGTTTGTGAAAAAACCCATATGGCATTATGAACTTCTCTACATTTTTCTACTCTAATATTCAATGCTTGCTTTTCACAAAATCCCTTTACTACTTTATTAATTGAATTTAATTGTCAATACAAACGTGATAGTTAGTTACGAGTGATAACATATTTAAATTGGACATTGAATGCTTGGTCTACGCTACTCATGCCTTTGCCTGCATGCCAATAAACTCCTTGCGTTTACTTGTCCCTATATGCCCTTGCTATATTTCCATTGATGACTTTTTCCATGTCATCCGGACCATGTGTTAACGTCATTCTTCTTTATTGTGCATTGCTTATCACTTACACCACCCTCTTCCTTGCTCTATTCCTTTCAATTTATTTTACTTTCTCTTCCCTTTTTCAGGATGGCCACCAAGAAAGGAAAGGAGAAAGCTACTCCCAAACTACCAGCAAGAAGAGGTACAAAAAGAGCATTAGTGGCAGAACCCTCTTCAACTGCAGTAAAGCCCTCAACAAAGAGATTTAAGAGGATTATAAAGGTTGATGAAAAAGAGAAAGCTTTCCCAGCAAAGGACACTGCGCGATTTCCCAATCGCTACTGTGAGCAGATGTTCTCCATCCTGGCAGAAAAGAATTACAACAACGAATACCTTCTTCTCCTCCCGCCCAATATTGCCACCTTCGTTGAGCCGCAAATTGCCCGAAGACAATGGGGTTTCCTACAAAGACAGCCAAGGCAGGTCAATCTTTCTTGGGTAGTCGACTTCTACTCCAATTTCCACCTGCCCACTCTGCAGTCTGTCTATGTTCGTCAGAAGCAAGTCCCCATTACAGAAGAAGCCATTCAGAAAGCTCTAAGTCTTCCCACTATTCCAGAAGGATTGGACGCCTTTCAAGAAGCTGCACTCAAGCACCAGATGTACCAATTTGACTGGGATGTTGTTCTCAGAGTTATTGCATTACTTGGCAGCAGATGGATCTACGGATACCATCGTACCCGCCCTAAGGGAATATCGGCTTCAGCACTTACCTTGGAGGCTCGCGTATGGGCACAGATCATGTCCCATTACGTCTTCCCGAGCACTCACGAGTCCTCCTTCACTGTGGACATGGCCGTTCTACTATGGTGCATCCTTACAGACCAACCTCTGAATCTACCAAGACATATCCGGAATGCTATGGAACACGTAGAAATTGCGGACAACTTGCCTTTTCCCGCCCTGGTCTCAGATCTTGTCTCAGCAGCCGGAGTCTCCTACAGAGCTGGGGACACCAAAGTCATGCTTCCACGGGATGATTAGTATGTCTCCAACAGGAAGTACCTTAGACTTCCAGTAGCCACTATTAGCCAGCTTACTGAACCAGTTGAGGATATTCCTTCTTCAACACCACAAGCACCCACAACAGCCTAACTGCTCCAGTAGATATTTGAAAAGTTGGATCGACATGAACAGAAAGCTAAGCTGAGAGAGCGCCGTAACAAGCGCCGATTCACATACCTCAAGGAGCTGATCATGGGAAAATTCAAGGACTCAGACACCCCAGAATCCACTTCTTTTACCAGCATAGGGAGCTATGATGGTCCCGACTGTGGAGATACTGCTACTAGCCCACCTTTGTTCTTGACAGATGGCACCGAGGACGGTGCAACGCCTTAAGTGTGAGGAGGTCGGTCAGTACCTGACTTCTGGAGGTAATTTCTCTTCCCTATACACCAATAAATTAGGTTATTTAGTTAGTTTTTCTTTTGTAGAATAGGATAATTTGCATAGTAATAGATTAGTTGCATGCATGTTCTACTTGATTGAAAAGACAATAAGTTTCTTCTAAGACTCTATCTTTGGAACAAAATTTCACTAATTTTAATTAAAACTTTTATGTTAAATTTGCTTGAAGTTGTATTTGGAACATGATTTTTGAGCTAAAGAACACACAACCTGTGAGATTTGAGCCTTTATGAATGGTTACATTATTTAACCATAATTATTTTATTCTTGTGTGTTTACTTCTCTATGATTGTAATCTATATTTTGTTTCATCTTATATGTCCAATGTTTATTATATTTACATGGTTGCATATGATTGAGGCCATTATTTGTTCAGCTTACTTATCCAAAATAAGCCTACCCTTTCAATTACCTTTGTTAGCCACTTTAAGCCTTTAAATCCCATTTGTTCTATATTTTACCACATTACTAGTCTTAAGCGGAAAAATAATTATACATCCCAAATTGAATCTTTGGTTAGCTTAAAATAGAATTGTGTGTGTTATTTAAGTATGGAAAATTGTGGGAACAAAGGATAATAAGGGAATGAGAATAATATAATAGAATTTGGATGCCTACTCATGTGAAACTATAAAAAAATAAAAAATCTATACACACTGATAAGATATGTTTATGTTTATGTTATGATAAAATATATATATATATATATATATATATTCAATAAATAAATAAGAGGACAAAATTACCCCAATGTTAGATTAAGAATTCAAAAATCAATGCATGTATGATAAAATAAAAATAAAAAGTTGAAACATGAGTATGGAATGTAAAAAGGAATTTCTGGGTAGCTAGGTATGAATTTTAGAAGTTATATAGAATATATATAGGTTATGTTAAAGATTGGGTTAATTAAAGATTCAATTTATAAGCTTACTTAGCCATATATGTATCCTTACCCTTACCTTGGCCCCATTACAACCTTAAAAAGACCTCATGATGTTTGCATTGGTATATTAAATGTTGTTGATTGGTTAGGAGAAGAACAAAAATTAGAGAGCATGATTAGAGAAGCATAGAGTGATTACCCTATATACTAGAGAGACTAGAGTGTACATACTTCATCAGTGAGGGTTCCATGCTTGAATTTCTATGTTCCCTACTTTCATGAGCTATCTTCTTGTACTTTTATCTGTTCTTACTGTATAAGAATTGAGTTAGTAGAATTTGATTTGTAATTGTTTTGAAGAGCTTACTTACTTTTGATCAAGTGGACAAAAATCATACAGCTGCATTCATATATATAGGTTGCATTGCATTGCATAGGTTTTACATCTTCTTACTCATTTATTTTATCTCCTTCAACTAAGCATGAGGACATGCTAATGTTTAAGTTTGGGGAGGTTGATAAACCAGTATTTTATGGTTTATATTGTGTTTAAAGGTGTGGTTTTATCATGATCTTTGCCCAGTTATTTATTAAATAAGCATGCATTTATATTTCCTTCCTAAAATTATTGCATGATTGAAAACTTGCTTCCTAGAGACTTTTAATTATGTATTTTATTTTTTATTCCATTCGATGCCGTGATCTGTGTGCTAAGTGTTTCAGGCTTTATAGGGCATGAATGAGTTGGAGATTGGGAAGGAAGCTTGCAAAAATGGAAGGAACAAAAGAAATTGAGGAGATGACCAGCGAGAAACGATGCGACCGCGCGGAGAAGAGCAAATCGCAGTGACGCGGCCGCATGGATGACGCGACTGTGCGGCATGGAATAGCACGAGTGATGCGGCCGCATGGATGACGCGACTGCGTGGCAAAGCAGAATGCCGAATGACGCGTCCGCATGAGCGACGCGATCGCGTGACATGCGCGATCTGCATAATTTGTAGAATCGCTGGGGGCGATTTCGGGCCCCATTTTGACCCAGTTTTCGGCCCAAAAAAGCAGACTAGAGCCAGAGAACATGTAGAAACCAGAGAGAACATTCATTCCGCATAGTTTTAGTTTTTAGATCTAGTTCTACTCCTCCTCTAGGTTTTCTCTCTACACATTCATAGTTTTTAGGATTAGTTGTTTTTCATTATTTTGCATTGGGATATTGAGAAGAGTTATTGCCTCATCAAGACTTTGACATTCTAGTTCGTTCTCTTCACTTGTCTTTTACTCTTCCATGTTCCTTAATTTACTTAATTTTGCTATTGGATTATTTTAGCATTTATTAATACAAGAATCACTTTTATTTTAAATTAATCTTTTGAGCATTATTTATCATGTCTTTCTTTAATTCTCTTTCTTACGTTATGAATTTTACATTTACAATGAGCGAGTAGTCCCCTAACTTGATGGGGAGTCGATGAAAGGAATCCTTGAGTTGGAATGCTCAAGAGAAAGATTGTAATTGGGTTTATTGTTGGATTGCTCTCTAGTCACTAACACCAATCCTCCCAAGAGTGGATTGGAACCTATGAATAGAACAACATTCCAACTTATTTGACTTTCCCTTACTTAGTTAGGGACAACTAAATACAATAAATCTCAATTGTCAATTAATCTTGAGAGTACTGCAACAAGAATAGGGCTTCCATCTAATCAACTCCCAGTCAAGGCTTTTATTTATATTTATATACATTCTCCAATTTAATTTTCTGTCATTCAACTCAAACCTTTTTGAAAACCTTCTGATTAATAAAATAGCACACTTTCCTGCAACTCGTTGGGTGACGACCTGGGATTCATACTCCCAGTATTTTAATTTTAATTTCTGTGACACCCCTTTTTAAATTGATAAGCGGATTTCTGGTTGGTTGAGAACTATACTGGCAACGCATAATTTATAATCATTCTTAACTCGCCAATTTCCGCTCGCATCAGCGAGCAAGAAGATTTGAAGCATACTTAGCCTGAGAGAGATAGATGCCATCATCTGTGTAGATGACCTCAAGACCAAGAAAATAGCTGAGAGAACCAAGATCTTTCATATCAAAGGTACGGTGAAGTGAGGCTTTAAGATAAGAGATACCATCAACATCATCTCCAGTAATGATCATGTCATCAACATACAAAAGTAGAAGAACAACTCCACGTACACTTTTACGAATAAAAAGTGCATTCTCATGAGGACTGCAAGTGAAACCGAGATTACAGATGGTAGTGCTGAACTTGTCAAAGCATTCACGAGGAGCTTGCTTAAGACCATAGAGTGCCTTGCGAAGAAGACAGACTTTGTTAGAATGACAAGGATAACCTGGAGGTGGTTTCATATAGACCTTCTTTTTTAAATCTCCATTAAGAGATGCATTCTTCACGTTCATCTGACTAAGAGACCATTTTTTTACCACAACAATTGCAAGAAGAGCTCTAACAGATATGAGACGAGCAACAGGAGCAAAAGTCTCTTCATAGTCAATACCATACTCTTGCGTACAACCTTGAGCAACCAAGCGTGCCTTATAATGGTCAATAGAGCCATCGGAGCGAGTCTTGATCTTGTATACCCATCTACTGCCCACAACTTCCTGATTAGAAGGAGGATCAACCAAATTCCAAGTGTGTGCTTTTTCAAGTGCCTGTATTTCTTCCTGCATTGCTTGTTACCAATTTGGATTTGTGGAGGCTTCTCTAAATGATTTAGGTTCATGTTGATGAAGAATAGTAGAAAATAAGTGGGAGGAGGAGGCATGACGGTAGGAACGGGATCGCCATCCGGTCTGGAATCATTGGGAAATGGAGAAGGTGGAAGAGCAGGAGGCTGTAGAGGATGACCCGAGATAGAACCTGTAGAATCATCACTAGGAAAAAGGTCAACATTGGGGTTAGTGAAGAAAGGTGACTGAGTGGGAGGAATAGACTCAAATGAGGAAAAACGAAAAAACCTGTGATGCTCCCAGAAGACAACATGATGAGATATACGAATACGTTTAGAGAGAGGATCCCAACAATAATAACCCTTGTGTTCAGTGCCATAACCAAGAAAACAACACATACGAGTACAAGGTTCAAGTTTACTGTGCTCACGAGGCTGAAGAAGAACAAAATAGACACAACCGAAAACTCGAAGAGGACTGTAATCTGGAGAGGTATGCTAAAGATGCTCAAAGGGTGTAACATTACCAAGAACAGAAGAAGGAAGTCTATTGATAACATGAACAATAGTAGAAACAACTTCACCCCAAGTACGCTCAGGACACGAAGAAGAAAGAAGCACTGCACGAACAGAGTCAAGAATGTAACGATGTTTACGTTCAGCTCGACCATTTTATTGAGAAGTACCAGGACAAGAAAACTCAAACCAAGTACCATGTTCTACAAGAAAGGCTAAAAGTTTGAAATCATGGTATTCCATAGCATTATCGCGTCGAAAAACCTTAATGACTTTGGAAAACTGAGTTTTAATCATAGTGGCAACGTTAATATAGATCTGAGGTAACTCATGGCGATTAGCCATCAAATAAACCCAAGTAAAGCGTGAATAATCATCAATAAAAATGACAAAGTATCGAGCTCCTCCCATAAAAGTGGTGGGAGCGGGGTCCCAAACATCAGAGTGGATAAGATCAAAAGGAGAACAAGCAAGAGAGGAATTACTGTGAAACGATAAGGCAGGTTGTTTGGCAGTTTGACAAGAAATGCAATCAAAAGACTCAGTAGGAACCTGACCCAATATACCCCAAGATACAAGAGAACGCAATTTTCCTAAGGAGCTGTGTGCAAGACGTTGATGCCATAAGTGAAGGGTAGATAGAGAAGAAGCAGCACAGGGATTTGGCATAGAAGGAATATAAAGATTCTCGAGTTCAAACAACCTTTCGACCTTACGTCCATTCCCGATGATTTGTCCCATCCGACGATCCTGTACACAACAACCAGACATGGAAAAAGTGACATCAAAACCCAGATCAATAAGTTGTCCAACAGAAATAAGATTAAAGTTCAGGTTGGGAATATAATAAGTATCAGGAAGATTAAGAGTCGACTGGGAGATAGAACCCTTGTGTGTTGCGTGCAAGAGGGAACCATTAGCAGTATTGACAGAAGGTGCATTTGTAGTGGTAGACAGAGACGAGAAAAGATCACGCAATGGAGACATGTGATTAAAGCAACCCGAGTCAAAATACCATTTAGAATTACCTGGAGAAGTTGAAAAAGTAGCAGGAGTATTACCAGAAAGCGAGAGAAGATGCTTAAGAAGAGATGCAATATCAGAAAGAGAGACAGAAGACAGGTTGAGAGGAGCAGATGTGGTAGATTCAATAGCAGAGATAGCAGAAGCAGATGCATTCTTGGAGAAGTTGAGATGAGAATGATGCTCAAGGTGACCAGGACGTGGTGGGCGAGTAGGACAGTCAGTAATAAAATGTCTCGAGAGCTTGCAGTAATGGCAGAACACTTGTGAATAATTGTAGCTAATGTGACCTTTCTGTTGATATTTGTAACATTCAACAGAAGGACAGTGGGAGAAGAGGTGTCCGGAGCAGTTACAGTTTCGACAGAAATTACCCTTTTTGTCTATGGCGGCAATAACAATTGATATTTCCATAATAGTAGACATACAGATCAAAGAGAGAAGAGAAAACTGTAATTTTGGAGCAGAAAATGAGAAATTGGAGGGCAGAATAGGAAAGAGCTCACCAAAAAATCTTAAGGAGGGTCCCACTGTCTGCCATGTCAGCAGCCACGTTAGATGCCAGGTCAGCAGCCACGTCAGCAAGAAGGACATGTGGCAGTGTCGAAAGGAAGCACGTCAGCGACACATGGCAGTGTCTGGATGGAGGAAGGAAGCACACGGGTCAGCCAACTGGATCGGATCGGGTCCAAGCGCGGGTCGTCGGAACGGTACGGTGGCAGGGCGACACGTGGATTGCTGTGGTCCGTGTGATCGAAGTCCCAATCTAATGGCTGAGGATGAATATGGAAAGAAGATGAACCTGGTGATGGCAGCGTCTTTTGGCAGTGCGTAGAGGCGCGTCCGGTGGCAGATGGCGACAGTTCGGGTTGCGTTAAAATCACGGTGACAAGACGAACAAGGTGGTTACGGGGGTGACGAACCAAAGCGTCGAAAAGAAAACGAAAAAAGAGGCCAAAGAACACTGCCGGAAAAGAAAAAACAATGGGGCTATGAACTAATTTTCATGAAAAAAAACCTAAACTTTTGATACCATGTTAGAAATAAGAGACCAATCTAAAGAAAATGTTTTGTGCATTATTCAGTGTGATCAAAAGTACAATATACAAGGGGTATATATAGGTGCTAGAAGAATCAAAGTAATAAAGGCATAGAATCCTACAATTAATATACAGATATGCTATATAAATATAAACGATACTAACTGATCTAAATTGATTCCAATGATTCTCTAACACCGGCTATTTAATCTTGCCGCCGGCAATGACATGGCACTCTGATAGCACGAAACTAAATTTTAATGATTAACTCATCGGCAAGTACCGAGTCGTATCAAATAATACCACATCGTTCTCACGAGGATTAATGGATTAAGCAAGTAATGATCAATTGATTATTCTAGTTAGACGATTCAAGTTTGGATGATGAACAATTGGAGTATAAGCTGAAATTTAAATGACTTGAAAAATAAGTAAATGAAAGCAATAAATGACTTGAATGTAAATAACTGGAATTTAAATTACACAAATATAAATAACTGGAATGTAAATGACAAGAATTAAAGTGACAAAAATGTAAATGACTGGAATGTAAATGACAAGAATTAAAGAGAATAAAGGCAATAGTGAAGTGCAAGAATTGATTAACGTAATTATGTATCAATTAAACACAATTAAAATAAGATAAGAGAAAATTAGCTACTCATAACTCAAAATCAAAATCAATTTTATTTTGATTGTTTTAGTTCTTAAAGTTTAGGGTCAAAATCAAAATCGTTCCTAACTTTATTGACACAAAGAGAGCTACACCTTCAATGGGTAAAATAATGGATTTATATTTCTTTCCGATTTTAAGCTTCCGTTTATTAAGAGTCTCCAAAATAGAGTCTCTGCAAGGAATAAAGCATCTATCGCCACTCTGGAAACTTGTCCTCTATGCCAATTGGATTAAATAATACCGTAGAACAAATGTGGGTAATGGCATAACCTGACAAAGCAGTTTTGTGCATGACTTCAAGTTTGAGTCGATAACATTGTTGTCATCAGCAGCCACACGAATCAGGCATCTTGAAGAATAATTAAAGAAAGTAACGTGCATTTCACTGCGAGGGCGAGAGCGAGTTGCAACGTTGCGAGGGTGAAGGCGAGGTGTGAGCGCAAGGCACAGCAAGGGTGAGTGCGAGACTCGGCAAGGGCGAGGCCTCTCTCTCTCTCTCTCTCTCTCTCTCTCTCTCTCTCTCTCTCTAAAGGAAATGTGAGTGAGAAGAAGAAGAATAGAGTTGTAATGGAGATCTAACGGTATAATTGTCCGAATGACGATTTTAATACCAAATAAAACGTTAAGGAAGATTTTAAATAAAAAATAAGGTTAAAGACAATTTTGATTTTAACCCTAAACTTTAGGGATTAAAACAATACTTATTTCCATGTTAAACTTAAAATAAGAGCATGAAATTTTTTTATACAAAATTACTAGTAAAAATACTTAAAAAATTAATTCACATTTAAAAAAAATATTAGTAGTTGATAATATAGATATATAAAATTTTAATTTTTAAAATAGAAATTAATAAAGATACAACGATGCTATGTGCACATACAAAAATGAGTTACTTGCATAAAATACATATTAAAGTATAAAATAGGAATAAGTAATGTTTTGGTCCCTAAGGTTTAGGGTCAAAATCAAATTCGTCCCCAAAATTATTTTGGATTAAAAATCATCCTCAACATTATTTTTGGTATTAAAATCGTCAATTTTAATAAAATTTTTAATTTTATTATTAAATTACTCCTAATAAAAAATATAAATTAAAAAAAGGAAAGAACACCGGGGGAAGGAAGAGGGGAAGGGAAGATGAGGGGGTGTTCATCACAACCCCTTTTTCTCATTGACATCTTCAGAAGAAAGAGAAAGAGAAGGAAGCCTCGCCGTGCCTGGCCGTCGCGATCGCGACTCACTGTTGCCCTTGCAGCACCGTGATTCACCGTCGCCCTTGCAGCGCCGCAATTCACCGTCGCCCTTGCAATGCTGTGACTCCCCCTCGCCATCACCGTGACTCCCCCTCACAATAACGCGCCTGACCCTCGCCCTCCTCGTGTTCCTCGTCATCCTTGGGGAGGTGATGGTGGTGGTGGTGTTGTTGCTGCTACTGACCTCGTCGCCACTTTACGTCCTTGCCGCTGTACCTCGCCAATTCTGCTTCTGTTTTGCTTCTGCTTTCAATTCGACTTCTGCTTCTGTTTCAGCTTTGGCTTCTGCTTCTGATTCTGCTTCTGTTATTTTTCTGATTTCCTTTTTATTGTATGTTGAATTTGATATTGTTGTTTTTGAATTTGAATAATGTGTTATTATTGGTGTTGAATATTATGTTATTGAATCTGATTATTGGTATTTGGTGGGAGTAAAGAAGATGGTGGTTGTGGTAAAAAGATGGTGGTGGTGGAGGTTATTTTTGTCTGTAAAAAGTCAAAAGGACGATTTTAATATAAAAAATAACGTTAAGACGATTTTAAATACAAAATAACGTTGGAGACGGATTTAATTTTGACCCTAAATCTTAGAAAACAAAACAATATTTATCCCTATGAAATACATATTAAAAATTAAACAGCACAAGTATTCACATAAATATATAATGACTTTTTTTTAATGTATATATAATATTTTTAGTAAAAATAATCTTTGATATTATATAAATAACTATGAGCCTTAAAATTTTTATAAATTTATAATGTATATTTTTATGTGATTAAATTTTTATTATGTCATAAAATATTTTTTTACTTGTATTCATAATTATGTATTTAAAATTATTTTAAAATAATTATTAATTGTTACTATCATTTATTTGAGTTTGCATAATGTATGGATCTTATTCTAATTTTTTATAATGTCGAAGATATAAATAATACAATTTTTGTAAATCGAGAATTAAATCAGTACAATTTATAAATTTTAAGGATCACTTTAAGATGTAATTTGTTGTTGTTATTAATAGTGATGTTGATTATTGTTCACCAAATCTATGTATTCCGTTTCAAATATACTCGTGCATTTCCATTGTTTATTTTGTTTTCTACTTGGTTTTGTTGTTACTTATTTTTCACATTTTCTTCCGATTAGTTTTAACGCCCGTATTCTTTAATATTAATGAGAACATTGTTTATATTTTGTTTATATCAAAGAGCCCTTTGTCAAGCCCATTAAGCCTCACCCAATCTTTTGTATAGTTGCAGCTCCATCACATTACAAGCCACCCTTTACCCCTAAAATAGCCTCAGCTCAGTTGCTCCCTCACAAGAAAAATAGTGCTAAAGAAACGAGAATCTCTTTATCTCTGTACCAAAATAAGCTCTGTACGCTATAATTTTCCTTTAATTATTGGGATGTTAATTTGGTTGTGTGGTATGAAAGTTCAGCTTTCTCACTTTCTAAGTGGGAAATCTATTTTAGAGTGAGAGGGTTTAGGACTTTAGGACTTCGGGCTTAGTTTGGTAGGATAAGGACTTGTTTGGTGAGTTTTTTTTATAAAAAATATTTAAGTAATTTTTTTTAGAAAAAAGTTTTTTTTTAAGTAAAAATAAGGGTAAAATACTGGATTTTTTATTTAAATAAATAATTATAAAAATTATTACCAAAATTCATTCTCCAACCTTATCTCGTTTACAGTGTAAACGACATAAGCATGCACGTATCTTGTTTAGTGTAAACGAGATACGTTCATACTTATCGTTTACACTGAAAATGAGATAAGGCCGGGGGACGCCTATATATACATTTCGTTGACAGCGAGGTTCCAAGAACTTTTCCACCACTTTCTCCTCTCTTTTACCCCTTTCTAACCATATTCTCGAGTAATACGAAGATGGCGCACGCAAATGCACGTGATCAGGACATCAACAGGCTGAATGCGACATGACACTACGTTGGGGCAGACGACTTTGCAGTTAGTTCTATTATCTTGAGTTTTACGTAATCTCATACATGTATAGCCATGGTTATGGTACTTGCCAAGAACTCGAATATAATTTGTATAATTAGGAATAAGTGATTAGTAGAAATTAGTAATTCTAGGAATGTGGTTATTAATTCATGCAATCCCATATATATGTATCCATGGTTAGGGTACTTGTCAAGAACTAGAATGCAATTTGTATGGTTAGGGATAGGTCACTGATAAAAAATAGTAATTTTAGAATTGTGTTATCATTTTTTGGTAATTAAATTTTTAACTATATAATTATTAATTTAGAGTTTAAATGCAGTGCCTGTAGCAATTTCGGCACCTTGTTATATGAATCTTCTCAATCTCCATATATCTGCGCAATTACCTTTTGCTTCGCCATCCAGACCTTTCTGTAAGAGGGTTTGAAGTAATAGCGTTACCGGACTGCACCTTGCAGAATAGAGATGTTGATAGATGGGTTGGACTGTATCAACGGCATGATGACCTTGCAAATGAGGCTACTGCCCAACTATCAATGGCCTTGGGACATGGTCGGTGCTAGACAAGTATGTGCTCCACCAACCCTCCGGACCTCCCTAATAAAATAAAACATCCATAGTTGGAAACTACTCAATATATAGCAATCATAAATGAGTAAGTATACCTCAATTAAACTTGAACTCGCCAGTATCCGAGATTCTGTCGGAGGGCAACACGAAGACTCCATGGACATCCATTTGCAGCTTGACGGTAATGCATATGATACTTTAATCGGTCCAATTCGACCACTTAGTAATCAGCACTTCTGCGAATACTGTAGTTCTTTGCTCCATGTATATGCGGTTCGACCATAATAAAATGATAGTTGTGATTTCTTTAAAAGACTATTACAAATACTAATTTATTTTTTATTTTTTCCCTTAAAGGAGACAACACTTTGGACGAGTTAAACCCCAAAATGATTCTTGAGATTGGCGTCGTGTACTATAATCGTCCCTGAGATTCCAATTGCACCAATTACGTCTCTGAGATTGAGAAAAGTGCACCATATTAGTCCCTGACTCATTTTCCATTAACGACGTGATGACATGGCTTGATGATGTGGAATGTAAGTGACATATGTCACTCCATGATTTGACCACATGTAATGATATGATGATGTGGTGACCAGTGACATGTGGCATGCTGGTGTGGATGGTTGTACCACGTGTCACAATGTTATTTGCCCATGTGTCCATTGTGCCACGTGTCGCAACAGTATTTGTCCGCGTGTCGTCCATTATGTCATCATTGTAGATGCACCAAATTAGTCCCTCACTTTGCATTAAGTGACTCATTTTAGTCCCTGAAATTGAATGTCATGCACCAAACTAGTCCCTTCACCAATTTTTTCTCATTTTTTTTAAATTTAAAATTTTCAATATCTTGGATGCACTAATTTCATATTTTTTCATATATCGTTTAAATACAAGTGCTTTTATAAAAAGTTTTAAGATTTTAGTTTTAATTATATAATTCTTTTAATAATTTAATATTAGTACATTTTGTAATATATAAGTATGTTATTATAAAAAAAATAATTATATGATTGATTAAACACATTTTTTTCATAAAAAAACATGTGTTTTAACAAGAAATCAATAATTAAAATAAACATCTTTTTTGTTCTTATGAAATACATGTTTTCGTTATGTGTAAATGAGCTAGATTGAAGGCACTTCAAACACCCTTACTACCATCTCCGACCTCTATAGCCCAGACGAAAGAGGTCAAAGATGATAATGAGGGAAGCTTAAAATGCCTTCACGTCAACTCTAAAACGGCGGTCAGGGGTATCCGCAAGAGAAAAAATATTTTATAAAAGCACTAAAAGAGGTCGGAGATGGTAGCGAAGGTACTTGAAATGCCTTCACGGCTTCACGTCAACTCCAAGTCGGAGGTTAGAGTATTCGCAAGAGAAACATATTTTATAAAAGTACTTTTATTTGATTAACATGTGAAAAAATAGAATTGAAATTAATGTATTCAAAAATATTGAGAATTTTGAATTTATAGAAAAAATGAGAAAAACTGGTGAAAGGACTAGTTTGGTGCACGACATTCAATTTCAGGGACTAAAATGAGTCACTTACTACAAAGTGAGGGACTAATTTGGTACATCTACAATGACGACATAATGGATGACACGTGGACGAATACTATTGTAACACGTGGCACAAACAGATACGTGGCCAAATAAGATTGTGACACGTGGCACAACCATCCACATCAACATGCCACGTGTCACTGGTTACCACATCATCATATCATTACACGTGGTCAAATCATGGAGTGACACATGTTACTCACAGTCCACATCATCAAGCCATGTCATCACGTCGTTAATGGAAAATGGGTCAGGGACTAATATGGTGCACTTTTGTCAATTTCAGGGACGTAACTAATGCAATTGGAATTTTAGGGACGATTTTAGTACACGACGCCAATCTCAGGAACCATTTTGGGGTTTAACTCCACTTTGGACACACAACTTATAGGTATTGTAATTATACAAGTATTATTAATATTAAAATTAACTTTTTTAAAATATATTTTAATAATTTTTTTATTTTTTAAATTAAAAAATATGATTAAATAATAAAAAATATTACTTTCATTTTAGTAATACGTTTTAAAGTATGATAACTATAGTGGGCACATTAGCATTACCTTCTAAAAATAGTAGGAGTGGCTTCATTGTTTTAGTCTATGTCTAGTATTAATAGAATAATAAGAGTGTGAACTTTCTCAAAAAGGTATAAATCATGGAATGTAACTGATGCAGTAAAGAATGAGATCTCATACATGTAAGAGAAAAGAAAAGATTGAGTAGAATTCATGTATTGAGATAGATATCAAGTCTTCAACTATATATAACAATTAAGAGTTCTATCATCACTTATTTGAATTATGTTGTAACACAATGTAATAGAAAACAGAATTCAAATAGATACTAATTATCTCAGTTAACACGAGAGATAATATCAACTGTTCTTGCTTGCGAAATAGATCGGCTTTCAAGGATGATTGCCGAGCTATGACCTCAGTGGCTGAGCATCCAATCTCTGAATCCGAGCTTTCTTCTTAAGGTGACGTAAACAATGCGAGCAAATGAGAGGAGGGGAGTGTACCTGCAAAGGCACTCCAAAGCTTAAGTCAGTATCTTGTATTATTCGAACCTGCCGAAGAAAATACTTTACCTTGCTTTATATGATAGGTTGTTCGTCCGTTACGCTTTCGGCATTAAGATCAGTTATAAAAAAGTGGATAACATATCTTTACCTGTGTACCGTTTTATCGTCGGTTATGATGGGAGCATTTATCTGACTGAGTTATAGCTCATGAATGGACGAGCTATAACGGACTACGCCGAGTTATAGCTTGTTTATAACGACCATATCACAGCCCCCAAGCTTGGCCTGTGGAGAGTTTTTAATGAAGCAGGTTGAGCTTCTTGATGAGTTATAAGTCGGTTGGATAGGTTACTGAGTGAGCCCCCGGTTCAACATACTTCATTAAAAAGGTATTATTTTTGTGACGTGGGGAGTCGTGGTATTGTTTTGGGGAGGAGAGAGAACGAGTAATGGATGCATTAAAGTCTTTTATTTTTCCGAAGCAACTACACCGTGTGGTGTGATTGAGGTAGCAGTTACTTTGCAATGTGGTTAAGTTAATGGTTTGGGAACTGAGTTGCTTATCCCTGACCCTTGGTGTTGCTTCTTTGAAAACAGAATGAGTAAAATAGGTATGCATGCTTTTTCTTTTATTTTGTAATTTATCATCTGCTTCTTCCTTCTTTGTTTTTTGCTTCTGGGTTTGGTTATGGGGTTTGAGAAGGAGAAGAAAGGGGAGATTGATTGGTCTTATGACTGGGTTAGTGAGGATGTGAAGGGTCAGGTATATTTGTTTCGTGACGACGCATCTGTGAAGGAGGTAGATGCAGGTAAAATCGTGAGGCTTGGGTCTGGTGTTTAGGTCGAGTTGCTGCCATGCAGTAGTGAGGATATGGTCTATCATAGGGGGCAGGGTTTTGAGTATTTCTATATGCATAGTTGTGTGTTGGAAGAACTAAGGGTGAGATTACCGTTTACAGTCTTTGAATGTCAGATTTTGAAGCAACTAAACTGTGCTCCCTCCTAATTGCATCCCAATGGGTGGGCATTTCTGCGATGTTTTGAAATATTGATGGATTTTCTTGAGGAGGATCCTTCTGTGGATTTGTTTTTTTCTTTATTTCAAGCTAAAAGAGTTTGGAAAGGGGGGGTGGGTTAATCTAAACAGTACTCATGGGTTTGGTATCTTCAAATTGTATAAGTCCTCTTTCAAGGACTTTAAGGAGATGTACGTGAAGGTAAGGAATGTTGAAAAGGAGTTTCCGTTTTATATTGACGAGTTTTTGGCTGAGAGGTTTCCGCTGTGGTGGTGCTCGGAACCCCAGAACATACTCGGGGCTGAAGTTATAACTCCGAGGAATGTTTGTATTATTGAGTTTTTGGTGGAACAAATTGATCGGAAAGACTTGATTTCCATGTTTGAACTGTTAAAGTGGGAGGAAAATAGGGCTGCTGTGGTAGATTATATGGGTGAGTTGTGTCTATAGGTTATTGTTTTACTTGTGTATTTGAGCTTTACTTAGTTGCTGTTTTGTTTTTGGAATCTGCAGGGGGTAAGTATCCTGGGGTTTCAGCTGCTTCACTTAGGTCACGTTTTAAAAGTAAGAACTTGGAGAAAGAGGTGTCGTCGTCCAATTGCGAAAAAGGTGGGGGAGCTGGAGAAGTTAGTCAACCCCGTCAGGGGTGGAGGAAAGTGATTGCGAAGAAGAGGAAATCGAGTGTGGTTGATTTATTCGAGGATACTAGTGAGAAGGAAAAGGGGGTGTCTTTAGAGGAGATTCATGTTTTTGTTGTAAACCAGAAGAAACTTCATGAAATGGCTGAGTATAGTGAGGGTTTGTCTGTATGGGGGAAGGAGTATCCCTATATGGCTGTGGCGGATGAGCATTGTCAGTCTGAAGCTGTCGTATCGTTGGCAAATGAGGTCGGCAAAATGGCTGTTGGTCAGTATATGCAGGTAAGGTCTTTAGTTGTGTTATGATTCTAGTTTTTGTTGGGAGTTACTTATATAATTTCGTGTTTGTTGTTGTGCTTTGTAGGTGGTTGGTTTGAGGTTAGTCAGTTTAGGTCGTAGTCAGGAGCTGAAGCATAAGAAGGTGTTGGTGGAGAAGAATGAGGTTTTGTTGTTGAAAGAAGAGTTAAATAAGTCTAAAGGTGTTGTTTCCGAACTTCAGAATAAGTTGACTGAAATTGAGAAACAGTTGAAGGAGACCAAAGAGAATTATGCCAATGATGTTGAGGATTTGAAGAAGAAAAAAGCTAATTTGGCGAGCATGGAAGCTCGGCTGATTGAGATAACTGCTAAGCTTAAAGAAATGGAGAAGAAAAATAGTGATGAAATTTTGGATTCGTTTGTTGAGGGTTTTGAAAGGGTGTCCTTACAGGCGAAGTTCCTTGTGCCGGATTCTGATCTGTCTGAGATGGATCCTAGGAAGATCGTCCGAGATAGAAAATGGTTGAGGATGATGGCGTTGCCGAAGATGAGGCAGAGAATGTTTAGGATATTGTTGTAATGTTACTTTCTGTTTAGAACTGTTTATGTTTTTTGTGTTTGATGATGTAATTGGTGATACATTATTGGTAGTTGCTATTTTGTATCTTGCTAATAGAGTCGTTTGACTTTTTGTTTATTCGTGGCTGAATTGGATTTGAGTATTTGAAAGGCCTTTGCGTAATTGGTGGGAATTTCTGTTAAGAATATTCCTTTTAAAGTTTGCCGAGAATGGTTGGATCGGAATTAGGCGAGGATACTCGTCATTTTGAGATTTGACCATAGATGAAGTTGTATCTATGATCTTTGATTGTAGAAGCAAACATTGGAATGATGTAGTGATAGAGTTGGTTTACACTTTTAAAAAAAATGAGATAGATTTTATTCATATAGTAATATTGGTAATCCTTTGGATACAAAGGTTCAGGTAGGCTAGCCTCGTTAAAACCTCTCCAAGCAAAATCCTTTGGGAAAAATCTTGGTAGTAGGAAAAAGAGTACAAGCCTGTCCCTGAATTTTAACTGTAGAACTTCTTTAGAGAGGAAACATTCTAGGTATTAGATAGTGTTGTACCATTCATTGATTCTAGTCTGTAAGCTCCGTTGCTGAGGACTTCTTTAACTCGGTAAGGGCCGTCCCAGTTTGCTGTGAGTTTTCCATGGGCTGGAGGTTGTCGGGCTATTTCCGTCTTTCGACGGACTAAGTCGCCTGCTTGAAATGATCGGTTTTTGACCGATTTGTTATGTCTTCGGACAATTGTTTGTTGTGCCGCGCGTTGTTGAAGTGCTGCTGTTTCTCTTACTTCTTCAACGAGATCTAGCTCGGCTCGCCGAGCTTCATCTTGGTTGCCGAGCTGAGTTCTGACCGAGCTGTGTGAGATCTCTAAAGGTATCATAGCTTCAGAGCCATATACTAGGCAAAATGGTGTCTCCTTTGTTGACGACTGAGGTGTTGTGTTGTATCCCCAAAGGATTTCAGGTATTAGTTCGTCCTAGAGTCCTTTGGCATCATCTAGCTTTTTCTTTAAGGCATGTAGTATGATCTTGTTTGCTGCCTCTGCTAGTCTGTTTGTCTGAGGATGTTCAACGGAGGCAAAATGTTGTTTGACTTTAAGGTTCTGCAAAAAGGATTGAAATTTATGGTCGGCAAACTGGCGACCATTGTTAGTGATGATGTGGTGAGGAATGCCGAAGCGGAAAATAATATTTTTCCAAGTGAAAGAAATTATTTGTTGTGATGTGATTCTTGCTAAAGGTTGGGCTTCAACCCACTTTGAGAAATAATCAATTGCAACTAATAAAAAGGCCATTGGAAACGGACCGAGGATGTCTAGCCCCCATTGATAGAAAGGCCAGCTTACGTTGGAGTAATGTAGGTGCTCGGTGG
The DNA here is from genome assembly GCF_059453495.1 of Arachis ipaensis. Classification (NCBI taxonomy): domain Eukaryota; kingdom Viridiplantae; phylum Streptophyta; class Magnoliopsida; order Fabales; family Fabaceae; genus Arachis; species Arachis ipaensis. The sequence goes on from NC_142435.1 coordinate 32,558,189, forward strand.
GTAGGTGTATGAGTGGTGCATGTTTCTGGAAATTTTCTTAAGTCTGAACCTTATTCTTGCTATCATGTTGTAAGGTCGGCAAAAAGAAACCTGCGAGGAGGATTTTTGAAGCTAAACTCTGAGCTCCTGTATGTGTTCCGCAAATGCCCTCATGTGCTTCGGACAGGGCTAGGTCGGTGGTAAGCGGAATCGTGATTACACTTTAATTATGTAAAATTCATTGCTCTTTCTTTCCCTGGAAATGGCGCCAAAAACATGATGCCAAGACCATGGTTCACAACTCCGTGTAACTAACCAGGAAGTGCACTGGGTCGTCCAAGTAATACCTTACGTGAGTAAGGGTCGAATCCCACGGAGATTGTCGGTATGAAGCAAGCTATGGTCACCTTGCAAATCTCAGTTAGGCAGATATAAATTGATAATGGTGTTTTCGAATAATAATTAATAGAATAGGGATAGAAATACTTATGTAATTCATTGGTGAGAATTTCAGATAAGCGAATGGAGATGCTTTCGTTCCTCTGAACCTCTGCTTTCCTGCTATCTTCATCCAATCAGTCTTGCTCCTTTCCATGGCTGGCTTTATATGATACATCACCACTGTCAATGGCTACTTTCGGTCATCTCTCGAGAAAATGATCCAATGCCCTGTCACGGCACGACTAATCGTCTGGAGGCATCACCCTTGTCAATGGCTTCATCTTATCCTCTCAGTGAAAATGGTCAACGCACCCTGTCACGGCACGGCTATTCATCTGTCGGTTCTCGATCATGCTGGAATAGGATTTACTATCCTTTTGAGTCTGTCACTAACGCCCGCAATCGTGAGTTTGGAGCTCGTCACAGTCATTCATTCATTGAATCCTACTCGAAATACCACAGACAAGGTTTAGACCTTCCGGATTCTCTTGAATGCCGCCATCATTCTAGCTTACACCACGAAGATTCTGGTTAGGAGATCTAAGAGATACTCATTCAGTCTAAGGTAGAACGAAAGTGGTTGTCAGGCACGCGTTCATAGGGAATGATGATGATTGTCACGTTCATCACATTCAGATTGAAGTACGAATGAATAGCTTAGAAGCGAAACAAGATGAATTGAATAGAAAATAGTAGTACTTTGCATTAATCTTTGAGGAACAGCAGAGCTCCACACCTTAATCTATGGAGTGTAGAAACTCTACCGTTAAAAATACATAAGTGAAAGGTCCAGGTATGGCCGAGATGGCCAGCCCCCAAAACGTGATCACAGGATCAGAATACAATCCACGATGTCTAATACAATAGTAAAAGGTCCTATTTATAATAAACTAGCTACTAGGGTTTACAGAAGTAAGTAATTGATGCATAAATCCACTTCCGGGGCCCACTTGGTATGTGCTTGGGCTGAGCTTGAGTGTTGCACGTGTAGAGGTCCTTTCTGGAGTTGAACGCCAGCTTTTGTGCCAGTTTGGGCGTTCAACTCTGGTTTTGGCTCCTTTTCTGGCGCTGGACGCCAGATTTGGGCAGAAAGCTGGCGTTGAACGCCAGTTTACGTCGTCTATTCTTGGCCAAAGTATGGACTATTATATATTTCTGGAAAGCCCTGGATGTCTACTTTCCAACTCAATTAGAAGCGCGCCATTTCGAGTTCTGTAGCTCCAGAAAATCCATTTTGAGTGCAGGGAGGTCAGAATCCAACAACATCAACAGTCCTTCTTCAACCTCTGAATCTGATTTCTGCTCAAGTCCCTCAATTTCAGCCAGAAAATACCTGAAATCACAGAAAAACACACAAACTCATAGTAAAGTCCAGAAATTTGAATTTAACATAAAAACTAATGAAAACATCCCTAAAAGTAACTAGATCCTACTAAAAACATACTAAAAACAATGTCAAAAAGCGTATAAATTATCCGCTCATCACAACACCAAACTTAAATTGTTGCTTGTCCCCAAGAAACTGAAAATCAAATAGGATAAAAAGAAGAGAATATACTATAAATTCCAAACTATCAATGAAACATAGCTGCAATCATATGAGCGAGACTTATAGCTTTTTGCCTCTTGAATAGTTTTGGCATCTCACTTTATCTATTGAGGTTCAGAATGATTGACATCTATAGGAACTCAGAGTTCAGATAGTGTTATTGATTCTCCTAGTTCAGTATGATGATTCTTGAACACAGCTTCTTTATGAGTCTTGGCCGTGGCCCTAAGCACTTTGTTTTCCAGTATTACCACCGGATACATAAATGCCACAGACACATAATTGGGTGAACCTTTTCAGATTGTGACTCAGCTTTGCTAAAGTCCCCAATTAGAGGTGTCCAGGGTTCTTAAGCACACTCTTTTTTTTTTTTTTGCTTTGGATCTTGACTTTAACCGCTCAGTCTCAAGATTTCACTTGACACCTACACGCCACAAGCACATGGTTAGGGACAGCTTGGTTTAGCCGCTTAGACCAGGATTTTATTCCTTTAGGCCCTCCTATCCACTGATGCTCAAAGCCTTGGGATCCTTTTTATTTGCCCTTGCCTTTTGGTTTTAAGGGTTATTGGCTTTTTGCTCTTGCCTCTTGGTTTTAAGAGCTTTTGGCTTTTTCTGCTTGCTTTCTCTTTCTATTTTTTTTCTATTTTTTTTCGCCTATATATATATATATTTTTTTTTTTTTTCTGCAAGCTTTGTTCTTTGCTGCTTTTTCTTGCTTTAAGAATCATTTTTATGATTTTTCAGATTATCAAATAACATGTCTCCTAGTCATCATTCTTTCAAGAGCCAACATATTTAACATTCTTAAACAACAACTTCAAAAGACATATGTACTGTTCAAGCATACATTCAGAAAATAAGAAGCATTGTCACCACATCAATATAATTAAGCTAAGTTCAAGGATAAATTCGAAACTCATGTACTTCTTGTTCTTTTGATTTAAAACATTTTTCATTTAAGAGAGGTGATGGATTCATAGGACATTCATAACTTTAAGACATATTTACTAACTACTAATGATCATGTAATGAAGACACAAACATAGATAAGCACATAACATAGAAAACGAAAAATAGAAGAAATAAGAACAAGGAATGAATCCACCTTAGTGATGGTGGCGTTTCCTTCTTGAGGAACTAATGATGTCCTTGAGCTCTTCTATGTCTCTTCCTTGTCTTTGTTGCTCCTCCCTCATTGCTTTTTGATCTTCTCTTATTTCATGAAGCATGATGGAGTGCTCTCGATGTTCCACCCTTAGTTGTCCCATATTGGAACTCAATTTTCCTAGGGAGGTGTTGATTTGCTCCCAATAGTTTTGTGGAGGAAAGTGCATTTGAGGCATCTCCGGGATCTCATGGTGATGAGCTTCATACGCCTCTTGAGCTCCATGAATGGGCTCTCTTGCTTACTCCATCTTTTTCTTAGTGATGGGCTTGTTCTCTTTAATGAGGAGATCTCCCTCTATGTCAATCCCAGCCGAATTGCATAGGTGGCAAATGAGGTGAGGAAAAGCTAACCTTGCCATAGTGGAAGACTTGTCAGCCACCTTGTAGAGTTCTTGAGGTATAATCTCATGAACTTCCACCTCTTCTCCAATCATGATGCTATGGATCATGATGGCCCAGTCTATAGTAACTTCAGACCGGTTGCTAGTGGGAATGATTGAGCATTGAATGAACTCCAACCATCCTCTAGCTACAGGCTTGAGGTCCAATCTTCTTAGTTGAACCGGCTTGCCTTTGGAGTCAATCTTCCATTGAGCTCCTTATACACATATGTCCATAAGGACTTGGTCCAACCTTTGATCAAAGTTGACTCTTCTAGTGTAGGGGCGTTCATCTCCTTGCATCATGGGCAAGTTAAACGCCAACCTCACATTCTCCGGACTAAAATCTAAGTATTTCCCCCGAACCATTGTAACATAGTTCTTTGGATCCGGGTTCTTACTTTGATCATGGTTCTTGGTGATCCATGCATTGGCATAGAACTCTTGAACCATTAGGATGCCGACTTGTTGGATGGGATTTGTTAGAACTTCCCAACCTCTTCTTTGAATTTCATGTCAGATCTCCGGATACTCATTTCTTTTGAGTTTGAAAGGGACCTCGGGGATCACTTTCTTCTTGGCCATAACATCATAGAAGTGGTCTTGATGGGCTTTGGAGATGAACCTTTCCATCTCCCATGACTCGGATGTGGAAGCTTTTGTCTTCCCTTTCCCCTTCTTAGAGGATTCTCCGGTCTTAGGTGCCATCAATGGTAATAGAAAAACAAAAAGCTTATGCTTTTACCACACCAAACTTAGAATTTTGCTCGCCCTCGAGCAAGAAAAGAAGAATAGAAGAAGAAGAAGAAGAAATGGAGGAGAGGGAGAGTGAGAAGTGTTTCGGCCAAGAGGGGTGTGTTGTGTGAATTTGATGAAGAATGGAGGGCTTTATATAGGGAAGGGAGGGGGGGTTAAGGTTCGGCCATATGGGTGGGTTTGGGTGGGAAATTGGTTTTGAATTTTGAAGGTAGGTGGAGTTTATGAGGTAGGTTTATGGGGAAGAGTGGATGGATGTGAGTGGTGAAGAGGTAATGGGGAAGAGAGTTTGAGGTGATTGGTGAAGGGTTTTTGGGAAAGAGTGTTTATGGGGTTGTGTGAAAGAGAGTGGTGAGAAGAAGTGAGTGGAGGTAGGTGGGGATCCTGTGGGGTCCACAGATCCTGAGTGGATCCTGTGGGTCCACAGATCCTGGGGTGTCAAGGATTTGCATCCCTGCACCCATTAGGCATGTAAAAATGCCTTTGCACACAACTCTGGGCGTTCAGCGCCAGGTTGGTGCCCATTTTGGGCGTTCAACGCCCAATTGTGTGCCATTTCTGGCGTTGAACGCCAGAACCATGCCTGTTCTGGCGTTCAGCGCCCAGAAGCTGCCCATTTTGGGCATTCAGCGTCAGAACCATGCTCTGTTCTGGCGCTGAACGCCAGACAGATGCTCCTCCAGGGTGTGATTTTTCTTCTGTTGTTTTTGATTCTGTTTTCAATTTTTCTATTTATTTTGTGACTCCACATGATCATGAACCTATAAAGACATATAACTAAGAAAAATATAGTTAGATAAATAAAAATTGGGTTGCCTCCCAACAAGCGCTTCTTTAATGTCGATAGCTTGACAGTGGGCTCTCATGGAGCCTCACAGATGTTCAGAGCATTGTTGAAACTCTCCAACACCAAACTTAGAGTTTGGATATGGGAGTTCAACACCAAACTTAGAGTTTGGTTGTGGCCTTCCAACACCAAACTTAGAGTTTGACTGTGGGGGCTTTGTTTGACTCTGCTTTGAGAGAAGCTTTTCATGCTTCCTCTCCATGGTTGCAGAGGGAGATCCTTGAGTTTTAAACACAAGGGAGTCCTCATTCTATTGAAGGACTAGTTCACCTCTGTCAACATCAATCACAGCTCTTGCTGTGGCCAGGAAAGGTCTTCCTAGGATGATGAATTCATCATCTTCCTTTCCAGTATCCAGGACTATGAAATCAGCAGGGATGTAAAGGCCTTCAACCTTTACTAACACGTCCTCTACTTGTCCATATGCCTGTTTTCTTGAATTGTCTGCCATCTCTAATGAGATTTTAGCAGCTTGCACCCCATAGATTCCCAGTTTCTTTATTACAGAGAGGGGCATGAGGTTTATCCCTGAACCAAGGTCGCACAGAGCCTTAAAGATCATGGTGCCTATGGTACAAGGTATTATGAACTTTCCAGGATCCTGTCTCTTCTGAGGCAATGTCAGTTGATCCAGATCACTTAGTTTATTGATGAACAAGGGAGGTTCAACTTTCCACGTATCAATGCCAAATAATTTGGCATTTAGCTTCATGATTGCACCAAGAAACTTGGCAATTTGCTCTTCAGTAACATCCTCATTCTCTTCAGAGGAGGAGTACTCATCAGAGCTCATGAAGGGCATAAGGAGGTTCAATGGAATCTCTATGGTCTCTAGATGAGCCTCAGAGTCCTTTGGTTCCTCAGAGGGAAGCTCCTTATTGATCACTGGACGTCCCAGGAGGTCTTCCTCCTTGGGATTCACGTCCTCTCCTTCCATTACAGGTTCGGCCATGGTGCTCATGTCAATGGCCTTGCACTCTCCTTTTGGATTCTCTTCTGTATTGCTTGGGAGAGTACTAGGAGGGATTTCAGTGATCCTTTTACTCAGCTGGCCCACTTGTGCTTCCAGATTTCTAATGGAAGATCTTGTTTCATTCATGAAACTTACAGTGGCCTTAGATAGATCAGAGACTAAGTTTGCTAAATTAGAAGTATTTTGTTCAGAGTTCTCTATCTGTTGCTGAGTGGATGATGGAAAAGGCTTGCTATTGCTAAACCTGTTTCTTCCACCATTATTAAAGCCTTGTTGAGGCTTTTGATCCTTCCATGAGAAATTTGGATGATTTCTCCATGATGAGTTATAGGTGTTTTCATAAGGTTCACCTAAATAATTTACCTCTGCTATTGCAGGGTTCTCAGGATTATAAGCTTCTTCTGCATAAGAAGCCTCTTGAGTACTGTTGGATGCAGCTTGCATTCCATTCAGACTCTGAGAAATCATATTGACTTGCTGAGTCAATATTTTATTCTGAGCCAATATGGCATTCAGAGTATCAATCTCAAGAACTCCCTTCTTCATAGGCGTCCCATTACTCACAGGATTCCTTTCAGAAGTGTACATGAACTGGTTATTAGCAACCATGTCAATGAGTTCTTGAGCTTCTGCAGGCGTTTTCTTTAGGTGAATGGAGCCACCTGCAGAAGTATCCAATAACATCTTTGATAGCTCAGATAAACCATCATAGAATATATCCAGGATGGTCCATTCTGAAAGCATGTCAGAAGGACACTTTTTGGTCAGTCCTTTGTATCTCTCCCAAGCTTCATAGAGGGATTCATCTTCTTTCTGTCTGAAGGTTTGAACATCCACTCTAAGCTTGCTCAGCTTTTGAGGAGGAAAGAACTTGGCTAGGAAAGCCTTGACCAGCTTATCCCAAGAGTTCAGGCTATCCTTAGGTTGAAAGTCCAACCATACTCTAGCTTTGTCTCTTACAGCAAAAGGGAAAAGCATGAGCCTGTAGACTTTAGGATCTACTCCATTAGTCTTAACAGTATCACATATCTGCAAGAATTCAGTTAAGAACTGAAAAGGATCTTCAGATGGAAGTCCATGAAACTTGCAGTTCTGCTGCATCAGAGAAACTAATTGAGGTTTCAGCTCAAAATTGTTTGCTCCAATGGCAGGAATGGAGATGCTTCTTCCATGTAAATTAGAATTAGGTGCAGTAAAGTCACCAAGCATCCTCCTTGCATTATTATTATTTTCGGCTGCCATCTCCTCTTCCTGTTCGAAAATTTCTGAAAGGTTATCTCTGGATTGTTGTAATTTAGCTTCTCTTAATTTTCTCTTCAGAGTCCTCTCAGGTTCTGGATCTGCTTCAACAAGAATATTCTTGTCCTTGCTCCTGCTCATATGACAAAGAAGAGGGCACAGAAAAAATAATAATAATAATATGGATCCTTTATACCACAGTATAGAGGTCCTTGTGTTAGTAGAAGAAAAGAAGAAGACAAAGAGTGTGATGTAAAGAAAGAAACACAACTGTGAGGAGGGCAGAGATGTGAGATGAGATGTTAGTGAATGAATAAATAAATAGAAGGAGATGAGAGAGAAGGAATTTTCGAAAATAAATTTTGAAAAAGAGTTAGTGATTTTTGAAAATAGTTTTTTTTTTTTTTTGAAAAAGGTTAGTATTTTTTCGAAATTTTTTTTTCAAAAATAAAAATAATTAGTTAATTAAAAAGAAATTTTGAAAAAGAAGGAAGGAATTTTCGAAAATGAGAGAGAGAGAGAGTTAGTTAGGTAGTTTTGAAAAAGATAAGAAACAAACAAAAAGTTAGTTAGTTAGTTGAAACAAATTTTGAAAAGATAAGAAGTTAGGAAGTTAGAGAAGATATTTTGAAATCAAATTTTTGAAAAAGATAAGATAAGAAGATATTTTGAAAAGATATGATTGAAATTATTTTTTTGAAAAAGATTTGATTTTTAAAATCACAATTAATGACTTGATTCACAAGAAATCACAAGATATAATTCTAGAACTTAAAGTTTGAATCTTTCTTAACAAGCAAGTAACAAACTTGAAATTTTTGAATCAAAACATTAATTGTTATTGTTATTTTCGAAAATTTGATATAAAAATAAGAAAAAGATTTTTGAAAAATATTTTTAAAATTTTCGAAAATAACTAAGAAATTTGAAAAAGATTTGATTTTTGAAAATTTTTTTGAAAAAGATGAGATTTTCAAATTGAAAATTTGATTTGACTCATAAGAAACAACTTGATTTTTAAAAATTTTTGAAAAAGTCAATCCAAATTTTCGAATTTGATGAGAGAGAAAGGGAAAGATATTTTTTTGATTTTTTTGAATTTTTATGATGAGAGAGAAAAAAACATGAAAATTATGCAATGCATGAATTTTTTTTAGATCAAAACAATGAATGCATGCAAGAATGCTATGAATGTCAAGATGAACACCAAGAACACTATGAATGTCAAGATGAACATCATAGACACAATTTTAAAAAATTTTTTATGCAAAAAAAATATGCAAGATACCAAACTTAGAATTCTTTAATGCTTAGACACTAAGAATTCAAGAATGCATATGAAAAACAAGGAAAGACACAAAACATGAAATCATCAAGATCAAACAAGAAGACTTACCAAGAACAACTTGAAGATCATGATGAACACTATGAATGCATGAATTTTCGAAAAATGCAAGATGCACATGCAGTTGACACCAAACTTATAACATGACTCAAGACTCAAACAAGAAACACAAAATATTTTTGATTTTTATGATTTTCTATTTTTTTTTTGGATTTTTCGAAAAATTAATTGAAAAAGAAAAATAAGGATTCCAAAATTTTTAATATGAATTCCAGGAATCTTGCATTCTTAGTCTAAAGCTTCAGTCCAGGAATTAGACATGGCTCACTAGCCAGCCAAGCTTTCAATGAAAGCTCCGGTCCAAAACACTAGACATGGCCAATGGCCAGCCAAGCTTCAGCATGTAATTCAGACATGACATGCCTGACATACCCTACAGTCGTATAACAGCTGATGGTTGGAAGCCTCAGTCCAAACGAATTTAGACATGGCTTTACAGCCAGCCAGGCTTCACATGCTTCATGAAACACTAGAATTCATTCTTAAAAATTTTGAATAAAAACATATTTTTTTTTTGAAAACATATTTTTTTTCGAAAACAAAAGAAGAATTTTGAAAGATTTTTGAAAATTTTTTGAAAAGAAAACAAAAAGAAGATTACCTAATCTGAGCAACAGGATGAACCGTCAGTTGTCCAAACTCGAACAATCCCCGGCAATGGCGCAAAAAACTTGGTACGCGGAATCGTGATTACACTTTAATTATGTAAAATTCATTGCTCTTTCTTTCCCTGGAAATGGCGCCAAAAACATGATGCCAAGACCATGGTTCACAACTCCATGTAACTAACCAGTAAGTGCACTGGGTCGTCCAAGTAATACATTACGTGAGTAAGGGTCGAATCCCACGGAGATTGTCGGTATGAAGCAAGCTATGGTCACCTTGCAAATCTCAGTTAGGCAGATATAAATTGATAATGGTGTTTTCGAATAATAATTAATAGAATAGGGATAGAAATACTTATGTAATTCATTGGTGAGAATTTCAGATAAGCGAATGGAGATGCTTTCGTTCCTCTGAACCGCTGCTTTCCTGCTATCTTCATCCAATCAGTCTTGCTCCTTTCCATGGCTGGCTTTATGTGATACATCACCACTGTCAATGGCTACTTTCGGTCATCTCTTGGGAAAATGATCCAATGCCCTGTCACGGCACGGCTAATCGTTTGGAGGCATCACCCTTGTCAATGGCTTCATCTTATCCTCTCAGTGAAAATGGTCAACGCACCTTGTCACGGCACGGCTATTCATCTGTCGGTTCTCGATCATGCTGGAATAGGATTTACTATCCTTTTGCGTCTGTCACTAACGCCCGCAATCGCGAGTTTGGAGCTCGTCACAGTCATTCATTCATTGAATCCTACTCGAAATACCACAGACAAGGTTTAGACCTTCCGGATTCTCTTGAATGCCGCCATCATTCTAGCTTACACCACGAAGATTCTGGTTAGGAGATCTAAGAGATACTCATTCAGTCTAAGGTAGAACGGAAGTGGTTGTCAGGCACGCGTTCATAGGAAATGATGATGATTGTCACGTTCATCACATTCAGATTGAAGTACGAATGAATAGCTTAGAAGCAAAACAAGATGAATTGAATAGAAAACAGTAGTACTTTGCATTAATCTTTGAGGAACAGCAGAGCTCTACACCTTAATCTATGGAGTGTAGAAACTCTACCGTTAAAAATACATAAGTGAAAGGCCCAGGCATGGCCAAGATGGCCAGCCCCCAAAACGTGATCACAGGATCAGAATACAATCCAGGATGTCTAATACAATAGTAAAAGGTCCTATTTATAATAAACTAGCTACTAGGGTTTACAGAAGTAAGTAATTGATGCATAAATCCACTTCCGGGGCCCACTTGGTGTGTGCTTGGGCTGAGCTTGAGTTTGCACGTGTAGAGGTCCTTTCTGGAGTTGAAAGTCAGCTTTTGTGCCAGTTTGGGCGTTCAACTCTGGTTTTGGCTCCTTTTCTGGCGCTGGACGCCAGATTTGGGCAGAAAGCTGGCGTTGAACGCCAGTTTACGTCATCTATTCTTGGCCAAAGTATGGACTATTATATATTTCTGGAAAGCCCTGGATGTCTACTTTCCAAAGAAATTGAAAGCGCGCCATTTCGAGTTCTGTAGCTCCAGAAACTCCATTTTGAGTGCAAGGAGGTCAGAATCCAACAGCATCAGCAGTCCTTCTTCAACCTCTGAATCTGATTTCTGCTCAAGTCCCTCAATTTCAGCCAGAAAATACCTGAAATCACAGAAAAATACACAAACTCATAGTAAAGTCCAGAAATGTGAATTTAACATAAAAACTAATAAAAACATCCCTAAAAGTAACTAGATCCTACTAAAAACATACTAAAAATAATGTCAAAAAGCGTATAAATTATCCGCTCATCAGTCGGCTTCGTCTTTGGTGAGACATTTTAGCAACGGGTGAGTATATCCTCGACAGTATAAAGTCCCGTTGAGCAATGTGAAAAAGGATGCTTGTCTTCGGAATCGTTTTGTGTTGCCGACCTTATCTGGTATTTGACCTGTTTTCAGATATTGTATGTAATCGTCTTGACAATCCTGTTCCTGTGTGAGACTTAACACATATGTTAGAGTAACACTTGGGAATGTAATAGTGGATTGATGCAGTGTGGATAAGTCGGATTGTGTGCTGCCGAGTTTAGATAATATATCGGCCCTTTGGTTTTGTTCTCATGGTATGTGTTGAATTTCAAAATTTGAGAACTTTGAAGTCAAATCTTTTACTAATAATAAGTATTTAGAAAGGAGAGGATCCCTTACTTGGAAGAGGTCGTTTACCTATTGTACTACCAATAAGGAGTCACAGTATACCTTTAGAGTGGAAATGCAGAGATCTAAACAAAGTCGGAGTCCTACAACGAGGGCCTCGTATTCGGATTGATTGTTGCTAGCCTTGAAAGATAAGTGTAAGGAATGTTCCAGAATAAACCCATCGTCAGATTCTAGACGTATTCCGGCACCACAGCCCTCAGTGTTCGATGAGCCGTCGACGTATAAGATCCATTCTTTCGTATGATCGTCCTCTGAAGGGATAGTAAGTTCTGCAATGAAGTCTGCCAAGAATTGTGACTTAATCGGTCCTCTTGATTGGTACCTGATGTCAAACTCTGACAATTCTATTGACCATTTAATAAGTCTGCCTGCGATTTCTAGTTTATGTAGCACTTGGCGTAATGGGTGATCGGTCGTGACATAGATGACATGGCTTTGGAAATAAGGTCGGAGTCTTCTTGCTGAGAAAACTAGTGCTAAAGCCAGCTTTTCAATTCTGGGATAATTGAGCTCGGCGTGTTGAAGAGTTTTACTGACAAAGTATACTGGATGTTGGGTTTTGTCCCTTTCTGTAATAAGAGCAGAGCTTATAGCCCAATCAGTGACTGATAAATACAGGAATAAATCTTCCCCTTGATGGGGTTTTTGTAAGATCGGCGGTTGTGAGAGGGTTGTTTTTGTGTTTTAAAAGCTCTCTCACAATCGTCGTTCCATTGAAATTTGTTTTTCTTTTTTATCTTCTAGAAAAAAGGAATAGATTTTGATGCTAAGCATGGGACAAATCTGGATAGTGCAGCAATCCTTCCGGTGAGGTGTTGGACTTCCTTTACTATTTTTGGGCTCGTCATTTCCAGAACTACTCGGCATTTGTCTGGATTTGCCTCAATGCCCCTGTTTGTTAGTAAAAATCCTAAGAACTTACCTCCCTGAACTACGAAGGCACATTTTTCTGGGTTTAGACGCATGTTGTAGTTGTGTATTTGGCCAAAAATCTCTGATAAGTCGTCAATATGGTTTTTGCCGAGCTGTGTCTTGGCGACCATGTCGTCGACATACATTTCTATGTTTCTGCCGATTTGTTTGGCGAAAAATTTGTCCATAAGGTGCTGGTAAGTTGCCCCTGCATTCCTTAGTCCAAAGGGCATAACTTTATAGCAGTAGTTACCGAATTCAGTGATAAATGCCATTTTACTTTGATCAGAGGGATGCATGAGGATTTGATTATAACCCGAATAGGCATCCATGAAACTCAAGGTAGCATAACCGGAAGTGTTATCTACCAAAGAATCTATGGATGGTAAAGTATAAGAATCTTTCGAGCATGCTTTGTTTAAATCAGTAAAGTCGACGCACATGCGCCACTTACCGTTTTGTTTCCTTACCATTACCAGATTTGCCAGCCAGGTAGTAAATCTGATTTCCTTGATGAACTCTGCATTGATCAGCTTTTGAGTTTCTTCTAATGATGCTTTTTTCTTTTCATCGCCGAGGTTTCATTTCTTTTGTTGCACTGGTCGTGCAGACGGGTTTATCGCTAATCTATAGCTGATGATCTGTAGATCGATGCCGGGCATATGTTAGAAGGCGTCCATGCGAATAGGTCGGCTTGTGATTGTAAAAAGGTGGTGATGGCCTTTAGTTCTACTGCGTCTAGTGACGTACCTACATAAGTAAATTTGTTAGGATTATTATATAAATATACTTTTTGTAAGTCTCCTAATGGTGTAGGTCGTTCAAGAAAGTCGGCTCGTGGATCGAGGTCAGCTAACGCCGAGCTGTTGGCGACGTGGTGGAGATTGTTGACTTGTTGTTTGGAACGAGTTGGTAGTTTCATGCTGATGTTGTAACATTGGCATGCCTCTTTATGATCCCCATGGATTGTTACAACTTGGTTGTCCTGCAAAGGGAACTTAACACACAGGTGAACTGTAGATACAATTGCGCCGAACTTATTCAAAAAAGGTCGGCCTAGTATGAGGTTGTATGGGCTAAAACAATCTACAACTAAATATTGAATATCACATGTTTTTGAAATAGGATGCTCACCTAGTATGGTTTGTAACCACACTGATCCCAATATCGGCACTCGCTCACCCGAGAACCCGACAAGGTCTCCTCCTGTTGACTAGAGGGCATTGTCGCTGAGCTTCATTTTTTGGAATGTTGAATAGAATAGAACGTCGGCGCTGCTCCCGGGATTCAGAAGTACTTTCTTTACCAACAGATCTCCCAATTGAAGGGTGATTACCACATGATCGTCCAAGTTGTGAATGTTTGAATTAAAGTCGGCGTGTGTGAACGTCACTTGGGGGAGTTGTGTTGCGAGTGTAGCTTCGTGCAGGAAGCCATCTACCGAGCATATAGCTCGGTATGATCTCTTGCCGAGCTTGAGGATCCTCCGCCGGCGTATCCCCCTGAAATACAATTGATTATACCTCAGGGCTTTTCATATTGATTTGGCGTTGTCCTTTCTTTTCCTCGGTGTTGTTGTTCTGACGAATCATCGTTCCTGGAAGGTGTGGAACATTTTTGAATGTGACCTCCAATGTACTTATCAAGATGGCCTTGTTGAGCTAATCGTTCTAAGAGATCTTTTGCTACCACACAGTCATCAGTGGTGTGGCCGTGCTTTTGATGGAAGGCACAATATTTGGATTTGTTTACATTCTTAGTGTCTTGGTAGGTGCCGGCCTTCCTTGGTGGCTTGATGAGTTTTGAATTTAGAATCTCTTTGATGATATCCTCTCACTTAGTGTTAAACTACGTATAAGAATCAAAACGAGGTGTTAGTTTAAAACCTTTTTTACTATTTGGAGTTTTATCATCGTCTCTGTAGCTTGTTTTGTCAGACTTCCGAGCCTGTCTGAGCTCTTCGGTATGATTTGGCCTTTGGCCTTCTCACGGAACTCGGCAAGGGTTTTTGGCTTGGCCATCGCAATCATTTCTTGGAACTTCCCAGGTCGGAGGCCATTTTTGATTGCATGCAAATGGACTTCAGGATGGAGGTCGGGTATGTTGATGGCGACTTTTGTGAAGCGAGTCATATAGTCCTTCAAACTTTCGTTTTGCCTCTGCTTGATAGTGTTCAGATAGTCGGAGTCATGCAGATATATTGCGGATCTGGCAAAGTGTTCTTCAAATAGCTTGGCCAGTTGCTGAAATCGTGAGATGGAACCTGCAGGCAAAGCACAAAGCCAATCAAGTGCAGGGCCGTCTAAATAATTCGGAAAACAACGACATAAGACAGTATCTGATGCACCGTTAACGATCATTATTGATCGGAATTTCTTGAGAAACTTATTCGGATCTCTGAGCCCATCGTAAGGTGTGAGAGTCAGTGGTAAGGTAAACCTTCGCGGTAGTTCAAAGTTCATCACTTCTGGCGTGAAAGGTCTCACGAGCTCGTCGGATTCATTGTTTTCATCATCAGGTTGAGCTCCCTCAACCCGGATGGTCTCCTAGACATAGGAAGGGTCAAAATGATGGTCATCATCCTCTGGTTGTTGGCGATGAGTGTCGTTATTCTCGATCCGAGTATTGTTTAATTTGGCGATTTGGGTGTCCATTCTTTGGTTCTCCTCGGCCATACGCTGATTAGCCTGTTGTAGCTCAGTTACCATCCTCAGAAGTTCGGATGGTGAAGGAGGTAGTACGTTAGCCATGAGTGTAAGTGAAGGTGGAAGGACCAAAAGAAAAGACTTATTTCTTCGGCCCCACGGTGGGCGCCAATTGTTCTTGCTTGCGAAATAGATCGGCTTTCAAGGATAATTGCCGAGATATGACCTCGGTGGCTGAGCGTCCAATCTCTGAATCCGAGCTTTCTTCTTAAGGTGGCGTAAACAATGCGAGCAAATGAGAGGAGGGGAGTGTACATGCAAAGGCACTCCAAAGCTTAAGTCAGTATCTTGTATTATTTGAACCTGCCGAAGAAAATACTTTACCTTGCTTTATATGATAGGTTGTTCGTCCGTTACGCTTTCGGCATTAAGTTTGGTTTTAAAAAGGTGGATAACGTATCTTTACTTGTGTACCGTTTTATCGTCGGTTATGATGGGAGCATTTATCTGACCGAGTTATAGCTCATGAATGGACGAGCTATAACGGACTACACCGAGTTATAGCTCGTTTATAACGACCATATCATCAACTAATCTCCTAACTACTCTTAATACCCCTGCAAACTTAGGTTGAATTTTATGTACAATCTAACTTTGGATTTAAATCTATGAAGCAAATTAATAGACGAAAGTTTTATAAATATCTATCACTTGATCTTGAGTAGGTATACTAACACATACAATTATTTTTTATTAACTATCTCTTAGAAAATAGAGGTCAATTTCTAGATATTTACAGCGGCTTTGTGATGAGCGGATAATTTATACGCTTTTTGGCATTGTTTTTAGTATATTTTTAGTAGGATCTAGTTACTTTTAGGGATATTTTTATTAGTTTTTATGCTAAATTCACATTTCTAGACTTTACTATGAGTTTGTGTGTTTTTCTGTGATTTTAGGTATTTTCTGGCTGAAATTGAGGGACTTGAGCAAAAATCAGATTCAGAGGTTGAAGAAGGACTGCAGATGCTGTTGGATTCTGACCTTCCTGCTCTCAAAGTGGATTTTCTGGAGCTACAAAACTCCAAATGGCACGCTCTTAATTGCGTTAGAAAGTAGACATCCAGGGCTTTCCAGAAATATATAATAGTCCATACTTTGATTAAGGATAGACGACGTAAACTGGCGTTAAATTCCAGTTCCATGCTGCATTCTAGAGTCAAACGCCAGAAACAGGTTGCAAAGTGGAGTTAAACGCCAGAAACAGGTTACAAACTGGCGTTCAACTCCAAGGAAGACCTCTACATATGTAAAGCTCAATGATCAGCCCAAGCACACACCAAGTGGGCTCCGGAAGTGGATTTCTGCACTATTTACTTACTTCTGTAAACCCTAGTAACTAGTTTAGTATAAATAGGACTTTTTACTATTGTATTTAGATCATCTTTGGAACATCTTTAGTTTCATCTTTAGATCATGTTTGGGGGTTGGCTATTCGGCCATGCCTGGACCTTATCACTTATGTATTTTCCACGGTAGAGTTTCTACACTCCATAGATTAAGGTGTGGAGCTCTGCTGTTCCTCATGGATTAATGCAAAGTACTACTGTTTTTCTATTCAATTCAACTTATTCCGCTTCTAAGATATCCATTCGCACCCAAGAACATGATGAATGTGATGATTATGTGACGCTCATCATCATTCTCACTTATGAATGAGTGCCTGACAAACACTTCCGTTTTACATGCAAATAACCTAGAATGAATATCTCTTAGATATCTAATACAGGGGACCGAGTCCGAGATATTAGAATCTTCGTGGTATAAGTTAGAACCCATGGATGGCCATTCCTGAGATCCGGAAAGTCTAAACCTTGTTTGTGGTATTCCGAGTAGGATCTGGAAAGGGATGGCTGTGATGAGCTTCAAACTCGCGAGTGCTGGGCGTAGTGATAGACGCAAAAGGATAGTAAATCCTATTCCAGTATGATCGAGAACCGACAGATGATTAGCCGTGCCGTGACAGAGCATTTGGACCTTTTTCACTGAGAGGATGGGATGTAGCCATTGACAACGGTGATGCCCTACATAGAGCTTGCCATGGAAAGGAGTAGGATTGATTGGATGAAGACAGCAGGAAAGCAGAGGTTCAGAGGAACGAAAGCATCTTTATACGCTTATCTGAAATTCTCACCAATGAATTACATAAGTACCACTATCCTATTTTATATTTTATTTATCTTTTACTTATCAATTCATAAAATTAGTTGAATCCGCCTGACTGGGATTTACAAGGTGACCATAGCTTGCTTCATACCAACAATCTCCGTGGGATCGACCCTTACTCAGGTAAGGTTTATTACTTGGACGACCCAGTGCACTTGCTGGTTAGTTGCGTGAAGTTGTGAAGTTATGTTTGGTCCATGGTAGTGTGCACACGTTTTTGGAGCCATTGCCAGGGAATCAATTTCGAACAACAATTTCACATCTAGATCATGATTTTGTGCAGCAAGTTTTTGGCGCCGTTGCCGGAAATTGTTCGAGTTTGGACAACTGACGGTTCATCTTGTTGCTCAGATTAGGTAATTTTCTTTTTCGTTTTATTTTCAAAAAAAAATTTTTTTCAAAAATCTTTCAAAATTTTTTTTTCCTTTTGTTTTCGAAAATTATTCTAAATTTTTAAGAATGAATTCTAGAGTTTCAAAATAATATGATGAAGCTTGTCTGGTCATCAAGCTTTAGATTAACCTGGCATGATTCATGGGATTTTGATTGAGGACTTTGAATTCATTACTTCCTTTTTCCTATATGTTTTCGAAAAAAGTAAAATAAAATACAAAAAAAAAAATATAAAATCATAAAAATAAAAAATATTTTGTGTTTCTTGTATGAGTCTTGAGTCAATTTTTAAGTTTGGTGTCAATTATATTTTTTCTAAAAATTTATGCATTTTTCGAAAATTCATGCATTCATAGTGTTCTTCATGATCTTCAAGTTGTTCTTGGTAAGTCTTCTTGTTTGATCTTGATGTTTTCTTATTTTGTGTCTTTTGTTGTTTTTCATGTGCATCTTTGCATTCATAGTGTCTAAGCATTAAAGATTTCTAAGTTTGGTGTCTTGCATGTTTTCTTTGCATCAAAAATTTTTCAAACACATGTTCTTGATGTTCATCATGATCTTCAAAGTGTTCTTGGTGTTCATCTTGACATTCATAGTATTCTTGCATGCATCACATGTTTTGATCCAAAATTTTCATGCATTGAGTCTTTTTTATGTTTTTCTCTCTCATCATTAAAAATTCAAAAATAAAAAAATATCTTTTCCTTATTTCACTCATAGATTTCGAAAATTTGAGTTGACTTTTTCAAAACTTTTTAAAATTTAGTTGTTTCTTATGAGTCAAGTCAAATTTTCAATTTAAAAAATTCTATCTTTTTCAAAACTTTTTCAAAAATCAAATCTTTTTCATTTTTTCTTTATGATTTTTGAAAATTTTAAAAATTATTTTCAAAATCTTTTTCTTAATTTTATTTCAAAATTTTCGAAACTTAACTAACAAGTAATGTGATTGGTTCAAAAATTTGAAGTTTGTTACTTTCTTGTTAAGAAAGGTTCAATCTTTATGTTCTAAAATCTTATCTTTTAGTTTCTTGTTAGTCAAGTAATCAATTTTAATCTTAAAAATTAAATCTTTTTAATTATATCTTTTTATCATATCCTTTATATCATATCTTTTTCAAAATTTTATCTTTTTCAAAAAAAAATTTTTGATTTTAAAATATCTTTTCCAACTTCTTATCTTCTTATCTTTTCAAAATTAATTTTCAAATCTTTTTCAATCAACTAACTAATTGACTTTTTGTTTGTTTCTTATCTTTTTTAAAACCACCTAACTACTCTTCTCTCTCTAATTTTCGAAAATACCTCCCTCTTTTTCAAAAATTCTTTTTAATTAATTAATTATTTTAAATTTTAATTTAACTTAATTTCAATTTTAATTTCTGAATTTTAACCTTAATTTTTATTTTTAATTTTTTTAAATTTTTGAATTCTTCTCTTCCTCATCTTATTCTATTTTTTTATTCAATTACTAACACTTCTCCTCATCTCAAATCACTGCTCCTATCCTCACCCTTGTGTTTGGATTATCCATTCTTCTTCACTCCTATTCCCTTTCTTCTTCTACTAACAATAAGGAACCTCTTTACTGTGACATAGAGGATTCCTCTTCTTTTCTTGTTCTCTTCTCTTTCATATGAGAAGGAACAAGGAAAAAGGCATTCTTGTTGAAGCTGATCCAGAACCTGAAAGGACTCTGAAGAGGAAACTAAGAGAAGCTAAAATACAACAATCCAGAGATAACCTTACAGAAATTTTCGAAAAGGAAGAGGAGATGGCAGCCGAAAATAATAATAATGCAAGGAGGATGCTTGGTGATTATACTACACCTACTTCCAAGTTTAATGGAAGAAGCATCTCAATCCCCACCATTGGAGCAAACAATTTTGAGCTGAAACCTCAATTAGTTGCTTTAATGCAACAGAACTGCAAATTCTATGGACTTCCATCAGAAGATCCCTACCAGTTTTTAACTGAGTTCCTGCAGATCTGTGAGACTGTTAAGACTAATAGACTAGATCCTGAAGTCTACAGGCTCATGCTTTTCCCTTTTGCTATAAGAGACAGAGATAGAACATAGTTGGACTCACAACCTAAAGATAGCCTGAACTCTTGGGATAAGCTGATCACGGCCTTCTTGGCTAAGTTCTTTCCTCTTCAAAAGCTGAGCAAGCTTAGAGTGGATGTTTAGACCTTCAAGCAAAAATATGGTGAATCCCTCTATAAAGCTTGGGAAAGATACAAGCAGATGACCAAAAGGTGTCCTCCTGACATGCTTTCAGAATGGACCATTCTGGATATATTCTATTATGGTCTGTCTGAGTTCTCCAAGATGTCACTGAACCATTCTACAGGTGGATCCATTCACCTAAAGAAAATGCCTGCAGAAGCTCAAGAACTTATTGACATGGTTGCAAATAATCAATTCATGTATACTTCTGAGAGAAATTCCGTGAATAATGGGACGCCTCAGAAGAAAGGAGTTCTTGAAATTGATGCTCTGAATACCATATTGGCTCAGAACAAAGTGTTGACTCAGCAAGTCAACATGATTTTCCAAAGTCTAAATGGATGGCAAAATGCATCCAACAGTACTAAAGAGGCATCTTCTGAAGAAGAAGCTTATGATCCTGATAACCCTGCAATAGTAGAGGTAAATTACATGGGTGAACCTTATGGAAACACCTATAATTTATCATGGAGAAATTATCCAAATTTCTCATGGAAGGATCAACAAAAGCCTCAACAAGGCTTTCATAATGGTGGAAGAAACAGGCTCAGCAATAGCAAGCCTTTTCCATCATCTTCTCAGCAACAGACAGAGAACTCTGAACAAAATACCTCTAATTTAGCAAACTTAGTCTCTGATCTGTCCAAGGCTACTTTAAGTTTCATGAGTGAAACAAGGTCCTCCATAAGAAATTTGGAGGCACAAGTGGGCCAGTTGAGTAAGAAAATCACTGAAACACCTCCTAGTACTCTCCCAAGCAATATAGAAGAGAATCCAAAGAGAGAGTGCAAGGCCATTGATATAACAATCATGGCTGAACCCACAAAAGAGTAAGAGGACGTGAATCCCAGTGAGAAGACCTCCTGGGACGTCCAGTGATCAACAAGGATTTTCTCTTTGAGGAACCAAAGGACTCTGAGGCTCATCTAGAGACCATAGAGATTCCAATGAACCTCCCTATGTCCTTCATGAGCTCTGATGAGTATTCTTCTTCTGAAGAGAATGAGGATGTTACTGAAGAGTAAGTTGCCAAGTACCTTAGTGCAATCATGAAGCTAAATGCCAAATTATTTGGTAATGAGACTTGGGAAGATGAACCTCCCTTGATCATCAGTAACTAAGTGATCTGGATCAACTGACATTGCCTCAGAAGAAACAGGATCCTGGAAAGTTCTTAATACCTTGTACCATAGGCACCATGACCTTTGAGAAGGCTTTGTGTGACCTTGGGTCAGGGATAAACCTCATGCCACTCTCTGTAATGGAGAAACTGGGAATTTTTGAGGTGCAAGCTGTCAGAATCTCATTAGAAATGACAGACAACTCAAGAAAATAGGCTTATGGACAAGTAGAGGATGAGCTAGTAAAGGTTAAAGGCCTTTACATCCCTGTTGATTTCATAATCCTAGACACTGGAAAGGATGCGGATGAATCCATCATCCTTAGAAGACCTTTCCTAGCCACAACAGGAGCTGTGATAGATGTTAACAGAAGAGAATTAGTCCTTCAATTGAAGGGGGACTACCTTGTGTTTAAGGCCCAAGGCTATCCTTCTGTGACAATGGAGAGGAAGCATGAAAAGCTTCTCTCAGTACAGAGTCAACCAAAGCCCCCACAATCAAACTCTAAGTTTGGTGTTGGGAGGCCTCAACCAAACTCTAAGTTTGGTGTAGAATCCCCATATCCAAACTCTATGTTTGGTGTTGGGAGTCTATAAAATTGACCTGATCACTTGTGTGGCTCCGTGAGAGCCCACTGTCAAGCTATTGACATTAAAGGAGCGCTTGTTGGGAGGCAACCCAATTTTTATTTATTTAATTCTATTTTTATTTTTATTGTTCTTTTATGTTTTATTAGGTTCATGATCATGTGGAGTCACAAAATAAATACAAAAATTAAAAACAGAATCAAAAATAGCAGAAGAAAAATCACACCCTGGAGGAAGGACTTACTGGCGTTTAAACGCCAGTAAGGAGCATCTGGCTGGCGTTCAATGCCAGAATAGAGCATGGATATGGCGTTGAACACCAGAAACAAGCAACATACTGGCGTTTAAATGCCAGGAATACACCCTGAGAAGAGCTGGCGCTGAACGCCAGAAACAAGCATGAAGCTGGCGTTCAACGCCAGAAATATACTGCATATGGGCGTTGAACGCCCAGAACAAGCATCACTTCGGCGTTTAAACACCAGAAATGCATGCAAAGGCATTTTGCATGCCTAATTGGTGCAGGGATGTAAATCCTTGACACCTCAGGATCTGTGGACCCCACAGGATCCCCACCTACCTCCACTCATACTCTTCCCTCTTCTCATTCATCCTCTCTTCCCAATAAACACCCTTCCCCAAAACCCTTCACCAATCACCTCAATCTCTCTTCCCTATTACCACCTACCACCCCTCACATCCATCCACTCTTCCCCATAAACCCCACCTACCTTCAAAATTCAAAATCACTTTCCCACCTAAATCCACCCACTATGGCCGAACCTACTCCCTCTCCCCTCACTATATAAACCCCTCCATCCCTCTTTCATTTTTACACAACACAATCCTATCCTCTCTATCTTGGCCGAATACACCTCCCCCTCACTTTCCTCCATATTTTCTCTTCTTCTTCTTCCTTTCTTTCTTCTCTTGCTCGAGGGCGAGCAATATTCTAAGTTTGGTGTGGTAAAAGCATAAGCTTTTTTTTCCATTACCATTGATGGCACCTAAGACCGGAAAAACCTCTAGAAAAGGGAAAGGGAAGACAAAAGCTTCCACCTCCGAGTCATGGGAGATGGAAAGATTCATCTCCAAAGCCCATCAAGACCACTTCTATGATGTTGTGGCCAAGAAGAAGGTGATCCCCGATGTCCCTTTCAAACTCAAGAAAAATGAGTATCCGGAGATCCGACATGAGATCCAAAGAAGAGGTTGGGAAGTCCTAACCAACCCCATTCAACAAGTCGGAATCCTAATGGTTCAAGAGTTCTATGCAAACGCATGGATCACTAGGAACTATGATCAAAGTGTGAACCCAAATCCAAAGCATTGGCTCACCATGGTTCGGGGGAAATACTTAGATTTTAATCCGGAAAATGTAAGGCTGGCGTTCAACCTACCAATGATGGAAGAAAACGCACGCCCCTACACAAGAAGAGTCAACTTTGATCAAAGGTTGGACCAAGTCCTCATGGACATATGTGTGGAAGGAGCTCAATGGAAGATTGACTCAAAAGGCAAACCGGTTCAGCTGAGAAGATTGGACCTTAAGCCTGTAGCTAGAGGATGGTTGGAGTTCATTCAACGCTCAATCATTCCCACTAGCAACCGGTCTGAAGTTACTATAGACCGGGCCATCATGATCCATAGTATCATGATTGGGGAGGAAGTAGAAGTTCATGAGATTATACCTCAAGAACTCTACAAGGTGGCTGACAAGTCCTCCACTATGGCAAGGTTGGCCTTCCCTCACCTCATTTCCCATCTATGCAATTCGGATGGGATTGACATAGAGGAAGATATCCTCATTGATGAGGACAAGCCCATCACTAAGAAAAGGATGGAGCAAACAAGAGAGCCTATTTATGGATCTCAAGAGACGCATGAAGAAGCTCATCACCAAGAAATCCCTGAGATGCCTCAAGGGATGCACTTTCCTCCACAAAATTTTTGGGAGCAAATCAACACCTCCCTAGGAGAATTAAGTTCCAACATGGGACAACTAAGGGTGGAACATCAAGAGCACTCCATCATCCTCTATGAAATTAGAGAAGATTAAAGAGTAATCAGGGAGGAGCAACAAAGACAAGGAAGAGACATAGAAGAGCTCAAGGACATCATTGGTTCCTCAAGAAGAAAACGCCACCATCACTAAAGTGGACTCATTCCTTGTTCTTAAATTTTCTTTTTTTCATTTTTATGTTAAATGTTTATCTATATTTGTGTCTTATTACATGATCATTAGTATTCAAATGTCTATGCCTTAAAGTAGTGAATATGAATCCATCACCTCTCTTGAATGAAAAATGTTTTAATTACAAAAGAACAAGAAGTACATGGTTTCAAATTCATTCTTGAAACTAGTTTAATTATTTTGATGTGGTGACAATACTTTTTGTTTTCTGAATGAATGCTTGAACAGTGCATATGTCTTTTGAAGTTGATGTTTATGAATGTTAAATATGTTGGCTCTTGAAAGAATGATGAAAAGGAGTAATGTTATTTGATAATCTGAAAAATCATAAAATTGATTCTTGAAGCAAGAAAAAGCAGTGAATATACAAAAGCTAGCGAAAAAAAAGAGAAAAAAAATAGCAAAAAAAACAAGAGAAAAAAAGAAAAAGCAAGCAGAAAAAGCCAGTAGCCCTTAAAACCAAAAGGCAAGGGTAATAAAAAGGATCCAAGGCTTTGAGCATCAGTGGATGGGAGGGTTTAAAGGAATAAAATCCTGGCCTAAGCGGCTAAACCAAGTTGTCCCTAACCATGTGCTTGTGGCGTGAAGGTGTCAAGTGAAAACTTGAGACTGAGCGGTTAAAGTCAAGGTCCAAAGCAAAAATAAGAGTGTGCTTAAGAACCCTGGACACCTCTAATTGGGGACTTTAGCAAAGCTGAGTCACAATCTGAAAAGGTTCACCCAATTATGTGTTTGTGGCATTTATGTATCCGGTGGTAATACTGGAAAACAAAGTGCTTAGGGCCACGGCCAAGACTCATAAAGTAGCTGTGTTCAAGAATCAACATACTGAACTAGGAGAATCAATAACACTATCTGAACTCTGACTTCCTATAGATGCCAATCATTCTGAACTTCAATGGATAAAGTGAGATGCCAAAACTATTTAAGAGGCAAAAAGCTACAAGTCCCACTCATCTGATTGGAGCTAAGTTTCATTGATAGTTTGGAATTTATAGTATATTCTCTTCTTTTTATCCTATTTGATTTTCAGTTGCTTGGGAACAAGCAACAATTTAAGTTTGGTGTTGTGATGAGCAGATAATTTATACGCTTTTTGGCATTGTTTTTAGTATATTTTTAGTAGGATCTAGTTACTTTTAGGGATATTTTTATTAGTTTTTATGCTAAATTCACATTTCTGGACTTTACTATGAGTTTGTGTATTTTTCTGTGATTTCAGGTATTTTCTGGCTGAAATTGAGGGACTTGAGCAAAAATCAGATTCAGAGGTTGAAGAAGGACTGCAGATGCTGTTGGATTCTGACCTCCCTGCACTCAAAGTGGATTTTCTGGAGCTACAGAACTCCAAATGGCACGCTCTTAATTGCGTTAGAAAGTAGATATCCAGAGCTTTCCAGCAATATATAATAGTCCATACTTTGATTAAGGATAAATGACGTAAACTGGCGTTAAACGCCAGTTCCATGATGTATTCTGGAGTCAAATGCCAGAAACAGGTTGCAAAGTGGAGTTAAACGCCAGAAACAGGTTACAAACTGGCGTTCAACTCCAAGGAAGATCTCTACACGTGTAAAGCTCAATGCTCAGCCCAAGCACACACCAAGTGGGCCCCAGAAGTGGATTTCTGCACTATTTACTTACTTCTGCAAACCCTAGTAACTAGTTTAGTATAAATAGGACTTTTTACTATTGTATTTAGATCATCTTTGGAACATCTTTAGTTTCATCTTTAGATCATGTTTGGGGGCTGGCCATTCAGCCATGCCTGGACCTTATCACTTATGTATTTTCCACGGTAGAGTTTCTACACTTCATAGATTAAGGTGTGGAGCTCTGCTGTTCCTCATGGATTAATGCAAAGTACTACTGTTTTTCTATTCAATTCAACTTATTCAGCTTCTAAGATATCCATTCGCACCCAAGAACATGATGAATGTGATGATTATGTGACGCTCATCATCATTCTCACTTATGAACGCGTGCCTGACAAACACTTCCGTTCTACATGCAAACAAGCTAGAATGAATATCTCTTAGATATCTAATACAGGGGATCGAGTCCGAGATATTAGAATCTTCATTGTATAAGTTAGAACCCATGGATGGCCCTTCCTGAGATCCAGAAAGTCTAAACCTTGTCTGTGGTATTCCGAGTAGGATCTGGGAAGGGATGGCTGTGACGAGCTTCAAACTCGCGAGTGCTGGGCGTAGTGACAGACGCAAAAGGATAGTAAATCCTATTCCAGTATGATCGAGAACCGACAGATGATTAGCCGTGCCGTGACAGAGCATTTGGACCTTTTTCACTGAGAGGATAGGATGTAGCCATTGACAACAGTGATGCCCTACATAGAGCTTGCTATGGAAAGGAGTAGGATTGATTGGATGAAGACAGCAGGAAAGCAGAGGTTCAGAGGAACGAAAGCATCTCTATACGCTTATCTAAAATTCTCACCAATGAATTACATAAGTACAACTATCCTATTTTATATTTTATTTATCTTTTACTTATCAATTCATAAAATCAGTTGAATCCGCCTGACTGAGATTTACAAGGTGACCATAGTTTGCTTCATACCAACAATCTCCGTGGGATCGACCCTTACTCACGTAAGGTTTATTACTTGGACGACCCAGTGCACTTGCTGGTTAGTTGCGCGAAGTTGTGAAGTTATGTTTGGGCCATGGTAGTGTGCACATGTTTTTGGAGCCATTGCCAGGGAATCAATTTTGAACAACAATTTCACATCTAGATCATGATTTCGTGAACCACTTTGCAAGAATAAATTTGCTACCAACAGATATGTACTTTGATTATCATAATAAATAAAGTAATTTGTCCAAGATAATTATTGTTTCTTCAATAGCTGTTGAATTGACGTTATTTCTGTCAGTGATGTGGCTAGATTCCCATATTCAAATTTCATTGTAGACTGGCTTATCTTGATTTGTTTGCCACATTTTATGAAAGGATTTTGCTAGGTAGACAATGATTTTTGTGAACAATGTAAACAATGGATTCTAAAATTGGCTCAATAAAGTAAAAACACACTACACCCCTAAATTACCCACCTAAATCTTAATATTAGAATAACCATCTGTACACCTAGTGAATTGAACATCTAATATATCCATTGTTCACATTATTTAATATTTTCATTGTCTACCTATACTTTTTCTTTATGAAATAAGGTTACTACAAGGTAGACAAAATAACTACTTGCTCATTGTAACACTCTACCAGACAGAGTCTTATGCTTAAGTCATAAAACAGAGGTGGCAAGGCATTACGACCTCTAAAAATAAAATTTAGTACGTATAGTATTGCAAAAATATTTATAACTAGGAGCCTTCGAAGGAAAAGGGGTAAATCAAAACCGATAAATCGAAAGCGCAACGCTCCGATCGATAACGTAAATGAAACTGATATAGGATAAGCTAACATGAGAAGATATACAGAAGAGTGCCAACAATACATATATCAAGGCTCAGGACTCAGTTTGCGAAGATAACCGGTTAGAGCATAACAATATACATATATTATATATATATATATATATATATATATAAGGGGATTACCCAAAAACAACCCAAAAGACAAAATATAGAACCTGCTTCTCCAAAATATCCTCTAAGAGGAGTTGGTACAATATATATATATGAACAATGGAGAATATAAGTATCTAAACAAGTATATAATGATCAAAATAAAATCTCAAGAGCTAAGGATCTCCGCTAAAAGGAAGTCTCCAGCATGGCTCAGCGAGGAGCCTCATGTCCTGCATTTGAAAACCACAAAATCTACATAGGTGAGAACCGGAGGTTCTCAGCATAGTAACAGTGTCCAAATATCTAACATGTAATGTCCTGGAAAAGCCGAAGGCAATCCTAGAACTTCCAGATTATAATCAAAACGTATAAACAATGCTAAGCCATGAGAAATGTAAATAGACGACTAACTTAAGGATCTTCAGACTAACTAGATATCCCCTTTTCAAGTCCTGCAAACCTCCCAACCGCCAAGAGTAATTGAAACGCAAACACAAGGATATCAAACAAAGAGATGCGCAAGTAGGAAGCAGATAAGACAATTAGGCAATTAGCAAGTAATGATGCAGTTAATTAGGCAATCCAGCCAAATCACATATAATGCATATGATGCATGCCTGTCCTAGTGGCTGATGAGTCTCATCTGTCGGTTATAGAGCCAACCCGACAAGTCCTGGTAACTAACCATTGGACTATCCCTCTATCATGCATCCCGAACTCGAATAATTCTCAATCATAACATATTCATAATCATAATCAAAATCATATGACACCCACTCTTGTGTTTATCACAGGGGCGAGCTCATCCGAACCTTTCACAATGTCCGGCCACACTTACGACATAGGGTCAGCAGAGTATCGAGTCTCCACCTGAAGCACGTAGTGGCTAGTCACTTCTTTCACCCAGGAAAACTCGTGTCTCAGATAATCATTTCACATCCATCCATACAGCTTCCATAATCATTCTTTATGACCATATCATCACTCATCTCAACCCGGGACAAGTGAGACGAACCACAACCCTTGTATCCACCTGGAGATACTCTATACTAACCAACCTGGAGCAAGTGGGGCGAAACCACAACCCTTGCATCTACCTAGAAGGTACGTTCTCATATGCCCAAGAAGAACCAAGGAGGGGATCCTAACCTCTCACCATCTTGCTGGGGGCGATTTTACAACACCAGGAGGAACCAAGGAAGGGGATCTTCACCTTCCACCATCTCTCTGGGGTCGCACTTTCGAGAAAGAGGACTCAAGATAAAACAATCATTCACATTTGTATTTCTAGCCATAAATCACAATTTATCATAGCCATCCGGCTCAAAATCACAATTCATAATCAGTCGTAAACCATCATCCACACAGCCATTCGGCTCATATCACACACAGCGATTCAACTCACATCATATACACTGCCATTCGGCTCATATCTTATACACCGCCATTCGGCTCATACCTTATACACAGCACTCCGCCATCCTCTTCAACAACTCATAACCTCATCATTAACCATAACTTCTCATTATATCCCCTTTCTTCATCCACAGGTTACCCTCTTCCCTAGCTTCCTCTCAATCACTAGGCATTCTATATTAATTTAAGATTTAAAAGATGAAATTGGGGGTTTATAAGTGTGAAATAACATCTTGGAAGGTTTCAAGCTTGTTGGGAATGTGAATTACTTGAAAACAAAAGCTTTAGAAAAGAACAGGGTCATGTGCGTACACACAGAAAGTGAAATCTCCATTGTTAAGTGCGCGCACAAGGTGTGCTAGTGCCACCAACAGCATGTCATTCCCAACGTGTGCGAGCGCACAGGATTGTGTGTACACACAGCTCAAAATACTTCGTTGGTTGTGTGTGTGCACAGGGCGTGCTAGCGCTCCCA
The DNA here is from genome assembly GCF_059453495.1 of Arachis ipaensis. NCBI lineage: Eukaryota > Viridiplantae > Streptophyta > Magnoliopsida > Fabales > Fabaceae > Arachis > Arachis ipaensis. The sequence goes on from NC_142435.1 coordinate 32,587,484, forward strand.
ACAGCAGCCCCATTTCTGCATGTGCGTATGCACAAGGCTGTGCGTGCGCACAGGTTCAAAATTCTACGGGGTGTGCGTGCGCACACAAACAAGAAATCACAAATTCTGCAGAATTTAGATTTTTGGCCCAATTTTCCAACGATCACATCTCCTTCCACAAAATTCAAATTTCAACCAAATTTAAACCATTTTAAAGCTTATGAAATTATCTTTCAATTGATATAAAAATCATCAAATTCCAAAAACAATAGCTCGAGATATGATCCGTTGAAGTTTATCAAAATTCCAATTTTACCAAGACTCTTAAACTCCCAAATTTCAAAACATACATTCCAAATTCATCCAAAAACCAACCAAACTCAGTCATCTAACATCAAACACTTCTATCCACTCATTTAAACACCAACCCACCAATTCTTTCTCGTTTAACCCAATCTCACATCAACATCAACACTTCATATCTCAACCTCCAAACAAACATTCAATTATCCATCACTACACACACACACACACACACACACACGCGCGCGCACACACACACACACAGATATATTTGTGAATATATATATATATATATATATATATATATATATATATATATATATATATATATATATTCACAAATCAATTTTATACATCAAATCATGTTCACCAACACGAGTCTCAACTCTATCATCAATCCAACATATTAATCCATATCTCATACAACATTACATGATTTTCCAACCAGTACAACCACTGACAATCATTTTCACCATCATTTATACATATTTAACTCAATCCAATTTATCCAACAGCTACATCAACATTCTAAAGCCCTATCCTAGGGTCACTAGGCTACGTTTTCACAACCACATTACATTTTAGATACAGAAAATCGAAACCATACCTTGGCCGATTTCCGTTCTACCCGGAACACTTCAAATTTCACTTTTTCTCAACTTTTAATATTTTAAAGCTTCACCAACAGATTTCCAAGCTTGGTGCTCCACTCGAAAGCTTTTCAAAATCACCAATCAAGCTCCAATACACATATATTTAATGCCTAAGCCACAATATTACACCAAAACACAATAACTCAATATCCCATACCTTAAATTCAACAGTTCACTAAAGTTTTCGGACCTCTTACCTTACCCAAGGATCAAAGGAGCAAGAACAAGCCTTCCCTTCAAGTTAATTTGATCATATAACACAAAGAAGCTCACAATTTCAACGTTATTGCCCAACAAACTCGAAATCAAGGGCTGTGAATTCGAAGATGAAGCTGTGGCTTACCTCAAGAATAATGATATGAGTTTTGTAGAGCTTGACGCCGTAGTCATGTGGCCGTAAACGGTGCATCAATCAAAGCTCCAGATCAAAAGTTATGATCAATGGAAGTTGGAAGTGAATAGGAGCAAGGGTTTTGATCTTCCCCCCTTTCCCTTTCTATGTTTCAACGTGTGTGTGTTTGAGAAGGGAGAGAGTGCTGAACTCTCTTTAATGAATGAGGGCTTGGCTGGGCCCTTGGGCCCAACTTGGGTCCGGTTGGCCCGTTCGGCCCAATCTTGGGCCGATTTCTTTAAAATTTGTGTCAAAATTCTCATTTTAATTTTCTCTATCATATTAAACCATAAAAATATCATTTCTCAGTTTCTATAATATATTTTAATTTATGGGTTAATTGGCTATTAATTAACCGGGTTTTACATTCTACCCACCTATTTGAGAATTTTGCCCACAAAATTCGAATTCAATTACCTGAAAACAGGTGAAGGTAGTCAGTCCCTATTTCTAATTCAAGTTCTTTGGTGTGCTTCTCCATTCTGACTTGATTTCCAAGTTACCTTTTTAATAAGACTTCTTTTCCTCAGAGTTTCTTACGTTTACGTCATCAATGCTGATTGGGGTCACTTGAAACTTCATATCCTTACATATCTTTGGTGTGCTTCTCTATTTTGACTTGATTTCCAAGTTACCTCTTTAATAGGACTTCTTTTCCTCAGAGTTCCTTACGTTTACGTCATCAATCCTGATTGAGGTCACTTGAAACTTCATATCCTTTCGTATCCTTTTTTAATTGAATTGGTTCAAATTGTTCTAGCACCTCAGACGGCCCATCGTCCTCGAAATAAACTCCTTTAGGTCGATCGCCTTTTTCTTACCGGTCCCTGAAGTAGTTTCCAAGAATACACAACTTTCTCTTTTAAACTTTCTAGGCTCACTTTGTTAGTCTGCATAACTTTTAGGTCGGCTAGCGCAGTCAGAACCTCAACTCGATTTTCGCTTAACCTTTCCTCATCATTTTCAGTTATTAGTTCAGAACCTACGACGCTTGATCCCTCATTCAACTCGCTTCATCATTCTTAGTATTTATTTATTCTCTTACTACACTTCTCAAACTCTCGGCCTTACAACTCTTTAAAATTCGCAATCGATTCAGTCTGATACCTCTAGCCGATGCCTCGACATCCAACTTTAGACTACAACCTTACTTAACGTTTCCTTCTCCTTAATCGTTCTCCAACAACACTCAGAGTCTTCTTACTGAGGACGCTTATTACCACTCTACGATGTTGCCTCCACGTGTATCGAAAACCCCTTCGATGTTGCACCACAACAGTTTCAAATAATTTATTAGGTTCAAGTGTCGTGAGTATTGGTACTGAGATTAATCTTCCTCTCAAGATTTGAAAGTTTGCTTCACCTTCAGGCATCCACACACACGGTACACCCTAGCGTGTCAATGTAACTTCAGGCAATGTGGTAGGCAAGAATTAAGACTCCAAAATTCCTCTTGATATCGCACACATACACGCTTCATCTCCCGCATTAAGGAGTCTCACTCTAAGGGACCAATATCTCGACGGTTACAACTAGAAGTTATACGTGATACTAATTTAGATTCAAACCGATTCTTAAACAGATGTTAAGCTCAAAAGATGAATGTTCAATACGAATGGTGTTCGCAAGAATTCAGAAAGATGTCTGGTATAGTAATTAAACAAAAGTGGCAGGTGAATAACGAAATGCACAAGGAGGAGAATTCGAGGTGCATCTCAAGAAAATGGTTCAAATTAAAACCATGATAGGGAGAATAAGACATATCAAATTAAGCAAATCTCAGCTAATGTCAAAGAGGATGCAAGTTTGCAAAAAAGAAGCTCGACTCGTAGCACGTCCACAAGATTCAAGGATTTAGATGATTATACCAAGATAAGTCCAGGTTCATTCTGGAAAAACAAGACTCATACAAGTAAAAGGTAGCATTGGAAGGAGGATCAATTCATTAAGAATGCCAAGAAGCTTGTGAAATATTTGCAATAATCCACAGATGTTTTGTACGACCAATTGATTAAGAATTGATAAAGTTGGGAATTGTGGTGATAGCGAGTATATTTGATTATGACACGATTGATTCTAATTGGTTTGATGGCATTATAAGGGTAGAATTTGTGATTGATTATGATGAAAGTCGACTGCATGTGGGTTGAGAACAAGTACACGATTGTATCTCTACATGAGCGTTTTGCTGGAGATTTTAGTTATGTCAGATGAAACGCACATGGGGTATTTTACAAATAACGGCACGATTGTATTTAAAACGTGTGGCTAAAATGTGCAGTTAAGGCATAACCGGTACTCCTCACAATAAACACTTAGTCGGACAGTTTTCTCTTCTAATACTCCCTTCAACTCGATCCTAGGTTCTACCGATTATAATGGTGTCCTCAGTTGCAGTACAATCAAACTGATCCAGCTTCCGATACTAAGTCTATAGCAAACTCACTTTCTCTCCGAGATGGGGGTTCTGGTACACCTTCAGGATTGTCTCAGAAACTCTCTCAGAATCATGATTGGGTCTCATCTTTACTCGCCTCTCAAACGTTTAGCAACTAAGGGTTGAATCTGTTCCATTCCTCATCTTCGTAGTTTGCTTCCACTGGGTTCCAAACAATAACTCCGCACAGTTCTCAATACTCCCGATCCTTTTCATATAATCCAACCCGCTTCTGTTGCGTCACTCTGATTTCTTATCCTTTAAGGTCCTAGCCACTCCTCTAAGCTAACTAAATATCACTCCGTCTCAACAAGTAATAGTCTTCGACTAATCACCAACTTGGACTTCACGATTTTCAAAACTTGTCATGCATCACGAATGAATGTTACATATCAATGGTATGCAGGGTAGTTAAAGATTCAACTGCTAATTTGCAATTACCTTGGGTTTGAGAATCCAATTCGGCTACCCCCCGGCGTTCCCTGTGTGGACAATTCCAGGACATATGCCCAGGGCGACCGCACTTGTAACATACACCTAGTCCGGCCCTGCATGGTCTGTTTGGATGGTACTTTTTGTACCTCCGACACTTTAAGTCTTCCGGTTGAGTACTAATCTGCCCTTCTGAATTCGGACCCTAACGGTTGTCGTTCCTTCGGTCATTATTCCGGCGTTGAGAACGTGAAGTGGCATAATGGCCCCTCTTGAAACTTTGGCCCCTTGGTGTAATCTTCGTCTTCTTTCCCTCTTTCTTGTTGAAAGGTTTTTGGCGGTCACTCCTAGCCAGCTCGGTTCTTCTTGAGCTTTCGCTTGTTGTTTGACCCGCGTTAATTAACTCCGGATAACTCACTATTCCCACTGGTGTCACTGTACTCGGGACATCATTTCCGCCTTCATTTCCATCACCACTATCCTTGCCAACTCTAACTTGTTGCTCCATCCTACCCCTTTCTCGGCTAGTCGCAGCAGTCACAACGCCCATGGCAGCAACAACACTTGCCATCGCGGTCATGAAATTAGTCAAGGTACCTAACGGTATGGTTACGTCAGTATCTCTTCGTCCTCAACCCCGATTATGCCCTCGACCGCGTCCACGAGGTGCCATTTGGTTCCTGTTCATACCAAACAAGTGATATCAAGGTGATCAGTCTCAATATCGCAAGTCTAGTGCTTCAAAGTTCCAAATGGATGCTTATGAACTTTATGCTATGTATATCAGGCAGATATCCTAAATAGCACTTAAACACGACTTAGAGAATGCACAGAAGCATAGTCAGTCTGTCCCTCAGGCTCTACAAGAACGAACTGCTCTAATACCAAAATGTAACACCCTACCACACAGAGTCTTATGCTTAAGTCATAAAACAGAGGTGGCAAGGTATTACAACCTCTAAAAATAAAATTTAGTATGTATAATATTGCAAAAATGTTTATAACTAGGAGCCTTCGAAGGAAAAGGGGTAAATCAAAACCGATAAATCGAAAGCGTAACACTCCGATCGATAACGTAAATAAAATGAATATAGGATAAGCTAACATGAGAAGATATACAGAAGAGTGCCAATAATACATATATCAAGGCTCAGGACTCGGTTTGCGAAGATAACCGGTTAGAGCATCACAGTATACATACATACATACATACATATATATATATATATATATATATATATATATATATATATATATATATATATAAGGGGACTACCCAAAAATAACCCAAAAGACAAAATACAGAACCTGCTTCTCCAAAATACCCTCTAAGAGGAGTTGGTACAAAATATATATGAATAGTGGAGAATATAAGTATCTAAATAAGTATATAATGATCAAAATAAAATCCCAAGAGCTAAGGATCTCCGCCAAAAGGAAGTCTCCAGCATGCCTCAGCGAGGAGCCTCACGTCCTGCATCTGAAAACTACAAAATTCGCATGGGTGAGAACCGGAGGTTCTCAGCATGGTAACAGTGCCCAAATATCTAACATGTAATGTCCTGGGAAAGCCGAAGGAAATCCTAGAACTTCCAGATTATAATCAAAGCGTATAAACAATGCTAAGCCATGAGAAATGTAAATAGGCAACTAACTTAAGTATCTTCAGACTAACTAGATATCCCCTTTCTAAACCCTGCAAACCTCCTAACCACCAACAGTAATTGAAACACAAACACAAGGATATCAAACAAAGAGATGCACAAGTAGGAAGAAGATAAGACAATTAGGCAATTAGCAAGTAATGATGCAGTCAATTAGGCAATCCAGACAAATCACATATAATGCATATGATGCATGCCTGTCCTAGTGGCTGATGAGTCTCATCTGTTGGTTATAGAGCCAACCCGACAAGTCTTGGTAGCTAACTATTGGACGGTCCTTCTGTCGTGCATCCCGAACTCGAGTAATTCTCAATCATAACATATTCATAATTATAATCATAATCAAAATCATACGACACCCACTCTTGGTGTTTATCACGGGGGCAAGCTCATTCGGACCTTTCACAGTGTCGGCCACACTTACGACATAGGGTCAGCAGCGTATCGAGTCTCTACCTAGAGCACGTGGTGGCTAGTCACTGCTTTCACCCAGGAAAACTCGTGTCTCAGATAATCATTTCACATCCATCCATACACCTTCCATAATCATTGTTTATGACCATATCATCACTCATCTCAACCCGGGGCAAGTGGGACGAACCACAACCCCTTGTGTCCACCCGGGGAGCCTCTATACTAACCAACCTGGAGCAAGTGGGGCGAAACCACAACCTTTGTATCTACCTAGGAGGTACATTCTCATACGCCTAGGAGAAACCAAGGAGGGGATCCTAACCTCCCACCATCTCGCTGGGGGCGATTTTACAATACCAGGAGGAACCAAGGAAGGGGAAAATCACCTTCCACCATCTCTCTGGGGTCGCACTTTCGAGAAAGAGGACTCAAGATAAAACAATCATTCACATTTGTATTTCCAGCCATAAATCACAATTTATCATAGCCATCCGGCTTAAAATTACAATTCATAATCAGCCGTAAACCATCATCCACACAGCCATTTGACTCATATTACACACAGCCATTTGACTCACATCATACACACCGCCATTTGGCTCATATCTTATACATCGCCATTCAGCTCATACCTTATACACAGCACTCCACCATCCTCCTCAACAACTCATAACCTCATCATTAACCATAACTTCTAATTATATCCCCTTTCTTCATCCATAGGTTACCCTCTTCCCTAGCTTCGTCTAAATCACTAGGCATTCTACATTAATTTAAGATTTAAAAGATGAAATTGGGGGTTTATAAGTGTGAAATAACATCTTGGAAAGTTACAAGCTTGTTGGGAATGTGAAAGACTTGAAAATAAAAGCTTTTGAAAAGAACAAGGTTGTGTGCGTATGCACAGGGGTGTGTGTGCGCACGTCCAGAAGTGTTTTTAAAAGTGTGCGTACGCACAATGGTGTGCGTACACAGGGGTGTGCGTACGCACAGAAAGTGAAATCTCCATTATTGAGTGCACACACAAAGTGTGCTAGCGCCACCAACAGTATGTCATTCCCAACGTGTGCGTGCGCACAGGGCGTGCTAGCGCTCCCAGCAACAGCCCCATTCCTGCGTGTGCGTATGCACAAGGCTGTGTTTACGAACAGATTCAAAATTTCGCGGGGTGTATGACAATGACCAAAAGCATGTGTTTGGGTTTTCGCACTAAAAATAGGATTGACGTTGCTAGTATAGACCAAACCCAACCATTAATCATCAATCAAATTATAATCCTAAAGATGTCACAATCAAAACACAATTATAACCCAGAGTATTAGACTCCCGGGTCGTCTTCTCTAGGAACAAATGCCAACAAGTGCATACAATTTTGGTTGTGAGAATCAAAGGGGTTTTCAATGATTGAGAGCAAACAAAATAAGGGAATTAAAGAACAAGACAAAATTTTAATTAATAAACTAATAAAGGAATAAAAGAACTATGTATGTAATATGAACAAGTAAAGCTTTAAAGTGAGTGAAAGGTGGTTTAAAACATAAATGAAACCTTGACTTGGGATGAGTTATTAAATCTCTTCCTTGCCATAACCACAACTATGATAATTATGATGGATTAATCTCACTAAGTCAACCTTCACATCGGAGAGTAAGTTAAATGAGCATAAGTATTCTTAACCCACAAATCCTAGCTTGCTTGCTAATTACCTTAGCAACAAATTAGCGTTAGTGGGAACAAGAACAAATAACAACCCAAGAATTACCACTAAATATTGGACATTATGGCTCTAGTAATCCATACACTCATTTCTCCCAAGCCGATGGGTGAAAATTACCCCATAATCAAAATTGGCATTTCATCAAACACATATTGGGCATAAACATAAAACATGGCAAAATTGAGAAATTGATGAAGGCTATGAACCATGAATGATCAAAATCAATAAAGGCAACTCAACAAGCATGAAGTAAGCATCAAACATCAAATTAAACAACTAGAAATCTAAAATTTCAAGACTATGTATTTATTGACAAGAGAGATGAAAATAAAAGAAAGTGTAGAGCAAGTGGTATAATAAAAGAGAGAATTAAAGAAATACTTACAATGGAAAGCAAAATCCAAAAGCAAAACTTGAACTATAAAATCCTACATTGAAAACCTAATTAAAACCCTAACGAACTAGAGAGAAAACCTAAGCTAACTACCCTAAAACTACTCCTAAAAACTATTCTATGAAGTATGGTATTGTATGGTATGATATACGGTTGCTTCCCCCTTCAAATATGCTCCAAAGCCTTCAAAAATGGGCCAAAAAGCCCCCCAAATGCAAGTTCACGTGACTTTTTAATGGAGCCATGCGCTGGTACCTGTGCGGATACACAGGTTTGTGCATGGGCACACTTGCTGATTTTCCTCCTGTGCGTGGGCACAGACCTGTGCGGACGCACAGGTCCTGATTTTTACCCTGCCTTGTGCGTGGGCACAGAAGGTGTGCGTGGGCACAGGTTAAAATATTTTTCTCCTTTGTTTTCTTCATATTTTCTCCCTTTTTGTATGCTTTCCTCCACTTCTACCAAACCATTCTTGTCTCTAGGACCTGAAATCACTCAACAAATATATCACGGCATCGAATGGAATAAAAGTGGGATTAAATTGCTCAATTTAAGCACAAAAACGCATATTTTCACATTTAGGTTCAATTTAGGGATCAAACACAAAAGTATGCTATTTTTGTGAATAAGTGTGAGTTTATGTGATGGGATCCACTCAAATCAAGCTAAAATATATCGAAAAATATGGACTCATCAATTCCCCCACACTTAAACAATAGCATGTCCTCATGCTAAACCAACAAGAAGAATGATCAAAAGGGAAACAACTTATTGAATGCAACTACCTATGTGCATGCAAGTATGCTATATACTATCTACATATATCTATCTATAATATCCTATTGATTTGGTGAAAGTAACAATCAAATTCCAAGCAAGTGTATAGACATATAGGGCTAGGCAGAGAAATAACTCAATGCAATCAAAAATCTAAAGAATTGATTTACTCATAAAAAATGAAGCAACTTGCAAGAATACATGATAAGAGGTATGGAAACATAGAGTTGAGTGATCGAACCCTCACTAGGTGTGTATACACTCTAAGCACTCAGTGTTTTAGTGTTTAATCACTCAAGTCTCCTCCTAATCATGCTTTCAAGGATTTTCTTTTCATCTAACAATCAACAAACATGTTATGCATGAGTGCAAGTATCATGAGGTCTTTAGAGGGTTGTAATGGGGTTAGGGTTAAGGTAGGATAAATATGGCTAAGTGGACTAAGGAATTGGATCTTTGATTAGCTCAAGTGTCTAACTCAACCTACATCAACCAAATCACAAAATATGCAACCTAACCTCCCATAATCACACTTTTTATACACATTCATGCATCTTTTTCATCCAAGTCCACATATGCACTTTTATTCGTTTTTTTTCTTTTTCTTTGGGATGACTTTTGTTCCATCTTATTATTATTATTATTTATTTTTTTCTATATTTTTTTCTTTATCTAGGACAAATGCATATGGTTAAAGCAAATTGATACATGAATGTGCACCCATTTTTCAAAAATTATTTTTTTTCAATGCATACCCAATACAAACTTTTTCATTCACTACCAATGTTTCCCAAAATTTTTCTCACACTTAAATGAAACACATTCTTCAACCTAAACTAATCAAAGATGCAATTCAAGGTAATTCATGGTTTTCCGCTTAAGGTTGTGATGTGCTAACAATTAGAACAATGGGGATTAAAAAGCTCAAAAGGGATTAACAAAGGTAGATGCAAGGGTAGGTCCATATGGGTGAGTGAGTTTGATTCAAAAATGGCCTCAATCATGCTAAATGCATTCAAAACATCAAACATTGGAAATAAAGAATCAAGCAAAACCAAGATTACAATCATAGAAGGAGCATAGCACACAATGAACAAAAATAGTGGTTAGAATGTGTAACCACTCATTAAAGCTCAAAAACTCATATGGTATTTTGTTCTATCTCTCTTCTATGTTCCATAAAAATCATTCAAGCAAGTTTAACAATTTTCCAAATCAATTCAATAGAATGCCCAAAAAACAAAATTCTTGAAAATCTTTGTTGTTTTTCACCAAAATTATCTCCTATATGTATGTATGATGTGATGGATGCAATTTTCAAAATTTCCTAGTTCTATTCCTAATTTTTAACAATGCAAAAACTAACATGAACAATTAGGACAAGATTGAACTAGGTACTATACTATTCACATCATCCAATCACAACTTCTTTCTATGACATATATACTAAGAAAAAGATGCAAAATACAATAGATATAACTATGATATATATACCAAAAGAAAATGCAATGCAACAGTAAAAAAAATCCAAATATATACAGGAAACATAGTAAAAGAAATCGAAAAATAAAGTGCAAAGTGTTCAGAAAAGTAAGTTTACGCCCCAAAAGTGGTGAATCCTCCCCCACACTTAAGTGTTGCACGATCCTCCGTGCACAAACACAATCCGGGGAGAATGTCTCTATGTTCCTCTACCTTCGGTTGGCGGATGCGGGGGCTTGGGTTGTGTGAAAATTGCCAAGTCCAATGTATTCTCGGCATCTCCATCCTCAGTGTCCTCCTCCTCTCCCGGCTTCTTGCCTTCACGTCTCATCCTAAAAAAGAATGGATAAAGTATAATTAGGAATCATAGGGCAAGTAGCACAAAAAGGTAAAGGAGAGAGTAAATAAGCATCTAATTGAGGAATTTTGCATAGTAGTGTGGTATGATAGAAAGATGAGCGATGTGTGTATTACAAATTATGCGCGCGGTTAGAATACACACAACGGCCAGTTAAAAATGGCACCCACATAATCAAAAAGTGAGCACGAATTTCTCAATTAAATGGCCTAAGATGCAAGTAATGGATGAGCAACATTTAAGCACATGCAAACTTAGGCAACTACAACAAGAGTGAATTGAATGTAGGAATTATTGGATGTTGAAGTTGTGCAAGTGAAATGGTTAAATTGATATATAAAATAGCACAACAAACAATAACCAATGCAATGATGAAAAGAAAATTACTTAGTCATCCTTAGGAAAAATTAAATAATCACACGGTTAAGGTTTTTGTTACAAAAAGTGACAAACTTGATAGAATCAAGTTAAGCCAACTCAAACAAATGCAAAGCATTAACAAGAAACAAAGACCTTGTGATGTAATTATATTGGTTCAAAATCCATGGTGAACAAGCAACTCAATTCAATTCACTAAATTTCCTGTGCACTCATAAAAGTTCACCTAATATACAATAAAATGTAAATGTGCAAATCCAATTAGGTGATAGTAATTGAAGGTAAAGTACAAGTGCATCGATGAAATTCAATCAACAAGCAACCCAATCAAACAACAAGCAAACACTTGCAATTTATTTACCTAACAAACAACTTAAAGCAAAACAAATATAATTACTAAAACAAAAATGAGATGCAATGAAAACGAAGTAAAACAAGTAGAAAATAAGGTAAAAGAAAGAGAAAAGAGGGATGGAGTGGGCAGGAAGTGCGTTAGGGCTTAATTAAAGTCGAATAGGAATGTTGCCCAAATTAGCACTTGTGCGTACGCACAGGTGTGTGTACGTACTCACACTACATGAAAACAGGGGAGGTGTGCGCTCGCACAAGGCGTGCGAGTGCTCCGAACAGAAGGTGAAAATAGAAGTGTGCGTATTCACAAGCCTCTGCGCGCACACATAATACTTTTTTATTTTTTATTATTTTATTTTATTTTATTTTTTTAAGGGATGGATCATGCGTGTGCGCGCACACAGGTCCGTGCGCACGCACAAGGGCGAAAAGGGGGTATGGGGTGCAGGCGCACAGGTTGTGCTAACGCTCCCACCAGAGGAGCCGGAAGCTCGCGTGCGGACGCACAAGAATATGCGGCCGCACAAATAGCGCGATAAGAGACATGCGTGCGTGCGCACAAGGTGGTCCGCACGCACAGACCAAGGAAAACAGGGGCGCGCCCACGCACAGACCGTGCTGGCACTGCGAACAGAGGGCAATACAAAGAGCGTGCGGGCGCACAGGCTTGTGCGCTCGCACAGGTCGCGAAACTCACAGTTGTGTGCGTACGCACAGCAGCGTGCGTACGCACAGATGCCCTGTTTTGCAAAAATTTTTCTTTCATTTCTAAGGTGTTATGCCTTAGCTCAATCAATATTTCAACCCCAAAACATTTAAAATGTCACAAAATCATGATCCATATGCAAATTAACATATCTAAGCTCAAATTAAACTAATCCTAAGCTAACTAAGACATGTGACAGGTAGAAAATTGCCAATTAAGAATTTATAATAAGAACAGCATTGCAAGTACAGTTCTTAACCGATAAAAATTCCGCTTATCAATTTAGAAAGATTTGTCACAATTTAAGAATAAAATACTGGGAGTAGAATTCCCAGGTCGTCTCCCAACGAGTTGACAAAAGAGTGCTATTTTATTGGTCAGGAATTTTTCCGAGAAAATTTAGAGTTAGAGAACAGAAAAATAAATGATTATAAATTAAAACAAGGAAAATTAACAAGAGGTTTTGTGTAATTGAAATAAAGAAGCCTTGACCAGGAGAAGATTAATCGGAAGTTCTATCCTTGTTGAATTTTTCCAAGTGTAATAGTAAGGGGTTGTTGTTTTTACTTAGTTAACCTTTACCGAATAAAGGAAAGTTAAGTAATTGAGCCAACTCTAATCCACAAGTCCTAATCCTCTCCTATGGAAGGATTAGCGTTAGTGACTAGAGAGTTAGCCAACAACTTCCAATTGCAAATTAACACTTGAGTATTCCAACTCAAGGGTCTCCTATTAATCAACCCCAAGGTCAAGTTAAGAGCCTACTCCATTGACGTGGATGCCAATGTCGCAGACATGTAAAGGGAAAAGAGAAGAGATACGGTAACTAAAATTAAATTAATAAAAACTAATTTTGAAATAATAAATTAAGGAAAGATGATACTCAAACCAATAATGAAATTAAATGTAAAAATAATTCTTGCATTAATAAATTCAAAAGTCAAAGATATCCATATGTAAATCTGAACAGGGTAAATGGGTGATAAAAGAGTAAGGAAATAAGGGAACAAATTAGAATGACAGAAACTTCAACAGAGGTAGTAACTCTTCTCAATATCCAAATCAAAAGCATAAAACTCTAAAACTATGAATATGAAGAACCCTAGAGGAAGTAGTATTTTCTCTCTAAGATTCAAAACTAAAACTAAAAACTGTGTAAAAGTGAAAATGTCTTGACTCTCTGCTTGCCCCCTGGCTCTAGTCTGTGTTTTTGGGCCGAAAACTGGGTCCAAACTCAGCCCAAAATCGCCCCAGCGTCTTCTACAATTTCTGCACGTGGCGCACGTCAGGCGTACGTGTTAGTCACACGTACGCATCGATGGTCTTCTTCGCGTGTCACACATACACGTCAGGGATGCGCACGCGTTGCTATGGAATGCGCCAAGTCACGCGCACGCGTCAGGTACGCGCGCGCGTCGTTCCTCGCTGGTCAGCTCCTTAGTTTCTTGTGTTCCTTCCATTTTTGTAAGCTTCCTCTCCATCTTCTAAGCCATTCCTGCCCTATATAGCCTGAAAACACTTAACACACAGATCACGGCATCGAATGGTATAAAGGGGAATTGAAAATATACAATTTAAAGGCTTAGGAAGCAAGTTATCAACCATAGAACAAAATTGGGAAGGAATTGTAAAATCATGCAAATTGTATGAGTAAGTGTGCAAAGACTTGATAAAAACCACTCAATTTAGCATAAGATAAATAATAAAATAGTGGTTTATCAACATGCAATAAACTAAGACTATAAACAAAGAGAAAGGGTAGGAAAGATGTTACCATGGTGGGGTGTCTTCCACCTAGCACTTTGGTTTATAGTCCTTAAGTTGGACTTATTGAGGAGACTCTAGCTAGGGTGGCTTGTGTTTCCACTCCTCCTTGAATCTCCATCCATGCTTGATCATTGACTCTCCTCCGGGATCCCATATTCTAGGCATCTGCTCACCTTCTTGTTGATCTTTATGCTTCAAGCCGGATGGATAAGCTCCTAATTGACCCTTGTAACAACCCAACATTTTCCAAAAATCACCCAATTGTGCTTCACACCATTCTTGAACTTTAATTCTTGAATTGTTCTTCTTGAAGGGCATTGGATTCTCTTGGCAACCAATACCCCTTCCTCTACCATGTACCAACCCAAGAAGGACCTTGAGTTGGTAATCCGTTTCCAAGATAGCATATTGATGGGGGCCAATGAAGTTCATAGGTAAAATTGCCACCCACTCAATATGCTCTTGGTTGTCAACTCCTTCCTCACCAACTTTCTCTTCCCCATCACTCAAGTTATAACAAGGAGGTTGTGAAAAGTCTACCTCCATGTTTCTCTCAAACTCAATAGGGAGAGGCTCATTAGGATCATTAAGGGGATTGATCAAGGAGGACAAAAAATCATCAATGATGGAATCCGCATCTTGATCAATCTCCCTCAATTCTCCCTTTCTCTCCTCCGGTTCAAATACTCCACTTTCTCCCTGTTGTTCCAATTCATGCTCTATCTCTTCTTCTTTCCCTTGTGGTTCTATGCTCTCCTCTTCACTACACTCTTCAATTGCTCCTTCACACTCTTCAAGAGGAGTGCCTTGATCGGATGAGCGTAGTAAAACCAAGCGGTTCACCGCTTCGGCTATGGTAGCCATGAATTACCCTTGTGTGCTTCGGAATCCTTCTTGCTCTTGGAGAAAGGCTTGAAGGTCTTGTTGGTCTTGGACCAAGGGTTGGAGAACTTCATATTGTGGTGAAAATTGAGGTTCATAGTTTGGGAGAAATGTTGTATATGTGGGAGGTGGCTCATATTGGTAAGTGTTTCGAGGTGGCATGTAAGAAGGTGTATGGTGGTAGTGGTGTGGTGTTTGAAAATATGGTGATTGAGGGTTATGTTGGGGGTATGGATCAAAGGTATATGGTGGTGGAGGTGTATAATCAAAGTGAAATCCACCATATCCTTGGTTTGGGTATGCATAATGGGAAGAGTTTTTCTCATTGTAGTGTAGAGGAGGTTGCTCCCTCCAAAATTGATGTTCCAATCCCAAGATGTAACCCAAAATTGAAGTTATCAAGCCCTACAAAATGATAACAACCAAACTCCAAACCAAGAGGGTGATAACTCATAGAGGAAATAGAAAATAAAAACTAAAGACATCAAGTAACAAAAGAAACAAAATCCTAATTAATAGCAAAAACAAGCAAACAACCCAAAAAGTATTTATTCACACTATTCACATATTTACAACAACTAAAATATAGCACTCATGACGCTAGTTCCCCGGCAACGGCGCCAAAATTTGACAATGACCAAAAGCATGTGTTTGGGTTTTCGCACTAAAAATAGGATTGATGTTGCTAGTATAGTCCAAACCTAACCATTGATCATCAATCAAATTATAATCCTAAAGATGTCACAATCAAAACACAATTATAACCCAGAGTATTAGACTCCCGGGTCGTCTTCCCTAGGAACTAATGCCAATCAGTGCATACAATTTTGGTTGTGAGAATCAAAGGGATTTTCAATGATTGAGAGCAAACAAAATAAGGGAATTAAAGAACAAGACAAAAATTCAATTAATAGACTAATAAAGGAATAAAAGAACTATGTATGTAATATGAACAAGTAAAGCTTTAAAGTGAGTGAAAGGTGGTTTAAAACATAAATGAAACCTTGACTTGGGATGAGTTATGGAATCCTTTTCTTGCCATAACCACAACTATGATAATTATGATGGATTAATCTCACTAAGTCAACCCTCACATTGGAGAGTAAGTTAAATGAGCATAAGTATTCTTAACCCGCAAATCCTAGCTTGCTTGCTAATTACCTTAGCAAAAAATTAGCGTTAGTAGGAACAATAACAAATAACAACCCAAGAATTATCACTAAATGTTGGACATTATGGCTCTAGTAATCCATACACTCATTTTCAAGCCAAATGGTGGAAATTACCCCATAATCAAAATTGGCATTTCATCAAACACAGTGCACATAAACATAAAAAATGGCAAAATTGAGAAATTGATGAAGGCTATGAACCATGAATGATAAAAATCAATAAAGGCAACTCAACAAGCATGAAGTAAGCGTCAAACATCAAATTAAACAACTAGAAATCCAAAATTGCAAAGCTATGTATATATTGACAAGAGAGATGAAAATAAAAGAAAGTGTAGAGCAAGTGGTATAATAAAAGAGAGAATTAAAGAAATACTTATAATGGAAAGCAAAATCCAAAAGCAAAACTTGAACTATAAAATTCTACATTGGAAACCTAATTAAAACCCTAATGAACTAGAGAGAAAACCTAAGCTAATTACCCTAAAACTACTCCTAAAAACTATTCTATGAAGTATGGTAATGTATGGTATGATATATGGTTGCTTCCCCCTTCAAATATGCTCCAAAGCCTTCAAAAATGGGCCAAAAAGCCCCCAAAATGCGAGTTCACGTGACTTTTTAATGGAGACATGCGCTGGTACCTGTGCGGACGCATAGGTCTGTGCACGGACACACTTGCTGATTTTTCTCCTGTGTCTGGGCACAGACCTGTGCGGACGCACAGGTTTTGATTTCCATTCTGCCCTGAGCATGGGCATAGCCTGTGCGTGGGCACAGGTCCTGATTTTTACCCTGCCTTGTGCGTGGGCACAGGCTGAAATGCTTTTCTCCTTTGTTTTTTTCATGTTTTCTCCCTTTTTGCATGCTTTTCTCCACTTCTACCAAACCATTCTTGCCTCTAGGACCTGAAATCACTCAACAAACATATCACGGCATCGAATGGAATAAAAGTGGGATTAAATTGCTCAATTTAAGTACAAAAATACATGTTTTCACATTTAGGTTCAATTTAGGAATCAAACACAAAAGTATGCTATTTTTGTGAATAAGTGTGAGTTTATGTAATGGGATCCACTCAAATCAAGTTAAAATATATCGGAAAATATGGACTCATCAGTGTGTGTGCACACACAAACCAGAAATCACAAATTCTGCAGAATCTGTAAAATTCTGATTTTTGGCCCAAACTTCCAACGATCACATCTCTTTCCACAAAATTCAGATTTCAACCAAATTTAAACCATTTTAAATCTTATGAAATTATCTTTCAATTGATATAAAAATCATCAAATTCTGAAAATAATAGCTCGAGATATGATCTGTTGAAGTTCATCAAAATTTCATTTTTACAAAGACTCATAAACTCCCAAATTTCAAAACATACATTCCAAATTCATCCAAAAACCAATCAAACTCAGTCATCCAATATCAAACACTTCTATCCACTCATTCAAACACCAACCCACCAATTCTTCCTCGTTTACCCCAATCTCACATTAACATCAACACTTCATATCTTATCCTCCAAACAAACATTCAGTTATCCATATATATATATATATATGGTGAATGCTACCCAACCCCCTCTAAAATAACATGTAAGTTACCATTCATTATGTGTCACATTGTAATTGGTCCTTATCTTAACTATAGTTGGGTTATTTTATAATTTATTATTTGAGATATGAAATAATATAATTTCTTAAAATATCAAAACTACACTCTCGTTAATTAAAGCACATTCCACTCTTCCATTCTTTCTTCATCACTTAATCATCACCTAGATTCGGTCCTTCCAAGCACCGTCGCGTTCGTAACAAGAAGCTCCAACGTTGTCGCCATCTACTACCCTCCCACACAACCTCTCTTTCTTTAGTGCATCATCCTTTAGTCACGTCGTTGGATTCCGTAGCCCGTAACTCCATCGTCCTTCCCAGTATAGCCCGTAACATATATACCTTCCCACATAATTAATGGTTAATTTGGTTATTAAATTTTTTTATTAAAAAAACATATCTTTATTTAATTACGTGATGGAACATATATTTATATGTAAAATATAATATAATAAAATAAATCTATTCAAAGTATTTAAAAGTATAATTAAAATTATGAACATACAAATATAATAATAAAATTTGTACTCTAAACAAATAAACATATTTTTTTATCATACATATATTATTTAAAAAATAAATATATTATTAAAATTAATAACAGAAATTTAAAATGATAAAATTCAACTTTCTTACCGTATTTTTTTTAATTTTTAATTTATTAGTACTTTATTATTTAATTAATAATTAAACAAATTATTTTTATGAAAAATTATTTTTTGTATTATATTAGAGAAGAAACCAATATAGCAGTTTAAAAAATAAATTGTATAAATATTTAAGAGATAAATATGAAATACATACCTAAAATAAATAAAACAGATAAAATGGGAGTACTCTTGAGAAATAGAGAATTATTTTAGTCTGTTTTATTTATTTTAGGCATGTATTTCATATTTATCTCTTAAATATCTATCTATATAATTTACTTTTGTATTTAAAAATTTTAATATTATCTATTTTTTATTTAAAAATCATTTTTATATTATTTTTAAACTGTTATATTGGTCTCTTCTTTAAGATAATACAAAAAATAATTTCTCATAAAGATAATTTATTTAATCATTAATTAAATAATAAAGTACGAATAAATTAAAAATTAAAAGAATAAAAATACTATAAAAATTACTTGTAAGAAAGTTAGATTTTATCATTTTAAACTTGTGTTATTAATTTTAACAATTTATTCTTTTTTAAAATAATTTATGTATGATAAAAGATATTTTTTTCTGATTTTAATTATACTGTTAAGTACTCTAAATAGAGTTATTATATTATATTTTACATATGAATATATTTTCTATCGTGTAATTAAATAAAGATTTGTTTTAATGAAAAATTTAATAATCAAACTAAAAATTACTTAGGTATGTATTTTATATTTATTTCTTAAATATTTATATTATTTATTTTTTAAACTGCTATATTGGTCTCTTCTCTAATATAATACAAAAAATAATTTTTTATAAAAATAATTTGTTTAATTATTAATTAAATAATAAAGTACTAATAAATTAAAAATTAAAAAAATAAAAAAATTATAAAAAATACGGTAAGAAAGTTGAATTTTATCATTTTAAATTTCTGTTATTAATTTTAATAATATATTTATTTTTTAAATAATATATATGATAAAAAAAATATGTTTACTTGTTTGGAGTACAAATTTTATTATTATATTTGTATGTTCATGATTTTAATTATACTTTTAAATACTTTGAATAGATTTATTTTATTATATTATATTTTACATATAAATATATGTTCCATCACGTAATTAAATAAAGATATATTTTTTTAATAAAAAAATTTAATAACCAAATTAACCATTAATTAGGTGGATAAGCAGTGATTCATGGCAAAAAGAGGCATTGGCTATACTAGGAAGGACGATGAAGTTACGGGCTACGGAATTCAACGACGTGACTAAGGGATGATGCACTAAGGAAAGAGAGGTTGTGTGGGAGGGCAGTAGATGGCAACGACGTTGGAGTTTCTTGTCACGAACGCGACAGTGCTTGGAAGGACCGAATCTAGGTGATGAAGCGACGAAGAAAGAATGGAGGAGTAGAATGTGCTTCAATTAACGGGAGTTGAGTTTTGATATTTTAAAAAATTATATCATTTCTAATCTCAAATAATAAATTATAAAATAACCCAATTATGGTTAAGATAAGGACCAATTACAATGTGACACATAATGAAGGGTAACTTACATGTTATTTTAGAGGGGGTTGGATATATATATATATATATATATATATATATATATTCCCAAATCAATTTCATACATCAAATCATGTTCACCAACAAGAGTCTCAACTCTATCATCAATCCAATATATTAATCTATATCTCATACAACATTACATGATTTACCAACCAGTACAACCACTCAGAATCATTTTCACCATCATTCATACATATTTAACTCAATCCAATTTATCCAACAATTACATCAACATTCCAAAGCCCTATCCTAGGGTCACTTGCCTACGTTTTTCTAACCACATTATATTTTAGATACAGGAAACCGAAACTATACCTTGGCCGATTTCCGTTCCACCCGGAACACTTCAAATTTTACTTTTTCTCAACTTCTAATATTTCAAAGCTTCACCAACAATTTCCAAGCCTGGTGCTCCACTCAAAAGCTTTTCAAAATCACCAATCAAGCTCCAATACACATATATTTAATGCCTAAGCCACAATATTACACCAAAACACAATAACTCAATACCCCATACCTTAAATTCAATATTTTACTAAAGTTTTGGGACCTCTTACCTTACCCAAGGATCAAGGGAGGAAGAACAAGCCTTCCCTTCAAGTTAATTTGATCCTATAATACAAAGAAGCTCACAATTTCAACATTGTTTCCCAACAAATTCGAAATCAAGGGCTGTGAATTTGAAGATTAAGCTATGGCTTACGTCAAGAATAATGATATGGGTTTTGTAGAGTTCAATGCCGTGATCACGTGGCCATAAACGGTGCGTCAATCGGAGCTCCGGATCAAAAGTTATGATCAATAAAAGTTGGAAGTGAATAGGAGCAAGGGTTTTGATCTTCCCCCCTTTCCCTTTCTATGTTTCAACGTGTGTGTGTTTGAGAAGGGAGAGAGTGCTGAACTCTCTTTAATGAATGAGGGCTTGGCTGGGCCCTTGGGTCCGGTTGGTCCGGTTTGGCCCGTTCGACCCAATTTTGGGCCGATTTCTTTAAAATTGGTGTCAAAATTTTCGTTTTAATTTCCTCTATCATATTAAACCATAAAAATCTCATTTCTCACTTTCTAAAATATATTTTAATTTATGATTTAATTGGTCATTAATTAACCGGATTTTACACTCACAATTTCCTATCATCCATACTTATTGTCCAATCAAGATCTGAAGAAGACAATAACCTATAATCAGTTTTTCATTGTTGTATTGTTGGACAACACATAAACTAGACACTTAGTTGATTGAGAAAGCTATGTTTTGTCTTACGACAATGAGATATTGTAGAACTTCGAAAATAGATCTATAGTTCTTCGAATTGTTGTCACGCGCCAGAGTAAAATCATCACCGCAGAATCATCCGCACTCGAGAGAATCATCGTCGCCAGAGGCGAAATCATGGTGAAAGCATTATCGTCTTTGTCTTTGGCAGAGGTAGAAACATCGCCGTCTTTGTTGCGTCGTCATCTTTAATTTGTTGCGTCACCATCTAATAAGATCGTCAGAGGCAAAATCGTCTTCATTGTAGTTTAGTCTCTATTGCTGCCTTTAGCAAGATCTTTTTTCCTTGTTAACTGCTCTACCTTCTGGTAAGTTAGCCTGAATGATTTCTGTAATTTTCATTTACCTTGCATTTGTTGTTTATCTTATTAATTATCTTGTGATTTCAGTGATTTTTTTAATTCCATACAATTATTTTATGATTGTGTCTCAGTTTTTTTTAATCATGCACAGTGGCGAAAAGAATTTGAAATTGAATATTTGAAGTTTCTTAATCATCAAGTGGGATGACCATTGGAATATGCTCTTTGATGAGGATCTTAAGACTGCTAAGAATGCCATTGAAAAGGAGTTAGCCAAAGTGAAATTAAATTCACACTTCAAGTTGCTCTTTGCTGTGGATGATGGTGTATCATGTATGTATTAGTGTTTATATAGATTAGATGAACTTTTATATGAATAATCTGATGTATTAAAGGCTCTAATAGGCAATCAAGATTGGCTTTGTAATGATAATTCGGATGATGTTTCTTTTCTTTTTAATTTTTATTGAGTTTTTTTTTTCATTTTTTAAAAATTCGTAGATATCTAAATTTCCAATTTATACAGGAAATTATAATTTTTATTTTATTTGTGATCTAATTTGTTAATAAAGAAATTAGTATTGGTGGTATTGTAATTATTAATTAATTATATTGGCGGTTGATTTGTTTTTTTATAGAAAGAATACGACTGTTTATAAAAATTCATAAAGTTTGGGTCTCCAATTCTAATGATCACAACAACAAATACTCTATCTGGGTTGGTAATTCAAGAATTGGAAGTTTCAAATTAAATCAAAGATTCTATGTTTATGACTGGAGGTACGTAAATTATTGACTTTTATAAAATATCTAATATGTGATATCAAAGTAAAAATTACTTCTGCCTAGCCATTATTATCTGAAAAAAGTATGAACATGAATTATTTTGAATTAAAAAAATTTAAGTTTGTTATTAAATTTTAAAATTATTTAACATCATCCAAAAAATGTTCGTACTTATGTCAAAATGGGGAATATTTAATATTTTCTAATGAAAGAATATTTTTGAAATCTAATTAAGAGACTCAAACAAAGAGAAAAGAGAATAACATAAATATCTCTAAATGACTTTCTCAAACTACCATGACTTGAATGTTGCCTATTTATTTTTGTGGTAGAAGAGTGAGGGCTAGCAATAATCTTGCCGTGCTTATTCTTCATTTGGTTCTTCTTTTTTATTGGGGAAATTCTCTGATAATGAAAGTAAGCTTGTGATGCTTACTCTACGTGTTTAGGTGTTAGTGCAACGCATGTACGGAGACTAATAGCTCACAAGACGTTGTTTTTAGGTTGGTTGTAGAGCTCTCCATACATTTGTTTCTCTTGTTGGTGTAATATAAATTTTCATATTAAATCCAAAAGAGAAGGGTAAGAGAACTTTTTAAAAAAATAAAAAAACGAAATATATACGTGATATTGGAAAAAATAATATGTTAAATTTTTGAATATTTTTATAAATTATTGATGGGTTCAATACGTGGTCTATTTTGTTTTACTAACATATTATCTAGATAAGTATAACGTTATTAAAAAACTCACTTACTGTTTTAAATTGCCACAAATTAAAATTATTTTTACTATTTATCATACCTTATCATAATTATGTTAAAATTATTGTTGTACAATATAAATTAATTAATACATGCTACAAAAAGAAAAAAAAAATTAAAAGAGAATTATTAGTAATAATTTTAAAAATAATATTATTATTTAAGTTGTTGACCTGATTTAAGTTAATTATATAAAACTAGTGATAAAATATTAAAAATTTTAGAATAAGTACAAATAAATAAGAATTGAAATCAAATCAGATGCGAGTAAAATAGGAATAAAGAATTGATTATAAGAAGATACAAATTCATATTAGTGACATAAAAAAAAGGACAAATATCAATTTTATAGGATTAAAAATATAAAATTTACTATTTACTTTTTTCAATTATTTTTCAAACTTAAAAGTTAGATATTCATTTTTTTTTTCTTTTGTTCATTCTCTCTATATTTTTGTTCTTATCATAGCTTATACAATAAAAAATTATGTTGTTCAGTCAAAATAAAATTTAGAGTTAAAGATTCAATCCGATCCTTATCTATTTTCACGAAAGATAACGCGATTCCTATAAAAAAAATGGACACTTCGGACCTCAACCATTTTATTTTAGAATTAATGGTTTTCAGTGGCTAAGAGAAGGGGGTTGAATCTTAGCCCCTTTTTCACTTCTTAAAACTTGATGGTCTTTGAAACAACTTCTGGAGACTTTTTTATTTTTGTCTCATACCCAGCCACGAGACTTTTTCTTTTTATCTCATAACCCGGCACGAGATATTTTTCAGTTTTATCTCCTATGCAGCAGAAATAGAAATGGAGTAGAGAAAAGAGAGAAAATCATACCAAGATATATCCTAGTTCAGCTGCCAAGTGCAATGCAGCCTACATCCAGTCTCCATCACAACAATGATAGAATTTCACTATAATCTTCATGATTACATACACCAATTCTCCCTAGGAACTACCCTTCCTATCTGGGACAAGTCTAGAATCTAATCCCCAATCCTGAACTTGACTTGGTTACTGCCAAGCTTTCAACTGCTAAGTGCTAACCCAACTTGCAAGGGGATTCCTACAGAATCATGAAACACAACATAGATGTACAAAGGACCTCTAAGGACATCTATGGCTTTTTCTTTTAATTTTGTATACTCTGTCTTTTTCCCCTCTATGGCTTTTACTTACAAACCTCACTGTTTGCCTTTTTCCATGAGACTCAAGACAGACAAAACTAAACAGAAAAATACAAAATGAAGAACATTGAAGGAGAAGAACTTCTGTTAGCTTAGGTAGCTATGAGAACTCTGTGCCTTGCACTCTCACTCATTGCTTCAAGCCCTGGCTGTTCTCCCTTATTTATAGAAGGGGAAGCCTCCACGGTTAAAACTGTTGAACCAAGCTAATCTTCTTCTTCTTCATGCAAAAATAAGTTCGGCCAGAGAGAGAGAGAGAGAGAGAGGAGAGATAACCGAATGCTAAAACCAACATGCAATTACCTCTGAGTCTTCCCTTTACACCAAGCTTCATCAATCTGAGCCATCCAACTTGACTTACACTCCAAGTAGGATTCCTAGCCCTTGATGCTTCTTGATGCATGATAGCTCCTCCTGCTCCACTTTTGCTTCCTCCTTCACATAGCCTTCCTAGCTACCTTCTGTGATGAGTGAACACAAAGCAGAGACGAGCCATGCCTCTGAGATCTTCTTTCTCTGACCAAAATCTTCTTCATCCATTTTTGGTATGAAGAGCATGAGCTTACTTCACCAAATCTTACCTTATTTTGGTGAAGATCTCAGTCACAACATACTTTTTGTTTTCTTTTTCTTGCCATCATTACAATGGTCTTGTTACTTGCTTCTTCTTCTCTTCGGTAGCTTGCTATAACTTCCATAGTTTTCCTGAGAAGTGACCGAAAGAGAAGAGAGAGTAGAGAGAAAAAATTTGAACAATAATCAATGCAACAAAGAGAGAGAATTAGAGTGAATTAAGTTTCCCATTTCTCTTTGCTGAGTAGCGTGCCTCATTAAGGCAATCAATCAAATCAATTACAATTTCTCTCTCATGGTTCCCAATGCAAGTTAATTCAAGTTAATTGAATTTGAAATCCATCACTACTTGAAAGTGGGATCCGTTGGAAGCATGAAACTTTGCTTTCTTTCATTATTGGTTTCGGACCAAGCTTTGGTCTTGGTAGCAAGGATTTAAAATGGGCTAGTTTCAATATATTGGCCCAACCAACAAAAACTTGCTTCAGCCACAATAATTAATTCAACTTAATCCAAGGCTGAGTGTGTTTTTTTTCTTAACACAATTGGGCTTGCAATTTTTTTCTTTTCTTTTCGGTCCAATAGCAAATCCTGCATAGCAAAATTATTTTAATTAACATATATGAATTGGAATCAAATTAATAATTTTGCAATTAATTTTTTTAATAATGTTTGATCATCATTAATTTAAATTAGAGTTTTCCAAACTCATCAAGAACAATACGATCCATCTGTTAAAAAATTGTTAAATAATAACAAAAATTAATTTTGTCTGGATTTTATTTGTATTTTGTAGATTTTAAAACCCCACAAAATTCTTTTCAACAATATAACTAATTACTATCACTACTACCACTACCTTCTTCATCCTCATTATTATCACTCCTACCTCTATTATTTTTATTGTGTAACGATACTTTATCATCATCATTATCTCCTCTACCGTCATCATCACCAATACCAATATTATCAACATTAAAATTCTTTTCTTTCATTTCTTATTCGATGCTATTTTTTTCCTTTAAAAGTTATTGTACTACAATTAGTTTTTTTTATGGCATCATTTTCATCAATGGTTTTTCTTTACTTAACCACCATTGGTGAAGGAATTTTTCAAAAACAAACTTATTAATAGTTTATGGAGAATTAAAACCCCCCAAAAAACTAATTTTTGTTATTATTTAACAGATTTTTTAACAGAGGAATCGTATTGTCCCAAAATAAAAAGATTGAGGGTCGAAATGTGTAACACCCTAACTATCAAAGCTCACGCTTCCGGCTGCGCGACTCTGATAGCTCGGACATTACGACGACTCTTATACTATTTAATACTAAAATATGAGCCAGTTTAAAACTTTAAACCGCAATACCGCTCCAAAAATACTATTTTCGGTAACGTACATCTATACATACCATACAACTTACAAACTCGAGAAGAGTATATATATATATATATATATAGTGATGGATAATATTACAAGCATTAACCAATACAATTCATATCCCTCTTACAGAATGTATAAAGATAAAGGCGAGGGAATAATAAATAATAACTAAAGCAATACAGAGCATCTCAACAACAACTAAATAAACTCTTCGTGACTTCTGCGTCCATATCCTGAAAAGGGAAATTTGTAGGGGGTTGAGAACATCATCCTCAAAAGGGTTCTCAGTAGAGGGTTTTTGAGGATTACTATAATAGGATACGCGAGATAAAATCATTTCAGTGATTAATAACCGCCTTATGCATCTTTTCAAAAGCAAAAGGTTTACTATCAAGAAAATCTGAAATCTTTTTGATAGAGGAAACTATTCATGTAACATAAAATTCAAAAGCCCTTCAAAAGGTTTATCTATGCTAAACCAAAGTAGCCTTTCATACTTTTCCAAACCAGAAAATATCAACCAGACATGGCCTTCGACCCATCTCATGATCAACCATGGCTCTAGGCCCAAACAACCCAACCAACAACCAATCACCACAGTCCAACAGAGTCTCAATCGCAAGCACAAATAGGAAAGTTCAAGCACAAACAAATAGTTACTGCAAGTAGAACAATTAGCAGTTAATCACAAGTAATCACAAAGGCAAACCAAGTACAATATGCACACCCAAACAATGTCACATAGATGCATATGATGCATGCATGTCCTAGTGGCTGATGATATCATCTGTCGGTTATAAAGCCAACCCAACAAGTCCTGGTAGCTAACCATTGGACTGTCCCTCTGTCGTGCATCCCCAACTCGAGTTATACTCAACATAAATCATAATCTCATATATATCCAACACCCTCACTGGTGTATATTTATGGGGGCGAGCTCATTCGGGACTTTTTACAGTGCCCGGCCACACTTACGACATAGGGTCAGCAGAGTATCGAATCTCCACCTGGAGCACGTGGTGGCTAGCCACTGCTTTCACCCAGGGAAACTCGTATCTCAGATAGGTGGAAGTGCGAAATCACAATATCAATATCTCAGCATATATGCATTTATTCTCAGCCATAAATCAACATTCATTTCATCCTTCCGGCTTAAATTCATGACTCATAGTCAGCCATCCGGCTCATAACATATTCCGCAATCAGCCAAAATTCATTATCATACATAGCCATTTCGGCTCATAACAAAATAACACTTCCACCATCTAACATTATCAAATTCATAAAATCAGCATTCAAGCCATAAATCACTTTTTCTCAATTCACTTCACTTTGAAATCAAATTTCAACTCTTTTTAGCCTTGGCTTTAAAGTTCTCATTCCTCAAATCATTTCAGGCTCATAAGCCCCTCTTACTCAAAGTAAGTTCCCCTTTTAAAAACAAAGCCACTATCGGCATCCTCTTTCCAAAACTTCCAAAACCATGGCAAATTAAAGATCTCTTTTGAAATATTCAAAATCATCCATCCAATAACGGGATTTTATAACAAAAGTTTCTCGGCAGAGTCTCAAGTCTTTAGGGGAGAATAACATAACTCATTTCCTCAAATTCACTTAAAATCATTAAAACCTTGGCTTCCTGATTTGAGTAATAAAATAGGATCTAAGCCAAACCGAGTCATGTAATCAATTACTCCTTCTAAGGCCGTTTCCTTCACTTAAACAAAACTAGCTTCAACCCCATGATAAATTCTAAAGTGTTTCAAACTACTCAAAAATTGTTTTAGTCTTGCAAAAATTCAGAATTTAAAGAGTACTTACCACTTTTCCCAAAACATTTTAGAATGAAACTTGTCAATAGACGTTCAGGTTCTTTAAAAGTCACTGAAACTCCTCTAATTGAAACCATCAAGTCAAATTCAAAGACATAAACCCTTTTCACATTTAAACTAGCCTTAAAGCATAAGTTTCATCTAAATAACTTGTTCACAAGGGAGATATAATACTTTTCTTAAGAAACAAGACTAAATCACAATTTTCTTTTTAATAATTCATTTCAAAAGCATAAGTCATCCCCTTCTTAATAATTCAAATAAGATAGTAGAAGTGTTTAACTCATAATATTCCAAATAGCATTTCAATAAAATCCCGGAATCTATCGAAATTTCGGCAAAACCTCCTCTAAAACTTGGACTTTGCCACCCGGTTCGGGTCCCAATTAAACCGTTCCACAATCCTTTTCAACGGTCCAAATCCAAAATCAGTTCAAGAGCAAGCTAAATCCAACAGTCACCTCATTTTCATATCTCAAGGAAACCGTTTCAAAAATCAAATGATTATCAACCGATTAAACTCATTTCCAAAACTTTAAAGAAATAGTTCAACAACAATTCATTTATCAAACCAAATCAATTAAAGCAAATCAGGCTGAATCCAAAAGTGTGTCTATTTTTCACATTATCAAGAAAACCAACTCAACTCAAATCAATTTCCAACGGATTAAACTCGATCCCAAATCTTTAAAAGAATCAGCTTCAAAAACATTCTGTTTCACAAAGCTGCACAACAATCCAGTCAAACAAACATTCATAATCATTCAAGACAACCAAATAATACATAAGACTGATACAATCACCAAATATAAATTGTCTCACATCAATATCCATATGTAATAATTCCAATATATAAAATATAGTTTTATGGAAAAGCCCTTACCTCGACACGTTGAAACCACAACCCAACCTCGTTAACTGAATCCTTTCGTCTCGACCCGAAACGACTGCAACCAAAACTTCAGCTCCACTTGCGTTCTCAACAACCACTACGACTCTAATCGCAACATATATAATTAGGACTCGAACCCACGTTACCAAAACTCATATTCATTAACCAAACACAATAAAATACTAACGCGAGGCTTTTCGAAACATACTTACTAACCGAAATAACACAATGAGGCAGCTGCGATTCTGAACCAACCCGGCAACAGCTCCAGTAGTGGCCAGAAGCTCCAGTGGATCAACTATAATAACCACGCAGCATCAAAACCTTCTCGAAATCCAAAAAGACAGAAACCTCAATTAAAACCCTTACCGGTAGAGTTTTCCAACGACGGCAGAAACAGCCAGAAGCTTCGGCAGTGGTCTCGGAAGTCACAGAACCACTCCCAGTGGTTAGAATCACAAAGACGCAGCTCCCTTTTCTGGCAGCGACACCTGCGGCGGCCTGCACCCCTTTTTGACGGCGGCAGTTTCGACGGAGGCAGCGCCAGAGACGCGAGCACGGCTGGGGACGGTGGTTGAACCCCAGCTCAGCCTTAAATCTCTCTGTCTCTCACTCTTCGTGGGCTCTCTCCGGTGGTGGCTAAATGACGGATCGGCGGCTCTGTGGTGACGGTAGGGCGGGATGCGATGGCGGCTAAGCGCGGAGGTGCATCCTCACGCGACTACGACATTAACAACCTCACCTCCGTGTGCGCTCTCCTCTCTGTCCGTGGCTATAGCTCGTGCTCCTTTCTCCCTTAACGGCAACACGAGGCATGGGCTCTATAAACCGAACGACACTGGCGGTGACGGCACGGCTTCTTCCGCGCAGCAGTTCGGCGATTGGTAGCGGCTTGACGTGAACGGCAACCTCAGCCGGTGACCATGGATGCGGCTGGGCATGGCGCAACTGCGCGTCTCCTTCCTCCTTTCCCTCTCGTCTCTTCCGTTTCTGCTTCTTTGCTTTCTCATTGTAGCGTTGCTGCTGCTGGGTGTTGGGGAAGGATTTTTTGTGGCTGTAAGGTTAGAGGGGATGGGTAACTGGGTTAGGGTTTAGCCGGGGGTAGCTTAGGTAATTTTTAATAGAATTAGGGGGTAATAGCATAATTGGAAACAAATTTCAATTCAACAAAATTACCTTTAAAAAAAATATTATTTGATCATAAATTACAAAATTAATTTCAAAGAAATGCTCTAATTCAGTTATTAGAAATAATATAATTAATTTTCTTTATTCATAAGAATTAAAGTATTAAATTCTAATATCTCAATTATTTAAAGTAAATCATAAAATATTTATTATTTTACTATTACTAAACTTTATAATTTAAATATGGAAATTACCCAATAACTATGAAATTAGATAAAAATTCAAATTTAATTATCAACACTTGATCTAATTAGCCTTAATAAAAAATAGAGTAAACTACCATTTCTACCCACGAAAGTTGAAAACGCTGACATATCTATCCATAAAAAAAGAAAATTATCATTTGTACCCATAAAAAATGGTTTTTACAAGAAAAATTATCTAAACCCTAAAAAATTACCTAAAATCTCTAAATTACCCTTATCTTCACCACCACACTACCTCCTTCACCCAATCACCTTTCTAACCCTAACCCTCTTCACCCAGCCACCACCCCCCTTTTCCTTTCTAATCTCAAATCCCACCACCATCTCATTTCCTTTATCACTACCATCACCACCACCACCACTATACATCCATTATCATCTTCTTCACATGCAGCAGCAGTAACAACAACAACAACAATAATAGAAAAAGCAGAGAAAAAATGGTTCTTCCTCACTGAATAGCACTGACGACGATGGTGGCAGTGACACCCACTGGCGTCGTCACCCTCTCCTCCTTCTCCGATCTCTTGCGCGCTCTCTTCCTTCCAGACCATCGACAACGACAGCGACGAACTCAATCAATGGCGACGACAGATGTGACAGAGCCGGCAGTAGCAGGGCGCGACGGCGGCGATAGCTCCCCTTTCCTTGGTTCTGGCTCGCATCTCCTCTTTGGGCGCCCTCAACAACGGCGATGATGATGCGATAGCGGCAGCGAGTCCCCACGTTGCCAGTGCGGTCTCGCTTCCCCTCCTTTTCTCTTCTTCTTCCTCGGGTGGGGGTGTGTGTGTAATGTCTCTGTGTGTGAGTTTTGGAGGGAAATGGTGTGGTGGTTGGGTGAAAGGGGTGGTGGTGGGATTTGAGATTAGAAAGGAAAATAGGGGTGGTGGCTGGGTGAAGAGGGTTAGGGTTAGAAAGGTGATTGGGTGAAGGAGGTGGTGTGGTGGTGAAGATAAGGGATTTTGCAGGTAAGAGAGAGTGTGGGGGCAAAGAATCTGAAGATGGTTCTGTTGTTGTTGATGATGGTGAAGCCCTTTTTCTAGGTTGAGAATTCGAAGAAGCAGAAGAGAAAGAGAAAAGTAAAACACAGAAGGAAAGCAAGAGAAAGAGAAAGAGGAAAGAGTTGGCAGAGTTGATGGATTGTGGCTGTGGCGACGAGCTCAGAAAATGGAAGGAGATAGAGAGGATGGGTTAGTGGTGGTGGTGGCAGTGGTGGGGAAAAGATGAGAACATTGAGAGAGAGAGAGAGAGAGAGAGAGAGAGAGAGAGAGAGAGATATGGGAGGTGGGGAGGAGATGATAGTGGTAGTGGTGGAGAGAAGGGTAATTTAGAAATTTTATTTAATTTTTTAGAGTTTAGATAATTTTGCTTGTAAAAACCATTTTTTATGGGTACAAATGGTAATTTCCTTTTTTATGGATAGATATGTCAGCGTTTTCAACTTTCGTGGGTAGAAATGGTAGTTTACTCTAAAAATTAATTTCGGAAAAATAAAATCCTTAATGAATAAATAATTTGAAATTGACTCGCAATGAGATTTTTTCCAAAAGTTATGGGTTTTACAAAATATCCCTTTTTTTGGACAGAAATCACTTTGTCCTTTGTAAAAATGGACAAAGACCAGATTAAGTATTTACTCTAAAATTTATTTTTCGGCTATTTTTTTTTTCTTTTATTCTAAATGATTGCTACTAAAGTCCATATACTTATAAAAAAAATACAATCTTAAAAAAAAAGAATTTTCTATTTTATTCTACCTGATAGACCTACTACTTAAATTCTTTTAATTGGTCTAAATATGTCCAATATATCAACATTTAATTATGAATTAATATTATTAATTTTATTGGCTAAAAACAAAAATCGAAATTCACAACTACTCCACAATCAATGCATCTTACCCGTATTATCATCTAAATTTGACATGTAATATCAGTATTACATGTTTATTTTTGGCGTCTTCACCAAAAAATTTTCCTTTTCATTTTGCATTTATTTAAAAAAAAAAGGGAAAGAAGAAGAAGATGATAAAAACTGGAAGGAGACAGCGCACTATACATGCATTGCATTAGGTTTCATTGACTCTTTCATTCATTAGTAAATATGTTTGGCCCATTTCTCTTTTTTCTTTTTAACTGGGCTTCAGTTTTGAATTTAAAATTGCTATAAAATTACAAAATTTGTTTTGAGTGAGTGTTGAACTTAAATACTCCAGTTTTTACAAAAAATATTAGGCCGTTGGAACATATTTAATTTTATAACCATACTTGATTTATTTATTTGATGATCATGATTATGTTTGCATGTAATATAAATTCTTTCGCTGTATATTATATTGTAATTAATATATGACTTATTGAAGAGTAGTCATAGTATTAGGCGTGAATGCGGATCAGAGCGGATATAGCCAATATTTCGATCCGATCCGTACTAAAATTATTGGATTGGATCCAATATTCGCGATTTTTTAGTTTGGATCCGATCCGCACATTTGCGGATCGGATCTCAGATATATCTGCAAAATATATAAATATTTTAAAAAACTTATTTTTATTTAAAAAATATCAATAAAATACTATTTTTCTAAACTTTTAAATATGTTTACTCTTAGCGAATGAGTTATAGCTCAAATGGCATAGTCTCCCCATACTCATCTAAGAGGTCGCCGGTTCGAGTATCCCTATCTTCAGTAAAAAAAAATATGTTTACTCTTAAAATATTATTAAACATATTTTTTTTTAAATAATAAAAATAAAATAATACAACTTATATGATAATTATTAGTTGAAATAAAATATAAAAATAATATTTACTTACTTATTTATTTATTTTTGCGGATCCGCGGATATGCGGATACCTACATGAAATCCGCAATCCGGTCTGATAACCTTGTGGATCAGATCCGATAACCTTGCGGATCGGATCGATATCCGCAATTTTTGGATCCGATCCGGATAAATACCGCGGATATGTGGATCAGATCTGATTCATGAACATCTCTACGCAACATATTTGATAATAGTTATATTTAAAGAAATCACATAGAGGTCAATATGATATATTTGTAATTGTTGTGAATTATATAATGAACTTTCCCACAAAAATTTATTATGTTATTCACAGACAATTAAGTTGAAATAAAAAACATTGTTTACTTATTAATCAGCCTACAAATATTAAAAAATAATATTTTATTTTTTAGTTTCAACATTTTGGTCAATATAATAAATATTATGTGTGTTAAAGTCTTTGTCTATAGGTAGATTTTTAATGTCATTATGATTCTCATATTTATTTTCATATAACTTGCATTAGCATGTATTATTATATGTTATAGATTTTGATGTGCCCATTTAAAGTTGAGTAATGTAAGCATGATTTATTATTTACAACAGCAATGATATCTGAAACTGTATCTAGAGTTTATTTGTTAAGTGGTGACAACTATAAGGAATGGAAAGATAAGGTTCTTTTTCACTTAAGGTGTGCAGACCTTGACCATGCTCTTCATAGGGAAGAGCCTCCAGCACCTACTGATGCTAGTAATCGGGCCGGGATAGCATTATAAGAACGGTGGGAGAACTCTAACCATTTAAATATGATGTTCATTAAGTTTTGTATCTCAGCTAGTATTCGGTATTCAATTCCTGATTGCAAGAATGTCAAGGATTACATGAAGGCTATTGATGAACAATTTAGTCTTCTAGTAAGATACTTGCAAGCACCTTAATAGCACAATTATCATCCATGAGGCTTACCAACGTAAGGGGTATGCATGAGCACATCATGATATTGAGAGACATAGCAGCACAACTAAAGGCTTTAGAGGTTGAGATCTCTAACTCATTTCTAGTGCATCTTATTTTGAATTCTCTTTTTGTCAGTATGGACCATTTAAGATTTTTTACAACACACATAAAGAAAAGTGGTCCATCAATGAATTACTAGTAATGTGTGTGTAAGAGGAAGGAAGGCTAGTGATGGACCTTGGATAATCGATTCGGAATTTTCACTAATTGAAAAGAATGGATCTGTTGCGAGTATAGCTCCCAACCGAAAAAACGGTGCGAACCAACGTTTAGAAGAAGAGTGTCACAATTCAACTCAATAAAAACTGGGAATTTTACTTTCCGAGTCGTTTTTCTTGAACTAGCAATCAAGTGTGCAAGTTTGGTTGTGAATTTGGGGTTTTCATGCATAAAATAAAAATTAAAGGAATAAAAAATTAAATAAACTAAAGCAATGAAATAACAAGAGTTAGAATTAGCAAACAAGCAAGACAATGAAGTAATCAAGCATGAATAGGATTAACTACTAAGCTACCACTAGATCAAAATACAATTAATGCAAACTAAGAAAGATTGAAGTAATAAACTAATGAGAATGTAGTTCAATGCATGAAAGAATCTTGATTTGGAGTTGAGAGTTAAGGAATCCTATCCTTGTCATAACCACAATCATGGCAATTGTAATTAGTTAATCCCACTTCGTTAATCCCTAAACAATGAGGAAAGTCAAGTAGGTATAATTGACCTTAATCCACAAATTCTAGCTAACTTACTAATTAAGCTTAATAAAAAGCTAGTATTAGTGGAAACAAGAACAACTAACAACCCAAAATTACCACTTAATGTTGGACATTAATGACTCTAGGATCCTAGTTACACAAATTTCAAGCCAAGGAGTGAAAAAATACTCCATATTCATAATGGGCATTTCAACAAACACTTGGTGGGCACAATAACAAAACATAGTCAATTCGAAAAGATACTTGAAACTATAACTAACCAATATAAATAATCAACAATAGTAACTCAATCAAACATATATAAACCTCAAAACATCAAATTCATTAACTAGAAACTCAAGAATTCACAAGTAATTAAACTAACAAAGTAACTTTAATTATAAGAAAGTATGAGTAAATATAGTGTAAATGAAGAGAAATTTAAGGACAACTTACAATGGAAACAAGCTTGAATCCAAAATTAAAATGTAAATATTAAACTCTACTAAAACCCTAGTAAAACCCTAATGAGAATTGAGAGTGTTTTCTAATAGAAAAAAAAAATTAAAAACCTCACTAAAACTTGCTAATATGATGTATGTATGTGTTGCAATGTTGTCCCCATATAATAGAGCTTCAGCACTTCATATTTGGGCCAAAGAGGCTCCCAAAAACGTGAGGCATGTGACTTTCTAAATGAGGCACACATTTATACTTGTGCGTACGCACAGCCATGTGTGCGTACGCACACTTGCTGAAGATCCTCTTGTGTGTACGCACAGCTATGTGTGCGTACGCATGCATCAAAATGCTCCATTTGTGCGTACGCACAGGAAGGTGTGCGTATGCACGTACCAGAATGCTCTTCTCCTTTGTTTCTTCATGGATTCTCCCACTTTGCATGCTTTTCTTCCACTTCTTCAATGCCATCCTTGCCTATTGGTCCTGAAATCACTCAACAAAACATATCACAGCATTGAATGGAATAAAAGTGGAATTAAATTGACTATTTGGAGAATAAAAAGCATTTTTCAACAATTAGTTACACTTTAGATAGAATTCAAAAAAGCATGCTATTCAAGTGAATAAATACAAGTTTATGTGATGAAATTCACTCAATTCAAACAAAAAATTATCATAAAATGTAGACTCATAAGCTAGTTCAGGAGCTTGGTGAAAGTGCACTGTTGGTAACAAATGAGGATGGTAAGAAGCGAGCTCATAAGAAGAAAGAAAAGGGTATTGCATCCCATCTTATGAAGAAAGAAGGCGCACGGTGTTTCTTTTGTAAAAAGAAAGGACGCATGAAGAAGGAGTGCCCAAAGTTTAAAGTTTGGCTTGAAAAGAAACGTACTAATTTTTGTGATCTTATTTCTTCAGTGTGTTTTGAATCTAATTTTGTTGAAATATGTCATGACACTTGGTGGATTGATTCTGGTGCTGAAATTCATATTTCAAATACCATGCAGGGTTTCATAAGGAAAAGAAAACCGATAAGAAGTGAACTGAGCATCTATATGGGCAATCGGATGCGTTCACGTGTGGAAGTCGTCAGAACATTTAGGCCTGTATTAAGTACTGGTTGTATTTTAGTTTTGGAAAGAACTATTTATATTCCAGATTTTTCTAAAAATTTAATTTCTTTATCTAAGCTTGTAAAACAAGGATTATGTATACATTTTTATGATGATGCTATTGACATTATTAAAAATTCTAATGTTATTAGACATGGTACTTTAATTGGTGATTTATTTAAAGTCAATTTAGCTAATAAGGTTCTACCAGGTTTAATGGTTATGCATGGTAATAGTATGAATGAAAAATTCTCCATATTGTGGCACCGAAGATTGGGACATATCTTTATTGGAAGAATGAAAAAATTAGTAAGTGGTGGGGTTCTTGAACCTCTAAACTTTACTGATTTTGATAAATGTGGATTGCATTAAGGGGAAGCAAACCAAAAAGTCTCAAAAAGGTACTAAGAGGAGTTTTGACATATTAAAAATAATTCACACTAACATATATTGTCTTGATATGTCCTCAAGTGGTAAGAAATACTTTATCTCCTTTATTGATGATTATTGGTACACGGAATCGTGATCTCTCACTTTTCTCACAACTTCGTGCAACTAACCAGCAAGTGCACTGAGTCGTCTAAGTAATAAACCTTACGTGAGTAAGGGTCGATCCCGCGGAGATTGCCGGCTTGAAGCAACCTATGGTCATCCTTGTAAATCTCAGTCAGGCGGATTTAATTGGTTATGAAGTTTTTGATAATTAAAAGATAAATAAAACAGAAAATAAGATAAAGTTACTTATGTAATTCATTGGTGGGAATTTCAAATAAGCGTCTGGAGATACTTTGTTGCTTCTGAACCTCTTCTTTCATATTGCCTTCTTCCAACCGTGCGTTACTTCCTTCCATGGCAAGCTGTAGGATGCTCTCAGTGAAAATGGTCCTCTACGGTTTCTGCACGGCTAATCAATGGTTGGATTTCTCGTCTTGGATGAAAAATACCAGGCACAGCTACTGCATGGCTAATCATCTGTCGGTTCCCGCTAGCGTCGGAATAGAATCCATTGATCCTTTTGCACACTGTCACTTGCGCCCAACATTCGCAGGTTTGAATCTCGTCACAGTCATCCCTTCCCAGATCCTACTCGGAATACCACAGACAAGGTTTAGACTTTCCGGATCCCAGGAATGGCTGCCAATAATTCTAGCCTATACCACGAAGATACTAATCTCACGGATTGGGTGATTGTCACGGGTCACCCCTTCATTCTGACTTAACTGAATTAAGTACAAGAGTATATCTTGGAGAAGGAGTAGGCGTGAATTGAATAGAAAACAGTAGTAATTGCATTAATTCGTGAAGAACAACAGAGCTCTACACCTTAATCTATGGGGTGTAGAAACTCTACCGTTGAAAATACATAAGTGAAAAAGGTCTAGCCATGGCCATGAGGCCAGCCTCCAAACATGAAAATGATCAAAAGATATTCCAAAAGATCAAAAGCTGTAAAATAAATCTCTAAAAGTAGTTTTTATACTAGACTAGTAGCCTAGGGTTACAGAAAATGAGTAACTAAGTGTAGATAGTGCAGAAATCCACTTCCGGGACCCACTTGGTGTGTGCTTGGGCTGAGCCTCAAGCTTTACACGTGCATAGGCTGTTCCTGGAGTTAAACGCCAGCTTTGGTGCCAGTTAGGGCGTTTAACTCCAATTCTGGTGCCAGTTTGGGCGTTTTACGCCAAGATGTTATAGGCTGGCTTTGGACGCCAGTTTGGGCCATCAAATCTCGGGCAAAGTACAGATTATTATATATTGATGAAAGCCCAGGATATCTACTTTCCAACGCAATTGAGAGCGCATCAATTGGGCTTATGTAACTCCAGAAAATCCACTTCGAGTACAGGAGGGTCAGAATCCAACAGCATATGTAGTCCTTTTTCAGCCTCTGAATCAGATTTTTGCTCAGGTCCCTCAATTTCAGTTAGAAAATACCTGAAATCACAAAAAACACACAAACTCATAGTAAAGTCCATAAATGTGATTTTTAAATAAAAACTAATAAAAATATAATAAAAAGTAATTAAAACATACTAAAAACTATGTAAAAACAATGCCAAAAAAGGTATAAATTATCCGCTCATCACAACACCAAACTTAAATTGTTGCTTGTCCCCAAGCAACTAAAAATAAAATAGGATAAAAAGACGAGAATATTCAATGAATTCCAAACTTATCAATGAAGATTAGCTTCAATTAGATGAGCGGGACTTGTAGCCTTTTTGCTTCTGAACAGTTTTGGCATCTCACTTATCCTTTGAAGTTTAGAATGATTGGCATCTATAGGAACTCAGAATTCAGATAGTGTTATTGATTCTCTTAGTTCAATATGTTGATTCTTGAACACAGCTACTTTATGAGTCTTGGCCGTGACCCTAAGCATTTTGTTTTTCAGTATTACCACCGGATACATAAATGCCACAGACACATAACTGGGTGAACCTTTTCAGATTGTGACTCAGCTTTGCTAGAGTCCCCAGTTAGAGGTTTCCAGAGCTCTTAAGCACACTCTTTTTGCTTTGGACCACGAATTTAACCACCCAGTCTCAAGCTTTTCACTTGACACCTTCACGCCACAAGCACATGGTTAGGGATAGCTTGATTTAGCTGCTTAGGCCAGGATTTTATTCCTGTGGGCCCTCCTATCCATTAATGCTCAATGTCTTGGATCTTTTTTACCCTTGCCTTTTGGTTTAAAGGGTTATAGGCTTTTTCTGCTTGCTTTTTCTTTTTCTTTCTCTCTTTTTTTTCGCCACAATTTTTTTCCATATTTCGCAAGCTTTGTCTATTCATTGCTTTTTCTTGCTTCAAGAATCAATTTTATAATTTTTTAGATTATCAATATCATTTTTCCTTGTTTCATTATTCTTTCAAGAGCCAACAATTTTAACATTCATAAACAACAAATTCAAAATTATGCACTGTTCAAGCATTCAATCAAAAAACAAAAGGTATTGCCACCACATCAAAATAATTAAACTAATTTCAAGATAGAATTCGAAATCATGTACTTCTTGTTCTTTTGCAATTAAAACATTTTTCATTTTAAGAAAGGTGAAGGATTCATAGGACATTCATAGCTTTAAGACATAGACACTAGACACTAATGATCATGTAATAAAGACACAAACATAGACAAAATTTAAAGCATGAAAACTGAAAAACAGAAAAATAAGAACAAGGAAATTAAAGAACGGGTCCACCTTAGTGATGGCGGCTAGTTCTTCCTCTTGAAGATCTTATGGAGTGCTTGAGCTCCTCTATGTCTCTTCCTTGCCTTTGTTGCTCCTCCCTCATGGCTCTTTGGTCTTCTCTAATTTCATGGAGGAGGATGGAATGCTGATGAGCGGATAATTTATATGCTTTTTGACATTGTTTTTAGTATGTTTTTAGTAGGATCTAGTTACTTTTAGGGATGTTTTCATTAGTTTTTATGATTAATTCACATTTCTGGACTTTACTATGAGTTTGTGTGTTTTTCTGTGATTTCAGGTATTTTCTGGCTGAAATTGAGGGACTTGAGCAGAAATCAGATTCAGAGGTTGAAAAAGGACTACTGATGTTGTTGGATTCTGACCTCCCTGCACTCAAAGTGGATTTTCTGGAGCTACAGAACTCAAAATGGCGCGCTTCCAATTGCGTTGGAAAGTAGACATCCAGGGCTTTCCAGCAATATATAATAGACCATACTTTGGCCAAGAATAGACGACGTAAACTGGCGTTCAACGCCAGCCTTCTGCCCAAATCTGGCGTCCAGCGCCAGAAAAGGATCCAAAACCAGAGTTGAACGCCCAAACTGGCACAGAAAATGGCGTTCAACTCCACAAATGGCCTCTGCACGTGCAACACTCAGGCTCAGCCCAAACACACACCAAGTGGGCCCAGGAAGTGGATTTATGCATCAATTACTTACTCATGTAAACCCTAGTGACTAGTTTATTATAAATAGGACCTTTTACTAGTCTTTTTGACCATCTTTGGTCTCAGTTTCTCATCTTAGGAGACTATTGATCTCGTTTAGGGGGCTGGCCATCTCGGCCATGCCTGGACCTTTCACTTATGTATTTTTAACGGTAGAGTTTCTACACTCCATAGATTAAGGTGTGGAGCTCTGCTGTTCCTCAAAGATTAATGCAAGTACTACTGTTTTCTATTCAATTCATCTTATTTCTCTTCTAAGATATCCATTCGCACCCAAGAACGTGATGAAGGTGATGATTATGTGTGACGCTCATCACCATTCTCCCCTATGAACGCGTGCCTGACAAACACTTCTGTTCTACATGAATTGAGCTAGAATGAGTATCTCTTAGATCTCCTAACCGGAATCTTCGTGGCGTAAGCTAGAATGATGGCGGCATTCAAGAGAATCCAGAAGGTCTAAACCTTGTCTGTGGTATTCTGAGTAGGATTCAATGATTGAATGACTGTGACGAGCTTCAAACTCGCGAGTGCTGGGCGTTAGTGACAGACGCAAAAGGAGGGTGAATCCTATTCCAGCATGATCGGGAACCGACAGATGAATAGCCGTGCCGTGACAGGGTGCGTGAGCATATTATTCACTGAGAGGAGGGGATGTAGCCACTGACAACGGTGATGCCCTTGCATACAGCCAGCCATGGAAAGGAGTAAGACAAATTGGATGAAGATAGCAGGAAAGCAGAGGTTCAGAGGAACGAAAAGCATCTCCATTCGCTTATCTGAAATTCCTACCAATGAATTACATAAGTATCTCTATCCCTATTTTATTATATAATATTAGAAAACACCATTATCAATTTATATCTGCCTGACTGAGATTTACAAGGTGACCATAGCTTGCTTCATACCAACAATCTCCGTGGGATTCGACCCTTACTCACGTAAGGTATTACTTGGACGACCCAGTGCACTTGCTGGTTAGTTGTATCGAAATTGTGACAATTATGAATTAAGATCAAAGCACCAAGCTTTGGAGCCATTACCAGGGATTGTTCGAGCCTGGACATCACAATTTCGTGCACCAAGTTTTTGGCGCCGTTGCCGGGGATTGTTTGAGTTTGGACAACTGACGGTTCATCTTGTTGCTCAGATTAGGTAATTTTCTTTTTATTTTAATTTCAAAAATTTTTCAAAAATATTTCTAAAATTTTCTCATCTGTTTTCGGAAAAAATAAAAATGTTTTCAAAAATTTTATTCAAAATTTTTAAGAATGAATTCTAGTGTTTCATGAAGCATGTGAAGCCTGGCTGGCTGCAAAGCCATGTCTAAATTCTTTTGGACTGAGGCTTCCTAATCATCATCACAAGAGCAAGTTAGTTGTTGCCAATAAAATTTGCTGTTGTATGCATGAGAGTTAAATGCTGAAGCTTGGCTGGCCATTGGCCATGTCTAGTGTTTTGGACTGGAGCTTTCTTTGAAAGCTTGGCTGGCTAGTGAGCCATGTCTAATTCCTGGACTGAAGCTTTAGACTAAGAATGCAAGATTCCTGGAATTCATATTAAAAATTTTGGAATCCTTATTTTTTCTTTTTTCATATAATTTTCGAAAAAATCCAAAAGAAAAAAAAATTAGAAAATCATAAAAATCAAAAATATTTTTCTATTTCTTGTTTGAGTCTTGAGTCACATTATAAGTTTGGTGTCACTTGCATATGCATCTTGCATTTATTTTTCGAAAATATCATGCATTCATAGTGTTCTTCATGATCTTCAAGTTGTTCTTGGTAAGTCTTCTTGTTTGATCTTGATGAATTTTTGTTTTGTGTCTTTTCATGTTTATCATATGCATTCTTGAATTCTTAGTGTCTAAGCATTAAAGAATTCTAAGTTTGGTGTCTTGCATGTTTTCTTTGCATTAAAAATTTTTCAAAAATATGTTCTTGATGTTCATCTTGACATTCATAGCATTCTTTCATGCATCACATGTTTTGATCTAAAAATTTCATGCATTGCATAATTTTCATGTTTTTCATAAAAATTTCAAAAATCAAAAAAATATCTTTCCCTTTTTCTCTCCTCAAATTCGAAAATTTGGATTGACTTTTTCAAAAATTTTTAAAATCAAGTTGTTTCTTATGAGTCAAATCAAATTTTCAATTTGAAAATCTTATCTTTTTCAAAATCTTTTTCAAAAATCAAATCTTTTTCAAAATTCTTAGTTATTTTCGAAAATTCCAAAAATATTTTTCAAAAATCTTTTTCTTATTTTTATACCAAATTTTCGAAAATAACATAATCAATTAATGTTTTGATTCAAAAATTTGAAGTTTGTTACTTGCTTGTTAAGAAAGATTCAAACTTTGAGTTCTAGAATCATATCTTGTGATTTCTTATGAATCAAGTCATTAATTGAGATTTTAAAAATCAAATCTTTTTCAAAAACTAATTTTTATCATATCTTTTCAAAAATATCTTTTCAAAATATCTTTCCTAACCTCCTAACTTCCTATCTTTTCAAAATTTGTTTCAACCAACTAACTAACTTTTTGTTTGTTTCTTAACTTTTTCAAAACTACCTAACTAACTCTCTCTCTCTCTAATTTTCGAAAATATCTCTCCTCTTTTTCAAAATTTCTTTTTAATTAACTAATTATTTTTATTTTTTATTTTTTATTTCAAAAATTTTCGAAAATTACTAACATTTTTCAAAAACCATTTTCGAAAATCACTAACTCTTTTTCAAAATAATTTTCGAAAATTATCCCTCCCCCATCTCATTCTATTTATTCATTCATATCCTAACATCTCATCTCACATCTCTTCCATCCGTACAGTTGTGTTTCTTCCTTTACATCACATTCTTTGTCTCCCCCTCTTTTCTTCCACTCACAAAGGGATCCCTATACTGTGGTATAAAGGATCTCTATTATTATTATTATTTTTCTGTGCCTTCTTCCTTGTCATATGAGTAGGAGCAAGGATAAGAACATTCTTGTGGAAGCAGATCCAGAACCTGAAAGGACTCTGAAGAGAAAATTAAGAGAAGCTAAAATACAACAATCCAGAGATAACCTTTCAGAAATTTTCGAACAGGAAGAGGAGATGGCAGCCGAAAATAATAATAATGTAAGGAAGATGCTTGGTGACTTTACTGCACCTAATTCCAATTTACATGGAAGAAGCATCTCCATTCCTGCCATTGGAGCAAACAACTTTGAGCTGAAACCTCAATTAGTTTCTCTGATGCAGCAGAACTGCAAGTTTCATGGACTTCCATCTGAAGATCCTTTTCAGTTCTTAACTGAATTCTTGCAGATATGTGATACTGTTAAGACTAATGGAGTAGATCCTGAAGTC
The DNA here is from genome assembly GCF_059453495.1 of Arachis ipaensis. Taxonomy (NCBI): domain Eukaryota; kingdom Viridiplantae; phylum Streptophyta; class Magnoliopsida; order Fabales; family Fabaceae; genus Arachis; species Arachis ipaensis. The sequence goes on from NC_142435.1 coordinate 32,631,341, forward strand.
TACAGGCTCATGCTTTTCCCTTTTGCTGTAAGAGACAGAGCTAGATTATGGTTGGATTCTCAATCCAAAGACAGCCTGAACTCTTGGGATAAGCTGGTCACGGCTTTCTTAGCCAAGTACTTTCCTCCTTAAAAGCTGAGCAAGCTTAGAGCTGATGTTCAAACCTTCAGACAGAAAGAAGGTGAATCCCTCTATGAAGCTTGGGAAAGATACAAACAGTTGACCAAAAAGTGTCCTTCTAACATGCTTTCAGAATGGACCATCCTGGATATATTCTATGATGGTTTATCTGAGCTATCAAAGATGTCACTGGACACTTCTGCAGGTGGATCCATTCACCTAAAGAAAACGCCTGCAGAAGCTCAAGAACTCATTGACATGGTTGCTAATAACCAGTTCATGTACACTTCTGAAAGGAATCCTGTGAGTAATGGGACGCCTATGAAGAAGGGAGTTCTTGAAGTTGATACTCTGAATGCCATACTGGCTCAGAACAAAATATTGACTCAGCAAGTCAATATGATTTCTCAGAGTCTGCATGGAATGCAAGCTGCATCCAACAGTACTCAAGAGGCATCTTCTGAAGAAGAAGCCTATGATCCTGAGAACCCTGCAATAGCAGAGGTGAATTACTTAGGTGAACCTTATGGAAACACCTATAACTCAACATGGAGAAATCATCCAAATTTCTCATGGAAGGATCAAAAGCCCCAACAAGGCTTTAATAATGGTGGAAGAAACAGGTTTAGCAATAGCAAACCCTTTCCATCATCAACTCAGCAACAGACAGAGAATTCTGAACAAAATGCTTCTAATTTAGCAAATCTAGTCTCTGATCTATCTAAGGCCACTGTAAGTTTCATGAATGAAACAAGGTCTTCCATTAGAAATCTGGAAGCACAAGTGGGCCAGCTGAGTAAAAGGATCACTGAAATCCCTCCTAGTACTCTCCCAAGCAATACAGAAGAGAACCCAAAAGGAGAGTGCAAGGCCATTGACATAAGCGCCATGGCCGAACCTGTGAGGAAATGAGAGGACGTGAATCCCAAGGAGGAAGACCTCCTGGGACGTCCAGTGGTCAATAAGGAGCTTCCCTCTGAGGAATCAAAGGACTCTGGGGCCCATCTAGAGACCATAGAGATCCCATTGAACCTCCTTATGCCCTTCATGAGCTCTGATGAGTATTCCTCTTCTGAAGAGAATGAGGATGTTACTGAAGAGCAAACTGCCAAGTTTCTTGGTGCAATCATGAAGCTGAATGCCAAATTATTTGGCATTGATACTTGGGAAGTTGAACCTCCCTTGTTCATCAATGAACTAAGTGATCTGGATCAACTGACATTGCCTCAGAAGAGACAGGATCCTGGAAAGTTCATAATCCCTTGTACCATAGGCACCATGATCTTTAAGGCTCTGTGTGACCTTGGTTCAGGGATAAACCTCATGCCCCTCTCTGTAATAGAGAAACTGGGAATCTATGGGGTGCAAGCTGCTAAAATCTCACTAGAGATGGCAGACAGCTCAAGAAGACAGGCTTATGGACAAGTAGAAGATGTATTAGTAAAGGTTGAGGGCCTTTACATACCTACTGATTTCATAGTCCTGGATACTGGAAAGGAAGAGGATGAATCTATCATCCTAGGAAGACCTTTCCTGGCCACAGCAAGAGCTATGATTGATGTTGACAGAGGTGAAATATTCCTTCAATGGAATGAGAACTCCCTTGTATTCAAAACTCAAGGATCTCCCTCTGCAACCATGGAGAGGAAGCTTGAAAAGCTTCTCTCAAAGCAGAGTCGACCAGAGCCCCCACAGTCAAACTCTAAGTTTGGTGTTGGAGAGTCTCAACAAAGCTCTGCACATCTGTGAGGCTCCATGAGAGCCCACTGTCAAGCTATTGACATTAAAGAAGCGCTTGTTGGGAGGCAACCCAATGTTTATCTAATTCTTATTTTTATTGTTTTTCATGTTTTCTTAGGTTCATGATCATGTGGAGTCACAAAATAAATATAAAAATTGAAAACGGAATCAAAAACAGCAGAAGAAAAATTACACCCTGGAGGAGCATCTGTCTGGCGTTCAGCGCCAGAACAGAGCATGGTTCTGGCGCTGAACGCCCAAAATGGGCAGCTTCTGGGCGCTGAACGCCAGAACAGGCATGGTTCTGGCGTTCAACGCCAGAAATGGCACACAGATGGGCGTTGAACGCCCAAAATGGCCACCAACCTGGCGCTGAACGCCCAGAGTTGGATACAAAGGCATTTTTACATGCCTAATGGGTGCAGGGATGTAATTCCTTGAACACCTCAGGATCTGTGGACCCCACAGGATCCACTCAGGATCTGTGGACCCCACAGGATCCCCACCTACCTCCACTCACTTCTTCTCACCACTCTCTTTCACACAACCCCATAAACACTCTTACCCAAAAACCCTTCACCAATCACCTCAAACTCTCTTCCCCATCACCTCTTCACCACTCACATCCACCCACTCTTCCCAATAAACCTACCTCATAAAATCCACCTACCTTCAAAATTCAAAACCAATTTCCCACCCAAACCCACCCATATGGCCGAACCTTAACCCCCCCTCCCTTCCCTATATAAAGACCTCCATTCTTCATCAAATTCACACAACACACCCCTCTACACTCCCCTTGGCCGAAACCACATCTCCCTCTCCCTCTCCATATTTCTTCTTCTTCTCCTTCTATTCTTTTGATTATTGCTCGAGGGCGAGTAATATTCTAAGTTTGGTGTGGTAAAAGGATAGCTTTTTTGTTTTTCCATTACCATTGATGGCATCAAAGACCGGAGAATCCTCTAGAAGAGGGAAAGGGAAGACAAAAGCTTCCACATCCGAGTCATGGGAGATGGAAAGGTTCATCTCCAAAGCCCATCAAAGACCACTTCAATGATGTTGTGGCCAAGAAAAAGGTGATCCCTGAGGTCCCTTTTAAACTCAAAAGAAATGAGTATCCGGAGATCCGACATGAAATTCAAAGAAGAGGTTGGGAAGTTCTAACAAATCCCATCCAACAAGTCGGCATCCTAATGGTTCAAGAGTTCTATGCCAATGCATGGATCACCAAGAACCATGATCAAAGTAAGAACCCGGATCCAAAGAACTATGTTACAATGGTTCGGGGGAAATGCTTAGATTTTAGTCCGGAGAATGTGAGGTTGGCGTTCAACTTGCCATACATGGAAGAGAGCGCACGCCCCTACACAAGGAGAGTCAACTTTGATCAAAGGTTGGACCAAGTCCTTATGGACATATGTGTAGAAGGAGCTCAATGGAAGATTGACTCCAAAGGCAAGCCGGTTCAACTAAGAAGATTGGACCTCAAGCCTATAGCTAGAGGATGGTTGGAGTTTATTCAATGCTCAATGATTCCCACTAGCAACCGGTTTGAAGTCACTATAGACTGGGCCATCATGATCCATAGCATCATGATTGGAGAAGAGGTGGAAGTTCATGAGATTATACCTCAAGAACTCTACAAGGTGGCTGACAAGTCCTCCACTATGGCAAGGTTAGCCTTTCCTCACCTCATTTGCCACCTATGTAATTCGGCTGGGATTGACATAGAGGGAGATATCCTCATCAAAGAGGACAAGCCCATCACTAAGAAAAAGATGGAGCAAGGAAGAGAGCCCAGTCATGGAGCTCAAGAGGCGCAAGAAGCTCACTTCCATGAGATCCCTGAGATGCCTCAAATGCACTTTCCTCCACAAAACTATTGGGAGCACATCAACTCCTCCCTAGGAGAATTGAGTTCCAATATGGGACAACTAAGGGTGGAACATCAAGAGCACTCCATCATGCTCCATGAAATAAGAGAAGATCAAAAAGCAATAAGGGAGGAGCAACAAAGACAAGGAAGAGACATAGAAGAGCTCAAGGACATCATTGGTTCCTCAAGAAGGAAACGCCACCATTACTAAGGTGGATTCATTCCTTGTTCTTCTTTCTTCTGTTTTTTGTTTTCTATGTTATGTGCTTATCTATGTTTGTGTCTTCATTACATGATCATTAGTAGTTAGTAACTTTGTCTTAAAAATATGAATGTCCTATGAATCCATCACCTCTCTTAAAAGAAAAATGTTTTAATTCAAAAGAACAAGAAGTACATGAGTTTCGAATTTATCCTTGAACTTAGTTTAATTATATTGATGTGGTGACAATGCTTCTTGTTTTCTGAATGTATGCTTGAACAGTGCATATGTCTTTTGAAGTTGTTGTTTAAGAATGTTAAATATGTTGGCTCTTGAAAGAATGATGACTAGGAGACATGTTATTCGATAATCTGAAAAATCATAAAAATGATTCTTGAAGCAAGAAAAAGCAGCAAAGAACAAAGCTTGTAGAAAAAAAAAATAGGCGAAAAAAATAGAAAGAAAAAGAAAAAGCAAGCAGAAAAAGCCAATAACCCTTAAAACCAAAAGGCAAGGGCAAATAAAAAGGATCCGAAGGCTTTGAGCATCAGTGGATAGGAGGGCCTAAAGGAATAAAATCCTGGTCTAAGCGGCTAAACCAAACTATCCCTAACCATGTGCTTGTGGCGTGAAGGTGTCAAGTGAAAACTTGAGACTGAGCGGTTAAAGTCAAGGTCCAAAGAAAACAAAGAGTGTGCTTAAGAACCCTGGACACCTCTAATTGGGGACTTTAGCAAAGCTGAGTCACAATCTGAAAAGGTTCACCCAATTATGTGTCTGTGGCATTTATGTATCCGGTGGTAATATTGGAAAACAAAGTGCTTAGGGCCACGGCCAAGACTCATAAAGAAGCTGTGTTCAAGAATCATCATACTGAACTAGGAGAATCAATAACACTATCTGAACTCTGAGTTCCTATAGATGCCAATCATTCTGAACCTCAATGGATAAAGTGAGATGCCAAAACTATTCACGAGGCAAAAAGCTATAAGTCCCGCTCATATGATTGAAACTATGTTTCATTGATAGTTTGGAATTTATAGTATATTCTCTTCTTTTTATCCTATTTTGATTTTCAGTTACTTGGGGACAAGCAACAATTTAAGTTTGGTGTTGTGATGAGCGGATAATTTATACGCTTTTTGACATTATTTTTAGTATGTTTTTAGTAGGATCTAGTTACTTTTAGGGATGTTTTCATTAGTTTTTATGATTAATTCAGATTTCTGGACTTTACTATGAGTTTGTGTGTTTTTCTGTGATTTCAGGTATTTTCTGGCTGAAATTGAGGGACTTGAGCAGAAATCAGATTCAGAGGTTGAAAAAGGACTACTGATGTTGTTGGATTCTGACCTCCCTGCACTCAAAGTGGATTTTCTGGAGCTACAGAACTCAAAATGGCGCGCTTCCAATTGCGTTGGAAAGTAGACATCCAGGGCTTTCCAGAAATATATAATAGTCTATACTTTGGCCAAGAATAGACGACGTAAACTGGCGTTCAACGCCAGCCTTCTGCCCAAATCTGGCGTCCAGCGCCAGAAAAGGATCCAAAACCAGAGTTGAACGCCCAAACTGGCACAGAAACTGGCTTTCAACTCCACAAATGGCCTCTGCACGTGCAACACTCAGGCTCAGCCCAAACACACACCAAGTGGGCCCAGGAAGTGGATTTATGCATCAATTACTTACTCATGTAAACCCTAGTGACTAGTTTATTATAAATAGGACCTTTTACTAGTCTTTTTGACCATCTTTGGTCTCAGTTTCTCATCTTAGGAGACTATTGATCTCGTTTAGGGGGCTGGCCATCTCGGCCATGCCTGGACCTTTCACTTATGTATTTTTAACGGTAGAGTTTCTACACTCCATAGATTAAGGTGTGGAGCTCTGCTGTTCCTCAAAGATTAATGCAAGTACTACTGTTTTCTATTCAATTCATCTTATTTCTCTTCTAAGATATCCATTCGCACCCAAGAACGTGATGAAGGTGATGATTATGTGTGACGCTCATCACCATTCTCCCCTATGAACGCGTGCCTGACAAACACTTCTGTTCTACATGAATTGAGCTAGAATGAGTATCTCTTAGATCTCCTAACCGGAATCTTCGTGGCGTAAGCTAGAATGATGGCGGCATTCAAGAGAATCCGGAAGGTCTAAACCTTGTCTGTGGTATTCTGAGTAGGATTCAATGATTGAATGACTGTGACGAGCTTCAAACTCGCGAGTGCTGGGCGTTAGTGACAGACGCAAAAGGAGGGTGAATCCTATTCCAGCATGATCGGGAACCGACAGATGAATAGCCGTGCCGTGACAGGGTGCGTGAGCATATTATTCACTGAGAGGAGGGGATGTAGCCACTGACAACGGTGATGCCCTTGCATACAGCCAGCCATGGAAAGGAGTAAGACAAATTGGATGAAGATAGCAGGAAAGCAGAGGTTCAGAGGAACGAAAAGCATCTCCATTCGCTTATCTGAAATTCCTACCAATGAATTACATAAGTATCTCTATCCCTATTTTATTATATAATATTAGAAAACACCATTATCAATTTATATCTGCCTGACTGAGATTTACAAGGTGACCATAGCTTGCTTCATACCAACAATCTCCGTGGGATTCGACCCTTACTCACGTAAGGTATTACTTGGACGACCCAGTGCACTTGCTGGTTAGTTGTATCGAAGTTGTGACAATTATGAATTAAGATCAAAGCACCAAGCTTTGGAGCCATTACCAGGGATTGTTCGAGCCTGGACATCACAATTTCGTGCACCAAATGCTCTTGGTGCTCCATCCTTAGTTGTCCCATGTTGGAACTCAATTTCCCTAAGGAGGTGTTGATTTTCTTCTAATAGTTTTGTGGAGGAAAGTGCATCCCTTGAGGCATCTCAGGGATTTCATGATGAGGAACTTCCTCATGCTCTTGTTTGAGGTCCATGAGTGGGCTCTCTTGTTTGCTCCATCTTCTTCTTAGTGATGGGCTTGTCTCCTTCAATGAGGATGTCTTCCTCTATGACAATTCCAGCTGAATTGCATAGGTTACAAATGAGATGAGGGAAGGCTAACCTTGCCAAAGTAGAGGGCTTGTCTGCCACCTTGTAGAGTTCTAGAGGTATGATCTCATGAACTTCTACTTCCTCTCCAATCATGATACTATGGATCATGATAGCCCGGTCTGTTGTAACTTCAGACCGATTGCTAGTAGGAATGATAGAGCGTTGGATGAACTCCAACCATCCCCTAGCCACGGGTTTGAGGTCAAGCCTTCTTAGTTGAACCGGTTTGCCTCTTGAGTCTCTCTTCCATTGAGCTCCTTCCACATGAATGTCCCTAAGGACTTGGTCCAACCTTTGATCAAAGTTGACCCTTCTAGTAAAAGGGTGAGGATCTCCTTGCATCATTGGCAAGTTAAATGCTAACCTCACATTTTTCGGACTGAAATCCAAGTAATTTCCCCAAACCATTGTGAGCCAATTCTTTGGGTTCGGGTTCATACTTTGATCATGGTTCTTAGTGATCCATGCATTGGCATAGAACTCTTGAACCATTAAGATTCTAACTTGTTAAATGGGGTTGGTGAGAGTTTTCCAACCTCTTCTTTGAATCTCATGTCGGATCTCCGGATATTCACTCTTTTTGAGCTTGAAGGGGACCTCGGGGATCATCTTTTTCTTGGCCACAACTTCATAGAAGTGGTCTTGATGGACCTTTGAGATGAATCTCTCCATCTCCCATGACTCGGAGGTAGAAGCAATTGCCTTCCCTTTCCTCTTTCTAGAGGTTTCTCCGGCCTTAGGTGCCATTAATGGTTATGAAAAACAAAAAGCTTTAGTTTTTCCCACACCAAACTTAGAATGTTTGCTCGTCTTCGAGGAAAAGAAGTAAGAAAAGAGTAGAAGAAGAAGAAATGGAGGAGATGGAGGTGAGGAGTGGGTTTGGCCAAGGGGGGTTAAGTGTGTATGAAGTGTGAAATTGAAGGTTGTAAGGAGGGGTATTTATAGGGTAGGAGAGAGAGGGTATTCGGTCATGAAGGGGTGGGTTTGGGAGGGAAATGGTTTGAATTTGAATGGTGAGGTAGGTGGGGTTTATGATGGATGGATGTGAGTGGTGAAGAGGATATGGGGAAGAGGGTAGGATGGGATTGGTCAAGGGTATTTGGGGAAGAGTGTTATGGAAAGGTGTGGAGAGAAGAAGAGGTGGGGTAGGTGAGGATCCTGTGGGGTCCACAGATCCTGAGGTGTCAAGGAATTCTACTCCCTGCACCATTCTGGCGTTTAAACGCCCACTGTGTGCAATCCTGGCGTTTAACGCCAACTCTGCTACCTTTCCTGGCGTTAAACGCCAGTCTGCTGCCTATTTCTGGTGTTTAACGCCAGCCAGACGCCATACAGCCTTTTCTGGCATTAAACACCCAGAGTGCTGCTCATTCTGGCATTTAACACCCAGAATGCTACCAGGCTGGGCGTTAAACGCCCATTCTGCTATCTTTACTGGCATTTAAATGCCAGTAAGCCTGTCCTCCAGGGTATGCTATTTTTTATGCTGTTTTTCATTTTGTTTTTGATTTTTCAGTTTTTTTTGTGACTTCACATGATCATCAACCTAAAGAAAACATAAAAATGACAATGGAATAGAAATAAATATAATTAATAACATTGGGTTGCCTCCCAACAAGTGCTTCTTTAATGTCAATAGCTTGACAGTGAGCTCTTAGAGAGCTTCACAGAGACTCAGAGCTTGATAATGGCCTCCGAACACCAAACTTAGAAGTTGAGTGTGGGGGTTCTATTTAACTCTGTATTGAGAGAAGCTTTTCATGCTTCCTCTCCATAGTTTCAGAAGAAGATCCTTGAGCCTTAAACACAATATAGTCCTCATTCAATTAAATGACTAACTCTCCTCTGTCCACATCAATCACAGCTCTTGCTGTAGTTAGGAATGATCTTCCAAAGATGATGGAATCATCTTCATCCTTCCTAGTGTCTAGGATTATGAAGTCAGCAAGGATGTACAGGCCTTCAACCTTCACTAAGACATCCTCTACAAGTCCATAAGCCTGTTTCCTTGAATTGTCTGCTATCTCTAGTGAGATTTTAGCAGCTTGTACCTCAAAGATCCCTAGTTTCTCCATTACAGAGAGTGGCATGAGGTTTATACTTGAACCAAGGTCACACAGAGCCTTCTTAAAGGTCATGGTGCCTATGATGCAAGGTATTAAGAACTTTCCAGGATCCGGTTTCTTCTGAGGTAATTTCTGTTGAACCAAGGTATTCAGTTCATTGATGAGCAATGGAGGTTCATCCTCCCAAGTCTCATTACCAAATAACTTGGCATTCAGCTTCATGATTGCTCCTAGATACTGAGAAACTTGCTCTTCAATAATATCTTCATCCTCTTCAGAGGAAGAATACTCATCAAAGCTCATGAATGGCAACAGTAAGTTCAGTGGAATCTCTATGGTCTCTATATGAGCCTCAGATTCCTTTAGTTCCTCATTGGGGAACTCTTTAGTGGCCAGTGGACATCCCTTGAGGTCTTCCTCATTGGGAATCACTGCCTTTTGACTCTTCTAGGTTCGGCCGTGTGGGGTATGTTTATGGCCTTGCACTCTCTTTTTGGATTCTCTTCTGTATTGCCTGGGAGAGTACTAGGAGGAGTTTCAGTCACTCTTTTACTCAGTTGACCCACTTGTGCCTCCAAATTTCTAATGGATGACCTTGTTTCAGTCATAAAACTGAGAGTGGTCTTAGATAGATCAGAGACTATGGTTGCCAAGTCAAAGTGGCTCTGTTTAGAATTCTCTGTCTGTTGCTCAGAAGATGATAGAAAAGGCTTGCTATTGCCAAACCTATTTCTCCCACCATTATTATTGAAGCCTTGATTAGGCTTCTGTTGATCCTTCCATGAGAAATTAAGATGATTCCTCCATGAAGGATTATAGGTGTTTTCATAGGTTTCTCCCATGTAATTTACCTCTTTCATTGCAGGATTCTCAGGGTCATAAGCTTCTTCTTCAGAGGAAGCTTCCTTAGTACTGCCGGATGCAGCTTGCATTCCAGTCAGACTCTGAGAAATCATATTGACTTGCTGAGTCAATATTTTGTTCTGAGCCAATATGGCATTCAGAGTATCAATCTCAAGAACTCCTTTCTTATGAGTTGTCCCATTATTCACAGGATTTCTTTCAGAAGTATACATGAACTGGTTATTTACAACCATTTCAATGAGTTCCTTGACTTCTGCAGGCGTCTTCTTCAGATGAAGAGATCCACCAGCAGAGTGGTCCATTGACATCTTGGATAATTCAAACAGACCATCATAGGATATACATAAGATGCTCCATTCTGAAAGCATGTCAGAAGGACACCTTCTGATCAGTTGCTTGTATCTTTCCCAAGCTTTATAGAGGGATTCACCTTCCTTCTGTCTAAAGGTTTGGACTTCCACTCTAAGCTTGCTCAACTTTTGAGGTGGAAAGAATTTGGCCAAGAAGGCACTGACCAACTTTTTCCAAGAATTCAGGCTTTCTTTAGGTTGTGAGTCCAACCATATCCTGGCTCTGTCTCTTACAGCAAAGGGGAAAAGTATAAGTCTGTAGACCTCAGGATTAACCCCATTGGTCTTAACAGTGTCACAGATTTACAAGAATTCAGCTAAGAACTGATGAGAATCTTCCAATAGAAGTCCATGAAACTTACAATTCTGCTGCATTAGAGAAACTAATTGAGGCTTAAGCTCAAATTTGTTTGCTCCAATTGCAGGAATTGAGATGCTTCTTCCATAGAAGTCAGAAGTTGGTGCAGTAAAGTCACCAAGCATCTTCCTTGCATCTCCACCATTGTTATTGGGTTCGGCCATCTCTTCTTCTTTTTCGAAAATTTCTGTTAGGTTCTCTCCAGAGTGTTGTGCTTTAGCTTCTCTTAGCTTCCTCTTTAGAGTCCTTTCAGGTTCCGGATCAGCTTCAACAAGAATGTTCTTATCCTTACTCCTGCTCATATGAAAAAAAAGAGAACAGAAAAGAATAGGAATCCTCTATGTCACAGTATAGAGATTCCTTTATGTGAGTAGAAGAATAGAAGAAATAGAATGAAGAAGGGAGAAGAAGAATTCGAACACAGAGAGAGGGGGGTTCGAATTATAAGAAGAAGAGAAGTGTTAGTAAATAAATAAATAAATAGAAAGAGATGAGAGAGAGAGAGTATTCGAAAATTAATTCAAAAAAATAAAAATATTTTTGTTTTTATTTTAATTAGAAGTTAGAATTCAAAAATTAAGAGAAGAAATAAAATAAAATTTGAAAACTAAATAAATTAATTAATTAAAAAGATTTTTGAAAAAGTGGTTAGTGATTTTCAAAAATTGGAGAGAGAAAAGTAGTTAGGTAGTTTTGAAAAAGATATGATTGAAATAGAAAACTTTTAAAATCAAACAAAAAGTCAAGTAGTTAATTGAAAAAGATTTGAAAATAAATAAGAAGTTAGAAAAAGATTTTGAAATTAAGTTTTGAAAAAGATATGATTGAAATCTATTTTGAAAAAGATTTGAAAAGAAAATTAAAAAGATTTGATTTTTAAAATTAAAGTTGATTACTTGACTAACAAGAAACTAAAAGATATGATTCTAGAATTTAAAGATTGATCCTTTCTTAATAGGCAAGTAACAACTTGAAATTTTTGAATCAAAATATTAATTGCTAGCAATAATTTTGAAAATTATGAAATAAAATGAAGAAAAAGATTTTGACAATTAATTTTTGGAGAATTTTCAAAAAACATGAAAGAAAAATGAAAAAGATTTTGAAAAATTTTAAGAAAGAATTCGAAAATATCAAAAGGAATTTGAAAAAATTTGATTTTGAAAAAGATTTGAAAAGATAGAATTTTTAAATTGAAATTTATGAGTAAAATAAGGAAAGATATATTTTTTTATTTTTTTTGAATTAATGTAGAGAGAGAAAAACAAAACAATGACACAAAACATAAAAATTTAAGATCAAAACACATAATGCATGCAAGAATACTTTGAATGTCAAGATGAACACCAAGAACACTTTGAAGATCATGATGAACATCAAGAATATATTTTTGAAAATTTTTGAGAAAAGAAAGACATGCAAGACACCAAAACTTAAAAATTTTAAAACTATAGACACTAATAATTCAAGAATGCATATGAAAAATAAGAAAAGACACAAAACAAGAAAAATTAAAGATCAAACAAAGAATATCATCAAGAACAACTTGAAGATCATGAAAGAACACATGCATGAATTTTTGAAAATTTAAAAAAAAAATAAAAGCATGCAATTGACACCAAACTTAAAATTTGACACTAGACTCAAAAAAAAAACACAAAATATTTTTGGTTTTTTATGATTTTATTAATTTTTTTGTATTTTTCGAAAATAATTTTGGAAAAAGAAAATAAAGGGATACAAAATTTTTAATAAGAATTCTAGGAATCATGCAATGTTAGTATAAAGTTCCAGTCCAAAAGATTAGACATGGCCAAATGGCCAGCCAAGCTTTAAGTGAAAGTTTCGGTCCAAAGGATTAGACATGGCCAATTAGCCAGCCAAGCTTTAGCATAAAACATACAAGCATGTCAATGATAAGTGGAAGCCTCAGTCCAAAAGATTAGACATGGCTAAATAGCCAGCCAGGCTTCAACATATCTTATGAAACTCTAGAATTCATTCTTAAAAATTCTGAAGAATTTTTAGAAAACTAAATATTATTATTGATATCATTTTTTTGAATGATTTTTCGAAAATAATAAAAAAAAATAAAAAGCTTAAACATAAAATAAAATTACCTAATCTAAGCAACAAGATGAATCGTCAGTTGTTCAAACTCGAACAATCCCCGGCAACAGCGCGAAAAACTTGGTACACGGAATCGTGATCTCACACTTTTCTCACAACTCCGTGCAACTAACCAGCAAGTGCACTGGGTCGTCCAAGTAATAAACCTTACGTGAGTAAGGGTCGATCCCACGGAGATTGTCAGCTTGAAGCAAGCTATGGTCATCCTTGTAAATCTCAGTCAGGCGGATTCAATTGGTTATGAAGTTTTTTATAATTAAAAGATAAATAAAACAGAAAATAAGATAAAGTTACTTATGTAATTCATTGGTGGAAATTTCAGATAAGCGTCTAGAGATGCTATGTTGCTTCTGAACCTCTGCTTTCTTATTGCCTTCTTCCAACCGTGCGTTACTTCCTTCCATGGGAAGCTGTAGGATCCTCTCAGTGAAAATGGTCCTCTACGGTTTCTGCACGGCTAATCAACTGTTGGATTTCTCGTCTCGGATGAAATATACCAGGCACAGCTACCGCATGGCTAATCATCTGTCGGTTCTCGCTAGCGTCGGAATAGAATCCATTGATCCTTTTGCACACTGTCACTTCCGCCCAACATTCGCAGGTTTGAAGCTCGTCACAGTCATCCCTTCCCAGATCCTACTCGGAATATCACAGATAAGGTTTAGACTTTCCAGATCCCAGGAATGGCTGCCAATAATCCTAGCCTATACCACGAAGATACTAATCTCACAGACTCGGTCCGTGTATTAGATATCCAAGAGAATGTACTCCAGCTGTTGTCCAATGACTACGTTGAACATCATGTAGACCGCTTTGTGGTTGTCAGGCACGCGGATCTTGGCTAAGCGAGTAACGAAGATTGGGTGATTGTCACGGGTCACCCCTTCATTCTGACTTAACTGAATTAAGTACGAGAGTATATCTTGGAGAAGAAGTAGGCGTGAATTGAATAGAAAACAGTAGTAATTGCATTAATTCATGAAGAACAGCAGAGCTCCACACCTTAATCTATGGGGTGTAGAAACTCCACCGTTGAAAATACATAAGTGAAAAAGGTCTAGGCATGGCCGTGAGGCCAGCCTCCAAATGTGAACAATGATCAAAAGATATTCCAAAAGATCAAAAGCTGTAAAATAAATCTCTAAAAGTAGTTTTTATACTAGACTAGTAGCTTAGGGTTACAGAAAATGAGTAACTAACTGCAGATAGTAAAGAAATCCACTTCCGGTGCCCACTTGGTGTGTGCTTGGGCTGAGCCTTGAGCTTTACACGTGCATAGGCTGTTCCTGGAGTTAAATTCCAGCTTTGGTGCCAGTTTAGGCATTTAACTCAAATTCTGGTGCTAGTTTGGGCGTTTTACGCCAAGATGTTTTAGGCTGGCTTTGGACGCCAGTTTGGGCCATCAAATCTTAGAGAAAGTATAGACTATTATATATTGCTGGAAAGCCCAGAATGTCTACTTTCTAACGCAATTAAGAGTGCACCAATTGGGCTTTTGTAACTTCAGAAAATCTACTTCGAGTGCAGGAGGGTCAGAATCCAACAGCATCTGCAGTCCTTTTTCAGCCTCTGAATCAGATTTTTGCTCAGGTCCCTCAATTTCAGTCAGAAAATACCTGAAATCACAAAAAAATATACAAACACATAGTAAAGTCTAGAAATGTGATTTTGAATAAAAACTAATAAAAATATAATAAAAAGTAATTAAAACATACTAAAAACTATGTAAAAATAATGCCAAAAAGGGTATAAATTATCCGCTCATCAATTATTCACGCTATATGTATCTCTATATGATTTATAATAAATATGAGGCATTTGATGTTTTTAAAGTTTATAAAACTGAAGTAGAGAAACAATGCGAAAAGCAAATTAAGATCATGAGATCAGATAGAGGTGGAGAATTCTATGAGAGATATACTGAAAGTGGACAAGCACCTGGTCTTTTTTCAAAATATCTTCAAGATCATGGTATTGTGGTAAAATACACCATGCCTAGCACACTAGATCAAAATGGTGTAGCTGAAAGAAGAAATAGGACTTTGCTGGATATGGTGAGGAGTATGCTTAACAACTTCAATCTTCCTTTATTCTTGTGGAATAAAGCCCTTAAGACAACTATGTATATATTAAATAGATTCCAACCAAGGCAGTTGCTAAAATTCCATTTGAACTATGAAAAGGTTGGAAACCTAGTTTGAATCATATATGCATTTGGGGTTGTTCTACTGAAGTTTGAGTTTATAATACACAAGAAAAGAAATTAGACCCAAGGACGATAAGTGCCTATTTTATAAGTTATGCAGAAAAGTCTAAGGGTTATAGGTTTTATTGTCCTTCCCATTCAAGTAATATAGTTGAATCTAGAAATGCAAGGTTTTTAGATCATGATGTGAAAAGTGGAAAAAATCGTTCTCTTAAGGTTGTTGAGAATGATAATGTTTGTCAAAACCTCTCTATGTACAAGAGTGAGTGTTCAATACAATGTCCATACAAATAGGATCAATATAGAATAACCTATTCTTGATGTTCCATATCATAAAGATAATGTTCTAGTAGATCATATGGTGGATGATCAAACTCTTCATAATAAAAATATTTGTTCAAGAGAAACCCCAAGAAGAGGGAGAAGTTGTTATGCCACTACCTTTACAAGAAGCTGATGATGCAACATTAAGAAGATCAATTAGATTAAGAAAACCTTCAAGTTTTAGTGACTATGTAGTGTATCTTGCTGAGTCTGACTATGATGTTTGTTATGAAAAAGACTCAACAACGTTTTCACAAGCAATGGAAAGTCGTATATTCTAATTTATGGCTAGATACTATGAAGGATGAAATAAATTCTATGGCGAACAACCAAGTTTGGGATCTTGTAGAATTACCTAACGGGAAAAGGACATTGGCTGTAAATGGTTCTTTAAGACCAAGATAGATTCATCAGGAAATATTGAGCGCTACAAGGCTCGACTTGTTGCCAAAGGATTTACTCAAAGGGAAGAAGTTGACTACAGAAAAATCTTTTCTCCTGTTTCAAAAAAGACTCTTTCCGCATCATTATGGCATTGGTAGCGTACTTTGACATGGAATTGCATAAAATGGATGTGAAAATGACCTTCCTTAATGGAGATTTGGAAGAAGAAGTCTATATGAGACAACCCGAAGGATTTATCTCAAGTGCTGGTAAGGAGTTAGTTTGCAAGCTTAAGAGAGCAATGTATGGTCTTAAGCAGGCTTTCCAACAGTGGTATTTGAAGTTTCATGATGTGATTTCTTCATTTAGGTTCATTGAGAATATTGCTGATCAATTTATATACCACAAGGTTAGTGGGAGTAAGATCATATTTCTCATCTTATATGTAGATGACATTTTTCTTGGAACAAATGATTTAGGGTTGTTACATGAGGTGAAGTAATTTCTCTCTAGACACTTTGATATGAAACATATGGGTGATGCATCTTACAAGAAAATTAACAACAAGAACTAGAAGAACAAAGGTGTAATAACAAAGAATTAAAAAGGGAAAACTAAATCAAAACAAGAATTGAAAGTTGGATCTAAGAAAGTTTAACCTAAACTACCCTAAATTCTAGAGAGAAGAGAGAGCTTCTCTCTCTAGAATTTTAACCTACAACATGATGTAAAACTACACTATGAGTCCCCCCCTCCATTCCTTTGCCATCCTTGGGTTCAAAAGTATCAGAAATGAGTTGGATTTGGGCCTCCTTGAGCTCAGAAATCGCCCCCAGCGTTTTGCCTTTAAGTGAGTCACGTGACCAACATCACGCGTGTGCGTGGATGACGCATGCGCATCGCAGGAAAATCTCCTTCTCACGCGTACGCGTGGGTGACGCGTGGGTGACGCGTGCGCGTGGCCTTCAACATTTTTGCATGCTTTTTCTTCATTCCTTCAACCCAATCTTTGCCTTCTAATCCTGAAATCACTTAACAAACATATCAAGGCATCGAATGGAATTAAAGTGAATTAAAATTAGCAATTTAAAGGCCCAAAAAGCATGTTTTTACTCTTAAGCACAAATTAGGAGAAATTCATAAAACCATGCTGTTTCATTGAATAAATATAAGAAAAGATGATAAAATCCCCTAAAATCAACACAAGATAAACCACAAAATTGGGGTTTATCAAACCTCCCCACACTTAAACTAAGTATGTCCTCATGCTAAACCAAGAAAGACAAGAAAAGGGATATGATCATTTATTCAGTGTAAAGAAACTATATGCACCTATCTACATGCATGCAACTAAAGGTAAAATGATTCTACCTACTTGGTCAAAAGTAAATCAATCTCCAAGAACGTATATGAACAAGTAGGGCTAAGATCATATGACGATTCATGAATCCTACCAATTCAAATATCAAAATGAAGTTCAAATAGACTTGCAAGAAGAAAGCTCATAAAAGCCGGGAACAAGGAATTAAGCATCGAACCCTCACCGGAAGTGTATCTGCTCTAGTCGCTCAAGTGTATAGAGTTAATTCACTCAATTCTCTTTTACTCATGCTTTCCAAGATTTGTTTTTCTTCTAACAATCAACAATTATTCAATGCATGCATACATTCATCATGAGGACTTATTCATAGGTTGTAATGGGGTTAGGGTAAAGGTAGGGATGCATATGGTTAAGTGAGCTTGAAATTTGCATCTTTGATTAACCTAAGCTCTCACCAAACACATATAACAACCTATACAATTCTAAACAAACCTAACTATCCATTCAGTCCCACTTTTTTTCACATACTCATGCATTCTCTTTAATTCACATTCCATATGCATTGTTATTATTACTTTGCTTTGGGGCATTTTGTCCCCTTTTTATTGCTTTATTTTTTCTATGTATATAATTTTTTTCTATTTTTTTTATTTTTATTCTGATATATATTTTTCTTTATTTTGTATTTTTTCTTTTTGCATTAAAGTATATACAAACATATCAATGCATATGGTTTAAACATAATTAATACATGAGTACGTATCCAATTCCCAATATTTTCAATAAAAATACAAAATACACTTTTACCTCAACCAATGTTCCCAAGTTTTCCATACACATACACACCTTCACTAGCCTAAGCTAATCAAAGATCCAAATTAAGGACATTTATTATTTTTCGCTTCAAGGCTTGTGATGTGCTACAATTAAGAACAAAAGGGATTAAATAGGCTCAAAATTGGCTAACAATGGTTGATGAAAGGTAGGCTATTTGGGTAAGTGAGCTAAATAAAATGATGACATCAATCATATAAATGCATGTATACATGGAATAATGGATATAAAGAATCAAACAAATCAAAGATTATAATCATAGAGAGAGAATAATACACACAAGAATGAAAATAAGTGGTTATATGATGTAACCACGCAATTGGGCTCAAAACTCACATGCTTGTGTTCTTAGCTCAAAAACCATGTTCCAAAATAAATTCTTCAAGCAAGTTCAACAAAAATTATTTTCAAATTGGTAGGGTGCCCTAAAAATAGTTTTCTTGGAAAAGAAATCATCACACTAACCAAGTGGTCCTAACATAAAAAGAAGTGGTAAAATATGTATAAATTCTAACTAACATGCAACTTATCATGTAATGCAATAACTAGCTAACAAAGAAAATTAAGAATTGGTGTTGTAGAAGGAAATGGTTACCCACGGAGATCGGTTAGACGACCTCCCCACACTTAGAAATTGGCACCGTCCTCGGTGCATGCAAATAAGAGCAATGTGGACGGGTTGCTACAACTGATGAACTCCTTCAAAAGATTGTGCGGATGAACTTGTTGCCCCATTTTGAAGCTTTTCCTTTCCCTCTTGGTGGCCAGTCTAAAAGGAGAGAAAAAGAAAGAAAATTAAGCCCACAACTAAGATATCAAAGCAAATAGAACATAGGCGGGGGCTAATGCCAAGTAAGAGTACTATTCTCAACTACATGGTAGCTACAATATGTGAGTGAGAAAGCAATGTGAGTAAATGGCATATCAACTAATACTTGATGCAAGAGTAAAGTCAAAGCACAAGTAAATGGTATGAAGCATCAAGTTCAAATAGGAATTGACACAAACAAGATTAGTGATAAGCATGAGAGCAATTGGTCCTATCCTAACTCAATGATAATGAGGTACAAAACAAAGAATAATGAATTAGAAAGGACTAAAGCACTAATCTTGTGTGTGGAACAAATATGACCATTAATGCTATTCTCAATAATGAGTAAGAGAATTTCAACACCATTATTAAAATAAGAAACTTAGAAAAGAAAATGAGAGCAGCTACAAAAACAAAATTAAAATACAATTGATGAAAGTAAGCAAATGCAATAACAAAAGAAGATGAAAGATGAGAAAAATAAAAAGTGAAAATTCAAAAAGAGGGAGAAGAAGAAATAAAGAGAAGTAAGAAAGAAATGATGAGAAGGGTGAGAAGAAAAGAGAAGAGAAGAAAGAAAATGGGAGAAGGGAAGAGAGAAGAAGAAGAAAGAAAGAAGGAGAGAAGAAGAAAGAAGAAGAAAGGGGAAGAAACAGGGCGCGAAGTGACGCGTAAGCGTCGCCGACGCGTGCGCGTGAGTGGCAGAAGGGGGAAGCAACGCGTAAGCGTCGTCCATGCATACGCGTGGGACGCAGAAGTACAGGTGACACGTAAGCGTCACCCACGCATACGCGTGGGGCCAAATTGTGTTCTTCGCACAAAACCAACACCACTCCAGCGCAACTCTCTGGTTTGTGTACCAGGAGTTCAAGTTCAGCAAACGACGCATATGCGTCGCGCACGCTCACGTGTGGGTGTGCGAAATAGACAATTGACGCGTATGCGTCAGCGATGCGTACGCGTGGGAAGCGATTGTGCTCCCAGCATAAAATTCGCACATTTTCACTACAACTCTTTGGTTTTTGTACCAGGAGTTATAGAAATGCTACCGACGCGTACGCGTCGTCCACGCCCACGCGTAGGATGACCCTTCTTTTTTTTTAAGCATAAAACAGAAACAGGGCATTTTACTTACCTACAAACACTCTCAAGCAACCAAAATTCAAATTTAACAACAACTCTTTTAGTTTTTGAAAATTTTCAAGTACAATACAAACACAACTTACACTACAAGCAAAACACAATTCAACAACAACTAACCTACAACTTAAGGCACAAATTTAATCAAACAAACTAACAACTAAAACCCTAAAACAAGAATATGTAAAGAAGAAAACTACCTAACAATGGCAACCCAATTCATCCATTGATTATATATACAAGAGAATGGAAATAGTTTACCATGGTGGGGTGTCTCCCACCTAGCACTTTTATTTAATGTCCTTAAGTTGGACATTTGGTGGGGCTTTTTCTATGGTGACTTATGCTTGAACTCTTCCTTGAATCCCCACCAATGTTTGCATTTCCAATAGCCTCCGGGATCCCAAATTAGGTGCACAAGGCCTTTAAGGAAGCTTAAGCAAATGACAAGGCCCCAAAGTTGATGATTGTCTATGTATATTTCGGGGTCCGATACTTTGTTTGTCAACCCCCTTTCTTCTTGATCTTCACTCCAACCATGAATCCTAAAATTTGAGTTTCCATCCACTATGCATCTTGATCCTTGTTGCCAACTAACACCCAACTCTTTTCTACTTTCTAACCCACACATAGCTCTAAGTTGACCATTCGTTTCTAACAATGAATATTGATATGGGCCAAGGAAATTAAAGGATGATATGGTTACCCATTCAACTTGTAATTTGGATGGTGACTTAGCAAGGAAGATATCTAATGGTCTTGACATTGTAGGCTCCACTTCCTTTGGCTCCTCCTTGATGACTTCCATCTTTTGACAACTTTCTTCAATCTCCTCTTGTTTGCTAACTTCTTCCAACTATTTCTTATTAATCAAAATATATATTGGAGGTTGTGCACATTCCTCCTCAACATCGGTTTCACATCTCATAGAAGAAGTTTCAACAAGATCACCATTGTCACTTGATGTAAAGTTGTCTTCAATGATAGAGCTCCCCTTTTCTTCAACCTCCCCTAGATTTTCAACTATTTCTTCTTTTTCAAGGGTCTCTTCCTCCTCCACTTATTGTAAGACATACCCTATTTCCTTGTTCTCATGTTGGGATTCTAAAATCTCTTTCATGCTCCACTCTTCGATGGATTTCTCACATTCATCCGTGGAGATGTTTTGTTTGTTGCATGAGTCTCATGAGTCCAAGTTGGCCTTAATTTTGGCAAGGTTAGCCTCGATAGCTTCGTATGTTCTTTGGGCTTCCTCTTGCTCCTTTTGACAGATGAATGCTTGAAGCTGGTCCATTGCTTCTTTGAAGCGATCTATTGGCTCTTGTTCTACTTGACTAAAATAGGTAGGATCATATTGCTCTTTGATTGGTGGGTATGGGTGTTCTTCCATGGAAGGTTATGGCAGAAAGGGGAATTCATTTTGTGGTTGAAAGTTATCATACATGGGAGATGATTCATCTTGGTAAGAATAGTGAGGTGGTGGTTCTTGAGGGTATTGGTGGTGGAATTGTGGTGGTTTTTCATATGGTTCAAAAGGTTGTTGGTATGGTGGATATGGATTGAGATCATATGGAGGTGTTTGGTGGTAATAGGATGTGGATTGAGAATATGGTGGTTGAGGACTATGTTAAGAGTATGGTACATGAAATGATGGTGGTTGAGTGGTATAATCATGATAAGAGCCATCATATCCATGGGAATGATATGCATTATAGGAGGGGTTGCAATCATGGTAGCTTGGTTGAGGAGGTTGCCATGAAGATTGCTCATATGGATGTGACTCCTTTCTCAAGAATTCTTCCCTCCCATAATGTGAGCCATCATTAAAGTTTTCATTACGTACCACATAGTCATGACGAAATCCAAAACCACAAGGATGAGAATTCATATGAAAAAGGGGAAATCAAAACAAAGAATATCAAAAAGTAAAGAAAAAGTAAACTCCTAAGTACTAGCAAAACAAAGAAAAACCAAAAAGTAAGATATTCACAATATGAACATATTCACAATAGCCAATAATATAACACCATTGCAATTCACCGGCAACGGCACCAAAAATTTGATAGAGGATTTTATGTCGGTAAAGAATTTCACAAAAAATAGTTGCGTTGCAAGTATAGTTCTATACCAACAATGAATCCTCAAATCAAATTTAATATGGTTGTCACTAGTTCAACCCCAATAAAATAACCGAGAGTATTAATCCCAGGTCGTTCTCCCTAGAAATTACAATGAAGTGCTTTATTATTGGCTATGAAGGGATGTTTTGGGGTTTTGGTAATAAGGAACAAGAAATGTAAATAACAAGAATTAATAAAAGAAATGGAAAGAACTCTTGGCTAGACATAGGTAATTGAGATCACCATCCTTGTCTACAAACTATATATTGACAATTATGAAGGACTAACCCATTTAGTCTACCTCTATGCTTGAAGTAAGTACAATATCAACTTCAAGATTGAAGTACGTCAAATAGGTTTGATCAACATCAATCCATAAGTCCTAACCTAGCTACTAATTGACTTAGTAGTAGGCTAGTGTCAATGGTTATCAAATTGACCACTAAGGGTTCTCAAATCACCAAATCAATGAGACCCAATGACTTAAGATCACTCAATTCCCTTAGCCTAGGCCAAGAGTAAAGAAACTACTCTAAAACTAGTGAAAACATTTTATCAAACACCTAGAGTGCAAGAAATATAAACATCACAAAATGCAAGAATCAATAAAGGCTATAACTAACAAAAGCAAGAAATCAACAATAACAACTAAGATCAACATAAAAGGACATGGAAACATAAGATTGCATTAAAAGGGAACTAAAATCAACAAGAGTTCATAAATATAAAAATGGCAAAATAAGGAAATTAACAACAAGAACTAGAAGAACAAAGGTGTAATAACAAGGAATAAAAAAGGGAAAACTAAATCAAAACAAGAATTGAAAGTTGGATCTAAGAAAGTTTAACCTAAACTACCCTAAATTCTAGAGAGAAGGGATAGCTTCTCTCTCTAGAATTTTAACCTACAACATGATGTAAAACTACACTGAGTCCCCCCTCCCCCCATTCCCTTGCCATCCTTGGGTTCAAAAGCATTAGAAATGAGTTGGATTTGGGCCTCCTTGAGCTCAGAAATCGCCCTAGCGTTTTGCCTTTAAGTGAGTCACGTGACCAACATCACGCGTGCGCGTAGATGACGCGTGTGATGAGAGAACTTTTGCGTGGTCTAGAAATTTGCGGATAAATCCTCGTTGTAAGTATAGTTTCTAAACCTTCAAAAGTCCTTTCATACAAACGTTTTGGGTGTCACAAGTAACAAACCCCTTTAGAAATTGTTAACCGACTATTCAAACATCGGGTCGTCTTCTCAAGGAACTGCGATGGAGTATGTTCTTATTATTGGCTATAAAGGTTGTAATCGGGGTTTAGAAGGTGAGAAGCAAGTAATTTAAATGACAGGTAAAGTAAATGGCAATTAAAATAAATAAATACTATAAAGCAGACTTTTGGTAAGGTAAAAGAAGTTGGAGGTCCAACGTAGTTATCTCTCTCAATTATAATGAAAGTTGAATCTAAACTCCACTTGGTCAACCTTTACTAAGGCAAAGGAAAGTCAAGGGACTAATTAATCTGGCCTTTGAATCCTATTTATTTCCTAAGAAAAGGTTGGGATTATTTAAGTTCAGCTTAATTAGCAAGATAACGATTATCAATTATATTGAGTTTAATAACTGTTGAGTTACTAAATTCTTAACCAGAACCAAAAGGAGAAAAAGTAAAATTGCTGAAGTAATAAGAATATCCTCAGATGGTAAGCAATGGTAACTTAAATCAAAGAGAACAATCATAAACTGAAAATACCTCAATTATCATTAATTCAAATAACAATCTGTGACATGAAATAATTCATAAATCAAATTATAATAATCAATTCAAATGTTGGAATAAATAAATAAAAGTAAAACTAAAATAAAAGAACATTAAACCTGGGATCCAGAGTTACTCTTAAAACAAGAAGAAATCCTAAATCCTAAAAGAGAGAGGGAGAAGATCTCCCTCTCAACTAAATCTAAATCATTGAGAAGTAAAATATGCGAGCTCTCCTTGAATGGGTGCATTCCCACACTTTATAACCTCTGGTCTATGCTGTCTGTACTTGGATCTGGGCCAAAAAGGGCTTCAGAATTTGCTGGGGGCGTATTCTGTAATTTCTTGTGCGTGGCCTCTGTCACGCGTCCGCGTGGGTCACGCGGTCGCGTCAGTCATGCGACCGCATCATGTGCGTTCTGCTTAAGGCGCGCGGTCGCGTCAGTCATGCGGCCGCGTCGCTGCTGATTCGTGCTTGGCACGCGATCGCGTCATCCATGCGATCGCGTGGATACCAGTTTTCTTAAAGCTCCGTTTTGCTTTCTCCTTCCATTTTATATGTTTCCTTTTCCGTCCTTTAAGTCATTCTGCCTTAGAAAATCTGAAACTACTCAACACACTAATCACGGCATCGAATGGAAATAAAGGTAATTAAATTAATTAATTTTAAAGCTTAGGAAACATGTTTTTCATTTACATCACATAATAAGGAAGGGAAAGTAAAATCATGTAATTAATATGAATAAGTAGGTGAAGGATTGTATAAATCACTCAAATTAAGCACAAAAGAACTCATGAAATATGGGTTCATTAACCTCCCCACACTTAAACACTAGCATGTCCTCATGCTAAATCCAAGGTAAATAATTAAGGTTAAAGTA
Organism: Arachis ipaensis; assembly: GCF_059453495.1. Taxonomy (NCBI): domain Eukaryota; kingdom Viridiplantae; phylum Streptophyta; class Magnoliopsida; order Fabales; family Fabaceae; genus Arachis; species Arachis ipaensis. Next base: position 32,655,882 of record NC_142435.1, read on the forward strand.
ATGGAATGTCATGCAATGCAACCTAATTTAAATGCAACTACCTGAATGAATGATGCATCATGCAACTCTAACTTATTCACTCATATATAAAGCTTACATGTAGTCAAGTTAATTCACATTCTCAAGGAGTCATGTATATATATATATATATATATATATATATATATATATATATATATATATATATATATATATATATATATATATATATATATAGCTAACCCTTAAATAATAAAGCATTTTAGCAAATGAGATGGGAAAGAAAATATTGTACAAACTTGCAAAACAATTAGTAAATATAAGCACAGATATATATTGATGAGTTATAGAACCCTCACTGGATTTTGTGTTTACTCTCTAGTCACTCAGTGTTTATTGGGTTTATTCATCTATTTTCTTTTTATTCTAGCTTTCTATAGCTTTGTTCTTCATCTAACCAATCAACAATTATAGAATATAGTCATACCAAAAAGTCATGAGGTCTTAATTGAGGTTGTAATGGGGCCAAGGTAAAGGTAAGGATTTATGTATAGGGTTAAGTGAGCTAAATAAGTGAATCCTTAATTAGACTAAGATCTCACCTAACATACACATCTAGCAAGATAAAACTTCTTTACCTATTTTCTCACATTTCCTACTTATTGTTACATGCTCATGTTTCACTTTTTTGTTTCTTTTTTTTTTATTCCATGTGCATTGTTTTTATTTTGCATTGGGAAATTTCTTTTGTATCCCCTTTTATTTAGATGCTGAAAAATAACTCTTTTTTTTTTATGCACATGGCAATTAAAGCACTTTGATTTTCTCATGAGCATGCTTCCCAAATTTATTTTATTTCTTTTAACTTTTCTACCTTTTGTTTCTATCATCCATGTTCCCAAAAGGTTTCCCACATTTAACTCTATTCATGATTTTTTATCTTAAGCTAACCAAGGATTCACTTGGGATTTTCTTTTGTTTTTCTGCTTAAGGCTAGTAATTTGGCTAAATAGAATTAGGGGTTTTAAAAGGCTCAAGGGGGCTAACAAGGGTGATGTAAAAGGTAGGCTAATTTGGGGTAAGTGAGTTGAAATCAAATGATGGCCTCAATCATTCTCTTGGTATGTATCTATTCTATATTCTATAATTGGACATATAGATTAAAGCAAAGGAAAGAACATCAGAATAAAAAGAAATGTAACACACAGAAATGAAATTATGGTTTGAATGCAACCATACAATTTAAGCTCAAAACTCACAGGCTGTGTGTTCTCTAACTCAAGCATCATATATCATTCATATATTGTATGCAGGTTTAGTTAAAAATTCCCATTATTCTCATAAAAAAATTATTTAGGGTAGCTTTTAAAGTTTTAATGTTCCTCCTTGATGAGATGTTGTCAGCTTAACTACATCATGTAATGCTATATACAAGGTTTGTGGATTTACATCTGATATGTTCAATTTCCTAGCTTACTTCCTTTTTATATTTTTCAATTTAAACTATATTATCTTATGCTAAAAAGGGTAAACTATACTAATTAATCCACTAATAAATCAGAATTGCAAACTAAACTAAATAACTAAAATAAACTAAATGGCTAAAATGTGAACTAAAGATGCAAAATACAGAAAATAGAGTAAAAATACATAAAAGCAATGTATAAGTACTCAGAAAATAACAGTAAAAAGAAAAATACAGAAAACTATCCAAAATAAAAAGAAAAAGTATGTAGTGGTTCACCAAAATAAACGCCAGAGATGGCGACCTCCCCACACTTAAAAGGAAGCATCGTCCTCGATGCTCAATCAAGCCGGGTGTGAAGGAGTGTCATCACTGGGAGGGATGGTAGCTGGAGTCTCAGTGGTGGTGGTGGGCGGAGGGTCTGGCTGCTGTGGAGGCGGTGCTGACTGGATCGGGATCTCAAGATCCGCAGCCTCAATCTGATGTGGGACCGCTGCCTGTGGTGCGGCTGGTGCTGCCTCCTAGGGATCGGTCTCTGCCTCGGGCGCATCCGCCTCCTCCTCAGATGCCTCGGATGGTGTGTCGGGCTCGGAGGAGATGTCGCCGGATCGTATCATCAGCTTTAGGTGCTCATAGCGCCGCTTGTTGCGACGCTCCATCTGGTCAAGTCGTCAGAACAAGCGGTGCACCAGATGATAAACGGGCTCTGTGGCAGGTGGAGGTGCAGTGGTGGTAGTAGGGGTAGGTGGTGCAGCAGTGGAGGAAGAGGGTCCAGCAGACTGTGGGGCTGACTCATCAGTAGCAGTGAATGGTGCTGGTCTGTGGCCCAGGGCTAAGAAGTTCCGGCTGTGCGGAATGATCTTCCTGCAATCCGCCGCTGGTGGTCTCTCATCGACATCCTCCCATGGCACGTCAGCTCGACGGCCAAGCTGTGTAACTAGATATGGAAAGGGGAGGGTGCCTCGGACGTGGACCCTGGCCATATAGTGCCTAATGAAACGTGGCAGATAAAGGTCCTTTCCCTCCAGAACGCACCAAAGGAGGGTGATCATGGCAGCCGGGATCTCCGTCTCGTGAGTACTCGGCATCACATAATTACTCAGGATCTGATGCCATAACCGAGCCTCATCGTTTAAGTACGCTCTCTTGATCCCTCTAGGCATGGTAGTGTCCTGACCCATCTCCCAATGAACTGTTGGGTCGAGAGCTATCCGTGCCTTCATGGCATCCCAATCAAACTGCATCTAGCGCATGTCCTCCTCAGCCTTTGAGTAACCATCAGGCTGATCGAACTTGGCTGGGAGTCGGAGAATGTCCTCTAAGGCCTCTTCAGTGACCAGAATTTGTTTTCCTCTCAGGTTCACTGCATCTAGGGTAGTGAGATAGTAGTTGTAGTAGAATTCCCGTACCCAAGATGCATTTACCTCTGTCAGTGTTCTTTCCAGAAAGAACCAGCCCCTTTGTTTGATTTGCTCAGTGGTGTACTGCTGGAGGGCTTCTGGAATCTTCAGAGCTCGTTCCAGATATAGATTTCTAGAATTTGCAAAAGCCGGGTACTTCAGTTCACAGTACCGGTTTGCAAACTTGATAGGATCATTTACAGGGAGCAGCTGGTCAGCTTTCTCCTGCTGTGTGAAGTTCTTCTCCCGCCATGAAGAATCGTGCATTAGAGCAATGATGGACTGGGAGGAATCTCCTCTCTTGTGCTTGCCAGTAGCCTTGCCTTTGCCTTTCCTCTGTGAGGCAGACATCCTGAAAAACAGAAAACCAGGATATGGATAAAAATAGTAAAGCAAATAGGCAATTAAACAAAGGAAACTCAAAGTAGCAAGGGAGAAATAGGATAAGGAAAATGAGTAAATGAAATGGGAATGCATTTATGTTAAATGGAAAAATAAACAATATGCCATGGTTAGAAAGTTAGAGGAAAGTGAAAATAATCAGAAAAGAGGTTAAAAGGGTTAGTATGGTTAGAATTTGAAAGAGAAATTAGTAAATTAAAATTAGTGAGTTAGTAAAGTGCGGGTTAAAGTAAGTGGCATAGAAAATTCCACATAACAAGGATTCACGGGTAAGAATAGAAGTACTCATAATCGAACAAGGAAAACAGGGTGATGCTGATTTGAATAGAAATAAAGAAAGCAAAAATTGGAATCAGTGAATCACAAATGTAGTTTATGAACCAGGAAATCAAAGAGGATAAGAATGTCTGCCATAGCATTCATGAAATGGTTTGGGTAAAGTTGAGTAAAACATAGTTCAGAAATGCCAAACCAAAACATGAATGAAAACAATTTTTTTTTAAATTTGGGCAACATTCCGGCTAATATTGGATTATTCCAAAAAATAAACAGCAATCATAGCAGTTCATATGAATTTAAAAACTAGCTGCAGTTACCAGTAATGAATAGAAACAGGAAAATTTAGAGTAACAAGCAGCAAGTGCTAGAAATCATAGCATATGAACGAGGTTACAGGAACAGCAAAATTGCAGTTATGATAAAACATAAATAGGAACAATGCAAGTAAACAGACCTAGATCCACTAACCACAGCCTAAGCTACCTAACAACCTAAAAATCCACTACATAATGCATATCTATCTATCCTAATGATGAACAGAAACGGAAAAAAATACAGAAAAATGACGAACGGATAAAAGGGGGTTGCGTTTTGCGGAACCTGGTAGGCGGAAGGGGTGGAACGGGGAAGAAGGTGGCTGCGGTGGCGTCCGGCGCGGTGGCGGGGCACGGTGTCGCGGTGGCGGCTGATGGGGGCAATGGCGGCGAGGGTTTCGGGTTAGTGATAGAAGAAAGGGGGGTGCGGGTGGGTGGCGGAGAGAGAGGGGGGGGCGCGGCTGGGTGGCCGGCGGTGGGGGGACGGTGGTCGCGGAGGCAGTGATGGAAAGGGGAGGAGAGAGGAAGAAGGGAGAAGAAGGGAGGGGAGAGGCTTGCGGCGGCGCCGTCCGGGTGGCGGCGGCGTCTGGGTGACCGGCGGTGACGGCTGGGTGGTGCTGGGTGGTGGTTGGAGGGAGAGGGAGCAGAGAGGGAGAAGAGGGTTGGGGGTGGGGGGGCTCGCGACTGATAGGGTTCGCGGGCTGGGGGGTTATATGTTCGAATCCACGCGGCCGTGTGGGGCACGCGGTCGCGTGGTTGGGACGGAAATGGGAGTGACGCGATCGCGTGGGGTGCGCGATCGCATGAGAGGGGGGAAAAGAAGGGTGACGCGATCGCGTGGGTCGCGCGATCGTGTCGCTGGAATTTGTGCTAAATGCACGACTCCAGCGCCGTTTTAGCGCAACTCTCTGTTTCCTTTTGGGGTGATGTGCAATCCATGCGACGCGATCGCGTCGCTCACGCGGTCGCGTGGGATTGGTATTGTGCAAGTGACGCGATCGCATGGGCATGCGATCGCGTGGGCCAATTTGTGCGAAACGCACAAGGGCCGCACGATTCCAGCCTAACTTTCTGTTCGTTGGATCCTTACGCCGATATATATATCACGCGGCCGCGTGGGTCACGCGGTCGCGTCATATGGAGCTTTTCCTTGCCACGCGGTCGCGTCAGTCATGCGACCGCGTAATGTGCGTTCTGCTTAAGGCGCGCGGTCGCGTCAGTCATGCGGCCGCGTCGCTGCTGATTTGTGCTTGGCACGCGATCGCGTCATCCATGCGATCGCGTGGATACCAGTTTCCTTAAAGCTCCGTTTTGCTTTCTCCTTCCATTTTATATGTTTCCTTTTCCGTCCTTTAAGTCATTCTGCCTTAGAAAATCTGAAACTACTCAACACACTAATCACGGCATCGAATGGAAATAAAGGTAATTAAATTAATTAATTTTAAAACTTAGGAAACATGTTTTTTATTTACATCACATAATAAGGAAGGGAAAGTAAAATCATGTAATTAATGTTAATAAGTAGGTGAAGGATTGTATAAATCACTCAAATTAAGCACAAAAGAACTCATGAAATATGGGTTCATCAGCGTGCGCGTCGCTTGATGATTCTCTGGTCACGCGTACGCGTGGGTGACGCGTGCGCGTCGCTGGCAAATCTCCTTCTCACGCATACGCGTGGGTGACATGTGCGCATGGCCCTCAGTTCAGCAAATCCACATTTCTTCATGAATTCTCCATTTTTGCATGCTTTTTCTTCATTCCTTCAACCCAATCTTTGCCTTCTAATCCTGAAATCACTTAACAAACATATCAAGGCATCGAATGGAATTAAAATGAATTAAAATTAGCAATTTAAAGGCCCAAAAAGCATATTTTTACTCTTAAGTACAAATTAGGAGAAATTCACAAAACCATGCTATTTCATTGAATAAATGTGAGAAAAGATGATAAAATCTCCTAAAATCAACACAAAATAAACCACAAAATTGGAGTTTATCATGAATCTCTTGTTGTTAGACGTGCTTTAAATTTGCATGTGAAAGAAGATAGCCTAGAGCAATGCCAAAATCTATTTCACACTAGATGCTTGGTGGGTGGAAAGTTGTAGTGTCTGGTTATTGATGGTGGGAGTTGGACTAATGTGGCTAGTACACTTATGGTGGAAAAATTGAGTTTGACATATGTTCAACATCCTAAACCATATATGTTGAAGTGGTTGATGAGCGGATAATTTATACGCTTTTTGGCATTGTTTTTAGTATGTTTTTAGTATATCTTAATTAGTTTTTATTATATTTTTATTAGTTTTTATTTAAAAATCACTCTTCTGGACTTTACTATGAGTTTGTGTGTTTTTCTGTGATTTTAGGTATTTTCTGGCTGAAATTGAGGGACCTGAGCAAAAATCTGATTCAGAGGTTGAAAAAGGACTGCAGATGTTGTTGGATTCTGACCTTCCTGCACTCAAAGTGGATTTTCTGGAGCTACAAAAGCCCAATTGATGCGCTCTCAATTTTGTTGGAAAGTAGACATCCTGGGCTTTTCAGCAATATATAATAGTCTATACTTTGCTCGAGATTTGATGGCCCAAACAGGTGTTCCAAATCAGATCAAGAATTCTAGCGTTTAACTCCAAAACTGGCACAAAAGCTGGAGTTAAACGCCCAAACTGGCACAAAAGCTGGCGTTTAACTCCAAGAAAAGTCTCTACACGAAAATGCTTCAATGCTCAGCCCAAGCACACACCAAGTGGGCCCGGAAGAAGATTTCTGCATTAATTACTGATTTCTGTAAACCCTAGGCTACTAGTTCTCTATAAATAAGACCTTTTGCTATTGTATTTTTATACTTTTGGATCTTTGATAAGTCTTAGGCTATCTTATGCACGTTTGGAGGCTGGCCTCACGGCCATGCCTAGACCTTGTTCTTATGTATTCTTAACGGTGGAGTTTCTACACACCATAGATTAAGGTGTGGAGCTCTGCTGTTCTTCATGAATTAATACAAAGTACTATTGTTTTTCTATTAAACTCAAGTCTATTTCTTCTCCAAGATATTCAATCGTTCTTCAACTTGATGAATGTGATGATCCGTGACACTCATCATCATTCTCACCTATAAACATGTGCCTGACAACCACCTTTGTTCTACTAGCAATGGCTTGAATGCGTATCTCTTGGGTTTCTAATCTAAGATTGGAACCTTCGTGGTATAGGCTAGAATTATTGGCAGCCATTCCTGAGATCCAGAAAGTCTAAACCTTGTCTGTGGTATTCCGAGTAGGATTTGGAAAGGGATGACTGTGACGATCTTCAAACTCGCGATTGTGGGGCGTGTGACAAACGCAAAAGGATCAATGGATCCTATTCCGACATGATCGAGAACCGACAGCTGATTAGCCGATGTTGTGACAGAGCATCAGGACCATTTTCACTGAGAGGACGGGATGTAGCCGTTGACAATGGTGATGCCCAACATAAAGCTTGCCATGGAAAGGAGTATGAATGATTGGAAGAAGGCAATAGGAAAGCAGAGGTTCAAGGGGAACAAAGCATCTTCATACGCTTATCTGAAATCCGCCAATGAATTACATAAGTATCTCTATCTTTATTTTATGTTTATTTTCATCACCTTAAACTCCATAACCATTTGAATCCGCCTGACTGAGATTTACAGGATGACCATAGCTTGCTTCAAGCCGACAGTCTCCGTGGGATCGACCCTTACTCACGTAAGGTTTATTACTTGGACGACTCAATGCACTTGCTGGTTAGTTGTGCGGAATTGTGACAAAGTGTGATTCACGTTTGAAAGCACCAAGTTTTTGGCGCCATTGTTGATGATCACAATTTCGTGCACCAAGTTTATGGCGCCGTTGCCGGGGAATGTTCAAGTTTGGACAACTGACGGTTCATCTTGTTGCTTAGATTAGGTATCTTTTCTTCAGAATTTTTAAGAATGAATTCTAGAGTTTCAAGGTGATGTTCCCACCATCACAAAAGCTGATTGATTCTCATCAATTTAGCTATTAAATGTAATGTCCTGCTGAAGCTTGGCCAAACATGTCTAATCCTTTTTAGACTGAAGCTTTAGACTAACATTGCATGATTCCTGGAATTCTTATTAGAAGTTTTGATTCTCTTTATTTTCTTTTCTATATAATTTTCAAAAAAAATACAAAAAAATTTTTAAAATCATAAAACCAAAAATATTTTATGTTTCCTGTTTGAGTCTATTGTCTAATTTTAAGTTTGGTGTCAATTACATGTCTTTATCCTTCTAATTTTCGAAAATTTATACATATTGTTCTTCATTGATCTTCAAGTTGTTCTTGATGATTTCATTGCTTTGATCTTCAAATTCTCTTGTCTTGTATGTTTTGTTGTTTCTTACATGCATTTTTACATTGTTATAGTCCTTAGTATACAAACCTTTAAGTTTGGTGTCTTGCATGCATTGTTTATTTGATCTTAGTTGCATTTTTTTATTGATTCCCATCATCAAAAATTCAAAAATATTTTCAAAACTATGTCTTTTCAAGTCAATAATACAGAGAATTGAAGATTCAGAATATTCAGCAGAGGAATCAAACAGAAAAAGCTGGGCATTCAAAACGCCCAGTGAAAAAGGAAAACTGGCGTTTAAACGCCAGCCAGGGTACCTGGCTGGGCGTTTAACGCCAGGATGACACTAGAGGGAAGATTTTGTTTTTAATTCATATTTTTTTCAAGTTTTCATAATTTTTCAAAATCAAATCTTTTTCAAATCATATCTTTTCAATCATATCTCTTTCAAAATCAATTTCTTTCCTTTTTATATTTATTTTTACCATTTTCAAAAATCCTTGCTTCAATTAAAGATTTACTTCAAAATTTTCAAGTTGTTACTTGCCTATTAAGAAAGGATCGAACTTTAAATTTTAAAATCATATCTTTTAATTTCTTGATAGTCAAGTAATCAACTTTAATTTTAAAAAATTTTTTTTCTAAATTGATTTTCAATCATATCTTTTCAAACATATCTTTTCCATCACATCTTTTTCAAAATTAATTTTTTCAATCATATCTTTTTCTAATTTCAAAATCTTTTTCAAAAATCACTTTATTTCTTTCCCAATCTTAGTTTTCGAAAATCTCAATCAAATTTTCAAATTTCTTTTTAAAATCTTTTAATTAATTTTCGAAAATTCTTCCCCTCTTCTCACATCCTTCTATTTAAGGGACTAAGACTCCTCCTCAAGGTACAATTCGAACTCCCTCCTTCTTTATATGTTCGAATTCTTCTCCATCTTCTCCTTCTATTCTTCTTTTCCTCTGACACCTCAAGGAATCTCTATACTGTGACATAGAGGATTCCCTACTTTCTTGTTCTCTTCTCTTTCATATGAGCAGGAACAAAGATAAAGGCATACTTGTTCAAGCTGATCCTGAACCTGAAAGGACCTTGAAGAGAAAGCTAAGAGAAGCTAAAGAACAATTCTCTTTAGAGGGCCTAATAGAGCTCTTCAAAGAAGAAGAAACCATGGCAGCCGAAAACAACAATGCCAACAATGCAAGGAAGGTGTTTGGTGACTTTACTGCATCTACTCCTGATTTCTATGGGAGAAGCATCTCTATCCCTGCCATTGGAGCAAAAAACTTTGAGCTTAAGCCTCAATTAGTTTCTCTAATGCAACAGAATTGCAAGTTTCATGGACTTCCATTGGAAGATCCTCATCAGTTCTTAGCTGAGTTCTTGCAAATCTGTGACACTGTCAAGACCAATGGGGTTGACCCTGAAGTCTACAGACTTATGCTCTTTCCTTTTGCTATAAGAGACAGAGCTAGAACATGGTTGGATTCACAACCTAAGAAAAGCCTGAACTCTTGGGAAAAGCTAGTCAATGCCTTCTTGGCAAAGTTCTTTCCACCTCAAAAATCGAGTAAGCTTAGATGGAAGTCCAAACCTTTAGACAGAAGGATGGTGAGTCCCTCTATGAAGCTTGGGAGAGATACAAGCAATTGATCAGAAGGTGCCCTTCTGACATGCTTTCAGAATAGAGCATCATAGGAATCTTCTATGATGGTCTGTCTGAACTATCCAAGATGTCATTGGATAGCTCTGCTGGAGGATCTCTTCATCTGAAGAAGACGCCTGCAGAAGCTCAAGAACTCATTGAAATGGTTGCAAATAACCAATTCATGTACACCTCTGAAAGGAATCCTGTGAATAATGGGACAACTCAGAAGAAAGGAGTTCTTGAGATTGATACTCTGAATGCCATATTGGCTCAGAATAAAATATTAACCTAACAAGTTCATATGATTTCTCAAAGTCTGTCTGGAATGCAAGCTGCAACAGGCAGTACTAAGGAAGCTTCCTCTGAAGAAGAAGCTTATGATCCTGAGAACCCAGCAATGGAAGAGGTGAATTACATGGGAGAATCCTATGGAAACACCTAGAACCCTTCATGGAGAAATCATCCAAATTTCTCATGGAAGGATCAATAGAGACCTCAACAAGGTTTCAACAACAACAATGGTGGTTTAGCAATGGCAAGCCTTTTCCATCATCTTCTCAGCAACAAATAGAGAATTCTAAGCAGAGCCACTCTGACTTAGCAACCATTGTCTCTGATTTAATCAAAACCACTCAAAGTTTCATGAATGAAATAAGGTCCTCCATTAGAAATTTGGAGACACAATTGGGTCAGGTAAGTAAGAAAATTACTGAACTCCCTCCTAGCACTCTCCCTAGCAATACAGAAGAGAATCCAAAAAGAGAGTGCAAGGCCATAACCACATCTCACATAGTCGAACATGGAGAGGAGGAAGAGGCAGTGATTCCCACTGAGGAAGACCTCAATGGACGCCCACTGACCTCCATGGAGTTCCCTAATGAGGAATCATGGGAATCTGAGGCTCATTCTGAGACCATAGAGATTCCATCGAATTTACTTCTGCCTTTCATAAGCTCTGATGAGTATTCTTCCTCTGAAGAGGATGAAGATGTCACTGAAGAGCAAGTTGCTAAGTACCTTGGAGCAATCATAAAGCTAAATGCCAAGTTATTTGGTAATGAGACTTGGGAGAATGAACCTTCATTGCTCATCAAAGAATTGGATGACTTGACTAGGCAGAGATTACCTCAAAAGAGACAGGACCCTGGAAAGTTCTCAATCCCTTGTACCATAGGCACCATGACCTTTGAGAAGGCTCTGTGTGACCTAGGGTCAAGCATAAACCTTATGCCTCTCTCTGTAATGGAGAAGCTAGGGATCATTGAGGTACAAGCTGCAAGAATCTCACTGGAGATGGCAGACAATTCAAAAAAACAGGCTTATGGACTTGTAGAGGATGTCTTGGTAAAGGTTGAAGACCATTACATCCATACTGATTTCATAATCCTAGAGATTGGGAAGTGTATGGATGAATCCATCATCCTTGGCAGACCCTTCCTAGCCACAGCAAAGGCTGTGATTGATGTTAACAGAGGAGAATTGATCATTCAAGTGAATAAAGACTCCCTTGTGTTTAAAGCTCAAGGATATCCCTTTGTAACCATGGAGAGGAAGCATGAAGAGCTTCTCTCAATACAGAGTCAAACAGAACCCCCACAGTCAAACTCTAAGTTTGGTGTTGGGAGGCCACAACCAAACTCTAAGTTTGGTGTTGAACCCCCACATTCAAACTCTAAGTTTGGTGTTGGGAGGTTCCAATATTGCTCTGAACATCTGTGAGGCTCCATGAGAGCCACTGTCAAGCTATTGACATTAAAGAAGTGCTTGTTGGGAGGCAACCCAATTTTTACTTATCTATGTTAAATTTCTATTTTCTATTGTTATTTTATGTTTTCTGTAGGATGATGATCATATGAAGTCACAAAAACAATTGAAAAAGCAAAAACAAAGTGAAAAATAGAATGAAAAATAGAACACCCTGGAGGAGATAGTTAGTGGCGTTTAAACGCCAGTAAAGGTAGCAGAAGGGGCGTTAAATGCCCAGTCTGGCACCATTCTGGGCGTTTAACGCCAGAAAAGGGCACTAGCCTAGCATTTAACACCAGGAATGGGCAAGAAGCTGGCGTTAAACGCCAGAAATGGGCAGCAGCCTGGCGTTTAACGCCAGGATTAGCAGAAAGGGGCATTTTGCACGCCACTTGGTGCAGGGATGAGATATCCTTGACACCTCAGGATCTGTGGACCACATAGGATCCCCACCCACCCCACCTCTCTCTCTCTTCTTCACCCATTCACCAATCACCTCAATACCTCTTCCCCAAAAACCCCTCACCTATCAAATCCCACAATTCTCTTCACCACTCACATCCATCCTTCATAAAACCCCACCTACCTCACCATTCAAATTCAAATCACTTTCCCTCCCAAACCTACCCTCTATAGCCGAACCATACACACCCCTCTCACCCCTATATAAGCCCATCTTCACTCCTTCATTTTCACACAACCTAAACACCACTTCTTCCCCTTGGCCGAAACACAAAACCCACTCCATCTCCTCTATTTCTTTTTCTTCTACTCTCTTCTTTCTTCTTTTGCTCGAGGACGAGAAACCTTCTAAGTTTGGTGTGGTAAAAGCTAAAGCTTTTTTGTTTTTCCATAAGCATTTATGGCACCAAAGGCCGGAGAAACCTCTAGAAAGAGGAAAGGGAAGGCAAAAGCTTCCACCTCCGAGTCATGGGAGATGGAGAGACTCCTCTCAAGGGTGCATCAAGACCACTTCTATGAAGTTGTGGCCAAGAAGAAAGTGATCCCCGAGGTCTCTTTCAAACTCAAAAAGAATGAGTATCCGAAGATCCGACATGAGATCCGAAGAAGAGGTTGGGAAGTTCTCACCAACCCCATTCAACAAGTCGGAATCTTAATGGTTCAAGAGTTCTATGCCAATGCATGGATCACCAAGAACCATGATCAAAGTGTGAACCCGGACCCCAAGAATTGGCTTACAATGGTCCGAGGGAAATACTTGGATTTTAGTCCGAAAAATGTAAGGTTGGCATTCAACTTGCCCATGATGCAAGGAGATGCACACCCCTACACTAGAAGGGTCAACTTTGATCAAAGGTTGGACCAAGTCCTCATGGACATATGTGAAGAGGGCACTCAATGGAAGAGAGATTCAAGAGGGAAGCCGGTTCAACTAAGAAGGCATGACCTCAAGCCCGTGGCTAGGGAATAGTTGGAGTTCATCCAACGCTCAATCATTCCCACTAGCAACCGGTCCGAAGCTACTATAGACCGGACTATCATGATACATAGCATCATGATTGGAGAGGAAGTGGAAGTTCATGAGGTTATATCCCAAGAACTCTACAAGGTGGCGGACAAGTCCTCTCCTTTGGCAAGGTTAGCCTTCCCTCATCTCATTTGTCACCTTTGCAATTCGGTTGGAATTGACATAGAGGGAGACATTCTCATTGATGAGGACAAACCCATCACTAAGAAAAGGATGGAGAAAACAAGAGAACCTCATCAAGAGCATGAGGAAATTCCTCATCATGAAATCCCTGAGATGCCTCAAGGGATGCATCTTCCTCCACAAAACTATTGGGAGCAAATCAACACCTCCCTAGGAGAATTAAGTTCCAACATGGGACAACTAAGGGTGGAGCACCAAGAGCATTCCATCCTCCTCCATGAAATTAGAGAAGATCAAAGAACCATGAGAGAGGAGCAACAAAGGCAAGGAAGAGACATTGAGGAGTTCAAGCACTCCATAAGATCTTCAAGAGGAAGAACAAGCCGCCATCACTAAGGTGGACCCGTTCTTTAATTTCCTTGTTCTTTATTTCCTGTTTTTCGAAAATTGTGCTTTATGTTTATTTATGTTTGTGTCTTTATTATATGATCATTAGTGTCTATGCCTTAAAGCTATGAAAATGAATCCATCACCTTTCTTAAATGAAAAATGTTTTTAATTGAAAAAGAAAAAGAAGTGCATGAATTTCAAATTTTAAAACAGTTTAATTATTTTGATGTGGCGGCAATACTATTGTCTTTCTGAATGAATGCTTGAACAGTGCATATTTTTGAATTTGATTGTTTATGAATGTTAAAATTGTTGGCTCTTGAAAGAATGAAAGGAAAAGGAGAAATGTTATCTGATGATCTGAAAAATCATAAAATTGATTCTTGAAGCAAGAAAAAGCAGTAAAAAACTTGAAAAAAAAAAAGCAGAAAAAGCCAATACCCCTTTAAACCAAAAGGCAAGGGTGATAAAAAGGATCCAAGGCTTTGAGCATCAGTGGATAGAAGGGCCCACAGGAATAAAATCCTGGCCTAAGCGGCTAAAACAAGCTGTCCCTAACCATGTGCTTGTGGCGTGAAGGTGTCAAGTGAAAACTTGAGACTGAGCGGTTAAAGTCGAGGTCCAAAGCAAAAAGAAGAGTGTGCTTAAGAACCCTGGACACCTCTAAATGGGGACTCTAGCATAGCTGAGTCACAATCTAAAAAGGTTCACCCAGTTATGTGTCTGTGGCATTTATGTATCCGATGGTAATACTGGAAAACAAAGTGCTTAGGGCCACAGCCAAGACTCATAAAGTAGCTGTGTTCAAGAATCAACATACTTAACTAGGAGAATCAATAACACTATCTGGATTCTGAGTTCCTATAGATGCCAATCATTCTGAACTTCAAGGGATAAAGTGAGATGCCAAAACTGTTCAGAAGCAAGAAGCTAAAAGCCCCGCTCATCTAATTAATACTGATCTTCATAGATGTTTTTGGAATTCATTGTACATTTCTTCTTTTTATCCTATTTTATTTTCAGTTGCTTGGGGACAAGCAACAATTTAAGTTTGGTGTTGTGATGAGCGGATAATTTATACGCTTTTTGGCATTGTTTTTAGTATGTTTTTAGTATATCTTAATTAGTTTTTATTATTTTTTTATTAGTTTTTATTTAAAAATCACTCTTCTGGACTTTACTATGAGTTTGTGTATTTTTCTGTGATTTCAGGTATTTTCTGGATGAAATTGAGTGACCTGAGCAAAAATCTGATTCAGAGGCTGAAAAAGGACTGCAGATGCTGTTGGATTCTGACCTCCCTGCACTCAAAATGGATTTTCTGGAGCTACAAAAGCCCAATTGGCGCGCTCTCAATTGCGTTGGAAATTAGACATCCTGGGCTTTCCAGAAATATATAATAGTCCATACTTTTCCCGAGATTTGATGGCCCAAACAGGCGTTCCAAGTCAGCTCAAGAATTCTGGCGTTTAACTCCAAAACTGGCACAAAAGCTGGAGTTAAACGCCCAAACTGGCACAAAAGCTGGCGTTTAACTCCAAGATAAGTCTCTACACGAAAATGCTTCAATGCTCAGCCCAAGCACACACCAAGTGGGCCCAGAAGAAGATTTCTGCATTAATTACTGATTTCTGTAAACCCTAGGCTACTAGTTCTCTATAAATAGGACCTTTTGCTATTGTATTTTTATACTTTTGGATCTTTGATAAGTCTTAGGCTATCTTATGTACGTTTGGAGTCTGGCCTCACGGCCATGCCTAGACCTTGTTCTTATGTATTCTCAACGGTGGAGTTTCTACACACCATAGATTAAGGTGTAGAGCTCTGCTGTTCTTCATGAATTAATACAAAGTACTATTGTTTTTCTATTCAACTCAAGTCTATTTCTTCTACAAGATATTCGTTCGTTCTTTAACTTGATGAATATGATGATCCGTGACACTCATCATCATTCTCACCTATGATCATGTGCCTGACAACCACCTCTGTTCTACTAACAATGGCTTGAATGCGTATCTCTTGGGTTTCTAATCTAAGATTGGAACCTTCGTGGTATAGGCTAGAATTATTGGCAGCCATTCCTGAGATCCGGAAAGTCTAAACCTTATCTGTGGTATTCCGAGTTAGATCTAGGAAGGGATGACTGTGACGATCTTCAAACTCGCGATTGTGGGGCGTGTGACAGACGCAGAAGGATCAATAGATCCTATTCCGACATGATCGAGAACCAACAGCTGATTAGCCGATGTTGTGACAGAGCATCAGGACCATTTTCACTGAGAGGACGGGATGTAGCCATTGACAACGGTGATGCCCAACATAAAGCTTGCCATGGAAAGGAGTATAAATGATTGGAAGAAGGCAATAGGAAAGCAGAGGTTCAAGGGGAACAAAGCATCTTCATACGCTTATCTTAAATCCGCCAATGAATTACATAAGTATCTCTATCTTTATTTTATGTTTATTTTCATCACCTTAAACTCCATAACCATTTGAATCCGCCTGACTGAGATTTACAAGATGACCATAGCTTGCTTCAAGCCGACAGTCTCCGTGGGATCGACCCTTACTCACGTAAGTTTTATTACTTGGACGACCCAGTGCACTTGCTGGTTAGTTGTGCGGAATTATGACAAAGTGTGATTCACGTTTGAGAGCACCAAGTTTTTGGCGCCATTGTTGATGATCACAATTTCGTGCACCAGTGGTTGAATGACAGTGGTGAGATCAAGATTGATAAGCTGGTGACAATTGCATTCTCTATTGGAAAATATGTTGATGAGGCACTGCGTGATGTGGTGCCAATGCAAGCTTATCATTTATTATTGGAAAAACCTTGGCAGTTTGACCGTCGAGCATTCCATGATGGTTACACGAATAAGTTCTCATTTGATTTTAATGGTCGTAAGATCACTCTTGCTCCATTATCACCTAAGGAGGTTTACCTTGACTAGTTAAAGCTTCAACAGGATACCAAGGAGAAAATGGGATGTGAGGCCAAAGAAAAATCTGAGAAAAAAGAGGCTATGAGAGAAAAAATATAGAAAAAGAACCAAAGGTGAGTGAAAAGAAAGAAAAGAGTACATGTCATGAGAATAGTGCAAATACAGAGAAAAATGAGAGAGTTGAGAGAAAATTGTGTTTATTTACAAAAGAGAGAGATTTAAAGAGTGTTTTAATAGGCAAGAGAGCTGTGATTATGGCTCGGTTTAGGAATACTTTGTTATCTAACACTGAACTTAATCCAAATTTGCCAAATAATTTTGTCTCTTTGTTGCAGAAATTTGTGAATGTCTTTCCTACTGACATGCCCAGTGGTTTACCTCCGTTACGAGGGATTGAACACCAAATTGATTTTATTCTAGTGCTAGCATTTTGAATAGACTAGCCTATAGGAGTAACCCTGAGGAGACAAAAGAACTTCAAAGGCAAGAAGAGGACTCACTAGCCAAAGGTCACATTAGAGAGAGCATGAATCCATGTGTTGTACCAGTTTTGTTGGTTCCAAAGAAGGATGGTACTTGGCGGATGTATATGAATTGTCGTGCAGTAAATAAGATTACGGTAAAGTATTGTTATCCTATTCTAGGTTAGATGACATGCTTGATGAATTACATGGTGCATGCATATTCACTAAAATTGATTTGAAAAGTGGGTATCATCAAATTAGAATGAAATCCAGAGATGAATGAAAGACTACATTAAAACCAAACATAGGTTATATGAGTGGTTAGTAATGCTTTTTGGGTTAACTAATGCAACTAGTACTTTTATGCGTCTAATAAATGATGTTTTGGGAGAATTTTTGGGTAAATTTGTTGTTTATTTTGAGGATATTCTCATTTATAGCACTTGTTTAGAAGACCACTTATCACATGTTTTAGCTGTTTTAGAAATGTTTCAAAAAGAAAAATTATATGCCAATCTTAAAAAATGCACATTTTTATTGATAGAGTTGTATTTCTTGGTTTTATTGTGAGTGTGAGTGGAATTGAGGTTGATAAGGAAAAGGTGAAGGGTATTCATAAACGGCCAACACCCAAGAATACTTCTGAGGTAAGAAGTTTTCATGGTTTAGCTGGGTTTTACAAGAGATTTGTGAAAAAATTTTCTACCATTGCTACGCCTCTCGCAGAGGTTATAAAAAAAGATGTTGGATTTAAATGGAAAAGGAACAAAAAATTATATTTCATACCCTAAAATATTGTTTGTGTTCTGCTCCTATTCTTATTTTACCTAACTTTGATAAAACCTTTGAGATCGAATGTGATACTTCTAGGATTGGTATATGTGCTATTTTAATGCAAAAAAAGTGTACTATTGACTTCTTTAGTGAAAAGTTGAATTCAGCTCAGTGCAAATATTCAACGTAAGACAGAATTATATGCCTTGGTTTGAGCTTTGGAGGTTTGGCAATACTACCTCTTACCTAAGGAGTTTGTGATTCACACGGATCATGAATCTTTGAAGCACCTAAAGGGACAAGGCAAGTTTGATAAAAGACATGCTAAATGGGTGGAATTCATTGAGACATTTCTATATGTGATTGCCTTTAAACAAACTAAAGAGAATGTAGTTGCTGATGCTTTATCTAGGAGGTATGCTTTGATTACTACACTTACTTGTAAGTTGTTAGGATTTGAGTTTTTAAAGGAGTTATATGCCACTGATTCTGACTTTTCTGTTATTTATGCCTTTTGTGAACATGGTGTATTTAACAAATTTTATAGACATGAAGGTTTTCTGTTTCGTGGTAATAGAATTTGTGTGCTTGCTTGTTCTATTAGGGACTTAATTATTCGGAAATCACATAATGGGGGTATAATGGATCATTTTGGTATGCATAAGACACTGGATGTGTTATCTGAACATTTTTACTGGCTACACATGCTTAGGGATGTTAAAAAATTTTTTGCTAAGTGTATTGCATGTAAACAGACTAAAGCTAAATTTTTACTACATGGTTTGTATACTCTGTTACCTGTTCCTGTGCATCCATAGGTTAATATTTCTCTGGATTTTATTCTTGGTTTGTCTCGAACTAAGAAAGGTAGAGTTAGCATTTTTATTGTGGTAGACAGGTTTATTAAAATGGCTCATTTTATTGCATGCCATAAAACTGATGATGCAACAAACATTGTTGATCTTTCTTTAGAGAGGTTGTGCACTTGTATGGTGTTCTCCAAGCTATTGTTTCTGATCGTGACGTAAAATTTTTGAGTCATTTTTGAAAAATGTTATAAGTTAAATTGGACACAAAATTATTATACTCTACTACTTGTCATCCTTAGACTGATGGTCAAACTGAAGTAGTAAATAGAATATTAGGGACCTTATTACGTGCTGTTGTTGGTAAGAATCTAAAAATTTGGGAAGATTGTTTATCTTTTATTGAATTTTCTTATAATATAACAATTCATTCTTCTACAGCTTTTTTCCTTTTGAACTTGTTTGTGGTTTTAACTCTTTAACTATTTTAGACTTATTACCTTTGCTTTTGCATGATCTTGTTAGCTTGGGTACAGAAGGTAAAGTTGAAAAGGTTAAAGCAATGTACTTGAAAGCACGTGAGTTGATTTAAAAGAAAAACAAGTTGACAGCTCAAAGGGTGAATAAAGGTCGAAGACAACTTGTCTTTGAACTTGGTGACTGGGTATGGGTTTGAGAAAGGAGAGGTTTCCTATTCAAAAAAAATTCAGGTTAGACCCTAGGGGTGATGGTCTATTTTTGGTGCTTGAAAGGATCAATAACAATGATTACAAGATTGACCTTACAACTGAGTATAATATGTGAACTTTTTTTAATGTTTCTGACCTATCTCCTTTTGATTTTGATGCAGATTCGAGAACGAATCTTTTTCAAGAGGGAAGGAATGATATGAGCTCTGTGGGATAAATTGAGAACTGTCATATGCTAATTAGTCTCATTACAAGAGCAACAACTAAGAGAAAAAAAGAAGATTTTGCAAACACGGCTAAATC
Source organism: Arachis ipaensis (assembly GCF_059453495.1). Taxonomy (NCBI): domain Eukaryota; kingdom Viridiplantae; phylum Streptophyta; class Magnoliopsida; order Fabales; family Fabaceae; genus Arachis; species Arachis ipaensis. The sequence continues at coordinate 32,675,451 of NC_142435.1, forward strand.
ATTTGTTCAAGAGATGCATCAAGAATTGGGCAAGACAATGGTTAATGATTATGGAAAGCAAAACGTCTTTGATAAACCCCATTTTTAGGGTTTATCTTGTACTTAATTTAGTAGATTTTATCCATTATTCTCACACTTATGCATATAATTCGCATGTTTTACATTTTTCTTCCTAATTTTATGTTATGATTAAAAACATGTTTCTTTGGCCTTAAACTTGCTAATTTTGATTCCCTCTTATTACCATTCGATGCCATTATATATTTGTTGAGTGTTTTTAGGGTTATAGGGCAGGAATGACTTAGAGGATGGAAAGGAAGCATGCAAAAGTGGAAGGAACGCAAGAAAATGGTGTTTTGAGAAGCTGGCAGCGACGCGTACGCGTGACTGGCGCAGAAGACGTGCAACGCGTACGCGTGACCAGGATTTTTGCCAAGCGACGCGTACGCGTGGACGACGCGTATGTGTGACAAAGCGTCACGTGCTGCATTACACAGAAGATGCTGGGGGCGATTTCTAGGCTCCTTTTGGCCCAGTTCCAAGCCCGAAAACGAGGCTGCAGAGTGGGGGAATCATGGAGACAACTTTCATTCATATAATTTTAGGTTTTAAATGTAGTTTTCTAGAGAGAGAGGCTCTCTCCTCTTCTAGGTTTTAGGGTTCTTAGCTTTAATTCTTCTCAAACTCTGATTTCTGTTTTACTTTAATTTAGTTTTCTTCTACTCTTATTAGTTCTAGCACTTTAGTTTATCTATTTCTCTTGTCGGTTTATTTATTTTCCCAATTTAATTTATGAACTCTTCATGTTAGATTCAATTTCCTATTTAATGCAATTTGAGATATTTCATGTTTATTGCTTCTTGCTTTATTTGTTATCATTGATTCTTGCAATTGTTGGTTTTAGATTTTACATTCTCTATTGTTCTTCTATGCTTTTATTTTAAGCCTTCCAAGTGTTTGATAAAATGCTTGGTTAGATTTTAAATTAGCTTTTTATGTTCTTAGCTTAGATTGAGTAATTGGAGACTCTTGAGTAATCAAACTCTTTTGTTGATTAGCAATTGAAAGTTGCTAGTTGATTTGAATTCCACTAAAGCTAGTCTTTCCTTAGGAGTTGACTAGGACTTGAAGAATCAAATTGATTAATTCCACTTGACTTTCTTTCATAGTTAGAGGTTGACTAAGTAGAACAATGGACAATTCTTGTCGCAATTGATGATGATAATGAGGATAGGACTTCTAATTATCAATTCTTGCTAGGACTTTTCATAATTATTAATTTATTTTCTTATCATTTACATTCCTTGTTCAACATTTTAAAAAAACCCAAAAATATATTTTTTCATAACCAATTATAAGTACACTTCCCTGCAATTCCTTGAGAGACGACCCGAGGTTTAATACTTCAGTTATTTTTATTGGGTTTGCTTTAGTGACAAACAAATTAAATTTGATTGAGGTTTAATTGTCGGTTTAGATCTATACTTGCAACGCAACTACTCTTGTGAAATTCTTTACCGACGATTTTTTCCCATCAATTTTTGGTGCCGTTGCTGGGGAATTATAAACGTGTGCCTTATTATTGGTTATTGTGAATATTGTGAATAATTCTACTTTTTTGTTTCTTTGTTAGTTGTTTCTAGTTTTAGGAGTTTATTCTCATTATTTTCTTATTAGTTGTTGTTTTTACTTTCTTTTGTTACTATGAATTCTCACCGCTTTGGTTATGAGTTTGGTCACAATTATGTTGTAGGAAATGGAAGCTATAATGAGAACATGCATCAAGGCTAGAACAATCAAAGATGGGAGGAGCCACAAGGAATTGATCAACCCTTTCGGCAACAACATCCTCCAATGTGCCATGAGCAACAACCATTCTATGATGCATCTCAAGACTATGGTTATGGTGGACCTTTTCGTGACAACCAATCTCCACCAATTTACTATGAGTAAGAGCCATTCCAAAGTGCATACCAAGACAATGGATATGGTGGACCCCCTTGTAGTTACCAACAAGCCCCACCACATGCCTATGAACCCCCTCCTCAACATAGCTTTGAACCACCATACTCACAAGCCCCTTTCTACCATTCACCTCCATATGACCCTAACCCTTATCCACCACACCAACCACCATACGAACCATATGAACCATACCCAGAACCACCACCTCAATATACATCATCTCCATACCCTTATCAAGAAGAACCACCTCCGTATTATGAGCCTTTTCTCCCAACAGATGAACCCTCCTATCCACCCCAAGCTCCCATAGATGATACCTTTAGTGTTATTTGCCAAGGGCAACAGAAGCTTCAAACCACACTTATCTCTGCTCTCACCAGTCTCACCTCTACTCTCCAAGCTCTTATATCCCGAGTGGATCCATCCTTTACCCCTAATACTCAACCCTCAAGCTCTAGTGCACTTCCTTTTCACCCATGTCCATCAATCCAAGAGCAACATGATTCAAATTACGCTATTGACATGGAACAATAGAGAAGGGATCGTCTTAGGGACGTAATGGATCGGGTTCACACATACATACTTCAAGAGAAGCAAGAGGAGGCCCAAAAAGTGGAGGTAGGAGAGACCCTTGAAGATGAAGAAGTAGTTGAAGAATTAGGAGGAATTGAAGAAAGTTGTCAAGAGGTAGAAGTTATCAAGGAGGAGTTAGATTTTGTACTAGAGCAAGTGGAGAAAACCGAAATTATCGACGAAGAGGAAGTGGTTGAGGATTTAGGAGATACGGAACCTCCACGGGAATCTCAAGTCATAGAGCCTCCTTCCAAAGCGTTTGAATTTGATGTTGAGGAGGGTGTACAACCTCCAAGGCATGTCATGGTTGAAGACTTGGAGGAGGTCGATTATAAGATGGATTCAATAATTGATGAGTTTTTATCAACAATTGAATCCTCCCCCATTGGACTTAAAGAAGAGGTCAATGTTGCAGAAGCTTGTCAAGAGGTGGAGATCATCAAAGAGGAGCCCAAAAGATTGAAGCATACATTGGCAAGGCTGCCACTGGAGATACCCCACCCCAAGCCATTACCATCCAACACAACATTCAAGTGGGTAAAATTCTTATCATTAAACTCTACCTTCCCACTTGAATATGGTCTGCTTGAAACTGATGGACAACTTAGAGCTATCTGCGGTATTAAGAGTAAAAGCGAGATGGTTAGCGGTTGGCAACACCATCCTAGGTGCGTTATGGTTGGAAGCTCAAGGCCTAATTACAAGGGTTGGTATAATTCTCAATTGATTGGGTCTTGGAGGATGTTTGGCTGCTTAAATGAGAATTCCAAGGCAAAACCACTGGTGCAGAATTTATAACCACAAACTAACCGGCAAGTGCACCGGGTCGTACCAAGTAAAACCTCAAGTGAGTGAGGGTCGATCCCACGAGGATTGATAGACTAAGCAACAATGGTTGATTAATTTACTTAGTTAGACAAACAGAAAAGAGTGTTTTTAGTATTCAAAAGCATTAAACAATAATTCAAAAATTAAAACAGCAAGCAGTAAATTGATGAGAATAATATATGGATAAACAGTTAAGGCTTCAGAGATATCTATTTTCCGGATTGACTTTTCTTACTAACTATTTTAATCATGCAAGATTTAATTCATGGCAAACTATATGTGACTAGACCCTAATTCCTTAGACCTTTCTAGTCTACTCTAACTTTCATCAACTGCCAATTCCTTGGTCACTTAATTCCAATTAGAGGTTGAAGTTCAATTCTAGTTTATCTGCCACAGAAATTCTAATTACTTAAATATAAAAGGATTATATGTCACGAATCCCGTTAAGTCCAGATAATTAGAAATTAAGGAGAATATGTTTTCAAGCTGTTGTTCAAGTAAAGAGCTTTTCCAAGTTATACAAGAACTCAATTAGAAAGAGGGTCATACTTCCGTTCCACCCAAATTCATAAGATAATGAACGAAAACAATTCTTGAAATATAAATCAGTACCTGAATTAAAATAAAAAATAATAGTATCAATCCATACAATAGACAGAGCTCCTAACCTTAACAGTGGAGGTTTAGTTGCTCATGGTTCAGAGAGAAAATAAGGATTCTAGTAAATTGGGCTGATGTGGAATGAAAATTGAACTAATGTTGGAATAATGTTCCAATCCCCAAAAGAGAAGTTTCTTTTCTCTTTTATATCTAATCCTAATTAATTTAAAATCTATTTTCTAAACTAAAATAATATCTTTTCCTATTTTAAAATAAAAATAAAGTTTAAATCAGAATAAATAGAAATCAGTGTTTTCTGCATGTGGCGCATGTCACGCGTACGCGTCAGTCACGCGTACGCGTCGATGGTCTTTTTGCGTGTCACGCGTATGCGTCAGGTACGCGCACGCGTCGCCATGGAAAGCTCCAAATCACGCGTACGCGTCAGGTACGTGCACGCGTCGCTCCTTGCTGGTCAACTCTTTTAATTCTTGTGCTCCTTCCATTTGTGTAAGCTTCCTCTCCATCCTCTAAGCAATTCCTGCCCTATATAGCCTTCTTCTCTTTTTCTGCGGAAGCTCCATCAAATCCAACTAAATGCTACCTAAAATAAACAGAATTGCACAAGACTCAAAGTAGTATCCATAGTGGCTAAAAGATAATTAATTCTTGATTAAACTTAACAAATTAAATGCAAATTCACAAGGAAAAGATAGGAAAGATCCTCACGCATTACAACACCAAACTTGAATTGTTGCTTGTCCTCAAGCAACCAAACTAATATAGGCTTAGAAAGTGAATTTGCATGAGAATGAGAGTTCGATTAAGCTCATGTCTCTTCTTATAGTGAGGTTTACAACTTCAATCTTGAATAGTTTTGGTATCTCACTTTCCTTTGAATTAGAAGGATGTCATTGTCATTCGGAATTAGAATCCGGATAATATTATGAATTCTCTGATCTTTTGTAACTCAATTTAATCCTTGAACACAGCAATTTTTCTTTGATTCTCTTTTCTTTGGTGCTTTGCACCTTGAGCCTAGCCATGACTTTAAATGTTTTGTCCCAAGCTTAACTTGACACAAAAACACCACAAGCACTAAATTAGGGAACTCTTTTGAAGTTCTGATTTTTCTTTCAGCTACTCCCAGATAGTGGTGCTCAAAGCCTTTGGCATACTCTGCTAATTGCAATTGATCTCGACTCTAAATGTTTTGTCTCAAGGATTACTTGACACAAGAACACCACAAGCATATGACTAGGAAAACAACTCTTTGAGCTTTTAATCTTGTCTGACCTCCCTAGTCATTGATGCTTAGAGCCTTGGACCTTGCTTTTATATCCCTTTTTTTTTCTTTGCTGTTTTTTTTTGCTTCAAGGATCAACTTTTACAAATTTCGGAAAATTCATAATAGTTCTCTAAATTTCTTTTCCTTATACATCAACATTCTTTGATTCAAATTTAAATATGTACTGTTTATGTCATGCATTCAGAATCACAGAGAACACCACCACATTTGATTAAATGAGACTACTCTTAAAAAAATAAACTCAATTTTTCATGCATTACATCCCCTTTTTCTTTTTGATTCAAGCTCAGTGGGTAATACATGAGACACCCTTCAGAATTAAAGCAACTAACAAAAATTTTGAAAATAACATAACTAAATTAGAACCTAGGAATTTATCTAATAAAGGATCATGCAATAAACAAAGCAAAATAGCAGAAAACCAGAACATAACATAGTAAGAGCGGGAAGGAATATAGAATGAAAGGAACTCAACCACCTCAGTTATGTTGGTGGCCATCTCGTTCCTCCGGCTATGCTCCTCAGTGAAGATGATTTGCCTCCCTTTGGTCCCATAGAAAAGCCATAAGCGAAGCGACAACACCAAACTTAAAGGTTTGCTTGTCCTCAGGCAAAGAAGAACTGAAAACAGAGAGGGATATAAAAAGACATAAAAAATAATATGATGAATGAAGAATAAAAGGATAAAAGAATAAGAGAGAATTAGGATTGGGGGTGGATAATTTAAAATCAGGCGCTGAGGTGGTTTAATTGGGCGTCGCATGCGACGCGTACTCGTACCTTACGCGTACGCGTCTGGGATGTGTACGCGTGATGTTGGTTGTGCGAATGGCGCGAGGGCAGCCCCGCGCATACACAACTCTCTGTTCGCATTGCTTGGAAACCAAAATTCTCATATGACGCGTACGCGTCAGGGACGCGTACGCGTGGTGGGGCTTGTGCTCCCAGCACAGGTCCAGCCCCACGCCATCATAACTCTCTGCCCATCCACCCATTTACGCCGATTTGCAGGGTCACGCGTACGCGTGGGGGCCGCGTACGCGTGGACTGGTGAAAACGCAAGCGATGCGTACGCGTGAGGGACGCGTACGCGTGGACTTGCTTGTGCGCTAGGCACACGACTAGCACTACTCCTATTCTAAAATAGCTGCATTATCAAAACACACTTAAGACAAAAGAAAAACAGTAAAAACTCAATAAAAATCAAATAAATAAGAAAATTACTACTACGAAAAATAACTATGGATACGAAATTATTAGGTTGCCTCCCGACAAGCGCTTCTTTACCGTCACTAGCTTGACGGTTGATGAGCGGATATTTTATACACTTTTTGGGGTTAATTTCATATAGTTTTTAGGATATTCTAGTTAGTTTTTAGTTTATTTCCATTAGTTTTTAGGAAAAATTCATATTTCTGGACTTTACTATGAGTTGTATATTTTTCTGTAATTTCAGGTATTTTTCTGGCTGAAATTGAGGGAGCTGAGCAAAAATTTGATTCAGGTTGAAAAAGGACTGCTGATGCTGTTGGATTCTGACCTCCCTGCACTCAAAGTGGATTTTCTGGAGCTATAGAACTCGAAATGGCGCGCTTCCAATTGCGTTGGAAAGTAGAAATCCAGGGCTTTCCAGAAATATATAATAGTTCATACTTTGCTCAAGGATAGATGACGTAAACTGGCGTTCAATTCCAGTTCTCTGTCCAATTCTGGCGTCCAGCGCCAGAAAATGATTAAAAGTTGGAGTTCAGCGCCAGAAATGGATCCAAACCTGGCGTTAAATGCCCAAAACAGCCTTATGCACGTGAATTGTTTAAGTCTCAGCCCCAGCACACACCAAGTGGGCCCCAGAAGTGGATCTCCGCACCATCTGTCATAGTCTACTCACTTTTTGTAAACCTAGGCTACTAGTTTAGTATTTAAACAACTTTCAGAAACTTATTTTGCATCTCATGACATTTTAGATCTGAACTTTGTACTCCTTGACAGCATGAGTCTCTAAACTCCATTGTTGGGGGTGAGGAGCTCTGCTGTGTTTCGATGAATTAATGCAAGTATTTCTGTTTTCCATTCAAACATGCATGTTCCTACCTAAGATATCCATTCGCGCCTAACTAAGGAGAAGGTGATGATCAGTGACACTCATCACCTTCCTCAATCCATGAACGTGTGTCTAACAATCACCTCCGTTCTACATCAGATTGAATGAATATCTCTTAGATTTCTTAATCAGAATCTCCGTGGTATAAGCTAGATTGATGGCAGCATTCATGAGAATCCGGAAAGTCTAAACCTTGTCTGTGGTATTCCGAGTAGGATTCTGGGATTGGATGGCTGTGACGAACTTCAAACTTGCGAGTGCTGGGCGTAGTGACAGACGCAAAAGGATAGTAAATCCTATTCCGGTACGACTGAGAACCTGCAGATGATTAGCCGTACGGTGACAGCGCACCTGGACCCTTTTCACTGGAAGGATGGATGGTAGCCATTGACAACGGTGATCCACCTACACACAGCTTGCCATAGGAGGACGTGCGTGCGTGAATTAGAAGACAGAGGAAAGCAGAGATTCTGAAGACAAAGCATCTCCAAAACTCCAACATATTCTCCATTACTGCATAACAAGTAACCTTTAATCCATGCTCTCTTGTTTATTCGCAATTCAACTGATAAATATAATTGACTTCCTGACTAAGAATTACAAGATAACCATAGATTGCTTCAAACCAACAATCTCCGTGGGATTCGACCCTTACTCATGTAAGGTATTACTTGGACGACCCAGTGCACTTGTTGGTTAGTGGTACGAGTGTGGAAAGTGTGATTCACAATTCGTGCACCAACGGTCAGCTCCTCTAAAGAGGAGGATCATAGGGGCCCAGCTCTTCACCCCTTAATTTGAACTTCTTTCCTGTGTCTCCATAAAGTAGCTCAATATGCTCCAAAGAGAGGATTCTGTTTACTGTATAAATCCACACTGGATTGCTAGTCAATACCACTTTCATTCCTGGAGAGAAACCTTTACTGGGGATCTTTTTGTTTCTCCATCCCCTGGGTACTTTCTTCTTTCTGGGGACCTCCTCCTTGGTGGATGATGCATTCCCGACACCAAACTTAGGTTTGATGTCAGGAGGAATTTTATTGGTTGTCACTAAAGGAGGTTTGAGCTGCAATTTCTGCTGTACATCATCAGGGGGTTCTTGAAGGTTTGGATCAATAAGCTCAGTCTGCATGCACCTCTCTTCTTCACCTGCTGAATGTATATCTTTGAAGACGTGAAAGACTAGTTGCTCATCATGCATTCTAAGCACTAATTCACCCACTTATACATCAATTAGAGCTCTCCCAGTGGCTAGGAATGGTCTTCCTAGAATTATAGAGGCATTCTCATCCTTCCCTGTGTCATGAATCACAAAATCTACTGGGAGGAAGAACTTACCCACTTTGACCAAGATATTCTCCACTAATCCGTATGCAGACTTCATAGATTTGTCTGCCATCTGTAATGCTATCCTTGTGGGTTGTGCCTCTTGGATTTTCAACTTCTTCATCACAAACAAGGGCATTAAATTGATGCTTGATCCCAGATCACATAATGCTTTCTCAAAGGTTGTGCTCCCAATGGTGCATGAAATTTGGAAGCTTCCTGGGTCTGGCATCTTCCTTGGCAAGTTATTCTGAATGATGGTACTACATTCCTTAGTCAGGACCACTGTCTCATCTCCCTTTAAAGGCTTCTTCTTTGACAACAACTCCTTCATGAAATTGACATAGAGAGGCATTTGCTCCAAAACCTCAGCAAAAGGAATATTGATTTGTAACTTTCTGAAGACTTCCAAGAGCTTTGAAAACTACTTGTCCTTGGTCTCCTTTTGAAGTCTCTAAGGATATGACATTTTAGGCTTGTACTCAAGAGCCTTTGGCAATGTAGGATAAGTGTCAAGAGAGTCTGAGAATGGGTTGTCTGCACGCTTTGGAGGGACGTGCTCTACTTCTTCCTTCTTCTCTTCTGGAGCTTCTTTTTCAACTAGCTCCTCATTAACTTGTGCTTCCATACTTGCCGCTTGTTCACTTATCAAGGTGATGGCCTTGCATTCCTCTCTTGGATTTGAAATTGTGTTACAAGGAAGGCTATTAATGGTCCTCTTCTCAATTTCATTAACTTTTGTGGCTAACCGACTCATCTAAATCTCCAAGTTTTGAATTGTATTTGCAGACCTCTCAGGTATTTGCTTGCTCAGTTGGCCCATTTGCACCTCCAAGTTTCTAATGGAGGCTCTGGTTTCCTACATAAAACTCCTCATCATCTCCCAATTAGAATCTTGCTGGGATTGATAGTTCGTCTGCTGAGGTGGTTATTGTTGATGAGACTGAAATTGGCGGTTATTATGATTGTTCTGTTAGAAACCATCCTGAGAATTATTGTTGAAATTCTGATATCTCTGAGGTTGGTCCATCCATCCAAGATTGTATGTCTTAGAGTATGGATCATTATTGGGATTTCTAGGACCACTCCCCATGTAATTTACCTATTCAGAAAAAGATTGAGCATAATCATAATTCTCATTTTGTACAAAATTACCTGTCATGTCATAAGAGACCTCTTGAGGTGGATTTTTGGTGTTGATAGCTGAGACTTGCATGCCACCCATCTGCTGAGTAAGTAAATTTATTTGCTGAAACATAAGCTTGTTCTGAGCAAGAATAGCATTAACAGCTTCCATTTCAAATACACCTCTCTTCTGAGAAGTCTCTGAGTTCACAGGATTCTTGTTAGATGAGTATAAATATTGGTTGCTAGCAACCAATTCAATCAGCTCAATAGTCTCCTCCAGTGTCTTCTTCTTGTGCAATGAATCACCTGCAGAATTATCTAAGCACATCTTGGACATTTCACCGAAGCCTTCATAAAAGATGTCTAGTTGGGTCCATTTAGAGAACATGTCTGGAGGGCATTGCCTAATCAGTAGCTTGTACCTCTCCCAAGCTTCATAAAGAGTTTCACCATCCTTCTGCCTGAAGGTCTGAACCTCCACCCTAAGCTTAGTCAGCTTCTTTGGTGGGAAAATTTGGTAAGAAACTCAGTAACAACCTTGTCCCAAGTATCCAAACTCTCCTTGAGTTGGGAATCTAGCCATAGCTTTGTTCCATCACTCAGAGCAAACGGGAAGAGCATGAGTTTGTACACCTCTGAGTTCACTCCATTTGTCTTCACAGTATCACAAATCTGCAGAAAATTAGAAATAAATTGATTTGGCTCTTCGTGGAGAAGACCATAATACTGGCAGTTTTGTTACACCAGGGTGACCAATTGTGGCTTCAACTCAAAGTTGTTCGCAGCTATAGGAGGCACCACAATGCTTTTTCCAAAAAGATCTACAGTAGGAGCAGAGTAAGAGCCAAGCACTTCCTTTGTTGCTCATTCTCATTCGGATTTGCCACATTGGCATTAACAGCATTATTCGGATCCATAGTGGATTCTGCAGCCTTGTAAAGTCTTGCTTGTTGCAAACGCCGCCTGAAAGTCTTTTCAGGTTCAGGATCAAAATCTAAAAGAGGTTCCTTGTCTCTGTTCCTGCGCATAAACAGATAGAAAACAAGAAAAGATGGGATTCTCTACGTCAGAGTGCAGAGAACTCCCAGTGAGGTAACCTGTGTAAAATAATAAAATAGAAATACTAAATAAATAAAACAGAAAAATTTGAAAATTATAACTGAAATTAGACAAAAATTTTCGAAAATTAACAGGGAAAATAAATAGGAAAATTAAAATAAAATTAACTAGGTAACACCAAACTTGATTTCAGAAATTAAGGAAAATTATTAGTGCTATTTATTTATTAAAATTTTTTTCGAAAATAATAAAGTAAAATTTAAATAAAATTAAAACGCCTAATCTAAGCAATCAAACAACTAATAGTTGTTAATCACTATCAATCCCCGGCAACGGCGCCAAAAACTTGGTGCAAAATTTATAACCACAAACTAACCGGCAAGTGCACCGGGTCGTACCAAGTAATACCTCAGGTGAGTGAGGATCGATCCCACGAGGATTGATAGACTAAGAAATAATGGTTGATTAATTTACTTAATTAGACAAACAGAAAAGAGTATTTTTGGTATTTAAAAGTATTAAACAATAATTCAAAAATTAAAACAGCAAGCAGTAAATTGATGAGAATAATATATGGAGAAACAGTTAAGGCTTCAGAGATATCTATCTTTCGGAATGACTTTTCTTACTAACTATTTTAATCATGCAAGATTTAATTCATGGCAAACTATATGTGACTAGACCCTAATTCCTTAGAGCTTTCTAGTCTACTCTAACTTTCATCAACTGCCAATTCCTTGGTCACTTAATTCCAATTAGAGGATGAAGTTCAATTCTAGTTTATGTGCCACAGAAATTCTAATTACCCAAATATAAAAGGATTATATGTCACGTATCCCGTTAAGTCCAGATAATTAGAAATTTAGGAGAATATATTTTCAGGCTATTGTTCAAGTAAAGAGTTTTTCCAAGTTATACAAGAACTCAATTAGAAAGAGGGTCATACTTCCGTTCCACCCAAATTCATAAGATAAGGAACGAAAACAATTCTTAAAATATAAATCAGTACCTGAAGTATCAATCCATACAATAGACAGAGCTCCTAACCTTAACAGTGGAGGTTTAGTTGCTCATGATTCAGAGAGAAAATAAGGATTTTGGTAAATTGGGCTGAGGTGGAATGAAAAGTGAACTAATGTTGGAATAATGTTCCAATCCCCAGAAGAGAAGTTTCTTTTCTCTTTTATATCTAATCCTAATTAATTTAAAATTTATTTTCTAAACTAAAATAATATCTTTTTCTTATTTTAAAATAAAAATAAAGTTTAAATCAGAATTAATAGGAATTGGCATTTTCTGCGTTTTCTGCATGTGGGGCATCTCACGCGTACGCGTCAGTCACGCGTACGCGTCGATGGTCTTCTTTACGTGTCACACGTACGGGTCAGGTACGCGCACACATCACTGTGCAACTTCGCTTTTCACGCGTACGCGTCAGGTACGTGCACGCGTCGCTCCTCGCTGGTCAACTCTTTTAATTCTTGTGCTCCTTCCATTTGTGCAAGCTTCCTCTCCATCCTCTAAGCAATTCCTGCCCTATATAGCCTTCTTCTTTTTTTCTGCGGAAGCTCCATCAAATTCAACCAAATGCTACCTAAAATAAACAGAATTGCACAAGACTCAAAGTAGCATCCATAGTGGCTAAAAGATAATTAATTCTTGATTAAACTTAACAAATTAAATGCGAATTCACTAGGAAAAGATAGGAAAGATGCTCACGCATCAACCACCCAGATGGAATCATGATGATCAACTTGAAGAAGGGTGTAGAAACAAGATTTGGGATCTGGGCATATAAGAAGATCAACTTTGGGAGCTCAAAACTTGTGAAGAACTCCCTCAAGGCTTGGAAAATTCACTTAGGAACGTTGAAACTTATTGGAAGTCCAAGCGTTGGTGGAAGTTTCAAGATGAGTTCAAGCACAAGCCACCATGACAAGGAGCTCACCAAATGTCCAACTTAAGGACTTTAACTAAAAGTGCTAGGTGGGAGACACCCCAACATGGTAAACTCTTCCAATTTTATTTTTCGTTAATGTTGGTAATTAATTGAATTTTGATTTTTTTTTGTTAGAATTATTTAGTTTAAGTTGTGGTTTTTACTAGTTTAATAATATTTGGTTTTATTTTGGTAGCTTGTTACTTAAAAAAAAGGGGCAACCCACGCGTACGCGTAGGCCACTCATGGACGTCGATACCAATTTGGCTCTCCCATCCAACGAACAGAGAGTTGTGATGGAATCGTGCGGCTGGTGTGCTAGAGGCACAATTTGATCCACACGTAGGCGTCCCCGACGCGTACGCGTCATTTTCATTTCTTGCGCACCACGCGTGGGCGTGTGCGACGCGCACGCGTCGCACGTAAATGCTGCCCCATTCAACTTGAACAGAGAGTTCTGCGAAAACAGCGCTGGAATTGTGCGTTTGGCACAATTTTGGCTTACGTGTACGCATGCTTCACGCGTACGCGTCATCTTCATTTATCTCCCTTCACGCATTCGCGTCAATGACGCTTACACGTCGATGAATTTTTGTCTCCTCCACACTCAAGCGTGACCCACGCGTACGCATGGATTTGAATTTATTAACCCCAGACGCAAGAACCCTAACCCATTCGTGTGCCCTATCCCTTCTCCCTCAACGTTCCATTTTCTCTTCTTTCCCTCCAAACCCCCATCAACAACATCATTAACCTCTACTCCTCACCACCACTGACCTTCATTTAGTGACCCCGAGCCGCCGCCGACCTCCCCCTTCTTCTTATTCTTCTCCTTCTTCTCTATTCTCTCTTCCCCCTTTTGCCACCTCCCGACCCTTCCTGCCTTCACCAAGCACCGCTGCAGATAGCCACTGTGCCGCTGTGTCGCCGCCACCTCTGGGCCGGCATTACTCTGCTCCACCCCTCAATTCCCTTCTTCTACCACTTCTGCTTCTCCCAGGTTTTCATATTTTTCCTACCATGTTTAAGTAATTCAGTTAGCTTGGTTTAATTTCTGCTTAGTTTAGTTAGATTAAAAATGCATGTTCTTAGTTGATTTTAGGTGGTTAGGTAGCTAGGATGTGGTTAGTGGATTTAGGTATGATAATTGCTCTGTTCTTGTTGTCTGAATTGGATGATTTTAAAATTGCTTTGCTGTTGATGTTGCTGATCTATTTTTAGACGCTGCTATTCGATGCTAATTGCTGGTATGCTGTTTGACTGCTGTTATGCTGATTTCGCTTAATGATGCTTGGGTCATATGAATTTTCTTGTTCTTCATGCTAATTGACCTATATTGGATTCATATGAGCTGCTGAGTTATTGATGTTTGTATTTGAATAGATGATGGTTGCTAAACCGAGATCAATTTTATTGATAAATCTGTTGCTGAACTCATATTCGAAAATGGACCTTGGTTCATGTGAAATATGGCTGTTGAATTTGTCTGAATTATTTTGAATTCATATGGACTGATTTTGCTGTTTGTTTAATTCGGGAATGCTCAATTTACTGCCAGAATGCTGCCGAATTTTTCTGAAAACCTTATCCTATTAATTTCCAATTGTGAACTGAATTTGGCACATTTTAACTCTAGTCCCACTGTTTATTGCCAAATTTAAGTCATAGAGTGGTTGGCTGGCACTTCCGCTTTTCTTCAGTTCCCTTTTATTCGATTTACATCATTGTAGACAACAAAGAACTAGTTGATGGATTTCTGTGTTGATTAGAACCTTGTTGACCAATGAATTTTGAACTAGTTGACGGATTTACTTCTTGTTTCTTTCTGCTGAGATTCTTTGAAGTTGCTATTGATGGTGCCTTTTTACTTGAGTGATGAAATACATTGATGATACCTTATGTTTACTGTTTATGCTTCTTACATTACATCTCTCATCATCAATGATTTGCTTTGCTCTCATGAGAGTGAGATTGCTTGTTCTTTAACTTTGTGCACTCATTTTGGTTAAGAACAACATTTCCATGCCACTAATTTTAACACACTTTTCTAACTCTTGACTTATTTGACTCTTTAACCTTTCTTTTAGTTGTCAACTAATTCTTTTAATTTCCTTTGAGGCATGATAATTGTTGTTGCTTAACAAACAAACATCTTGCTATTATTGCATGAATTTTTGGTTCGTATTCTGATTGATGTTTGAATTCTGTTTTCTTACATTCCAAGAGTTCATTTCCTTAAACTCACTATGATTGAGTCTCACTCGCCTTCTGTTACCTGTTTTTCTGTCTACTTGCTTATTTACCTGCCTTTCTTTCCTCTGATTTATTTGATAATCTGTACCCTGGAAATTCTATTTTTTAGGATGTCTAATAAGAAAGGAAAAGGTAAGGCTAAAGCCAGCTCCAGTAAGAGGAAGAGAGGACATTCATCCGTCACTCTATCGGATGTTCTATCGGATGAATTTTGGTGTGAAAAAAACTTTACTGGTCAAGAAAAAGCTTATCAACTTGTGCCTGCTAATGACCCAGTCAAATTTGCCAATCTTTACTCTGAACTCAAGTTTTCGGTCTTTGTGGAAAAATGGAACCTCTACTTGGAAAGGAAGCTCAAAATACCAACCGAATTGAAGAAGTACACTAAACATCAGATCAAACAGAGAGGTTGGGTATTTCTGGATAGAGATCTGGCAAAGGTAAACACATCATGGGTCCGTGAGTTCTATTCTAACTATTATTGGACGACCCTTGATGTAGTGCAGCTTAGGGGAAAGCATATTTTAGTCACTGAGGAGGCGATAGAGGATATCCTCCACTTCCAGCCTAAAACAGATGATACAGATGGTTTTCAGAAGGCTGAGGAGTCTATTAGATTCATGAGTTTTGATTGGGATGCTGTCCGGCGTACCATAGCCATTGATCCTGATGTTCCGTGGGCTATGGGAAAGTCAAAGGCAACTCCACGAGGTGTAAAAGTTATTTATCTCAATGATGAGGCTAGGCTGTGGCAACAGATACTGAGTAATTATGTTATGCCTAGTACTCACGAGTCAAAAGTTCCAGTTGCCATGATCCTCCTTATTTAGTGCGTCATGGAAGGGAAGGACCTATACCTTCCAAGGCTCATCAGGAAGTATATGTCCAGAGTTCATGTGAAAGGCACCTTGCCATTTCCCTATTTGATCACCCAGATGACTCGTCGAGCTGAGGTGCCTTGGGAGCCAGAGGATGAGAGACCACTGATTGCCGACTGCAAGAAGGTTATTCCGCACGGCAAGTGGTTCGGACCTCTAGGCCACAGACCACCTACTACTACTACATCTACTGATGCAGCCACATCCTCAGCAGCACCTTCAGCACCTGCAGCACCACCTGCTTTCGCAGCACCATCATCCGCTTCTCAGCCAGTCTACCACCTTGTGCACCGCCTTTTCGAGCGCCTTGATCAGATGGAGCTCCACAATCAGTGATGTTATGAGCAGTCTGAGCATCGCAATAAGCGACGCTATGCACATCTGAAGCTGATTGTGATGTCGGGGCGTACTGACATCCCCTCTGAGCCTGACACACCCTCGGAGCACTCTAAGGAGGAGGAGGAGGATGAGCAGGAGGAGACCCAGCAGGAGGCGACTCAGCCTGAGCACCCTACAGAGCCACAGGCACCTGCACAGCCACAGCCAACAAAACCAGTGGCACATCCTTCGACAGGCGATGATAGAGATGCAGGCGATGATCCTTCAAACCCAGCTTGACTGAGAGCATCGAGGACGATGCTGTGCTTTAAGTGTGGGGAGGTCGCCGTCTCCGGCGGATTATATTTTGGTGAACCATTTCAGACTTTTGTTCTATTTTGCTTTATTTTGTATTTTGCTTTACTTTATTTTATTTTTCTTTTAGTATTTGCACATTTCTATTTTATTGTACTCTTGTTTATTTTTACTTTGTTGTATTTTGCACTTTGGACTTGTATATATCTTAGATATTTAGCTTGAATTGCACTTTTAGTCTATTAGTTGTGATGTGGAAAAACATGGATTATTGAGCTTAGTTTACCCTTTTGCATATGAGAAATTGGTTTGACTGAAAATAGGGAGTAAACTAAAAACTTTTAGTTTTCGTAATCACAACATTTCATTTAGTATATATATATAATAATAAATGTTGGTCAATTTGTTGAAATTTTCAAGAAATTCATTTTTCTTAGAAAAGGCATTTAAGATTCACATTGATTTGAGTTAAAACTTTTTGTAACTTGCACGATATATATATATATATATATATATATATATATATATATATATATATATATATATATATATATATATGTAATTGAAATATGGTTTTTGAGCTAAGAACACATAACCCGTGAGTTTTTGAGCTTAATTGCATGGTTAAATTATTTAACCATGATTTTTATTCCTGTGTGTTTCTTCTCTATGATTGCAATCTTCGGTTTGTTCCATTCTATATGTCCATTATTTAGTGTATGTTCATGCTTATATGTGATTGAGGCCATCATTTGATATTAGTTCACTTATCCCAAATAGCCTACCATTCCATTTACCTTTGTTTGCCACTTTGAGCCTTCTTAACCCCCTTTTTGTTCTTTATATTACCACATCACTAGCCTTAAGCGAAAAAATAATTAATTACCCTATTTGAATCTTTGGTTAGCTTAAGATAGAGATTGCGTGTCAACTAAGTGTGGGGAAATATGGGACCTATGGTTAATGAGAATGTGTTTTTGCTTATATTGACAAATATTGGGAATTTGGGTGCCTACTCATGTGAAATTAGAAAAACATATGCATTGATATATTATGCTTTCACTAAAAAAAAAAAGAAAAAAAAGGAATAAATGAATAGGGGAATAAAATCACCCCCAATGTTAAGTTCAATAAAAAGATCAATGCATATGTGATGAAATTAAAAATTGATACATGAGTGTGTGAAAATATGTAAAAGTGAGATTTTGGGTAGCTAAGCTTAACTTTAGGATTGTATAGAGTATGTGTATGTGTTAGGTGAGAACTTAGGTTAGTCAAAGATTCATATGATAGCTCACTTGGCCATATATATACCCTCACCCTTACCTTAGCCCCATTACAACCTTGAAAAGCCCTCATGATATTTGCATTTGTACACTTGATAATTGTTGATTAGTTAGATAAAGAACAAAGTTTTAGAAAGCATGATTAGAGGAGATTTGAGTGGTTTAACCCCAAACACTTGAGTGATTAGAGTGCATATACAAATCCAGTGACGGTTCAATTGCTCATTTCCATATGTCCATATATTATCATTGCTTGTCTTGCAAGTTTGTGAACTTTTTTGATTAACTCAACTCAATTGTGAATGTGCTTTGATATGATTGATTTAGTCCTTGATTGTGCATATATGATTTCTTGAAAATTTCCATATGTCCATATATATATATAGTACTTAGAATAGCATGATGCATGTAGGTAGCTTGCATCTAGATAGGTTGCATTGCATAAGTTCTACCATTTTGCCTTCACTCTTTTGGTTCTCTTGAGCTTAGCATGAGGACATGCTAATGTTTAAGTGTGGGAAGATTGATAAACCCCATTTTTAGGGTTTATCTTGTGCTTAATTTAGTAGATTTTATTCATTATTTTCACACTTATGCATATAATTCGCATGTTTTACATTTTTCTTTCTAATTTTATGTTATGATTGAAAACATGTTTCTTTGGCATTAAACTTGCTAATTTTGATTCTCTCTTATTACCATTCGATGCCGGGATATATTTGCTGAGTGTTTTTAGGGTTATAGGGAAGGAATGACTTAGAGGATGGAAAGGAAGCATGCAAAAGTGGAAGGAACACAAGAAAATAGTGTTTTGAGAAGCTGGCAGCGACGCGTATGCATGACTAGTGCAGAAGACGTGCGACGCGTACGCGTGACCAGGATTTTTGCCAAGCGACGCGTACGCGTGACAAAGCGTCACGTGCTGCATTACATAGAAGACGCTGGAGGCGATTTCTGGGCTCCTTTTGGCCCAGTTCCAAGCCCGAAAATACAGAATAGAGGCTGCAGAGTGGGGAATCATGGAGACAACTTTCATTCATATAATTTTAGGTTTTAGATGTAGTTTTCTAGAGAGAGAGGCTCTCTCCTCTCTCTAGGTTTTAGGGTTCTTAGCTTTAATTCTTCTCAAACTCTGATTTCTATTTTACTTTAATTTAGTTTTCTTCTACTCTTATTAGTTCTAGCACTTTAGTTTATCTATTTCTCTTGTCGGTTTATTTATTTTCCCAATTTAATTTATGAACTCTTCATGTTAGATTCAATTTCCTATTTAATGCAATTTGAGGTATTTCATGTTTATTGCTTCTTGCAATATTTGTTATCATTGATGCTTGCAATTGTTGGTTTTAGATTTTACATTCTCTATTGTTCTTCTATGCTTTTATTTTATGCCTTTCAAGTGTTTGATAAAATGCTTGGTTGGATTTTAAATTAGCTTTTTATGTTCTTAGCTTAGATTGAGTAATTGGAGACTCTTGAGTTATCAAACTCTTTTGTTGATTAGCAATTGAAAGTTGCTAGTTGATTTGAATTCCACTAAAGCTAGTCTTTCCTTAGGAGTTGACTAGGACTTGAGAAATCAAATTGATTAATTCCACTTGACTTTCCTTCATAGTTAGAGGTTGACTAAGTGGAGCAATGGACAATTCTTGTCACAATTGATGATGATAATGAGGATAGGACTTCTAATTATCAATCCTTGCTAGGACTTTTCATAATTATTAGTTTATTTTCTTATCATTTACATTCCTTGTTCAACATTTTAAAAAAACCCAAAAAGATACTTTCCCATAACCAATTATAAGTACACTTTCCTGCAATTCCTTGAGAGACGACCTGAAGTTTAATACTTCGGTTATTTTTATTGGGTTTGCTTTAGTGACAAACAAATTAAATTTGATTGAGATTTAATTGTCGGTTTAGATCTATACTTGCAATGCGACTACTCTTGTGAAATTCTTTACCGACGATTTTTTCCCCCATCAGTCTTACTATTTACAAGTTGCATTGAAAACTCTCGTTAATCAAGTTGAATCAAATAGACATTACTTTCTTAGTATTTATTTTAAGACTTATTTTATATTTATTTAATTTTATTTAATTTAATTTTGTTTGTTTTAGCCCCAATAATGATTTGACCCATTTTTATTTTAGTGAACTTATGAGTTAGAGTTTTAAACTTAAGAGGTATAAAAACCTTCTAAAACCTGGTAGCCATTTTTTCTTTTAATTTCTTATAAATAAAAATTTCTTTGAATTTCTTTGAGAAATTTGGGTGTGAATAAGAGAAGGTAGAGTGATTCCCTTAGTTGTTGCATAAAAAAATCAAATTAAGGTAGATGAGTCCCTTTCTTTGATTTTCCATCTTACTCTGAATTACGTTTCGTATCATAACTCCTCCTTTTTTTCTACTCGTAATGCATATTTTGTCTACATAATTTCTCATGAATGATACCATCTTTGAATGAGCACATGTCACATATGATTCTATTATTCCTCATAAGTTGTGGTTTGTTTGTGCTATTGCAGGATTCACAAAATTGATTCTATTTTGTTGTTGTCCACTTGAGAATGCACAAAACATCAAAAAGAGGTGTTAGTAGGGTTGAAGAATCTGTTAACAGAAACTGTTAATCTATTGACCAAAGGACAAACGTAACTAATTTTAAATTTTTTAGGAACTAATTTGATTAAATAAATCATTTGGGAACGAAAATGATGATCGACCAATTTTTCGAGAACTAATTTGACAATTAACCTTAATTTAATTAGTATACATGAACAATATAATTTTTATCAACAAAGCTAGGTGTCCAAACTTTTTTAAACCAAGTACTCAACCAAGTCAAAGCGCGCTTCTTTAAATGTAGGTATATACGCGTTGTCGCTGCTGGTGCTTCTTCTTCCTCTTCCTACTCCTTCTCTTTCTCCTCCTTCATTATCATTGTTGTTGTTGTTGTCGTCTTCATCATCATCATCATCATCTTCTTCTTCTTCTTCTTCTCAACAACGTTATCATCATTGTTTCCGTCATCGTCTTCATCTTTGGTTCTTCTTCAACGTCATCGTCTTCTTTTTCTTCAATGTCGTCGTCTTTTTCTTCTCTTGTTTGATTTCTTCTCCTCCTTATTTTTTCTTTTCATCCTCTTTCATCATCATCGTTTTCGTCATCTTCTTCATCTTTTTCTTCTCCTCCAATATATGTTAAAAAAATTAGAGCACAGAAATTTTGATTCACAACATTAAAAATTTTAATGTACAACATATAAATTTTTAAAAGACCACATGTCAAGAAGATTGACACCTAACTAACAAAATATGCATAACACAGGAATTTTAGTATACATAAGATAATTGGTGCATAGCATAGAAATTTTGGTGCACAACACAAATTTTTTTAAAGAACTACGTATCCAAAACGTTGATACCTAACTAACAATATACATATAGCACATAAATTATGGTGTATAATACAAAATTTTTATGCACATCATAAAAATTTTTTATGCACAGCACAATAATTTTTGAAGGACCACATGTTTAGAACATTTACTCACCGAACCAAAAAAATTTTGTCAATAAATTTCTGTGCTATCTAACAAAATTTGTATGCTGAAAAGTGCAAAGAAAGAGAAGCGGTAATGCATCCGCACACTTTTTCTTATTGGACTTGTGTCAACTTGATTGGACTTGGTTACAAAAAACTTGTATGCACAGTATCATTGTAAATATAGAGCAAAATATTATTTTAATCCTTAATGTTTGACTAAATTTTAATTTCATCCTAACGTTTAAAACGTCTTATTTTTATTTCAAATATTTTATTCGTCCTATTTTAATCCTCTTGTCAAAATTAATTTTTTTTACCAAAAATATCTATTTTTTTATTGTTATCTTTTTTTCCTTATTATTCTATTACTTTCATTCTCAAATCATTACAACAATTATTATGATCACTACAATAATAATTTTTTTTTGCTATCTAGAAGAAAATCATAATGTTAGCAAGTTTTTTGGAAAAAAATTTCATAATTTTGCAGAGAAGACTAAAATAAGGCAAAATAAAATGTTTGAGATAAAAATAAAATATTTCAAACATTAAAAACGAAATTAGAATTTAATAACCTAAACATTAGAAACTAAAACAATACTTTACTTATTATATATCATCTTTTAATGTCTAATTATTGCAAATAAAAAATTTTAGTACATTATGTTAAGAATAACAAAATAATTTCTTTTATGAAAAATAATTATTATATATAGATTTAATATCAATAAAATTTTAATATTTTAGATTGTGTTTGATTTATATTTTTATTTTATTATTTTTATTTTTATATAATATTTTCAATTTAACCACTATGCATTATAACTAGAGACATATGTTATTTTATTTTTAATATATATTTTATATCTAATATACCCACTATTGATGATTTGATGTCTAATTTTATATATTACCACGTTATATATATGTAGCGTTAAAATACTTGGTATCCGTACACTTAATTAAGTCCATCAAAAAAGTGATATGAACAAATTAGTTATATTGCACATATTTTATTATTTTCAACTGCTTATTGACGTTCTTATTTTTTAATTAATCAATTAATTTTAAAACATAAATATTAGTAAAAAATATCTTCTATTTGAATTTAAAAAAATATATAAAAAATAAAAATAATAAAAATAAAAATTTAAATTTTGTATTTTAGTTTAAATTTTAAAAAATTTGCATTTTTTTAAATTCATGAATTTATAATAAAATGATTAATAATTTTTTTAAATTCATTAAAAATATTCTTTGATTCATTAGTACCTATGAAATAATCATTGGGACTTTTAATGTTCAAAACGTTAATGTAGGTCTGCTTTTATTGTCTAACTATAGAGTAAATAGTTAATGTGTTCCACTTTTTGAATAGAATTCTATGGTTGGTTAGTGATCCCTGGATGTCAAAGACGTAAATAGGATAATCTCGTAATTTCTATCAAGTGGAGACGATGGGGTCGATCCATATATTTTCTTTTCTTTTGCTGCATTTCATTCCTTTTAGTTGAGTTTGGTCGGCTGGAATCACTAAATGTTATTGTAGAGTAGGTAGCATAAGAACTCAATCGAGCACTTAGTTGAACTAAGAAGCAAATCCTGACTAACTAAGCAAATTCGGGTTAGACGAAAAATGACCAGAAATTGCTATCTTCTTTCACTACCGATAGAGTAAAGCATAGCCGTGTTTAAGCGGCGATAGTGATTTTGGTGGTACTGAACTATATCTCTATTTAAGTACCGAATAATCTCCATCAGGGCAGGCATATGTCAGCTGGATCGATAAGAGTGTAAGGAAGAATGCACGAATAACATCCTTTCAAAATGGTCCCTGAAATTTGACTTGCGACTCAATTTAACCTCCAAAATTTTAATTGACCTAATTTGTACCCTAAAATTTTGAGTTATGACTCACTTTGGTCCTTCCATCTATTTACGTCATCGGAAAGCTGACGTGGCAATTTTAATTGACACTTGGCACTATCAACAGTTATATGACGTGGCAAAAATATTATAAGCACCAATTTAACCCCTTGGGATTTGAACATAAAAACCTAGACGGTGCCCCAAATCTCCCAAATTGAAGCCGTTTTTGGTGAGTTGGGGAGGATGCTGAGGAGCGGCAACGAAGCTTCCCAAAACTCAAGTAGATCACATTTACATGGCAGTTGGGTGAGGAACGTATATCACGGCAGAGGTGGGAAGGTTCCACGATGGTGTGGTTGTAGAAAATGATAACATTAATACTTATTTCATTCTATTTTAAATCAAGAATCATGAACCTCCATTCAA
Source organism: Arachis ipaensis (assembly GCF_059453495.1). Classification (NCBI taxonomy): domain Eukaryota; kingdom Viridiplantae; phylum Streptophyta; class Magnoliopsida; order Fabales; family Fabaceae; genus Arachis; species Arachis ipaensis. The sequence goes on from NC_142435.1 coordinate 32,699,177, forward strand.
AAATAGGAACAGTTAAGTCTTCCATTAATTCCAGCTTCTCTTAAACACAAAACAAAAAAAATGCCAGCAACAATCCTCATATTTATTTTTACTATCAAACAACATTGCTACTAATATCTATTTGTCTAATGTATTAGAGTCAGTTGATCACAGTCATATACATAAAAAATTAAACTCTAGCATACAAGAAATCTACCAGTACTAACAACCATAATCAACCCAAGTCTCCAAAAAATTCACTAATCAAATAGAGCAAAAAAATAAAAAACAACAAACCTCAACCAATATATTCCAACAAAATAAAGCATTGCATGTTGAGAGCTACGATTTTTTTACTAATTTGTTTTTGAACAAATGATGATTTCCAAGTTCTTTGTTTTCACTATAAGCCGATGAAACAAATGCAAAAAAAAAAAGCTTCAAATTTCACCTACGGCGACAACATTGTTTCTTAGTTGCCGCAAGGTATACGAAAGGAGAAAGAAGAAGAAGGGTCAATTGAAGTTTCAGTAATGAACAGAGCGGAGCCTCATTGTGAGGTTTCATATAATTTAGTCTTATTTTATTCGAAAAATATTTTTATCTTAGTCGCTCCTAAAATTTTTATTTTAGTCTTATTTTATTATAAAAATATTTTTGGCCCCCTCTAGTATTTCATCTAGCTTTGCCCCTGGAAATGAAGTATTTTACATTTTAGGTTTCATTTAACTCCATTCTTATGTCTCACGACATCGTTTTAATATATTTTGGACACCACCAACAACTACATAATGTCGTTTATGTAGTGTTAGGTGTTAATTAAAATTACCATGTCAGCTCTCTGACGATGACAATGGACGAAAAGGCCAAATTGAATCACGACTTAAAATTTTAGGGAACAAATTCGATCAATTGAAAATTCGATGACTAAATTGAGTTGGAGTTAAATTTCATGAGCCATTTTAAATATTAATTCCTGATAAATATTTTACAACTTTTTTCTTCTTCTAGAAATTATTATCGGTCTTAGTTAATTCAACAAATCGATTATTGGAGTTATCGTATTATTAGTCTGAATTTTCTCTTTTTCACTGTAGATATTGTGTCAGGAGTAAATTGGCATAGGAACTAAAGCATAATTTTTTTTCTAGAATTAGAAGTAACAAATAGTGATAACAAAGTAATGTAAATTAAAAATACCAATTAAATTTATACAAGATATAATTTGAGAAATAATTAAAGCATTATATCAATTAAATCATTTAATTTGTAAAATTAAGTATATAACAAACATTTTAATCGGTTGTTTGTTACTTCAAAATCTAAAAATTTAAATTTGAGCTCTTAATTTTTTCAAAAAAAATTTCAAATTATTTTTTTATTTTTAATTTTTAGAATATTTCTATTTCTTCTTTCTGCCATAGGGTAAACCATCGCCTTTTAGCCTCTCAGATCCCCGATTGATTTTACCATAAAAGCCAACGATAGAAAATAACTTCCTTTAAACATAGCTTACAATTTTTATCGTACTTGCTTTTTAAAGAGCAATTCTTTTCAAAATTTCAAAAGGTGCCGAGTTAGAATCTCATTCTAACTAAGGCTATATTTTATATTAGCTTTTTCATTCTAAAAAAATTTTGATAATGGCTACTTAGAAGTGAATGAATTAAAAGATAGTTTTCAATTAATTTTAAAAAAGTTAAATATTCTATTTTAAATTCATAAATTTATAAAAAATAAATTTTTCAAAATATGAACTAAAACATAAAATCCGACTTTTTATTATGAGTTTTATTTTTTTATATTTTATTTGAATTAAAATAAAAGTATTTTTATTGATATTTATATTTAAAGTTAATCCAGTAATTTTAAATAAGTATTTTTTGTTGTCTCTATTAACTTGAAAATAAAAACAGGGCTGCTACACATCCATATAACCATGTAACCAAGTTGGCCCAAACCCAAATAGAATAAGACGCATTAAATGGCGAGTGAAAACACACGCCAGAGACAAACGAAACCCCTCCTTTTTCATTCGCACTTCATTATGAAAAAACGTTACATCTTCTTCAACACGAAACCAATACATGAAACAACTCATTCTCTTCGAATCTCTCTCAACATCACTCAAACTTCAATCACGTTCTCTGCGAAAATTACTACTGGAAAGGAATCGGGAGAAGATTTCGCAAGCAACAACCAGAAACGAACAAAAACTGCAACAGAGACTACCAAAGGTATGAGAAAACTACTGTTCATTTGAAATCTTGCAATGTTGCGCTTCTCCTACTTGCATTTTAGGTTTACTAGATTGATTTGCTTCGTTTAGTAGATGAAACTATTGTGAATGTATTTTTACAGTATAACTAGGCCTTGGAATAAAATTTGTTGTTATTTTCATTCGATTCAGTGGATAGTGTAACTAGAGCTTTGAGATTTGTTCGGTTCGGTGGCCTTTATAATTTTGGTTCACCAAGTGAATGATGTTCGGTTCGGTGGATTCCTTTTGTGCTAGCATGCAGCAAATCATTTCCTAACTGTTTCATTATTTATAATGTTTGATTCTGTGCATGAATGAGTTTCGTTAACGCTGTCCTATATAATGCTAGTAAGAATCTTCAGTTTGGATTCCTTTGAGAAGCAAATAGTGTATTGTCCAAATGTAAATTTTGTTTAGGACAATTGATATTAGAGACAATTCTTTCACTTTGATAAGCTATACTACTGTAAAATTATCTCATTATATTGGATAAATTTCAGTAAGAGTTTTTAAAGAAGCCAATTTGAAAATGTCATTTTGAAAGAACACCTAATTCATGAAATTTGAAAAACTTTTCTTTTGGAAGATGTTGATTTGATTAAGATATACGTGCTTGTTCTTATCGGTGTGGATAGTTTAACTAGAGTTTTGAAATTGGTTGTTACTATCTTCAGTACTTCTTTTGCATGGAGGAATACTATTCTTGTTAATTGAAAGTTGATCACCATTTATTAACCACATGAATGTTGTTCGGTTCGGTGGCCTTTGTGATTTTGGTTCACCAATTGAATGTTGTTCAGTTCGGTGGCCTATGGCATTTTAATTGACTTGATTAATATATACATGCTTGTGCTTGTTGATGTATTGAGTGAAGTATTGACCAAAATTTTTCATTACAACAAAACAGAACAAGACAATGGCAACAATGAAGGAGAAGCCGCACTATAACGTAAGCAGATTAAATATATTTATCCGCTTTCATTCGAATAATATCTATTTTGTATTATAAATATATCCTCACATTCTATTTTAAAACTTGCAGAAAACTCATTATTGCAGATGCCAAACAGAGGCAATAGCAACAGTGTATAAGGATATGAGTCAAGAAAAGAAAGATATAGTGGAAGAAATGGGATGAAAGATATAGTGGAAGAAATGGGATTTGGTGCCCTGGCAAATGTCCCAGAAATGAATGTCTCTAATACCCTGTTGAAAGAATTGCTTGACTTATTGTAAATTCACATCTAGGGATTTAGATAGTAAATAGCATATACTATGATTAACTGATTGTAATTAAAAATATTTTGTTTAACTTGTTTAAAAAGCAAAAAATGCTTACTTCAAATGTATATTTGTCAATATTAATCTAAATGTTAATGTTAATATTTATATTTGATTCAAGATGGATTACTCATCTGAGATATTAATTTTGTATATATGTTGGAACTGGTTGGCTGCTGTTTTATTCCAGGTTCTCAGTGATTGCAATCACTGTATTTACCAATACATTACGAACACCAAAAGAACACAGTGAACCGAAATTAATACACTGGGCGAACCGAAAGTTGCAAACACACTGACACTGAACCCTAAACACTAAACCCTGAACCCTGAACACTGAACCCTGAACCAATAAACCCTAAACTGCCTAAAACCCCAAAACCCTAAAACCCTAACCCTAAACCATAAAACCTAAACCCCTAAAACCCTAAAACCCTAAACCCCTGAACCCATGAATCCCTGAACCCCTGAACCCTGAACCCTGACACCTGAACCCTGAACCCTGAACCATGAACCCTGAACCCTGAACCCCTGAATCCTGAAACCTGAACCCCTAAACCCTAAACTCTAAACCCTAAACCCTAAACCCCAAACACTGAACCCTGAACCCATAAACACTCCTAAAGCCCTAAACCCAAAACCCTAAACCCTGAAAATCCATCTAAGAAAGAGTTTTAAAACTCCACCAATGTAAGTTTAAAATATTTATGTTACTCTTTTAGATTTTTTTAATAATTTTTATTTAATTAATCACACGGAAAATGTAACTAGCACTACACCTGATTCCCGTTTCTCAAAACAAATTCTAATTATTCAACTTAGAAATTAATACACTAGACGAATCGAAAAAGCTACATATATCAATATAGAATTTCACCAAAAAAGTGACTATTCATTAAAGACTAACAATAGTCGGAAATTAAGCCTGCTATAACCATGGTGAATCGAAATTTGCTCATGGGTGAACAAAAATTTACATTAATGTCTCCGTCCCGAGTCGCGTTTCTTATTTTCGTAGAAAAATCGGCAAGTTTGGGATAATGTTTGTAGAACTTTCCAGCTTCTTCTAGTGTCTTGAAAATCATTCCCACCTTTGGGACAAATTTTTCATCCACAACACAGCTGGTCTGCACGGTGAACCGAAATCTTAATTACGGTGAAACAATTATATAGTGCTTAGGGAACAAAACATAATATATTCGTCTAATTTTTTTTAGACTCCATTCTGCATACCGAACCGAACACATGGACATGGTGAAACAACTCTATAGTACTTACCGAACCGAACAGTTACTCACAGTGAACGAAACCATTATACAAAACCAAATTCGAAACAACTCTGTCTACAATTTATATATTATCAATTTAATTCAATTCAATTCAGATACAGATCACCTCAATCCATTCAATTCAATTCAAATAAAATTAACAATTGCATTCCATTGAATTCGATTCAAAATTCAATAATCCAAACCTCATTAAATTGATGCATTTCGGAAGAATTATCCAAATCGCACTCATTCAACTGATTTAAAGTTGATTCATTCATTGTTTCAATTCAGAAGTGCAGATTGACGAAGAAAAAGAAGAACGACGAAGCTAATTATGTTGAAGTCAATCCAGATCTGTAATGTAGAGAAGAAAAACGCGAATAGAAGAGAACAACGAATTTAATTAGATTGAAGAAGAAGAAGGAGAAGAGGAAGAAGACGAAGAAGAACAAGAAGAAGAACGCGAACAGAGAATAAGAAGAAGAAGAAAGAAAACGCGAGAAGAGAATAAGGTTTACGTTGAGAAAAGTTTACGTTGAGAAAGGTTGATCACGCAAAAGAAGGATTACGTTATATACGTTATATGAGGCGCGTGTAAAACAAACGAGTGTAAAACGCGTGCAATGGAAGATACTTGGATAACATCTATATAATTTTTACATGGATGTAAAGCTTTTCCGAAATAAAAATATCAACATGTTACTAAAAATGATAGAAAATGTGCATTGTATATGCTTTTTTCATATCACATTTTCTTTCTAACTCTATTAATAATTTTTGGATAAAATATATTTTTTTGCCGATATTTGTGATTTTTTTAAATTATTTTTAATATTTAATTTATCTCAATTTTATTCTTAATGTTAATAATATTTAAAAAAATATAAATATTAAAGACAAAATATATATTTTATCTATAATTTTTTTTCCTTGATTTCATTGGCTACGTGAAATTAGGTGAATAATTTGTTTTTAGATCGTTCGTACCCAAAACAAGAAAGAAATATCTTTTGATTCGCAGTCTATCTCTTTTGGCATTATTATTAAGAATAGACCAAAAATCACAAGATTTTGTCAAAGCACAACAATTATACCACAAAGACTCAACAACCAAGACACATAAAATTTGCCTACACATAAAATAAAACAAGCAACTCATACATATATCACCTACAATTTTATTAAATCAAAGTTTCGTCCGCCACTCTACTCTACTGCTTCATGTCTCTTAAATTTAATTTACGGTTGATTAATAAAACGTTTAATTTTGATGTATCGACAGTATAAAACGTTTTATAAGGTCGTGTAATTACAGTCATTCTCTTAGTTGATTATTCACGTAATTAATATAAAAAAAATTATTTTTGGTAATATAATCTTATGTGATTGGATACACGTATAAAAACAATTTTACATTGATAATGCATCAAAATTAAATTATAAATATAATGACTCAATTCCAACTGTAAAATTTCTTTATCAAATCACAAAACATACAAAATCCTCTTAATTTTTTATCTAAATTTATTCATCAGTAATTCAGTATATATATATTACTCAATGGACTAACCACTGCTTTTTAACTTTCACTAAAGCAAAGATACTAAGTTTTAACATGCAAACGCAATAATAATAACCACACAGAATACCAGTTCCAGATTACATATTATAAGCTACAACCACCACCACCTACACAAATATAAATCCATCAAAAATAACAGGAAGCAGTAAAGGCTAAAAGTAGTTTTCACTATGTATTACTGCTAAATTATACAGCCAAATACAGAAAAGCCAACATTTTCTGGTAGTAGTTTCAATCCAAAAGTATTGTTGGTGGAAGGTATACACTTAAAGCTTGATCTTGATATGAAGCAAGTTTCACAATTGAACTAGCTGTGGGGTTGCACCTTCTCTGTACTTCAAGGAATCCTTCGCTCAGAACTTGCTCCACCCACTTCACCACTGTATCCTGGTCCAAGACATATGCTGCTGCTAGCAACTGGTCAATGACTTCTGACTGAATTTGTAAGACACATTCTGATCCAAGAATCTTGTTGAAGTTACTTCTAATTACTTTTAACACTCTATCTTCCAGCGCATCAAAATCGAAAGGTTTGAAAACAACTGTTTGGTAAGCTTGATCACACAAATCTTGCAACCAAATGTTTTGGTTGTTCCCAGTTGAGACATGTTTGGAATTTTCAATGTCCATTTGTTGCGATTCACTCTCTTCAGCTGGAAGATTCAAATCCAAAAGCCAATTTGATGCTATATGTGCCCTTTTAGGCACATCTGAGATTAAATGTCGATCGTGGTGAAATTCATTATCACCAATCAATTTTCGTTTATTTACAAAAATTAGATTTGGCATAACATCTCTCAATCTGTTAGATATGATGTCTCCAATGGCATGTTCAACTTTGATCTTGATAGCTCCTCTTTTTGCCATTAGTATCCTTTCCTCAGGATAGTTGGAAGGTTCTTCTGTTAAGGTCAAACTATCTTTATAATTTAAAAACGAAGTCACAAATGTGGCATTGTTTAATCCGATTTCTCGTCCGTGCGAGTCTGTTATTTTCCCCGTCCTGATGGCTTGCAACAAACTGCTTTGAGTTACTCCATCTGCCTTATCTACATTTTCAAGAAAAACCACAGACAAAGTTTTCTTGCAAAACTCCCCCACAATAAAATCAAGAGTAGTCTTCCCCCTAAATTTAACAGCATTGCATGCTCTCATTTCTTTGGAACCTAGATCCATACAAATAAAGCTGTCCCGACTTCCATACAAAATCTCAGCTAAAGCAACGGCTACTTTCTTTTTGCCGTGCCTATCAGGTCCCACAAAATTCATCCATAAATCACCTCGTTGAATTGCTCCACATTGTCTAATCCTTTTTGTTGAACTGCAAACTATTGCTTTGACGATAGCATGTAATGCTTCGTCTTGCCAGGTTACCTCCTTCGATAGAACTTCAAAAAGGCTTTTGGGATTTCTAGCATCAACTTGTCTAACATGGTCGAAACTTAAGCAGGAAGAAGACTGTGACATATGTTTCAAGATATTCCCATCAGCCAAATTGAAGTTGGAAGAAAATTGACTCCCAATTTGCTTTGGAGGACCCATTGAATATTCGTCAATAGGTTTCTTAAATTTATTGCTGGTAGGAGAAGAACATAGTCCTAAACCCAGATCTGTGGTTACAGAATTAACTGAAGTTGGAGACATTTCACTACCATCGCACACACTTGAATTGGAGATGTTGCATGATCTCAGGTCAGCTGAGTCGAGATCTTCCGCTTTTTGGAACATAGGTTTCGAAGTATGCTTCCCCTGCATTTCCTTGAAGGCCAAAGAAAAAGAACTGGTTGGTAGTGATGTAGACAGAATTTGCAAATTGGCTGGAACTTCCGAGTTTAGATCGATGACTTCAACAGGAGAATTGTCTGTAACTTTGCTGTCACGATTTTCAGCATCTTTCTTTTTATCTTTAGTACAAAGAAAACCCATAACATTCGGACAAGAATTTGCTTCGGAAAATCCCTGGCGCAGATGATAGTAAACATTATCCATGTTCTTATGAGTTGGCATGGATTTACCACCATCGAATAAAAGAAAATCATCCTTTTTGGTCTGTACTGAATGGAAAAGAAAATATTTTTTACATAAACAAAATGAGAAAAAATTCATCGATAAAAATCAAATAATTCGTTTAAAAAAAACAATTGCAAATTTTTTTTATTAAGTAACCAAAATCTTTTCCAAAAATCTAATTTGTATATCTTTTAATATTCATTGTTTTAAGATTGGTGAAGATTATACTTAATCAAAATGCTCTTTTATATCGCCAAATTTTTTATCCCTTTTATATAACCAAATTTTTTGCTCATTTTAACTGACATTTATCCGACTGCTATACAGTACTCAGTACGCACCTTAGCATTCAATCCTTTTGCTGCATTGATTTCTGCAATCTGTAGCCATGGCTGATAGTTAGATTGACATGGTTCAACAGCCAAAGAAGAAAATCTTTCCTTTGGAGCAGGCACTTCTTGTTCACACCTTTCGCTGTTTTGACGGTGCCTGAGATTGGGAATACAGCCAGGTAGTGGACTTTTCAAATCGGAAGGGGAAGAGAAAAATCCACCAAATGGTACAAATGAATCCATTAAACTGTCAAACAACAAAATATACATGAGATTAAATGAAAATGAAAATCCATCTATAGAACTAGTTATTACTTATTAGTTTATCATACGAATAAAAATGAATTCACATCTATCCATTTATTATTTAATTGATCATGACAATCTATCTATAAGTCTTCTATAATAATATTCCGCTCATCCTTAAATTCAGAGTTTTTATCAAAAAAGAATTATGGTGGTATGTTTGTATATAGACCCGCTTCATTAAGTTAAAGAACTGAAAAACATTTAATCCAAAATATTAAAAGACTCATCTATGAAAATTCTTAATAAAAAAATTTAAAAAAAAAAAAAAGAAACAACAACCGAAACTACTCGAAGCATGCACATGATGAATAAAAGAATTAATATTTAATCTCCTTTGTTGAAAAGTTCTGACAGTAAACAACTACTTTGGAGAAGTTGAGAGTTACATGAATAAATAGAAGAAGATATTCATTGAGGAAAAAAATCACCTGGACCTTGGTCTCTGGCAAGATTGAAGAGAAGTAATGGGAAGAAGCTGCAAATCCCAATCTTTCTCGACAAAAGGAAACCTTCCAACAAATTTTAAGTAAGACTCATAGCTCCCAGCAAAACCAATCAACCATACCCTCTCACTATGAACCTTCAACAACCGCCCCAGTTCCCCAAGAACACCCTCTTCACCGCCGTTATTCTCCTCCTCCGCCACAAAACCCTTCAAGTCCCCCAAATTCACCACCACTCCTGGCCCCACGCCCTTCTCCGCCACCTCCTCCGCTTCCCTAATCCCGGACACAATCCTCAACCCTACCAGCTCCACCGGCAGCACCCCCTCCCTCCGCTTCTCCACCGCCTCCACGAACTGCCGCATCGCCTCGCCAGCACACGCGCCAAGCAGCACCGGGTTCCTCCCCTTGCTTCTCACCAGAACCTCCCCAATCCTCCTGAAACTCTCCTCCTCCCCTCCGTCTCCGCGGCCGGAAAACGGGAACCCGAAAAACCCTCCCCGGCGGCCTTGTTCCGGCAAGTTACATAGAAAAACCGGCGGCCCACGCGATCTCGAGTAGCGAAAAAGCTGCGGCAAGGGCCTGAGTATCGCGAGCTTAATTTCGGAGCTCCGGAAACCCGCTTCAGCGAAAACCCGACTGACAACCGGGTCATCAAGAATCGATATCACCAAATGCTGCAGCTCAACTTTAACCGACGAAACAGAAAACGGTTGCTGAGTTTGTTGGAGGTTGTTAGAGTGGTTACTTTGGAACAAGAGTTGGTTATGGAACGTGTCAGGGTGTCGGCGCTGATTGGCCTGAGACCGCTTGATGGCTGCCATGAGGGAGTTGGAGACGGGCGGGTCAGTGGATGGGTTGGAGGAAGGGGAGCGGTCGAGGGACACGGAGAGGCAGAGGTCGAGGGCCTTGAACTGAAGGCGCGGCGAGTAGGCGGAGTTGCGGGCGCGGCAGCATGCGTCGCGGAGGAGGGAGGAGGAGGGGAGGGAGAGGAGGGCGGAGATGGCGTGGAGAGAGGTGGTTTGGGCGTGGCCGCGACGGCGGGCAACGGACACCGCCTCGTCGAGGGCGCGGGCAGCCTCTGGTGTTAGGCATTGCCGGGCTGCTGCCACCGGGGTTGGCATCTTGGTAGCCTCAATATCATACAACAAAATCAAAATCAAAAGAATCTTGGACGTGAGTTGTGACTCTCTTGCTTCCTCCTCTCTTTGCGTTTGGAGTGAAGGGAGCGATTTATTTATTTATTTATTCATTTACTAACACACTCAAATTAATCCTTAACAATTTTTAATCCAAATATTTGATTATAATAATTTTTTATTAAATTTAATTTTAATATACAATTAATATAAAGTAATTTTTCATATGCATTCAATTATATTCATTACATTATTTAAAATAATACTTTTTTTATATTGTCATAAAAAATAAATATAATTTTACGATTATATTAGTATAACAAAATTAAATTTTAAAAATATTATTATAAAATAAATTAAACTTTTTAAATACCAGAGGAATCAATTTTTTCGACAAAAATAAATTTAAAAAGACTTAACATAATAAAAATCTGTAATTTGTAATTTATTAAAAATTAAAGTGTATCGTTTAAAATAAAATAACTTAAAAATCAATTCAGATGTTTAGTCTTTAGTAGTACTATTGATCAGAGTGGAAGAGAAAGCGGGTGAAATGGAATAATAATGATGGAAGGGAGGGAGTGTGTGAGACTGTGAGTGGGGTGAAATATTTTTTGCTGAATAAGGAAAAACAACAGTTGGGTCATGGGTGTGTGGGGAGGCTTGGGAAATTTAAGAAAAGGGATTATGTGTTGTGTGTTGGGTGGTGAGAGTGAGTGCCTTCAGCTTGTGCAAGTATACTCATATTTTTTCTCTTTTTTTTTTATTTGTCATGTTTGTTTACTTTTTAAATGTAGAATTTGTTACTAACTTATTTATTTATACAACGTTTGAAAATTTTAATTTATGAGTTAGAGATTATTAATAATATGATTTCAAAATCACATATAATTTTATTTCTTAATTTCTTGTGGTATCAACTATCAAATGAAAATGAGAAATAGAAAAGAAAAAGAATAATAATTAATAAATAAATGTATATAATAATGGTGGAGTGAGAAAAAAGGAAGGGTATGTATGTGGGTGAAAATGGTGGGTCCGAGGCACCCAGGGGCCAGGGTGAGTGTGAGTGAGATTTCACTGAGGAGTCTGTGACTTAGTTATGAGTGAGTCATGACTCATGAGCCATGAGTATTGCGCATAGATTCTTTCCTTTCCTCTCGATCTCTTTCAATGACAACGGTATAACATCGGAAATCCTTATTTATTGTATAGAATAAATACGATTCTTCTCATATTATTTATTTTTATTTTTATCTTCTATATATTTTTAAATAAATTTAATTTTCATGTACTAGTAGACAAGAACAGATCCGTGTATAGTTTGGTGAGGCAGGTATCCTCACTAGAATTTAGATTCTTTTTCGGTAATACATAATAATAATATTGTTTTTTCTATATATTATTAATTTTAACTCCACTATATAAATTATTATAAAATTTATTTTATTATCGTGTTATTCAAGCGATTTTTTATTTAAATTAAATATATATTATTTACGAAAATTCATAAAACACAAAGCATTTACGAATTTACATAACGTATCACATCTAAAATATTGTGACCCAAACGTAATTACGAGTATATTCTAGAGACTGAATATCTGAAACATGATACATTACTTGTTTAACGTATCTTGGATGCATCCAAGATCCGCATCCAAGATCCGAGATACGATACAGATAAAAAAACGTGTATTGAGTACCCAAGATACATGTATAGAGAAAAAATAATCACAGAATCGGGATATATTCATAGTGAGAAATAGGATACCCGAGATGCGTGCATAATAAAAAATAGGGTCACAGTATCTGTGATACGTGTCTCATTAAATAGGTGTCTCTATATTCTAGATAACTAGGAGAAAAACTCTATATAAGAAACTTTCTAGCTCAAAACTCTATATAAGAAACTTTTTAGCTCAACCATTACTTACACTACATCCATATCTTTATTCACTGTCTTTATCCTTTTTTCGTAATCATAGATAATAATCCATTCCTCTTTGTTGTAATTTATCCCAATGGAATAATAAAAAATAGTGAGAAATGAATGATTTTTGAGTTTGATTCAACTTTGATGTTGCGCACTTGCCATGTTGATTCTCTACATGCACTAAAGACTGTCATACTAAGCAACATGGGGACATTAGGTTCCAAGGAGGTTGGACGTATTGCATATAGATTTTTACCAGCGCTTCCAAATGGTGGATTTACTAACAAGTTATTATGGCTCGAAGCTGATCAGCATGTAAAGCTAATGTTCGACGTACATGCTAGGATAATGCTGCAACATGTGATGAATGGTATGCTGCGGTTTGTGAAGTGGGTGGTGGTTGTGGGCCATCCTCTTCGAGGCCGAAGTAATTCCGTTGATGCAAGATCAATTCACTTCGCCCAGCCTTGTAATAGTGTCGAAGAGGATGACAGCGAGGGTGATTCGGAATTTCGGATTACGTTACTGAAACCAAGTCGTCCAACGAGAGTGATTCTTCTATGAGTATGTGCCAGAGACTCCCATTGGTGGGGTGCTCAGTTTCTCCTACCTCCTCCTTTGGTCATTCCATAATTATCAGAAGTTCCAAGTCATTATCAGACTTTAAATTTGGACACAATGCAGCTAGATGATCCTTTCAACCCTGATGACAGGGAAGATTACAACACGGATTGTGATGTAGAGTTTCGGGTGGGCCACAGGTTCAGGAATAAGGATGTTGGTCTGATGGAAGTAAAGAACTACACCATTTGAACTACTGGTAAATTTTATCCTTTACCTTTTATGAAATTAAGTGCCTATATGTTGATTATGTTTTATACTAGATGCTGAGATCTATGAGTAATTTTGTAGGGCGGTGCATAGATTTGGTGGACGATATACCTATTTAGTGCCAATCATATCTCAAGACCATGCTCAGTTAGATAGTAGTTTAATTTGCAAGGTCATCAAGACAATAATATATGTTGATCCCTCTGTTTTTATTTCAGTGTCACAAAGTAGAGAACAACAAAGTTATCATTTTAAGCCATCATATCGAAAGGTGTGGATGACAAAGTAGAAGGCGATTGCTCAGATTTATGGTGATTGGGAAGAGTCGTACAACAAGATACCCAGGCTGTTACAAGCTTTGCAAGAATGCCTCCTAACACGATACACGATTGCGTTGTTCCTTATTATGACTGCAACATGATTAACAGCGATAGCAGCCATCTTGATAAGGTCTTTTAGGCATTCCCTCCTTGTGTTGAGGCATTTAAGTACCGCAAGCCTTTTGTATCGGTTGATGGGACACATTTGTACAGCAAGTGCGGGGGTATGTTGTTAATTATTGTGGCCCAAGATGGTAATAACAACATTCTGCAACCCCATTTCTCATTATGAATGTATCTTGGGTACTGTGACTTCTTGTCTCTCTGCATGCATATCTCAGATATTCAGTATCCGTTTCTCCATCTGTGTTGTATCCCGAGTGCATCGGGATACCTTAAACTGGTAATGTATCATATCTCAGATGTTCAGTCCCCGAAATATGCTCATAATTATGTTCATATACAGTATTCGAGATTTAGCACGTTATGCAAATCCATAAATGCTTTGTGTTTTATATCGTAAATAATATAATAATTTAATTTAAATAAAAAAATATGTTATTCAAGCTATGAGAAACAAAGGTAGTAAAAGAGAAAAAATATGAAAAAGATTAATATTATAAATTTATCACCATATATTTTTAAAAAGACAAATATATCCACTTAGAAAATATGTTTAATTATTCTGTAAGTTTCTATAGTTTTACTGAAGGTTCCTATACTTTTTTTTTCAATTGGGTTCCTATATCATAAATTTTTTTTTCAATTTAATTTCTACCATGACAAAAACGTTTGAGATAACTGAATATTCTATTAAAAAAATAAATATACTCACTATTTGGGTTGGAGATCCAATTGATGACACCTCCATATTTCTAAAATTCTAAAATAACCCTAGGTATTTTGTCCCACACTCACACCTTGCCATAAACTCTTCGCTGAGCTCCCATGTCGCCGTGTCTCCTCTGCTCGACGTCCGTCGCGTTCTCGGTGTCCGTCGTTCTCGCCGTCCGTCGCGTGGTCGTCGTCCATCACGTGCTCGTCTCCCTTTTCCTCGTCCACAGCTTGTCCGCCATCATTGCTTGTCTGTCGTCACTACTTGTAATCCTGGTGCTTCACTGCTCGCGTCTCGCCGCGCCGCTCCTCTATCCCTCCCTTGCTGCTTGAACTGCTGCTCGTCATCCACGCTCTAAGTAGAGGCCTTTTATTGAGGAAACTGTGCTGGTTTTTAGGAGTTCATTCGTTATTTCATAATTTGCTACTGTGTAGGTGGAATAAATTTGCAACTGTCAAAATCTGAACGTGATTTCTATGAGGCCCTCTTCACTAGATCTAAGGTAAGTTTTGTGCAATAGTTCTTGATGGTGATTGAGATTATCTTTTAATAATTTGTTTTACATTCTTTTTAATAAATTGGTAATTGTCCTCTGTTTTATAGTTTATGCCTAAAATTGATCCTCTGCTTAAGCAGTTTGGATATTTGTTAAGTATATTCTTGTTTGGGATTGTTGTTATGAGTCTTGAATATTTTTATGCAATCAAACAAGTTCAATTTGATTATTATGTTGCACAAGAAAAGGTTTTACACAACTATGCGAATAATATCCTTGACCTGCTATTGCAATTGAGACAGTGTTGTAACCATCTAGTTTTTGTTGTGGTATTGTTAAATTTCTTCATACCTTTTTTGTCTTCCCAATTTCCATTCATCTCATATACTCTCTATTTAATGATGAATTGTCTTATTTATGCAATGGTAAGAGAAATATACAGATTTGAGTATACCAGAAAAAAAATCTTAAAAAAATATAAATCTATTATAAGTTATAGACATGGATATATAAGTAAATTTATAATTTATTAATATTTTTTAGATGTTTAACGTTATTAAGGACTAAATAAAAAAAATTATAATTTAAAAATCTAATTAAAAATTTAATAAAACTATAAAAACTTAAATAATTAAACCTAAAAAATATAAAATCTAAAAAATATAAAATCTTAATCATTATACAAATCTTTGTGTAGCTTTTCTATTAATATTCCAAAAATGAGGTCACTTATATTGTGTTATTATGTCAGATCTACTAATTTAATTTAATTTTAAAATTAAAAAAAAAAAGAAACTTGCACTAATGTATACACACACAAAGTATGTGTGTATATCTAGAAAAGTGTATTATCTATATTACATACTATTGTTAAAAGAAAATACTAATAATTAAAATATCATTAGAAAGATAACGTAGCTAGTATGTTTTATTAAAAATTTATGAAATTATTTTATTCTATATCAATAAATAAACATATAATAAGATAATTATACCTTCAAAAATAAAGTACTTTAAAGTTTTTTTTCCTCATGACCATAATTGTAGTTTTTATATAAAAATATATTTATATATTTCTTATATCCAAATATTTAAATAAAAATTACTTCAATAAATATATCAAAATATAAAATATTTTCTATTTATACTTGAAAAGAAAAATACTTCTCTCAACCGTACTAACATGCAAACCCAAATCTGTAACCAACTTTTTGCCAATATCTAGTTGGACTCATCAAATGATTTTAGTCACACACATCCGAATTTAATGATTTCACATCATAAAATTGGAGAATCAACCGAATTAATCGATATAAAATGTTATATATAAAAAATATCATACCAAATTAGCGTATATATATTATTTGATTTATTTTAATATATATTTTATATTTTAATATATTTTATTTTTAATAATATTTATATAGTTATTGTAACTATCCTAAATATAAGTATACTAAAATTTATCATTGTATATATTTGTACACTAAAATTAGTCACTAAAATCAGCCACTAATATATATATGTATAAATACATGTGTGATTTAATTAATTTTCAATATGTATTTGTATTCCAATATATATTATATTAATCGGTTTTAGTGACAGATTTCTTCTCAAAGTCACGTACCATCGACCTTGCATTGACCGCGTAAGCTGCATTGATCAAAGTTCGCTTCCTTTCTATGGACTTGAATCGCATCATGAAATTTACTGTCAGTTTGATATAATTTTTTGTTGTCCTGAATAGGCATGACAAAAGTCTCCGACAGGGGATACCTGTGGGGATTTACCCATTGGGGGCAGGTATGGAGGGTAATTTCTACCCGCGGGGACGGGAGACGGGGCCCCGTATAATAAACGGGACGAGGGAGGGGGTAGAGGTCCTTTCCCCGTGGAGACCCGTTAAATCCCCGTTTATATGAAAAGACAAAAATACCCCCGATATATATATAAATAATATGTGAGCCATTGGAGAAACCCTAGCCGTTACATACTCACATATGCTTCACTTCTTCAGAGACCGAGAGTGAGAGCCTCATTTCCTCTTCACTCCACTCCTCCTCAAAGTTGAAACTATCAACCCCTCCTGTCTCCTTCTCGAACACCGCCGACCGCCAACCGCCGCCTCCCACCCTTTGGGTCCCTCAGCGCCGCAGTCTCGTCTCCTCTCCTCTCCACTCCTCCTCAAAGTTCAAACCCTCAACCCTCCTGTCTCCTTCCCGAACATCGCCGGCCGCCGCCTCCCACCCTTTGGGTCCCTCGGCGGCGCCTCCCCCTGAGTGGCTCGGTTGCTCACTACAGGTCTCGAGCTCACTGTCGCGGCCACGTCGTCTTCTTCTCCTTGTCGCGTCGTCACCGGTCATCGTCTTCACCACGTCGCGGCAAACTCGTCGCTGGTCGTCGTCTTCTCCTCTTCGCCATTCGTCTACCAAATTGCTGGTCTTTGCTGGTCTGCCCCTTTTCTCCGTCGGGTAAATCAGTCCTGTGGTTTCTGAATTTATATTTCTGAATTAGGTTTTTCTGGCTCAAGAATTTCCGAATTTCTGATTCTGATTTAGGGTAATTAGATTCTGATTTTTGAATTTTTGAATATCTGATTCTGAGTTCTAATTAGGGTAAGTAGATTATGAATTTCTGAATTAGGGTAATTAGGTTCTGATTTCTGAATTTCTGAATTTGTGATTCTGATTTCTAATTAGGGTAATTAGATTCTGAATTTCTGAGTTAGATTAATGAGATTCTGATTCTGAATTTCTAAATTTTTTATTCTGATTTCTAATTAGGGTAATTAGATTCTGAATTTCTAAGTTAGGTTAATGAGATTCTGATTCTGAATTTCTGATTCATGATTTATATTTTGGATTAATGTGATTCTGATTCATGATTTATATTTCATGATTTATAGAATGTCTTCTTCAGATGCATTGAGTAATACTCTTGAGAAGAGTACTCCATCGAAAGAACCTATAGGCACTAATATTCAAACTACACAAGAGGATCCTCGATCTCAACCTCAAGAACCCCCAACGGATACCGCAACTACTAATTATGTTTTTACGATGTGATGAACTTTGTTTGGTTGTTTATGGATATGGTTAATTGTTTATGTAATATTTGATTGTTTATGGATATGTTTGGATGTTTATGTTTTTTTGTTATTGCTATTTAAGTCTTTAAAGACTATGGATATTATGTTTGTAATGACAATTGAGGATTATCTTTAATTTTCTCCAAATTTTTTCAGTTTTTTCAATTTTTATTAGTTCTTACAAAATTCCACAATATCCGCGAAGACCCAGGACCCTAGTGGATACATAGTCCCTGTTACCCGTCGTGGGAACGGGACGGGGACAGGGACAGATATTGAGGGCGGGGGCGGGGGGCATGTCCCCGTCCCCATGGGGACCCGTTGCCATCCCTAGCCCTAAAAATAGACCGTCGTATTTCTTAATCCATCAGTAATTTCGACGGCAAATTTAAGTGCGAGTCTAGTTAAACTTGGTGTCAATGTTACTGTCAGATTTTTACCGGTGAATAAATATGACGGTAACACATAAAATAAAACACATGGTTTTGGTAACCGCATGATTTTTACTGTCAAAATTTTTTTGCCAGTAAATCTGACAATAAATTTGAAGTAAAATTTAAACATAAAACCCTCCCCTCTCTTCTCTTCTCTCTCCCGTCTCTCTCACTATCTTCCATTAAAGAAGGTTGCTGCACCACCACACAGAGTTGTCGTCGCTACCGCTTAGCCTCATGATCGTCGTAGATCAGCACATTACTGTCACTATTATTGGAGTCTCTGTGAAAAGACTCCACCGCCGTTGTTAGTGTCTCTTGTCATCGGAGGTTGTCACCGTGTCGCCGTCATCGTCATTGAAGTCCACCGCGCTAGAAGTAAGATTGTTGTCCATTTTTTCTTTTGATTGTTAGTTATATTACACCTAAGATTTACTAAACCTTAACTCCACCACCATAGGTTTCATTGCTGCCTCCTGTCACTACAACTCTTTCACCATCCTGCAGTCACCATCAGAGATAATTTTTTTATAGTTTTTTTCAAGATATTTTTATTTGTTTAGGATTTCATTAAATACTTTATTAAATTATTGATTAAATTTTGTTAATGAAATGTGTGATTAGAATTTATTATATTAATTTAATTAGTGTAATTAAAAATTAAATTAAGTTAGATTAGGTTGGGTGTAATTTATGATAATTAGTTGGATAAATTAATTTAGGATTTACTTTTGAAACTAAAGTAATTTAGAGTTGAATTTTGTTTATTCTTTTAGGATTTTATTAATTTTTTATTAAATTCTTGATTACATTTTTTGATGAAATGTGTGATTAAGTTTTGCTACATTAATTTAGTGTAATTATAAATTAAATAATATTAGGTTAAGTAAGATATAATTTATGGTATTTAGTTGGATAAATTAGTTTAGGATTTACTTTATAGTTGAAACTAAAGTAATTTAGAGTTGAATTTTTTATTTGTTTAGGATTTTATTATTTTCCATTAAATTTTTTAATGAGATGTGTGATTAGGGTTTATTATATTAATTTAGTGTAATTAAAAATTAAATAATATTAGATTAGTTGGATAAATTAGTTTTATTAATAATTTTTATATTTTACAAACTTTATTTCTATTTTAGGATTTTCGTTTTTGTTTGAACGTCTTGTAGCTTTAATAGTAGGTTATTCGTACTGATAATATATATGGATTTTTTGTGATATCAAGGTTAATTTTCTGTCTCTAAATATATTAAATTGTTAAAGTTTTATAATAGACTTACTTTTTTAGGATAGGGTTTTAGGACGAGTGGAAGAAGACTGTCTAGTGGCACCTTCTCAAAACTCTTGTTTGTTCAAAAATTGCGAGGTAATAAGGGATGCACACTAGAACAGTTAGGATTTGATGTTTGCTTCAATGCGTATTAATTTTAATTTATATTTGTAAATATTTCCTATGTGAAAATTGATAAATTTTTTTGGTAGAGGTCTCTGAATTAAGGAAAAGCTCTGCGAATTTTTGTTAAAATTATTTAAATACGTGTTTAGTTTGTGAAAAATAAAAATTAATTTTGGTGGAGGTTTTTAATTATAGACAAAACTCTGTCAAAATTTTAAAAAAATTAATAAGTTGTGTTGTTAGTTGAATTCTAAGTATTTAAAAAAAGTAAATTAAGATATATCTTTATTAAGATGAGTAATATCTAATTCTCTCTCTCAATTTCTCTCTCTCGTGGTTAAGGTAGAGCGAGGGTGACTACCACCCATTGGACTTCTTAGTCATCGCCCTCTACCTCGGCTATCTCTTGGACCTCACATGCATAGGATGCACATGATCAGCTTTTCATTATGGTCCCTAATTCAAATTGTGTTGGCCCTAATGTTACGCCAATTATTTCTCTAGGAAGTTGTCTTGCTGATTTACTAGAGTGGACTCCTCCACCACCTCCACCCACTCAGCAACCCACTACATCGATGTCAGCTCTCGTGATAGACACTGCAGTGCCGGAATCCTCTCATGAATTCCAGTAAGATGTCCTATCACAGTTGGTTATTAGGATGATAATTTGGCCTGATGAATTGACCGCGTCATAACTATTTTATTTGGTTTTAAATGCAAATTATTTTGAAATTATGAAACAATATTTGTGTTTACTAATCTTAAGTTCTCCATTGATAGGTTTGCAGCGGATAACAATGTCTGTACACAGGAGCGTACTAATGTCATCAAGCTAATGTATGACCACCCATAGCCGAGCTACAAGAAGATCCCTACTGAGACCAGAGAGTAATGGTTTTATAAATGGACAGTAAAATCTCTACTTATTCAAACTATAGTTAGTTTTTATCTTTTATTTCATTTATGTATTTAATTTTGCTTAACTTATGCTAAGTATTTTCTTGTGCATGAGAAATTTATATGAAAAAGATTCACAATACCATGATCAAGAAGATTTTCGACCACCGTGTGGCTAGGCAGCTTCAAGAGATAGTTGAAAACGTACATGAGAGGCGAAACCACCTTAGTCAGTGGCTCTGGACAGACATTAAGAAGACCCTCTACGCCTATTGGGAGAATGATGAGAGGTTCAAGTTTCGTGCACCGATCCACAAATAAGGCTAAGAGGGCACTGGCTAAGTCGTCCAAGTATATTGGCAGGTCAGTGACTTTCATGAAGACAAAGTCCAAGCGGGTATATAACTTGTATTAAGTTTATTTTATCATTGATTTTTAAATTAATTGTCATATGATTTAAATTTTTTTTTTCAATATGTGTAGTCTAAGTTGTTAGATCGTGAGGTGACGATGGCGAAGGTCTTTAAGTATACTCACACGCAGAAAGAGAACAAGGAGAGATTTGCTGATCAACGGTTTGCGGATTATTATGTGAATAAACATCATAATTTATTTCATAACTTACAATTGTTTTCATATCATTGTCGTCCTAATAACATTTACATATCATGTGGTAGGAATCATACACGCAGAGCTTGGAGGCCGCAACCCAATATTCTCAATAGAGTAGGGAGGGCGACAATAACCAATTTGTTTCTATCATCGATCCTGATGCGGTGTGGCACCAGACCGCATCCGAGCCGTATAAGAATCATGTCTAAAGGCTAAGATCGTTCTTATTCTCCAGCAACCTTCGCACATCCACCTTGAGGGTTTCATCCACCTCAACCACCAGCCTGACTTGGAGTCTTTCAGACCAGGGACGCTAGTTGTATCTAGCTGAGAAGAGGTATAATAAGCTCCTCGCACGCATGGTAGAGAGGGATGCTTGTGATGCAGCAACATAATTCCTCCTATGGTAGGAGCTCAGGCAGGAGCTAGAGCAGATCTAGTGGATGCGACATAAGATGGCGGTCTACTATGACCAGATGCGCGGTGGTGGTTGCGCCGCTGTTGGAGGGGCTCCTCGTCCTCTACACAGGCACCATGACAGGCACTAACACCAACACCTAGCCCGTCGATTTAGTAGGATCAGGAGACAATGACGACGACGATTATCGGAACCCGTAGTGATTTGGGTATAGTTTTACTTTGTTTGACAATATTAGTAGTTTATCTGTTTTACTTTTCTTTTGTACATTTATTATTTCAGATTATAGTTGTATATCTTTAATTAAAAATACTATTAGAGTTTTATTAATTTAAATTTGACGATTAATTTGGGATTTGTCTATTAATTCTGTATATCCATTCAAAAGTTAGAAAAAAATTAAGATTACCATCGTTGAATTTGCCTATCATAAATGTGTGAAAATCTAATTTATAGCGTTAAAGTTATTGTTGAAAATTTTTCGACAATAACAACCTCTAGAGTTTTATCAATTAAAATTTTATATCCGTCGATAATTAGTGGTGGATAAAAAAAATCTGTCGGTAAATAGTTATCGAAAAAGTTTTTACCATCTGATTTAGTTCATCGCTAATTCTAACAGTAAATAATTTGCCAATATTTTTTTAATAATTCAGTCAATAAATCCAATGATATTCGATGACTTTTTTGTAGTGATCAACATTAAGTACATATTGATTGGGATCTCTTAAGCGCGAGGAAAATCCCTTCCTATAGAGCAAAGGCTAACTCTATTTTGTAAGAAAGAAAGACCAACACTATGTTGTTTAGGACTTAACTAGTGCAAAAGCAACATAAAGAATGTGGGAGTTCTCATTTAGTGTATCAGCCATCAAAAGAATTCCATTGTTCCACTTTTACAATTTTGTACGATCAACTGAAATAAAAAAAACTTGTCATACTATTAGCAACCTCAATGCAATGCAAGGAGAGAATGTTCAAAAAAAAAGTTTATCAAGATGCAAATAATCATAGTTTAGGATATGGTTAAACATTCAAAAAAATAAAATGAAAAAAAAATCCAATATAAAAAGTGTAATACGCACACATAATTGTGAAAGTCAAATTTATACCAAAATCTCATATTTTGTTAAAATGTTATACAAAGGATCTAGTGGTAACCTAACTCTTTTGCTTGTATACCAACAATGTTATTTGAAGTGATCAAACTCCCCAACCCTATACTATGCACTCTTAATTCTAACCTAGAACAGAACCCAACATCTACTCTTAATTTGGCTACTAGGCACGAACTCTGTCTCTTTATCACTCTTGGAATCCTCTAGCTTAGCATCTATTACTTAAACCCGAGAAAACTTGGTAATTTGACTTGATATGCTACTGGCGTTGAAATTTCACCACTATCCTAGTATATCAAGACAGAACTTGTGGTGCTGAGTTTGAAGCACCAAAACTGCTCGTAATACATTTCCAACTTCAATGTAAAGTTTTTCATCCCTTCTTAGGCCAAAGTTTTCGCATCATAGTCAAATATAATTTTGCCGTCTCCTTCTAACTAGAACAATACTTGATCTAAAAGCTTCATAGAACTCTGTACCATTTCACCATCCTTATGATGATGATTATTATATATTGTCTTGAATATTATTGCATTGTGAAGTGTTTATAGTTTGTTTTTGCTATTTTTTTTAGTTGAAGGAAATGATGTGAATAATATTGTTCTAAGGGTTACCTGAAACAGTGATTTGGGCCTGAACGTGAGGTGCAGACTCCTTCTGAGGCAGTGTCTAACTTGCGCTGGTGCCGAGGTGCCGCCGTCCGAGTTCTTCGTGAGGAGGTGGAGGGTGGTACCTACAAGAGACTCCGATACTTAAGTTAGCAAGGGCTTTAAGTAGATTTTTAGTAGATTGTGTTCTGATTATATCTCGGGTTCTATTAGTATATTTATAGTAAACACATAACCACCTTTGAAGTAGTTTCACCTTTGAGGGTAGGTGATTGTTCCCTTTATCTTGGGAATTTGTTGAGATCTCCCTTCTAGATAAAGTAGAGAGATAGTAGGAGATCTTTACAGAGGCAATTACTTATTCAGATAAGTAGGGTAGAACTACTCTTGTCGTGCCCGACTTCTATGAGGTCGGGTAAGTAGATGATGCCACCTTTTTTGGTGGACTTTTATTCTTTTTAGGCCTGGCTTAATGCTTTTGGGTCAGGGTATGAACAGTATCCCTGCTTGAGTTCGAGCTTTTATGAGGCCGATCTCGAGCATTTGTGGCTTTAGTTTCCTTCATCAGGTATACTGCCTTCAAGGGGTCGGATACTCGACGTGTTTTAAAAAAAATTTGAAACGTTGTGCCGCTTAATGACACGGCGTGCGTTACGTTGCGGTTTCCTTGGGCTCTGTGCACATCATTAATGAGGGGTACCAAATATCACTTTTACCCCTAGTGTCTTATAAATACTCCATTCTTCCCTCTTTCTTTCCTTTTCTGCTTCTGAAACGTTATCACCCTTTCCTCTTTTCCTTCACTTCCTTCTTTCTTGCACTTTGTTTCAGCATAAAGATTTCTCCTTCTTGAAACTTTTAAAGGATTTTGTTCGCAACTTTAGGAGAGGATTGTTCGAATTTTCGTAGTTTGTATTGCCCTTCTATTTTCGCGTTCCTTTAAGGTTCGTGCTTTATTATCCTTTTGTTGCATTTCTGTATTTTGGGTAGTATCCATGTTTGTTTCAAATGAATGGTGGTTTTGAAATGTTTCTTGTGATTGCAACTTTGAATTTGGGGTTTCGCATTCTAGAAATCTGATTTTGGTTGTTGAAAGATTTTTACTCGCTTTCTTTTACTATTGCTATGATTTTGAATGTGTGGTTCTATATTGTCCCAAATGATGCCATTTTCGTATAGAATATGGTCTCATTTCTATATGTGCGAGTGATGAATGGAAAATTTTGATGGTAAAGAATTTCACAAATAAATTCTCGTTGCAAGTATAGTTCTAAACAAACAAACAATTCTTCAATCAAAAATTTGTTTGTCACAAGTACAAACCCCAATAAAAATAATAATTGAAGTATTTAAACCTCGGGTCGTCTCTCAAGGAATTGCATGGTAGTGTTCTTGCTATTGGTTATGGGACAAGTATTTTGGGGTTTTGAATAAGAGACAAGAAATATAAATAGCAAAAGAAATAAACTAATAACTATGAAAGCTCTTGGCAATGGATGAGAACTAGAAGTCCTATCCCCATTATCATCATCAATTGTAACAAGAATTGTCTATTGCTCCACTTAGTTAACCTCTAACTATGAAGGAAATTCAAGTGGATGTAATCAACTTGAGTCCACAAGTCCTAGTCAAATCATAGTGAAAGACTAGCTTTAGTGGCATTCAAGTCAACTAGCAACTTCCAATTATCAATCAACAAAAGTGTTTGATAACTCAAGAGTCTCCAACTACTCAACCCAAGCCAAGAGGAGAAAAAATCTACTCTAACATCCTTCCAAGCATTTTATCAAACACTTGGAAGGCATACAAGGAAAGCATGGTAAAAGTGCAAGAATTATGAATCTACACTACCCAATTGCAAAGAATTAGCAACAACTCAATTAAACAATAAAGGAACATGAAATATAAATTGCATTAATTGAATTCAAAGGGGACAAAAGTGTATAAACATAAAAATGACTAGAATAAAAAATTAACAAAAGGGACTAAAAAGTTAAACATGTAGCAACAAGAAATTGAAAGGAAGAGTAGATGAAAACAAGAAATTAAACCTAAATCTAATAAGAATCAACCTAATCCTAACCTAATTCTAGAGAGAAAAGGGAGCTTCTCTCTCTAGAAAACTAACTAAAGGCTCCTCATAACGCATGCATGTGCCCCCGCTTTGTCCAATCTTCAATTCTACATGTAATAGGCTCTGGAAGCAGTTGGATTTGGGCCTTAGAAGCTTAGAAATCGCCCCCAACGTTTTCACTTTAATGATGTCACGTGCGAGTATCGACGCATACGCATGGGTCACGCGTACGCGTCGATTGGCATTTTACTATCCACGTGTACGCGTCCTGTTACGTGTACACATCGCCAAGCGACTCCATATCCACGCGTGCGCGTCTGGTACGCGCACGCGTCGGTGAATGCATCTCAAATACTTGATTTTCTATGATTTCTCCACTTTGCATGCTTTTCTCTTCATTCCTTTGATCCATTTCTAGCCTTTTCAACCTGAATTCACTAGCAAACACATCAAGGCATCTAGTGAAATTAAAGTGAATTAAATTTAGCTATTTTAAGGCTTATAAAGCATGTTTTCACATTTAAGCACAAATTTAGGGAGAATTACAAAACCATGCTATTTCATTGAATAAATGTGAAAAAAATTGATAAAATCTATTCAATTAAGCATAAAATGTACCACAAAATAGTGGTGCATCAAATCTCCCCACACTTAATCTATAGCATGTCCTCATGCTAAACCAAGAAAGAGACAAAGGGTATCAACATTTATTCAATGCAACTAAACTATATGCAATCTACTTACATGGAACTATCTAAATGCAAGTACCTAAATGGATGCAATTACTTGGTCAAAATAAATCAATTCCCAAGAAAACCAAGATAAGCATAAGGGCTAAGGGTATTAACAACCAAGCCAAACCAAAATTGAATTGAGTTATTAAAGATTATACAAACTTGCAAGAAAAGGGATGATCATGGTGAAAACATGTAATTGAGCAATCGAACCTTCACTGGATGTGTATCCGCTCTAGTCACTCAAGTGTATAGGGTTGATTCACTCAGTTCTCCCCTAATCATGCTTTCCAAGATTTGTTTTTCATCTAACAATCAACAATTATTTCATGCATGCATACAGATATCATGAGGACTTTTCATAAGGTTGTAATGGGGCTAGGGTCAAGGTAGGATGCATATGACTAAGTGGACTAGAATTTGAATCTTTGATTAACGTAAACTTCCCACCTAACCTATATAACAACCTATACAATTTAAAGCTAACATAACTACCCATTCTTTACTTTTTCACATACTCATGCATTCTCTTTTTGATCATCACACATATGCATTGATTTTTATTAGACTTCAGTTTGGGGCATTTTGTCCCCTTTTTATTACTTTTCTTTTTCTTTCTTTTTTCTTTTCTATTTTTTTCCTTTTTTTATATATATATTTTTTCTTTTTGCATATATATATATATATATATATATATATATATATATGTATATTTTTTTTCTTTTTGCAATAGAGTATATACAAAAGTACCAATGCATATGGTTTTACATTTAGTTAACACATGAGTATGTATCCAATTCCCAAGATCTTCAATAAAGATACAACACATACCTTTTACTGAACCAATGTCCCAAGTTTCTCCACACTTGAATGATACACACTCACTAGCCTAAGCTAATCAAAGATCCAAATAAAGGACATTTATTATTTTTCGCTTTAAGACTTGTAATGTACTAAAATTATAAACAAATGGGTTTTCTTAGGCTCAAAGTTGGCTAACAATGAAAGATAAAAGGTAAGGCTATTTGGGTAAGTGAGATATTTGAAACAATAGCCTCAATCATATAAATGCATGTATACAAGGAATAATGGACATAAAGAATCAAACAAATCAAAGATTACAATCATAGGAAAAAAATAATGCACACAAGAAGGAAAGTAGTGGTTATATGATGTAACCACGCAATTAGGCTCAAATCTCACATGCTTGTGTTCTTAGCTCAAAAACATGATCACAATATGTGTTTAATTCAAGCAAGTTCAGTGAAAAATTTTTACTCAAATCAATTGGGGTGCCCTATAGGTAAATTTCTTGAAACAAATTTCACTATTTTGACTAAACTTATTATGTATATGTATGCAAAGTA
Organism: Arachis ipaensis; assembly: GCF_059453495.1. Taxonomy (NCBI): domain Eukaryota; kingdom Viridiplantae; phylum Streptophyta; class Magnoliopsida; order Fabales; family Fabaceae; genus Arachis; species Arachis ipaensis. The sequence continues at coordinate 32,726,953 of NC_142435.1, forward strand.
AGAAAATGCAACTAAGAATGCTAAAAGACCTAAAAATGAAATGCAAAAGTGTTGGTATCAGAAATTTGTCACCCAAAAACGCTGACTAGTCGGACGACCTCCCCACACTTAAAAGTTTGCACCATCCTCGGTGCATCCAAAGATGAGCAAGGGGGTACGACGACTATATGGATTGCCACCTTTAGCTGGTGGATCAACCGGTTGCTGTGTGTTCTTTCTTCCGCTTCCATTTTTGCTTATAATGACTCATCCTGAAAATAGCAGACAAGATAGTAAGAAAAGGAAATGCAAAAGCAAGGAAGCATACATTGTTGGAATGAGGTAAATAACTAGAATTGAGTGAGTGAATTAGTGTGACATTAATGAATTAAGTGTGTGAGTTCTAAGATGCATGCGGTCTAGAACACACGCTAGTATGGAAGCTCTATCACAATTACATAGGAGGAATGCACTTCACTCATTCTAGTGTGCTTGAAATACTTTAAAGTAAACTTGTAAGTTAAGACAAGTAATAAAGAAGCACAAAAGTATTCAAGCCAGACATATACGGATGCATATGATCAAGAACACAATGTATTAAGATAAATACACAACATCCATCAAGGAATTGCCTAATCAAAGAAAAGGGTTCAAATCACATGGTGGCCAAATCATGCAATTCAAAAAAAATTTAAAAAGCTTGAAGGCAATGTCACATGTACTTGGTAGGCAAAGATGTCAAACATGAAAAATTCAAAATCAAGTAACTAACTATAACCTCAATAGAGAATCCAACAATGAATAATAAAGACAATTATGCTAAAATAGCATTCAGTTAATAATACGCAGCAATAAACAGTAAACAGAATTAATAATCCAACACTTATTATGAAAAGTAGAAATTTGATGAAAATTAATCTAACTAAACAACTAACTAAAGGGATGGTTATAAATGGTGTTTGGTAGTGTTGGATGGTGGTTGAAGGGTGGAAAGAGAAGAGAAGAGAAGAAAAGAGAAGAAGGAAATAAATGAAAAGAAGAGAAGAAAAGAAGAGTGGTGAAATAGGGCAATCCACGCGTACGCGTAGGGTGACGTGTGCGCGTGGTTTGGTGAAATGGGAGCAACGCGTACGCGTGGATCACGCGTACGCGTGAAGGGTTATTTAGAGAGTCGATGCGTATGCGTAAGATGACGCGCACGCGTGAACAGAGTTGTGCCTCGCGCACAAAGTTGGCATGAAGCAGGCACAACTCTCTAGTTTTTGTATGAAGGTGAAAATTTTGGATCCACGCATACGCGTGGGTTACGCGTGTGCGTGGATTGGTGAAAAACTTGGGGTCACACGCGTGGGTGATACGTACGCGTGGAATGGTGCTCTGTTTTTCAAAATTTTTCCAAGTTCTTGCACCAAACCAAGCATTCCAATCCTCTAAACAGCTACCAAGACACAATAAAACCTTATTTAACATACCAAACTCCTAAATAAACTCAACCAACCAAACAAAACATGAAATTAAACTAATTTTACAAATATTTACAAAAGAGAAAAAATGAAAATATGTTACCATGGTGGGGTGTCCCACCTAGCACTTTTATTTATTGTCCTTAAGTTGGACTTATGGGGAGCTCCTCATCAAGGTGGTTTGTGCTTGAATTCATTCTTGAACATCCACCAATGCTTGAACTTCCAATAAGCTCCATTCTTCAAAATTAATTGCTCCAAGCCTTGATGGAGTTCTTCACAAGCTAAGGGCTCCCAAATTTGATCCTCATATATTCCTGGATCCCAAATCTTATTTCTACACCCATCTTCAAATTGATCATCATTATTCCATTTGGGTGGCAAGCAAGATAAATTCTCAATAAAGTGCCAAATCTTCCTTCTAGACCCACTTAATTGAGCACTAGCCAAACCTTTGAACCTCATCTTTGATGTGTCAACCAAAATGAATGAACCTTGATTTGCAACGCCAACCACGAAACATCCTTCTCTTACGCTTCATCCCACAAAGTTCCCTAAGTTGGCCATCTGTTTCAAGCAAGCCATACTCAAGTGGGACAATAAAGCTAATAGAAATGACTTTTACCCACTCAAGTGTAGGAGAAGATGACAAACTAGGTAAAGAAGCTTCTAAGGATCTTGACAAAGCGTATTTAACTCCCGTCCTCCTTTTTCCAAGGACCTCCACCTCCTCACAAGATTTCTCAATTTCAATCCTTTGCTCATCAATTTTATCTAACTCTTTTCCCTTACTCAAATCATAAAGGGGGGATGAGAGGAGTCCACCGCCACAACACTTTCAAATTCACCAGGAGAAGGTTCTTTAAGTTCAAAGGATTCTTCACCACTAAGATTCGATGCTTGATCTTCATTGCCATGGGAACTCAAATCTTGCTCTATCCCGTCCAATTCTTCATATGGAATATGCCTTGGAGGTTGTGCACTTTCCTCCTTAACATCAACTTCAATCTTCTTGGAGGGGTGTCCCTTAACTCTAGGTTCCCATGGGAGTTCTACATCTCCCAAGTCTTCAACCAATTCTTCCTCTTCTTCAACAATCAAAGCTTCCTCCAATTGTTCCAACACAAAGCAACATTCCTCATTTTTCACCGGAATTTCCAATCTCTCCTTCATGCTATGCTCATCATTTGATTCTCCATATATGGCCATGGGAGTTCCTTGAGTGTTCAAGCATTGGGAGGCTAATCGATTTACCACCTCGTCCAAGGCGGCCATGAATTCTAGCACTTCCCTTTGTATTTCTCTTTGCCCTTGAAATAGTAAAGTGAGAGAATCATCCATTGGGGCTTGGGGTGGATAAGAGTGTTCATTATTTTGGAGAAAGGGTTCATGATAGGAAGGTGGTTCTTCTTGGTAGGGGTGTGGCGGTTCAACACTCTCCAGTTTTTTCACTTGTTGCATAACACACTCCACGGTTGCTCCTCCACAATCATCCTTGAACATGTTTTGCTTATGGTATGAAACCCATGAGTCTATCTTTTGACAGATGGTTGCTTGAAGCTGATCTATTGATTCCCTGAGGCGATCCCTTGATTCTTGTTCCAAATTGCTAACATAAGTAAGATCATATTGCTCTTGGATCGATGGACATGAATATTCTTCCATGGAGGGTTGTGGTGGAAAGTTGAATTCATCTTGTGGGTGAAAATTTGCATACATTGGAGGTGGTTCATCTTGGTAATAGTATGGAGGAGGTGGTTCTTGGAGGTGTCGAGGTTGGAATAGTAGTGGTTCTTTGTGTGGTTCATATGACTCATATGGTTGTTGGTATGGTGGGTAAGGATTAGGGTCATATGAAGGTGTTTGGTAAAAAAGGGCTTGTGAGTATGGTTGGGGGTTATGTTGAGGATGAGGTTCATAAGCATATGGTGGGGCTTGTTGGTAACTACAAGAAGGTCCGCCATAGCTATTGGATTGATATGCATTAGGGGTTGGATTATACCTATAAGAAACCGGAGGAGGTTATTGTCAAAAAGGTTGATCAATCTCTTGAGGCTCCTCCCATCCTTGATTGTTCCACCCTTGATGCACATCCTCATTGAACAAATAAAAAGACAAACAAACAAGCAAAAGACAAACATATTCACAATATTCACATATACACAATAACAAATAAAAAGAGTACATTTGCAATTCCCCGGCAACCATTTTGATGAACGGAAAATTTTGATGGTAAAGAATTTCACAAATAAATTCTCGTGGCAAGTATAGTTCTAAACCAACAAATAATTCCTCAATCAAAAATTTGTTTATCACAAGTACAAACACTAATAAAAATAATAACCGAAGTATTTAAACCTCGGGTCGTCTCTCAAGGAATTAAGGGTAGTGTTCTTGCTATTGGTTATGGGACAAGTATTTTGGGGTTTTGAATAAGAGACAAGAAATGTAAATAGCAAAAGAAATAAACTAATAACTATGAAAGCTCTTGGCAAGGGATGAGAGCTAGAAGTCCTATCCTCATTATCATCATCAATTGTGACAAGAACTGTCCATTGCTCTACTTAGTTAACCTCTAACTATGAAGGAAAGTCAAGTGGATATAATCAACTTGAGTCCACAAGTCCTAGTCAAATCATAGTGAAAGACTAGCTTTAGTGGCATTCAAGTCAACTAGCAACTTCCAATTATCAATCAACAAAAGTGTTTGATAACTCAAGAGTCTCCAATTACTCAACCCAAGCCAAGAGGAGAAAAAATCTACTCTAACATCCTTCCAAGTATTTTATCAAACACTTGGAAGGCATACAAAGAAATCATGGTAAAAGTGCAAGAATTATGAATCTACACTACCCAATTGCGAAGAATTAGCAATAACTCAATTAAACAATAAAGAAACATGAAACATAAATTGTATTAATTGAATTCAAAAGAGAAAAAAGTGCATAAACATAAAAATGACTAGAATAAGAAATTAACAATTGGGACTAAAAAGGTAAACATGTAGCAATAGGAAATTGAAAGGAAGAGTATATGAAAACAAGAAATTAAACCTAAATCTAATAAGAATTAACCTAATCCTAACCTAATTCTAGAGAGAAGAGTGAACTTCTCTCTCTAGAAAACTAACTAAAGGCTCCTCATAACTCATGCATGTGCCCCCTCCCCCCCCCCCTTTTGTCCAATCTTCAGTTCTGCATGTAATAGGCTCTGGAAGCAGTTGGATTTGGGCCTTAGAAGCTTAGAAATCGCCCCCAACATTTTCACTTTAATGATGTCACGTGCGAGCATCGACGCATACGCATGGGTCACGTGTACGCGTCGATTGGCATTTTACTATCCATGCGTACGCGTTCTGTTATGCGTACGCGTCGCCAGGCGACTCCATATCCACGCGTGCGCGTCTGGTACGCGCACACGTCCGTGAATGCATCCCAAATCCTTGATTTTCCATGATTTCTCCACTTTGCATGCTTTTCTCTTCATTCCTTTGATCCATTCCTAGCCTTTTCAACCTGAATTCACTAGCAAACACATCAAGGCATCTAGTGGAATCAAAGTGAATTATGTTTAGCTATTTTAAGACCTAAAAAGCATGTTTTCATACTTAAGCACAAATTTAGGAAGAATTACAAAACCATACTATTTCATTAAATAAATGTGAGAAATGTTGATAAAATCCATTCAATTAAGCATAAAATGTACCACAAAATAGTGGTGCATCAGAGAGATATAGTGTAACTGTTGTGCTCTGGGAGGGATTTGCGACGTTGAGCCGACCTCTTTTTAATTTGTGAATGCTTGTGTTGCTTATGCTTTACATTCGGTATGTTGGTAGCAATCTTTGAAATCAACCCGACCTTCAGATTGCTTGCCTTATTTTGTCCGATTATTAGTGATGGATTTTTGTTTTGTTGTATTGTAGGTGTAGCTTATATTTCTCGTCTAGTAGTTCATAGCATGTCGTCTAAGGTCCCGTCTGACTTGACCTGGGTAGATTTAACTGTTCTTACCCTTGTATCTGTTATTGATAATGAATATGCTGAAGCCTTTCGTAGACATCATAGGTTATGTTTAAGTCGAGAGGATGAGAGGAATTATGAGATTGTTGTTACTGACCCTGAGGAAAGGGTTTGCTTCCCCGACTTGATAGGTCGGACAACATTTCATATATGTCTATGCTTGTTTCTTTTTGAAGTTAGGGGGCTTCCTTTCCTTTTTTGAGTTTGAGTCTGAGGTCCTTAAATTTTGCATTGTTACCCCTACCTAATTGCATCCCAATTTTTGGAGCTTCTTAAAACTATACCAACTTCTTTGTCTGGAGCTGGATGTCCAAATTTTTCTTAAAGTCTTCTTTTTCTTCTTTGTGCTCATCAAACCCTTTAGCTCTAAAAAAAAAGGTTGACTCTCTTTTTTTGCTATTCAGGGTAGAAAAGTTTTTGCTATTTTTTATGAGTCCTTCTGCGCTTTTAAAAATTATTAGAGGGTGTCTGACGAGAATTTTCACAAAATAATATCGTCGAAATATAGATCCAAACCAACAATCAAACCTCAACCAAAGTTTAATTTTTTTGTCACAATGCAAACCAATAATAACCGAGAGTATTTAAACCTCGGGTCATCTCTCAAAGAATTGCAGGGAAGTGAGGATATTATTGGTTATGAGATATTTTGGGAGTTTTTAGAATGATGAACAAAAAAATAAAAGTGCAAGAAAGTAAATATCAACAAAGAATTCAAATGCTAAAAGGCACTTATGGCAAGGATTAAGAGTCAAGGCTTCCTATCTAGATCATTGACCACAACATGGTAATTACAAAGGGTTAATTCCACTTAGTCATCCTCTAACTTCGGAGGGTTAAGTCAAGTGGACATAATTGGTTCTAAAACCAACTAACAACCCTAAATTATCAATGACACTGGATATCAATGATATCAAGGAACCTTAGTTCTCAATCATAAGGCAAGAGTATAAAAATCTACTCTAAAATCCAACCAAGTATTTTATCAAACACTTGGAAGGCATAAAATGAAAGCATATTAAAATAGTAAGAAATACAAAATCTAAAGCTACCAAATGCAAGGTAACAATGATAACAACTCCATTAAACAATAAGAAACATAAAAAGGTATCAATTGCATTAAAGAAAATGAAAATCAACAAGAGTTCAATAACATAAAAGTAACCAAATACAAGAAATAACAAATAAAACTAAGAAAGCAAGGATGTAGTAACAAGAAATTACAATGAAACTAAATCAAGACAAGAAATAAAACCTAAATCTAAGAGAAAATTAACTAAATCTACCCTAAATTTTAGAGAGAAGAGAGAGCTTCTATCTCTAGAAAATGACCTAAAACATGTTTCTATTCTCAACCTAACTACTCTCTCTTTTCATCCTTCTTGAATTTGGCTTCAAAATAACTTTAGAAATGAGTTGGATTGTGCTTTTGAAGGCCAGAAATCTTGACCCACATGTTGCATTAAATGAAATCAAACATGTTGCATTAAATGAAATCACGTGCTTGCATGCATGCGTACACATGCTTGACCATGCGTACGCATGGTTGTAAAAATCGCACTCGTGCGTACGCATGGATGCTTGTGCGTACGCATGGTCGTAAAACACTCAAAACCCCATTTCTTCATAAATTCCTTACTTTTACATGCTTTTTCCTCACTCCTTCAATCCATACTTGCCTTGTAAACATGAAATCACTTCATCAAACACATCAAAGCATCGAATGGAATTAAAGTGAATTAAAATTAGCAAATTAAGGGCCTAAAAAGCATGTTTTTACTCTTAAGCACAATTTAGAAAGAATTTACAAAACCATGCTATTTTAGTGAATAAGAGTAGGAAAAGTTGTTAAAATCCACCAAATTCAATACAAAATAAACCATAAAATTATGATTTATCAATCTTTCCACACTTAAATAATAGCATGTCCTCATGCTAAACTCAAGAAAGACAAGAAAGGGGTATTAGCATTTAATCAAAGTAAACTACCTATATGTAATGCATGAAACTACTTGGTCAAAATAAATCAATTACCAAGAGTACATATATAAACATAAGGGCTAAAGCAATCACAATCCAATCAAATCCACAATTGAGTTGAGTTATTGAAAAGAATTTACCAACTTGCAAAATAAGAAATAACAACAGGTGGAAACATAGAATTGAGCAATCGAACCCTTCACCGGATATGTATACGCTCTAATCGCTCAAGTGTTTAAGGTTGATTCACTCAATTCTCCTCTAATCATGCTTTCTAAGATTTGTCTTTTATCTAACAATCAACAATTATTCAATGCATGCATACAAATTTCATGAGGACTTTTCAAAGGTTGTAATGGGGCTAGGGTCAAGGTAAGATTAAATATGGTCAAGCGAGCTTGAAATTTAAATCTTTGATTAACTTAAGCTTTCCACCTAACCTATGACAACTTATTTAACTCTAATGCAAAACTAGCTACCCATTATTTACTTTTTCACACACTCATGCATTCCCTTCTTAATCACAATACATATGCATTTTTATTATTACTTTACTTTGGGGCATTTTGTCCCCTTTTTATTGCTTTCTTTTTCTCTTTTTTTTATCTTTTCCTTCTTTTTATTTTTCTCTTTTTTTCTTTTTAAAATAAAATATATACAAAATTATCAATGCATATGGTTTAAATATTTAATACATGAGTATATACCCAATTCCGAAGATCTTCAATAAAAATCCAAAATACACTTTTACCTCAATCAATGTTCCTAAACTTTTCCATACTTGAATGATGCACACTCTCACTAGCCTAAGTTAATTAAAGATCCAAATTAAGGACATTTATTATTTTTTACTTTGGAATAGTGATGTCCTAAAATTGAGAACAAAAGGGATTAAAATATGCTCAAAATTGGCTAACAATGGTTGATAAAAGGTGCGCTATTTGGGTAAATGAGCTAATTGAAATCATGACCTCAATCATATAAATGTATATATACATCAAATAATGGACATAAAGAGTCAAACAAATCAAAGATTGCAATCATAGAAAGAGAATAATACACATAAAAATGAAATTAGTGGTTAATTTGATACAACCACATAATTAGGCTCAAAACTTACAAGGCTGTGTGTTCTTAGCTCAAACATCATTGTTCCACAATGTATAGTTCAAGCAAGTTTCAATGAAAGATATTTTAACTCAAATTAATTTTGGAATTCCCTATAGATAAATTCTTTGGAAAATTTCATTATTTTGAATAAGCTTATATATATATATATATATATATGAAAGGAAATGCAATAAACTAAGGAAAATGCAACTAAGAATTCAGAAAAATATGAAAGTGTTTGGAATTAGAACTTTTCACTCAAGATTGGCTGATTGCTCAGACGACCTTTCCACACTTAAAAGTTTACACCATCCTCGGTGCATTCAAAGATGAGCAAGGGGGTACAGCGACTTCACGAATTACCACCTTCAGCTGGTGGATTAACCGACTATTGCATGTTCTTTCCTCTGCTTCCCTTTTTACTTATGGTGGGTCATCCTGAAAGATAGAAAACAGGATAGTAAGACAAGTAAATGCAAAAGAAAGGAAGCATAGATTGTTGAAATGAGATAAGAATCACTAAAATAAAGTGAGTTGATCACTTTGTGACATGAATGAAAACAAGTGTGTGAGTTTGCGCGCGGTTTAGAACACACACACTAGCATGAAAAGCTATGTCACAATTACACAAAAGAAGTATACACTTCACTCATTCTAGTGTACTTGAAATACTTTAAAGAAAACTTGTAGGTTAAGACAAACAAACAAGTAATAAATAAGCATGAAAGCATTCATGCAAGAATCAAGTGATTGTAAAATGGATAATGAATAGAAATTAGTCGATATGCAAGAGAATTTAACCAAAGAAAATATGGAACTCACACATCAATCAATGAAACATTTTGAATTTTTGTTCGCATTACCTAATTGACATAAGGTGGGGCACATGGGTGCTATGCAACTTAGGAAAAGAGAGATAGAAGTTGAAATCGATCACATAGCAAGCATGGTCCATATAGCTTGAGAATTTCAAAAAGATGTCCCTAGATAACCTTACAATACAATTTCACAATTCCACAATATCGATGCACAAAATTGGTGATGTAAATAAAAGTCAACATAAGCAAGCATAATCTAACAATAAATGCATCAAATAGAAGCAAATTGCCTAATGAGAAATAATGAAATCAAATCACGTGGTAGCCAAAACATGCAATTCAAAAGATTTAGAATAGTTTGAAGGCAATTTCCTAAGTACTTGGTATTGCACAAGTATGAAGCATGAAGAATTCAATACCAAGCAACAAATTATAACCTCAACCAAGGAATCCAACAATAAACAATCACAACAACGATGCTAAAATAGCATCATGTCGGTAATTAGCAGCAATATCTCAGCACAATTAACAAATCAAATCAATAATCCAACACTTATCACCAAAAGATAACCTATCCTAACCACCTAGTACACTAAAACAGAAAAGTAAACAAAGAAAATATGAGAGGAATTGAAATAGGACTCTTTTTTTTAAGTCGCGCGAGCGTGCGTATGCACCAACGTCCATGTGTGCGCACGATTAAGAAAGTTGGGGGTCCGCGTACGCGAGCACATGGCCGCGTACGCGGATGGATGGAACGCGAATGAAAGGTCGCGTACGCGAACATCTTGTGCGCGGAGGGTAGCCTCTGTTTAGCCCGACCGCGTACACGGCAAGTGGCTGTGCGTGCGAGATGGTTCAATTTTGGGATCATGCGCACGCACCATTCTGCACGCGTACGCATGGTTTTTTTTTAAACATAAGAAAACTTAAAAATTAAACACAAATTCTCAACTAGATTCAACTATGCAATCAACTATGCAATTCAAACTAAAATGCAATTCAAAACAAGATTTTCAACAAGATTGTTAATTATTCAAACATGTGACTTAAAACAAAAATTCTACCAAGTAAACTAACATCTAAGAGCAATATATAGAAAAGTGATATCAAGAAGGAAAGCACCTAACAATGAAAACTCAATTTATTTATCAATTATATACAAAAGAGAGAATAGAAAGAGTTTACCATGATGGGGGTGTCTCCCACTTAACACTTTTATTTATTGTCCTTAAGTTGGACAATTGAGAAGCTCTTTGTTATGGTGGTTTGTGCTTGTATTCATCCTTAAACTTCCAACAATGCTCCAAGATTCTCAATTGATTGTACAAAGCTTTGTGGAAGTTTCATACAAATTATGAGCTCCCAAAGTTGGTCCTCCTTTTGCGATTCAGGATCCCAAACTTTGTTTTCACACCCATCTTCAAGTTGATCATGACAATTTCAATTGGGTGGCAAGTGATCCGAATTCTTAGGTAAACACCAGAGCATCTTTCTAGACCCAATCAATTGAGCTCTACACCAACCGTTGCACTTAAACTTTAATGAGGCAACCACCATGAATCTAGAATAGTATTTTCAACTATTAACCATCTCCCTTTTGCTCTTAAACCCACAAATAGTTCTATGTTGACCATCCGTTTCAAGTAAATCATATTCAAGTGGAATAAGAAAGCTAAAAGATATAAATTTTACCCACTTAAATGATGTAATGGATAATGGTGACTTAGAAAGGGATATTTCCAATGGTCTTGCAAGTTCCGCTCCCTTGTGCTCTTCTTTGATTACCTCCACTTCTTGGAAAGCATCTTCCATTTCCATTTCTTGACAAGGTTTGGTGCACGAATCCCCATACTTCATACAATTGTACCAGCAAGTGCACTGGGTCGTCCAAGTAATACCTGAGCGAGTAGGGTCGATCCCACGAGGATTGTGGTTTGAAGCAAGCTATCGTTATCTTGTAGATCATAGTCAGGCGGATAGAAAGATAGGTGGTTTGATTAATTGCATAAAAGAAAATAAGGAGATCTAAACTAGGTTGACCTGTTTATAATGATAAGAAGATGGTTAAGGCTTGGAGATGCTTTGTCCTTCTGGATTAACTCTGGTCTTACTATCTTCTTCAATTGTGAATGATTTCTTCTATGGCAGGCTTTATGTGATCAATGCCGTACGGTCACGGTCGCCAATCTCCTCCAGATCTGAATCCCAGGGTTAGTGTGGATCCATTCTGATTGAGGGTGAAGCTCCTGCAGTCCATTCTCCTTAATAATTCTACTCAAAACGCCACAGACAAGGTCGAATCTTTCGAATTAGAGAATGTTGCACTTTTGGGTTCTAGCCTCTACCACAGAGACCCTAATCTCCCCATACCTCGGGTGAACTAGTGTCTCGAGAAGTCCCTAACGAAGTCATGAATTAGCTGTCTAAGAGATGTATAATCAAGCTGGTGGTTCGATGCTTTCTAGTTACGTATTCACACGAACCCAAGAAGAATACGGGTGGTTGTCAGGCATGCGATCTTAGTATGAAGAACGGAGATGATTATCACGGGTCATCCCATTCATCAAGTTGAAGAAAGAAGATACATCTTAGAATTGAATCAAACACGGATTGAAAAGAAACAGTAATACTTTTATTAATCCATAAAACTCAACAGGGCTCCTCCCCTCAACCTAGGAGGTTTAGAAACTCATACTGATAGAAAATACAATGTGAAAAACAAAATATGGCTGATCTCCAAAGATCATGTAAAATATCCTTTAAATACTAAACTAATGACTAAGGATTACATAAGAAAGGTAAAACAGTCTTTTAGTGCTAAAATCTACTTCTGGGGCCCACTTGGTGAGTGTTTGGGCTGAGCTTGATTGAGATCCACGTGATAGGAGGGCTCTAGGGCATTCAACGCTGGCTAGGGGCACCTCTTTGGGCGTTTGGACGCTGGTCTCCCCTTGGTGGGCGCTGGATGCCTGGACTGGGGTAGATGGCTGGCGTTGAACGACAGTTTTAGGCCTTCTATTTTGAAGCAAAGTATGGACTATTATATATTTCTGGAAAGCTCTAAATGTTAGCTTTCCATAGCCATTTAGAACTCTCCATTTGGACTTCTTTTGCTCTAGAAAAACTCTTTCAAGTGCAAAGAGGTCAGATCCAGACAACATCTGCAGCACTTTCTCTGCCTCTGAAACAGACTTTTGCTACAGGTCCTCAATTTCAGTAAAAAAATACCTGAAATTGCACAAAAACATAAAAACTCATAGTAGAATCCAAAAATGTGAATTTTACACTAAAACCTATGAAAAATTAATAAAACTTAAACAAAACATGCTAAAAACTATATGAAAATGATGCCAAAAAGCGTTTAAAATATCCACTCATCAAGGTTCCTCATATTCAATTACTTCCTCACCAACCTCTTCTAACTCTTCTCCATCCTTCATGTCATAACTCGGTTCTGAGTTTTTACTCTCGAGGTGGACCTCTCCCTCATCAGCCCAGACAATATAGAGGTGGACAGGAAAATCGTTCCTTCTCCGAATGATGAGAAGGATATATACTCCCGTGCCTGACCCGAAGACTTTAGGGGAGCAGCTCAGACAGATTGTTCAAGTTCCCGATCCTCAATCGGGTGATGAGCCCCGTCCTTCTCCAACTCACCCGATTCCCGCGGTGCTGGTATCTGAATATGCCCCGACCTCTTCAGATCAAGTTGAGGATGCTGTCACTGGAGAGTAGCTCCATCCTTTGTAACTTCTTTTGTAATTGGAATGGCCTAAGCTCGGGTATTTATCATTTGTAATAGTTAGTTTTGAACAATTTCTTTTTTTGTTCTAGTTGTAGTTTGAACAACTTGTATATTCTGTTAAAAAACCTTCCTCCACTATTTTAGTAGTGGCTTTTTGGTATGAATGATTGCATCATTTGAAATATATATTTTAGTTAGTACAGCTTTTTAGTTGAAAAACTTTTCATTATTTTGACAACTTCTGATGCTATTTTTTGCTAAGTTAGAAAAGACTTCGACGTCATAGGTCGGTCCTTTGGGACTTTTCATACGCGATTTGTTTTTCCTTTAAGTATCAACTTCGATTTAATCGAACTTTATCAAGTGACTTTTACATTTCGTTTTGTGTCCGATTCTTTTAAGGTCGAACCACGAGCCGTTTACATAATTTATTACACTAATTTGTACTTCGTCACTTCATCTTGCCATCCATGTAGGTCGGGCAATGATTTTTGCGATTTATCGAGCTTAAATTAATGCGTTTGTAAATGGGAAAATTACTTTATGTTTGTTAAAAAGAAAGAATTTACAGAAGTCGGTTTACTACTAGGGTTTTTTCTTCTTATCCCTATCCATTGCTATGGTGCCTCGTTAAAACCCCCGTCGGAAAATCTTTTTTGGTAGAAAACTATGAAGTCGGGAAAAAGAGTATACTATTAAGGAAAGTATGCCCTCTAGATAAAGTACTTTTTTAGGTTACAAGCATGCCATGACCTTGGGAGCTCGTTCCCTTTCAGGTTGGACACTTTATACTAACATTTTCCTAAGACCTCGGTAACCTTGTAGGGTCCTTTCCAATTTGCGGCCAGCTTTCCTTCGCCCCGACTTTTGGACTCCGACGTCATTTTGGATCAGTATAAGGTCGTTTGTGGTAAAGCTTCTCTTGATTACTTTCTGGTTGTACCTTAAGGCCATCCTTTACTTCAATGCTTCTTCTTTAATCCGAGCTTGTTCTCGGATCTCTGGGAGGGGGTCGAGTTTTTTCTTTCGTTCTCAGATATTGATCACTTCATCGTAGAATATGACTCTCAGAGATTTCTCAGTGATTTCTACATGAATCATAGCTTCTATGCCATAAACAAGTCGGAAAGGTGACTCCCCTGTTGTTGAATGGGGAGTTGTCCGATATGCCCACAAAACCTGAGGAAGCTCGTTTGCCCATGCTCCCTTTGCATCTTGTAGTCGACATTTCAACCTAGCCAATATTACTTTGTTTGCAAATTCAGCTTGTCCATTGGCTTGAAGGTGTTCTACCGATGTGAATTGGTGTTTGATGTTAAAGCTAGCCACTAAATTCCTAAAGGTTGAGTCAGTGAACTGAGTTTCATTGTCCTTGGTGATGAGTGTGGAATTCCAAGCCTTGTGACAATGTTCTTATAAAGAAATTTTCAACTTCATTGAGCTGTGATGGTCGCTAATGGTTACGCCTCGACCCACTTAGTAAAATAATCAATTCCTATTATGAGATACTTTACTTGTCCTGGAACTTGTGCAAATGGACCGAGGAGGTCGAGGCCCCATTTTGCGAATGGCCAAAGCAAGGTGACGCTGATAAGCTCCTCTGGAGGTGCAACATGGAAGTTGGCATGTGTTCATACCATGAGTCGAGCTAGGCAAGTCGGGCTGGATGAAGATTAAAACGACCGACCTCTTAGAAACGTTGGTCGACACCAAATTCTTCCCAAAGAGCTCGACCAAATTGCTATAAGGGCCCAAGTAGGCCCAAAGCAGAAGATCACAGCCCGCTTCAAGGCGGCTGGCCAAAGATAAAGGGACCACCCCCAAAAAAGATAAGATAAGATAACTAACTTATCTCCAAGGGAGGTCACTCCACACTACTATAAATACACTGGAGCACCCAGGTATAACTCATACTCTGATTCTACACAAAATACCTGCTTAAAGCCCATGCTAACTTAAGCATCAGAGTCTCTTGTAGGTACCATCCCCTCCAGTGATCAAGGATCAGCAGCACCATCAGATCCAACAAATCGGACACGACAGCTCTGGCCACCATAGCAGATCTCATCCGAGATCGACCTTCAGTTTCAGGTAACCCTCGAAACAGCATGCTTCTAATAAGGCTGGCATTTTTTAATGAACTCAGCCGCTTCTCTTTGCAAAGTCAGCCAAAAGAAACCGACTCAGATCACTTTCTTGGCTAGTGATTGTGCTCCTAAGTGATTCCACATATGTCATTATAAACTTTTTCTAAGACCTCTTTAGTGTTAGAGGTCGGGAAGCATTTCAATAGAAGTGTAGATATCCCTCTTTTGTAGAGAACATTGTGGACCAGGGTATAATTTTGTTCTTCCCTTATGAGCCTTCGTGCCTCCTTTTCATCTTCAGGAACAATATCAAATTTAAGATAGTCAACTATGAGAGTCATCTACCTTAAACTTTGGTTGGATATGGTCACTATTTCCGAATTGTCATCTCCCTTTGACACTGATAGTGCGTGGAGAGTTTCCTGGATAAAGGCTTCTATTGTTGTCCCCTGGCTTGGTGCTGGCTAACTTAGAGAGGGAATTTGCTCAGGCGTTGGATTTTTGAGCTATATGTCGGACCTTTCTTTTCGAGAACTGTGCTAATTGTTCTCGTGCTTCTTCTAAGTACTTCTTTATGTTGGGATCTTTGCCTTGATAAGTGCTGTTAACTTGGGAAGTTATCACTTGAGAGTCACTAAACACTATCAACCTTTCTGCCCCAACCTCTTTAGCTAACTTCAATCCAGCAAGCAAGGTTTCATATTCTGCTTGATTATTAGAAGAAAAAAACTCGAACTTTAGTGATAGTTCTATCCGAGTTCCTTGCTCATTTTTCAAGATGACTTATGCTCCGCTTCCAATTTTGTTGGATGATCCATCTACATACAGATTTCAGGTCATTGGATTTCCTGGCTTTCAGTGTATTCGGCCACAAAGTTGACTAGATACTGGGACTTGGTTGTTGTCTACGTTTCATATCTTAAATCAAACTCGAACAGTTCCACAGCCCATTGTAACATCCTTCCCGCAATGTCAGTCTTCTGTAGAATATGCTTCATGGGTTGATTAGTTTGAAATTTTATGGTGTGAGCCTAAAAGTATGGTTGGAGTTGATGAGCGGATAATTTATACGCTTTTTGACATTGTTTTTAGTATGTTTTTAGTAGAATCTAGTTACTTTTAGGGATGTTTTCATTAGTTTTTATGTTAAATTCACATTTCTGGACTTTACTATGAGTTTGTGTATTTTTCTGTGATTTCATGTATTTTCTGACTGAAATTGAGGGACTTGAGCAAAAATCAGATTCAGAGGTTGAAGAAGGACTGCTGATGCTGTTGGATTCTGACCTTCCTGCACTCAAAGTGGATTTTCTGGAGCTACAGAACTCAAAATGGCACGCTTCCAATTGCGTTGGAAAGTAGACATCCAGAGCTTTCCAGAAATATATAATAGTCCATACTTTGGCCAAGTTTAGACGATGTAAACTGGCGTTTAATGCCAGCTCTCTGCCCAAATCTGGCGTCCAGCGCCAGAAAAGGATCCAAAACCAGAGTTGAACGCCCAAACTGGCACAAAAGCTGGCGTTCAACTCCAAGAAGGACCTCTACATGTGCAACACTCAAGCTCAGCCCAAGAACACACCAAGTGGGCCCCGGAAGTGGATTTATGCATCAATTACTTATTTCTGTAAACCCTAGTGACTAGTTTATTATAAATAGGACCTTTTACTATTGTATTAGACATCTTTGGATGCCTGGTTCTTAGATCAGAGGGGCTGGCCATTCGGCCATGCCTAGACCTTTCACTTATGTATTTTTAACGGTAGAGTTTCTACACTCCATAGATAAAGGTGTAGAGCTCTGCTGTTCCTCAAAGATTAATGCAAAGTACTACTGTTTTCTATTCAATTCATCTTATTTCGCTTCTAAGATATTCATTCGCACTTTAACCTGAATGTGATGAACGTGACAATCATCATCATTCCCTATGAATGCGTGCCTGACAACCACCTCCGTTCAACATTAGATTGAATGAGTATCTCTTAGATCTCTTAATCGGAATCTTCGTGGTATAAGCTAGAATAATGGCGGCATTCAAGAGAATCCAAAAAGTCTAAACCTTGTCTGTGATATTCCGAGTAGGATTCAATGATTGAATGACTGTGACGAGCTTCAAAATCGCGATTTCTAGGCGTAGTGACAGACGCAAAAGGATTGTAAATCCTATTCCAGCATGATCGAGAACCGCCAGATGAATAGCCGTACCATGACAGGGTGCGTTGACCATTTTCACTGAGAGGATAAGATGAAGCCATTGACAAGGGTGATGCCTCCAGACGATTAGCCGTGCCGTGACAGGGCATTTGGATCATTTTCCCGAGAGAAGACCGAAAGTAGCCATTGACAATGGTGATGTATCACATAAAGCCAGCTATGGAAAGGAATAAGACTGATTGGATGAAGACAGCAGGAAAGCAGAGGTTCAGAGGAACGAAAAGCATCTCTATTCGCTTATTTGAAATTCTCACCAACGAATTACATAAGTATTTCTATCCTTTATCATTTATCTTTTAATTATCTAATCCAATCACATTTAACCCTACCTGACTGAGATTTGCAAGGTGACCATAGCTTGCTTCATACCAATAATCTCCGTGGGATTCGACCCTTACTCACGTAAGGTATTACTTGGACGACCCAGTGCACTTGCTGGTTAGTTGTGCGAAGTTGTGAACCATGGTATTAGCACCAAGTTTTTGGCGCCATTACCAGGGAAAGAAAGAGCGATGAATTTTACATAATTAAAGTGTAATCACAACTTCTGCGCACCATGTTTTTGGCGTCGTTGCCGGGGATTGTTCGAGTTTTCGGCAAGCTTTTGGTCCGGTAACATCAGTGCCAAGTTTGATCCGGCAACAACACCAAGTTTTTGGCGCCGTTGCCGGGGATTGTTTGATTTTGGACAACTGACGGTTCATCCTGTTGCTCAGATTAGGTAATTTTCTTTTTGTTTTCTTTTCAAAAATTTTTCAAAAATATTTCAAAATTTTCTCACCTGTTTTCGAAAAAAAAATTTATTCAAAATTTTTAAAGAATGAATTCTAGTGTTTCATGAAGCATGTGAAGCTTGGCTGGCTGTAAAGCCATGTCTAAATTCTTTTGGACTGAGGCTTCCACTCATAAGTATATGAAGTTGGATGAAATATCAGCTGTTGTATACATGAGAGGTATCTATGTTTGCTGAAACTTGGCTGGCCATTGGCCATGTCTAGTGTTTTGGACCGGAGCTTTCATTGAAAGCTTGGCTGGCTAGTGAGCCATGTCTAATTCCTGGACTGAAGCTTTAGACTAACATGGCAAGATTCCTGGAATTCATATTAAAAATTTTGGAATCCTTAATTTTTTTTCTTTTACAAATAATTTTCGAAAAAAAAATACAAAAAAATCATAAAATCATAAAAAAATCAAAAATATTTTTGTGTTCTTGTTTGAGTGTTGAGTCATGTTATAAGTTTAGTGTCACTAGCATATTCATATTGCATTTTTCGAAAATTTCATGCATTCATGGTGTTCTTCATGATCTTCAAGTTGTTCTTGGTAAGTCTTCTTGTTTGATCTTGATGATTTCATGTTTTGTGTCTTTTCTTGTTTTTCATATGCATTCTTGAATTCTTAGTGTCTAAGCATTAAAGAATTCTAATTTTGGTGTCTTGCATGTTTTCTTTGCATTAAAAATTTTTCAAAAATATGTTCTTGGTGTTCATCTTAACATTCATAGTGTTCTTGGTGTTCATCTTGACATTCATAGCATTCTTGCATGCATCACATGTTTTGATCTAAAATTCTCATGCATTGCATCATTTTTCTTATTTTTCTCTCTCATCATAAAAATTCAAAAATAAAAAAAAATATCTTTCCCTTTTTCTCTCTCATAAATTCGAAAATTAGATTTGACTTTTTAAAAATTTTTTAAAAATCTAGTTGTTTTTATGAGTCAAATCAAATTTTCAATTTGAAAGTCTCATCTTTTTCAAAATCTTTTTCAAAAATCAAATCTTTTTCAATTTCTTAGTTATTTTCGAAAATTCCAAAAATATTTTTCAAAAATCTTTTTCTTATTTTTATATCAAATATTCGAAAATAACAATAACAATTAATGTTTTGATTCAAAAATTTCAAGTTTGTTACTTGCTTGTTAAGAAAGATTCAAACTTTAAGTTCTAGAATCATATCTTGTGATTTCTTGTGAATCAAGTCATTAATTGTGATTTTAAAAATCAAATCTTTTTCAAAAACTAATTTCTATCATATCTTTTCAAAAATATCTTCTTATCTTATCTTTTTCAAAAATTTGATTTCAAAATATCTTTTCTAACTTCCTAACTTCTTATCTTTTCAAAATTGATTTTCAAAAATTGTTTCAACTAACTAACTAACTTTTTGTTTGTTTCTTATCTTTTTCAAAACCACTTAACTAACTCTCTCTCTCTAATTTTCGAAAATATCTCCCTCTTTTTCAAAAATTCTTTTTAATTAACTAATTATTTTAATCTTTGATTTTAAAAATTTTCAAAAAAATCACTAACCTTTTTCAAAAACCATTTTCGAAAATCACTAACCCTTTTTCAAAAAAATTATTTTCGAAAATTCCCCTTCTCTCTCATCTCCTTCTATTTATTTATTCTTCTACTCACACAGGGACCTCTATACTGTGGTAAAAAGGATCCCTATTATTATTATTTTTCTGTGCCCTCTTCTTTGTCATATGAGCAGGAGCAAGGACAAGAACATTCTTGTTGAAGCAGATCCAGAACATGAAAGGACTCTGAAGAGAAAATTAAGAGAAGCTAAATTACAACTATCCAGCAAGCACCTGTCAGGAATTTTCGAACAAAAAGAGGAGATGGCAGCCGAAAATAATAATAATGCAAGGAGGATGCTTGGTGACTTTACTGCACCTAATTCCAATTTACATGGAAGAAGCATCTCCATTCCTGCCATTGGAGCAAACAATTTTGAGCTGAAACCTCAGCTAGTTTCTCTGATGCAGCAGAACTGCAAGTTTCATGGACTTCCATCTGAAGATCCTTTTCAGTTCTTAACTGAATTCTTGCAGATATGTGATACTGTTAGAACTAATGGAGTAGATCCTGAAGTCTACAGGATCATACTTTTCCCTTTTGCTGTAAGAGACAGAGCTAGAATATGGTTGGACTCTCAACCCAAAGACAGCCTGAACTCTTGGGATAAGCTGGTCACGGCTTTCTTAGCCAAGTTCTTTCCTCCTCAAAAGCTGAGCAAGCTTAGAGTGGATGTTCAAACCTTCAAACAAAAAGATGGTGAATCCCTCTATGAAGCTTGGGAAAGATACAAACAGCTGACCAAAAAGTGTCTTTCTGACATGCTTTCAGAATGGACCATCCTGGATATATTCTATGATGGTTTATCTGAACTATCAAAGATGTCACTGGACACTTCTGCAGGTGGATCCATTCACCTAAAGAAAACGCCTGCAGAAGCTCAAGAACTCATTGACATGGTTGCTAATAACCAGTTCATGTACACTTCTGAGAGGAATCCTGTGAGTAATGGGACGCCTATAAAGAAGGAAGTTCTTGAGATTGATACTCTGAATGCCATATTGGCTCAGAATAAAATATTGACTCAGCAAGTCAATATGATCTCTCAGAGTCTGAATGGAATGCAAGCTGCATCCAACAGTACTCAAGAGACTTCTTATGAAGAAGAAGCTTATGATCCTGAGAACCCTGCAATAGCAGAGGTGAATTACTTAGGTGAACCTTATGGAAACACCTATAACTCATCATGGAGAAATCATCCAAATTTCTCATGGAAGGATCAAAAGCCTCAACAAGGCTTTAATAATGGTGGAAGAAACAGGTTTAACAATAATAAACCTTTTCCATCATCCACTCAGCAACAGACAGAGAACTCTGAACAAAATACTTCTAATTTAGCGAACTTAGTCTCTGATCTATCTAAGGCCACTGTAAGTTTCATGAATGAAACAAGGTCTTCCATTAGAAATCTGGAAGCACAAGTGGGCCAGCTGAGTAAAAGGATCACTGAAATTCCTCCTAGTACTCTCCCAAGCAATACAGAAGAGAATCCAAAAGGAGAGTGCAAGGCCATTGACATAAGCACCATGGCCGAACCTGTAAGGGAAGGAGAGGACGTGAATCCCAAGGAGGAAGACCTCCTGGGACGTCCAGTGGTCAATAAGGAGCTTCCCTCTGAGGAACCAAAGGACTCTGAGGCTCATCTAGAGACCATAGAGATTCCATTAAACCTCCTTATGCCCTTCATGAGCTCTAATGAGTATTCCTCTTCTGAAGAGAATGAGGATGTTACTGAAGAGCAAACTGCCAAGTTTCTTGGTGCAATCATGAAGCTGAATGCCAAATTATTTGGTATTGAAACTTGGAAAGATGAACCTCCCTTGTTCATCAATGAACTAAGTGATCTGGATCAACTGACATTGCCTCAGAAGAGACAGGATCCTGAAAAGTTCATAATACCTTGTACCATAGGCACCATGATCTTTAAGGCTCTGTGTGACCTTGGTTCAGGAATAAACCTCATGCCCCTCTCTGTAATAGAGAAACTGGGAATCTATGGGGTGCAAGCTGCTAAAATCTCATTAGAGATGGCAGATAATTCAAGAAAACAAGCTTATGAACAAGTAGAGGACGTGTTAGTAAAGGTTGAAGGCCTTTACATCCCTGCTGATTTCATAGTCCTGGATACTGGAAAGGAAGAGGATGAATCCATCATCCTAGGAAGACCTTTCCTAGCCACAGCAAGAGCTGTGATTGATGTGGACAGAGGAGAATTGATCCTTCAATTAAATAAGGACAACCTTGTGTTTACAACTCAAGGATCTCTCTCTGCATCCATGGAGAGGAAGCAGGAAAAGCTTCTCTCAAAGCAGAGTCAAACAAAGCCCCCACAGTCAAACTCTAAGTTTGGTGTTGGGAGGCCACAACCAAACTCTAAGTTTGGTGTTGAACTCCCATATCTAAACTTTAAGTTTGGTGTTGGAGAGTCTCAACAAAGCTCTGCACATCTGTGAGGCTCCATGAGAGCCCACTGTCAAGCTACTGACATTAAAGAAGCGCTTGTTGGGAGGCAACCCAGTTTTTATCTAACTATATTTTTCTTAGTTATATGTCTTTATAGGTTCATGATCATGTGGAGTCACAAAATAAATATAAAAATTGAAAACAGAATCAAAAATAGCAGAAGAAAAATCACACCCTGGAGGAAGCATCTGCCTGGCGTTCAACGCCAGAACAGAGCATGGTTCTGGCGCTGAACGCCCAAAATGGGCAGCATCCTGGCACTGAACGCCCAGAACAAGCATGGTTCTGGCGTTCAACGCCAGAAATGGCAACAATTGGGCGTTGAACGCCCAAAATGGGCACCAACCTGGCGCTGAACGCCTAGAGTTGTTTTCAAGGGCATTTTACATGCTTAAATTGGTGCAGGGATGTAAATGCCTTGACACCTCAGGATCTGTGGATCCCACAGGATCATCTCAGGATCTGTGGACCCCACAGGATCCCCACCTACCTCATCATCTCTCTTTCCATTCATGATCATCCCTTCTGTTTTCTATTTACCACTCACATCCATACACCCACTACCTTCAAAATTCAACATCTCTCTCTCACCCAATCCCACCCATATGGCCGAATACACACACCCATCCATCTCCTCCATATCTTCTTCTTCTTCTTCTATTCTTTCTTCTTTTGCTCGAGGGCGAGCAACATTCTAAGTTTGGTGTGGTAAAAGCATAGCTTTTTGTTTTTTCCATAACCATTGATGGCACCTAAGGCCAGAGAAACCTCTAGAAAGAGGAAAGGGAAGACAAAAGCTTCCATCAAGGGTCTATAGCTCAGTGGTAGAATATTTGACTGCAAATCAAGAGATCCCTGAGATACCTCAGGGGATACATTTTCTTCCACACAATTATTGGAAGCAACTAAGGGTGGAACATCAAGAGCACTCCATCATCCTTCATGAAATCAGAGAAGATCTAAAAGCAATGAAGGAGGAGCAACAAAGACAAGGAAGAGACATAGAAGAGCTCAAGGACATCATTGGTTCCTCAAGAAGGAAACGCCACCATCACTAAGGTGGATTCATTCCTTGTTCTTATTTCTTCTGTTTTTCGTTTTCTATGTTATGTGCTTATCTATGTTTGTGTCTTCATTACATGATCATTAGTAGTTAGTAACTATGTCTTAAAGTTATGAATGTCCTATGAATCCATCACCTCTCTTAAATGAAAAATGTTTTAATTCAAAAGAACAAGAAGTACATGAGTTTCGAATTTATCCTTGAACTTAGCTTAATTATATTGATGTGGTGACAACGCTTCTTGTTTTCTGAATGTATGCTTGAACAATGCATATGTCTTTTGAAGTTGTTGTTCATGAATGTTAAATATGTTGGCTCTTGAAAGAATGATGACTAGGAGACATGTTATTTGATAATCTGAAAAATCATAAAAATGATTCTTGAAGCAAGAAAAAGCAGCAAAGAACAAAGCTTGCAGAAAAAAAAAATAGGCGAAAAAAAAAATATATAGAAAGAAAAAGAAAAAAGCAAGCAGAAAAAGCCAAAAGCTCTTAAAACCAAGAGGCAAGAGCAAAAAGCCAATAACCCTTAAAACCAAAAGGCAAGGGTAGATAAAGAAGATCCCAAGGCTTTGAGCATCAGTGGATAGGAGGGCCTACAGGAATAAAATCCTGGTCTAAGCGGCTAAACCAAGCTGTCCCTAACCATGTGCTTGTGGCGTGTAGGTGTCAAGTGAAAACTTGAGACTGAGCGGTTAAAGTCAAGGTCCAAAGCAAAAAAAAAGAGTGTGCTTAAGAACCCTGGACACCTCTAATTGGGGACTTTAGCAAAGCTGAGTCACAATCTGAAAAGGTTCACCCATTATGTGTCTGTGGCATTTATGTATCCGGTGGTAATACTGGAAAACAAAGTGCTTAGGGCCACGGCCAAGACTCATAAAATAGCTGTGTTCAAGAATCATCATACTGAACTAGGAGAATCAATAACACTATCTGAACTCTGAGTTCCTATAGATGCCAATCATTCTGAACCTCAATGGATAAAGTGAGATGCCAAAACTATTCAAGAGGCAAAAAGCTATAAGTCCCGCTCATTTGACTGAAGCTATGTTTCATTGATAGTTTGGAATTTATAGTATATTCTCTTCTTTTTATCCTATTTGATTTTCAGTTGCTTGGGGACAAGCAACAATTTAAGTTTGGTGTTGTGATGAGCGGATAATTTATACGCTTTTTGACATTGTTTTTAGTATGTTTTTAGTAGAATCTGGTTACTTTTAGGGATGTTTTCATTAGTTTTTATGTTAAATTCACATTTCTGGACTTTACTATGAGTTTGTGTGTTTTTCTGTGATTTCAGGTATTTTCTGACTGAAATTGAGGGACTTGAGCAAAAATCAGATTCAGAGGTTGAAGAAGGACTGCTGATGCTGTTGGATTCTAACCTCTCTGCACTCAAAGTGGATTTTCTGGAGCTACAGAACTCGAAATGGCGCGCTTCCAATTGCGTTGGAAAGTAGACATCCAGAGCTTTCCAGCAATATATAATAGTTTATACTTTGGCCAAGTTCAGATGACGCAAATTGGCGTTCAACGCCAGCTCTCTGTCCAAATCTGGCGTCCAGCGCCAGAAAAGGATCCAAAACCAGAGTTGAACGCCCAAACTGGCACAAAAGCTGGCGTTCAACTCCAAGAAGAACCTCTACACGTGCAACACTCAAGCTCAGCCCAGGCACACACCAAGTGGGCCCCGGAAGTGGATTTATGCATCAATTACTTATTTCTATAAACCCTAGTGACTAGTTTATTATAAATAGGACATTTTACTATTGTATTAGACATCTTTGGACGCCTGGTTCTTAGATCATAGGGGCTGGCCATTCGGCCATGCCTAGACCTTTCACTTATGTATTTTTAACGGTAGAGTTTCTACACTCCATAGATAAAGGTGTAGAGCTCTGCTGTTCCTCAAAGATTAATGCAAAGTACTACTGTTTTCTATTCAATTCATCTTATTTCGCTTCTAAGATATTCATTTGCACTTCAACCTGAATGTGATGAACGTGACAATCATCATCATTCCCTATGAACGCGTGCCTGACAACCACCTCCGTTCTACATTAGATTGAATGAGTATCTCTTAGATCTCTTAATCGGAATCTTCGTGGTATAAGCTAGAATGATGGTGGCATTCAAGAGAATCCGGAAAGTCTAAACCTTGTCTGTGGTATTCCGAGTAGGATTCCATGATTGAATGACTGTGACGAGCTTCAAACTCGCGATTGCTGGGCGTAGTGACAGACGCAAAAGGATAGTAAATCCTATTCCAGCATGATCGAGAACCGACAGATGAATAGCCGTGCCGTGACAGGGTGCGTTGACCATTTTCACTGAGAGGATAAGATGAAGACATTGACAAGGGTGATGCCTCCAGACGATTAGCCGTGCCGTGACAGGGCATTTGGATCATTTTCCCGAGAGAAGACCGAAAGTAGCCATTGACAATGGTGATGTATCACATAAAGCCAGCCATGGAAAGGAATAAGACTGATTGGATGAAGACAGCAGAAAAGCAGAGGTTCAGAGGAACGAAAAGCATCTCTATTCGCTTATCTGAAATTCTCACCAACGAATTACATAAGTATTTCTATCCTTTATTATTTATCTTTTAATTATCTAATCCAATCACATTTAACCCTACCTGACTGAGATTTGCAAGGTGACCATAGCTTGCTTCATACCAACAATCTCCGTGGGATTCGACCCTTACTCACGTAAGGTATTACTTGGACGACCCAGTGCACTTGCTGGTTAGTTGTGCGAAGTTGTGAACCATGGTATTGGCACCAAGTTTTTGGCGCCATTACCAGGGAAAGAAAGAGCGATGAATTTTACATAATTAAAGTGTAATCACAACTTCTGCGCACCAGGAGTCTTCTGGAGGTGATGATAAGAGCATATGCAAACTTTTCTATCTTTTGATAGTTTAGTACAGTCCCTTGTAGGGATTTGCTCACAAAATAGATGGGTTGCTGTCCGTTTTCATCTTCTCAGACCAAAGCTGAGGCTATAGCTCTGCTTGCAACTGCCAGGTAGAGGATAAGCTCTTCTCTTGTGACAGGTCGGATAAGTATGGGGGGTTAGCCCAGAAACGTTTCAAAATTCTGAAAAGCTTGCTCGCATTTTCGGGCCCATTCAAATTGATTCCCTTTTTTGAGTATCGAGCACAAAGGTAGAGGCTTCAATGCTGACCCTGCTAGGAATTTAGACAACGCTGCCAACTTTCATTTAGTTGCTGGACTTCTTTGAGACAAGTCGGGCTTTTCACTTCTAATATTGTTGTGCATTTGTCTGGGTTGGCCTCTATGCCTCTTTGAGTGAGCATGAAGTTTAAGAAATTTCTGACCTCCATTGCGAATGTGCATTTTAAAGGGTTCAATCTCATCCCATGCTTTCTTATTGTGGAGAATACTTCGGAGAGGTCGGACAAAAGAGTAAGGTCATCCCTGGTCTTGACGAGCAAGTCATCTACATATACTTGCATGAGTTTTTCTAGGTGAAAGAAAAACACCCATCAGTTGTTGGTATGTGGCTCCAGCATTCTTTAATTTGAAAGGCATTAATACGTAATAATAGTTAGCCTCGGGAGTAATGAAAGAAGTCTTTTTCCAGTCTGGTCTATACATCAGGATTTGATTATATCCCAAGTATGCGTCCATAAAGAACAGATATCTATACCCTAAAGCTGAGTCAACTAGGACATCAATGCTGGGGAGAGAGTATGGATACTTAGGGCAAGCTTTGTTGAGGTTACCTGAAACAGTGATTTGGACCTGAACGTGAGGTCCAGACTCCTTCTAAGACAGCGTCTGACTTGCGTTGGTGTCGAGGCGCCGCCGTCTAAGTTCCTCGAGAGGAGGTGGTGGTGGTACCTGCAAGAGACTCTGATGCTTAAGTTAGCAAGGACTTTAAGCAGGTTTTTAATAGATTGGGTTCTTAATATACCTGGGGTTCCGTTAGTATATTTATAGTAAAAAGTTAACCACCTTTAAAGTAGTTCCACCTTTAAGGATGGGTGACTGTTCCCTTTATCTTGGAAATTTATTGAGATCTCCCTTCTAGATAAAGTAGCGAGATAGTAGGAGATATTTCTAGAGGCAGTTACTTATTCAGATAAGTAGGGTAGAACTACCTTTGTCGTGCCTGACCTCTATGAGGTCGGGTAAGTAGATGAAGCCACCTTTTTTGGTGAGCTTTTATTTTTTTTTTTTTTGGGCTCGCCTTAATGCTTTTAGATCAAGGTATGAACAATATTATTTTAGAATATATTTTGAGTCATATATTATCTAATTATAATATTTTAATTTTTTTCGTATGAATCTTTACTACATGTAGTAAATAATATAATATATTTAGACTTGTGTTGTTTAAACTAAATATATTTAATGTTTAATGTAGATTTTGTTATTTAGTTGAGTTGTATTTATTTGTCCTTTTAAACTTATTTTGTAATAAATCATGTAGAATATTATTGATAAAAAAACGTTTAAGAAACTCTCAATAATAAAAGTAAAATGTCAAAAGTTACATTTATAGACCATAATTTTTGGATGTGACTATGCTAAAAAAAAATCACATTTTTAAAATGTTTGAAAACAGTGAATAAATTATAATTACGGTTTAAATTTGTGATTATAAATTAAAATAGATTCTGGTAATAATTTTTAAATAGGAAGTTTATATTAGACTATTGTCACAATTTTAAACTATAATCATAGTCATAGAATAGATTAACGTTGCATATAATTTAAAATTGTGACTATAAAATAAATTATGGTCATAGTTGATTATAGGATAAACTATAATCATGATTTAAAACTGTAATCTAAAGTATTTAATAAAAAAAATGATAACTTTAAACAAAAAACTATGATTTTAAATTGAAAAATTGTGACCTAAAATAAATATGAATCATAAATATGGTCATAGTTTATTTCTTTAGTTATAGTCATAGTTTTAAAACGTGAATATGGACAAAAAAAATATTTTCCTGTATATAATTTTTTTTTAAATTTGTATAAATTAAAAAATTATGTATTTAATTATTTTATTTAAAGAAAAAGAAATTCGTTAAAATAGAGGTGGGTGAGATTTTTTTTTCTATTTATGGTGGAGTGGGCGTGGAGTATCAAAGTGTCTACATCCTCGTCGTCGATTTCATTCATCATCATGGGTTTGGTTTTGTTTACCGGTTGCTTTTCTTTTCGGAGGAGAAAGAAAGAAAGAAAGAAGGAAAAGAAAAGAAAAGAAAGAGTGAGATGCTGCTTCCACTTACTTTCTTGTGGGGCCCACAACCACAACCACGGTCTCAGTGTCACTCTCATTATGTATGCTTTGATTACGCCTATGATGTCATCCCCTTTTTATTTAATTTCCTCCGTTTCATTATTTTCTTCTTCCAAATCAAACTTACAAATTAGAATGAGATTTGACCTTTACAAGTATGTGGGAGAAATAGTTGAATAGGTTATAGGATTGGTACCTACTTTTAGTTTAGGGTTGGCTTAGTGGTGCTCTCTGTCACTAATAATGCAAAGTCTAGCATATTATTTGTGTAGGCAATTTTTAAAAAATAATTCATAATTTCGTCTTAAAAAAATTATCAAAAGTACCTATGAAGTTTACGAATGTTGACAAAAGTATCCATAAACTAAGGAAATTAACGCTGTATCTATGAAAGATGGGTTTCGTATGACAAAAGTATCCAAATCTTATTTTTTTTGTTGATTTTTTAATAAAATTCCTAAACTACCCTACACTCAACCTCAACTCACTTTTTCAACCTTTCATAACTCAATTTATACCAACTCTTTCCATGGAGTCCAAAACTACTCCTACAACAAACCAGACCGAAATTAATGGTAGTGGTGGTGGTGGTAGAGGATCGGATCTCAATCGATTCACTCATAAGTTTATAATCCATACCCAAATCAAATTAATCAAACACCAAAAAATACTCAAAACATAAAAATTTTCAAATCCATTCATCCCATTTCAATTCACTTTAGCAAAACTAGAAATAGAAAAAGCCATCAACCATAAAAAATCAACAAATTCATTCATCAAATTTGAAATTTATTTCAGCAAAAATAAGAAGTAGAAGTAGCCATCAACTGGATCTTCTGTAAATCAAACTCAGCCTTCATAAAAAATAGAAGCAAATTTTAAAAAAAATAGAACAGTGTCATTTTAGTAGTAACTAAATCAATTTCTGAAAAGAAGAAAAATAAAATAAAAATATTTTAAAAAAAGAAATACCTTTTTCTTCGGTGGCCGACTGTAACATCGTCAATGGCAGAACCTCCATCCACAGTGCCGCCTCCCTTTCTTCTCTGATTTCTCTTTACCGAACCCGCTTTCTGCATGCAAAAGTACCACGACCCCTCTCTCTTCTCAGGTGTTCGACGATGGTGTTCTCCTCGGTTGGGTCAGACACGCCACGACGACGTTCTCCTCGGCTGCAACAGGCACGCTACGACAGCATTCTCCTCAGGTTGGGTCACAGGTGTGCGATGAAGGTGTTGTAGTCACCTTAATAGTGAGAGGGAGAAGCAGTGAGAGGGGAAGAGATTGGCAGTAATGGAGTAGGTGGATGGCGGACGACAACGAGGAGGTAGAAGGAGAGTTTCTGTGACTCTGTGAGGATTTTTGAGGGATAAGTGAAGAGAGAGGAAGAAAAGAAGAGAGGGAGTGACGGTAGAATGGGATTAGGGTGGGACAGTTTAGGAATTTTATTAAAAAATCAACAAAAAATTAGGATTTGGATACTTTTGTCATACGGAACCCATCTTTTATGGGTACAGCGTTAATTTCCTTAATTTACGAGTACTTTTGTCAGCGTTCGTAAACTTTATGGGTACTTTTGGTAGTTTTTCCTTTTGTTTACAAGAACTTGTAAATTTTGAGAAACCTGTTTATTATGAAGTTTCATTTACTTTTCATTAGATTTTTATAATTTGATAAAAGTATGCCATTGAATCCGTATATTACATGTCCAAAAAGACAAAAATCAATCAAATTCTTGTAGTTTTATCAATTTGAAATAAATTCTGATATTATATATAAACATTTTCAATTAGTTTCTTTTAATTTATGATCCAACACTATACTATATAATATGTAAGTTATTTTCTAAAAACTTTAATTTTGCGCAATAAATTAAATTAAAGGACTTTAAGAAAATAATATTATTTAGACGGTATTTATAGAAAAAATATGAAAAACAATAATTTTTTTAACAACGTAAACAATAGGTTAAAATAAAAAAGTTAATTTTAATTTTAAAAATCAAATTTTAAATTAATTAGGTTTAATCATAAATTTGAATTTTTTTTGAATCATTACTACTCTCTCGCAATCCTATGCCACCGCCGCTGTTGCTGTATCGCGATTTTGGTGCTCCCGTAATTACTGTCTTGTTACTTGTTTTTTATCAACTAAATCAGATGTTCATTTTACTATGTATGTAGATGGTTCTTTTTATTTTAAAGTGGATGTTTATTTGAGTATACCATTGGTATTTTATTTAATTTACTTGATTTTGCATGCACATATTTTGCAGGATATTTATTTTACTATGTATGCAGATGATTCTTTTCACTAAGATGTGGATGTTTATTTGGGTCATACTCATATCATTGTCAATCTTGTATGCAATTTCTTCAATATAACTTCTCTTGCCATCAACCCAATTCTCATTCAACACATGAACGGTTCCATTATTATTGAGTGTATCTCTAGCCATTCTGTCCGCAGCATCACTCTTCTCAAAAGAATGTAGAAAAACGTGCTATCTCGTACCATCTACCCATGTACCTCTATGGGTCTAGGTTCTTCATCATGGTTGTGGCGTTGCTAGTAGCCATCATGGTGAGCATTAGTGAAGCTAGCAGAAAGGTGCAACGGCGGTGTCGGTTGCAGGAAGCACAGGGGCGACACGACGTCTGGGAGAAGAAGGTGCAGCAGCGTGTTACTTTTTCAGACGGTGGCGGCAGTGGTGAAGTGCATTGGTGACAGCGCGACAAGGAATGGGGAGTGAAGCCGGTAAAATGAGAAAAAAAAGTAGAAGGTGAGAGACTAGGGTTATCGTGGATAAATAGAATGGAATGTTTTTTTGTTTTAGTGGGCCTGGAGTACGGCCCATTGTTCACGTTGTTTGTACCCCATTGTCAACCTAGCAAAACTCTTTTTATAAATGTGTTGGACTATCGGGAGAAGTTTTTGGTTATTCAAAAAACTTTGAAGATAAATTAAATAAGAGAACACACAAAAAAATGCCAAATTTAATTTAATTTTTAACTCTTATGATCGATATCAATCTATGAAGCACAGACACTTTACTGAGTTGTCGTGTCCACGTGTCGGATACATTTCAGACACGACACTTATTGACACTCGTCCGACACGCGTGTCTGCTATGTCCAACCGTGTCTTAATAAAAAATAAAAAATTCTTTTTCCGGACACACTTAAATACCATCACGTGTCAGTATATCCAGCTTTATTTTTAACATGTATTCTTAAAATAAATTTAGAAATAGTATATATTATTATTTATTAAAATAAAAAATATTTTACATACTATATATAATTAAAATAAGAATTAATAATTTATGTTTTAATATCAATAAAATATCAAAATATTATTACGATTTATCTAACAAATAATTTATATTTTATATATATGTGTGTCCCCATGTCTTATAAGATTTTAAAATTCATGTGTGGGCATGTCGGATTTTTTTAAATAAATAAAATATTTTATTTTATTTATTGAAATACGTAATTTATAGTGTTTTTACCGATTTATGTATTCTTACTTATCTCGTTTACAGTATAAATGAAATTAGGTTGTGCATATCTCGCTTACACTTTAAACGAGATAAGACACGTTTTTCATTGCACGTATCACGTTTATAAATGTGTTATGTAACGTGCCTTATCTCATTTACAGTGTAAACGAGATATGCACAACTTTATTTATAAGGCTTAGTCGTGCCTATATAAGGAACTCGTTCACAGCGCCCCCTTTTATCACTTTCCTCTTCCATTACCTTCATTTCTCCCTTTCTCGAATGTTTCTGTTGATATTTGTGGGATACTCGAACATTATGACGCTCACAGACGTACGAGATAGAGGCATCAATCGCCTGAACGCGACTTGACATATTGTGGGAGCGATAGTCTTCGAGGTTAGTTTTGATCCTTTTACTCTTTTAAGTAATTGAACATGTAATTATAGTTAGGTATTTTTATAGATTCAGTGTTGTTATACATGTAGATTAGGTTCTCATATTAATAGAATTTGTTAGGTTGTGTGGAATGTAAAAATTAGTAAATGTTAATTAATTATTTAATTAGGATTCTTAATTAATTTAATTATAATTATTAGTTTTAATTTATTTATTAGATATTTTATTCTATTTTTGCATGTGTTTAAATCAAATTTTATATTGTCAATTTTAATTTTGAATATGTTGCATTGATGTTTGTCAAATTATTTAATAATTGAATTTTTATAGTTAATTATTTTGAAATGTGAAATAATTGCTTATCATTAATTTTTATCATTTTATGTCGAAATAAAATTCTTGACAATTGAAATAGATATGTTATTGAAATACATTTATCTTTTAATAGAGCCATGCCTATTACTCCCTAGATGAGTGAGCCACACTCTTGCACCCCCAGACGCCATTATCCCTTACTTGAGAGAGTCTGCATTTGGCGACACAGTGCAGTTCAGGGACTTTGTCTTTGACAACTCCCTGAATTTTGCATTCGTAGAGCAGTGGCATCTGAAGACCCACACTTTTCACCTACCTTAGGGTGAGTGCACGATCACCCTACAGAAGGTTGCACACCACCAAGGGTTACGGACACACAGAGAGCCTGTGGGTGGGTGCCTGCGTGACTTTCTGATGTGGCACCAGCACCCGACTTAAGAGTGGGTAGAGGAGCTCCTAGGTGACAGACCTCCTCATGCTAAGCAGCAAGGTGCACAGAGGAAGAAATCATTTTTCATCAAGATGACATGGCTGAGGCTGGGTCCGACATATGCCAGCTACTACCGATGTAGCCACCCTCTGACAGTACACGAGGTGTTATATCATGTTGCTGATCAGCGGTTACCTGATGACCGACAAGTCAAATAATTAGGTGCATATCAGATGGCTACCACTGTTGGCAGACTTCCAGAGGTGTCGTGGTATGTCTTGGGGATCCGCTGTGCTTGCATGGACGTACCACTCTTTATGCCATGTGGCACATTGAGATACCATGGATATTACCGGATGCACTCCGCTCCTAGTTTTGTGGATATACTTTAGGTTTTCTCGATGGTGTCCACCCGAGAGACAGGTCCTGACATTTTCTCTGCCGTGATTTAACTATTTTCAATTACGATTTTTGCACTTTCTATATATGTAATTCATCCTTTTATTGCATAAAGTGAGAGAAAGTGGTTGTTGCATATGTGAAGGTTGATAGGTATAGTCCAGTAGAGTAAGGACCAGTACGAACCGAGGGTCCTCTGATGGCATGGTGCGTTAGATCGCTTGCAGTTGCATGGGGTATGCGATTCAGTTTTATTTAGTTGTCTCTAAATGGTTAAATATCCTATGTAATGCACTGAACCTGACAGTTATATTACAATTTACTGATGTAGTTCCTATGGACATCGTACAACGACCTAGCCCTGCAGGCATGTGCCCAGACTGGTTAAGGGATGAGGCAGAGTAGGGGACATGGATGACTATTGTTCCCCTCGTCTGCTTCAACATTATAGAGTTTCACAACATTGATCAGGTGAAACGGTAGTTCGGTGGGGAGCAGCCAGTGCCTAGAGACCCAGTGAATGTTGACAGGTTCCTGACGACCACAGAACAAGGGGAAGATGTGTGGTGGCCCACGCGTCATGAACAGTGGTACGATGGATGGAGGCATATGTTTAATGAGGGCCACAGGATCTTTATTCGACCCTTTACAGATTATCGGCCTGGCAGGAGTACTGGGACTCGTACCAGCATACTTGCCACGTTAGACATCTATTATAACTAAACTATATGACTACAAAATACAACTAGAACAAATGCCATATGCCAACAAAAAACACACATCCAATTATCCTCTATTGGTTGAATTAGACAGCATCTTCGGGTATGTTCAATTTACCTGCAGAGCCCACACCGTTTTTCTTGGTGCTCAACTGCGTCCATATCATTACAAAACCTTGTGGAGATTGGTCAGTCAGTTGCTTATGCATTGTAGGATTAGGACGTAAATGTGTCCTGTACTACTCCGGCCATAGCTTCTCGTCCAGGATTGGGGAAAACTCAACCTCGTACACCTTGAACACGGCCTCCTATGTGTAGACTCAATCCACATATGTACCCAACTCAACACCTGCAGCGGCATAAGCAGCAAGTGCATGACGATAGAAAAAATGAAGTGATTGGAAAAGACCACAGTCACATGTTCCTCCACTCAACTGCACACGGAATTACCCTTGACTCCAATCCTCAAAAGGCTCTAACTCCTCCTCCACAAAGACTGAGGCCCTCCTATTGCAGTGTGTAACACGCATCTTCAGAATTCCCTCCTTGTTCTTCTCAACAGCTGCCAGCAGCCACTGTAAAAACCGATTATCGGCTGCCATTTGGGCCTGTGCCTCCCGGCCCTTCTTGACAAACAACTGTTGCAACCTCTTGTAAGTGCATCTGATGATGGCTAAAATTAGTAAATATCGGGTACCTTTCAGAACTACAGTAATGCACTCGGACAAATTGGTGGTCATGTGCCCGAACCTTCGACTGCTATCGCAATGTTGTAATCATATTTTCTTGTTGAATCTACCATCCCAGTCTTCCATCTCCCGCGACAGTGTCCTCAAAGCATCTATGTACCACTCTTACCCAGTATTACATGGACTATAAGAAGCATTCATCAGATATCGCTTTCGCTTGGTAGATTTGAAACGAGACATGAA
The DNA here is from genome assembly GCF_059453495.1 of Arachis ipaensis. Taxonomy (NCBI): domain Eukaryota; kingdom Viridiplantae; phylum Streptophyta; class Magnoliopsida; order Fabales; family Fabaceae; genus Arachis; species Arachis ipaensis. The sequence continues at coordinate 32,762,250 of NC_142435.1, forward strand.
GTTCACTGCCATGTGCCTCACACAATACGCATGAAACACACTAGGAGGCAGCCACTCGCTCTCATCGGCTCTTAGTGCGGCCTTGATCGCTTGCGATCTGTCAGATATAATCAAAATACCTTCTTGTGGTGGCACATGTCGCCTCAGGTTGGTAAGGAAGAACGACCAGGACTCTGTAGTCTTAGACTCAACAATTGCAAAGGCGATAGGAAGGATGTTATTGTTACCATCTTGTGCCACTGCAATTAACAATACTCCACCATATTTGCCATACAGATGCATTCCATCAACGGAGACAAAGGGCTTGCAATGCTTGAATGCCTCAACACAAAGAGGAAAAGACTAGAACACCTTATCAAATTGGTTGACATCACGTACCAGCAACTGCCCCTCATAGTACGCTACTGTCTTGAAATCACATATTGTTCTGGGACAATAAATTTGCAAAGCTTGAAGCAACTTCGGAACCTTGTTATATGACTCTTTCAAATCACCATATATATGTGCAATTACCTTTTGATTTGCCATCCAGACCTTTCTGTATGAGGGTTTGAAGTAATAGCTTTGTCTAACTGCACCTTGTAGAATATGAATGCTAACTGATAGGTTGGACTGTATCAGAGGCATGATAACTCTATAAATGAGGTTGCTGTCTAACTGTCGATGATCCTAAGACATGGTGGGGGTTAAACAGGTAGGCGGTTTACTGAATTTACTTACCTCCCAAAAAAATTAAAATATAATCGATCGAGATTCTAACCAAAATAAGCACAATACATAAGATAATATTTTACAATATAAAGCACGACTTACCAATATCCGAGATTCTGTCGAAAGGCAACACAGAGACTCCAAGGACATCTATCAATGAATTGCTTGCAACGCACATGGTACTTTAGCCGATCCATCTCTACAACTTGATACTCAGCACTTCTCTAAATGTTGTATTTCTTCACACCTTGCATGTCTGCCTCTCTGCTTTTGAATCTGTGACCAACCCAAAACTCCACTCTACCACCTATATTGTAACTGTCCCCACCCATGTCGCGTCCATATCCAATGTGTGATAGTGGCTAGGTACAGCTGATAGCTCCGGAATCAGTTACGGGACAGGCCCTGATCTACTTACCGAAGTCTCTGGTACGAAGTCCTCATCCTCATCATCAACGAAAGAATCACCTTCGTCGCCATTGGCAACATACTCTTCATAGGACTCCTCACCGTCCACGTCCATGGGAACCTCTGGACTAGCACAGTGCAGGGAGTGGTGCAAGAGGTGGGTCATCCTAGACAAAATTCAAGCGCCAGAACCACCACCGCCAACATCGCTGACCTCTGCAAAAAGCTCCATCACTTGTTCCACCATGATTCTCCCATTGACATCAAACATGAGCCGCACATGCTCATCACCATCGAGCCAAAACAGATGAAACCAAAATACTCTATTTTCCATTGGTGCTAGCATCCGATAACCAACTCTTCCAACCTCTTTTCTCTCATTACCACCGACGTGCATCAATATCAGACTCTTTAACTCAGACAAAGAACATGCTCTTTGAATGCACAACAAAATAGGATTTTCATACTCAAATACAACTCCAGTGTCACTATTTCTCAGGTGACAGTTGGGATACATCGTCACAACAAAATAACCACCAACACTACATATTTTTACTAAATTTATCAAATAAACGGATGAGAAGAATGATTGACATGTTTGTGGAGAATACCAATGGATTGTAGATCCTTTTAGAGCTGATTGATTTTTGTCGTACTATACCCCGTTTACAGTGATAACTCAGCATGTATCTCGTTTATACGGTAAAGGATTTAACTTTGAGTATAAGTTTACAGTGTAAACGTGATACATATAATCCGTGATATGTCTTATCTCATTTACATGGTAAACAAGATATATTAGAAATCAAATCGTTTATAATATAAACGAGATAAGTAAAAAAATAGATTTCGATAAAAATGCTATAAATTACGTATTTCAATAAATAAAATATTTATATTATTTATTTAAAAAAATTCTAACATGTACTGTGTCGTATTATGTCTCGTCAAATAACTATTTCATTGGGTACAAAAGCAGTTGTATTTTTGTTTCCTTATACATTTGATTTCATTGACTCTATTTGTTCTAAAATAAATATAAATATCATTTATAAGAAAAACCAATCACTATATATTGATAACTATTTATACACTTATTTATTCATTTTTTAACAATAATTAACTGTAAAATTAATCAAATGTTTCATAATGTACAAGATATCTCTGGTACGGGTTGAGAGATGGATCGAGAACTTGCGGGTTGAGGCAGATGTCGAATCACTTGACTGGAGCAATGGGGGGAGGTACCTGCAAAGAAACTCCGACGCTCAAGTTAGAATGGATCTAAGAGGTATAAGGTGTGAGGAATGAATGAAAACCTGGAGGGACCTGGGTCCTCTATTTATAGGTGATGGTAGTTATCTTATCTTATCTTGTTTGGCTAAAATAAGGGAGACGTTTGAATTTGAAAGTTGGTTAGGAGCTCTAGAGGGCCGGTTCCGGGCCTTCTAGAAGGGCGAAGCGGGTCGGACCCAGGTAACCGGGTTCGGAGACCATTCCGGGCATAGGATCCGTGGGTCGGATCCGTAACAGTTGCCCCCGGAGCGAGAGAGTGAGGGTGCTCGGTCTCATCGCTGGAGGAACCTTTTCCTCGCCGTTTGTGGTTTGGCAAGGAGATCATTTATTTGGTTTTTCCAGTCGAGGTCGAGGATTTGGGGAGTTCCTGGCCGTTTCATGGTCAGGCAAGGAGCACGTTGTTTGGGCGTCTCATCACGTGTCGGGTTTGATGACCGTTCTGAAGAAGGGTCCGGAGATCGGGTCTGGAACAGTTGTCCCCAGAGCATGAGAGTATGCTTTCTTGGTCTCAATGCTAAGTCGTTGGGGAGTCCGATTCTCTGTAGTTTGGGAGACTGTGAGGGGCCTGAAAAGGGCGTGACATCATCCTGCATTTATTGGTAGGATGTTGGTCAGTCTGGCTTTCCGCAAGTTGGAAGACCGTCAGCTCATGCTTGTTTTGTGTGGCCTTTTTTGGGTCGTTATTGTGAACTTATTTTAGGCCTCTTGGTGGGCCGATTTCAAGACTTTGTTTATTTAGCTTATTTGGATTTCCGTTTTGTTGGCTTTGCGGGTGATCGATTCACGAGTCACTATTTTTGTTATTTGGATATCCGTTTTGTTATTTGGATATCTGTTTTATTGGCTTTGGGGTGATCGATTCCCGGGTAGCCGTTCACTTATTTGGATATCTGTGGGTAATCGATTCCCGTGTAGCCGTTTACTTATTTGGATATCTGTTTTGTTATTCGGATATCCGTTCTGTTATTTGGATATCTGTTTTATTGGCTTCGGGGTGATCGATTCCTGGGTAGCCGTTCACTTATTTGAATATCCGTTTTGTTATTCGGATATCCGTTCTGTTATTTGGATATCTGTTTTATTGGCTTCGGGGTGATAGATTCCCGGGTAGCCGTTCACTTATTTGGATATCCGTTTTGTTATTCGGATATCCGTTTGTTGGCTTCTGGGTGATCGATTCTCGGGTAGCCTTTTCACTTATTTGGATATTCGTTTTATTATTTGGATATCCGTTTTGTTGGCTTCGGGGTAGTTGATTCCCGTGTAGCCGTTTGCTTATTTGGATATCCGTTTTGTTATTCGGATATTCGTTTTATTGGCTTTGGGGTGATCGATTCCCGGGTAGCCGTTCACTTATTTGGATATCCGTTTTATTGGCTTTGGGGTGATCGATTCCCGGGTAGCCGTTCATTTATTTGGATATCCATTTTGTTATTCAGATATCCGTTTGTTGGCTTCTGGGTGATCGATTTCTGTTTAGCCGTTTACTTATTTGGATATCCGTTTTGTTGGCATCGGGATAATCGATTCCTGTGTAGCCGCATTTGGTTTGTGCCGTCGGACGGGACAATGCTTTTGAGAAAATGAATTTCCATTTATGGTTTGGGCCTCGTTAAAACCTCCCAATGTGGGTAGGAAAGAGTGCCCAGTAAGAAAATATACGATTAAACGACTTAAGCAATAAATGCAAGTAAAAAAGGCAAAATATAAAGGATAAAGAGATAGTCTTAAACGACCTCAATCTTGTTGCTTTGGAAGGATGTTTCTACATATAGTAGCACCGTAAGTTGGTGGAATTTCAGGATCTTGGAAGCTTGGTCCCGTCTAGTCTTTCGAGCATGTAGGCTCTTTTTTCGATTACCGTCCTAATTTGGTAGGGACCCTCCCAGTTGAGCGTGAGCATCCCTTCTCCGGGAGTGGGTGGACCGATATCGTTTTGTCGTAAGACGAGGTCTCCTGGTCCAAAGTCTCATCGTACTGTGCTGCCATTGTACCTTAGACTTATTCTTTGTTTTAGGGCTAGCTCCCGTAGGTGTGCTATGCTCCTGACCTTATCTGCACGGTCCCACTCTGCCTCTTTGTCATTTCCTCGCATGGTTCTACACGGACTTTGGTCTTGGCGTGCATCGAGGTCGGCGAGGAAGATGCCTGCCGCATCTCGGGATCTCTTGCGGAGGGTCGAGCTGGTGTTCTCACACTCTACCGCGACTTTCCGGTCTCTGTGTATTGTGCCGATAGTGCCGTCATCGGCTTGGAACTTCATGAGTAAGAATTTGGTGAAGATGACCGCCGAGAGGTTGTTAATGGTCTTTCTCCCGAGGATGATGTTTGTAGGTGGTGGAGTTCTTGAGGATGACAAATTCGGAGAGGATGGTCTTTCTTTGGTTCCCGGCTCCGATGGTGAGGGGAAGTGTGATGGTGCCGTCCGGTTGAAGGAAGTTATCCCCGAGCCCGGTTACCCCATTATGGTGGGTTTGTAGGTTTTCGTTTCGGAGTCCGAGTTTGTCGAAGGATCCCCTGAAGAGGATGTTGGAATCTGCTCATGTGTCGAGTAGTATTCTTCTGACCAGCCCGGTTCCTATCTTTGCGGAGATAACGAAGGGGGCATCTTTCGCCGAGGTGCCGTATTGGCAGTCCTCGGGGGAGAATGTTATCGCATTATTGGTATGATTGTTGGGGTTTGGTTTCTGACTGCCAGGACCTTGAGGTTCTTTTTTAGTGCCGATTTCGACTTTTCCGGCTTATCCTTGCTTGTTATGACGTTGACGACTATGGTCGGGTCTGTTTCCGGACTTTCCCGAGGGGCTTGTCTTTGTGTCCTTGGGTTGCGTCCTTCCCTCTCTGGTGATCTGTCTCTTTCTGTGCGCTTCGACTCCCTGATGATCTTGGCGAACTCGGAGAGCTTGCCGTCTCATATGGCTTGCTCCAGAGCGTCTTTTAAGTCGATGCAGTGCTGTGTTCTGTGCCCGTATCCTCGGTGGTTGTCACAATATAAATTCTTGTTGCCGCCCGTTCTTTCTTTAAGTGGTCGGGCCTTCGAAAGGACGCCTTGGTCAGCTATTTGGTGGTAGATCTCGGTGATGGGAGCTAACAAGAGGGTGTAATTTGAGCATTTGTTGGTTTGGAATGTTCCTTTTGGTTTTCTCTTGGTGGGGTGTTTTGGCGAGGTGTCGTACTGCCGTTCTGCCGTTTATTGGCCGCCACGACTTGGCTCACCTCCTCATCGTTTATGTAATCCTTAGTGACGCTCTGAATCTCGTGCATAGTCCAGACTGGCTTCGCGGTGAGATACTTTCAGAAGTCCTCATTCATAAGTCCATTGGTCAGGCAGAGGCTCGCGACTGAGTCCGTGAGTCCGTCGACCGTCAGGTATTTTCTCGTAGATTCGTCTTGTCTTTGGGTAATTCCGAGCAAGCTAATGGGGTGTTTAGCTTTGGTGATTTTGATAGTGAACTGGGCCATGAACTTTCTGGTGATATCGTGGAAGCTGGCTATGGACCCGTTTGGGAGGGCGTTGAACCATTTGATCGCAGGGCCAGCTAAGGTTATCGAGAAGGCCTTACACCGGATCATGTCGGCGGCTCCTTCCAAGTTCATCCTGGCCTCGAAGGCCGTTAGGTGTTCCCGGGGATCGTTGGTCCCGTCCTATTTCATGTCAGTGGGCTTGTTGAAGTCCTTCAGGAGTTTGGCTCTCAAGGATTTTTCTGTGAACGGGATGGCTTCCATTATCACGTGCATGTTTCCTGCTCGTTTGGCCTCCCGATGGTGCCGTCGGTCGTCTTCTCCGCGTCGGTGTTTCGGGTCTAGGAAAATGTTGTGATCATGCTGTTTGCAGTGTTGTTGCTCAGGGGGCCTGGTGTTCCTGGTATCGCGATGAGATTAGGTCCTGGAGGTCGCTTGGCTTGTATGCTCCGAGTGGTACCGTTCTTTGGTTGTGACTCGGCCTTTGAGGTTTTGCACCCTGAGGCACAACTCTTGGATTATCTGGACCGCCTTCTCTCCCAGGCCATCGGGTGGCCGGGCTTCAGTGGGAGGACGATTGTCCTCTCTTGGTTGTTGCTGGGTTGGGGTTGGTTGGCGATGTGCCGCGTTTATTATCCTCCCGTGGGTGGGAGGAGTGTTATCTTGGAGTTCAGAAGTTGGGCTTTGTGTGTTTGAGTTGGGGTGTCGGGTGGAGGATTGCTCCTCGAGGTTCTCCGTCATGCCGCCACGATTTGGCTATCCCCCGTATCTGTGCAAGAACCTTGAGAACTTTCTTGATCTATTGGCTCCTGAGAGGTCTGAGCTTGGCCACGGTGGTAGCATTTAAGGAGGTCGTTCATGATGAGCTTCCTTATGAATTTTCAGTAAGGTCCGAAGGGGGATCATGGCGACAGAGTTGTCACAGGTGAGGCGGCGGATGACAGAGGTTTGGAACCCATTGTTGAAAGAGGTGACCTCGTGGGTTTGGAGGAAGAGCTTGAAGAGTTCAAAAGAAGAAGCAACCTCGGTGGGCATGGAGCCGAAGTAGAGGGAGAAGATGGGGCCATGGCACTTGGAGATACAGATGAGGGAGTGGTGAATGAGAGGGTCCAAGAGGTGGAGGTGTCCCACTAAAGGGAGGCGAGACTTTGGGCTCAGAGGATTTGGAATTTCACCGTTGGAGTAGGACAAGGGTGCATAAAGAGTGTTATCACTAAGAAGGTAATTGCAAGTAACATTGTTCCTTTGGGATTTCGCCGTTGGAATAGGGCGAAAGTGTGTTATCGCTGCAAAGGTGATGTAAGTTAAGGAAACATTATTCCTTTGGGATTTCGCCGTTGGAGTAGGGCGAAAGGGTGCATAAACATGCAAAGGTGATGCAAGTTAAGGAAACATTATTCCTTTGGGATTTCACCGTTGGAGTAGGGCGAAGGTGTGTTATCCCTACAAAGGTGTGTTATCCCTACAAAGGTGATGCAAGTTAAGGAAACATTATTCCTTTGAGATTTCGCCGTTGGAGCAGGGCGAAAGGGTGCATAAACCTACAAAGGTGATGCAAGTTAAGAAAACATTATTCCTTTGGGATTTCACCGTTGGAGTAGGGCGAAAGGATGCGTAAACATGCAAAGGTGATGCAAGTTAAGGAAACATTATTCCTTTGGGATTTCGCCGTTGGAGTAGGGCGAAAGGGTGCATAAACATGCAAAGGTGATGCAAGCTAAGGAAACATTATTCCTTTTTGCTCTCAGTTACACGCAAGAAATCTGAGTTTGATGATTGCTCTTCTGGGTTATCCGCCATGCCGCCACAACGTTGCAAAGTTCCCACAGACGGCGCCAATGTACAAGATGTCTCTGGTACGGGTTGAGAGATGGATCGAGAACTTGCGGGTTGAGGCAGATGCCGAATCACTTGACTGGAGCAATGGGGGGAGGTACCTGCAAAGACACTCCGACGCTCAAGTTAGAATGGATCTAAGAGGTATAAGGTGTGAGGAATGAATGAATACCTGGAGGGACCTGGGTCCTCTATTTATAGGTGATGGTAGTTATCTTATCTTATCTTGTTTGGCTAAGATAAGGGAGACGTTTGAATTTGAAAGTTGGTTAGGAGCTCTAGAGGGCCGGTTCCGGGCCTTCTAGAAGGGCGAAGCGGGTCGGACCCAGGTAACCGGGTTCGGAGACCATTCCGGGCATAGGATCCGTGGGTCGGATCCGTAACACATAATAAGTTAACCAATTTTTTTTACAATAAAATATCAATTTTTTTATGAATACAAAAAGTAATTATCTCTATATTCTTATATTTTTATGGACAAGTTACATGAATAAATCATTTAGAGATTAAATTTATGTAAATGAAACTTTTAAAAACAGGTTATATTTTTGTCCTAAATCAATTCTATATAAACCATTACACCTACCACAATATACTATTTATACATAATTCACTACACGGTATTACAGATTACAATCAAAACATACACAATCATAATTCACTACACCCTCTCACAGATTATAAATGAAAAATACAAAGCATAAATCGCAAACCACTGCACGTTGTCATGGTTTATGACCAAATGGTAAAGCATAATCTGCTAGAGAATTCAGTAAATTACATGTTGTATCTTTATAAATCGTTTCTCACGTATTGAATTTTTTTTAATAAATTATTTTTTGAAGTTAAATAATTTCATAATTTTATATTAATTTATTTATAATAAAAAAATTTATTTGTTATCTAAATAAAATTTAAGATAAATAAAATAAAAATAAAAAATTTATACATAATTTACGTAGAATAACATGTGATATATATATATATATATATAATAATATATAGATGTATAATATGTACTAACTATAAAAATATCTATAAACTATGTTGAATTAGCTATAAATTTTATTTAGATTATTCGATTTAAATTTATTTAATCTAAAAATTCATACACATGTCTTATCTGTTTTTTAAAAAATATAAGGACAATTCTCGAAAAATAATTTTATGGTTTATTTTAGATGTAATTATTTAATGTTATGAAATTATTATTATATTATATCATTTTTTTATTTTTTGTAGAGTATATTATACTTTATACAACTATCAAATTTTTAAGTATAGGATGAATATTCTTATTGTAACATCCAATTTTTTGAATCAAATCATTATTTAATAACTAATTAATTAATTAAAATGGTAATGATTTAAGATTTGAATTTAAAATTTAAACATATGAAAGCACTAGTGGTAGTAAATCTCTAACCGACAATAAAACAACCTTTTAAAATATAGTCATAATTAATTCTACATTTATTAAATTTGAATGATATTTAGTTATATAAAAAGATAAGAATACTATCTCTATTCCTTAAGTTCAGTATAAAATCAAATTCAAATTAAATTAGATAGATAAATCGGTTACGAGTTCAGAGTAGAAAATCGCGCTCTTATCAGCCAGCCTGATATACTAATAGTATTTCGGGAATATCTCAAGTTGTGGTTATCCGATTTACTTCGTTTAAGATTCGTTTTAAAGCTCATTTAATTATCTATAAATTTGTCTCTAATAGCTAATTCCAAATTCCGAACGTAGAAAAAGTTATAGGACTCACAAACTGACGATCCAGATTGAAGATTTCACCTAAATGCCTCCTAACATAATCTGCACATGCCTGAGAGCTATTTGATCCTTCCTTTCTCATTCTATTCCCTTTTTCTATACAAAACATTCTAGTATACACAAAGTCTAGCCATGAAACAAGTCTCTCTTCACTAACAAAGCGCATCTATTTACATCGGAATACCTAGCGAAACTTCACTCGAGGTAGGGGGTTTTTGTGCTAATTTTTATATGTCATGTTTTAAATGTTTTCGAACATAGATGTTAGCTTTATTTTCATGTCATGATAGAATGTCTCTTTCCTTCATACGCATTATGTATTATAATAACAATCTTATGTGCATTAAAGAACTGAGGGAATGATCATTCGGTAAGGGAAGGTGACCCCCAAAGACAAGATAATCGAGATGATCCTTCGGTAAGGGAAGGTGATCGAATCGAGATGATCCTTCGGTAAGGGAAGGTGATCGGCAAACTTTTGGAAACTTTCGGTAAGGGAAGGGGACTCCCATCAATTTTATATAATAAAGATACCTTTGTTGATATAACTCTTTTCTTGTGTATGTCTAAATAACCTTGATTGTAAATTGAAATGAGGGAATGATCCTTCGGTAAGGGAAGGTGACCCCCAAAGACAAGATATCGATATGATCCTTCGGTAAGGGAAGGTGATCGATCGAGATGATCCTTCGGTAAGGGAAGGTGATCGCCAAAACGTTTGGGATAAGAACCTTCGGTAAGGGAAGGGGACTCCCACCTTTTATACCGATTTGAGCTCAATACCTTCCATAAAAGCTATGAGAAAAAGTAATGAAAAGTGCAATGAAAAGTGTGATTATGATTGTTCTTCTTTTATCCTTTTTAATTTATGATTATGTTTATTATTTCATTCAAAGATCCTTCTTTATCCAAAGTTCCTTTTTGTATGATGTATGATACTGTTTAAGGTCTTTATTTTATTCAGATCTATTTTGTTTGACTTACCTATGGCAATGTTACTATTCTTCTCTTGTTTATTATTTATTTTGCCTTGCTTTATGGCCTATGAGAATATCATACCAAGGTTTATGAGTTTACATTTATATGTTTTAACGCTATAGGCATTTTGTATGCATTACACATGTCATAACATAAGTAAACGAGAAGCATCTAAAAGTCACACCACTCCGACTAAATAAGAACTTTTAAAAATAATAATTGAACAACATTGCATCATCACTGTTTTTATTTTAAAAACTCGGAGTGGCTGGGGATGGATACGATGACACCATATAGATAAAAACTACTGAGAAACTTTTATTTCTCACCCCTCTCTCCGTACCATCTTCAGGAACGATGCAGTACGAAGTAATACAGTTGAGGTGAAAAGACAGGTGCACTAGTAGGAGCAAGCTATCGAGGATGTAGATACAAAACATTAAACGTTTACTTTAAGAAGGAAGAATATGCGATTGTTTTAGCCATAGTTAAACAAAATAAGAGAATTAGGATTTCCTATGTGTTTTGTTTTATCCTTTTTGACTGATTGCAATTGTAACTATGATGTTTTCTTTTTTATTTGGTATGAGTAAAGCTTGTCATTGTTGTGCCTTCATAGTTTAGCACACTGGTTTTTCATGTTAGTATTTTCAAATCCACTTATATTTTTCAACTAGTAACTATTCTAATAAAAAATAATTATTCAATATATTTTATTTATAAATTATTTTACATAAATATTTCACCTTTGTTTTAAAAGAAAAATTTTGCAAGATTTTGAATATCAGCTACTAAATATAATCCAAATAAAGCTTAACTCAGTTTAAAAGTATTAGGGTGTTACATTTTGGTATCAGAGCAATTTGATCCTATAGGGCCATATTTTAGGTTTGTAAGATTAAATCATTTTTATAATTAGTGTTATACAGTGAAATCTTTTCTATGTGATGAAATTAGATTAGAAATATTTGATTATCTAATAGTAAAAGTTATTATGCTCTTGAATGTTTTGTTTGAGGCTTATTGTCATAATTTTGTGATCAAAATGTATAGGTGTAAGGTCAAAACATAGATTGTCTAAGAACACTCTACTCATACTTAAAGACATAGCAAAATGCACATGCGACATTCTCAAAAAAAAAAAATAGTAGAAAATGATATTTTATTACCTTTTTATGTTTAACATGCGTCATGTTCTATTTTATTATTTATCATCTATGTTATTTGTATGATGCCCTATTATCTTTATGGTATTATTCCTTTCTTTCCTTCTTTTACATGCATACAATACGTTCATCATCCAAGTTTTCATATGCAAATTCATTTTTTTAAGGTCTTTTACCGAGAGTACATGCATGTCTTTGTGTTTTCTTGATTGATATTATTCCTATAATTGTTACCACTATTTTACAAGCCATTTAAAGCAAGAGTACGTACACTTTTATAAACTCCATTCAATTATTTAATATGTCCGGCTATCATTATATTTTTTTAAAAAATGTGATATTACACAATCTTTTTATTTATATCATTTATATTACTATTACTATCTCTTTAATTAGAGAGAAGGAGAAAATGTGGAGCAATCGACTTACATGTTAAAGGAAACTAATTATCTTTAACTTTTTCTCAACTCTACTTATCATGCCTTTGCTTCGCTTGATTTGACATTAACTCCCTTAATTAGCTTTTTCTTCTGTTTGGTGTTCTTCTCTTTTATCTATCCAACACTCCGAGTCAACTTAGCAAAAGTTTAGGATTATTTTTCCCTTTCAATTGATTTGCTTTAGCCTTGGTTTGATTCTATTTTTATTTAGCAGTTTTGGATCATTTTGTCTCATATAATTAGGCTGCAATAAAATAATTTGGGTGTGCACACTAAATCACTCACTTGGGTTATTATCAACCCCAGTCAAATGTTTGTCATCGTCAATTTGTTATATACTTACTAAACTCAACTACTTGTCTAATTGTTCTGAAGTGAATGCATATGAATATATTTTTGCATGTGATTTATATGATTTGAATATTTGAGTTTAATGTGCTAGAATGTTATTTGATGATTGATGATTTTTATTACTTGTTAGAAATTAGGCTGTAAACCCAGATTCTCAATTAGCGTAATATAAAAACAGTAAGTTGCTTAGTCGATTTCTCATTCTATACATTACCTCTTCAAATAGGATAAGATTTTGGTGAAAACTTGATTAGTTTGTCGTCTCCAAAATTTAGGATTATCCCAAATCTTTAGAGAGATTTAAAATTTTTAGTAGTAGGACTGTCTAAAAACTTTTAAGATAGGAAGAATTTAAAATTCAAAACCAAATGACTTATCCTATCTAATAACTTTTTCTAGTATCATCTCCTAATTAATAATAAATTTAATATTGTTATTAAATTCTTAAAAGAAAAACTTTTATTATTTAACTGTTATTAACTATATTTTTTTTTAATTTTTATTTATTTTATATTATAGATCAAACAACTTATATATCATATTTTGATAAATTTTTGAATTTTTGAGAAAAAATTAAAATTTGTGAAGTCAATTAGTATTCAACAATATTAACGTAAATTATTTTGCAAATATTTAAATTTATGTTAATTTTCTATAAATTTATTTTCTTTTAACTTGTTTAAATGATTATAGAATTTTATTTGACAATAATAAATATTTTTAGTGATGTAAAAAAAATTATTATTATCATTATTATTATTATTATTACTTATCTGAAAGATTATGTACAAATATTTTTACGCTTTGCACAAGTCTTGAAAAAATAAAATAAAATAAAATAATAAATTTATTTATCTTTAAAAAAAAAAACTAAAACGGATCTTTTTAGGAATATTATAAGCATGCGACTAACTTCTAAATTTATGATTAATTCTACAGTATTTAAAATGACATATGACAAAAATTAAGATGAAGTTAAGTGTCCTTAGAATATCCCTATCAAAGAAATAAATTAGTGTAGAGTGCAAAAAATGGGGTGCGGTGCATTGTGAGAACAGTGACCTCGATTTTTCTTTATTTTCTGGAGTAGATATACAAAAAAAAGCTAGAAAATTATATTTTTGTCACATTATATGCTTAGCATGTGTTTTATTTATCCTCTCATTTTCATGTTGTTGTATGATGTTTTTGTTATCATGATTATCGTTTTATACTTTATTTCCTTATTTTATACGCATACATTTTAATCATTCAAATTCTTTCATATGCAAAATCCATCATCTTTAAGTCTTTGTAATCGAGAGTACATGCATATCCTTATGTTTTTTTATAAATGCTATTTTTATAATTATTACTACTATCTCGCAGGCCATTTAAGCCAAGAGTACATGCATCTTTATAAATTCTATGTGATTATTTAGTATGTCCTATTATGAAATTCTCTTAAACATGTGATATGTATGCTCTTTATGTTACTATTACTACCTATTTGATTAGAGGAAAAAACAAATGAAGCCATTGACTTGCATGAGACTAATTATCTTTACTTTTTCGAATTCTTTTTACTTAGCTTGATTTGACATTAGCTTCCTTGATTTTTTTTTTCTTTTCTTCCTCTTTGGTGTTTGAATTAAAAAAAAAATGAATAAAATTATCTATCATGTGAATCTATTTTATATATAATCATATTAAACTTAAACGTTTAATTCACATTTAGTGCACTTAGTTAGTTCATGATGAGAATAGAGAATAAAACTGTTTTGTAACTTTACTTGATTTGATTGAATATCTGGATTGATTGAACTTATGTATGTTAGGAACTATCATATATTCCTATAAAAAAAAAGTAGATAAAAGGTAGATAAAACCTACTAGGAAAAGATGAGATTGATTAGTATGTTCTTAGAAGACGCGAATTTTGAGGACAAAATTCTTTTTTAAGGGGGTGAGAATGTAACATCCCAACTTTTTGAATCAAATCATTATTTAATAACTAATTAATTAATTAAAATGGTAATGATTTAAGATTTGAATTTAAAATTTAAACATATGAAAGCACTAGTGGTAGTAAATCTCTAACCGACAATAAAACAACCTTTTAAAATATAGTCATAATTAATTCTACATTTATTAAATTTGAATGATATTTAGTTATATAAAAAGATAAGAATACTATCTCTATTCCTTAAGTTCAGTATAAAATCAAATTCAAATTAAATTAGATAGATAAATCGGTTACGAGTTCAGAGTAGAAAATCGCGCTCTTATCAGCCAGCCTGATATACTAATAGTATTTCGGGAATATCTCAAGTTGTGGTTATCCGATTTACTTCGTTTAAGATTCGTTTTAAAGCTCATTTAATTATCTATAAATTTGTCTCTAATAGCTAATTCCAAATTCCGAACGTAGAAAAAGTTATAGGACTCACAAACTGACGATCCAGATTGAAGATTTCACCTAAATGCCTCCTAACATAATCTGCACATGCCTGAGAGCTATTTGATCCTTCCTTTCTCATTCTATTCCCTTTTTCTATACAAAACATTCTAGTATACACAAAGTCTAGCCATGAAACAAGTCTCTCTTCACTAACAAAGCGCATCTATTTACATCGGAATACCTAGCGAAACTTCACTCGAGGTAGGGGGTTTTTGTGCTAATTTTTATATGTCATGTTTTAAATGTTTTCGAACATAGATGTTAGCTTTATTTTCATGTCATGATAGAATGTCTCTTTCCTTCATACGCATTATGTATTATAATAACAATCTTATGTGCATTAAAGAACTGAGGGAATGATCATTCGGTAAGGGAAGGTGACCCCCAAAGACAAGATAATCGAGATGATCCTTCGGTAAGGGAAGGTGATCGAATCGAGATGATCCTTCGGTAAGGGAAGGTGATCGGCAAACTTTTGGGAACCTTCGGTAAGGGGAGGGGACTCCCATCAATTTTATATAATAAAGATACCTTTGTTGATATAACTCTTTTCTTGTGTATGTCTAAATAACCTTGATTGTAAATTGAAATGAGGGAATGATCCTTCGGTAAGAGAAGGTGACCCCCAAAGACAAGATATCGATATGATCCTTCGGTAAGGGAAGGTGATCGATCGAGATGATCCTTCGGTAAGGGAAGGTGATCGCCAAAACGTTTGGGATAAGAACCTTCGGTAAGGGAAGGGGACTCCCACCTTTTATACCGATTTGAGCTCAATACCTTCCATAAAAGCTATGAGAAAAAGTAATGAAAAGTGCAATGAAAAGTGTGATTATGATTGTTCTTCTTTTATCCTTTTTAATTTATGATTATGTTTATTATTTCATTCAAAGATCCTTCTTTATCCAAAGTTCCTTTTTGTATGATGTATGATACTGTTTAAGGTCTTTATTTTATTCAGATCTATTTTGTTTGACTTACCTATGGCAATGTTACTATTCTTCTCTTGTTTATTATTTATTTTGCCTTGCTTTATGGCCTATGAGAATATCATACCAAGGTTTATGAGTTTACATTTATATGTTTTAACGCTATAGGCATTTTGTATGCATTACACATGTCATAACATAAGTAAACGAGAAGCATCTAAAAGTCACACCACTCCGACTAAATAAGAACTTTTAAAAATAATAATTGAACAACATTGCATCATCACTGTTTTTATTTTAAAAACTCGGAGTGGCTGGGGATGGATACGATGACACCATATAGATAAAAACTACTGAGAAACTTTTATTTCTCACCCCTCTCTCCGTACCATCTTCAGGAACGATGCAGTACGAAGTAATACAGTTGAGGTGAAAAGACAGGTGCACTAGTAGGAGCAAGCTATCGAGGATGTAGATACAAAACATTAAACGTTTACTTTAAGAAGGAAGAATATGCGATTGTTTTAGCCATAGTTAAACAAAATAAGAGAATTAGGATTTCCTATGTGTTTTGTTTTATCCTTTTTGACTGATTGCAATTGTAACTATGATGTTTTCTTTTTTATTTGGTATGAGTAAAGCTTGTCATTGTTGTGCCTTCATAGTTTAGCACACTGGTTTTTCATGTTAGTATTTTCAAATCCACTTATATTTTTCAACTAGTAACTATTCTAATAAAAAATAATTATTCAATATATTTTATTTATAAATTATTTTACATAAATATTTCACCTTTGTTTTAAAAAAAAATTTTTACAAAGTTTTGAATATCAGCTACTAAATATAATCCAAATAAAGCTTAACTCAGTTTAAAAGTATTAGGGTGTTATACCTAAAATAAGTCACAAAATTATTTTTTAAAAATGGTCCTAATATTTTTTTAAAATGGATAAAATATGTGTATGAATTTTTCACTTAAATAAATTTACATCAAGTGATTTAAATAGAATTTAGAGCTAATTCAACATTATTTATATATATTTCAATAGTTAGTACATACTATATATATATATATTATTCTAGCATATTATGCTTCACCATTTGGTTATAAACCGCGATAAAGAGTAGTTTATGTCTTGTAGGTTTTATTTTTAATCCACAATAGGGTGTAACGGATTATGATGGTGTGTTTTGAGTGATTTTTATTTTTTAAAGCTACTTTTTTAGATTAATTTAACCTTGTTAATTTCTAATGATAATATTAATAGTTATTAATTTAAAAAATAAAAGTATTTTTAAATAATTTAAATATATTCTTAGAAAGGACTAGATTTTGATACGACAAATAATTAAAAAATGAAATTTTTTATTCTTAAAATTTGCTGATCTTTCACCAAATGAATTTTTTTCTTTTTTTTGGTGAATGATGGATTTAAAAGAAATTAAAATAAGGTCTATTTAGAAATTGAACTTCGCTTTGATTTTTTATTGCACTTTTATGGAAAATGAGGGGAAATATGGGAAAAGAAAATGTGAGAAAAGAAAAGGAGTGAAAAAGTGAAATTTTGGTTGTTGTTTAGATAAAGAGTGGAAATTGCGTGGAAAAAAATGGTATGGTCTCGTATAATTTTTTTTTTCAAAAAATGAGATGAAAATGATATCCCAGATTACCAACTGTTTACGGTATAGCGGTTTACAGAATTAGTATAAGACAGGAAGGTAACCTATTTCTCAAAGTTGTATTTATATAAATTTAATTTTTAAATAATTTATTTATGTAACTTGCCTTATTTTTATTTAGGGTAAAGTATACATTTTGTTCTTGAAGTTTGACAAAAGTTTCAAAAATACTCCTAAGTTTTATTTTGTTTCAATTTTATCCTAAAATTTTTTTATTTGCATCAAATATATTCCTGACGACTAATTTTTCAAAAAATTTAAGACCAATTCAACAACAATTTTATAACAACCTTCAACACAAGCAAATCAAGCCTAATTTTCAGTATTATTGTTAGATTGGTCTTAAATTTTTTGAAAATTTAGCCGTCGAGGGTATATTTGATACAAATAGAAAACTTTTAGGACAAAATTGAAATAAAATAAAACGTAAGGGTATTTTTAAAACTTTTGCTAAACTTTAGAGACAAAAAATATACCTTATCCTTTTATTTATATTTTGATTATAAATATAAACCTAATTTAATTATATTATTTATGAATAAGTTTGATGATTATAAGTGTAATTCAAATTTGATTGTATTATTTATAAAGTTTGATATTTATAATATTTATAAAATTTGTTACCAATAGTGATCATTCTTGATTCCAATATATATTTCTAGCTATTTAGGTTGCTCATTGATGGCTTATTTTGGGTGTTTATGTAAGATAATCACATGGCATAATAATATGATAAGTTAATATCATGTGTTATAAAATAATTGGTTGACGTGATATTATTTTATTATGTCATCATATTATGTAGCATTTAATATAATATATTATAATTTAATTGGTGAAATTATCAATTTGATTTATAATTATATTTTTTAGAGATTAATATAACTCACAAAATCTTTTAAAAATTAATTTAAAGAATAAGTTATTTTTTAGAAAAATTTAAATATTAATTTTAAAAAATTATGATTATAATTAGAGAAAATTATTTTTCTCTCTTCTGATAAATGTTAAAATGAGACTTTTCTCTTCCTATTTATAAAATATACACTCTTATCCCCTTGATAACTTTTAAAAAATCTTATCTTTAATCCATTTTAAATTTTTTGTGTTAACTAACTTTAATTTTATCCATTTTTCATGAAAAATAAATTATTTTTTACAAAAGTGCTTTTTAGTAAAAATTTTATTTTTTTATTAAATTTTATTTTTCGAAATATCCTTTAATAAATTATTTTTTTATTGATTAAACTGTATTTATACCAAAATATTTTTTTAAAGAATTTTAAAAAGTCTCAAAAGAAAGCCATTTGAAGAAGGAGAAGTATGGATCCCCTAAGGACAACTTTTAAAAACAAGGGTGACTGTCATTTGTGTCTTTTAAAAAAATAATTTGATCATTAAAAAAATAATTTCTTATCTTATAAAAAAATTTAATCATTAGATATTTTAAAAAATATATTTAGTAAAGAACTAAAAATACAATTTAATTAGTAAAAAAATAATTTGTTAAAAGGCATTTTGATAAACAAAATTTAATCACAAAAAAAAATTTGTTAAAAGATGTTTTTATAAAAAAATAATATTTTTTTAAAAAAATTGAGTAAAATTAACATTAGTCAATATAAAAAACTTAAAATAGAATAAAAAGAATTTTAAAAAATTATAAGAAAGGAATGTATACATTTTACAAATAGAAAAAAGAGAAATATTATTTTAATATTTTTCAAAAAAAAGAATATAATTTTTTCTTATAATTATATATATTGCTCATTTAGAAAAAAAAATTATATGGTAATTACGTGAATTTATGCTCTTAATAAAAGCATCTAATAATTCTTAGTATACGTCGAATCGATAATAGTAGAGAGACAAAAACATAATAAAATCTATTTTATTTAATATTATTAATTTAATAATAATTAATAAATATTAAATAAGACAAATTTTAACTATTTTTAATTAAATATTTTTAGTCTCCAATTAAGCTAAGGCATAGTGATTGTAAATATAATTTGAGCATTAATTAAAATGCTTTTTTACTGCTGCCCACTTGCCCATATCATGTGCGTTTACTTAAGAGTTTATGTGAATTTTTTAATATAGAAGTGCACAATAATTAATTATGATTAATTGTCCACTAATCAATGTTTCCTTAACAGTAAAAGGCATATTAACTATGTGATTGGTTGTTAACCTCACACCACCCATCACAAATCACACATCACCTTTTCCTATGATAGGTGGGGCGAATCTAAAAAATATTGGAAAATAATTAAATTCATCTAGTCAAAATGTTTTGTTAGCTAGCTTTCACTCCAATGGGTCAAGCTGTCACTTTTGATAGTGGCAGTGAATAGAAATAGCGCTAATTATTTTTAATACATGGATGAGGTTGTATAATACGCTGATATAAACTAGAACGGATATATTTCATAACTGTGATTCCAATAAATCAGGTATTATAAATTGTGGGTAATGATTTGTATGTATATTAAATTTACGTTTTTATAAATTATAATTTCTTCAATTAAAAAACTGAAATTATAACTCACTATTTTTTATTTTTCTTTTTAAATTTTATCCTATTTAAAATCATGATTCACAATTTTTTATTTTGTTTAAAATCGTTATTTACAATTTTTTTATTATAAATATTTCTCATATCTATTACATTAAAATATTATAATATTAACAAAACAGTCCAATATATATATACAAAAAATAGCCTAAACATAGAGAGGGGATACATAGTTTATTTAGTTATTGATTTCATATTACTTTCTAATAGAATTTAAATTAGAAGCAAGCACAATTCACGCAATATTAATGATTTTTATTATTTTTTTAAGCGATTAACTTATTTGAATATCAAAGTAAATATGCAATTTATTTGCAAACATGCAATATATGAAAAGGGCAAATGCCATGAATAAAATAATTAGAATTTATATTTATGCAAATATAACAATTTAAAACTTGTTACATTTGTATCCGAATACTATTTTATATAAAATGCTGCTTTCTATCACGTTTTATCATTTGAATATAACCTATAGTACTTTTGTAGTGGTTTTTAAAGAATATCAATTGAACATAAACCACGACACACCTGTAGTGGTTGATGAATATCAACAATTGGTTATAAATCGCGACATCTTTATAGCGATTTATGAAGAACATCAAATGTATATAAATCGCGACACTCCTGTAACGATTTAGGAAGGAGAAGAATTCTGCATAATTCGCAAGACCCTTAGCGTAGTTTATGTGTAGTGACATTATAAAACAGCGATAGCCAGTGACAGATTGTATATTTGAATGTTTGAGTTTAGTTTGGTTGAGAGGATTTGGGAAAGATTCACGCCACAACGATACTCTAGTTTGGTGGGGTCATGGAAGAACAAAATCGCTTGTATCGATTGAACGGCGTTGCTCACGTAGTTGGAAGCATCAATGAAGAGGTTAGTTATTTATATGTTGTTTCTCTGTATATGTTAGTTATTTTCATATTGTTTCGTTCATATTTGATGTCACTTTGATGTGTGATTAGGATATTTTTATAAATAAATTGAAGATGTTAGTCATTTTTCTGTTAAAATTTGATTAGTACCAATTTAATTTTTTTGATTAATTTATGTGTTAGTCTTTTATCTGTGAATTAAATAGTCTTTTTTTTGTTAACATTTGATTAGTACCAATTTAGTTTTTGTTATTAATTTGTGTGTTAATCTTTTATATGTGAATTATCTAATTTATTAATAATTTAGGTGTTAGTTTATTTTCGGTTAAAAATTGATTAGTACCAATTTATTTATTTTTTTTGTTAATTTATGTCTTAGCTTTTGTCTGTAAATTATTTAATTTATAAATAATTTAGGTGTTAGTCTATTTTTTGTAAAAATTTGATTATGGCCAATTTAATTTTTTGGTTAATTTATATGTTAGTATTTTATCTATAAATTATTTAATTTAGAAATAATTTAGGTATTAGTCTTTTTTCTATTAAATTTTTATTAGTGCCAATTTAAATTTTTTGTATGATGCGGTCGACTAGGTGTATTTGTAGTGTTAGGAGGCAACAGAATATACCTTTACATGCCGAGATCATACCTTATTTGGAAATCACTAGTTTGTATCACTTGGCTAGGCTGAACACTCATCGGTTCTTGGTGGATAAGCCTCTGGTGAGCGTATTCATTGAGAGGTGGCACATTGAGACCCACACCTTCCACATGCCATTCAAAGAGTGCATCATCACACTGCAGGAAGTAGTGTATCAGTTGGGGTTGTCCGTTGATGGGGAGGCTGTTAGTGGGTGCCTCACTGACTTCAAACAGTTCATGGAAGATGGGAGACCAGTGTGGGAGTGGTTTCAGGAGTTATTTGGCGAGTTGCCACCGCCGAATAAAGTCAAGCAGATGACAATCTACTTCACATGGTTCCATAAGAGGTTTAGGGTGCTTGAAGCGCTTTAGTTGGTTGGGAGCAGCCTCGTCCATGTTAGTCCGGATTCTAGTAGAGCTTGGTCACCCTTCTCTTGCACGTCTCATATTAGGGTCTGGAATGACATGGAACCATCATATGGCAGCCAAAGCCCTTCTGGAATGGGTGGTGCGAACCCATCTTGTATATGTTGAACACCTCACGCATACTGTATACATTATGAACATATGTCGCCTAGTTCGGGCGCGAGTGAGCGCAACATGCGATAGCATGACAACATGGGTAATGCAGAGCATGAAAATATGTACGATCTCTAAGTGAAACTCGATATGTGCCAAGCGAAAAGTTACCAGTAGGGATCGTCTCAGGCACAGTATACTTAGAATGATGCTTGTCGAACAAAGTGACGGTAAAGCATCTCGAATCTCTCAGGTTGCACTCTATTGCTTTTACTAAAGCCTGGAAAAATTGATTTCCAGTCCCCAATTGCGCCTCTGCTGTTTGTCATCGGATAACAAACAACTCTACAAGCCTTCCATATGTGGACTTCACCAACGATGTGACTCGAAGGTTCCTTGTTCCCTTTAAGACAGAATTAACACATTCAGAGATGTTAATGGTCATGTGGCCAAAGCATCTCCTGCTATCATGATGCTGGGTCCATTTATCATATTCCATTAAGTTGGCCCAATCACACATAGCTGGATTTTCAGTCTGCATAATATCAAACTAATAGTCAAATTCCGCCTCGGTCTTCGCATATGCAGCATGCACAAGTAGCTTTCTTGCATTTTAACCCTTGAAACTTAGCAAAAAAAGTTTGCCGCCACATGACGAATGTAGAATTTTCGATAAGCTTGTAGAGGTAGCCAACCACTGTTAGAGGCCTCCAGGGCAGCCTTAATGCTATTATGCCTGTTAGAGATAACAAGAATACCCTCTTGTGACGTCACATGCTATCGTAGGTTAGACAAGAAAAAAGACCACGGCTCTGTATTTTCTGACTCCACAAGTGCAAATGCAACGGACAAGATGTTCAAGTTTTCATCATGCACGGTAGCCAGAAGTAAAGTACCTCCATATTTGCCATACAAGTGAGTACCATTGATGCTCACTAGTGGCTTGCAATGTCGAAAAGCTTCAATACAAGGAGGAAATATCCAGAAAAGATGATGAAAGTACACTATAAATTCATCAACCTGATTCCTAACTCTAGTTGAAGAAGTCTTCAACACTGCAATTGTGCTAGCCATGGTGGACTGGACTCCAAGCATCCAATGTGGCAACTCGCCGTAGGACTCTTCCCGATCTCCACAGATATGTGCTATTGCCTTTTGCTTTAATTTGCTAGCCAAACCTTTCTGTAAGTACACCTGAAACCATAAGTTGCTTCTGTTGCTTCCTCCAACACTTTTATCATAACCGCAGCATCTGCTCTAACCAACGAAAAGATCCTCGCACAAATGATGTGGTAATCAAGCCACCGGTGATCGCTTGAAATTGATGTAGCTAAGCAAGTGTGCGGTCCATTATACATTCTACCCTCCCAAGTACCCTTTTGTTGACAACATGAGATGCAAATCAACCAAGTGCAACCTTTGCCAAATTCCTTACATTTTCTATGGTACTTCAGATGATTTGATTCTAACATCCTATACTCAACTCCACGACGGATGCTATAATCGTTCCACACTCAACACAAATTTCTCTTTATTTTAGAATGATTGCCCAATCTGAAATTCTGTAGGAGCGGTTCCATGCTGCAATTCTTGACCTCCAAAGATAGAATCTACGTTCGACTGTTGCCCCATAGCTTCCAAGTTTAGGGTTGAGAAGTGTGGAGGATGTTGCTATGTGCCGAAACTTGATGGGCCCTGCTGTGTACGTAGATTGCTTCTTGTATCCTAATCATTGTCCCCAATTATATCAACATTCTCTTCGTTCGAATCATCCTCTCGCATTGCATTCTCAACTTGATCAGGTTCATTGTCACCTACACAATCAGGAATCATGACAGGAGAACTAGCCATCTCAACTGCCAGCTGCTGGAAGAAACGGTTTTCCAATGCTACACAAACATCTTCATACTCAGTTCAAATCAACCGCAAAGGATAGAGATGCAACGAATGGACAAGCCGGTGAAACCACAGGCATCAAAGTGGAAGCACTCTCAAGGCAGTCGATTGAGGATTCAGAGCTAATGCCCCAGAATTGTCGACACTATCCTCCAACTTCGCATACAACTCGTGTGTTCTGACCTCCAAAAAACTTCTTCGACAATGAAACAGAACCTCTAGATCTTCATCAGACTATATCATAAACATATCATACTTCACACCGGTTGACACAACTACAATAGGGATCTTATAAAATAACTTCTTCACCAACTTGTTCCCAAACACTCCAAGCTTCTCTAATATACTGGTTTTTAGATCTGACAAGGTATTCGATGAACGGATAAATACACTCAAGGATTCATTGTCAGTGAACTTCACACCCTCTCTTTTGCTTTTATGAATTTTTTTAGAGCAATGAACTAGCGCTAAGAAACTATCCTCACTAGACATTGTGAAAATGACACTATCCTTGACAATTACCTTCAGTTGGTATATATAGAGACTCCAACTATTCATAATCCACTACTGTTCATAGCAGATTATTACTGCACATAAACAACGCTAGGGGTGCCGCAGATTATGGCCATATTGTAGTTTTCATAAACCGCTACAAGGGTGCTGCAGTTTATGGCCATTTGACGTTCTTCATAAACAACTACAAGGTGTCGCAGTTTATGTTTAAATAGTAAAACGTGTTAGCCATCAGTGGTTTATATAGAGTAGAACTAGGATACAAATGTAGCCAGTTTTAGATTGTTGTATTTGTGTAAATATGATTTTCAATTGTTTTATTTGTGCCATTTGTCCATATAAAAATATCTTCTGATATATGTGTATAAAAAGCACCTTGTACCCTAAAGCTTACCCATTAATGGTGTGTTTGTTTGAAGTGAAAATGGGAGGAAAGAAAAGGAAGGGAAAGAAATTGGAAGGAAAATAGCTATTTTTCCTTGTTTGGTTGAGGGGAGAAATGGGAGAGGAAAGAAAATGGAATAGAAAAATATTGGTGGGACCCACCAATTTTCTTTCCCTCCAACAATGGAGAGAAAATAGAGAGAAAACTAATTCTCTCTCTATTTCCAATATTATCCCGTTATTTTTTTAATACATTTTATAATATAAAGGTAAAATTGTCTTTTTATACCATTTCTTTCCTTCTTATTTTCCTTTCATCCAAACACATCTAAAGAAAATAAAAATTCACTCAATTTCTTTGCTTTCCTTTCTTTCCTTTCTATTTCTTTCCTCTCTATTTCTTTCCTTCTAACCAAACATAGAGAGAGGTTTTGCCAAAAGAAATTGATTAGTATTGTCTATGTACCTAATTAGACAAACAAAATGTAAAAAAAAAAATGAAAAAAATTAAATAAGACAAGTAATTTCAAAAAAATTACAATACTGAAAGGTTTTAAATACATTTTCAAAAAATTTTGAACCATAAAGAATTTTATGGATTATTTTAATTTTCACCCAAAATATTAAAATACTAATACAATACTTTGTTCTATAACTAATATTTATTTAATGATATATCATGTTAATCAATATGCCATGGATCAAGTCATGTGACATTGAACAATGTTGTGGCATATCAAGACATAATCTTGATATACATTCAATGTTATGTCACATGGCACATTATTATTCGTTATTATCATATAATATGTTAGGATGTTATATATGCATTTTATTATTAGCAAAATAATAACTATTGGGATACAGTTAATTAGAAAAGACTAATGATATTTTTAAATTTTTTAATATCTATTATATATAAATAAGATATAATAAAATTTAGCTTTTAATTTTTTCCTATTTTAGCCCTCAATTTTCCTAAAATATATTTTTTAAAAAGATTTATTTTATTGTGTCTTTTTTGTAAGAGATATATAAATAAAAATACTAATAGATCAATATTTATTATTTTATATATCTTAAACCCTAAATGGTAGTATCAAATAAAGCCCACTTTGAATTTCATTACCAAATCAAACCTTTATTTTCTGAGTTGAATGTTTTTGCTCATGTGGAAATATCCCTTGCAAACCTAAAAGGAAAAAGTTGAGAAAAAAACAAAACGGTCAAAGGTCCCTTCACAATTTTAAAGGGGGTTGAATGATGAAAAGAACAGAGTAAGGGAAAGAAAGAATCCTACAACCACCACCGCACATATATCATTTATCTCTCACACAATGTAACCCTATTTTAAATAACTCATTTTTCTTATACTTATTTATATATTTTTTATTACTATATTATTATTATAATAAATTAATGTAACCCTATTTTAAATGACTTATTGCACACAATACTTTATAAAAATTGTATAAATAAATATTAAAAATTATCATTTTATCACTCGCAGGAGAAGAAGCATCTCCAATCACCATCACAGTACCTTTTGATACATAACATTTCCTTTCCCACTTTTTCTTTTTCTCTCTCTCTATTATATTTATACCCCACGGGAGTCAGAGAGAGAAAGGCAATAAAAAGGCTATGGATTTGACATGCAAATTTGTTGTTACCTATTGTATTTTAGTGTGTTTTCTTTTTGCCAACGTTTTCAGCTCCTTTTTCTTTTCTATAACTTTTCTTGCCTTACTTCAAAATATCAAACAGCCTCCCCTTTGGATTTATTAGTTGGGGTCCTCCTCCAACTTCAACGGCAATCATACAACCAACACTACAAATTAACCTTTAGGCTTTTTTTTTATTTAAATAAAATAAAAGAGATCCAATATTACATTAATTCTCTAAAAGAAATTTTAACACACGAATCTTCTCTTTTTATATTTATATAAATTATTCCAGGTCAATTAGCTTTAGGTTAGTTCATTAAATAATATAGTTTGAGAGGATTTATGTTTGGATCTTCTTTTAAAAAATGAGTATAAATTATTCCGATGAACTGAATGTTTAAAAATACAAATAAATCGTCTTAAAATGTAAGTAAAATTATGTATTTTCAGCTTAAAACACAATAGATTAGGACAATTTATTCGCATATAAGTAAAACTCAAAGCTTAACAACGATTTATATAGGAAAGGGTTACTCACAAAAAGTCGCAACAATTTATGTAGAAAGTGAAAAATTGGTAAAAATAAGAGGTGTTCACGCACTACAAAAAAGGTCTATGATCACGGTGAAAAGCTAGCAAAAGGGTGACTATAGATTTATAGTCACGGTTTTTGATCTGTGGTCACAGTTTTTCTACCATAACCTATTCTGCCGTGGTCATAGATATATGGTCACAGTTTTTTACCCTATGATCATGGTTTCTATGGTCATGGTTGCAGTGTTTAGATTCTGTCACTTTAAGCCACATCTTTTTACTGTGACTATAGGTTACTCTATAGTCACGCGTAAAAACCATGACCATAATTTGCTCTATGATCACCTTTTGTAAAACCGTGATCATAGCTTAATCTATGGTCATAGTTTTGACATGACCATAGCTTATTCTATGGTCACCCCTGTTTTATACGGTGACCATAACTTAATCTATGGTCACGGTTTTAGCATGACCATAGGTATCTATGGTTACCTTACTTTAAAACCATGACTATAGCTTACTCTATGGTCATCTTTTTGTAAAACTGTGACCATAGTCTTATCTATGGTAATAATTTTTACCATGACCATAGCTTACTCTATGGTCACCTTTTTGTAAAACCATAACCATAGCTTATCTATGGTCATCTTACTTTAAAACTGTGACTATATCTTACTCTATAGTCACTTTTTTTGTAAAACCGTGACCATAGCCTCATCTATGGTCATGGTATAGCCTTATTTATGGTCACCCTATTTTAAAACTGTGATTATGGTTTACTCTAATTTTTGAAATTTATTTTTTTAAAGTATAATCGGATCCCAAAATTACGATAATCACAAAATAAGTCTAAAAAGAAGAAATTTAAGAAATCTAAATAATAAAATTTACATTATAAGCTAGATATATTTTTAGTCCAAACAACAAAAATTAAAATATGGTATAATTTATCCATTACATATATACCAGGTAAAGACTTTTAAAAAATTACAAAAGACATCAAAATATTATACTGTGAAAACCAAGAAATATTCTCTAATATAGCATGTATTCTTCTCATTCTTTGAAAACTATAGCATTCAAGTTTTAACATGTCAAAAATTTAATTCTATGAAAACCAAGAAATATTCTCTAATGTCATGAAATATTTGTTGCACCAAATCATAAACAGTCTTTTTAGATGAAGGAGCGAACCTGCGATTCCAAAGTGTGCTATCTAGAAGGTTAGCAAGCTTTGTTTTTGTTGTCTGAACAGAAGTGCTTGAATCAGTGCGAGAGGCCAAATGTCTGAGTTTTACATTTAGTTGTGGTCTTGTGTATTCTTTTTCTTGTGGAATTGTTTATGGCAAAGTAGTTTCTGTAGGATTCTTATTAACATTGGAATGTTCTGTTCCACCAAATGAATCTAAAAACAGACGTAATCCAGCCCGACTCTACAAAATTGGTGGTGGCAGCAGAATGCGACGGTGGCGAAGCAGCAGGACGTGGCGCGGCCTTCTTCCTTCTCTTCTCTTCTCCATTCTTGAGCTGTCTCCCTTCTCTCATTTCTTTCTTTCTTTTTGCTATCTGCTGTTGGATTGTATTTGGGAAGGGGGGATTGGCGGCAGCTAGGTTTAGGGTTAGAAAGTATGGGTGTATATGTTAAAACAAGGTTCTAAAAATCGGTTCGAACCGGCCGATCAAACCGGTCAAACCGTGAACCGGTGAAGTTTCCAGTTCAGACAGAAGTCATAACCGTCCTTTTTTAAAACCGTTATCGAACTGTCGAACCGGCCAGAAATCGGCCAGTCGAACCGAATCGGGACCCGTCCGATTTTCAGATTTTCCACCAAAACCTAATCCTCTTCTCCCGTCCTTGAGCACTCACTTCACTCACATTACTCGCAGCAACATCTGGCCTTCGAGCTCCTCCATCACTCTGTCATTTGCTCCGTCCAGCCACCGCCGTGCCACCCCACCGTCGCAACTGTCGTCTCCAGCCACTCTCCCCCAAGCCCTTCCCCCAATCCTCAGTCCTTCCTCTCTCAACTCTCAACCCTAGGTTACAGTCTCCCCCACCGCCGCAAGGCTCGACTCAGCGCTAAACAATTGGTGCCTCCGCCTGTATATTCTCCTGGTAGCCCGTCGTCCGTCGCATGTCGTGGGTCGTCGTGCTTATTGCCTAGTCGACCGTCGCCCTCACCTTCCCATCACCGGCGTTCTTGCTCCTTCTCCCTCATACTCTGCTCATTGCTCACTTCTCAGAGTTTCATACTGAAAGTAATGGTTATTTTCTTGCCTTTTTTTGTTCATTTGTTGTTCAGATTCAGAGATGTTCCTTTCCTCCTTTGCTTGGTAAGATTAGTATGATTTAGTTTATTCATTCAAGATCTTGCTTTGTTTTTTTTTTTATGCTTAATCACTTAGTTGGGCATTTAGTTAAATTGGGGATAATTGTGCAGAACAATGACTGGATGAACGTTGCAGATCTTGTTTTAGTTAGTGATTCTTTTAATTAGTAGGTTACATTTTTAGTTCTTATTTGGTTGTTGGATTGCTATATTAACTTATTTTGTTATGCTCTTGATCTTTCTAATTTGTTACTTTGATAAATTGTTGTTCTAGGGGCTGTTCTTGATTTTGTAAACTGTAATTGTTAGATTGTGCTGGTTTTGATATTTTAATAACTTATTAATTTGATAAATTGTATTTGTGGTTTGTTATTTTTGATTTTGATATAGGTGTACACAGGGAAGGAACTAGACAAAAGGTTATTCAATGTAATACTGAACACTATTAGTAATACGAACAAAGGTAATTCAATGTTCTTCACATCAATTCCTTTGTTCTAAGCTTGATGTAGGTGTCCACAAGGAAGGAACGAGAAGCTGTCTTAGATATGCTTCTTTAGATGTTATGTTTTTCTTAGATGAGCTTGTGGAATGTTAAGAAAACCCATAACGAGAAGCTCTGTTCCCCTGCGCTCCAGCTTTGTTTTTAATGATTAGTATGTTGTTCCAGTTCTTGTTTTCTTGTTGGTTTGCTATATTTTAAAGCTTTAGTTGTTCTTGTTATTTTGATTTTCAGTTCTAATTGATCTTATTAACTTGTTAATTTGATAAATTAATGTTTTCGTGCTGTTCTTAACTTTTAAATTTTAGATTGTTAAGTTGTTATGTTGTTCTTGACCTTTTGATAATTTGTTAATTTTATAAATTGTTCTTGTTATGGTTTGCTGTTCTTGATTTGATAAATTGTTCATGTTATTAATGTTGATTTGATAAATTATTCATGTTGTTGATCTTAATTTACTAAATTGTTCATGATGTTGATCTTAATTAATTGTTCTTGACTTCTTGTTATTAGAAAGAGAATGGAATTGAGGTATATCAATTTACAGGTAGCTATAAATTAAAAAGAGGACACTCACTGTGCAGAGCTCCTTTGTTACTTCATTAAATATTTTTTTGGGTTTCTAATGCAATACCTGAGATTAAGAATTGAATGGAAGATGAGCAATATTGATTTTCTTTTTGTTTGTTTTTGAATATGAATTCAAGATTCTGTAAAACTGACTTTTACTAGGAATCCTACAGCTTGCTCAATATGTTTCAGTTCCTCCCAGGATGAGCTAATATACTGTGCATGACAGATTCAGGTTATGATATAAATATGGAATAGAATGAATGGTCTCAAATGGTTGATTGGTGCTCACCTCATCAGTGGCCTCAATACACCATCTCTCTAATTCACCCAATCCTACCTTTACATACTCTCTATTGCTGAATGAACAATACTCATGACGCAACAGAAGACTGGCAGTGATCAAATTAAATACCTCAAAATGTTAGTATTCTCTATGCAGTAATTTGACATGTAATATGAAGATGGTGAATAATTGAATGGTTTGTGATTGATTATTTATTTTTTTTGTTATTTGACTTTTGTGTTTGTATTTGGATAAGATTATAATATTGTGGTTGGTGTAAAACTTTTAATTTGGATAATATTTAAAAGATTATATTAGTCTATAATTATATTTTTGTGTGTTTATTTATATTTTATTTATTATTTTTTTATAAAACGATTTTTTCGGTTCAACTACGGTCGAACTGGTTGAACCTATGAACCAGTGAACCAGTAGCTAGAGCGGTTCAATGACCGGTTCGATTTTCAGAACCTTGTGTTAAAATGAAACTAGGGTTAGGATTTCAATTTGGGGATTTTTGGGTTAATTAGGATAATGTAATTTTAATAAAATTAGGAGATAGGGTATTAATTTGAAATCTAATTTAATTATTAAATTTTTTTAAGAATATTATTATTTATAAATTTATTAATTGGCTTTTAATCAAGTACTCTAATTTAAAATGTAAGATAATATAATTAATTTCTTTATTCATAAAATTTAAAGTATTAAATTCTAAAATCTCAATTATTTAAATCAAATGATATAAAATTCTTATTATTTTATGATACTAAACTTTATAATTTAAATATAGAAAATTATCCAATAATTATAAAATTAGATAAAAATTATAATTTAATTCAAACTCGGTTTATCCAAACTTGATTTAATTACCTTTAATAAAAAAATTTCTGAAATTAAAGTCTTTAATGAATAAGTAAATTGAAATTAATTCATAATAAAATTTTCTAAAAGTTCTGGGTCTTACAGGTCGCAACGAGCTTGAGGTGGCAACGAATTTGAGGCAACAACGAGCTTGAGTCCAAAACGACCGCAAGAGAAGTAAGATATCAGAGAGAGATGTCGACAGCAACACCAGCCGCGAGAAATGTGAGACTTAATGAGATTGAGGGAGAGAGTGGCGAGAGAAGAGAGAGGTAAGAAAAAAATATTTTAGAGAGAGGTGAAGATAGGATTTTTCTGGAGATGGGGGCAGGTCTTTTGGAGAATGGAGTAGGGGCTCTTCTTCTCTTCTTCTTCTTTTCTCGTTCCCCTGCTTCCTCTCTTATCTATTTCTTTCTTTCTTTATTGAGTGCGTGAGGATTAGTGGGTGGGTAGGTTTAAAACTAGGGTAGGATTAAGGTTAAGGTTTGGAAATTAGGACTAGAGTTTGGATTAGGATAGTATAGTAATTTAAATAAAATTAGAAGGTAGAATAGTAATTGAAAATCAGCTATAATTTATTTAAATCATTTTAAAAATATAATATTTATTTGTCAACTTAATAATTAGTTTTAAGATTTAAATATTTTTTTAATTTAAATTAAAAGTATTTTATTTATAAAATTAAATTTAAAATTTTAATATTTAAATTAAATCATATAAAATTCTCATTAGTTTTTAATTATTAATTTTTTTAAATTTTAAATATATGAAATACCCAAAATCATAAAAAATATATAAAAACCTTAATTAATTTAAATTCAAATTATCAAAACCTAATTTAGTTACAAAAATATTCTTGAATAGTAACTAGGGTTAGGGTTAGAGTTTGAACTAGGGTACTGTTGAAATTTTAATAAAATTAGAAGGTAGAATAGAAATTAAAAAATAACCATAATTTATTTAAATTATTTCAAAAATATAATATTTATTTGTCAACTTATTAATTAGTTTTAAGTTTTAAATAATTATTTAATTTAAAATTAATAGTATTTTACTTAACTTTTTATTTATAAAATTAGATTTAAAATTTCAATATTTAAAGTAAATCATATAAAATTCTCATTAGTTTTTAATTATTAAAATTTTTAAATTTTAAACATATAAAATTTTTAAAATCATAAAAAATATATAAAAACCTTAATTAATTTAAACTCAAATTATCTAAACCTGATTTAGTTAAAAAAAATCACTCTAAAAAACTATGGTCATAAACCTCCTTTTAAGTCACCTTTTTGTAAAATCATAGACCCTTTTAGGTCAGCCATTAAAATCGTGACTATAAAACCCTTTAGGTCACTCCTCAAAACTGTACCATAGACTCTTTTTAGGTCACACTTTTTCAAAAAACCGTGACCATAGACCCTTTTAGGTCACCTTCCAAAATCGTGACTATAAATACATCTAGGTCACTCTCCAAAATCGTGATCATAGATCCTTTTAGGTCACTCTTCAAAACCGTGACCATAGACCCCTTTAAGTTACCTACCAATACCGTGACCATAGACCCTTTTAACTCACCCTTTCGTAAAACCGTGACCATAAACTCTTTTAGGTCATCTGATAAGTGGATATTTTATACGCTTTTTGACATCATTTTTATATAATTTTTAGTAGTTTTTATTTATTTTTTATTTAGTTTTTATTATTTTTATAGGTTTTAGTGTTAAAATCATATTTTTGGATTCTACTATAAGTTTTTGTGTTTTTGGGCAATTTCAGGTAATTTTTTGCTGAAATTGAGGAGAGACCAATGTACAAACCCCCAGAGAGGACCCCCTGGCTGGCGTTCCATGCCCAAAGAGCCTCATAGCACGTGGATCTCATCAAAACTCAGCCCAAACACTCACCAAGTGGGCCCCATAAGTGAATTTTAGCACTAAATAGACTATTTTACCTTTACTAGTCATCTGTTTAGTATTTAAAGTTATTTTTACATAATCATTCGAACAATATCGAGACTTTACACACTATTTTTGAGTTTTACTCTGTATTTTTACTTCAGTATGAGTTTCTAAACCTCCTAGGTTAAGGGGAGGAGCTCTACTGAGTCCTATGAATTAATAAAAGTATTACTGTTTCTTCTTGGATCAGTGTTTGATTTACTTCTAAGATGTATATTCGATCTTCATCGTGGTGAACAGGATGATCTAACAAATTAGCTCTGTTCATCACATTAAGACGAACGTGCATGACAAACACCCGCGTCTACTTGGGTTCGTGTGAATACTTGGAAGGAAAGCACGAGCCAACAGCTATGTTTATACATCTCTTAGACGGTTAATCCATGACTTTGTTGGGGACTTCTTGAGACACCAGTTCAGCTGATTTCTGAGGAGATTAGGGTCTCCGTGGTATAGGCTAGAATCCAAAGAAGCAGCGTTCTCTGATCTGGAAGATTCGACCTTGTTTGTGGCGTTTTGAGTAGGATCGCCAAGAGAATGACTTGCTAGAGCTTCACCTTTCGTCAGATTGAATGACCACGGGCAATGGCGTTCATTCTGTAGCAGAGGAGATCAATGACCACGGGCAATGGCTTTGATAACTTACAGCCTGCCATAGAAGAAGATCATTCACAAGC
Organism: Arachis ipaensis; assembly: GCF_059453495.1. Classification (NCBI taxonomy): domain Eukaryota; kingdom Viridiplantae; phylum Streptophyta; class Magnoliopsida; order Fabales; family Fabaceae; genus Arachis; species Arachis ipaensis. The sequence goes on from NC_142435.1 coordinate 32,796,536, forward strand.
AAAAAAGACAGTAATACCAAAGTTAATTCAGAAAGACAAAGCAACTCCAACTCTCAACTCTATTCCTATTATTGCTTTCAATTCTACTACAAATTCCATATATGACATATAATCATTCAAGGTTTACATAATCCAACAACCTTCTGATTCTGCCTGACTAAGACCTGCAAGACAACCATAGCTTGCTTCAAGCCACAATCCTCGTAAGATCAACCCTGACTCGCTCAGCTATTACTTGGACGACCCAGTGCACTTGCTGGTACTGCTGCTGTACGAAAAGTGTGGGGTTTGCGTAGACGCACACCATCATTCTCCAAAATCGTGACCATAGATACCTTTAGGTCATGGTGCACGGAAATTAACTCCACACAACTAAACCAGCAAGTGCATTGGGTCGTCCAAGTAATACCTGAGATGAGTCAGGGTCAATCCCACGAGGATTGTTGGTTTGAGCAAGCGATGGACACCTTGTTGATCTTAGTCAGGCAATTAGAAAAGATAGTTTGTTGATATAAATGCATAAAATAGGAATAGGGATAATATTACTTAATTTGAGTGAAACCAGTGATAAGAGAACGGTTGATGCTTCGGAGATGCTTCATTCTTCTAGATCAATCTTTCCTACTGTCTTTCTCCAACTATGAGTGATTCCTTCCATGGCATGCTGAAAGTGATCAACGCCGGTTTAATGGCCGCCAATCTTCCTCCCTCAGGCCGAACGCCAGGTTTAGTGTGCGCCCAATCTGAATGAGGGTGAAGCTCCTGCAGTTCATTCCCTTGATGATCTTACTCAACACGCCACATACAAGGTCGAATCTTCCGGATCAGAGAATGCTGCGCCTTTGGTTCTAGCCTCTACCACAAAGAGGCTGAACTGGTGTCTCGAGAAGTCCCCAACGAAGTCGTGGATTAGCCGTCTAAGAGATGTATAATCAAGCTGGTGGTTCAGTGATCTCCGTCTAAAA